>NC_138070.1:13235913-14435913 GCF_964194185.1 Rhinolophus hipposideros
CATATAAATGGACTCATAATATGCAACCTTTTCTGTCTGGCTTCTTTCGCTAGCGTAGTATCTTCAGTGGGTCATCCATGTTGTAGCAGCACTTTGTTCTGTTTTATGGTCAAATAATATACCGCTGAACCACATTTTATGTATCCATTCATCCACTGATGCATGTTTTTTCCACATCATGGCTATTGTGGATAACGCCGCTACTATGGACATTCACGTGCAAGTTTCTGTGTGCACATGTATTTAGTTCTTTTGGGTTTTGCATCCATTTTGATGTTTAAATATATTGTATAGAAATGTTATTTTTTGTTGTTTACTGAGTTTTTTGGCACCCCCTTAAAATATGCGCCTGAGTCAACTGCCTCACCGACCTCACCCTGTTTCTACCCCAAAAGTCTTGTCCCTGGTTAGCTGTGTGAATTTGGGCAAGCTGCGTACCCTCTTGGAGCCTCGAGCCTCACTTTCCTCCTCTATAGAATGGGGATAATTCCTGTACCTACCTTCTCACTGTTACAGACCTTGGCACACTGTAGACCTCAGTTAACAGCTTTTCCTACAGGTTGGGCCTGGTGTCAGGCCTGAGGGGCAGGTCCCCAAATGAATATGACCTTGCCCTTGAGGAGAGCTGGCCCACTTGCCTACAACTCCCTGCTGCTTCTGTTCCCAAGGGAAACCTGCTGTTTTTGCTCTCCTGCCTCAGCCTGGCCCCCCTACAAGGTCCTTGGGGGTGGGACCCAATGCTGCTCACCCGAAGTCCTCCTTGGCTCCCGGCACCTTCCATCCCAGCTGCCCTGGGCCCCTCACCACAGCCTCCCCCACCCTCCGCTCTGCCCACCCCCATTGAAGGCCATGGCTCGCCGTCCCTCTGTGCTGCCATGAGGCCTGCACTTTGCAGGGCTGAAGTCCAAAGTTCAGTCCCTTCGCTAAGCACACGGATAAATATGAACCTTGGAGAATTTCCCCAGCTCCAATGTAAACAGAGCGGGCAGGGGCCCTGATTCACTGGCCGCTGGGGCCAGGGTTGGGGGTTGGGGGTGCCCACAGGGCTAGGCTAGTGGGATTTGGGGGGGACTATAGGTGCCAGCAGCCTGGTTTGTACCTGCCTGCTGACTGGCTGGCAAGTAGACAGTCCACGCAGTGGGGGAGGCGGCCCGCTTGGTGGCCCCGGGCCGCGTGGCCCGTGGTAGTGGAGCCATGGTTTCTAAGCTGAGCCAGCTGCAGATGGAGCTCCTAGGTGCCCTGCTCGAGTCGGGCCTGAGCAAAGAGGCACTGATCCAGGCATTGGGTGAGCCGGGGCCCTACCTGCTGGCTGGAGATGGCCCCCTAGACAAGGCGGAGTCCTGTGGCGGCGGTCGAGGGGAGCTGGCTGAGCTGCCCAATGGGCTGGGGGAGACGAGGGGCTCCGAGGACGAGACCGACGACGATGGGGAAGACTTCACGCCGCCCATCCTCAAGGAGCTGGAGAACCTCAGCCCCGAGGAGGCGGCCCACCAGAAAGCCGTGGTGGAGAGCCTGCTGCAGTAAGCACCCCCTTCCCTGTCTCCAGCTCTAAAGAGCCCAGAGGGCCCATGCTCAGCCCCTGACTAGCCCTGCTGAGGCCAGAGTTCCGTGAGCTGGGCCTTTAGCCCAGTTGTCAGGAAGGGGGACAGGGCCCATGAGTGCTCAGGGGGGATATTTACTCGGAGGCTGGTCTCCAGCCCCCTCTCCCCCCACCTGGCCCTCTACAGAGTCCTGAGACCCCATGAGCCAAGGCTTTCAGCCCAGTGCTTGGGAAGTGGCCCCATTCCCCAGGGGAGCTCCAAGATGGGAAAAAAGCAGGAGACTTTACAATTCAAGTGCCTGGAGAACCAAAGGGTGGTGGGAATTTTTAGCCACCATGGCCAGTTCTACACTCCAGACCCTACTTCCCAGCTAAATGCTCAGATTACAGGCTTGGGGGCCAGGGCGCATGGCTGCGGAGGTGGGGGGCGGGCAAGGCAGAGGTTTTGGAGGCTCCCCTGGCCACCCGGGGACTCAAGCCAGGTCTTTCTTACCTGAGGGGGATGGAGCCTCAGAGCGGGAGCTGCTCTCCTTTCTGGCACAACTTCTGGCTCTCCCATCCTGTGTACCCCCATCCACTGGCTAGCTCCCCATCTCTCGGAGAACTGGGTGGGTCTGAGTCCGATGCCTCCCCTCTCCTCAGCAGAGCTAACCTGGTTACTAATTACCCATGGGCTTTATTATTTCTCTTTTGTTTTATAAATTTATAAATGGCAAAAGGCTCTGATAAGGCCTGTGATCATTAACTTATAGGGATGGTGGCCTGGGGAGGCCTGAGCCAATGAACCTCCCACCCAGCGGGGGTGGGGGATGGGGAAATGCAGGAGCGAAGGTGGGGAAAGGGAGGTCTGGGGGCTGTGAGGTCCCCCTTCCCAACGCCCCTTTAACCTCTTTCCTAAGCTGGGCGCTGTGCTGAGGGTTCGCATGGATGTATAATTTTGGATAATGTGGAGATGAATCCTGGGAGGAAGCTATGGAAACTCTGCTTCGCAGATGAGAAAACTGAGGCCCAGAGAGGGAAGTAGCTTGACTAAGGCCACTGGGCTGGGACTCCACACCCACTCGGTTCGCTGCTCTCAATCCCCGTGACTGGGGGCGAGGGGCCGACTGACAGTCACTGGGGCGGGGTCTGAGGAAGAGTTCCAAAGATGCTCTCCAGAGGGACCTTCTCTTTTTCTGTTCAAGGTCCCGACCCCAGCTTGGGGTGGGGGAGGGCTGGATCCCCGCCTCAGGGAGTCCTCACTGTCTGCCTGGCCTTGTGAGGGCCTGGGCAAGGGGCAGGGGAGCAGACAGGCCCCCTGACTTGGCAGGAAGAGGAGGGCAAAGGGCCCTGCTGTGTTGCAGGGGAGGGGCAAAGAGTCAGGCATGGCAGTCCCAGGGCGAGGGCACCTGGGACAGGGTGGGGCTGGGCCAGACCTGCTCAGGACCCCAGATGGGAATAGGGGCTTTCAAGTGGGACGGGGATAGGGGGACAGTCTTACCTGGCTGGGTGGGGCCTCTTGATCAGCAGCCCCTTTGGTGGGATGGTGGGGTGGGGGGGAGGCTTGATCCACAGCACTTGAGGGTGAGAGCAGAGGTTAAAGTGCTCTCTAGGGACCAGCAGAGGCCTGGAAGCTGAGGGAGAGAGGGGAGACATGCAGGAGGAGAGAGGGCGTCGGGGCAGATGGAGAGAGGCTGGGAGAAGCAGAGTTGAGCAGAGGAGTGGGAGCAAAGAGGGGCTCACACCCAGCGGGGAGAAGGGGCTGGGGAGAGAGTGAGGCACCCCAAGCTGAGAGGAGGCCGAAGTGCTCCCGCCTGCCCCGATTGGGTTTTCTTTAATGCTAACAGCATGCTATTTACTTTCCATTTAAATTTGAGATGTTGCTATAAATTATCAACCAGCTCCTTGTTCCTGCGGAGTTTATAACTAACTACCTGGGTTACTTATTGTTCAGGTAACAAAAGGGATCAGAAACCGCCCTGAGGGAAAAAAGTGGGACCTATAGTCCCAGGGAACAGGAAGGAGAGGGGCTCGAGACCCCTGATGTCGGCCCGGGCAGTGGGGGAGTCTGGAGTGTGAAAGGAGGGTGCAGAGACCGGACTTCCATCTGTCTGCAGAAGACAGTGTCTCCGAAGAGGCAGCGTGGGTCCTGGGTCCCAGGTCTCCCCAGGCGCCCTGTGCCTGAGGCCACAGCACGGCCCTGAGCTCTTCCTTTAATTCACTGTGTGACCTTGGGCCAGTCTCTTCTCTGCCTCCTGCCTCCGTTTCCCTACCTGGACAATGAATAAAATCCAAACTCCCTGCCCCAGTTCCCTGTCCTCTGAGGGACCTCTTGCCCTCCCTCCCTTTCCTCCAGTTACACAGACTTTGCTGATTCCCACCTCAGAGCCTTTCCATGTGCTGTTCCTTCTGCCTGGAACCCTCTTTCCAGATCTTCTCATGGCTGATTCCTTCTCCTCTTTTTGCTCAAATGTCACCTCAGGGAAGCCCTCCTGACTCTCTCACCTAAAGGTCACTCTTTCTTCCACCAGTTTCCTTTCCTTTCTCCTGTCTGTTTTCTATCTCCTGCCACGAAAATACCTCTTGAATGAGAGGTCCATGTGGCCTCGTTCACCACTCTTACCCCTGATATCCAGCCCACTGGCCGACACATAGCACAGATGAATGAGTGACCAGGATTCTCTGAGGCCCTGGGGAACATCTGCTGCTGTGGCCAAGGGAGGAACCTGTACCTGGGGCTGCTTCCAGGGTGTCCTCCTAGGTCCTTCCTGACCAGCTCAAACCTCAACCTTGAAGTTCTCTGATCCTGTCTCCACTGGGCACTGAAACTCAGGAAGACAGTGGGACAGTCTGACACCCCTGACTGAGGACAGCCTGTCTGGTTTTGAACCCCAGTTCCCTCACTCTAGTGCGGGCAGGTAATTTCACTTTTTTGAGCCCCAGTTTCCTCTGCAAGGCAGAGAAGATAATAACACTGACCCACAGGGTTAAGTAGCAAGATAACATGTAGAGTGTCTATGTAGTAAGTGCAGTGAACGGTTGCTATTATGAGGGGTCCCATTTTACAGATGAATAAACAGAGGCTCAGAGAGGCAAAGTGACTTGCCCAAGTCACTTGCCCAAGTTACTCTTACAAGAGTTACTTGCCCAAGTCACTCTTACAAAGCACTCAGGCCAGGACTTAGACCCAGGTCCTCCCAACCCCCACAACTCGGCACAGCACTCTCAAGGTTGCAAACCTGTCCTTGATGAGCTGTCTCCTTTCTTGCCCTCCCCAGTTGTTCTTGCTGTTCAACTTCACCATCAACTCTCTTCCATGCAGTGCTCTAGAGCTCAGAATTGCTTACAAATGCATTAAACTCATTTTCTCCTCCTGACAACCTGTGAAATGTTTATTATTAGCCCCGTATCACAGTTGAGGAAACTGAGGCACACTTCCCAAGGCTATCCGGAGAGTGAGTGGCAGAGCTGGGATTTAAACTGAGCCAGAAAGGCCGCACCTGCACTGAGAACTCAGCTCCCCTCCCCATGAACGGCCCTCCTGGGTGGTCTCCCAGCTCCATAACCTAGGAAGCACTGAAACCCCAAGGCCCAGCAAACAAAAGGCCCAAAGCCTTGAACATCTAATTGACCCCAGAATGGGTAGGAGGCAGGAGGAGGGAGATGTGGGCAGATCTTCCCCTCTCCGGGACCCTCTTCCCTCTGCTGTGGAGCCTGGGGTCCCAGGACTGCACTGATGGTGATGATAACAATGTCATTCCACTTACTGAGCCCTGACTGTGTGCCGGGCCCTGTAAGCATTTCATTCCTCTTCGAAACTCATTCAGTTCTCCCAGTAGCATTGACAGGCAGGCGTGGATTAGCCACCGAGTTTCAGAGGAGACGTGGAGCATGCACACATCAGGGGCTAGGGCACAGTGGTGGAACTTGAACCCAGGTTGGTTTCACTTGCGAGCTCGCCCATGAGAGTGAAAGCTGGGGCTACCTGGAGACTTGGCCTCTTAGTTCTGAGTTGGGGAAACTGTCCTGAAGAGTCAGTTCCTTGGAGACTGTGTGTGTGTGTGTGTGTGTGTGTGTGTGTGTGTGTGTTGGGGGTGGGTGGGAGAAAGAGACACAGTGAACAACAGAGACACAGAGACAGGAGAGAGAGAGAGAGAGACAGGAGAGAGAGAGAGAGAGAGAGAGAAAGAGAGAGAGAGAGAGAGAGAGAGACATGGAGTTAGACGGACAGTGAAAGTATATCTTTAGTTTGAGCCAGGAGAGGCCCTGCTGAGAGAAAGACTGAGCTCATTCTCTCTGGAGAAGAGAGGAGGGAGGGAGGATTTCTCAGGGGGGTGATGATTGCAGTTGGGGGAGGTGGGAGGCCATCCGGCAACCCAGCTCCAGAATCAGATAAACATGTTTGCCAGGGAGCATAAGGCTGGACTTTGTACTGCTCTTCCCTCCCAGCTCTGACTGGCACCCAGGAAGCAGAGGAGGTGGAAAAGAGGCTCCTAGGAACACTTGAAAGCAGGGAGAGAAACAAGCTCTGGGAGAGGTCTGCGGGGTCCAGGCAAAGTGAAATATTCTTGAGTCCCAGCTAGGTCAGCTTGAACAAGTGAGACTCCCCTGTGTGAGCCTCAGTTTTCTCACCCATGAAATGGGCATACGAGTAGTACCTACTTCCTAAGGTTATTGTAAGATTTAAATCACCGGCTCTTGGCAAAGCACCTGGCTCACAGTAAATATTCAAGAATTATTAGTTCTCATGGGTACCATTTTTACACAAATGGGACTTTGCTGTTCTGACTGCTGACCGATTTAACTTCATCTGACCCCACCTTCCCTGCTTCCCTGCCTTTATGGGAACTGCTGATAAAAATGGAGGAAGTCACCGGGCCAAAGCTGCTGAAAGGGTGCCCTGGAGTCTGAGAAAGGCATCGTCAAGGGGACAGCAAGGCTGGCTCTATGAGGAATGAGAGATGGGTGGGGGGGGAGGGCAGTGGGGGGTGGGCTTCAGAGCGCTGGGGGTGGGGGTTGTTTGTGTTTATTACAATTCCGCTTTAAATAGTACATATGCATATGTTGTATATTATATAATATGATATGATGTAATTTAAAAAGTATGGAAGAGTAACAGAGAAGGCTGCCCCTCTCACCCTGTCCCCAGCACCCCACACCCCTCTTGAGGCCATCAGTGTCACCAGTTCCTTCCGTGTCCTGCCAGTATTTCAGGCAAACACAAGCAAATCGGTGGAAATGTTTTATCCCACTTTAAATTGTACCCAAATAGCAGTGTAGCAAACCTAGCAGACAAACTGTTCCATCTGCACGCATACAGAGCTTTCTCAGCGGGCTTTTACAGTTGGATCGACCCGAGGCCCCGCAATTTAGTTAATCCCCGTCCGTTTGCTGGACACTTAGGTGGTTTCCAATCTTTTGCTGTGGCAAGCCACACGGGGACGAGTTACCTCCTACACATTTGCCACACATGCAAATATCAGAAGTCTCAAATTCTAGAACAACTTGCTGAGTCAAAGGGGTGAGGACACAGACTCTGGAATCTGGCAGACCTGGGTTCAAATCCCAGTGCTGTCTATTTCAGCAGGGATGTAACGAGCTGCTTCTATCTGACACATATTTGTAACAGAAGCTCAGAACAGAATGAGGGGAAGAGAATCTCAGCCCACAGAGTGGGATTCTGGAGCACAGACATGCACAATTTTCTTACAATGAGGCCTCTGAATGCCAGCCCATAACCCCTTCACCTGCAACTCTGTTGAAAACCAGCCGCCTGGCCCAGTGCTGTGGGGAAACTGGCCCGGCAGTTTTCTAGGGTCTTGAGCACATTGTCAGGAGGCTTTTTGACGTTATGTGATTTTTACCTGATACGCTGACTTTGAAATGAGTCCCTTCAGTAAGATGGAACTCTGCTGGGTCGGTCCTGTGACCTTGGGCAAGAGATGCAAGGCACGCAATTCTCTTAGCCTTAGTGGCCCCAGCTGTCAAGTGGGAGAATCTTGTTTCTCCCCTTGTTTTCAGACCCAGTATTTTTTCTAGTAGATTTCCCTCAGTCACCCATCCATCCACCCTACCATCCATCCATTCACTCCTGTACTCACCGAGGGCAAAATATGTGTCAGGCCCATTTTGGGCGCTGAAAACCAGACGGTTCCTGACCTCAAGGCGTTTATAGTCTCTCTCAGTGGATAAGACACAGCAACAAGTAACATTTCCAGGTAGGATGAGGGGCTGTAAAGGAAGCACAAAGGTGAGGGCCCTCCCCCTTGGGCTTGTGCAACTCCGAGTGGGAGTCTGCTCAGCTCTACATCTGCCCGTGTCTGTGTGGCCATGTTTCTAAACTTGTCTCTGTTCCCATGTCTGTGTGGGACTGGTTGCACCCGTTACCACGATTGCCACGTGTATGTGTCTCTGTCTCAGTTCTCATGTCCCTGTGTCCTGGCATGAGTGCCCATACCTTCCTGTCCCTGAGTCAGGGGGCAGGCCCCGGGCTCCACACCTGCTTTCATCCACAACCCCCACCCCCAGGGCAGCCGGGGCTCCTGGCAGCCGGGACTCCCAGCCCTGCCTGCACGCTCACCCCCAGCTGAGCGGCCCCGTCCTTGCCTTCCTTCCAGGGAGGACCCGTGGCGCGTGGCGAAGATGGTCAAGTCATACCTGCAGCAGCACAACATCCCGCAACGGGAGGTGGTCGACACCACTGGCCTCAACCAGTCGCATCTCTCCCAGCACCTCAACAAAGGGACCCCCATGAAGACACAGAAGCGAGCTGCCCTGTACACCTGGTACGTCCGCAAGCAGCGAGAGGTGGCCCAGCGTAAGTAATGACCAAATGTAGTCCCGTCTTCCCTGGCAGGCCCGGGCCGGGGCTCTCGGCAGCTCGAGGGTGGGGGCTGGAAGCGTCACCATCCCGTTACTCAGACAGGCAGACTCAGGAAATCAGCGGGACTCCACCAGCATTTAGTACCTATTCTGCACCGGGCACGCTAGGGAGCGGGAGGGCAGTCGGGTTGGGCCTGGGCATCCAAAGATGGATAAACTGGTCCCTGCCTTCTAAGAGCTGTGTGGTGCGGAAGTAGAAAAGATCACTATGATACAGTGAGATGTATTACAACGAGATAACAACAGCAATAGCTAGTGTGTATAGAGTACTCGCAGGGTGCCGGGCCCAGTGCAGAGTGCTACGTAAAGCATATTTCGAAGTGTTCAGCTGATGGCGGAAGAGAGAGTAATCTATTCTTCCTCAGGGAGGCAGGTGCATCAGGAAGGGTCACACTAGAAGTATGACCTTCGGACTAAGTCTTCAAGTGTGAGTCGAATTTTGACTCATGGAGACGCAGGGAAGAGTGTTTTGGGCAGAAGGAACAGTGTGCATAAAGACTCAGAGGGGAGGTGTATGCTCAGCCCTCCACTGCAAACCTGGGAAGATCTGGGCGCACTATTATTCAGGGAACAGTGGGTTTCCTCACTCAGGTCTCACACCCCATCAAATCCCAAGTGCACTTTCACACTTATGAGGCTAAATATAAAAAAATGTCTACCATGTCTTTTATTAATTATACAGGTTTTTAAAAGGCAATATACATTAATTAAAAAAGAGGGTTTTTACAATAAATATTAGATGTCTCCTCCCTAAAGCAGCCACTGGCATTCCCCAGTCTTGCATATATCCTTCCAGAGATATTTTATGCATATACTAGCCTACGTATACCTCGTACACACATACATATATATCCCTGACTCGGAATCTTCCTTCTCCCCTTCATAAAAATGTCCTGGCACTTGTCTGTCCCATACCTTGGGTGACCTGCTCAGGGATAATCTGATAGACTAGTTTCCATTAAAGTGGAACCAGCTAACAAGAGCTGGTGGGTCTCTTCTCTCCTGGCTAACACTGCACTTTAAGCTTGAATTCTGAGTCTGGAATGTTGAACATAGCTCTGAATATACTCAGGAGATATGATTCGATTTTCTGCTGTCCTGTGTGACCTTGGAAAAATATTTAACTTCCCTGAACCTCACCTGTAAAATGGGACAGCATATGTGTCAAGTGTGAACAAATGCTCACGTTTACCTGCAGCCTTGTGAGATTATATCTTGGCTCAGTAGAAAAGTGTGCAGGGATTGATTAGTGATGTCTGCCTTGGAAACAGGTTAAGAAAGTGGTGGCACGTGTGCTGTGTGTTTGTCATCACTGGAGTAGATGATTTCTAAGTTCTAGTTGTAAGCTCCTTTGGCTTAGCACCCTGAGAATGAGAAAGAATCAGGAGGGTAGTCATGAACTGATGTGGGAAGGTGGATGTGTCTGGTGCCCTGCTCATGGTTCTCTGTCCCTACAGAATTCACTCATGCTGGGCAGGGTGGGCTGGTTGAGGAGCCCACAGGTGACGAGCTGCCAACCAAGAAGGGGCGGAGAAACCGTTTCAAATGGGGCCCAGCATCCCAGCAGATCCTGTTCCAGGCCTACGAGAGGCAGAAGAACCCCAGCAAGGAGGAGCGAGAGGCATTGGTGGAGGAGTGCAATAGGTAGGATGGCGGACAGTTAGCAGGGCTGGTTTGGTCTGGGCAAGGGCAAGGCTGGGGAAAGGGAAGGTAGCTCTGGGTGCTGAGGGAGGCTGCCTGGTCTCAACTCCTGCTCAGGGTCCGAAACCTAGCTCCATTTCTGACACCAGCCCCCACCAACCCAAGCAACTCTTGAGTGGCTGCTCATCTCATCCATCCTCACTACAACCCTCTGGTTCCTTTGCTCACTTAATAACCAGAGACACTAAGAGAGGCTAAGTCACTTACTCATGGTCACACAGCAGAACTGGGATTGAAACCGTCTGCCAGCTTCAAACACTCAGATAGAGCCCTACGTCTTAGATCTCTCCCCACAGCCCCAGGAGAGGGTCCCTCTGTTCCTGACCTGGAGGCTCACAAGCGGCTATTTCTGCAGGGCCGAGTGCATCCAGAGAGGGGTGTCACCATCACAAGCACAGGGGCTGGGCTCCAACCTGGTCACAGAGGTGCGTGTCTACAACTGGTTTGCCAATCGGCGCAAAGAGGAAGCATTTCGGCACAAGCTGGCCATGGACACATACAGTGGGCCGCCGCCAGGGCCAGGCCCGGGTCCTGCGCTGCCCGCCCACAGCTCCCCTGGCCTGGCCCCACCTGCCCTCTCCCCCAGTAAGGTCCACGGTAAGTGCTGGGGATGAAGGAAACATGGGGGTAGGTGGGAGAGTTGGGACTACTGCTCAGTGGCAGCTGCCACCCAAACCTCTTAGCACTTCAGTTTGGTTCCACTCCATTCTATTGACACGACTATATCTACTCTGCTTCTCTCCACTCCATCTACTCCACCCCATTCCATTCACTCTGATTTGTGTTACTTCAATTCATTCACTTCAGATCAACTCAACTCATTTCTGTTCAACTCAGTTCAATTCAGTTCCATTCTGTTCAACTCATTATAACCCAATTTAGTTCATTTAAATTTGGTACGGTTTAGTGCAATGCAATTCCCAATCGATTCAGTTTACTAAATATAATTCAAGGAAATTCAGTTAATTGGCACAGCTTAGTTCGATTCAATCCAATTTGATTAGATTCAATTCAATTCAACTCAAGCTCGATTCATGTCAGGTTCAATTAAACTAGATTCAGTTTCTTTCAACTAATTCCAGCTCATTCTATTCAACTTAGGTTGCTGCAGCTTAATGTCGTTAGCATCAGTTTAGTTCAGTTCAATTGTCTTTTATTGAGCACCTACTGCATGTCAGGTATAGCACTAGGCAGCCCTTGTGTTCAGCATAGGGCCTGGCAAGAGGTGGACACACGAGCCAAGTTTGCCGGCTGCATAAAGACGGGGTGGGTGGCCCAAGCAAACAGATGCAATTTAGAGGGATGAGGGCCTAGGAGGGCAGGAAAGTGAGGTGTTGAGGCTGGACACTGCTCCCATTCCAGGTGTGCGCTATGGACAGCCTGCAACCAGTGAGGCAGAGGAAGCGCCCTCAAGCAGCGGTTCCTTGGTGACAGTATCTACACCTTTGCACCAAGTGTCCCCTACAGGCCTGGAGCCCAGTCACAGCCTGCTAAGCACTGAAGCCAAGCTGGTGAGTGTCCTCCCCACGTAGGGAAGACCTTTCCAACCTCATCTTCCCTCAGCGGGGAGAAAGGGTCCCTAGGAAGGCGGCGTGAGGCCTCACCCTCACTCCGCTTCCCTTCCCTTCCAAGGTCTCAGCAACTGGGGGTCCCCTGCCTCCTGTCAGCACCCTGACGGCACTGCACAGCTTGGAGCAGACATCCCCAGGCCTCAACCAGCAGCCCCAGAACCTTATTATGGCCTCGCTTCCTGGGGTCATGGCCATCGGGCCTGGTGAGCCTGCCTCCCTGGGCTCCACGTTCACCAACACGGGTGCCTCTACCCTGGTCATTGGTAAGCTGGTGGGGTTGAGGGCAGCTGGGTGGGGTGGGGCTCATGGGGCTCTACAGAATCCAAAAGCTGGAAGAGCCACTAGGACTCATTCATGTTTTATTGAGCACGTACTCTGTGCCAGGCTTTGTGCGACATCAGTGATACATAAGCAAACCAAAGAGTCCAAAATCTGGGTGACCCAAGTAGGGAGGCAGACCATAAACACAGTACATCAATTATATAGTGCCTTAGAAGGGAAAACATCTGTGGGGAAACCAGCAGCTGAAAGGGATCAAAGTTTTTAAGGTTTTAGGTGGTTTTTTCTCAAAGCCTAGAATGACTTTATTTGTAGGAAGCTCAATATACAAGACAGACAGGGAGAGGGAAACAGAGAGTTAGCTCCAGGGCCTTTGCCCTGCGGTGGAACCCCAGGGCTCCAGGGAACCTAGTTTGACACACCCCCTGCCCATATGAGCTAGAGGCTCAGAGACAGACGCAGTGACTTGCGGAGCCCTGTGAGTTAGTGACAGGTCCCAGTGCAAAGGTGTTTCCTGTGCACCTCACCTCCTCCCCCAACCCACTGGCTCTGGGGGGGAGCAACGGCGTCCTCAGGGGGCTTGGGGGGGCCGTGGGCACCTGGCTGACTCCTGCCCCTCCCACTCCAGGCCTGGCCTCCACGCAGGCCCAGAGCGTGCCTGTCATCAACAGCATGGGCAGCAGTCTGACCACCCTGCAGCCGGTCCAGTTCTCCCAGCCGCTGCACCCTTCCTACCAGCAGCCACTCATGCCTCCCGTGCAGAGTCACATGGCCCAGAATCCCTTCATGGCCACCATGGCCCAGCTGCAGAGCCCCCATGGTGAGCACAGGGGGATGGGGTGGCCAGCAGGGACTGCAGTCTCCGTGTCCGGTACAAGTGTGTTTCTGGGATGGGGGCGGGAGCACTGTGGGTGCTCAGATGAGTGTCTGTGGCCGGAATGTTTCAGTGTGTGAATACACATGGCCATGAGTGTGTGCACGTTTGTGCGAGTGGATCCGCATTTGGGTGTTCACGGTGTGTGCATGTGCACGCCCACGTGTGGGAGTACCGGTCAGTCCTTCTCTGAATGGAACCCTTTGGGGCCACATGTATTTTGGAATTCACTATTTTCAGTTTTTCGAAAGGTAATACGGTGGCCATACCATAGATGACGTAACGCTCCCAGCAGGGTTTGGGGCAACACTGCCACCAAGCATTACGATTTCTGCAGCGAAAGGTAGACTTCCACCAAGTAGGTTAATACAGACTTAAACAACCTCCCAGCAGGCTCAGGACAGGTTTTGCTACCAAACGAGCTCTAGAGCCAAGCTTCTGAAAACTGACTGCTTTTCACTTTTGGAATTTGGCACTGGGGATACGGGAACGTGGACCTGGGTATATTGTGTGCATCTGGTTGAGTGCACGTATTTGTGTATGTGGATGGTGTGGCTTTATCTGAGTCAACGTGAGAATCTATTTTTCTGTTGGTATCTATGTGCTTTTGTAGGGGCAGGTGGAGGTTAAAATCCAGGTTCCATTTCAAGGGGTGTCCTGGAGGGGGAGATACGCTGCCCTCCGAGTTCTGTACTTAGTACAAGAGCACCCGTGTCTCCCATTCCCTTTCACACCTGTCATCTCCAGGTGATGGGAGGGTCTGGGTTTGGGTTCCCAGCTTCTCCCAGGCTTCTTCCCACCAAACCAAGCTGAGCAGGGCCCTGTAGGTGGGGAGGGGGTCCAAACCCTCTATCTGGAGCTCCGTTTTGGAAATCAGCCCCTCCACTGTGCCACTGGGCCATTCGCCAGGCCTCATGCCCCACTTCCTCCAGCTCCGAGGCCCTCCTGGGAGAGGTCCAGCCTGGCCCAGGGTGCCCTGTGTCTCCACCTCTGTCTTCTCCCTCTTGGCCAGCCCTCTACAGCCACAAGCCCGAGGTGGCGCAGTACACCCACACGGGCCTGCTTCCGCAGACTATGCTCATCACTGACACCAACCTGAGCGCACTGGCCAGCCTCACACCCACCAAGCAGGTAAGGCCCAGGCCAGCAAGGTCCCTACCTCGGGCCACTCCCCGGCGTCCACTCAGGGGCTCAGGTGGCTGCTCTGTTCCCCCAGGTCTTCACCTCAGACACCGAGGCCTCCAGTGAGTCCGGGCTTCACACGCCAGCATCTCAGGCCACCACCATCCACATCCCCAGCCAGGACCCTGCAGGCATCCAGCACCTGCAGCCCTCCCATCGGCTCAGTGCCAGCCCCACAGGTGAGCAGCCTTTCCCAGCGGCCTCTTCCTTGTGTGGGTGCAGTGGTGGGCAAACAGGCGGGGCCACAAGGCAGGTTTTGGAGGGAACTCTGTGCTCTCTGGAAGTGAGCCAAGAGGGGTGTGAAACCACAGGAAAATGGGCACATCTTACAGAAACATCTCACTAACTGGTCGAGGAACAGGATTAAGTCATAGGAAGAGGCAGTGGCGGGGAACAGGGAGTAGTCAGATAGGCTAGTTGGCCGCCAGAAGCAGCTCAGGATTTAGCATTCTTTGAATCATTGCCAACATTTAAATATCAGGAGCTTTCCTAAAGAAAGTCAGATGGAAAATTAGAAGGACTCATGTTTCCACGTAGCAAAGAGAGAGTGGGCTTTCCAGGCCACCATCTCCCACTTGACCCATTCATTTCCATCCCCCTATGACCCAAGTCTGCAACCTACAAGGTCATGGTGAAGAGCCGGCACTCTGGGGTCCGGCTGCTGGGCTTTGGGGCCTGACGTGACCACTTGCTTAGTGCGTGACTTTGGGCAAGGTGTCGCGCCTCTGTGAGCCTGAAGTTACTCCACTCAGCCCTGGTTACTGAGGGCTGCACAGTCCGGGCTCTGTTTTACCCGTGTGGCACTGTCATCATCCCCATTTCACAGATGAGAATGCGGCCACTTATGGAGGTGAGGGACTTGGCCTTGCCTTTGACAGCTACTAGGTGACAGGGCCAGGACTTGAACTCAAAGCCCATTCTTGTAGCCATCTGACTCAGCCAGGCTTCTCCTGAGAACCCACAGGAATATGCACACATTTAAGGAACTGGCGGACAAGACTGTGGGGGCTGGCAAGTCCGAAAGCTGTAGGGCAGGCCAGCAGGCGGGCGACGCGGGCAGGGCTTAATGTTGGTCTAGAGGCAGAATTCGTTCTTCTCTGGGAAATCTCAGCTTCTGCTCTTAAGGCCTTCAACTTAAGGATGATAGGATGCGGTCCACCCACGTTATCAAAGGAAATCTCCTTTAAATCAACTGACTGTAGGTGTTTACACACACACACACACATACAACCTCCACAGCAACACTTCGGTTAGTGTTTGGTTCAATGACTAGAGCCAAGATGACCTCTACAACTAACCACCTCACCGGGCTTCTCTAACGGTCCCACTAAAATGTCCCGAGGTGGCCACGCCCCAGGTGGCCTGAGCCGGGCCACAGGTTAATGAGACCAGGCCCTCCTCCGCTGACCTGGGTACCCCCGGGGCTGCGTACGGACGGACTCGGTGGCAGCAGCAGTGTCACTTGCCCCCGCAGTGTCCTCCAGCAGCCTGGTGTTGTACCAGAGCACCGAGTCCACCAATGGCCACAGCCACCTGCTGCCATCCAACCACAGCGTCATCGAGACCTTCATCTCCACGCAGATGGCCTCTTCCTCCCAGTAACCATGGCTACCGCCTCCCAGGGCCTGGGCCCCGAAGCCTGCATGGCCCACTTGGGGGGTGACTAGAACATCTGAACCTGCAAAACTTTTGCTGCCACAGAGCTGCTGCCCTTCTCTGGAAAACTGTGCCCCGGTCCCCACCCTGCTCTGCCAGTGTCAGAGAGGGAGGGGTTCTGAGGGGCCCTGAGGCGGGCTGCTTTGGTGCACACGGGGGTACTGTGGAGAGCTGGGAAGCACAGCGTGTTCCTGGCAGGACACGGGAGGGGCTGTCCCTGCTGCTCAGGGGAAATCCTGTCACTTGGAACAGAGGAGGACAGGCTTTGGATGCTGATACCCCCAGCCTGGGCCTGTGGGGAGCCCCAGCACCCTAAAGGGAGCTCTGGCAGCAACATGTCTCAAGACACAGCCTGTGTAGCTGTGACTCACTGAGCAACGAGAGACGCCCTAGATCAATGTGTCCCCATTCTGTAACTGATGCCCTGTCCAGGCCACTCCATCCTGCCCCCCTTCCTGCTATGGACCCACACGCCCATTTGTACCCACTCCTGTCCCCCACTCACAGCTTACGCTTTCCCTGAGGGGCTACTCTGTCCCAGGGCCTGGGGCTCACACACCCAAGCCCTAGGGGAGCCCAAGCTGACAGCAAGGGCATCAGGGCTCTCCAGCTTCCCTCATCCTGAGACATCCCTCTCTCTGGACCCCGTGACCTCCAGTTTTCTGGAACTTTCGTTCCCCCAAGCAACACGCCTTCTGATGCCAGCCAGGCATCTTGCCTCTACTGAAAAGCCCCCTTACGGCTAGTAAATCGTCCTTGCTCGTGTGGGAGGCTTGCGACTCTGCACTTAGTGCTAAGTCCTGGGCTAGCAACTCCTCTGGCCTCTGGGGCCCTGCAGACCTTTCCCTGGTTTCGGGGAGAAGCTGCTGAGCTCAGAAGGCAGCAAGGTCTGAGCAGCAGGCAGAGTGGAGGTGCCCAAAGGGAGAAGGGCGAGGCGAGACAGCAGGGTGGACCACCCGTCTGCACAGGACGGATGCCTGGAAGCTTGGAGGCCTGGCAGGCGGAGGGAAGGGGCGAAGTGCAGGCAGATGCAGCCCATGAGGAGCCTGAGCCCCTGAGCCCCACTGGGAGGGACAAGGCAGCTGTGTAAACCCGGGGCTCCTGCGACCTCATCTCCCTGAGGCTGCTGCAGATAACCCGGCCCTTGGAGTCCGCCTCCAACCCGTGACTGAGGAAGGGCCTGGGAGAACCAGCAACGCCTGCGGCTTGCAGCCAGCCGAGGGCAGGTCTGTACATTTATTTAACTTTTAGTAAACAAAGGACGTATCGGAAACTTCTTGCTTGTCCACACATCGTCCAGATGGGCTTGGGCACGCAGAGGGAGGCAGGGGTGCACCGGGGGCCTGAGGAGTGGGGGGTCCAGCACACACTCTCTCACACCCCACCTGTCCTCCCGGTTCTGCCGAATCTCTGAGGCAAGGCGATAAAGCCAGAATTTTACCTCAACCTGGAGCCTCTGTTCCTTCCTGAAGTCTTGAAGCTGGGGTGCAGGAACCCATCTTGGGATGTAGGCAGGAGGACTCCTCCTGTGTGATGCTTATTTAAAACGTCTCATCAAGATTCAGCACGGACCGAGAGGCAGCACCCAAATCACTTTGTTACGCGTTGGGTCCGACAATTTATATTTGATAATCTGGTTGGCTCAGAGACATGACCGTGCACGGAGGAAAAAAATAATTCTGCAAAAATAAGGGAGGAAAAAAATCTCTGTCCTTCTCTTTCAGACAATCTTATATCCAGTCTGTGTGGCATGGAGGGAGAAGGACAAACTCTTTGGGCCTCGGCACCTCAGGGACCCCTTCTCTCATTTCCTTGAGATGGTCTCCCACAACAGGCTGAGGTGGAGGGGAAGGAAAAGGCCTCCCTCACTCTCTCTCCGCAGACAGTACTGGGGAGATGGAAGTTTCACCACTTGGCCATTAGTACTGAATGACTGGAAGGCTCTTTCTTCCTGAGGCCACGGATTGTTCTGGTACCACAGGTCTTGCCCAGCCTCCAGTGGGAGCACAAAAGGGCAGGCTTTGCTTAGGCTTCTCAGCCTATAACCACGGTTTTGCCCCGACCCTTGGGCAAGCCCCAGTCTGGCCCTTAGACAAATCCTTGGAGAGGAAGGCAGGTCTTGGCAATGCCTTGTCCCAGTGGGTGCCTTGGTACGAGGGCTAGCTGTGCCCTGTGCCCACAGGCTGGGGTCAGTTTGCAGACAGGGCTGCTGTACTCCTTGCTGGGGGTAACGGGGAAGCCTCACTGGCCTTCTCTGCCTTTTTCTTCCTTTTCTTCTTTTTGGTCCCAAGTGATGTCTGGTCTCCGTTGAGCTCGGCTGACTCCTTTTCCTGCTTCCAGACTGTGGCCTTGCTTGTGGGGGTGGCTGCGGTCAAGTCTGCGCTGGCCTCCTTCTTGGCTTTCTTTTTCGACTTCCTTTTCTTCTTTGCCTCTTTCTCCCCCTTGACAGGGCCATGGATGGCAGACTCCTGCAGGATGTCGGAGGCTGACACAGCTGCCTCCCGGCACCGCTGCCACTCCTCGTTGCTGTCCTCACTGCTACAGGGGAAAGGCAGTCTGGTCACCCTGCGTCAGGACCAGGCCCCTCAGCTGCCTCTCACTGCTTCGGTCCTCGCCACCAGACAGAGGCCACAGGGGGAGGCAGACACGGAGCTCAGGCCTGGGAGTGAGGCAGGCCTGGGTTCTGATACTGGCTTCTCTGCTCTCTAGCTATGTGACCTCATTAAGTAATTTCACCTCTCTGACCCTCAGTGTCTCCATCTATAACATGGGGATCTTCACTGAGCCCAGGCCTCACAGGAATGTCCAAGGTGTGAGGCGCCTGGCACAAGATGGGTGCTCAAACAGCAGTAAACATCCAAGGCCACCCCCGAGGACAACCTCTTCCCCCGCCCACTGAGGGTACTATTTCCCCAGCTACCTGACGGGGTTCCTGGTCAGCCTGGACCGCACTGGAGTCTGCTTGGCTGTCCTGGGACACTGGCCAACACAGAAAACGGGCAAAAAGGAGGGACCCTGAGGAGAGGCTGTGCGATCTCACCTGGAGCTGGAAGGCAGTCGCTTTCGGCAGGGCTGGGGAGAAGGTTTCTGCTCAGGGCCTTCGGGTACGGAGGTGAAGAAAAGGCGGAAGCCTATAAACCAAAGGGGCAGAGTCAGCACTGCCAGGTGCCGACCTCTCCTCCCTGGTGCCCAGGCTGCTCTGCCTCTGCCCTCAAAGAGCTCCCAGTCCAGAGGTGAAGACTCAGGAATCGCTCTGATCTAACCACAAAGTAACACCTGGTGCGATGAGGGTACACGGGCTGCCACATCAGGTCAGCCAGCCCTCGGTGGATTCTGGAAACGAGCAGTGGAGCCTCCTGCCTAAGGCAGTTTCCAGATGGCAAATGAATTTGACATGGGACCGACTCAGACAGCAGGGCTGTGGAGGGCAGTGGTAAGGAGCTCCTGCTCAGGGCTGGCCTGGCAAGCTCACCAGACAAGTGACTTCATTTCTCAGAGCCTCAGCTTCCCATACGGTCCCCCTGTACATGGGCTATCATCATGATACCTGCCTTAAGAGCAGGCTGCTGGGGTGAAAGAAGGTGACATACCACACTGTATTTCCCAGCTCCAGGCATACAGTAGGTACTCACCAAACGATAGCTGATATTAACAGGGTAACTACTCACCATCATCCTCTGGGGTGACTCTCTTCTGTACCTTGGCCTTTGTCGGCTCCTTCACGACTTCTGAGATGGTAATGGAGCTAAGGGAAGAGGAGACGGTTGATTCAGGATAAGCGTCTGGGTGATAACAAAAACGTTTTTTAAAGGGGATAGAGGTGTGTGATCTTAAATGCAAAAGAAGACAGTACACTGGCCTGGTAAGAACGCAAAGGCCGACAGCCATAACCTGGAACCAGTGCCTGCCAGCTCAAACCGCAGTGCTTCATTTGTTTCTTTATTATTCCAGAAAACACTGGAGAATTTTTAGAGATACTCATAGTACAACAAAATGAATACCATTTCAAATAGGGCAAAGAGAAAAATAAACGCAAGAGGGACAAAAGCGCCGATGTGTGCTCAGGAAGTCCTGTACATGTGCTAAAGGGAGGGCACACTGAGCTTCCTGGCAGCAAGCATGAAAAAGGAAACATGACCAGTGTAGAGAAATGGTTTAGAGGCCAACTTATAGAGCAGGGCAGACCTGTTTGTTTTTTAACTTAATTTTTTTTCTTTTTTAATTTGAGATAACTGTAGATTGACATGCATCTAAGAAATACTGCAGAGAGATTCCATATCCTCTTTTCCTGGTTTCTCCCAATGGCAGCATTGTGTGCATTAACTGTAGTTCAATCATCCGAGCGGGAAACTTACACTGATACAATCCATTGACCTTATTCAGACTTCAGAGACCTGGGTCTTGAATCCTGGCTTTGTCACTTACTGGCTGTGTCCTCTTTGGCAAGGGACTTCATCTCTCTTGGCCTGTTACCATCTGCATGCTGGGAATGATAACAGTCCCTGCCTCCCAGGGTTGTGACTGGATTAAATGAGAGAGTGGATAGCAAGCACTTGGTCCAGAGCCTGGCCACAAACAGGTACTCAATAAATGGTAGCTGTGATGATGATGAAGATCACGGTCATCCTGATAAGCAGTAAGTTTCCCAGGATTTCTGACGCAAAAATAAAGCCTGTCTCCAGAAGCACAGAAAGCAGGGAGAACTGTCGACACCAGAAAGCATGTCTCTGGTGAATGTGAACAGAGAATATGCCAAAGATGTGTCCCAAGGTCCTGTCCAGGAAATCAGTCTGGGAAGGAGTGAAGATGGTGCCACCCACGCGCCTGATCTTGACCCAAGCATCTATCACGGTGGTTCGTTGTCCACAGGGGACATTAGGCAACGTCTAGAGACGTTTTTGGTTGCCACAACTGGTTGGGGGGGTTTGCTCCAAGGATCTAGTGGGTGGAGGCCAGGGCTGCTAACCATCCTACACTGTGTGGGACAGTCCCCCACAACCAGGAATGATCTAGTCCAACATGCCAATAGTACCACAGCTGAGAAACCCTGCTCGCACACAAGGGACCAACTGGAGTATCTTTTAAGTCTCTGTGGGGAGGAATATAAAAAAACTGCAGGGAACCGTCTGATGGCGGCTGAGCAGCACCCAGCTCCATTTCCACTTGGGAAAATGTCCAGCATGGATCACTGTAGTGCCAGGTGGGCCTTTTTACCTTAAAGCCAAACAGTCATGAAGAGAAACTGCTTCCATGGGGTGAAATGTCAACTGACATTTCTAAACATGTTTCCCACATTCTTGAGTGGGGGGATGGCACTACACCACGGTGGTTCAGGCTGCTGAGGTCTGGCCCAACATTCTGTCTTAGCAGAGCAGCGGGTTTATACTTTGGGAGGGCTCTTTTGTCCTTTTTGATGTTACTTCAAATTGAAGGACTCTTGCTTGACTATTCTCACCTCCCTTTCAAAACCTGCTCTGCTGATCAAGAATGGACCTAGAGCAGCATATTCTGAAATGTGTTCCATGCTACGTGACTGGTCTTCCACTAAACAAAGGCAGTGTGGCCACATGGGTCTGGAAACTGCCGGGCTGAACAAAATTACACAGGTGTCTTTACTGCAGGACTTCTCAGAGCCTTGAATGTATGATTAGGAATCTCAGTATCTTAATCTACATGGGAGGGATGTAGAACGTACTGTTTTTCAACTTCTTTGCTATTGGATCTCTTCTTTTCAAGAGCCTCACTCTGGACTTGTATTCCTCGGCACCTGCTTTAGGGCTGCTGACCTGCATCTTTACAGACTGTGTTCTCAAATGTAAGAAAGAGAACTGGCACAGTGCCTGGCACACGGAAAGCACCCAAGAAACAGTAATGCCATCTGTCCCTTGCCCTCTTGTTCTTGGGGTTCCTCTCTTCCGCTCATGGTAGCAGGATAACACAGCGGTC
Source organism: Rhinolophus hipposideros (assembly GCF_964194185.1). Classification (NCBI taxonomy): domain Eukaryota; kingdom Metazoa; phylum Chordata; class Mammalia; order Chiroptera; family Rhinolophidae; genus Rhinolophus; species Rhinolophus hipposideros. Next base: position 13,257,524 of record NC_138070.1, read on the forward strand.
AAGAGCACAGCCTTTGGAGTCAAACACACTTAGGTTCAAGTCCCAGCTCTGTTCCTTACTCCCTTCAGGCAAATGTTTCTTTTCGTGAAGAGCCTTTGTTTCCTCAACTGGAGAATAAGGTGACAGGCTACACGGTAGGGTGACTGTAAACGCAGTGAGGTGACATGTGTCCAGTGCATGCCCCGTGCCAACCTGCACACTGTGAGCTCCCCATCAATGGGGGCCATTACTGTTCATATTGATGAGGGCAGAAGAGAAGGTAAGCTTCTGGTTACCTGTCCAGTAGGGCTCCCAGCTTCTTGGCTATGTGGGCTCGGAATTCGGGGGTGGTCTGAAGCTCGTTACCATCTTGTTCATGCTCATCCACCTTATGCCTACAACACAAAGAGAAAGACCTCACTTCCTGCCAGTCCAGAAGCTGCCCCCATGAGGGTAGGGATTACATGTGGCTCGTTCACCCTGATACCCCAGCATGTAACCTAGCATTGGCACACAGCAGGGGACCTGTATTTGTTGAATGAAGGGATGAAACTTGAACCCAAAGTGCACAGTACCTGAGGCTCCGCTGGGTGGTTGGTAACTGATTATCTGCTGCATCTGTGGAAATAATGAAAACTGAGGCATTTATAGAGGAAACATTATCTGTTGTGTGCCAGGAATGATTTTAAGTGATTTACATGTATAACTCATTGAATCTTCCCCCTTTAGAGGGGTCACCATATACCACATTTTGCAGAAGAATAAACTGAACCAAGAAGATGTAAAATAACTTAGCTAGAGTCAAACAGCTAATAAGTGACAGAGTTGGGATGAGACACAGGTCAACCGTCTTCAGAGCCCCTCTCTTAACCACCATGCGGACCAGGCAAGCCTAAGAGTGATCTGATTCTAGCATTAACTGAGTGCCTACTAACAAAGTGGCCCAGTTATGTCGACACTGGGGATGCCTGGCCTGGTGGTCCTTCACTCAACCAAATACTGAAGGTCTACCATTACCCAGGTGGTGTGCCAGTGGCTGAATAACTTAGACAAAGATCCCAGCCCTCATGGAGCTCACACTCTAGTCGGTGAAGACAGATGACAAAACACACACAATTAAAACATAAAATTAGATAATGGTAAGTATAGGGAAAAGCAAAGCAGGGAGGAAGGTGGGGAATACGGGGTGGGGGTTTGATTTTAGAAAGATAGGCAGGGAGGGTATCACGGATTGGTGACATTTGAACTGAGATTTGAGAGGTGACGGAAAGCCAAGTGGATATCTGGGGGAGAGCCTTCCAGGTGGAGGGAAAAGCACCTGCAAAGGCCCCGAGGCAGAAAGAACAGTGTCTGGTGTGTTTTAGAGCCAGCAAGGAGGCCAGTGTGGCTGGGGGAGCAGCAGAAATGGGGAACTCAGGGGGCCAGATCACACGGGGCCTGGTGGGCCAATGTGAGGGCGTGGGTCTCGAAGGAGAAGAGGGGCAAGGCCAGCAGGAACACTGCTGCAATAATTGAGATGGTGAGAAGTGGCAGCACACAGGACGTGTATTTTGAGGATGGAGTCCATAGGATTTTGCTGATAGACTAGATAGATGGTATGAGAAATAAGGGAAAGATGGCTCTATGCAGGTTTTGACTTGAACAATGGGACAAAATGTGCTTGTATATGTAAGGGGCTAAGTGAATCAAATGGACACTTGGTAACTGTGGGCCCAAAGTAGGGCCACAGTATTAAGCAACTTCAGGAAGCACAGCATACACTGTGGTCTGTGTCCACATGCTCGGGAGCGTAACACGGGGTGCAAAGTGCCTGATGGTCCTGGAGTTGGATAATGTGAAGCCCTGGGATGGACAGTCTTTAACGACCTGCTCCTTTCTCTTACATGCAATCACAATGTAGTCCGTCATGACTACAGAGCAATGGATGTGAGGTACTGTCATGGTACAGAAGAAGCTGTATTAGACCCCAGGCTCCAGAGTTCAGTTGAGCCCTGCGAAGATGTGTGACCTTAAGCAAGTCCCTTTACCTCCCAAGCCTTTGTTTTCCTCATCTATAAAATGACGATTAGGTCAACAAACCTCCGGAGTAAGTGTAAGGACATAGTGAAGTTTTATATTGTTTTGGACACTTCGTTTGCAATTCCATCTCCTCCCTGGATTTGTAAGCTGCTGGAGTACATGGTCTGCCTCTTTTTATCCCCAGCTCTTGGCATAGTGTCTTGGTGTGAAATAAATGTTGCATATCTTTATCAAAGTTGCATTCCTGGGATCTGGGAACAGGCCAGATCCCAGCTTTCATGAAGTTCACATCACATAACTTCTCACTCAATAAACTGTAGAACGTGTACGAGCCAGGGTTGAATTCAAATTACTAAGGATGCAGGAATAGAAGAAAAAAGACAAGAGACAAGTGTAGGAAGGAAAGCACTATCTATGAAGGTTATCACACAAAGTCTGATGGTGACAGATAGAAGGCAGGTAAACCAGCTTTCCTGAAGAGGTAGTGTCTCAGCTGTATTAAAAGATGAGCGGGAATTAGGCAGGAAGGGGAAAGCAGTCCATGCGGAGAGACCAACCACATAACTGCTGCCATTTGTCGGGCCTTCCTATGTTCCAAGAACTGCAGATGCATCATCTCAGTTATTTTTCAACTTGATGATGTGGGTACTATCGTTATCCCAACTTTACAGATGAGGAAATTTAGATACAGTGAGATTTAAGTACCTTGCCCAAATTCTCAAAGCTAGTGAGTGATGGAGATGGATGTGAATAGAGTCATGCGTCTAGAATGTGAAAACTGCACTTACGGTGCCCAGAGACGAGAGGGTATAGTATGGTCTGATGCCTACCTATGGAAGTGTAGAGTGGCAGGACAGCAAGAAAGGAGAGGCAGGCAGGGAATGGATTACCAAAGGGCTCTTAAGTCCTTTTCAACAAAAGCAGGGGGTTTTAACCATGATTTACCACTGCTCTGAAAGTCTGGTAAAGCCTGGATTCCTTTTCAGGATGTTTTAAATGCATAAAATACATCTTGTAGGATTAGAATAGAACCAATGATACGGAAATTGTCACTATAACATAAAGAACAAATTTGGCATATTGATATATGTTTCTTTTTTAATGCATTAAATAAGATCTAGAGATGGATCTAAAAATTATTGTAATTTTCAAGTAGTGATGGATATAAATTTTTTCCAACATTTTATTGTAAATAAAATATTTTGATGTATCTGCAAAGACTGTAAATAAAACATGAAAATCTGTGACATTTGTTAGGACAAAGTAACAGGTATTGTCCAAGTTACTTGAGGCTTGTTGCCCACATGCAAGATGGAAAGTGATGCTAAATTTCCGACAGAGGTTAATGAAAGTAAAGACGAAATATTTTTCCCCATTCCAAATTCACGTGTCCTCTGGATTACGATTAGGTGCCCCTACGATGGGTTTGGGACTTATTCCAGGGCACTAGGGAATCACGGTCAGAGTTATGTGTTGGACCCAGCTCACTGGCAGGGTATAAACGCGATGCAGGTGGGGAAAGGATGAATGCGAGAATCCAGAAAGGGGGCTGTCGCCGTCATTTCGGAGAGGTGGCGGGCTGCCTAGCGTGCAGCAGTGAAGATGGGCCAAAGGGAGCAGAATCAAGAGACATTCGGGTACCTCAATTTCCTCGACTGGGATAATGGAACAACCCACACTGCTGCACCAGCACGCGCTTTGACTCTGAACTCCATGCAGTCCCAGGAGTTCTCTTGGGGAGAGAAGTCGAGTCCCAGTGGCTCCTTCCTCACCATCCATTCTCTCAGACCCCGGGGAAGGTCCTACGCCCTTCGGCCAGACTGCCTGAACACAGTTGCCTACCAGCTCTTGGCTTCTCCGGCCCCCTCGGGAGCTGCTCCAAGCCCCAGGCCGGCGTCGCCGCCTCACGGCACCGCGCCAACTCCTCTGCATCACTGCTGCTGCTGCTGCTGCTCTCCAAATCGCTCACGGAACCTCTGGGCGCCGTCATCTTGAACCACCGCAAAGGATTGTGGGGAGCTCCTCCACTAGCCACACCCCTCCACGACCCCACGTGAGAGCGGAGGAACGCAGGGCATGGTGGGGATTGTAGTTCTCAGACTAAGGCCGTCTCTGGCCGTTGAATTGTCCTGGCGGTTTCTTCAAACGTAACAGTTTAGAAGTGACTCGGAAATCAACTTCTCCATCCTTTCTTGATGAGGAAAATGTGACATACAGAGGGGAAGGAATTGCCTAAGATAACACGGGGGTTAATGACAGAACTGGGATTAGTTCCCAGGGCTGATTCAATATAGCTTCAGTATTACCCATTTATTCCAGGAATTTGGAAATCCATCTGGGCATCAGAAGCAACTGAGGAAGCTTGTTAAAATGCAGGTTGTCGGGTCTAACCGAGGAAGCTTGTTAAAATGCAGGTTGTCGGGTCTAACCAAACACTAACTGAATCAGTATCTTTTAGGGCTTTGCTTCTACTTAGTATAATCTGTGAGCCAGCAGCATCCTCAAACTCAGGAGCTTGTTAGAAATGCAGAGTCCTGGCTTCAGTTTAGACCTACTGAACCACAACCTGTATTTAAATAAGATCTCCAGGTGATTTGAATAAAGTTTGAGAGGCACAATCCCAGGTGATTGTAATGCATAGTAGGGTTTGGGAAACATTGGGCAGTTTTTTTCTAGGTTAGGACTTCCGCATTCTGCTTGCACATTGGAAAATTTTCAATACTGACCCCTAGAACCCACTCAAGACCAACACATTAGAATTTGTGTTGTTTCATGGAATACTCCACTATGAAGGATGAACAAAATCACTTTTGTCTTTGGAATGCTTTTCTTCATGTTTTATCTTTGAAACTAAGTGTGTCAAAATTTTTACTAAAATAAACTTTCTGGCCTCGGTCTTTTCTATTACAAAAGAGAGAAAGGTGACTTATTCATTCCTTTTTAAAAACAAGAATATGCCCACTACCTACAATGTGGGCTGTGCCCACCACAATGTGGGCATTATAAAGGATACAAAGATATGGGGTGGTCTTGCCTGTCTATGCTATGGAAAAGAGGCATTCCTTCTGTCCCTGAAGGCAAAAAGAGGTGGGAATTAGGCAGATTACTATGGATAAATTGCCCAGAGGCTGTTGAGAATCAATCATAAAGTATATTTTATATTCTATGGTAAATGAATAGTCCATAAGAAAGCAGGGCAAAAGGGGAGGGAAAAAAAGGAATCTCTTTATTGGTTGATTGAAGTAAACATAATCACATGATGTCCTTTGATAATAAAGACGCTGTTTTTTTCCTGAAGTCCTTGGAACATTAGATACTGTTTGTGTGTGTACTTCAAGAGTTGAGGGTTTTTAAAAATATTGCGTCATCCTTGCTCTCCCAGATTTTGCCTCTCTTTGTCTCAGTTTCCCTACAGTTTTCACTTCCCAGAGTTGAGAGGTTCAAAGGATTAAGCGATAATCACTAAGACAGCATTAGCATCTGTGGAACAAAATGAAGACCATCCAAAAGAGAATGAACAAAGGTTATTTATTCCCAACTTGTTATAGCAAGGGAGTCAGCCACCATCCCCTTGCATTTGGCAGAGACTCAAAAGCAGGCAGAAGAGTGGGAAAATTTTATAGTGGGAAAAAGAGAAGGCTTCAGGCGTGCCCTAACTGAAGTTCATGGCATGGGGAAGCTGGAGGCGGGCTATCAGGAAGCAGGACATCCTGTGTGATTGGTTAGAGAGCTTGTCTGGCAGGGGGGAATTAGGGTAGCAGGCAGTTGTTGACTAAGTCCTGAAAGTTTTGGATTGATTGCTGCACAGGTGGTGGTTTGGCTTCCCGGGCTGGTAGCTGCAGAGGTTGTGGGTCAGAGTTCTATTGTCGTATACGGTCTGGCCATTATCCACTTGTATATCTAGTCTCACAGCGTTCCTCATTCCTCCACTGGAAAGGAGCGCTAGGATAACTATTTACAAAGCTGGTGAAGCCATGGGACCTCCCCAGCAGACAGCTGGAAGGAGTGGTTGATAGGATGAGTCCTGGGTGACAGAGTAGAACCATACAGGGAGGTTTCCCAGAGTAAATTAGCTATATGGAAATGGAACATCTCTGGCTTTCTTCTCGGAGAGGATGAGGGTGTCGCTGTCCTCAATACCATAGCTTGTGAAAGCCAACCAATCCTGCAGTTGCAGGCCCTGAAACTCCAGCTGTTGCTGCTTTCTGAGCAGCCCCTGCTTGTCTTCTATCTGCTGCTTCAGGGCCATGATGCAACTTTTGGGGTCAATGGCATAGGCATGGCTCCCACCATCTGGATTCTTCACAAAGACCTGGATTTCGGGGAAGACTGTCTCCAGCAGAAAGATGGGAGTGTCCAGGAAGATCCCAAAATCAGCCAGGCAGTTGTGGCTGCGGAGGAGTTGCCGTTCACTGCCAGGTGTCTGGAAGGACAGATGCTGCAGGCCCAAGGAGCCCCGGCTCAGTTGGATCTTCTCTTTAACCTTTCTTATGGGCTCATAAGGGTTCACTACGAGGATCAAATTTGGGTGACCCCACTGTTCCACTGTCACCCAGATGTCTCGTGCACTCTGCAAGGGAGAGGAGAGAGAGGGGTTAAGTTCACACTCTCTGTCTCACATGCAAAAGTTCCCTTCATCTGTCCTCATCTTTCAACATCACCACCAGCAGAAGCAAACTTTAGGGAGTGCCAACCAATTTCCAGGCCCTGTGCCTGGTGTCTTTTATACGCTTCTTAATGCATTTTATTTTCCTAGCAGCCCTACAAGGTTGATTCTCCTTATTATCCCATTTTACAGATGAGGAAACCGTGGTTGAGCAGGGTTTAGTGATTTACTGAACACCACAGAGGTAGTAAGGAGCAGAGCAGGTATTTGAACTGCCATCAGTCAGACTCCAACATCTGTTTTTCACTATCAGAGGCTGCACTCAAGGGCCCAAGAATCCCAGGTGGCTGAGGAATGTACCTGGAATGTACTGGGGAGAGCCAACCCTCTAGCTGATCCTTTCAAGAAGGGATAGATAGAGGCCCAGCATTGCCAAGCCTTCTGATTTTTCAAGATAAAAAGATTTGCATGATGTTTTTATATTCAGAAAGCATTCAGAGGCATATGCTTTCTAGCCCATCTGTGGGCGTCATGTGGTTGGTGGGTTCCCAGTTTGTAATCTCTGCACTTGATTAGAGAGCCTCTGCTTTGACTTCCGGCATACACCTTCCCTCCTTTACCCCTCGCCTCCCACCCAGACCCTCTATGTGGATGGAGTGTCTATATCCCTCCCTGGCTTTTAAGGCCCATGTCAAGCCCTATCTGCTTCAAAGAATCTTTTCCGGTGACTTTAGAGATAATTATTTTCCATTTTCAAAGCCACACAAAGACCTTGGAAGTGAATCCTGCTGCCTCTTAGCAGTGTGACCTTGATTAATTAATTTAATCTCTCTGAGCCTCAGTTTCCTCATCTGTAAAATTATGATAATGATAAAGATAATAATAATAATTATAATAATAATAATAATAACAATAATAGTACTTGACCTTTCTACTTTACACAATTGTCCCTGGATAAGTGCTTTGCAAATTGTAAAGTACAATGTGAATAAAATAGATTATTATGACCCTTGCCTGTCCTGTAGGTTTGGTATCCCCATTATACCATCTATTATGTAGCATTTTTTTGTTCCCTGAGTATCTTCTCTGGTAATTCTTTCTTGCAGTTTTGTGCAAGTTTATTTCAGGGATTTGCTTTCTAACAGAATATGGTCGGTTTCTTGAGGGTAGGGTCCGTGTCTTATTTCCGTTGCCCCTTTGCCCCCCACCCCCTGCCTGCCAAGCCTAGTGCTGGCACAAAACAGCGGATGGAATTAACTTGCCTGGGCTCGGCTCATGCAAAGAATGATCGGGAGCATGGAACTGATGCTCTGATCGGTTATGGGAAGAAGAAAGAAAAGGAGAACAAGAATTTAAAGGTAAAGAATCGGAGGCTCTGACTGTTGAATAATTTCCCCACCGAGTTGGTGGGTGGTGCAGCCAGGCCTCAAACGGTCTGACTCGAATGCCCTGTGGGCTCCATTGATGCAGAAATAAATAAGTTAACACTATGCAGTTCTCTCATTCTGGGCTTCAAGCCCCTGGCAGCCAGCCCGAGAGGAGCCATTACCTTTACATTCCAGCTGGGGACTGGGTTCTCCTGGTCATAGCAACAGTCCTGTTTTAGGCACTGGCGGGCCCTCTGAGCGACTATGTCCCATCTGTAGCCTTCTGCCACGTTGTGGGTTGGATCTGCTGGATCCAGGATGATGGGCCTGCAACACAGAGAGTGGCTGCTCAGGCTCTTTCTGATTTGGAGGACTGCAAGTCAGAAAGAAGCCTTCTTGTCCGTCATTTCTTCAAGTCCCTGAGCATCTGCTTTACCCAGAACCCCGGGCCATCAGTCCAGGAGGGCCCAGAAACATTGCTGGAGAGTAACAGGATAGAGACTGTTAAATTTGCAAGAACTCCTCTTGGGGAGAGTACGCTAGGTGTTTGTAAGAAATTTTGGTGGTGTGTGTGTGTGTAGGGGTGAGACGCCAAAAGGCATGCCGAAGCAATGACAGATGCCCACTCAGGTGTCTTAAGTCTGAACTTAAGACTTAAGTTTCTTAAGTTCAGAGACTTTATTTTGCTGACAGGCTACATGAGTTGGAGGCTAGAGCTGCTAAATTGCTTTGGGTAACACCACCCCCAACTACTGATATTTATAGGGCACCTGGCCAAAGCCTATGTGAATTAACCTATTTTAATCGTTACACTAATTCTATAAGGTAGGGATTAGTGTTATTATTACTGTTGTTGTTGTTATCGACCCATTTTACAAATGAGGAAACTGAGGCACAGACCTCTCTTGGGTGGCACAACTAGCTTACCCAACTCTGCTGCCTCAACACAGGAGAGGTTGGGCTGCTGCCAAATGCCTGTTTTCTGTATAAATGTTGAATTAATATTTTAAAGAATGTTGGCTTAAAGGGGGTCTAATAGCCTCTTTGGGTTGCTTGGGGTGACCGCATGTATTGGATGCCGAGTCCATGAGAAGAGCTGGCCCTTGTACTCCAGGAGATTTTGACTTAGGAGGGAGCTGTGACGTTATGTGACACAATGTGATGGCAGGCTGTTGGAGTGAACTGAACATTTTAGGCTGCATCCTTGCTACTCTCCACATCCCTGGCTCCCTGAAATCATCCTGTCAGGTAGAAGAGTCAGGCCATCTTATGGGGTGGGGTCGTCTGACGCAAAGTGACCCACCAGGGGACCTGTCACAAAGGGCCTGTGCCCAGTGATCAGACTGGTTCCCTCTGGAATTTGGATCAGGGATGATGGAGGTGCCTCACCAACTGGGAGTAAGAGGGAAGCAGGGCAGGTGTGAAGAGAGAAGCAAGAGCAGAGAGGAAAGAGCAGGTGGGCAGAAAGAGAGAGTGACAGAGAAAGAGTCTATAGGTTTGCCACAGGTCTCGATGGTTTTCCAAACTCAACTTTCTGGGCATCCTTATAATCCATGTTCTTTACATAAGGAGACCAGGTTTGTCTACTTTGTAAGTAAGAAAACCCAAAACAACCAAACCCAACACTCACAAAAGAGAGCAATAAACATTCTTGTGATATTGCTTCCACTGACTTAGAGATTCTAATATAAAGAGTTGCCTCAGGCTGGCTTCTCCCAGAAGCAGATCCCAAGATAAGTAAGGATTTGAGTGCAAGTGGTTTATTTGGAAGGAGATGCCAGAAAGCGCCAACAGAGTGAGAAAGTGAGAAGGGAGGGGGGAAGGACACCAGGAAAGGGTATGTATCGAGGTTATCACCACTGTGGGCAATTGGAGGGATGCTAGGAACCCGCGAAGCGCACACGACCCAGACAGAGTCCTTCCATCTGAGATGGGCGGGGCCTTGGGTCGTTATTCCCCAGCTTCCAGCAGGCAAGGGAGCAGTTGGAGGTGCTGACGGTGGGAGGCTGAGCCAGTCAGCATGGAAATGGTAAAGGCCCAGGGGGATACCCCCGTAGCACACGCTACAATAGTGAGCATTTATCCAGGATCCACCCTGGGCTAGATACTGGAGGCCCTTTGCATGTGCTTTCTCCAACCCTTACAACAGTCCTGCATTGCTGGTGCCCGTTACTCCTGTTCTACGGAGGAGAGACTGAGGCTCACAGAAGTGAGAAAAAGGCAGAGCTGGGATTAAACCTGGGTCTTCATGATTCTTTCCACTTTCCCATGCTGTCACTAAGAAGCACTGAAATGGCCTTCGGCGGGTAAGAGGGTTACAGTAGTGTTGAGTAGTGGCTAGAGAAACAAGGAAAAACTCCTAGCTGCTAAGGCCCCTGCCAATTTTGAAAGGTGGGCATACTGTTAACTGTGTCAGCATGAGACTTCGGTGCAACCATACTACTTAATAAAGCCCTCCTCTAAAACTCCATACCTCCTTTCCCTCCATTCTCTTTCTTTTCTCTCTGAGATGTGGTTGGCAAGCAGGGACCCAGTACCTCTGTCTTTTGAACTCTTTTCTGACAAAATCCTCGATGATTGGGTTCTGGAAAGTGTAGTTCTTGGTCCAGTAGATACAGAGGAACTCGTACTCCTTGAGCAGTTCCATCACAGTGGCGAGGCCTTCGTCCAAACTGAAATTCTCATCCCCGTGTGTACCCATTTCCCAGGCGTAAATGGTCAGTAGCTCGAGGGTGTAGAGAGGGGGCAGCATAGCCCTGGGGCACTTGGCTTTCACATACTGTTGAAAGAGATGAAAAAAGAAAGAGACCCCAAGATTCTGCGTCAGGATGGCACCGGACCCGAAACTGGAAAATCCAAGTTCTCACCTCAGCAATGTTATCTACTGGCTGTATAATCTTGGCCAAGTCAGTTTCCCTCTCTGGCCTTAAGTGGGTTTCCCCATTTTAGTACAGTGAGATAGGTTAGTACAGTGGGTTTCAAACTGTGCTGGACATAACTCCTGGAATGGAGTTATGAAGACGTGTCCCAAGGAGTGAGCAGGTTGAGCTCTGCCACCAGGATCCCAGCCTAAGCAGCTCCATTTTAACCCAATTTAATGTATTGGGCTTCTGAAAAGTTTCCTTTAAAGAAAAGGCTTCTTAGCTAAAGAGGGGAGAAAAAAAAAGAAAAAAGAAAGGATGTGGGCTGGGGGAATTACAGAACTAGGAAATAGTTGAGATTCTGTGGTGAACACTGGGGTTGCCTCTCTAGCAGGCCTTTTTTCCTTCTTTATTGTATAGAGGCCATACTGTTTAGATGGGATTGACCCCAATGTCAACTCCAGGATGGGTCCTGACTGGACAGGGTCATCACTGTAAACCCATTCCTCTTGCCAAATGATTGGTTCAAGAGAAGCCTTGTGATCTAAGTTCGCTCAATTTGAGTCAAATCTAGTTCTTTCATTCAGTGATTGAAAGAAGAGAAACGCTCTCGTGTGTGGATGTGAGGACAGGAAGAATTGTGGCCATTTTGCCATTGTGAGGGAAACAAGACTGAGGATCAAGATGACAGATAGAGGAAATTGAAGCTGAGATTATTACAGAGAAACAGAGCTGGAGCCCTCACCAAACAGTATTTGACACCTGCCTTCCCCCGCCCCCCCTTATGGTTTCACACATGAGCTGATAATTCTCTATATTGTCTAAACCAGTTTGACTTGCTTTTCCTGTTTTTCTGTTACTGGCAAAAGCAAGCATCTTAACTGATACCAGTCACCTCTTGTCTAAAGAACCTCTCTAATATTCAGCTAGAAAGTGAAAAAATTTTGTCAAACATCCAGCTATTTGGTCTGTGGAAGCAAAATCCACATCTTTTCCTGTGGCTATTAGAAATAAGTATTATATCATATCCCAGAAAGGGGGGGGGAAACTCATTTTGACCTTGAAACAAACAAACAAAACCAGGATCATCTTATCTAGTTCTAGTCTCCAAAATAAATAAAACTTGAGACTTTCCTATAAGTTACTGACTTATAAACAAAAACAACTTTATCATTGACTTTTAAAAACATTTTTAATTGAATTCAAATTTACTCATAAACTAATGAATTTGTTTTTATAACTTTTTGTGAATTCACACTTAACATTCCAGACCAAATCTTAACTAATCAAAAATTTGTCTCTGTGTGTGTATGTGACTCCTGGAAAACAGCCTTATAAAATTAGAAGCTCACTGATGGGTAGGTTTTATGCTGTGTTTATTTTTGGCCAGTAATTAAAGTAGTAAAACCAATACTGTTAGTTCTTTTTGTCTTTATGTATATAAATAAAGAAAAAATGATCTGATTATAATATAATCTATCTGTGGGCAGATCCCTTTCTCCCCACTGCACTATAGGAAATTTATAGAATGTAATTGGGAATTAATTCAGGGATAAAGGCTCATATCCTCACCAAAGGGGACTGAATCAGAATTTCATCAGACTCTTTTATTCCAGAAGTGGATGACATGACTTCATAAAAACAGATTGCTTAACCAAGGATCAATAAAACAAGAATTAATTACCCAGGTTAATATACTATTTTTGATGGATATGTAAGAAAATAACCCTTTCTTTTTTCTTAATTTATCTCCTGTCCTCAATATAGGGCCATACTTGTGCAAATTAAGATTAAACATTCTTTGAATGACATATTATTCCAACTAACACCTCAGAATAAAAAATTCCTATAAAAAGTCCTGCTTTAGATTGCAAAGTAACAATTCCTCAGAAAAACAAAGATAATTGTTCTGTAAAATAATCATATATACATTGGCTCTGCTTACAAAACTATTTGAGATGATGGTTAAATATTCACAAAGTAATTTTATTAAGTTCTTTTTTATGACTATGAAGTATTTACATAATAAGTTCAGTACAAATATGTCCTCCTTCCTACTAGGATAGAATTAGATAAATCAATTTACCAGTAATTCAATAATAAAAAATCAAATTTATAAATAAATTTGTATTGATGCCAGAAATCTCATCCAACTAGGTATGATAATCAATTCCACTATTGAGAATCAAGGACAAAATAAGACAGACCGAAAATACAAATGTTGTGTGATTCTACTTATATGAGGGAGCTAGAATAGGTACACTCATAGAGACAGGAAGTAGAAATGGTGGTTACCAGGGGCTGGAGAGAGGGTAGAATGGGGACTTACTGTTTAACCGGTACAGAGTTTCTGTTTGGGATGATGAAAAAGTTCAGGAAATAAATAGTGATGGTGTTTACACAACATTGTGAATGTAATGAATGCCACTGAATTGTACACTTAAAATGGCAACAACAACAAAAAATCCCTCAAAACAAACAAAAAACTTATGTCAAAAGCTCAACTAAAACACTGGGGAATATCCCATCTTGTTCCCAGAAACTGCATCAAAATACTTGAAAATATAAAAAAGTAAACATCAGTTTGTTGGCAAAAAAAAAAAAAAAAAAAAATCAAGGCCTGATCTTCCCAGGTGGAAATCATGCTTATAAAGTCCCTCCTAATACTGACCTGATCCTGCGGTAAGGCTGATGAAAGCCAGCATTACAGACAGTAACAAGAACACTTTTTTTGGCAGGCCATGAGTAAGCATGAACAACCTCGGACCTCTCTGAGTTCAGTGACAGCCTCACAGTTAAGATTGGACAGACCAGCCCCTTCCGGACTGTCCGGACAGACCATGTCAGGACACAGAGAAAAGTCGGCAATCTGTAATGTAGAAAAGGGCCTTGACCAGAATTCAACCCTGTTGGCACCCTGATGTTGGGCTTCCAGGCTCCAAAGGGGTGAGAAAGAAATAAATGTTTATAAAAAACATTTATTTTATAAAAAAAAAAGAAAGAAAGAAAAGATTGGGCAGACAAATGCTCCCTTTGGCAGCATATATACTAAAATGGAACAATATAGAGGTTAGCATGACCTCTGCACAAGGATGGCATGCACATCCGTGAAGGGTTCCATATTTTTATATACTTGTATGGTACAGCATAGGGAATATAGTCAACACTATTCTATTCACTCTCTACAGTGTCAGATGGGTAATAGACTTATTGGGGTTATTACTTTGTGAGGTATCTCACTTTGTCTATTCACTTTGTTGTTTTATACACCTGAAACTAATAAAAAATAGAAAAAAAAGATTGGACAGACGAAACCTAGAGAAGTTAAATGACATGTTCCTGTGATGAGAAAAATAATTTTTGTTTTTCTCAGTTTTTTGAAACTCTTGGAAAACAACTTTGTTTTTCTGGGTTGCTGCCTCAGCATTTTTATAGTATAACCCTGCTTATACCCAGAGTCTGGGCTTTGAGATAGAACTTGAGTTTAGGATTCCCGCCATAAGTTCTTGCGTTGCTTTTCCCAGGGCATCTTTCAAAATAAGTTAAGCTTGGGAATAGTCAGTGACCTCCACCCCAGCCACCTTGTAAGTAATAAGTGCTTGCTACCCTGTTAGCTCTTGACCTGAGACGTGACCTGGGATGAAGGACAAGCCCTTCCCCTGGGCTCATTGTGCCCCCTTGCTTCTGGGATCTGTAGGTAATAAATCTGGTGACTACTTCCTTTGTGTGGTTATATTGAAACTGTGCCTGACCCAGCAGTGTGTTGCCCTTCCCCAAAGTGGAAGCTCAGATGCTGAAGGAGCTAGACTTGCGGACCCCAGGTGGTGGCTTGTTCCCCCTCCTTCAACAGGTCATAATCTGCATATTTTAAATTCAGTATACCAGTTCTGTCTTCTCAACATGCTTCTTTGGTCCCTGATGCCAGTACATGAACTAGTAAGAACAATAAAATACTACTGAGCCATGAAAGTCAATAATGTCACCAAGGACTTTACAAAAAACTCCAGACAAAGACGAACTATTAACCTTTTTAGCATCTTGGGACTCTGGTTTTGTTCACCACACAATATGAGCTCTTTATGTATCATTGTTCTCTTATGTACAACACATCTTGTAACACTCAGCTAAGTAAACCTTGTCCAATAAAACATCAAATTAATAATACTGAATCAGAACACTGTTTTATAAAACTATATGTAGTCTTAGGAGCAGAGGCTTGAACAAAAGGGAGAGCTATAGAAGGAAAGTTGATATATTATCCCGTAGACATTACAAATAAACATGCATATCATACTTGTATGCAGGAAGGAAATACTTTGCACCTTGAAACAAACAAACAGACAAATAAAGCAAAGGGACACCCTGCTGAGTTCCAGTTCTTCAAACCCACAAAATCTTGGATCGTTTCCTGTAAATGACTTATCAACAAAACCAATTTTATTCTTGGCTTTGGCAATGCTAATGTCTGAAGATATATCACAACTTTGGTTTGGTGTGAAAATCATGTAAGAAATTTGCTGTTTTCCCCCCAGTTAGTTAGAACAGACTAACTGCAAACTCACTAACCTTGGTAATTTTCTGATTTTTATCTTTCAATACATTTATTCTTTTTTAACTGAGTCCTTCTGAAATCTGAAATCTCTACTATTTTTTAAAATAAGAAAGCATATTTTAATTTTTCTAAGTTTTGTGTTTGTTTCTGAATCCTCCTTTTATAAATTTAGATAACTCTGTTCATCTGGATTTTTAAAACATAAACCTTATATAAATTTTTATTTAAAAACTACAAAGTAAGTAATGCAGAATATACACTTCATTCTGAAAAATCTCTCCAGGAATAAATATATATATGTCCTGACTTGTATCTTAAAGAGATATACTGATTTCCCTTAACATTCTTTTCCTTTTTCGATTACAGTTGACATTCAACATTACATTAATTTCAGGTGTCCTTTTGATATTTTGAAACACACATGGTCCCATGCAGACATCACATGTGAACTCTAAAAAGTAGCTGCTTTGATTATACTCACTCGTTAATGATCGTGATATTAAGGAACTCAATCATTTGGAGGGGAAATTGGTGCAGGATAGAAATAAACGAATCTTTCCATTTGTTAGTCCTTCACCAGCTGAGATTAACGTGCAGAGATCCCAGTGAAGTTGACATTAACCAGTAACTGTAATGTCCAGGACTGTAACTGGAGCATCACAAACACTTGTTTATTGAAATACTGTACGTTCCTTATTTTTCTCCTCCTGCGCATCTCCACCCCCCTCCATCTTTTACACTCTTTCTCTTTACAGTTCAAAAGACTAGCACTCTTTCTGCCCCCACTTCCATTTTTCCTTGAGGCAGTTTCCTGAAGTGACAAATCTAGCTCCTGCCTTTTGTTCCCCTTCTTCCACCATCTCCCCCTGCTGCCCCCATCCCGGCAGCCCCCTCACCTGCTGGTACCAGTGTTTTACCAGCCGCAGAAGGCTTTTCAGTTTGGTTGGCCGATGTTTCACAAAATTTCTCTGCAGCTCGCAGAAGGATGGAGAGAAATTTCCAGGGTAACCGCAGGCCTCAATCAGATTCTCATAGACCTCAGGGTGTGGCTGAGAGCTGGTAACCAAAGACCCTGGGGTGAGAGGAAGAAAAGGGTGGGGGAAATGTGTCATTTAGGAAGCTCCAGGTTGCTACAGTGGCCTGTGCCTGAGAGCCTGCTAATTCACTGGACTATAACTCCAGGGAAACCAGAGACCTCCTAGCCTAAGAGAATAAAGGTTTGACTTGGTTGATTGTCCTCTGGAGAAACAAAAGTGGGTTTTTTAAATCCTCAGTCTACTCAGAGACTGTTGTCTTCGTCTCCAACACTTTCCCTTAATGTCTGTTTGGATCTCACTTGCAGCCATTTGTTTGAACCTCCCATCACTGTAGGGGAGACCAGTTCCAGATAAGAGAGCTGGGCTCTGAGAGTGCATTTGCTGAAAGGTGTGCTGCTGTGGCAGGCCTCCTGCCTCACGAATGCATCCCACCCAGGTGATTTGAATGCTCCTTCCTTTCTCTGTCTCACTCCCCTATTCCCTACCAGCTTTTCCTGGGACTACTTGTTCTCAAACCCTTGTCTCAGGGTCTGCTTCTGTAAAAGCCCCAGAAATGACATCCCACCTCCCCCACCACTACCTGCACCGGTAGTAAGTGCTACAGAAGCACCTGAGGTTACTCTTCTAAATCCTTCCCCTCCATGGGTCTCGCCTCCTCTTGCAATCATACACAGTGGTACCTCAGTTTTCCAACGTCTCCGTTGACGAACATTTTGGTTTATGAACGCTGTAAACCCGGAAGTAAATGCTTCAGTTTTCGAACATGACTCAGAAGTCGAACATGTCACACGGTTTCCACTGAGTGCAAGATCCTGAGGCCTCGCTGTTGGCTGTTTTCCAACATTTTAGAACTCGTGGATTACATTCGAAAACCGAGGTACCACTGTATTTATCTGTGTGATTCTTGAGCAACCTGTTTCCCAGGTTGAGCCCTGTGACAGCCAGAGTTGGGTCAGTCCCGTGCACCACGCACTGTGGTTGCCCAGCCCTCAGCACCAGACATGGGTTGAATAGATGAAAGCAGGTGTCTGCATGTGGCCACACACGAGAGGGAAGGCAGTTACAAGTCTCTCGGGAAAGGCAGGTGTGTGAATTGGGTGGGTTACCTCTCCTCTTACCCAGCGCCCTGTAGGCAGGCACGATGGTGACAGTGATGGGCTTCGCAGTCTCCTTGGTGTGGATGGTGAAGACGAGAGCATCGGGGATTCCCTGGGCCACCCCCAGGACCTCGAGCCCAAGTGCCAGCAGGTCCTGGCAAAGCCACAGCCGTTTCCATATCAGTCTCAGAGCAGTTTGGTGGTGCTTGGCCGCCTCCTGGAAGCTGTGGAAACAGCTTAGGAACACCACCAGCTCCACCTCTGTGTTACTCCTGATTACTGTGCCGTTCCCGAAGGAGCCCACCTGCGGAACACAGAATCCTGTCAGCCTGAGGTCACTGCCGGTGCCAGGCAATCCCTGAGGTTTTTACACTCTTAATGCTCTCCACAACCCTGACGGATGGGTGAATAGTACCAGTACCCACTCTTCACAGGCGAGAAAACTGAGATGTCAAAGAGGATAAGACACTCGCCCAGGCTCGCAGTGTATACAGCCTGACTCAAGAGCCCAAGCTTCTCATTTGCTACACTGCATCGTTCTGAGACTCTGTCTTTTGCAGCATTATGTCTCTTCCAAGGGAATACAGATGCCTACTTCACATGGTTGTTTGACGATTCTGGGGGGTGGGTCTCAATAAACTCATGACAATAAAAAAGGGGAGAGGGTGCAGGATTGCCTGGTGGATAAGAGCGTTTGGCTGTGAAATGGGGCAGTCTGATTTTGACCTCGATTCTTGCCCTTGTTTTTCAGCTGTGCGATCATTCTGAACCCTAAGTGTGTAAAATGAGATAAATGATGGAACATGAGTCATTGGGTTACTGGGAGGATTAGGTGAGAGAATGTATGCCCAAAGCTTGCTGTGGTGCCTCGCACACAGGAAATCAGCAATATGTTTCCCTTCTTCATCTTTGTCTGTTGGCTCACAACTTTCTTTCTGAGGCTGGGGATTCAGTTGCCCCATCTGAACTGAAGTTGCTGGATGATGTTGAAGGGATCTTTTTGATGTTCTGAGAGTCTGGGCTTGCTCTCCAGCTTCTGGTATACAAAAGCCCTACAATTCTGTGGCCTTCTTTCTTTCTCACTCCGGCTCCAGAGGTGGAATTGCTAGGGATGAACAGACCGCAGGTCAGCTACCTCTTCTGGTGGTGAATCACTGCACACTGGTTATAATCCAGTGGTCATAGGTTGAGCACTCACTGGGTCTGGCACTCCTGAAAGTCCTTTATTCATAGAAGATCTTCTCATCTTCACACTCAATGATTGAGGGGGGTACTCGTATTATTATCCCTAATGCACAGATGAGAAAACTGAAGCAGTGGGGGTTTAATCAACTTGCAGTGGACTCTTGGCCAGGAATCATAGTCATAGTCAATTAAGGAGTCAGATCACAGGGTGCGGTTCTCTCACCTCTTTCCTCCTTATGACCCAAGTCTATAAGTGAGGCCCTGCTTCTGAGGAGGAGTCTGCCATCTTTTTTACCCTTACATTTTCTATTCTCTTTCTCTATTTGCCTTCAGACTCAGTGTTTCTGCCCGATGTGAGAGGGTTGGGGATGGCTCCCTGTGTGTGGATAAAGGGCACATCCCTCTGATGGCCTTTGCTAATGGTAAGACCCAGACAGGGAGGAAAGAACGTTCTAGAATAGGTTTCATGACTTGCTTCAGCTTGAACCTATTTCAGCTCAAATCATTCGAAGACAAGCATTCACTCATGTGGACCAGCCCAGCTCACCAGATTTTCAGGGTGGGGGGAAGGGTTACAGGCTGAATAAAGTATTACTTTATCCTCTTTTGGGCACCTCTATTATTTCATGGTTTCAAGGGCTGAAGGGAATATGGTTTGTGGGCAGAATTTGAGGACTGGGTAAATGTCATTTCCTGCTGTCAAAACTCATTCTGTTTGTACCATCGTCCTGTCCCCAGAGTTGTCAGGGGGGTGGTCTGGAAGGGCCTGCCTGACTCAGACTGGCACCTCAGACCAAGAAGATAGCTTAGGCAAGAATTTATAATGATGCTTTCAGTGGGTTTTTTGGTTTTTTGATGTGCTAATCATTTACCTTGCTTTCACATTTGTTTGATGAGGGAGAGATGATGGTGATGATGATGCCTCCATTACACATGAGAAGACCGAAGGTTTGAGAGATAAGATGGTAAATCTACAGTCACACAGCCAGGAAGGGAAGAAGCCAACAATCAACGCTGGGTCTACCTGATGTCAGAATGTGTGGTTTCTCACTTCTAAATCGTATGGCCTCAGACTCCGGTGTTGGATGTGGGTATAAAGAAAAGATGTGGTTCTGAGGTTTGTAAATCCTTCCCTGAGGTGTCTGCCCCTGGAGAGAGAAGCAGAGAGCCCTGGGCCATGGGCCAGAATCAGGGGGTCTTAATTCTAGTCATGCCTTTGTCACCAGCTTGCTGTGTAAACTTGGGACACCCCTCTGTGTCTCAGTGTTCTTATTGTTTAAACAAGGGATTGACTGAAATTGTTGATCTCTCCATGGCTGCTTTTGTTTTGACCCTCTTGAATTTTGATCTTAGCTATGACAGGAGGTGACATGAGGCAGCTGTAGGAAGGACTTGGGGGGGAAAATCTCACTGGGGCAGCCTGAAGTCCTGGCTGTGGAGTTAGATAAGACCTGGTTCAAATTTCAGCTCCATCACTAGCTGTGGTAGAGTGACTTTGGGCCAATCACTTCACCTTTCTGAGCTTTCATGAAAAAAACCATTTTTATTAATAAAAATTTAAAACATAGAAACATAGGAAGAGAGTACAATGAATATTCATATATCCAGCCAGTTAGATTCAACAAATCTAAATGCCTCACTGCATTAGCTTCATCTAAACCACATTAAAGTAAATTGCAGACACCAAGAAACTTTGTCCCTAAATTCTTTAGCATTTGCATCCATCGAAAGAGAACATTTCTTCTCATAACCACGACACTATTACACCTCACAAAATCAACAGTGATTCCCTTATATTATCTAATATCCAGGTCATATTAAAATTTCCTCAATTGTTTCTAAACTATATTTTATGGATGGTCTATTCACACCGGGATCCAGTCAAAGACCTTGCATTACATTTGGTTGTTCCGAATCTTAAGTCTCTGAGTCTCCATTTTACTCATCCATAAACTGGGAAAAGAATAGTTCTTAACTCACAGGGTACACAAATTAGAGATAATATATGTTACCCTTAACATAGGCTAGTGCACCCCCAAAAGTGAACTATTATTGGCTTCCTTACTGGTTTGTTCTGCTCAAGGCAGCAGTGTGGTGGGGTACAGGGAGCTAAGGTGGGGTGTCCTGAGACGTGAGCAGCATAGACTAGGGATAACAAGGCAAGAGGTCCCCAGCATCATCAGGGATGAGGAACTTCATGCTGGGTTTACCAGGCCCTGGCCTGGGGATGGAGGGGCCATCAGTCTCACCTTGACCACCTTCAGCACCCGCACATCCTGGTTGAGCCCATGCTCCCCTTGGAAGGTCTCTTCCCTCAGAAACTGCTCCACAGTTCGCACAGCCTCCAGCACCTCTTCTTTCCATTCTCGGCTGGGCTGCAGGTACTGAGCCACAAAGGAATTCAGCCTGGGGGCAGAGGTGTCATACAGTTCTGGGGTCAGTGCCATCTCTGTCCTGAGAGTACCACTGCTAGGCAGCTATATAGCCACACCTCTACCCAGCTCCTGGCAGACACTCCCTTCTTTAAGGGGGCTCGTCCTCAGCTGACCTCCAGCACCCTGTGGAATAAAGGTCCACAGTAGAGATGAAACCAGGGGTGATTGAAATGATCTGGGGTTCCCTGCTTAGAGACCCCTCGCTGCGGCAGGGACACAGAGGGACATTCAGACGTGGCTGGAAGATCCCGGGCCACCTTAACAGGCTTGGCTTTCAGCCAACCTTTCTGCTCTTGGTTTCGATTCTCAATCTTGTGAGTTTCCATTTTATGACGTTTGGAAACTGAAATTGGCTTGAGTTTGACCCTAGAGGAGGCAACTCTCCCAGCAGGTCAGAGTTGGATGGTATTAATCAATCCAGTCACCCTACCTGCCATATGTAACTGAGGTTCAGAAAGAAAAACGACTTGTTCACGGTTGGGGTGAGCACTGGGAACTCTAGAGGCTGACAGAACTCTAAGTTCCAGTTGGCCCTTTATCAGACTCTTAACCTCTCTGACCCTCCCATGACGTATCCATAAAATGGGTCTAACGATAACACTCTACCCCATAGGTTGTCATGCGAATTAAACATGAACACATCGCGCAGGGAAAGCACTTAGAAAATGGAGGTATTATTCATTTTCTAAATATCTATTGAGTGTCTTCTAGATGCCAGATATTTTGCTAAGGAGACAAAATGAGACAGGGCTCCTGCCCCAAGGGGCTCTCCGAGCAGCGGGGGAGGCAGACAAGAGATACTGAGAGTGACATGTGCCAGGTAGACAAAAAGGCATGGATACCTGGTGAAATCCAGAAAGAAGAGTTTCTTTTAGGTTACCTGTTGTGTCAGTGCACACCTGCTTGAGATGAACCTCAAGATTCAGGATGTGGCCAGGAGCAGAAAGAGGGCGCAACATGGGTAAAAGCTGAGAAGTGTGAATCATCCAGATGTGTGCCACGACTCCAATGTTAAATATGCCTCAGCATAGAGGGTAAGGAGGGGAGAGGTGAGAGATGTGCCTGGGCAGGCGGGCAGGAGTTGAATCTTTGAGTGCCATTCATTCATTCAACAAACATTTTTTGAGCATCTACTATGTGCCAGTTAGGTTGAGGATACATCAGTGAACAGGCAAAATTCCCTGCCTGCAGAGGGCTTACATTCTGGTAGTAGAGACAGACGATCAGCAGGATAAATCAAATTATAGTAAATAACATGGTGATAAATGCTAAGTAGAAAAATAAAGCAGGGAAAGAGGTTAAAAGGTTGTGTGTGTGTGTGTGTGTGTGTGTGTGTGTGTGTGTGTGTGTGTGTAAGTGTTCAGTCTTAAATAAGGTGGATAGAGAAGGCCTGGAAAGGAGACATTTTTACCAAGGCATGAAGGAGGTGAAGAGTGAGCCATCGACATGTCAGAGGGAAGAGGGCCCTTCTTGGCAGAAGGAACCAGAGGTCCCATGGCCGCAGTGTGCCTGGTGGGTGTGAAGAACAGCTGTGTGACTGAAATGGAACGATTGAGGGGAGTAGGAGGGGTTGAGGTTTGAGTGATAAAGAGTGGGGAGAATATGGCGTAGGATTTTGAAGATTCCTGAGACTCTGATGTTGACTCTGAATGAAATGGGGAGCCATCAGGGAGTTCCGAGCCGAGGAGGGACATGGTCTGAGTTTAGGTTTCACAGAATCCCACTAGCTTCTGGGGGAAGGTTAGATGAAAAGCAGAGGGTGGGTGTGGAGATGAGAAGAGAAGCAGGAGTTCAGTTAAGGAGCTACTACAACAGTCCAGACAGTAGATCATGGCGGCTTGGATCAGGTTAGTTGCAGTGAAGGTAGGGAGAAGCAGTATGATTTAATTTTTGTATTGTTGAAAGTTTCAAACATAAATAAGGTGGAATCATCAGAAGAACCTCCATAGGCCATCACCCAGCTTCAACATTTATCAACATGTAGACAATCTCGTTTCAATTATACCCCCATCCACATCTCCTCTCTTGTTTTATTTGGAAGTGAGTCCTAGACATCATAGCATTTCATTGGGTATATTTTGACTCTAAAGCTGACAGGTCTTGCTAATGGATAGAGGCTAATGTGAGAGAAAGATCAGAGTTAAAGACCACTTCAAGGCCTTAGTTCTTAGCAACTGGAAGTATGGAATTGTCCTGAACTTAGATGGGCAAGACCAGTGAAGAATGCAGTATTGGCCTGCAGATCAGGAGCTCCATTTTGGAACGGAAGTTTGAGGTGTCTATTTAGACAGCCACATGGAATAAGGAGTTGGGTATATGAGTCTGGATTTCAGAGAAGAAATCTGGGCTTGAGATACAAATTTGGGAACCCCCAGCCTAGAGATATTTAAAGCCACAAGACTGGATGGGGTGACCAAGGGAGTGAGTGTAGAGCAAGAAAAAGAAAGGACCAAAGACTGAGCCCTGAAGCACTTAACAGTATGAAGAGGTTGGGAGCATTGCAAGAATCCAACAAAGAAGAATGAGAAGGAGTAGCTTAGGAGGTGGAAGAAAAATCAAGAGTGGTGTTTTGGAAGTCAAGTGGAGACACCATTTTACAAAGTGACCCACTAGGTCAAATGCTGGAGGAATCTGTTCTGGCTTTGTCCTGAGGGCAGTGGCAAATCAGGGGAGGGACCAGTGGTGAAGTTAGCATTCTGGAAAGATTGGTCTGGCTGCTTCTGTTGGGAGGATGGATTACAGGAGGCAACAGTAGATGCAGCGAGACGTGTCAGGACACTGTGCAGTGGTCCAGGTGACAGGCAATGGTAGCCTGGATTTGGCTCAAAGCAGTGGAGGTGGAGAGAAAGGGTTGGATGCTAGGTCTATTTTGGAGGAAGGGTAGAGCTAGGACTCGGTGACTACAGGAAGGAGGTGAGGGACAGGGCGAAGATAGGGATGGCTCTCTGGCTTGGGTCCTTGAGTAACAGGTGGAGGGTACTATTAACAAAGAGAGGAAGATGGAAGGAGAAATGGGAGTGGGAGAGATCTAGAAGTGTATCTGTGAATGGTGATTTGGAGGCACTCCACAGGTGATAAGGGAAATGAGCACCTCCAGGACAGGTTTTCCGCAGCACACAGATGGGTCATTGGTGCTTTCAGGAAGGATGATTGATACCAAAATTGAATGATGGGCGAAGAAAGTGAAACTCAGAGTACCAGATGGGGTGGCCAAAGAGATGGGACAAAACCAGAGAGCTTAAAACGTTGTCCACATTGCCTCATGTGTCTGATAAGCCGAGAAATAGAGATCTGAGAAGTATCCAAGAAGCCACCGGTCACTATGGAGGGTGCAGTTTTAGGGGAGATCTGGGAGCAGAAGCCACATTAGGGTGGGTTGGGGAGTAAGTGGAGTGAGGGGGAGACCAGGAGTATAGCTAAGCCTTGCAAGAAGTTTCCCATGAAAGGGAGGAGAAAGACAGGGTGTGAGCTAGAGGAGGAGGCAGGGTGGAGAGTGTTTGTTTTAAACATCATTTTGAGAAAAAAAAACCTCAATCATGACACATTTTAAATGAAGCTTTCGAACTGGCCAGTCCCAAATGGAAAACACCACATATTTTATTTGAAAAGTCCCCATGTTGCCGATGTTTGATAGTAGTGCACAGTCCTTAAATAGTCCCATATTATGGCAATTTAGAGGAGTAGTCATTTCACAAACTTCAGTCAACAATAACGTAAGGCTCCAAATGTTTACCATATGTTTATGATGACAGATAATGAACGTCAAGGCAATAAAAAGTTGTTCAAACAATAAACATTCAGGCCTTACATATTGGTTTCTATTCAGCTTCATGAAATCTATGAGAGAGAGTTGAGCAGCTTTCAATTATTTGATCACTAATACAGTGGACAGCACTTGAAGATTTGAAAAGGGAATACGGTGTTGGTAATGTATTGTCTTTATGGTTTGTCAGGATGCCACCCAGTTGAGCATGTTTCGGTGGGGAGGGAGAAGAGCCAGTAGTTAGGAAGGGGGTGGGCTAAGTTTGGGGCAGGAGAAAGATACATCAAGTTGAGTAGTGCCTTAGCTTGAGTTCCCCCAGAAGCAGAGCATTAGGCAAGGGCTTGCTTGAGGGTGACTGTTTTGGCAAATGATCCCAAGGGATAGGTATGGGGGATTGAGAAGGAGGGAAAACCATTCCAAGCAATATTATTAAATTGATCAGTACTGTGGGTAGCTGGGATTTCATCCCACTGGGCACCTTCTGAGGAGCAGTGTAGAGATGTGCCTCACCTGAGAGGTGGAAAAGGGGATGTCGTATGGGGCAGCCTGCGGGGTCTCAGCTCCCGCTCCCCACATAAGAACACAGGACATGGTGAGGCCAAAAAGGAACACCCACAGAGCCATAGGTAGGGGAATCATACTACTATATTCTCGCTGGTGGCTGGGTTGGAGACACAGGAAGTAGGAGCCACACTGTTCCCATCCCTCACTGCACCGCTAGCTGGCTCAGCCACCATCTTCTTGCTAGCCCCCATTTTCTGCTAGCGTAGCCATGGCAGTTATATTAGTGGCCAATGGCTCACTGGTTACAGCCGACGGCCAACTAGCCACAGCTGATGGCCAACCAATCACAGTTGATGGCCATTTACTACTCGCGTGAGCACCTTTCCACGTGAGGCCGAGAGCCTGGAAACTGCACTCCTGGCTCTGTCCCCACAGGGGAGTACGCATTCATTGGTTCCTGGCTTTCCATTCGTTGAGGGTTGCTCCTTGGGGTGTTAACTCCCTCAAACTTCCATGTTTGCTCAGACACCATAATGGTTGAATGAGTGCACACAGATGTTTCTTATGGGGCAGGAGAGAATGCCCTAGTAGAGAGAAGGGCTATTTTCCCTGCCATGTGAAGAGAGATTATCCAAGAAAATCTAAAGCAGTGCTCTCATTTTTCCCCATCCTTGGATGCACAGCCCTCTGCAATGCTGACTTTGCAGTTCCTTTCATGAAGAAGTGGAACCTATTTCTCCAGCCTCGGAAGCAGGCGTGTGACTTGTTTTGACCAAGGAGACATTAGCAAACATCATGCAAGCAAAGGCTTAAAAAGTGTGTGCATATTTGGGCTTGCCCTTTCTCTTGCTACTTTTAGAACCCCATAACCATGTGAACAAGCTCAGACTTAGCCAGTTGGATAAGGAGAAACACATGGTTAAAGCATTCAATTGAACAACTGATAATTGAGCCGATTGCCAGACATGGGAGGATATTGTTGACCTCCAGCTTCAGGTGGACCAGCTCAGACCAGGAAAACTATTCAGACAATTCCCAGAACTACAAGCAAAGAAATGGGTGTTTTGAGGTGGTTTGTTATGCGGCATCAGTTAACTGACACAACTTCTGGCATTGTTTGGATTCCTGGATCCAGCTGTGCCTTATGTTAGCTACCGGTGGATTCTTATGGGCCATTATAGTCTACTTATTTTTGCTTAAACTAATTTGAATTGGGTCTCTGTCACTTGCAACAAGAAGGGTCCTTGATGATCCAAGATTGAATGGACTGAACAAACAAATGGGTGGGAAAGATGAAGAGTGACTAGTGAATGACTGGTAGGGTTGACCATGGGTCTAGGCTGGATAGAAAAGGAAATAAATACAGGGTCGAGAGGAAAGGAAGAGTCAGTCATTCAAGGTCCTTCCTCCTTGAAACCCTAAGGTTTCCTTCTCTGAATCAGTTCTTGGAACTGGGTCACATTCATTGGTTTTCTCCTGGTTTCCCTCAATAATGTTGAACTCAAGTTACCTCATATCAGCCAGTTTTCCACAGGCACCCAGAAGTCCACAAACAGGGGCTGTGCACACACCCTTGTTTAAAGGTACGCAAATTAGGGAGCCCCTTCCTTGATCATCATCGTAATTAATCTTGTATTTAGGCAAGACAGAGCCCAGCCGGGCTTGTGGAGCTTAGGCACTTTCGCCTTGTGATATCTGGGGTACCATAGAAGAAAGCTGCATCCCGTCTTAAGCCCACTCAAAGGACAGAAACTTTCACCAAAAGGTTGCCTAATATCACAGTAATACCTCTTTCCTGGATATAAAGCAGGAAGGAGATAGCTTCTGGATATACTGGACCCAGTAGACAAAGGTCATTGGGAATGAACAAGCAAATTCGTGCATAAAATACAAATGAACTCCGTTGGTTCGGGGAGACTGGGAAATGTAGTCTTCTGACTTTGGCGATGTGCCCAGCTAATAATTCTGTTGCTATGGAAGAAAAGGAGAAAGGATATGGTGGTGGTGGGGTGTTGTGAGTGGATGCCAGTCGCTGCTACAACGTCCATTCTTTTTGCTGTTTTGGCCCCAGCATAGGACTAGGAGTGGGGAACTGCCAGGGCCAGAGAGGATGTAGCTCTTTAGAAATCCCCCTACTTCTGCCCTGGGACATGAAAGGAGTACTGGAGGGGGTAAGGGAAGGAGCTAATAACAGCTGGTGAGCTGCTATATTTATTGAGTACTTATTGTGTGCCACGGAGTGGGTGAAGAGTTTCATATACATTATGTCATTCTAGGCCTTGCACAGGACTTTACTTAATCCCTACTAAAGTCATCCATTCATTCAACACATATTTACTGAGCACCTATTATGTATCAGCTCCTATGCCAGGTACTGGAGAGAGTGGTGAATAAGACAGAGTCCTCCATTCTTGCTAAGTTTACAGCATAACAAAGGGTTGCAAGTGCAAGCTTTGGAGCCAGAGTGCCCAGGTTCAAATCCTAACTTACTAGTTGTGTGAATGTGCAAGTCACTGAAAGTATCTGTGCCTGAGTTTCCCCACCTGTAAAATGGAAATAATAACAGCAGCCACCTCCTAGGGCTACCACAATGCTCCAACGAAATAATGGATGAAAAACACTCAGCTCACTCAGCTCATAGCTGGTGCTCAGTGAACGTGAGTTATTATTATGACAGGGGAGACGACTCTTAAATCATAATTGCTAATGAGTGTGAATAGCAAGAAATGCAGGGTACACCATGGTCATGCGGGGTCTCTGCTCCCGTTCCTTGCACAAGAATGCAGGATATGGTGAAGCCAAAAAGGAACACCCACGGAGCTATGGAGGGAGGGTTCATACCATGATAGTCTCAGTGGCGGCTGGGTTGGAGACACAGGAGGCAGGAGCCACATGACCCACAACCCGCAGTCTGCTTCTCTGCCAACCAACCCTCAACCAGCATAGCCACGGCAGTTATATTAGTGGCTAATGGCTAACCGTTTACAGCTGATGGCCAACTAGTCACAGCTGATGGCCATCTACTACCCGAGCCAGCTCTTTTCCACGTGAGGCCGAGAGCCTGAAAACTGCTCTCTGGGACTCGGTTCCCACAACTATCCACCAGAAGTGGCTAGAAATCGACGCCTCCTTCTTTTTTCTTGATTATTCTTTTGAGATATAATTTACACATAACAAAGTTCACAGACCTGAAGTGTGATGGTTCACTCAGCGGTGGTTAGTGTGCACAATATTATTGCAGGGACTGGAGAAGGCTAGGAAACTGATGAGGCTGGAGTTCAGGCAAGCTGCCTGTGGGTAAGGTCCAGAGAAGGCAAGGAGGCATTCCTCCCAGATGATCTATGAGAGCTCCAGGGTATCCCTGCTGAGATTGTTCTGGTTCTTCTATGTGGGGACAGAGCCAGGAATGCAGTTTCCAGGCTCTCGGCCTCACGTGGAAAGGTGCTGGCTCAGGTAGTAAATGGCCATCAACTGTGATTGGATGGCCATCAGCTGAGGCTAGTTGGACGTCAGCTATAACCAGTGAGCCATTGGCCACTAATATAACTGCTGTGGCTATGCTAGCAGAAAATGGGGGCTAGCCAGAAGATGGTGGCTGAGCTAGCAAGCGGCGGAGTGTGGATTGCGGATTGCAGAGAGGCGGATTGCAGCTAGCAAGTGACATCGGTGGGCAGAGAGAAGTGGATGGCGGGTTGCGGATCATGTGGCTCCTGCTTCCTGTGTCTCTAACCCAGCCGCCACTGAGACTATCGTGGTATGACTTCCCCATCCATGGCTCCGTGGGTGTTCCTTTTTGGCCTCACCATGTCCTGTGTTCTTATGTGGGGAGCGGGAGCAGAGACCGCAGAAGAGACCCCGTCTGTCACCCTGCATAACACTCTTCCACAGAAGTTGCCCTCTGAACGTTAGTCCCTGTCCTCTAAGCCTCAGTGTTCTCATCTGTAAAAAGGGGCAACGGTGTTAATTTGACTCATCCATTAATTTCCAGAGCAGCTGTGAGGATCAGCCTCAAATGTCATCATGACTGTGGAGACGCTTAGTGCAAATGCTATGGAGATGCATCAAATTACTAATTTACTGAGGACTAGAAAAAAGGATGTATTGAGCTGCTGAGGCAGATCTTAGTCAAGGCTCTTAGGGCAGGAAAGACATACAGCTCCCTCTGATTCACTCAATGAGTGGCTGCTCATTCAGTTTAGGTTGATGAAAGTATACAGGGGAAGTTTGATAGAAAAAAAGGGCAGATCTACCAGCATCCTGCAGCTTCTCTCCCTGGGCGTATGTGAGGAGGGCTTTTGATTCAGTCTCTTACTATGTGTAGCTCCATTCTCTGAGTGGTGGGCTGTCTCTTTACTAATGTGTGGACTTGGGTGGGGCTCTGGCGTAGGCTGCTCAATTCTGACTGCATTTCTGTTTATATATCTCCTCCTTTAACTGTACCAGGAGCTCCCTGTACCTGGTCCCAACCTCCCTCCCCCCCCAATCTGATTGGCTAAGGACAACCAATGGATGGATGCTACCTAGGGTCAGCTGATCAATTTTGATCTAATTAGGTTTGGAAAGAGGGGTGAAGGTATTGGGTATGAGTGTGGTATGCCACTACACAAGCATGGGGCTTCTGTAGACGAGATGAGTGTGGGTATTATCAAAGAATGAGACATAACCTGGGGGCATCCCAAACAAGGTGGTCTCCAAAATGGCCCTGGACTGAGACTCGTGAAGGCAATAGTGAAGAATTCAAAGTCGTTCTTTAGTGTATTTGTTTATTCAACAAGCGCGTGCTAAGCATTTGTGCCAGGTGGGCACCATTCTTGACCATGGGGACACAAGAATAAGACACAGTTCCTCTCTGGTCTCACTAGACGAGGGGCATACACGATTCAACAAAGGAACATGATGAGGGTCCCAAGTACTTTTCTAGAAGTCTGACCTGGGTGTAGGGCAGGGTAAGTTCAGAAGATGATTTGGTCAGCTGTATGGGGCTCATAGCAGTGGTTCTCAGACTTGAGTGGGCATCAGAATTACTTGGAAGGCTTGTTAAGACACAAATTGCTGAGTCCCACCCCCAGAGAACCAGAAACAGGTAAGTCTGTGATAGTTGCTCAGAATTTTGATTTCTGAGATGTTCCCAGCTTATGCTTATTCTGCTGGTCTGGGGTCCATACTTTTGAGAATTGGTGACTCAGAGGTTTGAGTGTGGAAAGACGAAAACATGGGGGAAAGGAAAGTGGACTCAGAGTCATGGAATTACGACGTGGCAGTCAGTGTTCTGGAATTACATGCGTTTGGGCACATCCAGTGTGCTCTGAGAGTGGTGAGGAGAGATTAAGGGGGTAAGCAAGGCCTAAATTGTCAAGCACCCTAAATGCCAAGCAAAGAAACTGGAACTATAGTCTGTGGGTAATAGGAGTCATTGGAGGATTTTAAATAGCCCAAGGGGTGCATGCACAGTTATGCTTCCGGAGAGGACAGTAGTCTGGGTAGAAAGGGGTGGGATGGGGAGACAGTGCCATAGATGTCTACTTCGCGAGCAGCCTGACCATGCGCACTCATGGGAAACTGTGGCCTCTTCTAATGAGCATGATGGTGTCAGAGTCCTCAATCTGCAGCTCTGAGAGCCTGCAATGATTCCTCAGTCTCCGACCCTGGAACTTCAGAATCTGATCTTCCACAGAAGGTCCTCTAGCGTCCTCAATCTTTTCTTTTAAGTCACGGACAGAGTCATCAGGGCAGATGGCATAAGGCTTGCTATGGCCACTACAGTTCTTCACGAAGACCTGAATCTCATGAGGGAAGGTCTCCAGCACCTGGACAGTCACCTTAGAGAAGATCCCATAATCTGCCAGGGTCCGTTTGCTGCTGAGTAGTTGCCGCTCCCCTCCTGGCTCCTGGAAGGAGAGACGCTGCTGCTGGGTGAGACCAAACGCCCTCTTGATCTCCGGTTTCATTTTCCAGATGGGACTGTAGGGGTCCACTGAGAGTTTCCAGGGCTCATATCCTGTTAGTTTCACCACCACCTGGACGTTCCTTGCTGGCTGGAAGGGAGGAGCAGATAAGAGTTTTTGGTGGTCATGACTGTCTGTTGTCTCCAAATCCTCCCCCTTCCTGGCTACTGATGATATAATTTATTGCCTACCGAGAAACTTTTAATAAAAGGAGGTGCTATCAATAATTATCTCAGCTAACAGGCATAAAGCAGGATTGTCCCAGGCAAAGCAAACAGTTTGGTCATCCTAGGGTATAGGACCACTGGCTCATCCTTCATCCTCTGACTCACCCAAGCAGAGTGACAACTGACAACAGTTCTCCAAATAACGATTCCTTCTATGTGGACCTGTCCAGGGTCTCCTGTACCCCACCCCACCTGTCATCACATGCGGTCAACATTAGAACCTACTCCATATGCAAGCATAGGGCTATTGTAGGTTTAGCGATTTAATGTATATCAGGCACCTGGACATATGTTCAAGGATATACAATGTAATAGCAGAAGCCTGACAGCATTCTAAAAATCTATGCGTAGGGCACTGGTTATATAAGTTAAGGTACTTTCATTCTTGTATTATGATATAGCTGTTGATCCCGGAGGCCCTGACATTCCCATTTGTCTAGGGCAGTCTTACTGTATGTCCTTCCTCCTGTATAAGTAACAGCATCCCATTTCACGCTCCAAAGTATCCTGGCTTGGACTTTGTCATATGGTTATGCTTTGTAGATGTATATGTGTGAATATAAAATTGTCTTTCGGATAATTTAATAGAGTAACTGAATTACGTAATAATTTAAGTAAATAAAAGTAAACATACACACACACAAATAGGATGTGCAGTTAGACACAGGCACGTGTTTGTGTGTGGGTGGCATATCCATGGAAGGAGATGCAAGAAATTGGTAAGTGCGTGCCGGGGAGGGGGCGATACTGAAAGGCTGGGGATCAGGATGGGAGGCAGATTTACTTTAATGGTGCGCTCTTTTAAACAGCTTGTTTTGCTTTTTTTTTTTTTTGCTATGAGGGTGTGTTTTCTTCTCTCTCTCTCTCTGTTCTCTCTCTCTCTCTCTCTCTCTCTCTCTCTCTCTCTCTCTCTCTCTCTCTCACAAACACATACACACACACACCATAATAATTATGGGAAGGGTTCTTAGCAGGAGTTGGAAGACTGTTCCATGAATCTTCTCCCAGAACCCCCCTGGTCTGCTGGACCTTCCAGCCAATGGAACGTGGCTGGGTGGCAGTTATCTGCCTTGCTTCAGTGGCTGCAGGATTGCCTTTGAGGCCGGGCTCAGAATTTCCCTACAGGATATGAAATGTAGGACTGGCAACAAGAAAACTCTGCGACTAGCTGCTTGGTGAAAATAGATCTCTCAGTTGAGTGCATCGCAGAGTCCTGGTCTTTGAATCCTGGGTTCCCACGTAGTGTTGAGACCCGGGACTATGGTGGTCCGTATGGGAACAGCCATGCCCAGGGGGCCACACAGCTGGGGTTTCTGTCCGCATTGGATGCCTATGCTCCTCACTTAGGGTTTTTGGATACATCTATAGATCTCATTTTAAAAGCAAAATGTTGAATTTTTGACAACCCATAATAGCAGAGACATTAGTCCACAGGATATATGTATGGAATAAATTCTTTGTCGGTATCCCTCAAATGGCTACAGAGCAGGGTAAAAATTGCCTGCCCACTTTACAGACGAAAGAATTGAGGCCTAGACACTGACAGCATAAGGGGAAGAGATGCATACCTGGTTGGCTGGGACATCACCAGGGCAGGTACGTATTGCCTGTCTTGGGGACTTATAGGTGCTATGGCAGGAGTTGGGGAAGATTCATGGCCGGGGTTGAAGTGAGGTCATCACTAAGTCATGACCGTGGAATGAGGGTGGGGGTGGTACCTGTACGTCCCAATCTTGGCAGGAGTCTTCAGTGCTGCAGCAGGCCTGCCTCAGGCAGTAAGCAGCTTCTTTGGCCACCAGGTCCCACCTCTTTTCCCTTGCCAGGTTGTTGGTGGGATCAGCTGGGTCCAGGATAACGGGCCTGGGAGAGAGAAGGGGAATGATTTTCCATCACACTTAGAACTCTGTCCTCTGTCACTCAAGTGTGTGGAATTGTGCACGCCTCTGTGTAGGGAGGAGGCCTCCCTGCAGGCTGAAGCCCTTGGTTCAAGATTGGCCATAATTAATACATAATTATGTATAAATTAAGCTGGCCCAATCAGAATGCATCTCAGGGCTTCTGCTTTGGATGTGGAAGCACATGTGCTCTCTTCTCTCCTGGAAGGTCTGAGTCCAGATGAGAAGACTGGACCTGATGTGGCCATGAAGGCATTAGCCCGAATTCAAAGGTAAAACTCCGGGCAGGGCAGGAGTGAGCAATTCACAGATGGGACCCTGAGGACATAGTGAATATCTGGATCACACCATGTCTGAAGCTTGATTTATCTTTGGACTTCTCAGTTACAAAAGCCAACACATCCGCTTTATTTTAAGAACTGTTTGAGTTGGGTTTTCTATTCTTTGTCGCCGGAACTAATGCAACCAACACACTCACCTGGGTTCCTTCAACTGTTGTTTGATAAAATTCCTGACCACCTCATTTTGGAAATCATAGTACTTGGTCCAATATATGCAGACCTTTTCATAATCTCGGAGGAGTTCCATCACAGCTATAAACCCTTCGTCCAGGTTGAAGTTCTCACTTTCATCAGTACCCATTTCCCAGGCGTAGATGGTCAGTAGCTCCAGTGCATATTTTGGGGGCAATCCTGGCTTTTTATATTTACGTTTCAAAAACTGGAGAGGGAGAGAGGGTGCGGGTTGGGGAAGACAGGGGGAGAGGGAGAGAATATGAGATTGTTACCCTGGGAATTGGGAATTCCCACGTTATGCTGTTTCTAGGACCCAGTAATACTTCATCAACTTCTTTTTATATTCGTATTATGTAGCACATACATAAAATTTGACATGAGCCTAGCAGCTTGCGGTCTAAATGAAATACGTCCTGGGACCATCAAAATTTCAATAGAAGAGGAAGTTGGGGCCTCTTGTGGATATTTCCTGGGCTTCATCAATCTTCGTTATTCAGTTGAAATGGGGGAGGCAACGTAACATAGCGAATATAGGATATAACAAAAAAACTAAAACACACAGACACACTGACAACAAAACAAAATCAGAACAAACAAAAGATGAAGGAGAAAGAGTAATAATGTAAAATTTTCAGTTCTTCAAAAATTAATTTAGAAATTTGTGGCAATTTTATAATCTCAGTGATGTTTTTAGTGGGATGAAATGATCTTAAGATTCATATAGAGGAATAAATACCTAGGAAATCCAAGAAAAATAAAAATGGAGAAGTTGGTGTTTGTTTTCTCAGATATGTTATATAAAGCAGTTGTAACAAAAACAGTATGCTTTTGGTGTTAGAATAAACCATAGTCAAGGGTAATAGAACTGATAGCCCAGAATTAGTTCCCAGTTGATGGAAGAATTTAATAATTGACAAGGATGGTATTTCAGTTCAGTGGGAAAGAGATGCATAATCCAGTAAAAAATGGCACAACTTGTTAGCCATTTGGAAGAAAATAAAGACTGTCACAGCGAATATCAAAATAAACTACAACCGAAGTTAAATTATATATTAAACATATTAGGAGAAAAATTCAGAGCTTATATATATACTGTGGGTAAGATAAGCAACCTACAACATAGAAAAAAGTCAGACATCTGCATGTTTTAAAAATTAGAAATAATTATGTTGTCAAAGATACTATAATTAAGGTAAATAGATGAGTGATATATTTGTAAAAATATTTGCAACACATAAGAAGTAACGGTAAAACATCTACAATTTGCAAAGAGGTCCTACAACTAATAAGAATAAGACCAAAAAACCCACAAACAATTGAAAAGTATGCAAAATACATTAATAGGTAACTCCCCAAACTTCAAGTCCAAAGTAAGCAAATGTATTTTCTTCAAGGGTGGAATACAAAAAGAGTTTGCATGATTTGATCCCACTTGAGTAAGCTCTGTGCATGAGCTTTGTGAGTACAGATATAAAGATAGGTATGAAAAAAATTAGTCACCAAAAATGTTATTAGTATTATCTCAGGGATTTCATGTGAATTTTATCTTCTTTTTTTAAAATCACTTGAAGTTTTTATAATGAGCCCAATGTATAATACTCAGATAATCTGAAAAAAAAAATGATAATATTATGAAAAATACTTAGGGTTCTGGATTAAGAGCCCAGGTTCTAGAGTCAGACACTTTGGGGTTCAAATCTCAGCCCCACCTTAGCTTTTGAGTCTCAGTTTTCTTATCTCCAAAATGGGGCCGATGAATAATACAGGACAGAGTTGTTGGAAAGACCAGATGAGAAAAAATTTGCAGAGCACTTAGCATAGGTCACGGAACCTAATTAACTCTCAGTAAATGACAGCTTTCTCATTATTGCTATTGCTGTTGTCTGAAATGCCTGAGGTCTGACGCCTTTTGAAAACCACGTCTGTGTACATCAGAAACCATTTAATTGCCCTGGAAGAACATGCTATCGGACCCAGGAGGCTATCGCCAGGACACAACACTTTGGAAGAGAACAGAACACAGCAACAAGAAGTAAGCAACAGGAAGGGCCGGATGGCTCAGTTGGTTAGAGCGCAGTGCTCTTAACAACAAGGTTATGGGTTCAATCCCCACATGGATCACTGAGCTGCACCCTCCACAACTAGATTGAAACAACTACTTGTCTTGGAGCTGATGGGTCCTGGAAAAACACACTTAAAATTAAAAAAAAAAAAGAGGTAAACAATAGCCCCAACAATAACGCAAAACTTTGTCCAGCTCTCTGTACTTGACAAATAGTGTCCAATCATACTATTTCACCAACGCTATTTAACTTGCTCCCCGTCCTGAGACAGGGTGTTTTCGTTTCTTTTTCCTTTAAAAAAAATACCAAGATGCACCTGCCCTTCCTCGTGCCCCTACACCCCCCAGCTCCTCACCTGCAGGTACCAGTGTTTCACCAGCCGCAGGAGGTTCTTTAGCTTAATAGGGCGACTTTTCACAAAATGCCTCTGCAATTCCGTGAAGCTTGGTGAGAACTGCCCAGGGCGGCCACCAACGGTTATTAAATTTTCATACATTTCCGGTGGTGGTTTACAGTCTGGGGAAAAATTTCCTGGGAGATAAAAGTGCCTGGTCAGGAAAATCTGCCCTTTGAGGTGAGGAAGATGGGAAAAGAACTACAGCACATAGAGTGTGTAGACATTTTCTCATGCATTCCTCCCGACAGCGTTATTTGTTCCCATTTTACAACTAAATAAGGGGAGATCTAGAGGGTTTGGTTGCCAACTCAAAAGTCAGATAGATAAATTTTAAATAATTGACATTGACTAAAGACTTAACCATATGTCATAGATAAATTTTAAATAACTGACATTGACTAAAGATTTAACCACTGGATCTAAGCTCATGGTATCCTCAGAACAGCTCCACAAAGTAGTAAATGCCATAGGAAGTGCCATTTTTTGTGAGTCAAACATGGTCAAATATTGTCTATTTCCTATGATTCAACTGGATATTATTATCCCATTCAACAGGTTGGTACATTGAGTCTTGGAAGTTTTAAATAGCTTGCCCAAGGTCACACAATTAGTAAGTCTTGGAGCCAAAATTTGAAGACCTTAAGAGATCTGTTTTTAAAATGATTCCAATCAGTTCTGACTCCAAAGACCTTAAGGTGCTTGCTTGCCCGGGTGTTTCCCAGAGGATAAGAGAAGAAATCTCTTCGTTGGGTTGGGTAGGAATCCATTATCTGGGAGAAGTCCCTTTTCCCCGCAAGAATGGGCTATGGAAACACCTGCATTTATGGGAAGATTTCATTTTCAAAGTATAGCTCCAGTCCTATCCCCCTGAAAAAGAACAAACTCCACTCTCATCCATTTGGTTTCCACTTTCCCAAACCTCCTCCCAAGGCCAGGTTGCTGAAGGGCCCCTGACTAGGTTCTCTGGACCCAACCCATCGCTGTCTTTACCTAGAGCATCAAAAGCTGGGAGCACATCCACTTTAATGACATCACTGCTCTTCCTGGCCTGGACCAGGAAGGACAGGGAGCGGCGGGGACTGCTTCCCCCTCTGTGCTGGGCCACACTGATGTTGTAGGCCAGGCTCCTGCTACAGTGATCCAGTTTCTCCTCGATGATTCTTATGATGGACTCACAGAGCCAGGCCTGGTGTTGGAAGCTGGAGAAGCAGCTCAGGAACAGGATCAAATCCACGTCGGAGCTGTGGTTCAGCGTCGTCCCCTTCCCAGAAGAGCCGCCCTGTGGAGGACATCAAAGTTGAGCTTCACCCTCCCCTGAGGCCTGATGTTTTGGGGTGGGGGTGAAGCCAGGAGCACCCATGTTGGGCTAGTTACACAGGTCCCTAAAGGAGCCCTTGGTCTCCATCATACATGGACTAGAAAAATTAAGTATGTGTTACACAATTCTAAGGATATAAATGAAATGTAAAGCTCCATTACACCCCAGACCCTAAACCCTTTCTCCAGAGGCAACCCTAGTTACCAGCTTCTTACATACATCATTCCATAAATGTTCGATGCCTCCACTTCTGCTATTCAACATGGTAGCCACATGTGGCTACTGAAATTTAAATAAATTAAAATGAAATTAAATAAAAAATTTCAGTTCTTCAGCCGCACGAGTCTCAATTTCAAGTGCTAAGTAGCCACCTGATTATATAGGATGGTGCATATATAGAACATTTCCATCATTGGAGAAAGTTCTATTGGACAGCTCTGGCTTAGACAAACATTTTTGTGTATACATTTTATATATGTATTATGGGTGTGTGTATGCACAAATGTACATTGCTGGACTTTTTATTTTGAAATAATTATAGATTCACAGGAATTTGTAAAGATGGTTCAGAGAGGTCTGATGTGTCCTTTATCTGGTTCCACCCCCCCCATGGCTACCTCTTACATAAATGTAGTGGACTATCAAAACCAGGCAATTGCCATTGATACAATGTGTGTGTTTAGTTTTATGACATTTTATCATATGTTCAGATTCCTGTTATCACCATTGAAACCAAGATACAGAACTATTCCAATTCTACTTCCTCATTCTACTTTTTAATAGTCACAGTTACCTCCCTCCCCTCCACCATCCCTGAAACCTGGAAACCACAAATCTGTTTTCCATCTCTACAATCTCACGATTTTGAGAATTATATAAATGGAACCATACGGCATGTGAGATTTTGACTTTGGCTTTTTATTTTCACTCAGCACAATGCTTTTGATACTCATCCATGTTGTCACATGTATTAAGAGTTTGCTTCACCAAAATCACCCTTGTTACAGTTTGTTACTCAAGTTTTAACTTCAGTCCCAATCTGCTGGCTATTCTGTTTTTCAGAGTTGTCAATCATTTGCTTTTCCATGTCTCTCCAGAGTTTTAGTTGTAATTTGTGAGAGTTTGTAAGAGCCTTACTCCATCTGGGCCAGCACCAGAAGTTTACCGTCTCTTAAAATAGGTGTATTTAGAAATACATATGAAACAAAACGTTTTCTAATTATTTATAAACATAAAATGTGATCATAGTATATGAAAATTTTAACAGTGCTTATCTATGCATAGTAAGGTCATTCATTTAAAATTTTTTTTTGTTCCCCCTCTCCTATATTTTTGTGATTGAATGTATTACTCATGTAATTTAGAAAATCATGAAACAATTTGACCTCAGGTTCCTATGTGACCTTAATTTTGGCATTGGGTTCTTTGACCTGAGGAAACAGAATAGTAGAAAAAGGATAAATATGGTTTTCAGTGGGTGGCAGTGATTAGCACAGCAAGAGGTGACTTTGAAAAAGACACTCCAGGCCACTCATGGTAGGAAATCCAATGAAATTAGTAGGTTTAACTCTAGAAAAATACAACACTCTCACCACAATATAGATGGATGAAACCAAGAAAATGAGATGTAACTCAGAAAATCTAGTGCTTCACAAGGTCGACAAAGGCAGAGAGAAGAAATGTTAATTTATGTGCCATGTACCCTCTTCCTCCTAATATAGAAATGGAAATGTAATGAGCAGATGTCCTTTCTGCTATGTTTGTTTACCAAGATATATCCAAATAGAGTGTTTAACTCCATAAATACTTTGTACTAGGCATTTTCCATGCTACTCAAAATAGTTGGAGATAGTCAAGGGGTGTTTAAACTTCTGGAAACAGAGATCATTGAAAGAACAAGAGGAAAGGGGAAATAATTGTTTTTTCTTCTAGACAGTCTGCACCTGTTAATAGTGGGAATGGGAACTTCAAGATATGGGTACTTGGAGTAACATAAATGGCACATCTCCAGTGGAAACAGCACCTTCGAATCCATAGAAAAGCTTTATTTAGAACCTATGTTGAAATATTTGAATACTCTCAAACCCATCCTTCAGAGAATATGCATCCCATTTCTGGTTTTGAAGGGCATTTCCTTTTTCCATTTAAGGTCCTGAAAACAAAGATTCTGATGGCGCTCTAAGAGCAGAAAGCAGAGGTTGCAATTCCTCTAAGAAGTTCAAATATGTGGAACAGTCCGAGCCCAGAAGTGCAAAGCTGGATCTTTTGAAGCAATTATAGGAGCTTGAATTTTTTGAATGTCTGTTTGGAAGCTCCTAGTTTGCTGACAACACCCCCCGAATCTTTGGTTTTAACTTTTTTATTTCAAGATTCTTTAAAGCTGCATGTCCTTCCTTTTTAGCCTTACCCTTGGTAGTCATTGTCACCCATAGGTAAAGAGTGATTTATTTAAGTTAATGTTAGTCTTTCATTCTAGTAAAATGAGAAATATCTAGATTTACAGTCAAGGAACTTTTGATTTAGGGTGATATGTTAGAAGTTGAATTACAAATTAGTACTTTTCCAGGAGGAACCATGCTATAAATGGGTGTTGAATTTCATGATAAGCCCCGAAAAATCCATGTAACCCTGGAAGTACGCTCTGGTATTACATAATTGTTAGGTAGTTTCTAAGATAACTATATAACATAGTGCTATTTTAGAAGAAAAATATAGAAGATTATGAATTTGGGGTAAAGTACATCTTGTTTTCTTTTTTTTTAAAAAAAATCCATCTTACTGCAGCATATAACGAATTGTTTATTGGAGATATTGTGTATTTATTTATTTATTTGTTTATTTATTTATTTATTTTTAAGGAGGGCGCAGCTCACAGTGGCCCATGTGGGGATCAAACTGGCAACTTTGGTGTTATTAGCACCACGCTGTAACCAACTGAGCTAACCGGCCAACCCTAAAGTAGGTTTTCTTAAACAAGAAATAAAAGCATACATTTTATAGAGACCTGTTACCCATCCTCCACTTGCCTCCCTGGCACTCAGAGAGCTGGGGGGATGGGAGGATGGAGAAGTGGGAGGGGTAAAAGAAAGGGGGGGGGAAGCTCCAACATATATGGTACTCAGAAATGTGGGCAGTCTTTTGTTAATTGGCCTACAGATATTAATTATTCCTGTTTCTTTCTCTCTCTTCAGGTCCTGTGATTTAGTTTAGAACATCTCAGACATTTTCTCTTGTCAATTGTGATAATCATCATCCTTTAGATTCGTAGGATAATTCACCGTTTAAAAACACTTCCCCACACTTTATCTCATTTATTCCTGATAACAAACTGGGTTA
The DNA here is from genome assembly GCF_964194185.1 of Rhinolophus hipposideros. Taxonomy (NCBI): domain Eukaryota; kingdom Metazoa; phylum Chordata; class Mammalia; order Chiroptera; family Rhinolophidae; genus Rhinolophus; species Rhinolophus hipposideros. The sequence continues at coordinate 13,298,625 of NC_138070.1, forward strand.
AAGAGGAGGCGGCAGAGACTGGGAGAGATGAAATGACCCGTCTCCCCAGGTCACACAGTCCCAAAGCAGCAGAGCTGGGATTCGAACCCCCAGAGTCTCCCAAGTGCTCACCTTCACCACCTTCAGCACCCTGATTGTTTGGTCTCCAATCAGCTCATCATGGAAGCACACATCCCTCAAGAACCGCTCGCTTCTCTCCCAGGCGTCTTGCACTTCCTCCTTCCAGGCCCTCTGGGGCTGCAGGCTCTGCCTCACAAAGGTGTCCAGCTCATCTGCAGGGGTCTCATACAGGCTCCGGAAGAGTTCCATTTCTGCGGGACCCGGCTGCCCGATGGAATAAATCTATGCTTCTGCCCAGCCCTTTTAATGCTCAGGAGTCAGCTCTTCCGGCCAGATCCTCCCTACTCACGTAATGTTTGGAAATCGAAACTGAGTTTGCAGAGCTAATTTTCGTTTTCTGTTTAAGGCTGCCAGGAAAAACGGCTGGGAGACAAGAATGAGCACCGCTTTGCTTCTCGCTACAGTCTCTCTCAATCCTAGCGTTTCTCAGAGTGTCCTGGAGCAGGTCTCCCCCCAGGCCTCCTGTCACGCTGCACGGAGAGTAGATCCCACCCTCTACTGCAACTGGGTCCCCCTCCCCCTCTTGGAATTAGATGGTGTTTGTCCCTGGGATCAGGAGAGGTTGATCCCTGGGTGAGGGGGCAGAGGCTTGGGCTGAACCTAAGGAGTCCTGGGACGTGGGATGGACTGAGCTCTTTTTCTTCTAAGAGTAATGGCAAACACACCCTTTATTTTTATTTTGTTTTCATTTTAGTCATCCCCAATAACTCACAGGAAAGAGGAAGTCTAAAAAGCTTTCACTGGTGGTTCTGTCAAGAAGTTGGTTTTCGGGCCGGCCCGGTGGTTAGAGCTCCATGCTCCTAACTCTGAAGGCTGCCGGTTCAATTCCCACATGGGCCAGTGGGCTCTCAACCACAAGGTTGCCAGTTCGATTCCTCCAGTCCTGCAAGGGATGGTGGGCTCCGCCCCCTGCAACTAGAATCGGCGATTGGACCTGGAGCTGAGCTGCGCCCTCCACAACTAAGATTGAAAGAACAACAACTTAAAAAAAAAAAAAAAAAGGACAGTTTGGGGAAGGCACAATGGCCTTAAAAGATCTCAATGTGAATTTTGGAGGCCTAAAGAGGTGACCCTATGAAATCAATAAAACAAATGGTAGAAAATTAAACTCAGATTCAGCAATTATTCCTGAAAGAGGACCTCACATTTGCTTGTGGGGGTAGTGGTGTACATAGGTGCTTTCACAGTCCTTTTAAATAGAAATCTCATTGATATTGTGAAGGTCACAAACACCCACTTATAGGATGCCTTTTGAAAATATCCTAATGCCACTCTGTGGTTTGTCAAAAATGGCAATATTCAAAAATGCCTCTCTCCCCTTCTTCCTATGGGAAGGGAAGACGCTAGGTCCTTGAAAACAGGTATAGAAGACACAAAAACTGCCTTGGAGATGAGAAAAACACTTATGTTGAAGACGCTGTGAAGAGTTTGAGTAAAAAATGGTTTTTGAAACATGAAAGTTGAAAAAGCAATTCTTATCTATTAGTCATACGTTTGAAAATATATAGCTGTATTGAAACCAATAAATAGTATATGTGCATATTTAATTTTCCTAAAGTTTACGTAAGCAGAACAACCTCAATAAATTTTCATTTTCTCATTGGGAAATATTATTAGCCCATTGGAAAAATTGACTTAGATTTGAGGTCATGTTGTACTGGGGCATTTTTGGAATACATGTATATACATGTATATATGCGAAAGTAACTGCGGTTCAAAAGCTTGAAAATAATTCCCAAAACTGCAATTACTTTTGCACCAACCTAATATATATATATATATATATATATATATATATATACACACAGATATATATATTTCATATATCATATATATCACACACACATATATATATTCCTGTTTTAAAGATTGGGACATCCTGTACATGCCCTTAATATGTCTGCGACATTTTGACAATTTCCCTTTCTCCTCTGCTAGGTGGCGCTCCACACCACCTAAAACAGCACAATTTCTAATTCCTAGCATCCTACTTTGATAGAAAAAGACTTGTGTGGTCAGTGCCTCTCATTTTCCAGAAGGTGAATGGAGACCAGGGTGTTTACCAGGGCTCGTTGACCTTATGGTGACAATATTAACTCCAATAGTTACAACTGGTCGAGCACTTAGCATGCACAGGCTCTTTTCCTGGATTAGCTCCTTAAACCCCCACAGGACCTTGTCGTGTAAATCCCATCCTACACATGAGGAAATTTGACTCAGAGAGATGATGTGACCTGCCCTTAGTCGCATAGCACATAACTGGGTAGGCTGTGATTCGAACCTAGGTCACCTGGATTCCTCATGCCAGAGACTTGACCCTCACACTGTACTGCTGATCAAGGCAGCTGCTCATTATTAAGCTCCTACGTGTGGTAGGCGCTGAATGAGGCTTGGAGAATACATAATACATAATGTGATTGCATACTTACTAGACTAAAATATAGTGTGAAAATAATTTTTGTATGCACCAGGAAAGCAAAAAATTCATGGGATTCCCTTTATTGTGATATTTGTTGTATTGTGGAGGTCTGGAACTGAACATGCAATATCTCTGAAGTATGACTAGTCTATGTTTAAGTGGTTAACACACTGTCCTGTTACAGATTTAAAGTTCTCTAAGTCTGATTGTATATTTACTTTTGCCAGACATATGTTGTCATGTCACTAATTAGTGTCTTTTCAGTTCAGGTTGAAGAGCTTCTTTCAGCTTTTTTTTTGCAGGAAGGTGTAGTGGTGATGAACTCCTTCAGCTTTTTCTTGCCTAGGAAAATATTAATTTCTCCTTCATATCTGAAGGATAAATTTCTGGATAGATTATTTTTGGCTGGCAAATTTTTTTCTTTCAACACTTTGAATATGTCATTCCACCCTCTCTTGGCCTATAGGGTTTCTGCTGAAAAAATCTCCTGATAGCATAATGGGGGTTCCTTTGTAGGTCACAGTCTTTTTTTTCCCTGGCTGCTTTTAGAATTCTTTATTTATCCTTGATTTTTGACAATTTCATTATAATGTGTCTTGGAGAAGACCGTTTTGCATTGTAATAATAGAATGATCTATTAGCTTTGTGAATTTGGATGTTATTGAAATTAACCTTGCATAAACTAAAATTAGAGTGTTATAACTTTAGGATGTTAAAGGTCACCTGCATGGTATTCACAAAGAAAATAGTTATAAAATACGAGGTCTGACAAGTTTGTGAACTCATCCTACAAAAAGTGCTACGTACCTCATTGCTGAATATCACTACAGTCACCTTCGAAGTACTTCCCTTGGGAAGCTATGCAGTGATGCCAGCACCTAGTCCATCCTTCAAAGCAATTTTGGAACTCTTTTTCTGGAAAGGCCATCAGAGCTGTCGTCGTATTACCCTTGATGTCCTCAATGTCATCAAAATGTCTTCCTTTCAATATTTCCTTTATCTTCTGGTAAAGAAAGAAGTCATTGGGGGCCAGATCAGGTGAGTAGGGAGGGTGTTCCAATACAGTGATTTGTTTACTGGCTAAAAACTCCCTCACAGACAGTGCCGTGTGAGCTGGGGCAACGTCGTGATGCAATAGCCATGAATTGTTGGCTAAAAGTTAAGGTCATCTAACTTTTTCATGCAGCCTTTTCAGCACTTCCAAATAGCAAACTTGGTGACTGTGTGTCCAGTTGGTACAAATTCATAATGAATAATCCCTCTGATATCAAGAAAAGGTTAGCAACATCATGGTAACAAGTTCACAAACTTAATTGTCACACCTTGTATATACAAAAGGAAATGAGAAAGGAATTTAAACATTTCACTACAAAAATGAGCTAAATAGAAAAGAAGACAAGAATGTAGAAAATGAGAAACAAAAAAGCTATGAGGCACATAGAAAACAAATAATGCAATGACAGAGATAAGTCCTTTTTTTATCAGTAATTAAATGTAAATGGATTAAACTCTCCTATCAAAAGACAGAGATCAGCAGAACAGATAAAAACATAGGATCCAACTGTATCCTGTCTGCAAGAGCCTCACTTGAAATCCAAAGACACAAAGAGATTGAAAGTGAAATGATGGAAAAATATATTCCATACAATAGTAACCAAAGGATATACTAATATAAGACAAAATAGACTTGAAATAAAAAAAATGGACAACAGGCTTAAGTGTAAGAGCTAAACTATACAAATCTCAAAAAAAAAAGGGGACAAATCTTTATGATCTTGGATTTTGCTATGAATTCTTAAATATTAAGAATATTTATGAATATTCTTCAGAATAAATATAATTAAGAATAAATATGATACCAAAAGTACAAGCAACAAAAGAAAAATAAATAGGACTTCATCAAAATTAAAATCTTTTGTGCTTCAAGGAACACCATGGAGAAGGGTACAATACAAACTACAGAATGGAGGAAAATATTTAGAAATCATATATTTAATAAGATCTACTATACACAATATATAAAGAACACTGGCAACTCAACAATAAAATGTCAAATAAAGAAATTTTAAAAATAAAAAAGGATTTGCATATTGTCCAAAGAAGACACACAAATTGTCAACAAGCACGTGAAGTAAATTTATGAGTCATTAGGGAAGTACGAATCAAAAGCACAGTGAGATATCACTTCACATCCACTGGTATGGATATATATAGTTTTAAAAAGCAGACATGTTGACAATGGTGTGGAAAAATTGGGACCTTCATACATTGCTGGTGCAAATATAAAAAAAACAGTGTGGCAGCTCCTCAAAACGTCAAACCCAGAGTTACTATATGACTCAGAAATTCCACTCCTAGGTATATGTCCAAGAGAAATAAAAAACATATGTTCACATTAAAATTTGTACTTAAGCATGATAGCAACGTTATTTACAACAGCCAAAAAGTGGAAACAACCCAACTATCTACCAACTGATGAATGGAGAAACAAAATGTGTTATATCCATATAATGATTATTATTCAATCATAAAAAGGGTGAAGTACTATGAATACATTTTGCTTACTAAAGTCAGACACAAAAGGCAATACACTGAATGGTTCTATTTATATGAAATATCCAGAATAGGAAAATTCATAGAGACAGAAAGAACCAGGGTTGGGGGGAGAGGAGTGCAGAGAATAAGATCGACTTATAATAGGTATGGGGTGATAAAAACGTACTGGAATTAGATAGAGATGATGATTGTGAAACCCGAAGATACTAAAAACTACAAAATTATACACATTTAAAAAGGTAAATTTATAGAATGTGAATTATATCTCAATAAAAAAGAATAGAACTTAACATTTTAATAGTTTGTCTCTCAACATGGTGCACTGAATAAACTACATCATTACTCTTGAATCAACTTATTGACAGAATGAAAAAAAAATGAAACTAGACCACTGTCTTACTCCTTATACAGTGACTTCAGTGGTATAGCTTGTATGCGATGATATTTGAGGCTCAACCGTGTGTAGCCAGAGTCCATTTTTATGCTGCTGAATGAATTCCCACATGTATCCTTTGTTTGAATCCATTATCTTTTTCTTTTTGTGTCCCCGAAGCAAGGCACTGGGAAATGCATTCACAATAGTGAGAATTATTGACATCTTCCTGGGAAAAATATTAACAATTTATTCCCAGGTCCAATTTGCAGAGTAGATAAATGCTGTGCTCGCCTCCTTCCATGACCACATCAAAATTACAACTAAATTACAGAACAATCACTCTGGAGAACCATCTGAAAACTAGCGGAATGGAAATCCTATAACTAAGTATATAAAGAAGCAATGTCAAGACTGGTAGAAGAGGCAGAAATGCAACATGGGCTGGTCCCACACCCACAGTGAAGAGTGGGATGTGTCAGCTGTGGAGACCCCTCTCAGGAGCAAGGGGGAAAACTGGATAGATACATGAAAAAAGAAATGAAACTAGACCACTTTCTTACTCCTTATACAAGAGTAAATTCAAAGTGGATTAAAGACTTAAATGTAAGACCCAAAACCCTGAAACTCCTAGAAGAAAACATAGGCAGTAAACTCTGACATTGCTCTTAGTAATATTTTATGGACAAATCTCTTTGGGCAAGAAAAACAAAATAATAAACAAACAAATGGGACTACATCAAAGTAAAACGTTTTTAGGCAGCAAAGGAAACCATCAACAAAATGAAAAGACAACATACTGGATGGGAGAAGATATTCACCAATGGTACATCCAATACATCCAATAAGGGGTTAATATCCAAAATATATAAGGAACTCATACAACTTAATACCAAAAATAAAATCTGATTAACAAATGGGCAGAGGACATAAATAGACATTTCTCCAAAGAGGACACACAGATGGCCAATAGCCATATGAAAAGATGCTTAACATGACTAATCATCAGAGAAATGCAAATGAAAAACAAAATAAGATCTCACCTCATACCTATCAGAATGGCTACATCAATAAATCAACAAACAAATGTTGGTGAGGATGTGGAGAAAAGGGAACCCTCGTGCACTGTTGGTGGGGTAACAAATATGGAAGTTCCTCAAAAAATTAAAAATAGAATTACCTTGTGAACTCCAGCAATGCCACTTCTGGGTATCTATCCAAAGAAATGTAAAACACTCATTCAAAAAGATACATGCCTCTTTATGTTTATTGCAGCATTATTTACAAGAGCCAAACTATGGAAGCAACCTAAGTGTCCATCAATAGACAATTCAAAGAAGATGTGATACATATATATATAAGATGCATATATATGTATATATATACATATATTTTTTTTCACAGAATATTACTCGACAATAAAGAAGAATGAAATTTTACCATTTGTGACAACAGTCAAGACCTAGAAGGTATTATACTCAGTGAAATAAGTCAGACCAAGACAAATACCATATGATTATATGTGGAACCTGAAAAACAAAATAAAACAGAAACAGACTTATAGATACAGAGAACAAACTGATGGTTGCCAGTTAGGAGGAGGGTAGGGAGGGGTCTAGGTAAAAAAAAGGTGAAGGGGTTAAGTAGTACAAATTGGCAGTTACAAAATAGTCATGGAGATATAAAGTACATCATAGGGAATATGGTCAATAATATTGTAATTACTATGTATAGTGCTTGGTGGGTACTAGACTTATTGGGGACCTCACTTTGTAAATTATATAAATGTCTAACCACTATGCTATACACCTGAAACTAATATAACATTGAATGTCAACTGTAATTGAAAAAAAGAAAAAGAAACTATTTCTAGATCAAATTTCAGATCTCTTTATCACCAGCTGAGGAGCCACCTGAATCAAAATAGGGCTTAGAAGATTGATCTTGCAGTTTGGTGTGAACTTAAAACACCCAACAGACTGGTTATATAGGAATAACTATTTAGATGAGACAAATAGAGATTCAGTACGACACAGTGACTGAGAGTGCGGGTGCCTGATGGTCTGAAAGCACATCCCACTTGAAAGCCCCCTGTACCTGAGAAGGTTACTTAGCCCTTCTGTGTCTGGGATCCCTGTCTGTGATACGGAAATGTTCATGGGACGTGCTTATTAATATTATGTTAAATGGCTAGAACTAAATATAAAGCCTGAAGAAAAATGGTTGGTACCTACATTAAGTAATAAATGTCTAGGAGAATAAGCAAGGAATGTAGAACTGGTTGCCTCCAGAGAGGGTACATGGAAGGCTACAAGACAGGAGCATGCAACCTTTCTTTTCCACACTGACGTGTTTTAGAGGTCATGGGAAAAATCTGTTCTATCTTGTGATGCTTGCACCTGCACTACAGGGTGAGCTAAGTAAGGGCCGTGATCTGTATTTTATGGTTCAGAGCATTGACATTTAGAGAGATTAGGTGACTTTCCTAGAGTCACAACACTCATGAGTGATGGATCCGACCAGGGGACAGAGATGGCTGCCTAGGGACAGAGATCCCCAAACACCTGGGCATGAGATCATGGCCTGACACCTGAACCAAGAACTCTCCTCAATGCTTTTCCCACATCCTCCTGCCCCAAACTCGCTCTGCGGAGATAGCTGGCGCTCCAAGGAGGTGCCTGGCCCAAGAAAATGGCTCAAATCCTGACCCAACTCTTGGCTCTATGTTTTAATCCATGACCCGAAATACAATGCCTGTGGGGACAGAGCCCCAGAAAGCAGTTTCCAGGCTCTCGGCCTCACATAAAAAGGTGCTGGCTCAGGTAGTAAATGGCCATCAACTGTGATCAGATGGCCATCCGCTGTGGCTAGTTGACCGTCAGCTGTAACCATAAGCCATTGGCCACTAATACAACTGCCGTGGCTACACTAGCAGAAAAAATGGGGGCTAGCAAGGGCGGATTGCAGAGAGGCGGATGCCGCCGGTGAGAATATAGTGGTATGACTCCCCTACTTATGGCTCTGTGGATGTGCCTTTTTGGCCTCACCATGTCCTGCGTTCTTATGTGGGGAGCGGGACCAGGGACCCCGCCTGACACCCCGCACGACAATGCCTTTCCCTGAAATGAAGACCCCCTATCATGGGCTGGGCAGGTGCAAACATGTGTCCATCTCCTCTCACTTGCCCCCACCCCCACACTTGATTCTATCGCTGCCTTGCAGTGAGACTTCCTGGTGGTCAGGTGACCACCCTGAATGACCAGTAGTCTGTTTAACTCCCAACGGGGAAAACCCTGGACATTCCGAACCAACTGCCCACATGACAGTTGCACAGTTTGCCTTCGATCAAACAAACCTGGATGATGAGCAGTTAACACTACCTGGGAAAGGGGTCTGCTGGGCTGGTGCTTTGGGGCTTAAAGCCTGAAGTTGACAAGCCCCCAGGGTCTCACCGACCATAGATCTGAGCAGCCTGGACTCAGGCTTGGCTGAGAGGGGGCAGTGGCTACACTGGCTCTGAATGCCCGTTTCCTGCCCACGTCCGCCCTGACCACAGCCCAGTCTCTGTGTACAAACTGCAGCTACTACTCTGGACTCCGCTGACTGGTGTTACTTCAGGAGCACCTTCAATATGGGGGAGTGTTGGGTCCAGCTCAACATGAGCTATGGGAAGCAAGAAGGGCGGCGCAGCGCTAAGAAAAGACAGTAGCCAAGAATAGAGTACAAGCGGGGCCAAGGGCCTTAAGCCTCAAGGACTGAGCCCCGAATAAGGCCAATGCATAGTTTTTATTGGTTAACATCTAAGGAGATAAAAGATTGTTAATCTCAAGGTCTGTGTGTTACGTAGCCTGCTGGCTGTCTTTCCGAAAGTTCCTGTTGTGTTCCAGCTTGTCCTTCACACACACGCACACCTCCAAGGAATCCATTGAAGGGGAGGGACCCATATGATTCCATCGGGTCTCAGTTTACTGAGACTGCCCCTCAAAGGAGCTGTTCTGATATCTCTCCATCGGGCCTCAGTTTGCTGAGGCACTCCCTTGTGAAATCCTGGGAAGAGCGCAGGGGTGGGGGGGTGGGGGGTTGGGAGGGTGGGGGGGACAAACAGTTTGGCAGCTGTAAGGCAACAGGGGAGGGAGGACATTTGTGTCTCTACCTATTATTTGGCCAGATACACATTTTCGTGCTGCTGAACCACTGCTGAGGACGCCAGTAGGTTATCTTGTTCGCAGATGGTTTTCTTGTGAATTCTGTGTTTGAATCCCTTATGCTCATTCTTTTCATTTTGTAACCTTGAAGCATGATCCTGGAAAAGTCATTCAAAACAGCACTGTTGATATATTGCTGGCAGAAGACCATGGGAAAACGTTAATTCATTCCCAGGTCACACTTCCGCTCTTCTTGTTCACCAGCTGCCTCGGGAAGCAAACCGAATCAAAGTTGGACTTAGAAGAGGGGTGTCACAGTGTGGTGTGCACTTACAATACCCAGCACACTGATTGCGTGGGGACATGACTTTATTCTAATGAAACAATATAGAAAGTCAGCACAGCACAATGACAGCACGGCCACTGGTGTCTGATGACCTGTATCAAACAATCCTGAAAGCCACATGAACCTGAAAAAGGGACAAGCCCTCTGTTCTCAGTTCCCTGTTCTGTGATATGGGGACCTTCTTATTAGTATTATGAGGCTAAATATAAGAAAACTCAGATAGAGCTGGAAGAAAAATGACAGATCTGTATAAGTGCTACATAACTGTACACACACTAAATGTATGGAAGACTAAGCAAGAAATGTGGGAATGGCGGCCTCCAGAAAGGACACATGGGTGGCTCCAGGGCAGGGGAAGGGGTAGAAGGTTACTTTTCATCCTTTACACAGGTGTGATGGAGAGTATCTGTTATAGGAAATACTTGGTAGAAATCAGAGGAAGCCACCTAGGCCTGAAGGTTCTTTGGGGATAAAATAGTGTTTGCATTTCTTGTTTTTAATTGATATTTACTTGAAAGATCGCAAAGTGCCCCCCAGTCTTAAGCGTCCAGCTGTATGGTTTCTTATAAACATAAACACATCTGCTGCCAACACCCAGTAGCACACACGCAATGTCCCCAGCACCTGGGCAGCATCCTGCCCAAGGACAGAACGACACCTGAGTCACCAGGTCACAAGGATGGAGTCACTTACTCCAGGGAAAGTCCAAGCACAACGATTGCTCCTAATGAGCACAACGGTGGCAGCACCGTTGAAAGGTGGTGGATCTGGCCAGAAAGCTGGGGGAACCCAACCAGGCCCTTTGGGATTCGCTATGGAAGTGTGGGAGCAGGCAAGGGGGCAGGCAGGGCGCCCAGAGAAGCTGCTCAGAAGCATCTGGGTTTTCACACAGTGGAAAACCCTGCTCCGCAAAGTGTAGGGCCCAGAATAATCGATGGCTACCATTGCTAGGGGTGCTTTTCTATATTTGTATTTTGTTTTATAGAAAAACATTTTAAAAGCAACTGGAAGCAGATAAATATTAATGTAAAAATGTTCCATGTGAAATAAAAGATCTATGTAAAACTAGCACTAAATCTATACAATAAAATATGAGCTTGATCTAAATGCAGCACCTTGGGAGAGCGGCAGCAGTGGGGCGGCTCCCTTTCGCGTCCTGCTGGAAGGTTCCCAACACTGTGGCAGCCCCACCCCCTCTGAGGACCCGGCTGAGGCCAGGTCAGGGCCTTCACAGGCTTCAACCAGGACCTGCCACACAAACACAGATGCTAGAATCCTGGGGAGGCACAGACACAGATGCAGGAGGGCTCCTGGGGGGCTGGGGGTGAAGGGGTGCAGGGATGCTCCTCAGGACCTAGAAGTGACCTTGGGCGCTGACATCCCAGGGGTCAGATCCACAGGAAACGGGAGCATTTTGCTGCTCTAGCCTGAGGGTGTTGTCTGTCAGCTGAGCATCTATAAAAAGTCTTATAGGGGCGATTGCACCTGGGCATTTGGCCGGGCAGCCTTAGTTGACTGGTTCCCTGGACAGTAAAACTGATACACAGGAAATGGGGGCAGGGGGGCTCTAGGACTCCAGGATGAAAAGGCCAAGTCCCTCCTCCCTGTGCCCTGTGAGGAGCAGGAGGTCTGAGGACAGGTGGGAGAGGGGACCTGTCCCTCCACCCCTCACTCAACACGACCCAACATGACCCCTGCACAGTAAAATAGGACTGAGACCTGGCTGTGCCTTCGACTTAAAAACCATCATGCAGTGGTAATAAAAAGATAAGTTTTATGGCTAAATGTATTCCAATGGAAAAGGTTACAGAAGACACTGCTGCTGCAAACATAAGGAAACCGATTACATTTGTTTTATTTATTTACAAATTTGGAAATTAAAGAAACCTTAGCAATTTGTAATTCTATCCTTACCATATCCCAAAAGAGCATGACGTTTTCTTCGATATTTTTGTGGCTTATTTGGTTTTTACATATAGAAAAACAGCTGACAGAACCTCAGCCTGAGAAATGGTGACATGAGGTGACTGAGGCCCTCCGCAGGGCTCAACAGAGGCTGAGGGGTCCCCAAGGGTTGGGCAACACCCAGGTGTCTTAGGATCCTGCAGTGTCCCCAACTTAATGCTGGGACCACAAAGTACCCACAGAGATGCAGAGATGGAGACTTTCCCAGAGCCACTAAATTACCTTAATGAACATAGTTCTATTGTACCTTCAACTAGGTCGTTTATGAGATGTCCTCTGTTGTTTGGCCAGATGCAGACCCCTCTAGCCCACTGATGGCATGAGAAGGGGCCACAGGACATCTTCTCCTCCTTCTTTTCCCAGGAGGCTTCAAGTGGGGGAGGCCCTCTGCCCCCCAGTCTTCTCACACCCAGTGACAAGGGTCCCATGTTAAACTTCCACTAGGGGATGCTCTTTAGGACACCAGGTGGTTAAGTCGGTGACCCAGGAGAAAAGCTCAGAACACCTGTGCAAAAGCTCGAGCTCTTCATGGACGGTCTGTCAAGCCCCTTTGCACTGCAAATAGAAAACTCTGTTTAGGAGAAGAGTGTTCTCTTGAGGACAGTGCTGCTAGCGCAGTCTGTCGCTGAGGCTGTCATTGTTGAATGCTGTCTTGACTGAGGTATCAGCAGTTAGAGACTTACCCGACATTCCCCCAACAAGGAAATCGCGTATGTCATCTCCATGTACATGGTCACATTTCCCTCTGAATTCGGGGGGAAAGGAAGACGTGCAGCCCCTTTCGTGCAGGGCCTGTCACTTAGACAAAGAAGGGCCAGCTTACCTTGGGGATAGTTGGAGCGTCTCCTCATGGAGAACATTTTCCTCTGCGATGTCGTGGGGCTCCGGGGACACAGAGGAACTGTCAGTCCTGGGGCTGCCGCTCAGGACTCACTTGGAGCTCTGCCACCCACTGCAGGGAAAGCCCCGAGTGGGGAGGCCAGGCAGAAGCAGACGCCACAGGGCCCACCAGCCCTGGTGACTGCCAGCCCCGCTCCCTCAGTGGACATGGGTGAGGGTGTGTGGATGGGGGGGTGTCACAATGGCAGCTAAGCTGCTGCCAGGCGTCCTCTGTGCTGGATGAAGGAAGGGAGGGTGAGGAGCGGGAAAGGAAGAGAAATAGAACCCTTGGCATTCTCGCTGCAGAGAATCTAACCTATTTCAAATAACCTAAAAAAGGGTAAAAACTGAAATGCATGCTGTGTTTCCGTGACAGTTTCATGCTCCTCCATGCATTTTAACTCATCCAAATTTCCCTTCTTGAAACGTTTCAACCCATTCAGCGTCCATGCAGTCAGATACGCTGCTACTGTCTTCGTCGCCTATAATATTGGATTTCTTGCATTTTTACCCTGATGGAATATACATAATGCTTTTCCTAATTTGTGACTATACAGGTCAGTAGCATTAATTGCAGTCACGACGCTGTGGACCCACCTCTACTAATTATACCCCAAACTTTTTCATCAATCCGACATAACCTCCGTCCCCATTAACAAATCGCTCCACCTTCCCCCTACTTACACGATGCACACTGGGGTGCAGATAGCTGTGTGATACTCTAGTGGTGACAGGTGACATGATCCGCTTGTCAAATCTCATAGCTGTCACAGCACGGGGAGGGAATCAAAATGGAAACTATGGCCTTTCTTTAGTAAAAATATCCACAATATTTCACTACTAATTGTATCACATGAATATGAGATGGTATCAATAGGAAACGGGGGGAGGTGGGATATACGAACTTTGTGTATTATTTGGACAACCGTTATGGTTATCTAAACCTGTTCTCAATAACATCTATTCATCTTTACAAATCTGCAGACACTGGAGCAGGGAGGGATCTATTCAGCGAATGTTAAAAAATCAGCTGCTGTCTAGAGGCCCCATCTATCCCCAAGGTAACATGACAATTCTTTGTCTGAGCTAGAACTCTAGCTAGAGACGTCTATTCGACATGAATGAGACATTGACTTGTCAATGCGTCTTTCTTTACTTCAATAGTGAGGGCACTAGCGATCGACAACATTTGAATTTGCACACATGAAATAAGAGAACATGGCTTTACATTTTCATAATTTTCTCCAAAATGGGAAACTGAAAAATTGTTCTTGAATTAACTTCAGGAGAATAATTCCAAACCATTTTCCCTGGGCTATTTAACGGACGGAGGCTGCGGTGTGGGGGGATATGTCGTCTTCTGGACCTCTTCCTTCTGATGGCAGTTGACGGGTTGGTGCTAATGGCAACACTACTTTCCTCATCGGGTTGCTATGTCATACAAAATGTGTGACAATAGAGAGGGCTTGTCATCTTCCTGGAAGAAGACCACAGAGAAATTGAGAATAATTTATTCACAGTTCCGACTAATGATGCTGGGACTACGAGGTACCCACCGAGATGCAGAGATGGAGACTTTCCCGGGGTCACGACACAAAATTAGCTTAATGAACATAGTTCTGTACCTTCAACTGGGTCATTTATGAGATGTCCTCTGTTGTTTGGCCAGATGCAGCCCGCTCTGGCCCACTGCTTGTATGAGAATGGGCCACAGGACATATCTCCTCCCCCTTTCCCCAGGTGCCTCAGTGGGGGAGGTCCAGGCCCCTCCCACTGTCTTCTCACACCCAGTGATGAGGGTCCTGCATTAAACCTCCACTAGGGGATGTTCCCTGTGGACCTTAAGGGGTCGGTAATGCAGAGTGGGTCCTGCAGGGCGAGGTGGTAAATACATCCAGGGGGCTCTCACGAAGAATACGATGTGAACGCCACAGTCTGAAGTTACCCACGTGGTGGCCATATAGGAACCTACTGTCATCTCCTCCAGGTGAAGGAGGTTGAAGAGGGATGAGCCCAGCAACTGTAAAAGCTTACATGCCTGAGAATCGTCCTCAGGAAAGATGTGCTCAGGACATCCTTCAGTGGCCTGCACTGATTCTTTACTCTCCCCTCGTCTCTCCTGCACGGTCACAGGCAATAGAGGCCACCAGAGAGCTCTCCTCAGTTTGCTTCCTTTTACTAAAAGACAAAAAATAAATAAGTTAGAAAGCTATGGAGAACAGCGCACTTATGCGTTTTCATCCCAAGCACCACAGGCTCAAAGTTCTTCTACTTCGTCTTTCTCCGGAATTGCTTCGTCTGCTCCTTCTCCTGAAGCACTTCTGAAGGAATCTGGAAAATGGGAGGGAAGAGCAGAATCAGGCATGTGCAGAGTCACCCACTGCAGGAAAAGCCCCGTGTGGGGAGCCCAGGGCAGAGCCAGACTTCACAGGGCGCTACCGCAGGGTGGGCCCAGCCCTTAGACTCCCCGCCCAGCGCCCTGCATGGACCACTCAGGTTGCTCAACAGGATTGAATGCTGTAGACGGGGGTCAGGCGCCAGGGCGATGCTGAGAGAATGACAGAGGAGGGTTGGGAGGGAAATATAGACATTGACGCTCCCAGAACCCAGTACCTGGATGAGACCAGATCCCTTAGGAAGAGAATCATACAAAGAGAAGGCCGACCTGGGGAAGGGTCACACACAGGAGCTTATGGATAGGAAAGAGAAAACATGAAAGAGAGATGAAGGAGATAATTATTTATAAGTGCTCTTAGGCCCACTCTGTGGGCGGCTTCGTCATCCTGACAGCGGTCTTCGGTGGGACAAAGGCGGCAGTCATGTTGAGGTGGCCATAGGGAAAAAAAGGGGAGAGTTAGAGTCCAAGTGAGGACCCAGGGTCCTGCTGCTCCTGGGTGATGGAGCCGCACCCAGGACCCAATCTGTTCTCAGGTCTACACTCGTTCCCCAGCGCCTCTTGGTCCTGCTTAACCCCAGGAGACATGTCAGGGGTGCTTTGACAACAAGTGTGTTTCCTAGAATGTGCCGGCCCTGGAGGGTCAGGGGAGGCAGCTGGATAGAGGCTTAGCTCTCATGAAAGCACATTCAGCACATCAGCCTCGGCTGAGGTGTGGAGGCGGAAGTGAGCTCTAGAATAGTGGAGCAAAAGCTGTAATGCCAGAGGAATTCTTCTTTAACTCATGCAGCTCTGGGAGCGCCCTTTCCATGAGGAACAAACATGAGGAGAGAAGCAGAAGGTGCTGCTACAAGTCCTGAGCGTAAAGCGGGAGGGACTTGACTTCTCAGAAACGAGAAGACCCTGGTCTCCACTTTGCAGAGCCTATGACCCAGTTATTGTGTTCACCAGATCAAGGCCATCGTAGGTCAATTACGACCATGAAACCACAGTCTCTTGTCCACAATTCTCAGGAGTGCTGACCAATCAAATGCCAAGCTCTGAGATTTGGCTGCGATAAGGGGAAGAAAGGGCTGGTCTTGCAGGAACGCTGAGTTTTATAGAGCAAAGCAAGAAGAGATGATGACAAACAGCACACTCAGACCCCCCCGGACACAGAGAGCTCTGTGTCTGTGACATCACTGCAACAACAAATCAGACTTCTACACATATTTCCTTTTTCTGTCTGATGTCACATTCCCCTTGCTCAACCTTCAAAGCAGCAGGCGATACTGCTTTCCCATGAACTCTCTCCCATCGAATTGACCTGAGTCTCATTAGATGTGTGTAGTCTTCTTCATCACTGTCAGAGTCAGAGAAGCTTTGCGCCAGCCAGTCTTTAGATACAGAGACATGAGCAGTGACGTTACCAGAAAGAGGGCTGCCCCATTCCTCCTACTAGATGTGAGACTGTGCTGAGTCACACAGCATCACCCTGACTTTCCTTCAGGTTCTGAGGCCTGCCCTGTGCTCCATGGGGTGAAAGGTTTTCAACAAGATGTTGGTCACAGATGCAAACACTTAAATCAGAGAGAGATGCTGAAGGAATCCCCTTTGAATTCCTCCTTCCCTTTGGCCGCTGACTGCTCTCCCCTCCAAACTGATCAACCTGGAATTCCAGCTCTTATGTTCACATTTGAGTGTGCCTAGTGTTACTGGGCAATTGGATGTTTTAAGTTAATTCACTGAGTTAATTAATGATCAAGTGAAATGAATTATAAACAGCCACACCGGGCCTCTGGCGGCCACAGTGGAGAACCCAACTCTAGATCTGAAGATGTGAAAGATGTGCCCTTCCCTTCACTGCTAGTTCCCACAGAGTAGTTGGTGGGTCTGAGCTCATCATTCACTGGTAGGAACTGCAAGGACTCATGTGCATGTGCCAGGCGCAATGGAGGCTCTGGGGACATCAAAGAATGATGTCAACACCAGATCCCAAAGGATCCCAACCGGGGGCCCACCTGTGAGCGAAGAACAGCATGGCTGGCACACCTGTGCTAGACAGAATCAGAGTAGTTGTGGGGGTACTTCACTGTCTTTAGGAGCCCACCCTTCTCACCCCTGACTTGCACTAGAGCCTGGGAAGGCAGTGGCAAAGACCCCCTAAGGGGAGAATGACTGGTACAATGAAAATGACAAAACATCGTTGAAGGAATTGTCGAAGACACAAACAATTGGAACCACACACTGTGTTCATGGGTTGGTAGACATTATATTGTTAACAATTCCACACAACCCAAAGTGTTCTGCAGACCCAGTGCAACACCCCTGAAAAAACTACTGTCCTTTTTTGTTTTTGTTTTTTTTTAAGATTTTATTGGGGGAAGGGGAAAGGACTTTTTTTTATTGAGGAACACTGTGTACTTCAGGACTTTTTCCAAGGCAAGTTGTGGTCCTTTCAGTCTTAGTTGTGGAGGGCGCAGCTCAGCTCCAGGTCCCGTTGTCCTTGTTAGTTTCAGGGTCGCTGCCCACCATCCCTTGCAGGAGTGGAGGAATCGAACTGGCAACCTTGTGCTTGAGAGCCAGAGCTCCAACTTACTGAGCCATCTGGGAGCTCAGCGGCAGCTCAGCTCAAGGTGCTGTGTTCAACCTTAGTTGCAGAGGCTGGAGCCCTCCATCTTTTGTGGGAGTTGAGGAATCGAACTGGCAACCTTGTGCTTGAGAGCCCACTGGCCCTTGTGGGAATGGAACCGGCAGCCTTCAGAGTTAGGAACACGGATCTCCAACTGCCTGAGCCACCCTGTCGGCCCCCTACTGTCATTTTTGTAGAAAGAGAAAAATATCCTAAAATACACATGGAACCGCAAAGGACCCTAGTAGCCAAAACTATATGGAGAATGCAAAATAAAGATAGCGGCTCCACCCTTCCTGGCTTCAAAACTCATGACAAAGCTACAGTCATCCAAGCAGCTTGTTGCTGGCATAAAAGCAGACACATTGATCTGTGGAACAGAAGACAAAGTGCTAAATCACACACATATATGGCCAAATTGTCCTCAAGAAGGGTGCGAAAACTAAACAATGGCAAGGGATAGTCTAACAACCAACAGAATGAAAAGACTCCTACAAAACAGGAGAAAATATTTACAAACCTTTCTGAAAAGGGGCTAATATACAAAATACACACAAAACTCTCACACTCAGTGGTTAAAAAAAAAGAAGAAGAATCTAACTAAAACTTGGGCAAAGGCTTGAGCAGACATTTCTCCAAAATAGACATAGGAAAGGCCAACAGACCTATGAAAAGGGGTCAACAGAATTAACCATCAGGGAAATGCAAATGAAGAGGACAGTGAACTATCACTGAACACATGTTAGGTGTGTATTATTTGAAGGTAAAGAAAGATAACAAATGTGGGCAAGGATGGGAGAAATTGGATCCTTTCTACACTGTTAGTGTAAATGTAACATGGTGCAGCCATTATGGAAAACAGAATTGAGCTTCATCAAAGTGTTACAAATAGAACTCCCCTTTACAAATAGAACTCCCCTGAGATGCAGTGATAGCACTTTTGGGTCACATGCCAAGGGAATGAATTCGGGATCTCGAGGGGATACCTGCATGCCCTTGATCATTGCTGCTTGCTCACAACAGCCCAGACCTGGAAACAGCCCCAGTGTCCAGGGGCAGGTGAAAGCATGGAGGAAAGGTGGTGTATGAATTCAATGGAATGTTGTTCACCATTAAAAAGGAAAGAAATCTGCTGAGAAAGTTTTAGAGATCTGCTGTGTAATAATGTGCCTACAGTTAACAATACAGTACTGTATACTTAAAAGGTGCTTAGCAGTTAGACTTTATGTTAAATAAAAAAGTAGGTAATATATATTAGAAGCAAATAAAGGGGGAAATGGAATAAAGAGAAAGCATGGATTAAGGAGTGTGAGAGAGAGGAAGGAACAAAGAAAGGATTGAAGGAAGAAAGGATGGGAGGGAAGGAATGAGGGGAGACAGAGAGGAAGATAAAGAGAAATGGAGGGACAATGAGGGAGGCAGGGAGCAAAGGAGAAAGGGTCTGGTTGTTACAAAGGAAGATAAACCCTGGAACAGGAGGAAAGCTCCTCTCTCCAGGTTGAAAAGAAGACGTCTACACAGTGTGCAATCCAGCAACATGGCTGCGTCCTTTCTCACCCCCATTCAAGAAGCAGCCAAATAGCATCTTAAGTCTGGGCAAGGCTGGGTGTCCACGGAACACCAGGGAACGGTGTCCTATTGCTTCTTCTGATCTCGAAACCATCACCTGGTCACCCTCTGGTCTGGGTGCCCTTCCTGACTCTTCCTCTGCTTCTCTAAATTGTTGTCATGACAAAGTCTGGCCCAAGGCTCTCAGAGCTGTTCTTGCACCTGGAATCCACTGGACAGTGCTCTGTCAATTCCTGGGGCCCAGCTGTTGGGAACCTCGTTTTGACATTTCAGCGCACACATCTGGGTTCCCTTCAGCACCACAACGAGACGATGATCTAGAGATTGAGGATTTCTAGGACAGACTTGTCTCAAGTAGACAGTCTCTGGGATAAACAAGTGACATTTTACACTCAAGCAGTGCAATTTTTTGCTTGCTTAGGAAACATTGCAACCTACTGGGCAATCAAATTCTACTAAAATACATTTTCACACACGAGTCCTGCTACAAAGGACACTCAAAGCAGAATGTGTCTCATTTTATATGCGTAACGACTTAAACAACTGCCTTGACCTGATTTCTGACAAAGCCCTTCAGAAGAAAGCATAAGCCTATTTCCACAGGAAGTTTCGAGAGGGACACGAGGGGCAGAGCACTTGCCGCTCTGCTGAGCTGGTCTTTCCTCACGTCGCGATGCACAGCGTGCCCTTCGTCCTCCTAGGACGGGAGCCCAGTGCCACCCTGACGCTCAGTCCATCACCGTGACCTCTTGGTTCTCTCCAATGTGCACAGTGTTTCTTGCCCACACAGAAAACCACGGGTAGGACGAGTGATGGGAGGCAGACATTCCACGTGAGAAAGACATCGTGTGTTCTCAGCAAGAGTGTGTGAAGGTAAATGTTAGACCTCTGTGGAGAAAGCCACAGTGAGTGAGTGTCCCTCATCTTCCTGGAGTCTCTCCTGGTGCAAATGACTCCAGAACTGGACGTAGCATGGGGCTACACCAGGGCCCATCTGCAAAAGGAAGGAGCCCTGCCCAGCGCTCAGCTACGTTGCGGGGAGGAGTCATTCGTAGGCCTTTAATGGAAAAGCCTTGAGAATGAGGGAAGTGGCAGCAGTGACACATCATAACCATTCAAAATGCCACGCGCCACACCAAGAGGCAATGATAATAATTAAGGGAAGTTGTCATTGATGCAGAAACAGAGGTTCTGAAATACAGTTTCCCCTTTAGAGCTCAGGGAGCATTGCCCTGAGCAGGGAGGGCTTTGTTCTTCCATGTTAATTGTGGTATAGCTGGCATACAATGGATGCCCACATGTAAACTTACATTCTCTTACCTACAGTGTCCACTGGAGTCTCCTGAAATGACAGGAAATATCATGAGGAGCACATCATGCTGGGTCGTGTTTGCACAGCTCTTTGGTTCACTTCATGACATTAGAAAACCAGATGGGAACTCTGACAAGTCAAGGGAACCCAAAGCAAGAACAGAGCAAAACTGCTCATTTCAAAACTTTTGCTGGAGGAAGTATCTCACATGGCCATTTTGGTTGATAATTTCATAATTTTCTTCAAAAATAAAAATTTTCTCACATGGCAAAACTCACTCTCATACAACATGTAACTGATGCTGTCACATTTGAATGCCCTTGGAATCAAGTATCATCAGGTGATAATAGGCTTACACCCCACACTCCCTCCACCAAGAAAATTGTGTGTCATCTGTAACGTACAGGCTCACTCTCATTTTCATATCTCAGTTTTACTGAAAAATAAAGCACCGTTCCTATCACAGAGGAAGGAAGGCGAACTTATCTTGAGGGTAGATGGAGCCGCATCACCTGTGCTGTCGCTGGGAAGCTCCTCAGTCAGGTCTTCAGGCGGCTTTGTGAGGACAGATAACACCCCACCCTCGTTTCTTTCTCATGTGCTCTCTTTCCCATTTATAAGCTCCTCTTGTGTCAGCCATTGCTGGTACTGCTTATGAATTTCTCTGTGAGTTTTCTTTTTTTTAAAAATTAAAACAATTTATTAGCTTTCTTTTAATATAAACAGGAGGAATACACCACATCAGTTGTAGTATTCTTTTCAAAATAAAACTGTAATCAATACTTCAATCTCCAAGCTCTGAACCTCCTAAACAATGTTTTTGCAGGTGGCATGTTGTAATATTTTATATACCATTATTTGTCCTTTACATTTCTCGCCTTAAAAAATGGGAACCTGTGGCACTGAATATAATTTGAAGGCTTGCTGTATATAAATTATTCCTTGGCCCAGATATTCTTTGTTTACAGTCAAATTTCCAGGAATACATTTGAGAAGGTAGGAGAAATATTAAAAGCTCAATATTAATACATTGGCTGAAACAAGAAAGCTTAATACGTAAAATTTTGTGCTTCACTCAATGTAAGATGAAAAGCTTAATACTGAAAATTTACAGAATTACATCAGTTTAATTGAAATTTTATTAAACTTTCCAGTGATGTTTTCTAAGTCTAGCATTGATATTTCTGCAGCTGTGCTGTGGAGGGTCCAAGCACATTGTATTAAAGCTGAAAACTGCCCTGAGACTTGTGTGACACCTTCTATTTCACCACCGCTGTGTTATCACTGGACCCCCACGTCTGTTGGAATTATGAGGATGCCTTTTGATACATTTATTTAACAAAGGAAAATCATCAGAAAATGAGGAGCACCATCATAGCTTGTAAGATATGCAGCATGGCGCCAATAGAAGTAGATAATCAATGACTGATACTCCTTCTTATTATCCCAGACATGCTAATGTGCTCATAAGTCATGCTCGCAAAGAATCTGAATGACGAGTGTTATCCAGCAGCTTTCTGGTTTAAACTAATTGCTGATAACAACGAGCAGCTTCAATGATGCAGTCGGGAGGAAGAACCCTACAGTATGTAAGGGTGCTACAGTCTGTGCCTAAGTGACAACAGGTGTGTTGCCACGCAGAGCCTCTGCCTCTGTGCCTGCATTCCTTCCCAAAACCTGCAAGGGAAGAGATTCAATGATGTGCTTTCCATCTATTCATAAGCATATAGGTTTTGTCCCTTGGGGAAGTACAAACATCCTGAGACTTATGGTTCTGCTGCCTGCAGGCAAGGGTGATTGGCTTGAATCAGTTTCCTATTACAATATATGGGATTCACAGATCTTGAGATCGACAAGCTTTATCTCCTTTACTTCCTCACCTAAGTAATAGAAGCTAATGTGTAGGCCCGATTCGGGGCTCAGTCCTTGAGGCTGCTGTCCCTTGGCTCCGCTTGCACTCTATTCCTGGCTACTGCCTTTCTTAACCCTGTGCCGCCCTCCTCGCTCCCCACAACCCTTGTTGCTCAGGAGGTGACAAGGAGAAATACCTACTGCTGGGTTTTTTGTTTGTTTGTTTTTCTGTTTTCTTTGCTCATTTATTCAGATTTTAGATTCCACACATACGTAACTAATTGCTGGTTTTTGAGGAGGAGAGCTGATGTTTTTCCAGTCCTTGTAGATGAGAGGCTCTCATATCGCCCTTAAGAGATGATGGCATTAGAGCGCTGAGAAACAGTGAAATGATCACCGCCTCATAGCAGGTGTGCTTAGCTTGTCATCACATACTCTGGGAATGGACTCCAGGTTCTGTCCTCTTTGTTTGCTAAGAAGAGCACATTTAAAATCCACATTGTTGTGCTGTCCCAAGAAGTGAAGGTGAAAGAAATAGTTGTCGCCAGCGTGAGTGGCCGGCAGCTGGTGAGAGCTGCTGTGAGATGCTGTGAGCGGACCGATGACCAACGACTCACAGCCTCAGCAGGAGGTGGGGAGGGGAGTAAGGGCAAGGCTCATCATACTAGCATGGGCCAGGGAGCTGTGTCCTACACAACTAGACTGAGAAGCAATGTCTTGAACCGGAGTGGGGGGGGGGCAAAAGAAGGGAGGGGAGTAGTAGCTGCCATAAAAGTTGGGTGTAACATCCACATTACAGTGAAATAGCTTCCAAAAAAATGCCTTTCCATCTCATTCCCTCATGACTGTCATGTCCTTAAGGATCTGGCAGCAGGCCACATTCCATACAGCCTGACTGTCTCAAACTTTGGAGGCAAGAAGAATGACTCCCCAAAACAATTCTTCTCCAGGTAGTGGGCGAAATGTCAATGGCAATATACATTAAAAGCTGGTCTATGTAAATCAAAGTTATTATTGCCCTTCAACGCTTAGCCGTGTAGCACTAAAAAGAGTACAAACAAATCTGTAAATCAATTTGTGTTCAGAATCATGCTTAAAATGTTCCTCTGGAACCGTTTCTCATGTGAGTGGATGTGATCTCGCATCAAAAATATCCAAGGATCTATTTCCATCTCTGTTCTTTATGTGGTAATATATCGCTAAGGTCACACATCTTACTGTGGTTCTAAGTTTAGGGTGGCCGATGGTGCTCTCATCTAGAAATGTTGTTGAGCACGAGCTATACTTTTAGCGAGCTGCCTTTGAGTGACGTGGCTGTTCTTCCTCTTTTCTCGCTCATCCATTTGAGATTCGCTCAGGAAAATTGTGCTTGCCCTGGGATGGTCAGAAGGGTCTGATTCCAAAGCTATGTCTTCGGGCATCTCCCGGTCGCGATGTGCTGCAGGTGGTGGCCCTCGGCGTCTTGGAAATCGAACCCCACGAGCTCCATCCAGGGCAGCAGGCGACGGTGCTACTGCCCCTCGTAAATCTCGGGCTTGTCATACGTCTCCGCCGGCCCTGAGCGCCAGCCCCACTTGGGGCTGGCATTATGGCACTAGGGCAGAAGCAACAGGTCAGTGTGTTCCCCACGGGCGCTTCCACTCCTCGCCCGCGCCGTTGCTGCCTACGCTAGCCGGGGCCCCCGCAGTGCTCCACAGGGCGCGGTGGGCACAGGCAGCCCAGGGTGCCTACACCCCCCCTCACCCCCCCCACCCCCCGACACACACACACCCAGGCCCCGGCTACCCCGACCACCGACCACCGCCAGGCAATTCCACCGCTAACGCCTCCCACCAGCTAACTAGTCTGTCTCAGTGAGCTTTTCTTAATACAGACCTGGGGCCTGAGTGTGTGGATGGCGGTGATTAATAAGAGGCGAGCTGCTGCCAGCCTCCTCCTGGCTGGATGAAGGGCGGCCAAGGAGAGGGCGGGAAAGACGTGAGAAGAGCCTCTGTCCTCCCAGCTACAGGAGCCCCGTCCACTGAACAGTCGGTCTAACAAAGCGGACACAGTGATGGGCACGCTACCTTCCAAGGTCACACTCCTATGACAGCTCCGCCAGTTTAGAAGTTTGGCTGAATTTCCCATCTCCCTCCCTTCACTCAAGCTCCTTCCTTCCTACAGAATCCACAAGCGCTCCTAAGTGTAATCACCTCCTGTGTAAGATGTTGGAACTTGATGAAAAGCAAACTTTATTGGGGAACCGAATGCAATTCTAGGCAAAGTATGCCATCATATTTCTCCACAATTTTTAGTAAAGAAGTCAAGTTCAGGAGATTTGAAAGTACAGAAATCCCATTATTTAAAATAACCACTATCGGAGAACTGACTTTAAGCAGTGAACACACAATGTGAGATATAGATGATGTATTACAGAATTGTACACCTGAAGCCTATGTAACTTTACTAACACTTGTCACCCCAATAAACTTTAATTAAAAAAATAAAAAATAAAATGAAAAACCACTACCATTCCTCTGATACTTCCCTCCCAGTCTTCCTTCCTACACCACGTGTGTGTCCAGTGAGTCAGGGTCTGTCCGTCCTCGCACTGGACACCGACAGTGAGATAGTTCTTATGGGGGGTCTGGGAGGAGCACTGACGCTCTCAACCCCACTTGC
This sequence comes from Rhinolophus hipposideros, assembly GCF_964194185.1. Lineage (NCBI taxonomy): Eukaryota > Metazoa > Chordata > Mammalia > Chiroptera > Rhinolophidae > Rhinolophus > Rhinolophus hipposideros. Next base: position 13,323,827 of record NC_138070.1, read on the forward strand.
GCAGGAGATTTGCAACAAGGTGATGGGCACGGGCTCCCCACCAGGTTCACTTTGAGGTGTCCTTGGCCGCTGCCCCTTGGGTACGTGCTCACACGGTTTGAGAGTTTCTAAGGCTTGTTGTGATTTCGTCTCCCTGATTCTTAACTGCTTTGGAGCAGAAGCTGAGGAGTGACCGCAGGCATGGGAGATGCTGACCTACATGGTCCTACGTGCGGGCGTCACGCCTCTTAGAACCTGGGAGCTGAGCAGGAGCACGAGGACCCTACATGTGCCTTTCACACCAATGACTCTGCCAAAGTCGCTGTGAAATGCACCTGTCGCTGCCCTGGGCTGTGCGACATTGAGGCTCCTTCTCATGATGGGCAGCGTGCGGGGGCTCAGTGGACAGGAGTGTTCAGGCAAGGGTTAACATAGGCAGCAGTAGCAGCAGTTGGGGTCCAGTGAACAGCTGCTTTCTGGGAACACTGTGCCCTGAGTTGATATTGACAATTACTGGACAACGAACAACTGAATTGTGAGAAAAATCACACCCTAAAGAGCTCCTTGCTAGACACATTCAGAAACATAGCTTTAAACTCCAACACACCTTCTCATCGGTGCAGGTCTCTCTCTTAGACTGCCCATTCTGCTTTGAGCGTACTTAACAAATCTGCTCCTGCTCCTGCTTCCTGCTTTGTCTTGTGAATTCTGTAACTATCCGGGAGCCACCATGACATTTGGTGACTGTTTTGGGGAGCTGTTCTCTCTCCCTCCCTTTGGGGAAACTCTACCCTGTCTGAGTACCTAAGTTCCAGCATGTGGTGCAGTTGGCAGCGGCAGCCTATCCAGGGTGAATCCACACATGCTGTTGGGTCCCTTTTTTTTTTCTTTTTCTTTTTGAGTCTTTCAAGAGCCCCTGATGGGGAATTGAAGATTCTAGGCTGGGTCTATTCTCCGGCAGGGTCAGAAGTCCGGTGTACTCCCTGTGGGCCTCTCTTTAGCCTTCACAGGCGTTAGACTCCTTTTTCTATACTCTGTCTCTACTTCCTGTGATTCCGAGATTCCAGAGGTACGTTTGGAAACCTTCTGGTGAGTGTTGCATCTGGGGACAACAATGGAGGCGCCAATAATTGCCACGGGTTGGTGGGGTTCTTAACCCCAAGGGGGGGGGTCCCTGATCCCAGGGCCTATTTCTTGCAGAGGGATGCTCCCAAGACATATGGCCAGTTTGTCCTTCTAGGACGTTCTTAGTTCTTGGAGATTCTCTGAATCTCCCAGTCAGCCCGACACCATCTCCCTGCTTCCTCAGGACCGTGGGAGGCAGATCGATCATCTATCCCCAGACTCTCCTCTAGGCTGTATTCTTAAAAATTGGATGTAATTTGATCTGTCATCCCTCAAAAAGAACAAAATAATTTTCTTTTGCAATGTTGCTTGACCACAGTACAAACTAGATGCCGTGAGGTCGCTAATAGAGATATCAGAGTACATGTTCTCTTTCCCATGGCAGATTTAGCCCAAATAGAGACCAAATTAGGCAATTATTCAGAAGAGACTTCCAAATTCATTAAAGTGTTTCAGGGTTTGACTATAGCTTTTGACCTCATTTGGCAAGCTATACGAGGTGTGATCAAAAACTATGGTGAATGTTTAAATTAAAAAATTATTATAGTAAAAGACACATTGCCATTAATCCCACTCAAAATATTCCCCCTCACTTCAAACACACTTATCTCATTGTTCTTGCCACTTTCTGAAGCAGTTCTGGAAGTTCTCTTTCATGAGTGTCTTTACTTCATCTTCTATGGTGACAACACTCCAGATTACACATTGCTTCTGGTATATGGCAATTTCTGTCAAAGACATCACAGTGTGTCCTCATCCACCTTATTCACTAGATCTGGCACCGTGCAACTTCTGGCTCTTCCGCAAAGTCAAAATGACAATGAAAGGAAAATGTTTTGAATTGATTCAGGACATTGAGCAGCCACGACAGTGCAACTAAAGACACTCACGGAAGAGGACTTCCGGAACTGCTTCAGAAAGTGGCAAGAATGATGGGATAAATGGGTCTGAAGTAAGGGGAGTATTATGAGGGGGATTAATGGCAATGTGTCTTTTACTGTAATAATTTTTTTAAACATCACAAAACCATATTTTGTGATCACACCTCATACATATTATTCTCACCACTTGCTGTACTTTAGAAGAAAAGAACCATATCTGAGCCATAGCTCAAGGATACACAGATCAATTAGCAACCTGACAGCCTGACCAATATCAGGCTGGAGCAGAGGTAGTTCCTAACTGTGATCCCAATTGGCACTACCAGCTCCAAGCCCAAGGCAGGTGCAGAAGAGACCATATGGTTACTTGCCTCATTGAAGGCATGAAAAGGGGCATCCGTAAACCTGCAAATTAAGAAAAGCTCAGAGAGATTACTGAGGAACCTAATGAGAATCTGGCTTTTTTTCAAAGCCGCCTCGCTGATGCCGTGCGGAGATATACTAATCTAGATCCCACTAGTCAGGAAGTCATTACTATTCTTGCCATGCATTTTATCAGGCAATCTGCTCTGGAAATTCAGAGAATATTGCAAAAGCGAGACCTAGGGTCCCAGATGCCTCTCCCCATATTATTAGATATGGCCTTCAAGGTTTTCAATAACCAAGACGAGGCTGAGAAGGATTCCAGAGAAAGGTGGGATAGGGAGCAGGATCAGAGGAGGGCTCACCTAATGGCTGCTGAACTTGCTAGCACCCTTCCCACACAGCTTTACCCAGGGATAGGCCCCCACGGAGGGAGATCCCAGAAGACGGGCCCCAACGTTCACTTCAAATGCCATTAAGAAGGACACTGGAGCAAAGAGTGCCCTCGTCAGGTCAAGAAGGCACCTCTGGGCCCATGTGCCCTTTACAAAAAGGAGGGCCATTGGAGAAGGGATTGTCTGTCCCCTCTCCCCTCAAGGAGGGGGGCCATCCTGCTTCCACACTGGCCAAAAGAGTACTTCATCCAAGCAGCTGCTTTAATGGTCATCATAGATTATGAGCCAGATGACACCTAACCCCTTGCCTGACAGGCCCCAGGGTTCATCCAGGTTCCCCTTCTTCACATCACAGAGGCCGAACCCAGGGTAACACTCAAGGTAGCAGGTAAGAATATTATTTTTCTTACTACGAGAGTGCAATGGGAACCACTTACTCTGCCCTTCTCCAATGCTCTGGCCCGCCTCTTGAGTTTTCTCCTGTCCTTACTGGTGTAGAAGGCAATCCTACTACCTACCTGTAGGCATATATTACACTTGCCATGTTGCTTTGGAAATCGAGCTTTCACTCACAGTTTTTTAAGTCATGCCCCATTGTCCCACCCCTTTATTAGGCTGGGACATCATGCAAAAGCTGCAAACCAGTCTCCAACTTCTTCCCTCTGACCTGACAATAACGGTTTTATTACAACTATCCGATCACTCAGAGGAACTTATAAATATTCCTCCAGAAATAAGAATCCAAGTTCCTTTTATAATGTGAGACCAAGAGACCCCGAGATGGGCCAGCCATATTACCCCTGTTCAGATTAGATTTTAAAAAACCCACTTCTTTTCCTTGCAAACCTCAATATCCTATTAGTAAAGAGGCCCAACTTGGCTTACAGCCAACCATTGAAAAATTCCTTAATCACAGCCTCTTAATTCCCTGTAACTCTCCTTGCATCGTGCCCATTCTGCCAGTTAGGAAACTGGCCAGTACTGCTTAGTTCAGGACCTCCGGATAATAAATGAGGCAGTTATTCCAATGCACCCACTAGCCCCAAATCCACACACCGTATTAGGTCTGGTTCCTTCCAGGACGATGGTTCATGGTTCTAGATCTGAAGAATACTGTTTGGACCTTGTCTCTTTAACCTCCTAGTTAAAATGGTCTCTTCCAGATTACAGCAATTCCACCCCAACATTATGGTTATACAAGGTTTTCAGCCAATCCCCACAAGGGGCTCTGAGGTCCCCTCCACCCCTTAGGATCAGAACTCCAACCATCAGCTTCTATTCTGCATGTCCTCTGCGAGGGATCACTCCTTAGCCACAACCTGTGACCCCATCACAGGACCGTCTCTGAAAATTACCCAGACCCTCCTAATCTCTGTCACCCATGTCCACTCCTCCCACTCAAGGGTTGGTCCCATCCCACTACTCTCCCAGGCAGCACCCAGTCAGGCCGGGACCCTGTGCACATCAACCCATGGAATCCCGCCATGAAACCCCAGTTTTCTTCCTTTTTTAAAACCTCGGAATTTAGGTCGCTGAGGCCTGGTATTGGACTTTGACATCTACAATCACAATAGTTGAGCTGTTCCCAACCCAGTGAAAGTAGTGTCATACAGGGTTTCAGCTCCCGCTCCCCGCACAAGAACGCAGGACATGGCGAGGCCAAAAAGGAGCAACAACGGAGCCATAGATAGGGGAGTCATATCACTATAGTCTCGCTGGCGGCCCAGGGAGACACAGGAAGCAGGAGATGTGCAATCTGCCGTCCGCTTCTCTGCCAACCAACCCCTGCTAACGGCAATCCCCGCTTGCTAGCTCAGCCACGGCACTTACCTCAGTGGCTAACGGCTAACCGGTAACAGCCGATGGCCAACTAGTCCCAGCTGATGGCCATCTACCACTGCAGCACCTACCCACCTGAGGCCGAGAGCCTGGAAACTGCTCTCTGGGACTCTGTCCCCACAGCAGTGTGGCTGTGTTCCCTCTGGATCTGTTCTCTGGAAGAGTGCCTACAAAATTGGCACTAGGAAATATTTTCTTTTAATTTAGGAAGGAGAAGGTGGCATTTGTAAAATGGGAATACAGTGTCTATTTCTCAGGCTTGTGGAGAAGGTTTAATATGAAAATGCACGGATTTATAAAAAAAAAACCTTGCACAGGTCCATTTTGGACCTGGACCTAAGAGACCTGTGAGGAAAGAAACCTGGAGCCCAAAGGAAGGGGGAACGTTCGGCACCGCAGAACAGTGATAGAGGTGGACATTGCCTCGGACGGAACAGTGATCCCTCCGAAAGCGGGCCGGGTGGAAACGCTGGTCACCGAGGAACGTTGAACCTGGAGGAACCGTAAGCGGGGCGACACGCGGGCCGAGCCTTACAGTTACCCTGGCAACGACGCGCGCCTGCGAAGCGGCTGCGGCGACGGAAGGCGGTGCGCGGAGGGAGACTGGGGTGGGGTTTCCGGCGGAAGTGGGCGCTGGGACCCGAGGAGCCTCGGAAGATGCTGCGTGTGGTGTGGTGGTGGCTCTGCTGCCACCTGTGCAGCTTCCTCGTAGGGCAGGCGGAGGCCCAGAGCCCGGTGGAGTCGTCGGAGCGGAGCCGACCGTACGCGGTGCTGCGTGGGCAGAACCTGGGTGAGCGGCCGCGGGCTGACGGGCGGCCGGGTCGGGCCTGCGCTTCCGCCTCTTGGGGCACCGGGAGCCTGACGCGCGCGGGGTGGACTGCGGCGGGGGGCGGGGTGAGCGCCGCGGTTCCGCTGCCACCGCCGTGCCGAAGGCCTGGGGAAGAAGGCCTGAGCTGGAGCGCTCAGCGGCACGCCCGGTGCACAGTAGGAGGCTTCCATGTGTGCTGGGGGCATGAACGACCTCCGAGTCCGGGCTCTGGGGTCTCCGCCTGGGTCCCCTCCCCGCAGGCTGTGTGGGTCCAGGCTGAGCAGCGAGGCGCGTAGTATATTATTACCTCACCCCTTCTCTCCTAACGATAGTCACAGTAATAACTGACATTTGTTGCGCATTTCCTGTATCCCGTGTGTTGTGCTAAGCACTTTGTATGTGTGATTTCATTGGAGCCTCACCGTAAGTAAGGAAGGTACGGTTTTTAGCCCTATTTTAAGATAAAAATAAAACTCAGAGAGGTGAAGTGGTTTGCCCAAGCTCACACAGCTAGACAGTGGTGGCGGCCAGGACCAAAACCCACGTTTCGTTTGGGAGCATCTCTTCCACACGCAGACACATGGACACACATACACATACATGGCTGTACCTGGGTGGCTTTGGAAGGGATCCTGGAGCTTAAAACTCGGCAGACTTCAAAGTAAGTCTGCCTTTTGTTTGGCCAAAGTCTTTCCTTCCTCTCTTCCTCATTAGTATCTCTGTATATCTCCAAAGTTGCCGTCTAGTATCATTTCCGGATTATCTTAACTACACCGACTCAGTGTCGTGTATTGACCACTTACTGTGTACCCAGCACTCTGCTAAGGGGATTCCGGACATCACCCTGCTTTATCCTTTAGAACAGTATTTCTGCTGGTAAGTTGGACAAGATGATTTATTGTTGGGGTGTGGGGAGTAGAGAGAGACTCTCCTGAGCCCTGTAAGATGTTTAGCAGCAGCCCCGGCCTTTACCCACTAGATGCCAGAAGCACAGCTTACTCCCAGTCGAGATAATCAAAATATCTCCAGACATTTGCCCGATGTTCACTGGGGTTAAAATCTCCCTGGTTGAGAACCAGTGCTGTAGAAGAGTAGTCTTCAAAGGGTGATCTGCATATCACTGGCGTCTGCAAACTACTGTGTTTCCCCGAAAATAAGACCTAGCCAGATAATCAGCTCTAATGCTGATTAGAGCATCTTTTGGAGCAAAAATTAATGTAAGACCCAGTCTTATTTTACTATAAGACCGGGTATAATATAAAATATATGATACCGGGTCTTATATTAATTTTTGCTCCAAAGATGCATTAGAGCTGATTGTCCGGCTAGGTCTTATTTTGGGGGAAACAGGGTGTTTGTTATCTGCAAAAGAGATGACTACAGAAATTGAGATTAAGTGTGTAGAAATTTAACATGTTGACGTTGCAACATACAAACCAGTCGAGACCAGTTCAAGGTCCCTGAACTGGAATGTTTTACAGATACAGGGACCTGCTTATTAGTCATGCACACTAGGGCTGTGTAGTGGCCTGGGATAGACTAAAAGTTGTAAAAACGAGTCTTTTACCACAGATCATTTGAGAAACTGCCCTAAACAATACTGTGCAGTGAGTATTTCTGTTTCCATTTATACAGAAGAGGAAACAGACAACAGATTGTGTAACTTATGTAAGGCCATGTAGCCTGTAAATGTAGATGAGAACCCAGACAGTCTGACCCCAAACCCTGAATTCTTGACCACTGTGCTTGTGTTACCTGTCTTGGTCATAACTGTTTTCATTTTTTGTGCGCTTATTACATGTCTGGCTCTGTGTTAAATGCTTTTCATAGATTACCATGTTTAGGCCTCAAGAAACCCTTGTGAGATGGGTTTCATTTTCGCCATTGGGAAGTAACCATAAGGAAGGACCTAAATAGTCTTAAGGTTCTGCCTGGGCCTGCCATGCAGGCAACTATAATAACACGTGCAAAGTACAGGAGCGATAAAAAGATAGAATGGGAGAATCCATCAAACCCCAAATGGATAGCTCTCCAGATGTGTACCTAACATCTCATGGTTTAAAACTTTTTTTTTTTTTAAATGATTTCCATTCTCCAATTCCAGTCCCCTGCATACTTCCTTTGGGAGTTTTAATTTATTTAGAGCCTTTCCAAAATGCAAGAGAATGGTTTAAATGGAATAAGACAACTTTAGGTCCAATTGCAAACGGAATCTTAGAAACTTACGGAACTCAGGGCTTTGAAAATTAAAGCAGTTATTTAGGTAACAAGGGCTATTTTGAGATTGGACATTCAGCTCATGTAAGTCAGATTTTGTTTAACAGAGACCTTTAAAATTACTGCTGGCCTTTTGGAGTTGTGACACACTGTTTTTGTCACCTTCTTCATCCTTCCTCCTTCTCCCTCACCAAAAAAAAAGATGCGATCTCTATATGGTTAGTTTTTATTTTTATTTTTTTATTTTTCTATATGGTCAGTTTAAAAATAATAACTGGGTTAAGTGTGGGAGAATAATGGAGCGGGTCACAGATATCCCTCAAATTACTGATTTAGATAAAACTGGTCAAATCTTGGATTTTTGAGAGAAACAGTAACTAGACTGGAGAACAACTATGGTTAGGCCCCGGCTGGAACCTGGGATGGGCCCACACACTTAACATACACATAAACGTACATTTGTTTGTTAAAAGTAATATCATTTTTAACTCTTCCCATGATCTCTGAGATAGTCACACAAATGGAATTGCACATCACTTTAACAGAATGCTGGTTATGTTAGTTTAAAGCCCAGGTTCTTATGTCTAGTCCTGTACCATGTATCAACTTGAATTATCAGTTGTAGGTCCCATTTCTCACCCGAGCACCTTTAAATTATAGATGTGAAATTTACTCTTAAAAATAGTGTTGCTTCTTTGATCAGAAAGCCCTTGTCAAGACTCATCTAGAGACTGAAATACTTTTATTCTTTATTGAATCTCCAGTTTTTATAAATGGCTTTAAAAATCTAGTTGGGCTCCTTGCTTTTTCTCAGTTCATGTCATTCTTTGCCTCCAACCTTCTCTGTAAACTTAGAGTAAAATCCATGTTTCTTCCTTCTACGTGGACTGACTGCAGCCTTCTTCTCTGGCTTCCTTTCCTACCTTTCTTCCTTCACTGCTCCCACCTCTGCCTCCTGTTCGTTGGCTTTCTGGCTTGCTCTGGCCTCAAGGCCCTTTGTTTGCTGAACCTGGGGCCTGCCATGCTCTCCCTGCAGATCTCCACGTGGCCAGCTCCTTTATTTCTTTAAGAGCTCAGCTTGTGTGTCCCCTCAGATGATTCGTCCACCACTATGCCTACTCTTGCCCACCCCTCCCCCATCACTATCGCATTAGCGTTTTCTTCACGGCCCTTCAGGCTCTTACTGCCTTATGATCTCTCCTGCATGTACACGGGCATGTCCAGAGAAGGGGTCTGTTATGCTGTTTCCCCTGTACCTGGCACTACCTGGCGCCGAGTGGCGTTTGGTAAACCATCGCCAGTGAATGGATGACTTACTGCACCTGGAGCTGCCGTTAGGAGGTAACCTGTATTCCTTTTGCAGTGTTGATGGGAACCATTCTCAGCATCCTGCTGGTGACCATGATCCTTATGGCATTTTGTGTCTACAAGCCCATTCGGCGTCGATGACAGCCAAGCAACAAGTTCTTCCACGAGTGTTTGGGAACAGATTCATTTGTGTTGCGTACGGGTCAGTGGAGAAGTTGGAATCCGAACTTTCCTGCCTGGAAATGCCCTTTGGTCTGGACAGTTGGTAAATGGTAAATGATTTAGAAATAACATCTAGCATTATTTTTTTCCTAACACTGTAATGCAAATAATTGGCCACTGAACCTGCTTCTCAGTGTTTCTTTTTATATCTGGCCGTACTTGTTAAAAGTTAAGACCAAGGTTCAACGAAAAGATGGAGTGCTCATGAGAAAGAAAGCACAGTAACTCTGTGAGTGACATAAAAACCACATTGGAAAGAAGCAATCATTAATGTTTGAAAATGTTAAAAAGAGGAAGACTTAACATGCAGACATTCTCTACTTAAGTACCATTTGGTAACAATGGGTAAAGAATCACAAATATTTTTAATTATACTGAATTGGCCTAGAGTGCTCTGGCTGCAAAGCTGTGGGGATCGCATGCCATCCCTTCTCATGCAGCATCGGGCTCTGCACTCAGATGTCCCGTTGAAGTCAGGATTAAGTCAGGTAGGCCTATCTGTGGTCATGTGTGCCCTGGAGCTGGCAGGCTCCGGGTTTGGACTGGAAATACTACTGATCCGCCCACCTGAAGAAGAACTCCTTCCTGCTCAAACATATTGATCTGCTGAAGTCTTTCCAGCCCTTGGTCTAAAACTGGTGGCAGCTTTTCAGATTTAGAATCTAAGAGACTCAGCAGGAACTCATTGTTTTCGGCCCTGGGTGGGGAGGGCTCAACCAACAGAAGTGCCTGTTCACTGTACCAGGCAGAGTGGCGGGTGGGTGGGTGTTTACACAAATTTAATTTCAACTTTGAAAATGCTGCTATTTGTTTGCACTGTTGATGAACTGGATTTTTCCCCCTATTGAAATGATACCTTCATACTTACAAAGTGGTTGTCAGTATTTATTTTATTTTAAAGGTGCTAGGTTTAATTTTGTTATTCACTTGAAATGCTTATCGTGTGCTCCATTCAAGCACAGCACTGATTTTTTTTTTTTAACAACTTGTCCATAATGTGAAATAACTAATGTGGGATCCTGTAACTCTTTGACTTAAGGATTTTGTATGTAATCCTAACATTGAGCCATTAAAATTTTAGCTGTTCTGTGCTTTTTAGCAAAATGTCGATTAAAATTACAGTGAAATCTTACATGCTGTCTTACTCCTAATTATTTTCCAAGCGTTTAAAATACAGGTATGTATGTTTGAATCTGATTTAATCTCGTAAGGAAGCACTGTTAAGTGGAATTTTAAATTCATATGTGAAATAACACTATTGTCCCAAGGCAAGGTATTATTTTAGAAAACTGAGCCATAATTAATCTCTTGGGCTGGGCCAGGGGTCAGAAGATTCTTGTTCTAGCTCTAATTACAAATTACAAACAGGCTTAACTTCTCCAGGGCCTCAGTTTCTCATCTGTGAAATGGTGATACACATTCTTTATCTTTCTTAATTATGGTGAAGATGAAATGATTTGAAAACTAACACACATGGTGGGAATACTAGTTGTCTTGTATCATAGAAATCTGTGGTTACTGATTGAATGGAAGAGGAGTGGGTGGGATTTTGAGAGACTGGCATTGACAGTTAATCCCATTCATCTGGAATGCCACGTTTTGATACGCTGCCTAAAAATTTTTAGGATTTTAAAAGGAAAATAGTGAAAACTTGCCAGATCCATGACTTAATGTTTGCTCAGTAGTCACCAGCCAGAGGTAGTAGGATCCTGTTTGTTTTCTGAAAAACCCTTGCAATAGTTATTCCATGTACACATGCAAAACCCAGCCTGTATCTTCATTCCAATGTTACCATCCGTTCACTGAGATTTCAAGCTAAAGTAAGACTATGGATGTTTGTAGAAAGAGGCTTATCACAGAAAGATGAGTAAAGATAAGGACATCAATTCTGGGGGAGAGAATTATACTGAAAACTTGCATGCACCAGAGACTAACCAACTACCCTGTTTCCCCGAAAATAAGACCTAGCCGGACAATCAGCTCTAATGCGTCTTTTGGAACAAAAATTAATATGAAACTTTATATTAATTTTTGTTCCAAAAGACGCATTAGAGCTGATTGTCCGGCTAGGTCTTATTTTCGGGGAAACAGGGTAGTACTTTCAAGTGGAATTACTTTCCTAACCTTCATCTTTGGGAGTGCGGGGTAAAGGGGTAGCCCAACCCTAGACCTCAAACTGAACTGTACTCAGAATACCTACCAAGTACCCAAATGAACGTGAGTAACAACACCAATCATAAAAATGAGTAATTTTAGCAAATACTAAGCTTTCTTTAAAGTTAAGATTAAGAAATCTGAAAGAGGCTCTGGAGTCTTATATGAGGTCTGACAATTAAGTTTGTGAACTTTTTGCAACGATCAATGTTGCTAACTTTTTGGTATCAGAGCAATTATTATGAATTTGTATCAACTGGACAAATAGTAACCAAGTGTACTACTTGGAAGTACTGAAAAGCCTGTGTGAAAAAGACAACCTGAACTTTTCACCAACAATTCTTGACTCTTGCATCACAATGCACCAGCTCACACTGCACTGTCTGTGAGGGAGTTTTTAGCCAGTAAACAAGTAACTGTATTGGAACACCCTCCCTACTCATCTGATCTGGCCCCCAATGACTTCTTTCTTTACCCGAAGATAAAGGAAACATTGAAAGGAAGACATTTTGATGACATTCAGGACATCGAGGGTAATACGACGACAGCTCTGATGGCCATTCCAGAAAAAAAGAGTTCCAAAATTGCTCTGAAGGGTGGACAAGGCACTGGCGTCAGTGCATAGCTTCCCAAGGAGGGTCCTTCGAAGGTGACCGTAGTGATATTCAGCAATGAGGTATGGAGCACTTTTTCTAGGATGACTTCTTGAATTTGTCAGATCTCATATTACATTTGTTTTCAGCTGGACCTCAACCTTACATCCACACATATTTCTAGACATGGGCCTAGTGTGGACTTTGAACTCCATTACTTACTGCACTGTAAAGAATCATTTGAAGTTGCCGTAATCCAGCTTGTCTTTGATGTCAGCAGCAAACGGACCAAGCTAGTGGTTATTAAGTCTTTCTCTTTCCTGTCATTATTTACAGACTTCACTTCCTTGACACCTCACATTATTTATGGTGCGATGAGCTTGTTTATAGAGCAAAGTGTCTTAGGAACTTTTCAATACTTAGTTCCTAGTAATGTCTGACATATAGAAGTTACTCAAAGTTTGCTACTGACATTAGGCCACCCAAACGTTACTGAACCTAAACTTAGTTTTTTAATTAAAAAATCCATAGGGACTACATCTCAACCTAAGAAGAATAATAGTTTTCTTCAGTGTCTCACTAGCTCAAAGTATTGCTCTTTACTTTCCCCTAAAAGCAAAGCAGCGTCTTCATTTTCCCAGAAATAACCAAGGCCTCATTTCTGGAACCATTTTTTACTGGTCGCTGCCTTGTTTCAAATGATTCTTGTTTTAATACCAGCATATCTGGCATAGGATAAGTCTGGATGCCCTAATTATCACCTGAATTTCTAAGAACAGCCTCACATAGCACTTTGGCTACAAAGGAGAGAGCATATTCAGTTACATTAGAGAGTTGATGTTGACTTGGCTTCCCTTACTCCGTAAGAGCCAGTCCATCTCCTACAGGAGGGCTGCAGAAGCGTCTCAGAGCATTCCTGACACTGGCTGGCTTTTAGTTTCCATTTGAAGTGAGCAGCGTGGGGTGCCCACACTACATGATTGGGCAGGAAAGCATGTTACCTTTGTAATATACAACTGAGCACTGGGAAGGCATTCCAATAACATACATAACAGGAAGTGGTACATTCAGTGACTAGAAAAACAACATGAAAGGAAGACTCAAAGACCATCTAGGATGTTGTATGAGCACCCTCTAAGGAAGCAGTCTTTATTTGCATTTTAAGAGACTGAACACGTGAAAAACGCTGCAGACAGGTTGACAAAAAGCTCAGTCCCTTAACTGACTTCCTGGGAGAAAGTCAGACATCGGGAGGCAGAACAACGGAATGCAAAGAGAGATTCACCTTCATGAGTAAACAATGTGGCCCAACTGCAGCCATTCCCAAGAAGTGTCCTCAAGGTACATACTAAGTAAACAAAATGCCAAGGTGTGTATCCGAAACAAATGTGATGCTGCATATACTGGCCTTGTGTGCAGAGAAGGAATTTTGGTCAGAACATGACAAAAAAAAGGCAGATGGAATCAAAAGCACGTTTCTTTGTGACTAGGAACCTTTTACTGGCAATGCTAACTGTATGATATATAGAGTTCAACTGGAACAATAGTTTATGTTTTTCTTCCCATCTCATCTGAAAAGAAGCGCAACAGATAGGAAACTGATGCAAAACAGAGAGGATACTGTTTACCAGGTTATTTCAGTGCAGCCTGTGGGAATGAATACAGGGGCCAGAGTGACCGTGCCCGCAGCTGTATTCCCCAGGGTTCTGTATGTTGTGTGATGGTTATTTACAGAAGGGTTACACAAAATAGTTCACTACTAAAGGTATCCAAAAAAGGCCTGAGAAAATCTGGTTAAAATGTATAACCTTGTATTGCTACTGATGGGAGTAGTTGTTTTTATATCTTTTAAAAATAATAAAAAGATTCTTTTTAAAAAATATATTTATCCAGAAAGATGTTGATTTGAACCGTAAAACGCAATGTGGAATCATGTTCTGTTTTGAATTCAGAGCCATGGATTTCCCTGTGTAGTAGCCAGCTCCCTTTTCTAACTTCCACCCCTTCCTCTCAAGTGAGCCGAGGGATGTCGTGGGTCTTCCTGGGCCTCTGCGTGGCAATCCTGCACTGGGGAAGGCGTGGAACACACATACTTGTTTTGGTTCTGTACTGTTCCGGTATTTTGGCCAGCCTGCCCACTCCAAGAACAAAGCTCAGGTTCTCCTCGCTGTTCCTTCAGGGCCAGGATTAGCTGCCTTGGATTTCGCCTGGAGGATCCTGCTCTCAAAGGAACTGCCTTTACAAATTCCAATCAGATCCCTCCGTAAGTGGACTGAGGTGGTTTGAAACTATTAGTCATTTTTAAGGCTAAGGCAACATCTGTGGTCAGTATATCTGGATTTGATGCAACTAGTTAACCCTGCTCTAAAATAGATCCTGTACATATCTCCTCTTTAACTTGAGCTGAGAGTGGAAGGAATAGAATACGGTGGAGATGCAGGAGGAACAGTGATGGTGTCCTAGAAACCCTGTATAAAGGTAAAAATAAAAGAGATCGGCACAGATTATCCATTTCTTTGGTGAACTGTAAAGAAGTATCTCATAAATTTTCATAAACCACACTATACAAAGGCTGCTGCTCTCATATATAAAAGCACCTGACTCTGCAATAACTTGTTTTGTTATCACTCCTTGGTAAAAATTAATCTACAAACCTGCGGGGATTGGGTTTTTGTTTAAAGCTGGTAGTAGAAACGTGACCTGCAAGCCAATACAGCTAATGGAAAGTGACGATGCTCTCCTCCCCTTAGCCTGGAGATGGGGCCTGCCAGTTCCCAGCCCCTTCACCAGGGAGCGTCGTGGATGGACCTGGAGTCCCAGGTCCTGCACCTCTACGTAAAGAAGGGGGCAGCTGCCGTCTGCTGTGTACAGGGGAGGTGCAGCCCCTCGCCCCAGGGCCCTGGTGACGCAGCACTCCTTGCAGCCCAGAGCGTCTGCTTTGTGCAGCCCGTGGGCAGGAAGGTCTATTTCTCAGTGAGAGACAGCTGTAAGACTTGCTGGAGCTCCGCCTCCTCCTCCCGGAGCCGGAGCTCCTGCTCCTCCAGCTCTTTGGCAGAGAGCTCCATGGCCAGCTGCAAGTCGCTATCAAAACGGCTCGTCCCACTCGAGGCACCAGGGCACAGGCCTTCGGAGCTGGCGAGGAGGCTTTCCTGGATGGCCCTGGGTCAGAAAAAAGGGGGAAAAGAAACAGTGACAACCATTATCATCATGGCGGCAGCAGCAACATTTCTCGACTGCTTATCAAATGCAGGCTGTGCCAGCACTTAATACGCACTCTGTGTGCGTGATGCCGTTCAGTCTCACATAACGGGGCATAGATGCTGCATACGGGTGAGAAACCCGAGGTTCAAAGAGGTTAAGAAACCTGCCCAGGATAACTCATAACTCAGCTACAAAGTGATGGGGCTAGGAATTGAACATGGATCTATTTTAAAGCAAAATCCAAGTTCTTCAACAGGTTTTCATATGTGCCCAAAATATGGGAAAATGGTTTATATAATGAACCTTTCTGGTTTCCGCTGAAAGATAGAGAAAAGGAAGGGAAGAAGGAAAGAAGGGGAGGAAGGAAGGAAGGAAAAGGAGGAAGAAAGGAAAGGAAAGGGAGGGAGGAAAGGAAGGAAAGAAGGAAAGGAAATAAAATCTAATCATCTCTGTAGCTCTTCCCGAAAATGTCATTATCCTTTACATTGTATAAACTTCCCACTGTGTGACCACAGTCTTCTCAGAAGATCAGACCAATCAGAAAACTTCCTCGGGACCTGTCAGCCAATGGCACTGGCCTGTGAACAAGTCAGCAATTCTATCACCCATTCCTTGGAAACTCAGCCACTAAGAGATCAGAGCTGTTTTAATGAGTAACTGCCACCAGAGGAAGCAGGCGAGCTAACACTTGGTCAAGTCTCTGCCCCCAGGCACACTGCGGCATGTACAAAGCACCTGTGCCAACCTCAGTTTAACCATCAAGAGTCATGTCCATCACCTCTCATACTGGGCATCGTACGCATGCATCTGGCTGATCCCTCCATTCGAAGCTGGTCCTGAAAGTTCCTAGGAAAAACAAACATCATGGACATGAATACCTGTTAGAAGAAACGTGTGTCATACTGATAAGGAAATGAAAGCAGTGAGAACAAAATGAAAACTATTTACATGCCCATGATTGACAGTGCAGTGTGAAAAGCTAATAGGGACTTGGGTTATCTCTAAACGGACACCCAAATGTCAGGTAGTATATGGTACACTACCCTGAGTAACAGCTTCTCGTACTTGACACAAAATCAGTCTATTAAAAACAGCTAACTTTGGGCAAAGTTTAAATGCACCAAGCCCAAAAGGTAATTCTTGCAGAGCAAGATTAGAATCCATAATT
The DNA here is from genome assembly GCF_964194185.1 of Rhinolophus hipposideros. NCBI lineage: Eukaryota > Metazoa > Chordata > Mammalia > Chiroptera > Rhinolophidae > Rhinolophus > Rhinolophus hipposideros. Next base: position 13,340,080 of record NC_138070.1, read on the forward strand.
CGAGTCATATGCAGCATAACACGGTTTCAATGACAGACCGTTCATGACGATGGTATACCATACAGCCCAGGTGTGCAGTAGGTTTGTAAGTGTACCCTGTGAAGTTTGCACAATGAAATTGCCTAACAATACATTTCTTAGAACCTATCTCCACTCCCCATTATTAACTGGTGCAAACTGAATCTGTCATCTGTGACTTTGGCTACTCCGCTTTGCAAAATTTATGGTCACCAAGATTTATGTAGATATTGGAGGGGAAAAAAATAAACTCACTTATATAGGGAAAGAAAAGGCGTACTGGACTGACAGTGACGTCCAAGGACTGTCCTCTCCTGGGAGGCCTTCCAAAGGGAACATGCCAGCTCTGGGCTCTGGCCCCTGGCCCAGCAGCCTCCAAAAACTGAACGCCTCTAAGAATGGGTCCCCATGGAGGGGAAGAGGGGGCTCACACTGCTCAAAGTCTAAGGCTCAAGAATAAAACCAGAATGTCAAAAACCCGAGCTGGGGGAAGCCCCAGCGGGGAAGGGACAAGAGATGATGGTGGGGGAGGAGCACCTCTAGCCCTGGACTGACAGGCAGCTGAGGCCTGGGAGGAGAACCACATCAGAAGTCAAAGGCAACTGTTCTTCTGCTGTTCTGTTCCTTTTAGCTAGAGACTCAGAGAGTGGGATTATACCCCTTACAACAGAATGAAACATCTGAGTAAAAAAAGTAAAAATTAAAATTAACAAAGAACCAATGTTTTCATCCGACCCCCTCATTGAGCGACCACAACACAATGATTGGTCTTCCTTGGGGAAGAAGTTGAGACTAAAATCCACAAACCTTATGACACTACTGACACACAGATAATATTCTAAGGAAAATATGATGGTGTACACTAGCGTGAATTTATTCTTTAAACTGGAAAATGGTAACAGCGCACTGAAAGATACGTGATTATTAGGTACATGGATGAACATGAGGAAAAGGAAAGTCTGTCAGGAGACATCCTGGGAATGATGCTGATGGGGCGATGCAGATTATGAGACGCACATGTCATATAATAAGCTTTTGTAAAAGACCAGGGGTATAAAATACAAATAATCTCTGTAAATGCCACAAATATGCCAAATTTGTGAGTTGTCTTTCGGGTTAGCTGAAAACTGAGGCTGAAAGGGAGAGCCCTGCCATCTATTCTGATAAATGCACCTGGCTCCTGCTGGACTCCAGTAAGCTCTGCTGGATGGCAAACTGCATGATTTCGTAATCTTCATCCTGCAAATGCATGTTTCTGCCATTGTCTTGGACATGGTAAGATTCGGGAATTTCAAACACGGATTGATCAACCTCAAAGTTTGTGACCGAGGAAGCTGAAACACAAAAGGTGACTGTGTTAGTAAAATAAATTTCCACTTCAACTTTGGATAAACATTTTTTTAATTGAAAAAAAAAATGAAAAGATTAAAATAATTAAAATCAAAGTTTGCAAAAAAAGAAAAATCAAAGTTTGCTACAACGTGAGAGAGATTTTGAGGAAGAATAATCTTGATGGAGAAAAGTACCAGAATATTTCTTGTTTCTTTTTGCCTTATTTTTCAGTAATAAAGTTAATGCATAGTCATAAAAAAAAATACAGAAGACTATAAAATGAAAAGTGAGGATCTCTCTCCTTATACCATTTCTCATAATTCCAAATTCCAGAGGTAACCAGTATTTACTCATGTGTCCTTTGAGGAATGTGACGTGTGTATGTATGTGTATATATACACACACACACACACACACACACACACACACACACACACACACACATCACAACAAACACCTGTGTATTTTTCCACTAGCCTAAGACAATATTATTTACCACAGTTTCTCACATCAATTACGTTTCTGTATACTAGCAATGAGTACCTGGAAAACAACAAAATAAATCCATTTACAATAAAATCCAAATATTAACTGGATTAATGACACAGGGCCCTGAGGAAATTGGGGGAGACTGTGTTCTTTTTCAGTTAATCCAAACTAAATCTAAAATTCTTTATTCAGCACAGAGGTCTACTTCATAAGATACTCCAATATCAAACAAAATTAGTATGACTATGAATTTTTTTAAAAAATCAAAAAACCCAACTTTTTTTTTACCTGAGTTGGCCGGGGTCCCTTCCACACTTTGAGGTACAGTTTCTTCAGCTGTGCTACAGCCATTAACATTTCCAAATGTAATCCGTGCATTTAAGACATGAAACAAGGGAATTTCTACCAAAATAAAAGCTTTTATAAACTTTACTGAGAATAATAATAGCAGCCATCATTTCATAATTAACCATGAGTCCTTACTATGCTGGTTCCATGCCCAGTACTTTTTATAAGTATGATTTCATTTAATCCTCATAACAAGCCTTCCCAATGTACAGATGGGGAAAATGGAGATTGAGAGAGGTTAAGCAACTTCTCCTAGATCACAGTGGGTAAGTGATGGAACCAGGATTCAGGTGTCATGAATGTACCACTATCCAAAATGTAAATTGCTCACAAGTAATATGAATTGTATATGGTTCCACGCATACTAGTTCAGGCCCATCAAAGGATCTTGGTATCAACTGTATTCCTTAATTAACTATCTAATTTGAAGTTTCACTTAAGTAAGGTCTGACATTAAAACAATGAATGCATCACATTTTTATGCCTTTTTACATCTGTCATCGCCATCAATAAATAGAACTGATGGTTGGAGAATCTTCTAATTTTGGTATGCAAAATGAACCAAGAATCATGACACTGATTTAAACAAAATTAAACTAAAGAAGAACTCTGACCTCCTCCATTATGTGTACTGTGGGCTACTTCTGCCTAGAGTACTCCAATTCCCTAAAGCACATTCTGTCACCGACTCAAAGGGCAGAACCTCCAAGGGCTCCTGTGGTTCACGGTACCTATTTTGACAGGAAATCCAGGTGGGAATTCCAATTTGATGAAATCTCTCAGTCTTGCAAAATGAGCACTAGTTCTGGCCATCAGGTCAATGATGGGAATGACCTGCTCCACAAGAGAGAGAGGAAATTCCTCACACATCCACAGCGTTGCTTTAAACCTGCAGGATTTGACCGAGACAAGACTGAGGGCATCTCCACCACACAGGGACATTGAATTCTGTACAGTAGACTAGACAACACCAGCTTCCTTACTCCACAGTTTCCCATTTAGCTTACATCTCATAATTCGGAGCCATGAAGGGACTAGACCCACGAGGAATTCAGATCACTCTGAAATATAGCAATCAGGAAAATGACCTCCACCAGAACTTCCTGCAAGAGCCTTAATCGATAGGAAGCATGAGGAAATGGCTAACTGGTGGAAACCATTTTATTTAGTCAGCTGAAGCTTGTTTGCAATAAAATAAGGAATTCTTATAATCAGTCTTTATTCTATTTGGAGAAGGGCTAATGAGATGGGCAATCTACTGTTAGCTTTTGTCCAATTAAAGTAATTTAAAATTATTTTTAAAGGAAGGGGACAGAAGAATTAAGATGACACCATAAAACAGCCCAATTCTGCAACAAACAATCCGCAAATTGAAAATGGCTGCTGAATCTCTTACTTTTGTGTTCTAATCGTCAGCTCTTTTGGCCTTCCGATGTCCCGGTCTCTCAGATCAAACTCTTCATTGAAGTACTCATCGGGCATGATGGCTGTGGGGTTATTTGCGGTGGCACATTCTGTGGTGAGGTCCTGCAGGATCAGAACTCATGGGAATCAGAAATGCCAAATGATACAAGTGGAGGTCTACGGCACTCAGTCTCTGACATGTTAACCAGCTACAGATCAGGAAGTTCTAGTCATTAACTTTTTGTTATTAAGTTACTGGACAGAATAAGAAAATCTACAGAAGTGTAAGTCTAATGGATTTCTCCATTTCAAAATATAGTTCTCCACTCTCCTTTGCATTTTTATCTCCTGATGATAGAAAGGATAAACGAGAGAAAGAAATATAGAAAGCACGTGAGATCTGGAAGAATTGGAGTTTAAGTTCTAACTCTGTCACTCTCTAGCTTGTGACACAGGAAAGGTAATTTCATTTTTCTGACCCTTAGTGACATACACTGTAGCAATTTCATATAGTTATTGTGAGGATCAAGTAAGAAAACGTTTGTTAAGGTGCTCTGTTAAAATATAACATCCTGAATCTTTTTCAAGTTCCATTTTTAGAGAGATCCTAGTTTACAACAGGTAAGAGAGAAAGCACATGATTTCTCTAACTACTACTCCTCCTCTAACATCTTTGTTTTTAAAGACTCACTCATCTAATTCTCTTCCAAGGGAGTAATCTCAAATTCTAGATTGGGAGTAGTTATGGTCTTTTCAAATAGAATGGCCTGTTCAGGATTCAGTAAATGCCATCCCAAGCACAGAGATGTCACCTCCTTTCAACTGCACTGAAAGCTTGCTGCTTTAACTTACCCCTTGGGCACCAAACTGGTGTTCCACGGTTCCCAGCAGAGATTCCAGCGGGTTCCTGTCCGCTACAGAGAGGGGTAAAGTTGAATGTCTAATAATTACATTTTACTTATGACTATACAGAAAGACTCGCATCATATTTTAAAGTTTTTGATCAAGCTACTTGCATTGGGAAATCCACGTATGGACAGGCTGATCAAATCACAATAACCATCCACTAATTTATCCTTTATAGGACACTTTTTATTAGGATCTCTAAATTAGATGAACAACAGTCACAAGAATTAAAGCAGAATAATAGAAAGAGCCTGGACTTGGGAGTGAGCCAGATCTGGATTCCAGTTCTCACCTGGGCTGGTCACTGCCCACGTGTCTTGAGCCTCAGTTTCCTCATCTGTCAAGATGGAGTCACAGTATTGTGGTAGCCGCAGTTAACAACGGTGGTGGTGTTAACAGTTACTGTGTGCTCGCCACATGCTGCAGGCACTAAAGGTTTACATGTAGTAACTCGTCTATTTCTCCTAATAACTAAGGAAGGTCTGGGAGCACCTCCATTTCATTTTTGAGGAAACTGAGGCACTGAGGGGAAGTAACTTCACAAGGCCACAGAACCGGCCACCGGCGGAGCTGGGATATGGTGACTATGGATCGGCAAGGTTTTTGCTCAGAGCCCAAGTTCTGTGCAACTTTTGCATTGTGATAGTTTGGACTAAATCACTCATTCCAGTGATCAATATTCTCCAAGATCCTAATATATTTTCTCGGCCAAATTCAACAGCTGTTCTTCATAACACATAAACAAGCCCTCGTGAAAGGTTTTCATTCTAACTGAAGCCAACGATGGGGAAATACCTCCAAGAATGAGTCAGACTAAGGAAATCTTTATAAAATGGAAGTCAGGGGTAGGATTAGCACCACTGGATCACAACAGCCTCCGAACTTAACAGCGCCAACAAAGGCCGAAAAAAAGGGGGAGGATTACCTTTATATCTCTTTTTTTCTTCCTCAGTCAGGTGTTCTGTCCGGATTTTGGTTATCACACTCACATTGTTTACTGTGTAAACCTTGAGAGACGTGTGCAAGAGAAAACAGTGACATAGGGAATCAAAACTCAAAAACTAAGCATAGCAAGAGCAAGAATGCTGAAGCCCAAAAAAAAAAAAAAAAATCCAGCAAAATCAAAATGAGAAATGGTTAACACTCATTAGGATCCTTCAGAGAAAATACACAAGCGATCAGCTTAGAAGGCATCAGCAGTCACTTTGCACATCTGAGAGCTTTACATACTGAGGAGTTAACAGTGACAGGCTGTATCTCTCTAATTGCCCTTCTTGTTGCTAAACAACTCTCAAACAATGTCCTGGCAATCGAGGTCTCCCGCTGGATTTCTATTTTGCTAAGTAAGGCACCCAAACCTGCCTGGAGTACTCCTGATTTATCATAGGGCTGCCTTAGACAGCCATCTGCTGGGCAGAAGGAAAAAGGAATGAACACAAGGTTCTCTATGCAGATAAGATATACAGTCCACTAGCGAGTCGCTCTTTTACTGACAAAAATTACTTTTAACTGCCAGAGAAGATGCCCTGTTATCTAGGTTGAGTGGGCACTCGGGGGGGTCTGGAAAATCAAATATCTCGGTTAACAGAGAATTAACTATAATCTGCCATACGTGGATTCCCAGCATTCAAGGGTTCAGGAAACACACAGCACTGGAACGAGTGTTACTAAATGTATCTTGCTGAGCATGACATCAGCGTTCGCTGCTCGCTCAGAGGTCACCAGAGGATTCTGCAGCGCCTGGCTCCATCACCGTGAGCCATCAATCCCTGTTGTACTGCAGGGCCAAGGAAGGGCCAGGAAATTGCTTTCCAGAGGACAGAATGCCAGCTGTCTCCACTGTGACTGACGAATATGTTCGAAATTCACTGATGTCACGTAAGTGGGCTGTAAGCCTACTAGTTACAATTAGCCTAACTTAAAAAAAAAGTATGGAGACTCATAAAAGCTACTTTACGATTTTTTTTATGTTTTTTTTTAAACCCACTCAGGTTATAAAAAATAGACAAACGAGCGTGTTAATTCTAATTCTCTTTCCTTTTTTCTTTTTCTTTTTCTTTTTTTTTAAGAATTAAGGAATTGTCATTTCTACCGGGACAACTGGTACCTGTACTCATTTCTCTATAACATTACTTCTCTTTGGCATAACTAGAGACCTCCTTGGGACATGCTATCCCATTTTCTGAAAGTCAAATGAGATAAAAATCCAGGTGAGAAACACACTAGACAAGACTTAATCCCCAGAGCACCTCCATGGCACAGATCATGACAAAATCTGAACAGACTCCTCATTTGCACAGAAGCTAAATAACTATATTAAATCTTATTTTAAGAGTTTCCTTTTACCTTTGCTTCGTAACCATTAACAACTTCTGCTTTATCTGTCCTCCAGCCCCAGAATCCGGATTTAGTTCTGATAAAAAGTGAACACCACAAATTTCTACATGTACAATATGCCATTCAGATTTATCCCTGCAGCCTTTATAGTTTTTCCCCAGCTTACGTTAGTGAAGGACACTTGGAAATTATGGTCGGATTTTCCACAAAAGGATGTTATCAATGACAGACGGCTTAAGCATCCCCCTGCCCCGCTCCCACACTTTTTAATTAATTTGCCTCACCCCCGGCACAGAAAGCCTCCATTCTTGGCTTCTTTACAAAAACTGCCAGCATAGGCAACAAAGGTGGTGACATTTACTGGACAGCTGTCCTAAAGAAGTGAGTGAAGATGACCAGTGTCCAAGGGCTTGCTGCAGGTGGTATCTGGGTCAGACCATTTATCTGGGTCAGCTTAACGATGGGCACGGATACCAGTGGCTCTGTCCCCCTAAGTCGCCGCATCTCAGTTGAGGAATTCTTAGAACAAGGAGGTGCAGACCGTCCTGCTCCTTGGGAGAGAGCGGGTGGGACATGGACTCATCACTGTGGCGAGCTGCTTGGAGAACCCCTAATGCTCGCAAACGGCGTGGGAGTCGCGCATTTGATCAGGTTTGGTGCAGCAGGGGAAAAATTTTAAAAGCAGTTTTTCAGCCAGCCGAGCCGTTGGTCCCAGCTCAGTGGAACTGCTTTTAAAGTAGCCCAGCATTCCAGCAGCAGCTGCAGCATTGGTGGAGTGCCCGAAAACCCAGTTATTCCACTCAACACACTCCTGGGAAAAAAATGTATTTAGGAACCAAGAGCAGCCAAGGGGCTTTTTCTTTTCCAAAGCAGCTCACCCTGGGAAATGCTGCCACGTGTCAGGGAGCCCTGACCAGAGGGCCGCTTTGTCTAGGACATCACATCCTGGCTGCACTATGACTGCTGCGCTTGGCCCTGTGCAGGGCAACTGCCAGCCTTCTGCTCTGACCCTGGAGGGAAGTGGGGCATTACGCAGGGAACTCCAGGAACAGTGGCAGGTTAGCCAAGTCACAAAGAAGGTATGCGATTGTTTGCTTATTGCGTTTCCAGTTTGCTTTTCTTCTAATGAGATTTGCTAAATGAAATTAGGTCAGATGAGGTATAAAGAATTCCATGTGTGTATTATAGCCCATCGGAGAAAGGAGGGATCAGAGCTGCCATTTTCCTATTAGCTGTCCACGATTAGTGCACCATGACCCATGGAGGGAAAGAAAAGAATCCTAAAAGGATTACACAAACCAACTGACATTTCGGAAACAAAATAACCCTGGGGTGCAGGTGACTAGGGACCACACCCGACTGATTAATAACCCAGAGTCCCCTTTTAGTCATTGATAATTGAAAATCGAGATACTCCTTTTGGTTCACAAACAAATTCAGTCTTCCCTTTCTTGTCTTTCACTAAGTCACTTATACTTCGGCATGGGAAATAATCCTTTTTCTGACACAGTCGTCCGAGGTCCCAAAGGATGACTAGGTCTGCTCCACTTCATCCTTCACGTGTGCTGAGAAAACGGAGCTGCACTTTTCTCCCGGGAACCACTACGCTCCTCACTCACCTCCCTCTGCTCTGTGAGCAATTCTGGCTGGTTCACTTCCTTTTCCATTCCCACTCTCTGACAGTTTAGGGTTTGGGTTATTTTTATTTTTTAAATTAAGGAATTTATTTTGGTAGTGTATTTTGGTAATGATGCGACACACTGACTTCCATCCAGTAGAGGCCTCTCCTTTGGGGTAACCTGAGCAAGTACTAACCCAGAGAGCAGCATCCACTAGTCAGGCACCAATTACTTCACAGAGTTCTTCCATTACTCCGCCATCTTGACCAGAAGTCTTCTGACAGTTTAGTTTTTAAAGTCAATGCCTACACCCTAGTTTAAAACCAAGATTCTAATAACTCCTTGGCCCTTGATAAGATAATAGGAGAACACCCAGCTTCCCTCTCTTGCCGTTTTCATCTCTGCCTGTCTCCACTGAGACCACCATACCAAAGGCTACTTAGCAGGCGCTGTGGCTTGGAGGCTGCTACACAATTTGGAGACAGGCTCTGATGATGGCAGGGAATGTTTTCTTTAAGGTGGACAGAGCATAATCTTTCAGAGAAGAGAAAAACCAAAACTGCAACTAGAGGGTATATATTAAAAGGCCAAAAATTCATGCAGGAAGGGTATTAATTTGCAAGCATCAAGCCCCAAGTAACAGACTAGAAGAAAGAAATGGATGAAAATGACTATCATAATATAAGAGAGTCACACCTTCCAAATTCAGCCCACGAACACTCGCACCTCTGGTAAGAAATAGGAATGCACTCTTTCCTACCAGCAAAACCTCACACCTGAGTGGCTCAAATCCTAGCTTGATGCATGAGCAGCTCACTGATCACATAATTTAATTGAGCACCAGACACAAAAAAGCTGTCTTCCAGAAATTCTCTCAGCAACCCACTGTCAGTTGCAAAAGGAGGGTTAGCTTGAACGGTTTGAAAACCCTGTGACCATACAAATACAAAATGTTAGTCCGCAGGACAAATGGAATGTGCCCTCATTTCCCATCTACACTCAGTGGGTAACAGCCAGGAACCATCACACTCACTTCGTAAATTACATTTAAGAACAAACAATGACTCTAGCAACTTTGCTGATGAATCACAGGGAACAGTGGCTCTTCTGATGACATCTTAGAGCTGTGGACTTAAGAGACTTCATCTTAGATTCACGCCGTTTTTCCTTTCAGCTGAGAAACAGAAACCTAGAGAGATGAAGCCACTTGCCCAAAGCCGATGTTAGTAGCCCTGCCGATGACACTCGGTTCTTTCAATTCTTGTCCCTACTGCTGGGCAGTGACAGTGAGGGCAGGCTCCTCTACCTTCCAGCTTTGCAAACCGAGCCCTAAGCTGAAGTGCCTTCCCTTCCTGCAGAGGCATTCGCTGAAGCCTGGATGTGTCTTTCCCAGCCCCTGCCAGCTAAAGCCATTGTTAGTCCCTCAACCTTGTTATCCCTGGAAGACAACAGCTGTCACCTGCGAGGAGACTGGCGATGGGGCACTGGCCCTGCCTCAGGGGGGTACCACTACCACAGTAGCAACATACCCGGTGTTTTGGGTTTCTCTTCTGCTACAAATACCTTAATTCCACAGCTCAATCTAAATTAAAGCAAAAGGGCACTTAATAAGTCTTATGTGTGACTAAACAGAAAACTTGCAGTTTTAGTTTATGTGGTGCTGAAGCGAGCACAAAACTTGCAGTTTTATTGATAAATTTTATATTGAAAACAAAGAAAACAAGAAAAAGAGAGGACAGTTAGTATATTTATTAAGAGCAAAGAAAGACTAAATCCAGGATAATCTTCCACGTTAGCTCACGTTATGCTGCTTTGGTTTAAGAGAGCTGGATGTGACATCCTAGGCAAACACTCAGGGCTCTCACAGATTCCCTGGGCTCAGCGTGTTCCATAGCGGAAACACTTAGGCTAACGGCAGGGCCAGCCTCTGCTTCCCTTACAAAGGCCCTCTCGCCTCTCAGCCCAGAGGCAGATGACCAGAGAGTGTTCTCATTCAGGTTAACAGACACGCAGACCTCTCCAGAGGTTTCTTCAGGTTAGGGTCTGGCATACAACGGAAACCTCTTCAGACTCTTGCTCTACACTATTAGGCCTCACGGTAGGGGAGCTGGGGAGAGAGGACCACATTTAACTACACAAATGTGAATTTGACCAATATCAGTATGACCACATTCAATACTGGATCAATTCCAGCTTGTGGAAACCCAAAGCTCTGTGGTTTGGGACTAGGAAGTCTTGTGGATCCCCAAACACCAAAACAAAAATAAAATTCAAGTAAAATCCGTTAGAAAGGGCCCATAAAAGAATATGAAAACATTTCTCCAAGACTTAACCAAGGTGCTATAAAGATGATATATGATGGAGAATGTCAGCTATGGTTTCTATTTGGTTAGAGCACAGATCAACTTTCAAACCCACTAGTGCTTCAACTGCCGTATTAGAAAAATCCCAATCCACCCATAATTTCCAATCAATATATACATGCCACTAAAGATGGCAGTAAAAGGATGAGACATTAAAATGCAGAACCTAAACTCGTACCTTTCAAAAGCAATATTTTTAGTATCAAGGTTGGTGTTAATGACTGGGCTTGTGAGCCGCCTCTCAATTTCCCTGCTTGTTGGCTTCATCAAGTCCAGACTGAGGCGCTCCATTTCCTGGGAAAGATCAAAGTGTTCAGTGGTGACCACTTTGTCATCGTGGTTGACTTCCATCAGCTCCGCCCAGTTGTCTGTTAATGGAAACAAGGGCATAACTAAGCACAATGCAAGAAAGAGGCAAAAACAGGAAAGTGTCAGCTGTTAAAATACATCATCTTTCTAATCCCCACCCCAGGTGCCATCTGATAAAAGACTACTGATGATCAATTACCTACATGCACAGGAATGATCTGGCCAGCTTTCCAAACTCATAGACTCTGGGCCATCTTCCCCAAAATGCAGACTTTAAAACAATTTGCATTCTTTGTGAGTAACACATTTCTCTGGGTACTTTTTAAAATACATGATTACATAATATAAATTATTTATGCACAACATCGGGTAAGCCATGCCATTTCTCACCCTCCATTAGAAGGGTCATGCCTGATTGTGAATGGCACATAAAAAGATACAAGACAGAGTCTTGAACTCAAAGGCTCAAGGACGTGAGACAGACACATGTCAAGAGGGTAACAGTGTTGGGTGGTAAATGATATACCCAAAAGAACGACATAGACAAATAAGATACAAGAATCGAGAGATGACTCATTAATAAAAACAACAAAATATCCCAGAAAGAAACAGATACGGCACGTGACTGTGGACGCACTTTGATGGTTATAAATCACTCTGTGACTCAGCATGAGCAGTGGTTACTACAATGGCATCACTCACCTTCTCCCTTAAATATAAAACTACGCCTCCCTCTTATCCAGCTCATGTTCTCAAATCCCAGCAATGTGATATCGACACGCAGTTTGGCACCACTTTTCCAAATGCGACAGACATCATTCGGACATATTCTGGAAACCAAGGGCACTGGAGAAGAGAAGCACACTACTGAGAAAAAAACCCGAGGCCGAGCGGAACACCCCGATCCTGGAAGCCAGGATTCTGACTTGAACGAAAGCACCGGAGGTTGGGCAAGGTGGTGACCGTCATACAGAACTGGACTTGGCTCCCACACTTTGATATAAGAAGTTTTAAAAAATAAAAATGGAAAAAGTACAGATCTATGTCTTGTCCAGAGAGAACGCTAAATGAATTTCCCAAGAGTATTCTCAGTCTCCAAATGAACCCCTCGCCGAGTGCACTGGGGGCTAGGGTATGTCCATCTGGCCTTTCTCATTCACATCTGCCACTCGTGCCATATGGCTGCGGCCTATCCGCCGGATATTAAGGGCAGTCCTATCCACCCTTCAAAATATCAAATGTCTAAAATGTGCTGCTTTTTAACAAAACCTGAAATCAAAGTGATTACTTGCATTATGAAGAAAAATTCATTAGTTTCACAGAAGAATCTGAAGTTCTCTTCTTTTATCTCTCTACTTTTTACTTCATTTAAATGTTTCATCACAAATATGACTTCTTGCCTGAAAGGGAAGTCTGGAAGTGAAAATGACTGAAAACTCGGAGTTAGGAGCCATTGTTACCGATCTACAAGAAATAAAAGTAGAATATCTACAAAAATTATTGTCAGTCAATTGCCTTACATAAGATTTTGGAGAAATACATCCATTTTGTAAAAAACAAGGCTATTCCAATATTCATCTCCTCTTTTTCCTTAGAATAACAAGTTTAAAAGAATCAAGTTGAACCACATAAGGAAATGAGTAACTAAATCACGGCAAATCTATTCACTAAAATATTACCCTTTTAACAATAATACGGATGTCAGCTATAAGTGACAAAAGAGACGAAAATGTCTATATGTTGTATTTATGGATGTTTGGGAGAAAAAGTCCTATGTGTGGGGGAAAAAGACTGGAAAACACCCAAAGCATTAATGGTAGCTGTGCTTAAGTGGGGTCATTGGTGACAATTTTTCCTTACTCTCATCTATGCATTTCCTAGACTTAAAACATGTAACTTTATAAAGGAAAAAAATGAACCAAAATTCAGGCTAAATAAATTTGGAAAAAGAAATAAATTATAAACCCACAGCCACTCACCCCAGCTGGTGAATTCCCATTTCATTTGCACATAGAAATCCGGAGTCTGAAGGACAAAAGTTTAAAAGAAATTACCCTTGGCTCTATTAACTAAACACAAACATAGTAAAGGTTAACAGGGCTTTTTTAAAGTGGGGGAGGGGGAGAGAACAAGAGAAGAAACATAAATTGCAAACCCGTCAAAATAAATGCTTATTTTATACGCAGGCTGTCATTTGATCTTGATATAAAATGTCTAGACAGTTAATAAAGTTAACTGAAAGCAACAAGGTCAGAGAGGGATAAAAATCGAATCTGATTTAGGGGCTCAGTCAGGTCTCTAACAGTAACAGGAAGATGAGCCTGGGAGGATGGGCTTAAGGGCAGCCACGCAATGTGGTAACAGGCTGTTCTAAGTAAAGAGAAAAAAACGTCAATCCATTTATTCTACGGGGAACTCGAGTGTAAGAGGCTTTGTTTCTGGGAAAGGGTTCATATTTATCAGACCACTCTGTGAAGCAAAAAGAGGCAGCTAGAGAGCGCTTCCCCAAGAAGTGGCTATTTCCTTTCCTTAACAGAAGCCTTTCGCTCCCACTTTCCTCTTAAACCATTTAGAATTTGGCTTTTTGAAGTTTTACACCACCATATCAGCCCGGTTTTAAGATGATTTTTCTGCCCTACCATGAATTCTTACTTTTATTTCCCCCCCATTCTTCCGCCTTCCCCCACCTCCAGTTCTAGCTGTCGTTTGTCAGTGTAGTTGTGTAGGACATAGGACACAGCTCCCTGGCCCATGCTGGTGTGATGAGCCTTGCACACCACTCCCCCCCCAGGTAGTTGGTCGAGGTCATCGGTTGGCCGTGGTCATTGGTTGGCTGCTTACAGCAACTCACGGCAGCTCTCGCCAGCTGCCGGCCACTCACGATGGCTGCCGGCCACTCATGTTGGCCACCAGCAGCTCATGGCAGCCCAGCTCCAGGGAGAGCCATTGTTCACAATCTTAGCTGTAGAGGGTGCAGCTCACTGGCCCATGTGGGAATCGAACCAGCGACCTCGGCGTTAGGAACACAGTGCTCCAACTGCCTGGGCGACTGGGCCGGCCATGAATTCTTGATAGAAGGTTCTTGGAGAGCTACTTCATTTAAGTACCATCCTACTTAATTCCAACCGTTACCATTCAAGAAGAGACTTGCTAGAAATTCCATGTGTTTTTCTGCTCCCTACCACCTCTAAGGTTTTGCCAGGGTTTTTACAGAAGCGAAGGGCAGAAAGACTAAGAATCTACCACAGAGTAAAAGCAGCCAGAATTCCAATGAAGAGCGAAGACACTCTCCAAGGGCAGTGGATAAGAAAGGCGGGCATGTTATAAGGAGACAAAATGTCAACAACAGCCTCTGATGCCACTAAGCACACCGCTCATTTATGGGTGGTCTGTAACTTCAAGCAGAAAATACAATTCCATGCAGTTTATTGTTGTGGATCCATACAGGTAAAAAAAAAAAAAAAAAGGAAAATCTTTCACATTGAGGTTTTTAAGTGAGCAGTGGCTCCATGTTAAATAAGTCATTTTCTGTTTTGTCAAATGGACAAATGATGTATTTAGCTCCTCATGCAGTAAGTTAGATAAGAAAACAATAAATCCATCAGATCGTTGTACACTAAAACACACACTTATTTTAAAAACAATGCATATAACTATTTCATATGTCATGGAAGGTTTCTTTGTAGTCCCTGGAAAATTTATATCTCAGGCAGGATTTAGTTTGAGTGTCATAGAAATATTTCTTTAAAAGAGTGCTCAGGTAACGAGTAGTGATTATCTTACTTCTAGCAAAATTATTCCTTTTCTCAACAGAACTGTTAATTTTTCTCAAGAAATGTGTTTTGACTAAAGTTGTAAATCTGATTTATCTAGCAAATATCTTTGGAGATATTTTGGGGAGCTCACTTCTGTGTTTAAATTGACATGAAAATTGAACCACTGTTATTCTCCTGTCCTGGGAATATTACAGGTGATTGACCTGGGAATATTACAGGTGATTGACTGATAAGATGGTTTTTGCAGGCACCATAACAAAGATTACCTAAAGAACGGCAACCATCATCCAAAACAATCCATGAGCCTAGAAGTACAATTATTTAAGAAAGTTGTCTGAGTGTCACAGAGCCCATACACTTTAATTCACAGGACAGATTAAACTGCCCCAAAGCCAAAAACTGTAAATAAATCAAGGCAATGAATTAAAAGTCGCAAAATACTGATGTCTAGAAGTGACAGAAGTGGTGAGAAGTTGCACACAGACCTCTGAATCTCAACAGGCCCTGAAAATCCCTGTCTGATGCCCATCACAATCTCCCCAAAATGACCTATGCTCAGGATGCTACTTTTAAGAAATCAGGCACCTAGACAAATTAATTGTTTAAATGTCCATTTGTCTTAGTTCTAAATTTTAAACAGCACTTAAAAGGGTAAGTTTAGTGACCTAGAAACATAATTTGTGAAGGGCCTCACACATCTAACAAAGCAGAAAGACAAGAAATAATGCTATTTAGTATCCAATATATTGTATTCACAATTCATAAACTCTTGAGGAAGCCACAGAAGAATGTCAACCTGTATCTCCAGCTATCGTATCAGCATCTAACTCAAATGATGGCAATGCCACGTTTTTATGGATACCTCGAGAATTTTTTGGAGCAGCTCAGGAACTCCTTCGAGGGCCATGGATGTGTTGTGGTAATCTCTATGTTGAAGAACTGTGTACACCATCTCGGGGTCGCCAGTGCTCACGGCCTCGTGTAAAACTGGAAAACAAAAAGGTGAAATTTAATCACCTAGTATTCTCAGACTTTCTGACACATTCCAAAGTCAGTCTGAAAAATATCTACATAAATCAAAATATCTATATAAATCAAAGACCAACATTTTCTTCTGAGAGGGAGAGGTTGCAGTCCCACGTTATCATGTATGACCGTGACTTCTTATTGCTAGCTCTTAAATGAATGAAAAGAGAATGAAACCGAGCATCTTAGGTTCTTGGTCAAACCTTTCCATCCTCCCCTCATCTCTCTTTCTTATCACTGGTTCTGAAATCCCGACATCTTCAGAGAGCTGGCTTTAACTATGTGATCACACAACTGTGCTGACTTATAGACCGGGCAGGCAGGGCTTGTGCCTGTGTATACCCTGGCTCAGGAACCCAAAATTACTCTGAACAACAGGAACAGAGCTCCAAAAAAGTGAAATGCCAGGATTTCACTGGAAAAGGCTACTTCTAGGCCTTCTAGGCCTAATTAAGAATTACGTCATAATTTCTTTTTGATTGTGTCCATCCTGATGGATTCACTGGAGTTACCATCACATTCCTCAGGGGAAATCTGGCCTCCACACTTGTGCGTGGTGAGAAATGTTTGCACTGAGAGCTGCTTTCTAGAGGAGGAGTCTACCCAGAGCTTTTGGCCCAGGACACAATTCGGGCCATTGTGCCACAGATCACCCAGCCGCATCTGGGGCTCTCATCTCCTCACCCAGCCCCTCGTCCCAAGAGAGAAAGGCTTAAGATAAAGAAGACTCTGAGCACAGTGATGATTGGACTGGTCTTTTATTTGGAGAGAGTAACCGAAATGAAAAGCTTTCAATGATTTTTAAAAGCATACTTGCCTGTCCAGCCCTCACGATTTTCTTTTGTAACATCTGCTTTATGTCGGAGCAAGACTCGAGCAGATTCCAAATGTCCCAAAGAAACAGCAAGATGCAATAAGGTTCGACCTCGGGGATCCATAGCCTCCACATTCTGTAAAATAAACACTGGCGTTTATATAATTGGATGTATTATATAAAAAAATGTGGTGATGTGTCGGAGAGATAGTATCAGTATAAAAGGAGAAAACAGTATTTACACATTAATGACAGCAATACATGGAAAAATGAATGCTTGCATGTGTGCATGGTAGAAATATGAATTTGGGGGGGCTATAAAGATGATAGTTACTGAGTTCCTTTTTTATACAGTTAAGTATCTAATAAATACATGCTGGCGCTAAGCCTCAGATCATTGAACACAGTCTTTAAGTTCTCAACTGCACTCAAATTAAGTCTAGATAAAGAGAGGGGCTTTCATGAAATGCACCACCCCTCAGGACACGGAAGGTGGGGGATTTCTTAAGCACATATCAGCATTCAAGTCTACAGCAGGAAGTGCAGGCCTTTAACGAAAACTGAAAGTACAGAAGATAATTTGGGTCAGAATAAAATTACATTCTCTAGCTGAATTCCCACCAAAACATCACTCTCGTTATTGTGTACTGAGTTCCAAGTGGCCTGAAGTAGCAGCATGGCGGGTCCTACAGACAATAAGCATGACCCACCCGGAGTGTGTATGGACATACTCATAGCTAAACAGAAGAACACACAGACGCCATCAGTCCTGTTTCCCCTCAGGGGTTTTCTTCCTCGTGCTAGACGTACCCACGTAGCGTTTCCTCTCCATTCCTATTCTGGCCCTCCTTCCAGCACCTGCACTGGTGCGAGCTCAGTCTGAATGGCTGGGCCCAGCCTTCCAAAGACAGCTCTGAATGCACGTTCTTCTAAGGATACAGTAAACTGCTGTAGGACTTTCGGAATATAAAAACTTTTAGTGCCATAATACTTCTTAGAAAATGTGCTTTGTTTTGATTTGAGATGCTAGTTGTTGTGTAGGCATTAACTCCAAAGATAACCAGAATGTTCCACTTATTGGCCACAGGGAAGGAAGGTAAGCAGGGTAAACTACTCTGGGCAAAATACTATCCAACCGTTACTGAACCTTCCTGTTTTGCTAAGTGTATCATGGCTATCGTGCGATGAAGAGAGGAACTGTTACTGTGGAATAAAAGAAGTGATTGAAGACATTTCTGCTAAGTGAACACACGTCCTCCTGGACCAGTCCCAGGCCTTAGTGTTCGCTCAGGCATTAAAATACCAATATGTCTCCTCAAACAGGGCCCACACCACCTCCTAGAATTCCCTGACTTTTCTCAAGGGTATGGCTGTCCATCTCACCAAAGAGATCGAGAATTCCAAAGGGTAGGATCTAGGTCTTACTATTTCTTCTGCCACTCTAGTCTCTAATTTGCATTAAATCATTGTTTCGTTTTGTTTTGTTTTAAAGGAATATGACTAAAACCTATGAACTTAGTTGAAGTTTAGCAAGAAAGAAATAATTAGCAAATTTATTATCTTCTTACACATCTGTTATATAAACTGTCTTCTTTACGTAACAAGTCCAAATTACAGGGAAGGTGCCAGGTTTAGCATACAGCCTGATATAAAGGAGAGGCTTAACAATATTTACCACACAAAAGGGGAAACTACTTACTGCAATTCACACCTCAGAACAGAACTAACATCTCAGATTAAGGATTAACACTCAAGCTCATGGGCAACCATTAGATATGATGTTTAAAACCAAACCCAAGTACATTAAGTTGCTGACTTTTTTCTATTTTGGACAACAGGGAAAACTATATGTATATGAGCCATAGCTGCACACTTTGCATGGCTAATTGTAACTCTTCTGAGTCTCCTGTACCTCTCTCATTTGAAAGAAGAGAGTAAGAATGTTATGTTGTGGTGATGACATAATTAAAAACATTGGATGAATAAAGATTAGAGTGGAAATTAGTGAGATAGAGGATATAAAAATCAATAGAGAAAAATCAGCAAAACCAAAAGTTGGGTCTTGGAAAATAGCAACGAAATTGACAAACTTTCAGCTTGACTGACCAAGAAAGAAAAGCGAGAAGACTCAAGTTACCAAAATTAGAAATGAAAGTGGGGATATTACTACCAACTCTACAGAAATAAAAAGTATTATAAAGGAATACTATGAACAACTGTTTGTGCACTATTTAGAGAACTTAGATGAAATGCACATATTCCTAAACAGACAAATTAACTTCTGACAAACTAACAAAACTGACTTAAGAAAAATAAAAATCTGAATAAATTTATACCAAAGATTGAATCGGTAATTGTAAAATGTTCCAGGACAAAAACTCAGGCCCAGATTATTTCACTGGTGAATTCTACCAAAGTTTCAAAGAATTAATGTAATTCTTCACAAACTCTTCCATTAAGAAAAAAAATAAATAAAAAAGAGGAAGGAGAACGTCCCAGCTCATTTTATGAGCCCAAATTATCCTGAAGACAAACACATCATTAAAAAAAAAAAAAAAGAAAACTTCAGACCAATATCTCTTATGAATATAGATGCAAAAATCCCCAACAATATATTAGCAATGCAAATTCAGCAACATATAAAAGGGGGTACCATACAGTATGATCAAGTGAGATTTACCCCATGAATGCATACGTACTTTAACATCTGATCATCAATTAATGCAATCCATTATATCGATGGAATAAAATAAGATTAAAAAACACACGATCACCTCAATGGATGCGCACTGTGGTCTGAATGTTTGTGTCCCCCCCAAATTCATCGTTCCCCAATGATGATGACATTAGGAAGTGGGGTCTTCGGGAATTGCTGAGGTCATGAGGATGGAGCCCTCATAAACGAAGTCAGGGATTAGTGCCTTTATAAAAAAGGCCTCACTGAGGATACAGTGAGAAGGCATCTGCTATGAAGCAGGATGAGAGCCCTCACCAGTCACCACACCAAATTTGCTGGCACCATCATCTCAGACTTCCAGCCTCTGGAGTTGTGAGAAATAAGTTTTATTGTTTATAAACTACCCAGTCTGTAGTATTTTGTTACAGCAGCCCAAACTAAGACAATGCAGAAAAAGAATGTGACAAAATCCAACACCACTTCATGATTTAAAAAAAAGGCAAAAACAACAACCACCACCACTAAACAAAGCAGGAATAGAAGGGAGCTTGCTCAAAGAGTATCTGTCTATGAAAAACCCACAGCTAACATCATACTTATGGCGAAAGACTGGATGCTTTCCCTCTAAGATCAGGAACAAGACACAGATGTTCTCTTTAGTCACTTCTACCCAACATTGTCCTAGACGTTCTAACCAGGGTAATAAGGCAAGCATAAGAAATAAAAGGCATCCAAATTGGAAAGGAAGACGTAAAACTATCTCTATTCACAGATGACATCTCACATATAAAAAAAATCCTACAGAATCCATTAAAAAACTTTGAGAACAAATAAACAAGTTCAGCAAGGTTGCAGAATATAAGATCAATATACAAAAGTCAATTGTAAATCTATACACTTGAAACAAACAACTCAAAAATGAAATTAAGAAAACAATTCCATTTGTAATAGCATCAAAAAGAATAAAACTCAAAAATAAATAACACAAGACATGCAAAACTGACAGTCTGAAAATTATAAGGCATTGTTAAAAGCAACAAAGATCCAAATAGATGGAAAAACATCCCATGTTCATAGATCAGAAGACTTAACATTTAAGATGTCAATACTCCCCAAACTGAGCTATAGAGGCAACGCACTCAGTATCAAAATTCCAGCTGGCTTTTTGCAGAAAGTGACAAGCTGATCTTAAAATTCATAAGGAAATGCAAAGAATCCAGAATAGCCAAATCATCTTTTAAATTTTAAAAAAGTTCGAGGACTCACTCTTCCAAATTTCAACACTTACCACACAAAGTTATCGCAAACAAGACAATGTGGTACTGGCATAAGGATAGGCTTATAAATTAATAGAATATAATTTAGAATCCAGAAATAAACCGGTCAACTGACCATTTATGGCCAACTGATCTTCAACAATGGTGCCATAATAATTCAATGGGGAAGTATAATCTTTTCAACAAATGGTGTTCAAGCAACTGGATATTCATACACAAAAGAATGAAGTTTTGTATATACCATATATTGAAGTTAGCTCAAAATTTGTCATAAACCCAAATGTAACAGCTGAAACACTAAAACTCTTGTAAGAAACATAGGAGTACTTCTTTATGACCTTGAGTTAGGCAAAGCTTTATTAGATACAACACCAAAAGCATGAGACAAAAGAAAAATTCAGAAAAATTGCACTTCATTAAAATTGAATACTTTTGTACTTCAAATGATACCATAAAGAAAGGAAAAAGACAACTCACAAAATTGGGAGAAAATATTTGCAATTCATGTATCAAATAAGAGGCTAGTATCCAGACTATATGAAGAACTACTCAAGAATAAAAAGACAAATGACCCAATTTAAATAGACAAATGATTTGAAGAGACATGTCTTCAAAGAAGATAAGCAAATGGACAATATGCACGACGGTGCTCAGCATCTCTAAGCACGAGGGAAACGCAAATCAAAACCACAATGAGATACCACTTCACACCCACTAGGATGGCTACAATCAAAAGACGGACAATAACAAGTGTTGACAAGAAAGTAGAGCAACTGGAACCCTCATACACTGCTGGTGGGGATGTAAAGTGGTACAACCAATTTGAAAAACCGGTTGGTAATACCTCAAAAAGCTAAACATAGAGTGACCCAGCAATTCCTCTCATAGGCATTTACCTAAGAAAAATAAAAACATACAACCATACAAAAACATATATACAAATGTGCATAGCAATGTTATTCATAACAGCCAAAAAGCGAGGGAAAAAACAAATGTCCGTCAACTGGTAAATGGATAAACAAAATGTGTATACATATATATGCAATGGGATATTATTCAACCATAAAAAGGAATGAAATGCTGACAGGTGCCACAACATGGATGAACTTGAAAAACATCATGTTAAGAAGCCAGACACAAAAGGCCACATATTGTCCGATTCCATTTATAAGAAATGGCCAGAATAAGCAAATCTACTGAGACAACAAGTAGGTTAACGGTTGCCTGGGGCTGAAGGGGTTGGGGGAAATGGGGAGTAACTAAGGGGTATAGGGACAATAAAAATGTCCTGGAATTGAATGGTGACGATTGTTGCACAACTCAGTGAATATACTAAAAACCACTGAATAACATACTTTAATGGATGAATTGTATGATAAGTTAATTATATCTCAATAAAGATATTTTTAAAAAAACAATATATACATGTGTTTTATGTAATACATAAAACTAACGTATCATCTATATACTGTCTGATGAGTTACTGAATTTCTCTTGAGCTTCAGTTTGCTCCCTTGTAAAATGAGAGCAGTGAAAAAAACCTACCTTACAGAGTTCTTACAAGGGTCAAAGTACAATGCCTAAGCCCATAGTAAGCACTAAGAAGAATTCGCTCTTATTATCATACACCCACACTGTGTAGTTTCATATAAGCTGTCACTTTCTTCCTAAAAAGGATCTGTTCAAATTTCATTAGTTAATAGTAGGGCTTAGGGGCTTCAACAAACGATACCAGTTCAGTAAGCAAGAGTTTTCAGAATTTCACTGGAATTCACTTTTGAGGCAGATCATTTTTTTTCTTTCTTCAGTCATGAGCTGTACCACATTAAAAGTACCCACCCCTTTTAACTATACTAGTGCCTCCCCCCAAAAAAGAAATGAGATTTCTCACTTCTCCTTCCTAGTTGCTAATTTAAGTCCACCAACTTTTCTTGCTCAAAGCCTCCTTTTCCATCCTGCTGTCCTTGGAGGCAGGAAAAGGCTGAACTTTGAGTGCAGGCTGTAGAGACAGACAACAGGCCCACTTCGCCAGGTCCCTCACTAGCCTAGGGTGAATTACTCAACCCTCCAGTGAGCTGGGACCTAGCATGAAGTAAGAGCTTCATAAACTACCACTGTTACCTCTTGAGGGGCCCTCGGGCAATCACTCTCATTCCTGTGCATTCTCAGACTGCCTTGGTCCTCTGTGGCTGTGGCCTGAACTGGTTCCCCCATTCCACGTCAGAGGGGGAAAGGTCTCTACAGGCCCGGCTCCCTAGGTGAGCCTGAGCCACTGAGGGCCGACAGGGAGCACCTGAGAGTTGGCTCCAGGCTCTTACCTGGGATGCTTGGCCCCTGGCTCATGGCAGGCCTCCAGCCAACAGGCACTGACTTGAATGTGTGCCCAGTGGCCTCACCCAGCCTTGCTGCAGGCTGGGGTGAGCACCGCAGGGTGGTTCCCTGTCGGGCTCCAAGTATTGCTGCTGCCTAGACCCTCTTCCTCTTGCCTGGGTTTTGTGCTTTCACCTGACGGTCTCTAAGCGGGGACTGCCACTCTGTACCCCACTCAGTCCCAGGGTTTTCCCTCCCCTGTCTAAGGTGCGCTGACTGACCTTTGTGTTTGTCCCTTAAGTTTTCATTCATTCTCTCGGCATCGGTAAGAAGGCCAATGATGTTTAACAGACCTCTCTCACTAAATGACAAATGGCATAACCATAACGCAAATCATTTCAATTGTACCAACCAACTTCAAGGCCCCACTGAACAGTAAAGACATTAGAGCCGATGGGTTAAGAGGCACTTAATAAAATGCCTCTGCTGAGCAAAAGTTGAAGGCTAGAAACAATCACAGTTGACAAAGTTACATAAACAGCCAACTCCAGCCATTAGCAAAAGGGAGGGGAGGGGAGAGCTGACTCACATACACTCAGAAACACGGACTTATCCGCTTCATCTGGATGAACTTGATTCTTTCTGTGCTGCTGTTCCTAGAACAAAATAAAATTCTTACAGCTACCAGGATGCCTGCTTAAGTCTCACTCGTGGGTTGGAAAGAATGAAGGAAAGGACAGC
Source organism: Rhinolophus hipposideros (assembly GCF_964194185.1). Taxonomy (NCBI): domain Eukaryota; kingdom Metazoa; phylum Chordata; class Mammalia; order Chiroptera; family Rhinolophidae; genus Rhinolophus; species Rhinolophus hipposideros. Next base: position 13,363,826 of record NC_138070.1, read on the forward strand.
CGAAACTTACTGGCAAACAAAACATTAAATGAAACAGCTGGTTTTATTACTGGGGTAAGTAGGAACTGTTTGTTTTTAATTACACAATCAATCTGTATTCCTTGTAGAAAAACTGGAACATACATAAAAGAAACTAAATATGCATGATCATAATAGTAACAGCAGCAACTATGGTAAATGGTATTGCACCCGTTAACTATGTGCCTGCATTTTCAGATCGGTTCTCTGCCTTATTTTCCACAATCCTGAAATGGAGGCACTTTTACTGAAAGAAGCAGAGTGGAAGGGTTAAGAATATAAGAATAGGACAGAGTTCAACTTTCTGGGTTCACATCCTTGTTCAGCCACTGGCTAAGTGTGCAACTGAGCCTCTCCACTCAGTTGCCTAACCTGTAAAATGGGAATCATAACAGCCTACACTCAGAAGATTGGTGTGAGAATTAAATCTAAAACTGCACATAAAAATTTCAGCACAGAGCCTGGCAAAATAGTAAGGTTTCAGTGTTACTTGCCTCATTTTTACAAGTGATAAAACAATTCAGCAAGGGAAAATAACACACCTATTCAAACAACTTAATCAGCATTAGTACCAGCCATTAACCCAACTGCCTCCAACTCACAGAAGTAGGTAGCTATTTCATAACCAACAGAGGATCTCAATAAATAGGAAAGCGACAAAATATTTTCTGCCACGTATTTTAATAACATCAATTATCAACCTCTTGACCCTGAACCAGTTACATAATTTGCTGGGCCCAGTAAAAAATGAAAATGCAAGGCACCTGATTCAAAAAAATAATTATGAATTGCAAGACAGTAACAGTAGAGCATTAAACCAAGTAGGAGCCCCCCAGTGTAGGTAGCCCTTAAAACCAGCTTGCGTCTGGATGTTACAGATTGAAATTGGATTGCACGGTCACGACAGTCAAGCTTCCATGGTCAAGACGTTCTTTATGAATACATTTCAACTATCTCTTTCCCAAAAGGAACAGGTATACTGTGAAATGATCTAGGGATAACCAATAACCAAGTCAAAACCAAGTAACAGCAAGTATGAATATTCCTCCTTGACAGTTCAAAGCATTAAGAACCAATTTACTCCAGAAAAATCGACTGCAAAATTGAAATTCTCTAATCACAAGTGTCCTTAATGATTTTCAAGGTAAAAGGCTCTGAGAAATTTCAATGAACACTTTTATCGCAGCTTGCAGAAAAAAGGAGATCATTCAACTATGCCACATTTTGGATTCTAAACCAGGCCTTCCTTCTTATCAAATAAGCTTTTCTATAAATAAAAAATGCATTTCATTTAAACTCTTTTCTTCACCTCCAATAACTAGGAAACCTGCTGTTTTTAGAAATCGGTATTGAAAGAGTGTGTGGTTTAATGATGAAAATGAACCTCTCTGTCAAATGGGATGTCAGTTCTGTACTTTGTACTTTAATCTTGATATTTCGCAAGAAGCTGGGTGGCCTGATACTGAGGAAGTGCAGATGCAAAAAGCAGCAGACCTGAAAACCAGGACTGTCCAGTTATTTTTAAAACGTCCAAGGTGAGTGAGACTTAGAGTTAAGAGCCAAATGATGGTCTCCCTCTGAGCCACGTCTACTAACAGAAAGGGAATTAAATAATCAGGAATACTAGGATGAATCCTTTACTCTGGGGGCACGATCTAATTAAGACCAATGACTCTGACAATAAAAGTTTATTCTCTCTGGATGGAGGATTTAAATGAAAAAAGAACGACTTCTGACTTCCAGTGGGTGCTCAACAGATTTAACAGAAACATGGCGAGGTGTACGAACACGCTTAGTAGTAACCTTGCATCAAACAGGATGACGCTGGCTTTGCTCAATGTTCGCCAACCGAAAGAAAACCAATGCTCCCTTTTCCCCCTAAAATGTCTTGACAATTAGAGTGTCCATTTGGAGCCATTTAAAAAACCAGAACTTCAGCACACAGGATAAAATGCCGTCAACGAGAACAATTATACCAAATAACTACAAATCCTCATCCTAACTGCTAAGTCTGTTAGCTTGTAACTGGAAGGGCCAATCATTCCCAGAATTGTTGAGATGCCTTGAAAGCAGGGTTTCTCAAGGAAAACACTGACGCTTGGGGGCAGATAATTCTGGGTTGTGAGGGGCTACCTTGCACATTGTAGAATGCTGAGCAGCATTCCCTCGCCTCTACCACTAGATCCCAGGGGCACCCACTCCCCACTTGTAACAACCAAAATTGTCTACACGCATTACCATTTGGAGGGGCGAGGAGTCAACATCACCTCCCACAGAGAACCACTGCTTTAAAGAGATGGCAATAAATAAAAGACAAGGCATCAAAGCACTGTAGAACAGAAAGGGATTTTAAGGATCCAGGGCACCAAGGGATTCTCAAACTTTGGTACCTGTGCGTCCGCCTCCCCGGGCCAGAGAGGGAAAATGCCTTGCCCAAGGTCACAGGACGAGTTAGGACCTGGACTCCCAAGGCCACCAAGACCTGCCTTACAAAAAGGGTGCACGGGGTGAGAGGTGAGTGCTGTTCTCACCTCTTGGGAGAGGCAGTGGCACCTAACTGGTGCAGACGGCGCACTCTGGAACAAGCCGGCCACAGTTAAAACCCCAACTGGGGATTTAATAAGAGGGCGACCTTGCACGAGGCACTTCACCTCTGAGCGACTCAGTTTCCTTCTCTGTCAAATGTAATAATAACACTACTATCTCCTAAGATTGTTGGCCAGGCAAGAAGAGATAATGTCAGAAGGCCCTCCGCACGGGGCCTGGCACACAGTCAGCACTTCATCTATGTTCCATTATTCTTGCTGCCCCGAGACTGCAGAATTGAAGGGGTCAGCGGAGCGCCGAGGAGAGAGGGAGGCAGATGGGCTCCGGGAGGCGAAGCGACCTCGGATTTCCCCTCCTCCCTCACCCGGGCGGGACCCCCGCCCCGCCCCGCCCCTCACCTGGCCCCGCAACTCCTTCTCCAGCTGCCGGTAGTCGTTGTTCCAGACCAGGAGGTGCAAAGGGAAGTGGCCACTGGCGTCGCGGACCGAGGACATGGCGAGGAGGCCGCAGCCGGGCCCTCACCGCCCGCTTGCCAAGCCTCAGCCCCCGCGGGGTCTCCGGCACCCGCCCGCCCGGCCGCCGGCGAGCGAAAGAACAAGGCGAACGAGCGAGGGGCGCAGAACGCGGCCGAGCGGCCTCGTGGGCCAAGTGCGGGGTGTGCGGGAGTCGGGGGTCCGCGGGCTGGGTCGGGGACCCGGTCGGCCGCGCCCACCCCGCGCCCCGCCGCGCTCCCGCCGGCGCTGACAGCTACCGAACCGACTTCTGCCGGCGGAACTGCCCCAAACAGGGAAGTGCCGGGAGCGAACCACCACACGCCGCGGCGGGGAGGAGACAGGGCCAGCCACCGGGCCCGGGGTCCGCCCGATCCCACCCACCTCCAACTCCACACTGGGACACACAGTGTGATCGACCAGAAAAGCGCTGAAATTATTTCCTTTAACCCAGGATCTGAACAGGGAAAACTCAGTCTGCCGTCACCAGCCCCTTTCCCCTGCTCCATTAACCTCACATGGTTCTGTCCACAACTGGGCCTCTTCCAACAGCTCGGCGGTCAGGGGGTGACAACAAGGCCTGGGCAAAACCATTCCAGCTACTGACTCCCTTGCAGCCTTTTTGGACCTGGGCAGAGGCTTCCATGATTGGTCAGAAGCCATTTTGGAAATGGGCAACACCGAACAATTTTAAAAGCGGGACTATAAACCCTGGCGAAGTGGCATTAAATAGTTGCATTATATGGAGGTAGTTCTTTCTTATGGTTTCTCGGGGAAGGGCATTTTGAACCAGATAATTATTTCTATGGGGGTTGTCCTGTGCTTTGTAGGACATTCAGCAGCATCCCTGGCTTTTCTACCCACTGGATGCCAGTAGCCCTACCCAAAAAATGTCTACAGACATTGCCAGTTATTCCCTAGAGGAGAAAAATCATCCCCAGTTGAGAACCACTGTTCTAGCTGAACTCCAAAATAGGTTATGATTCAGTTACTTATGGTGGTGGTTTATTCCACATATGAGTGTCATTTATTTTTGAAGCTAACCTCTTGAATTTCGGTTATGGCTGAAAGGACTAATAGAGAATTCCCAGACTTGACCACAGCTTACAAGTATAAAGCTCATTCTTTGAGTTTCAACCTAAGACTCTATAGCTCCTTGATTCAATGAAGAACCAAGTCAATTTACAGCTACTCACCAGCCTGAGCTTTCTGCACACCTGTCTACGACTAGACCACATATCTGGGTGAAGTTATTTAATGCCTCCTGAAAGCTTACCCTCTGCCTTCCTTGCTTGTGCACATCCAGCTTTTCAGATGCCTGCAACAACAGCTGCTCAAGAATCCTGGATTAATCCATTCTCTACACATGCTGAGTCCAGAAGATTTGTGAGTCTGCAAACCAAAATAGGATGCAGGAGCATGGGGATGGCATCCAGACGCTCTGTGGATGTGTGGGAATTATGTGGTTATGCACACACCACGTTTATCAAAATGGAGACATGGACAAAAGACCAGAGCTTCTGAGACCCCTTCCAGGACTTTCTATCCTTTCAGGAGTCTCGTGCAACTTAACCTTCTTCCTCGTTATTGTCTCATGGTTATTGAACATCTCTTATCCATTGGTTGGAAAGCTCCACAATGGCTGCTTACCAGAGCACCAAAAGTCAAAACAGTACCTAGCCCATAATACGCATCCAATATTTGCTGAATGAAGCTCATAGTTGTGTTTCCCTATGAGGAATAAGTGAAGAAAACAAGACGAAATCAGTATAACTCTGCTGACTTAAAGTGGAGTCTGTGTAGTCAAGGTGACAAAATTGGTTTGGACCATATGAGCTGACTCATAAGGAATAGATTTTATTTTACTTTAACTTGCCTAAGGACTTAAACCATTGAACTTTTCAGTTATGCATAGATAATCCTCTGAAGGACTAAGGAAAGAACGTTCACATGTCCGTACCTCCTGACAATCATTATGCAGACCACCTAACATATGGAAGGTCACCGTCTCAGACCAATCCAGAAGCTAAGAACGCAAGACTTATTCTTCGCAAGAATGTATTTTTTTTTTATAAGAACCATGAACTTTTATCTTCAGAACATTCTGGGTGTTACCTGGTAGTATTTTCAATTTGCAAATCCTAATACCTTTGAATAAATCTTTGTCGTGTATTTGTAGTCAAAGCCTCCTGACTCTTTTATGCTGGGTTGACACACATAACACACACAATAAATATTCATTCGCATTAGGACCACATCTCTTCTCTCCTCCACACTGATTAAACTTATCTCATTGCGTTTATCTCACAACGTCCTATAAATTACTCTATCTTATCTATTCCTATTTTCTAAAAAGTGATTATAAAATAATAGTAATACCAAATACCAATAATAACAGGAGCTGTTATTATTGAAGACTTACAATGGGGCAGGCACACCACACCTTTCTGTAAATTATTACATTTGTCCTTATCTAGATAGTAAATATTTAGCTTTGCAGGTCATATATGAGTTTTATTGAATATTCTTCTTCCTTTTTCTCTTCCTATTTTTCTTCTTCACAAACCTTTAAAATTGTAAAAGTCATTCTTAGGAAGCAGGCCATACAAAAGCAAATTGAGGGGTAGAGGGAGATAACACATTATCTCCGTTTTGCGGATGATACTAAAACTGCAGCCTAAAGAAGCATCTAACATTTTTATTTTACTTATTTTTTATTGTAGGTCTATTGCAGTAGAATGTAAGCTCCACAAGGACAGGATTTTTCTCTCTTTGCTCACTGCTGTTTCTCTAGTGCCTGGAACAGTGTGTGGAACATAGCAGGTGCTCAATAAATATTTGTTGAATAAAGGAATGACTACACGGCTTAACTTGGCCAAAATTATACTGTGTGATTTGACTATTAGTTGCCTCAGTCATGTTGTGACTGCGTAGTCTGGTCATTAGGTTTTGCTGTTTGCGCTGGTATCAATCGGTGTTGGGACAAAGCGAATCTCTTCTAGGGAGGGAGACCCACACTCTAGATTGACAAGTATGACACAAGCTGTTGGGGCACATATCTGCCCTCACTCAAGATGGAGATAAGGCAGCGGTACCTTTCCGGTCACATGACTGCCGGACGCCGACAGGCGCCTCCCCGCGCGTGCGTGCTGCGCCCCGGCTGCGAGGCGCTGAAGGGAGAGGCGCCGCCGCCAGCGCCGCGGAGAGGACCCGTTAGAGCGGAAGCGCTGCCGCCGCCGCCGCCGCCACTGTCGCCTTCGCTGTCCCGGGGCCCCCAGTACCCGGCAGGTTGGAGGTGGGAGCCATGTCGAAGCGGCTCCGGAGCAGCGACGTGTGCGCTGACTGCAACGGGCCGGGTGAGTCGCACTGGCCGGGCCCGCTCCCCTCAGCTCTCCTGACCCGGACCCCTGCCCGGGGACCGCCCCCTTGGGTCGGGCGGGTCCCGGCGGCGGCGCCCCACACCCCATGCCCGAGGTCGCGACGAGAAGGCATCGGGGCGGCTTGGGGACGGGGGCCGTCGGGCCTGTCAGAGCCGGGCGGACAGGGGGCCGCCGCCCGCCGGTACCTCTCGTCCCTCGCTTCCCTGTGGTCCCCTCTGTCCCAGGCCGAGTGGGGCGGCGGCGGGCTCCGGGCTGGGGCCACTTCAACAGGAAGGGGCTTGGGCCATCCGCGGGAAGGTCGGTTACCGACGTGAACGGCGAGCGTCCCGCCGACTGCGGCGGGCGGAGGCTGCAGGTGTCGCCCTCCCGTCTGCCCCGCCGCTCCCCGGAGCCGCGCTCCGCGAGGGGGCCCTGCCCGGAGGGACGCGCCCGAGGACCCGCAGAGGATTCCCTCTCTCCCGCCGCGCGGGCTCCCACTCGGCGGGCGGAGTCGCCGGGGTGTCGGGGGTCTTGCCGACGCCGCCGGCCCCGCGGAACCTGTGCTGCGTTTCGTGTGCAACGTGCGTCTCAGGTTCGGCGATCGGAGCGGCGTGCAGTCAACCTGGGTTTTGCCTCCGGGTGACCTTGGGCTGATGACTTCGTTTGGCCGAGCCTGGATCTCCTCCTGTTTCCAGTGTGGATGGTGGGGAGCACCACGCTCAGTGGTTAGCAAGATGCGCTCGATAAATGTTCTTAGGCTCATCTCATCTCGTAGTGTGTTCTTTAGTCCAGAACCTTGGCAGCCCCTTAAAAGCCACAGTTGAATTTCTGAACCGTACATGCATGACAACTTACAAAACGAAGCAAGAAAGAAAAAAAGAAAAAAAAAACACTTTGGTAAATAGACATATTTGGGCATTCAGGCAGTAGAGGCCTCACGGGGTTGTTGAAAGGTTAAAACCATTTCTCCCATGCAAAATTTTCAGATTTACGAGTTCAGGTCCATCTTAGCAATTGGGATTGAATTGACAGGTCTCTGCTGGTCTTCAGTGTTCAGGTTTATCTGCTTTGAATTTGAAATGATTCGAAGGTAAGATGGCTCTCTGGGCACAGCAGCGTCCAGTAAACGATCTTAATGAAATCATTGAGCAGCCCGTGTGTTTGCAACTGTTGTAAACTTCATCTTGTCATATGGAAGTGGAGACTGATTTTTAAGTAGTACTATGATAACTCCAACCTTATGTGGTTATTTCGTGGCCGGTATAGTGCCAGTGGGGTTACCAGTTTCCTTTGAAGATAGAGAGAAGGGCGGAGGACTTTAAAAAGAAGAGTTTTGTAAACCAACGTAGTGTGGGTTATACAAACTCCATCGTTTTCTCTAAAAACGGTATTTGTTCCACTTCCTTATTTTCTTGCCTGTTTGCAGTTGAGCTGTCTGTGATGTGTTTGATTCATGTGAGTCTAGATTCAAACTTCCTCTTGGAAATCGTAGTCTTTACTTCTTAATGGATGATAGCTGGGGCAGAGGAAAACCGTGGCCTAAAGACTACCTGGCACGTCGGGAGTGTTTTATGCATTTCAGAACATTTTCTCTTCCACTGTATCATTTTAGTTGTCTCATATGCCTAATCTACAGAGACTTGAGTCACTTCCTTCCTGTTTTGAGTATAATTAGTTTACCTTGAAATGTTCCGTGAACTTGAACAGCTAGGAATTTATGCTGCTTTTTCTGCAAAGCCCTAGCGAAAGAGTTACCTTTAGGATTAGGGACCTTTTAGAGAGTCTGATGAATGCTGAGGTCCTCTCCCCAGAAAAACGCATGTGTACTTACTCTTTCATACGGAATTTATGTTAAGATTTCTCAGTGGGGTCACAGACATCTTTAAAACCCATTTATTGTATTCCTGGAGCCCAGGTTAAGTATCCCTGGCATTAAACATTCAGATAAACGGGAGTGCTCACCCAACATCATTCATACAAAGTCTAGTTGGATTTTACTGTGTTAACATTCTAATATTTGTTCCATGGGATTCTGATCCGTGATGTTAAAGTGATTAACTGAGAACTTTGCTTAATGTGTGTTAAATGCTTGCTGTCTTGTTCCTGTTTAATTTCCTCCAAGAACATCGTGAATCATCTGAGTGATATGTGAAAACTAAAGCTGTGATTCAAAATAGTCTGGATTTTTTTGGGTCATTAGTAGTGGTACCATACTGCAGAAAGCAATGTTATGTATCATTGTAGGGATCCTTCATCTTGATGTTTCCGATCTTTGCTTTTTATTTGTTTATTTTTTCACTGTTCAAGGTTTATTTGGTGTTTTAGTTGATATGACACTTGGATAGTTGGCTGCATTATTTATATGTAGACTTTTCTTTGTACATTATATGCCAATGTACACTACTCTGATACATATAGGACACAAAGTAAGAGTCTTTAGAACAGTTACGTACAAGCCAATCTTTGTTTTTTAGAATGATGTGGTAGTACTGACAGAGTTGTACTTCATTGAATTATTTTGTTTCTGTTTTATTTCATGACAAACATTTAACCATGATCATGTCTTAGTAAATATTTTACTTTAAAAAAAATGAATCTAGTTCAATTTAAATATATCCTACTCTGAGTTTAACTACCTGAAAACGGCTGAGATTTTCACTATAGTAATACAGTGTTCATGTGAAACATTCGACATTTTGAGTATTAACAATCAAAAACTTTTTCCAGTGGTCACTTTTTAGTGGGCTCTTGAAAATGTCTGAATGATCCTTAGAAATTAATCTGTAACAGCTAACATTTCTGAGTACTTACTATATGCAAGCAACTTTACTCACTTGTTACATCCTCATTACCCTGAGATGTATTCTTATTCCCATTTGATCTGTGGTGAGGATAACTTGCTCAAAAAAACAACTTGCCTGAAATCACTGTCCGAGAAGTGGGAGAGTTGGGGTTCAAACCCTGGACTGCTTGTCTCTACGGCCAATCCTCTTAACCACCACACTCTCGGACTCCTAGGATTTGTCTTTGATTGAAATCCCATAACTTTTCATTTTATGGTTGGAAAGGGTTTGAATAAGGTGTTAAAAATGGTAAAGGTGGTACATATGCATTTTAAAGATTTTTGTGGATCTTGAAGAACTTTTAAATATAACCTTTAGACCACACAGCTTGAGTAGCACCTATTGTCACCCCATTGTGAGTCTCATGAAATGTAGGTCTTTTTTTTTTTTTTTTGGCTTCTAAATATTCAGTTTCCATCCCCAGTGTGAATTACTCTTTGTTTCAATGGATGTCTTACGAAGTTCTATGGGACTTCATGGAAAAAAAAGTATTATACACACTCCAGAAATATTACTTGTTTTTATTTTACATCTCGGCTTCTGTGAAGCTGCTGTTATTACAGATCTGTTCTTTCAGATCAGTTGCAAGATGGACTCAGGAGTTTTATTTAAAACAACTAATGAATATCCTAGAACATCCCCCAGTGGAGAGGGCGAGGTTTCCCAGTCTGTCCCCAGAACCATTGCAGCTGAACCGTTTTATAGTTTTGTCACTCGCAGTTTTCTGCTAAGCAGATAGTCACATAGATTTTTAGCAGTCTTTTCACTCCTCAGCAAGTGCTGTGTGGATTATTCACTGTCACAGTTATATTACCTTGCCATTTGTGGAGATGGCTTTAAAATGATTCATCTGTATTCTCTCAATTTGCTTCTTTCATGTTGAATGAAGGAACATATATCTGAGATGGTAGATCCCATTCGGGCTTCATACTGTGGCCATGAACCAGAAAGTAGCTAACTGCTTAGTTAGGATTTCCACTCATGTTTTTGGTTTCAATGAACATTGTACCCAGTCAGCCAGGACAGGTGGTATCACTAGACAAACGCACTGGCTTGATATGTCGATTAGCCTACTAATACTAAAACGACAAAAATGTCTTTTTTTTTTTTTTTAAACTATACTTCAGTCATCTTTTGCCATCTGGAAGTAAAATATCCAACTTGTATCCTCGCCTCTGAGATTTCATTCTTCCTTCCAGATCCTTCCTGGGCATCAGTAAATAGGGGAACTTTTATATGTGACGAGTGCTGCAGTGTCCATCGGAGTCTAGGGCGCCATATCTCTCAAGTAAGGCATCTTAAACACACACCATGGCCTCCAACATTGCTTCAGGTAAAGGATGAGAATTCTTGTGGTTTGTAATTTAAGTTTTTAGGGCTCATTGTTTTAGGAACTAAAATTTCTCCTACTCTACTTAAATCGTACAAAAATGTTTGAGTTGTAACTGAATAGAGGTTCTGTGCCCAACAATGCTGTGTGTGTGTGTGTGTGTGTGTGTGTGTGTGTATTGAAGTCATCATTTAAGATTTTGTTCCTTCCTAACATAAATCTTGTCCCAATAGGTCGATTATAGAAAGACAGATACATAAATAGTCATCAAAATTTCTTGGTACTGTTTCAATGCTGACTTTCTAGAATGTCTCCAGAAATTGTTTTCAAACAGTCTATCTTTTCCACATACCACGATGAATGTTTCTGAAAGCTACTGCCTTAGAAACTTTTTCATTAATGTACATATTCCTGAGTATTTGCTAATATTTTTAGAACATTTTTTCCTACTTTGATAGAAGCATGAACTGGGAATTCTCAGAAGTTTCTGAAACATCTGATTTAAGTTTTCTTCAAGTTCTTGTTACTAGTTAGAGACCAAATCAATGAACATATTTTGATTGATTGCCTAACACTCTGCTAGGTGTTAAGTGGGTTGTTTTATTTGGGGTTCAATGTCATGTCACCTGTACTTCTATTTTGGGGTGCACATTCTTCAAGTTCTATTGGAACTAAGAATTAAGCATGTGTTTCTCCTTCATTTGTCTTGAGTACATATTTTACTAAATCTATGGCAGCTGCACGACACGTCCCTTCAACATGCCTATGTGAACCAAGGGACCAGGGCAAGCGGGTTTGGGTTTCTGATGTGAAACTATCTCCACTAATGTAAAAACCAGATGGGGCCATGTCAGAAGTCATGCTTTGAAATGAAATTGGGAGATATGTTTTATTACTAACTTTGCTCACAGATTTCTAATAGCTCATTCTCATGTGAAAGTGGGTGTTTACTGCCCTCAGGTCTGTGTTTACAGATTTTATTATAGGATATGAATCAAGTCCAGAGATGAGTAGTTTAAAATGCCAGGGTTGACCCTAAAATAACAATTCCCAAAGTATGGCACATGAACCACCAGTGGTACTCAAGACAGATGTAGATAATACTCAAGTATTTATTTTAGTGGTTGCATTATTTTAATATATATAACAAAACTATAACTAGCACATAAAACCATAATTGCCAGTAAAAGTTTTTTTAAAAGTGAGTGTTTTTAAAGAAAAATTTAAGTGGATAGTGCATGGGTTGTCAAGAATCTTACAAATAGTATTTGGATAATCAGTCTTGGGAAACACTGCCCTAAAGTGTCGAAGTACTCTTCCTTCATAATCTATAAGCACAATATATTCAAACCCATGTAGGTATTTAGCTGTCCTACTAGTCAAACCTGAATTCTGCGTACAGGTTCATCTTTCTCGTTCTACAATCAGATATCCCAGTTAGGCTAGTGTTTGTAATGGGGCTTGGTTTTCCTAGTTCAGTTACTGATTCCTACTGAATATTTGTGGAAAGACATTAAAATATGATTTTATACTGCTTGGTTTTAGATGGTTGAAACCTTGTATAACAATGGTGCTAATTCTATATGGGAGCATTCTTTGCTGGACCCTGCCTCTCTCATGAGCGGAAGACGTAAAGCTAATCCACAGGATAAAGTACAGTGAGTGGAATGTTTATAAATACCTTTATTTCTTTGTAACACATGGGGCCCACTGAAAGGAGTGCAGCTATTTTTGACTAGCCTCCACAAGGGCATCACAGGAGGTGGTTACCCCGATTGTTCATTGAGCTGGTTTCTATTGGAAATGCAGAACAAGGCTGGGCACCGGACCATCTCTTTTGCATGGTTCCCCAGCACAAGTCAGTGGTTTCTCCAGTTTGAGACTAAGACTTGGAAGTTGTTGATGTAGTCAGATTTAATCTTAGGCGTTCAAACAAGAGGCTGTCAGACCAGAAATCTAGGCTTTGGGCTCCACGCTACCTGATGCCTCAAATATAAGATGGGATGAAATGCTGCTTCCTCACAACGTTGCTAGGTCAGTTAAGAAAATTGCGCAGAGAAGAAAGATGCTGTACCAAGCTGGTATTCTGCAGTCCTGGCCATTATAATGACTAATACATGTTTTCAGACTTCAGGTCTTACCCACTGCTGAAACTTTTTCAGTATTGTTCATTTTATTCTTGAATGGGGGATGTGGGTCACTTCCTCTTCTTTTTACACTCTAAAGAATGGGGAATGTTGTATCTGAACTGCAAGTGAACTGTTTTCTTTTTGTTTTCCAACCAGTCCTAATAAAGCAGAATTCATCAGAGCCAAGTATCAGATGTTAGCATTTGTCCATCGCTTGCCCTGCCGGGATGACGATAGTGTCACTGCCAAAGATCTTAGTAAGGTGGGTCACACCTTTGAAAATCTCTAAAATTGCTGGATGAAACCGCATATTGTTTTGTTTGGAAAAAAAAACTTTCGAAGGAAGAAAAGAAAAACAAAACAAAAACTGCTTTCTATTCACTAAATCGTAACAGCGTTTGTTTTTTTGTTTTGTTTTGTTTTTGCAATTGGTTTTGTCTTGAACCTTACTTCACATGGCAGCCATTCATGTTAGTAGAGGTATGGGCAAAGAGGGAAAATAAATATCTAGAAAACTATTTGTTTTCCAGATATGGTTTGAAAATTATATTCTGTACGTTTTTTGTTTATTTAATTTTGAAATAGGAACCATCTCAGAGTTTGTTTCTAGAAGGGACTAGAAAGTTTGTGGGGCTTCTTCAGGTTTCTAGATTGCATACTGAGTAGGATCTTCAGGAAGCAGGGTGTGACTCAAAGCTGTAGTACATGGGATGGTTTATTATATTTGTAAAATGAGTAGATGGTTTTTTTTATGTGGGCCTTTGCATGTTTTTGAAAGATGCTCCAAGAAATATGCATCTTTATGTTCAAAGCACTGCTTTTGGCAAATGCTCACACAGCACGGGCACTCACAGTTCAGAATTTGAAACTTGGCGTAGAAATGTATATTTCTTTCTTTCTTGTTATTTCCGTTCTTGTTACTTCTGTTAATTAATAAGATGTAGTACGTGTTTTTTACCACAATTTTTAAAAATAAAATAAATGAACTTCAAGGAAGACTTAGATATAGATGTTAGGGTAGATTTTTTCATTCCTATGGAGAGGGTTATTGCATTTTCTACAATTCTAGGTTAAACTTGAAGGAAGGCAGCTCGTCTTCTGAATATATAATCACGTTTCTGCAGTGGTACAGAGTTTGGTACACCACAGGCCTATTTCCCACCCGGAAAGACTTTATTAAAGCATTGTATACAAGGCCAAGAGTAGCGGTGTGGGGAGGGTGTGGTACAAGGCAGAACCCCACAGTCTGCGCAGTGTAGCATATGAAGTCCTAAAGCCCTAGGTTCAACAACAACAACAAATAATAATAATAGTCATAGTGGCGGCTGTATACTTGGAGCGTTTTCTATGTACCAGGCTCTATGCTAGGCACTTGATTACATCATTGACTCCTTACAGTAACCCTGTGAATAGTTGTCATTATCATGCCCATTTTAGAGATGAGGAAAATGAGGTTCAGATGGCTTAAAGAACTCACTTGAGGTCACACAGCTTGAAGGGTGTATGGTTTGAAATTCAGGTCTGTCAGACTTCAGAGCCAATCTCAGCCACCTCCTTATCTTGCCTCTCCCGCAAGGTCTAATTGTGCTACTTAGATAGGTCCTGCGTTTGGGCAGGTTTAGTTTCCTTATCCATAAAATGGGCCTGACCCTGCCTTAGTGCCCAAGGCTGGTTGTGACCAACAAGGGAGAGATTGCTTCATCTGACTTCCTTACCTAAAGAAAGATTATGTGTTACCAAAATAACGCCTTAAAATGGTCTGCCCGCTGCTCTAGGATATCACTCTTTACACTTTTAACAATATACTTTTTTGTTTGTGTTTTTCAGCAACTCCATTCAAGCGTGAGAACAGGGAATCTTGAAACCTGTTTGAGGCTGTTATCTTTAGGAGCACAAGCCAGCTTTTTCCACCCCGTAAGAAAGCAGGGATTATCCACATATTAATTTGAAACTGAGTGGATTGTGTTCATGTAGTCTCTTGTTTATTTTCTTTGCTTGTTTTTTTTCTTCTTTCCTTTTTTTTCATTTTGGTCTACTTTCTATTAATGATTCTTAGGAAAAAGGAAATACCCCACTCCATGTTGCCTCCAAAGCAGGGCAGATTTTACAGGCAGAATTATTGGCAGTGTATGGAGCAGACCCAGGCACACAAGATTCCAATGGTAAAACCCCTGTTGATTATGCAAGGTAAGAGACCTAGATTCTTGTCACTTATCTCCATTTGGGCTTGTTTGTGTTGTGTATGATTCATTGTTAAATAGCTAAATTGCATATGCTTAACGTTTCACCTCTTTAAAGATTTAATTTGGTTATTTTGCAGATGACATTGTAAACGCATGTGAGCTCAGAACCTAGCAAAGTCAGACAAGGTAGAACCATTAACCAGTGAGCTTAGCTTCCAGTCTTTCATGTAGTCCTTTATAACACTGTGGGGTTTGAGACACAGAGTCCAAATCAAGTATCAAGAATGGCAGAACCCACTCCTCAATTTTTTAATGCTTTTAGTCATTGCTTAAACTTAAAACAAATCCATGTGGATAGATAGATATATGATTAAACAAATAGAGTAAAATGTTAATTGTAGGTTTTAGGTAGTAGATATCTAAGTGCTCGCGTAAAATTCTTTATATTTTTTGTTGTTTAAAAAATTTGTGAAATGCTGGAAAAGTGAATAAATAAATCCATAGGTTAGTCTTGAATATCATTTAAATGACAGAGGATGGATCATCTTTCCTTCTTTTTCCAAATTAAATTTATTAACTGCAAAGTACTATACTATTCTCTGCAGAAAATAAAATGGGTGAAATGACAAAACTGCCCTCCTAGAATTTACTGTCCCATAGAGGAGATGATTCATAAATGCATGAAAGAGTTAAATGAGGCAAGTTAATGTGGAATTCATTGCCAAAATGGATAACTGGATAGCCACTGAAAAAGAAAAAAGCTTGGGCAATTAAATGATGATGTACTATCAATTGTAGGATACTTTCTGATTTCACAGATGTTAAAAAAATGAGAGAGAAAAAAGATGGGCATCACAGAAATCAGAGCTGGGTGGTAGGCTGGAGAATATTTTGTAGTGCCTTATATGGAAGGAAGAGAAACTGACAGAAAGTAGTCTTTGTCTTTTAAGAAGAGAGCCCTCAGTAAATGATGCTTACCATCTCTTACCTTGGAATTTTTTCACATGTGCCTTGCATATAATAGTCTCTCAATGTAATAACAAGTTATGTGCCTTGTTAATAAAAGAATTTTAAAAAGCTGAAATATTTATTTTACAAATAAAAGGGAGGCAAACTTAATGTTTTCTGTTATGGAAATTGAAGACAAGGAGGTAAAATTAGCTATAGGTGTGGATTAGGTTGGTCTGTCTCTCCCTTGAAGTGGTTGTTAAACTCTCAGGCAGATTCAAACTGGTCATCAGAAGCATCTAAAGGAAGGACCTTGTTTAGAATACTGATGTTCACACTCATCCCATCCTTACTGACATGGAATTTCCAAGGGTGGGGCCTGGACATCTGTATATTTTTTAAAGCACTCTAATTAATTTTTGAGACTCTCTACCCTACACCACTTACTAATTTTATCTTCTACTTCATTGGATGAAGTTATTCTTTATCCTTCTCATGAGTCGTTTAATTTATCATTAAGTATTCTGTCTTGTAAATTAATAAAGGAGAGGGAGTAGTTCAGATTGTGAAAACAGTTGATAAAGGTGGGAGTCAAAATAGACGTTAACAATTTACCTCACACAAAAAGGTTGATTATTCTAAGAAGTCATGTTTGATCAATCATTCAGGTGTCCCAGGAGACATCTCTGTACTTTTGTATTTTAGAGCCAGTGTCTGGTGAACGGTATAAATGGTACTTTGTTTTCTCTTGCTAGGCAAGGAGGGCACCACGAGCTGGCAGAACGCCTTGTAGAAATACAGTATGAGCTGACTGACAGACTAGCCTTCTATCTCTGTGGCAGGAAACCAGGTGAGTGAAAGGACAGGGGCCTCTCCACACCTCCAGTCAGTCAGTCTCTGGGAAAACAAGTTGGGACACTATTACTTATGACCTCTGCTTTAACATATCCTTAAGAAAATTGCAAATAATTTCTGTTTGAAATGATAACTACAGCATTTTCAGTTATATGTAGACAATGTCAGTCAAATCTCCTCAAATTCTAGTTTTTAAAACTTTATTTTGGCTCTAGAGTAGTGACTGTTTCAAGCATCCAAAAATTGAACCAAAACTGAATGTGGACCACAGTTCTCGCACATAGTGGGACAAGGAATGGAAGAGCAAAACAACCACTTCTGTAGTTATTTGAAGAATTCTGCTATCTAAGGAACAGAAAAAAGTCCAAAAGTGAACTTTGCTGTTAGCCACCTTTATTTGTGAGGTAGACTTGGGGTTGGTAAACCATGGTCGGTGGGCAAAATCCAGCCTATCACCTATTTTTTTTAAAAGATTGTATTGGGGAAGGGGAACAGGACTTTATTGGGGAACAGTGTGTCCTTCCAGGCCTTTTTTTTTTTTTCCAAGTCAAGTTTTTGTCCTTTCAATCTTAGTTGTGGAGGGTGCAGCTCAGCTCCAGGTCAAGTTGCCATTGCTAGTTGCAGGGGGCGCTGCCCACCATCCCTTGCGGGGGTCAAACCAGCAACCTTGTGGTTGAGAGGACGTGCTCCAACCAACTGAGCCATCTGGGAGTTCAGTGGCAGCTCAGCTCAAGGTGCCGGTGTTCAATCTTAGTTGCAGGGGGCGCTGCCCACCATCTCTTGCGGGACTCGAGGAATTGAACTGGCAGCCTTGTGGTTGAGAGCCCACGGGCCTATGTGGGAATCGAACCGGCAGCCTTCGGAGTTAGGAGCATGGAGCTCTAACCGCCTGAGCCACCGGTCTATCACCTATTATTTTAACTAAAGTTTTATCGCAAGATAACCACGCCCATTCTGTATTGTCTGTGGCTATTTTTGCACTACAGTGGCAGAGTTAAATAGGTTGAGTAGGTGTGACAGAGACCGTATAGTCACAAAACCTAAAATATTCACTGTCTGGCCCTTTACAGAAAAAGTTTGCCAACCCCTGGTGTAGACTGTCCACATATATGTATACAGTGGTTCTCCACCCTTGTTGTACATAGAATTACGAGCCCCTGATGTGGTTCCAGTTCCTGGTGAGATGGAGTAAGCACACTCCACCCTGTTTCTCCTGAATACAATGAAAACCCCTGGACCAAATGAATGGCGTAGCTATCTAAGCACTCTAGCTGGTGCATTAGGGAACTCAAAGTACCGTCAAGCTGGTGGTGAGTGTCCTGTTTATTTTATTTCTGAGATGGCCTCCACGACAGCCTGAAACCTGGAACAGCATAACAGATGCAAAGAAACCTTCTTTCTCCATCGGGTCCAAGGAGTAGGAAATGGAACTCCTACAAGACAGAGAGCAGGGAAATTCCCCTGGGTTTGTTTGGGGTTTTTTTTACCCCTTCTTCCTTTTCCCCCTGTTCTAGCCCCTAGGCCATCCTGTAGCTGCAGTAGTGGCAACAGCAGTGACAGTGCAGGTGCCTAAATCTCTGACCAAGAGCCGGGGGGAGTCCTGATTGCTTTTATTTTTCTATTCTCTCACCACTTGGCCTGGGAGGCAGAACCTAACCTGGTCACTTGCCTGCTAAAACAAAAATATTAACATTCTCCATAGCATTTAAGGAAGACTCAGAGTCTCACAACATAATATTGAAAATGTCCAGGATACCACCCAACGTTACTTGATACATGAAGTACCAGGAAAATCCCAAAGACTTGTAAGGGAAAAGGTAGTCAACAGATGCCAACCCTAGACGACACAGTGGTTGGAATTATCAGACAAAGATTTTAAAGCAGACAATAAAATCATACTCTAAGAAGTATGAACCTTCTTGAAACAAATAGAAATATAAGTCTCAGCAGAGAAACAGAACATATAGAAAAGAACCAAAGAGAAATATTAGAACTGAAAAATACAATAAATAAAATTTTAAAACTCACTGGATGAGCTTCTTATAAGCAGATTGGAGATGACAAAGAAAAGAGCAAATGGATTGAAAATAGATCTCTAGAAATTATCCAGTTTGAGCAATAGAGAGAAAAAAAAGTGGGAGGAAAAAAACTGGACAGAGCCTCAGGGACCTATGGGATAGTATCAGAAGTTCACATTTGTAGCATCAGATTCCCAGAAAGAGCTCAGAAAGAGTGTGGAGCAGAAAAAGTATTTGAAGACATACAGGCTAAAAATTCCGAATTTGCCAAAAGACAAACTTACAGATTCAAGAAGTTCAGTGAATCGCAAACAGGATAAACTCAAAGAAATTCTCATTCAAACACATCAAAATCAAAACTGCTGAAAACCAAAGAAAAAGAAAACATCTGGAAAGCAGCTAAGGAAAAAAGTGACACAACATATAGATGAACAGTTATTTGAATGACTTGATTTCTTATTAGAAACCATGGAGATGAAAAGGAAGTAGAACAATATTTTTAAAGTGTTGGAAGAAAAGAATTGTCAACGTAGAACTCCATTTTCCATGAAAATAACCTTCAGGAATGAAGGAAAAATGAAGAAATTTTAAGATGAAGGAAAATGAGAGAATTAATTGCTCTAAGAAACATGCTAAAGAAAGTTCTTTGCATAGAGGGGAAATGAAACCGGAGGGAAACTTGAAACCTCAGGAATGAAAAAAGAGCAACAGTAATGATAAGTATTTGGATAAATATAACAGACTGTTTTCCTCTTAAGTTCTTTAACGGATGTATGACAATTTAAAGCAAGAGTTATAAAATTGTCCAGTGGGATTTTCAGCATATGTCAATGTAATACATTTGACAACTACAACATAAAAGGGGGGAGAAAATTAGGAGACAAGATTGCATTCTTCAAATGGTAATATGTTATTTCTAAGTCAACTGTAAAAACTTATGTATATTATAATTCCTAGCACAACCACATGAAAAAAAACTATATAGTGATATATGGTCAAAAACTCTAGAGATAAATTAAAATGAACTATTAAAAATTACTCAAATAATCAAAAGATATTTTGATTCAAAAGATTCAAAAAAAGAGAGGAAAGGGAAGAGAGAGGAACAAAAAACACTGAGACCCAAACAGAAACTAAATAAAGTCATAGACTTAAGTACAAACATATCAATAATTACATTAAATGTTAATAATCTAAACATACCAATTAAAAGCAGAGATTATCAGAATGTATTTAAAACAAAAAACACACAGTTACTATATGCAGTCTATAAGAAACCAATTTTAAATATAATGACATAGTTAAGTTAAAAGCAAAAAGGTGTAAAAATGTATACCATGCAAACAATAAGTGAAAAAAAGCTAGAGTGGCTATGTTAATATCAAACAAAATGGACTTCAGAACAAGGAACATTATTAAGGATAGAGAGACACATAACATGTTGATAAAAGGACCAATTCACCAAGAAGACATAACAATCCAAAATGTGTTCATATCCAGCAACAGAGTTTCAAAATACATGAAGCATACTTTGAGAGAAAAAGGAGAAAAGATCAAATCCAAAATTATTGTTGGAGGCTCAACAGTCTTCATTTATTAATAAATAGAACTGATAGATAGAAATCAGCAAGGATATTGAACTGAAACCATACTGTCAACCAACTGCATCTAGTTGACATTTAGTATACTCTACCCAACAACATCATTCCTTTCAAGTATACATCGAACATTCACCAAGATAGACCATACCCTGGGTCATAAAACAAACTTTAGCAAATCTAAAAGAATTAAAATTCTACAAAGTGTATTCTCTGACTATAATGGAATTAAGCTGGCTATAACTAGAAAGTACCCAAATGCTTGAAAATTAAAAAAACATACTTCTAAATAATCCATGGGTCTTAAGAGGATAAATTCTTACATTGGAAAAGAATAAAGGTCTAAAATCTTTAAGCTTCCCCCTCAAGAAAGTAGAAAAGGAGCAAAATAAACCCAAAGTAAGCAGAAGGCAGGAAATAATAAAGAACAGAAATCAATGAAATTGAAAAAAGAGAACAGTTAGAAATCAATGAAACCCAAAGCTGATTCCTCAAAAAGATCAATAAAATTGGTAAATGTCTAGCCATACTGACAAAGAAAAAAGGAAAGAATACACAGAGTGGGATATCACTACAAATCGCACAGACAGTAAAGGGTAATAAATACTATAAGTAACTCTATGCACATAAATTGGACAACTTAGATAAAATGAACCAATTCCTTGAAAGTCACAAACTACCAACACTGACCTCAGAAGAAAGAGATATTGAAAATATGTAATCCTACATTTTAAAGAATTTGTACTTAAAAAAAAATGCTGTTAAAGAAGATCCCAGCCCAGATGACTTCATTGATGACTACTGTGAACAAGCTGAAGTAGTGTTGCTATGTAGCAATGCAGTAAATACAGTTTATGACTCACGGTTTGCTGGCTTTGCAGTTATTCTTAATGCATATTGTTAACTGTTTGGAATTCACATTTCAAGTTTTGCACATAAAATGAGACTATTCTACCAATCATTTGAAGAACAAATAACATCAATCCTGCATGATATTGTTTTAGAAACTAGAAAGGGAGAGAACACTTCTCAAGTCATTTTGTGAGGCCATCATTATCCTGATACTAAATCCAGCAAAGACAGCACCAAAAAATCGCCCTTGTGAACATAGACACCAAAATCCTCAACAAAATGTTAGCAGATTGAATCCAACAATATATAAAGAGAAGAATACAACATAATCAAGTAGAATTTACAGGTTTGCATGACTGATTAAATATTTGAGAATTAGTTATTGTAATTGTAATCCATCACATTAACAGACTAAAAATTGAAAACTATGTAATCTTATCAGTTAATGCAGAGAAAGCATTTAGCAAAATTCACTATTTTTCATGATTAAAAAAAAAGAAAAAGCATAGCAAACTAGGAATAGAAGGGACTTCTTAACCTGATAAAGAGTATCTATGGAAAACCTACAGCTATCATCATCCTTAATGATGAAAATTGAATGCTTTAGCCCAAAGATCAGACCTATTCAACATTGCCCTAGAAATCCTAACCAGTGCCATAAGGCAAGAAAATAAATAAAAGGTATACAGATTGAAAAGAAACACAACTGCCCCTTATTCATAAATGGGATGATTTCTGTGTAGAAAATTCCAAGGGATCTACAATAAAGTTTCTAGAACTAACATAAGTGAGTTAAGCAAGGTTGCAGAATACCAAGTGGACAACCAGAAATCAATCATAGTTCTGTAGACTAGCAGTGAACAACTAGAAACTGAAATTAGAAAAACAATACCATTTACAGTAGCTCCAAATTAAATACTTAGGTATAAATCTAACAAAATACGTATTGAAAACTATAAAATGCCAGTGAAAGAAAGCAAGGAGGACTTGAATAAGTAGAGATATATACTGTGGTTATGGATTGGAAGACTCAATATAGTTAACATGTCAATTCTCTGCAAATTAATTTGTAAATTTAATGCAATTCAAGAATTTATTGTACACATTGACATGCTGATTCTAAAATTTACTTGGAAACGCAAAGGAAATAGATTAGCCAAGATAGTTTTGCAAAAGACAAACGGGAGGGATTTGCTATAAAGCTCTACTGTACTCAAAACAGTGTGGTTATGGTGAAGAGACAAAGATCAATGAAACAGTATAGAAAATCCAGAAATAAAACCACACAAATATGTTCAATTGATTTTTGACAAAGGCAATTCAATCTAGGAAGGATAGTCTTTTCAATATATAGTGTTTGAACAACTAGACTTCCATATGCAGAAAAATGAACCTCAACCTAAACCTCACACCTTTTATAAAAATAAACTCAAAATGGATCATAGATCGAAATGTAAAACCTAAAACTTAAACATAAAACTATTAAAACTAGAAAACATGGGAGAAAATCTTTGTGATCATGGATTAGGTAAAGTACTTGGATATAACACCAAAAGCATAAGCTGTAAAAGAAAATACTGATACATTGGACTTTGTCAAAATTTAAAACTTTTGCCCTTCAAAAAAACTAGTTAAGATAATGAAAAGGCAGTCACAGACTGGGAGAAAATACTTGGAAATCACATATCTAACAAAGGACTTGAATCCAGAGTATTTATATCTAAATACTTAAAACTCAACAGTAAGCAAACAAACAAGTAATAACGGGGCAAAGACAATATACAAATGGCAAATAAATAAGCACATGAAGAGAGAAGCTCAGTACCATGAGCCATTAGGGAAGTGCAGATTAAAACCACAATGACATACCACTGCATACCTGTTAGAATTACTAAAAAAATTATTTTTAAAAAATGATAATTCAAGCACTGGAAGAGAGGGAGCAACTGTAACGCTCATACATTGCTGGATGGAAAACAAAATGATAGAGCTACTCTGGAAAAAAGTCTAGCAGTTTCTTACCAAGTTAAACATGCATGTATTTATAACCCAGCAGTCCCATTCCTAAGTATTTCCCCAAGAGAAATAAAGGCTTATGTTTACACAAAAACCTACATGTGAATGCTTATAGTGGCTCTACTCATTGGTGTGTGACTAGTGTTCTCCAGAAGCGAGATTAGGACTGAGTCAGCCAGCATTGTAGGAAACGGAGCCCCTGCCTCGATCTGCCAAGACCACCTCCCCCGGCCCTGACTGTTTTATACTAATTGATTTATTTGAAGGTGAGCCACTAAAGCTCAAGGAAGCTCCACCCATGGCACATGAATAGTTTATGGAAGCCTGCTGTGAGCTAATTCAGCTCCCTAAATGTTCCTTCCAGGCTGAAGAGCATCAGTTATATTGGGGGTGAACAAAGCGTAAGGATTAGGGTGAGCGTTAAACTTTCTGCTTAGTGATGTCTGGACGTTTGTACTAGAAGAAAACGAGGATATGATCCTTGCTACCGGCCAGGTCTTTGGGAATTTGTAGCCAATCTGGCAACTTCTGTCTCCTTACATAATTCATAATTATGGGAAGATACTAATTGCAAAACATAAATTGAGAAAATGTGGTGTTCGTTTACCCATCTTATCAATGTTTACATAAACAAAACTTTGGCTGGTTTGTGTTTCAGATCACAAAAATGGACAGCACTTTATAATACCTCAAATGGCGGACAGGTAAGGCCACTGAAATACAATTAATTTTATCTGTCACTAACATTTCCTTGGATGTATTTAAGTATATTATATTTTGTGTTTAACAAAGCCCATACATTTTTCTCTTTTATGGCTATACAATTCGGAAATAAGACGGCTGTAAGTAAACCACCATATAAAACTTAAGTTTGAAAGAGCATAAGTTTACTCATAAGAAAATGGGAGTCAGTGATATTGTCACAGTTTTAGCCAGTTGTGACAGTATATTGTGTCTGTAGATTACAGAATATTTCTGTGCTATAAGAGAGTATATTATTTGTCTGTAACATGGAGCGGCAACTTTTGTTGTTGTTAAAGGCTAGACAGTAAATATTTTAGCCTTTGTGGGCCATACAGCCTCTGTCACAACTACTGAACTCGACTGTTGTAGATGAAAGCATCCGTGGACACTATATAAATGAAGGGAATACCAATTCCAATAAAATTTTATTTCTGGATACTGAAATTTCAATTTAATATAATTTTCACAAGTTATGAAATATTCTTCTTCTTTTGTTTTTTTCCCCAGCCAGTGAAAAATGTAAATACTATTCTTAGCTCATGGGCTGAACAAAAAGTGGGCTGTAATCTGCCGATCCCTAGTCATAAGGTCAGATGAGTTCATGGCTGCAGGAATGAACCGTTAATTTAGCCAATTACCTTTGCACAAATACTGTCAAGAGTTTATGAAATTATTAGTTGCTGTTCCAGATATAATCTTGCCATTCTAGTTTTTCATGTTCTTTCTGTATTCTATCATGCTTTTTTTAATACTTCAAAAATTGACTTTTCACACAAAGAACCTGGAGACTAACCTGGCAATAATAGTAATAGTTTTTGTCTTTTAGTTAGTAGGTGACGATTTTTCATTTTACCATGTTACATGATTATGGTATTTCTAGGAGTTACTTTCACCAAGTTGTTCTGTTCAGAATTTCCTCACTGATTTTATTGGGCTATAGAATTGTTGGCTCTGACCATGGCCATGAGCTGTAATTAATATCTTGATCCCGGGGCTATCTTAATCTTCTGCAGAGCTCACAAAAATGATTTTATTTGCTTATTAGTTTTGTACATTTTCTTAGCAGCCTGGATTTGTCTGAATTGGCAAAAGCTGCTAAGAAGAAACTTCAATCTGTGAGTATCTTTCTTTCCTAGTGAACTCCAGTATGGGAACTGTATCCTGCTGATACTTATTCTGGGCTCATTACCTGTTGCATCAGATGAGTGTGTTTCATACTCTTAGATATTGTTAAATCAGAAGCAGACCGTTTAGTATGTAGCGATGAAGACTGGAAGTGCTATTAAGTTTAGTAGATCCCGTTTATTGGCTCTGCTTCAAATAATGCCATTTTTCTGTCATTTTAAAAGTGAAGCCCGTGCCTTTGACATTAGGAAGTTGTTTCTCCTTGTAAGAGTTCCTTGTTTCTTCCAATGTAAATGAGTAAATGGGACACACTTCTTGAGATTACTTCCTGAGACTTTATAGGATGCTAGAGAATGATAAAAGCTGATGCTGCAACGGTGAGGACCGTAGATTCACTTGCTGCCATTGGGATGCAGCCACCATTATAACTACCATGTATATCCCATGCCATTCATCAGAACTTTGTAGATGTATGCTTTTAAAAGCTGGTGGTCCTGCCCTGGGCATGTGCTCAGAGTTTGCCCAGTTCTGCAGGCAAACCTCACTTTAATCTGACTGTTTCTTTCCAGCCTGCCCATCTCAGCCTTAGTCAGGAATCCACTTCTCTGGGAATGATTTCTCTTTGTTTAGTCCCCACAAATGAAGCCTCACCAGGGCGCTCCCCCAGCCATTTTCACCACCAGATTACACTCCTCAGCTGTTCTCATTGCTCTCAGGATCAGAACCAAGATTCTTCTTTGCATAACCTTTAAGGGCATCATTCAACTTTCACCTTTCCGTTCTTGTCCTGCTTCCCATCTGGTTCCCATTGTGTGTGTGTGTGTGTGTGTACGCTTAAATATTTCGTCATGGGTTAGCACTCTGAGGCCATGAGCTGTCACCTTTAAGGCCTCTTTCAGGAATCCTCCTCTGCCTGCAGCATTCCCCTTTTCCAGCTTCCATCCCGTTCATCATTCAAGCAGCGGAAATATGAACACCTTCACATTGTAGGTAGTAGTTTCCCAAAACCCAACTGAAATTGCAACTCCCATAATTTATGATCTTCTCTTTATTCCCCTTTTCACAGAAGACCTTTTACTAGAATAACATATAATATTAAGTACTAAATATTACAGAAAATGAATTTATCACTACTAGTATTTAACTGTAATATGAAATAAATGTATTTTATGCAATTTGTTTGGTGTCTCTGTGTTCTATATCTACGGTTTTGTGTGTCTGTGTGTTTTATCGCCTTTCTTAAATTAAGGAGATCATACAGTAAGGTAATTATGATGATAAACTTTGGAGTCAGATGACACTAATATTCTGTGATTTCCTTTTAATTACTTAGAGTATGTAAGGCAATTTTTACTTTAAATAATTCCAACATTATAGATAAACCCAAGCTCCCTTTGACTATCCTATATTTGCTAGGCTGAAAAAGACATGAAAGCTGAGGTTATAGCTATACTAATCTCTAATATATGGCAGGCACCACATAAATATCTGGAACACAGTTGAGTACAGCCTTCCAGAACTTGGGCTCTGGGTCAGACTGGTCAGGTACAGAGCTCGGCTCTGACAAGCTTCTCAGCATCTCTGAGCTTTGGCGTCCTCTCCTAGGGAGGGAGATGCTAATCGGGTTACAAATCAGACATGCTCGGTGAAGGTGAGCCGCTGCTGTTATTGATCCTACCTTGTGGTCTCCTTGGCACAAGTGAGAAGGAACATATCTTACAGCTCTTACCAGTGCCAATTCAGTACTGATCCTACAATATCTCCCTCACTCCCTCCATCTCTACCACCCTCCTTCTGTTCTTTCCTTTCTTCCTCCCTCTCTCCCTCCCGCCCTCCCTCCCTGATGAAAAGCTGGGAGAAATATAATAAGACTAATGTGTTCCTTGATTTAGCAAATGTTAACTTTCTGAGAGACTTAAACTTGGATCTCAGATCCATCATTTATTGGCTTTGTGACTTTAGGTAAGCTACTAACTTCTGTGCTTCAATTTCCTTGTCTGTAAAGTGGGATAATTGTAATTCCTATCTTCACAGAGGTGTTGTATTAAATATGATATTAGCACAGTGCCTGAAATGTAAGCCCTCAATCAGTATTGCTATTGTATTTGTTGTTAGTGATAATAGCATCAGCTTATAACCCCTAAGAGGAAAGAGACTAGATATTTACAGTGCAAGTCCAAGTTTCCAGCCCTTTATTACCTTATCTAGCAATAAGACTGTCAGAGTTTATTTTCAGTTATAAGTGTAGTGTAACCACATGGGAGAAAATTTGGAATCATCCTTATTCACTATATTCTTAATGGATTCAGGCTCAATATTTTGGTATATTTCTTCTAATTCTTCTTTTAGATGCCTCTTTTTTTTTTTAAACTGAAGTGCAATCATAATTATAGAATTTTATATCCTGCTTTTTGTTGCCCAACAATATGTTGTACCCATTTTAACAAGTTCCCAATGAGGTTCATGTAGCCAGCATTTAAAATTGCTGCATAAAACACCTTGTGGTCAATGTGTGAGTGGATATGTACTGAGCTCCATCTCAGTGCTAGATACCGCGTGCACATTGTGGAACATAGTAGGGAATAGAACAAATGTAGCATCTGTCCTCACAGAATGGGGAAGCAGTCAACTACACAGTAACAGCTGCCCAGCGTCAGGGTGCGTTTTCTGAGGAAAATGGAGAGAGAGCCGGAACCACCCGACAGGGGCTTAGCCTCGTCTGGGTTGAGGAAGACGTGAACTATCCTACCGATCCCGGTTGCTGCCAGGCGAGAACCCAGTCTGTGAGGGGATTGTTTTCTTGGCTGTCCCTGCACAGCATACTGAATAGACAGGCTGTCCATTGTTGAGGACACTCCGTTCCTCTGGGGATTGGACGGCTGCTACTGAGGAGGATAGCAAACAGGCTTCCGTCTGGGTGATGGATGCTGTTTTTGTGCAGTGGCATGTTCAGTCTTCTCAAAATAGCCTGCTTTGGTGTCTTTATCCTGCCAAGGATTTCAGATCCCTTATACCTGGGGGAACTGGCAAACATTCCCAAGAGCAGGAGACTGAAAGGGTGATAGCACACGAAGAGTGGAGACCTGGCACCTGTGTGTGAGATAGGCACTTTCAGTGCCTCTTACCTGCGTCACATAGAGCAGTGAGGCTGCCGTGGGAGGCAGGTCCTCCTAGAGGATCTGTACTATATGCATAGCAGTGGGTATTTACTAAGCACTGGCTTGGGATCAGACACTGGAAATAAAAGGGTGAATAAGTCACAGTCCCCACTCATTCTGCTAGTGTTAATCCTTGTCCCTTGTGTTCCTGATATTTTCTTTACTTTCAGCTAAGTAATCATTTGTTTGAAGAACTTGCCATGGATGTGTACGATGAAGTTGACAGGCGAGAGACTGATGCAGGTGACTTGACATGTGGCTTTATCTAATAAGCTTCTGTTATCAGTGGGCAGTGACAAGCTGCCAGCCTCCGTGTTTTACTTGCCCAATTTCTACTGTCCTGGTAACACGTGTGTGGACATTTACTTTTGTATATGTTGGCTTCGAAGTGTGCTTTCCCGAGTCTCCCTAGTAAGGCGGGGGCCGCGGCTCTCAGAGGAGCAGTAGCACACCCGTGGTGATGAGATTCTATCTCTGGCTCTTTCCTCTGGCTAGTCTGGCTCGCCACGCAAAACCACAGCGCCCTGGTGACTGAAACAACTGTCGTCCCCTTCCTTCCGGTCAATCCCGAGTACTCATCGACACGGAACCAGGCAAGTGGCTGAGTTTGCAAAGTAACCAGTAGTGATCTTTTGAGAATGGCTGATATCTTGGTATTTTCTTTTCCCAGGACAGGCATTTTAAATTTTTTGATTGATTCAAATGTTAATATTCTTTATACACACACACACACACACACACACACACACACAACTCACAAATTGATAACAAAAGTGATAGATGTTAATCGATGACTGGGTGAGAACATAAAACATTTCACAGAGGAAATATAACTGGCTTTCAAATGTGAAGAAATGTTTAACTTCATTAGTAATCAAAGAAAGCAGCCTAAAGACATTAATGAAAATTTCATCAATCAAATTAATAAAGTATATATTATAATACGGGAAACTCTTTAAGCTGTTAAGGATGTGGCAAGATGGGCCTTTTCATGCTGCAGATAAGAGTTGAAGTTGCTGCAAACTTCAGAAAAGTAATTTTGTTAACTGGTTTCAGAAACCTTAAAATTAAGTACAGCTTTCACATGAGAATTCCTTATTTTTCATTACGAGGTCTACTTCAAAACTGAATTGATGTTAGAAAAAAAGCATTAAATAGAACCATTTTCTTTTTGTTCCCAGAATAAATATGCATTGTAAGAACTTACATGTTACATAGTTCTCTTAAGAAAATGGTTTTAAACTGTTTGCAAGGAAAGTATTAATGTATTAATGTTTGGTTTAATTATGGCTGTGATTAGTGATCCCTTAATCATGCTGAAAGGTCTTTGCTGAAGTCTAACAATAGTCCAACTAGTTTTATGTGAATATTTATGTGTGTTTTTACACTTGGGAGTATTTCCAATTATTTTTTCACCTTCAGGGCAGACAGAAATTAGCTCGGTTTAACGCCCATGAGTTTGCCACACTGGTTATCGACATTCTCAGCGATGCCAAGAGGAGACAGCAAGGCAGTCCTCTCTCTAGTTCGAAAGGTAACTGTTTCCCGCCTCTAAATGTTCGCTTCTTTGGCCTTGTAAAAGTCACGCAAGCGTTAGATTCAAAGTTATAAAATAATTAAGGCAGTCATCAACGCACAGCTTAGTCGAAGCCCTATAAGTTTTATTGGTAATATGTTGTGACGAAAAGTTTACCTCTTTGAGCCCTGGTGAATTATAAATATTTCAGTGTTATTAACTGCTATTCACATTTATCGTATGTATGATTTTTGCCTCTTGGGTCACCTGTCTTCCCTATAAAATTACATCGTGCAATTAACCCAAAAGTCTGCCTTAGATCTTGTTAAATTACCTAAGAAAATAAACCCTCTTGATTGAAAGTACAGCTCACCTGCTGTTGCTCACCTACAAAACTAGTTCTAAATATTTAAAATTTATTACTATAAACCTTAGATGTCTAGTGAGAGTTATTGTAGTTTAAAATAAGGAGAGCGTTGAGTACCTATTTCTGAGGTGCCCTGTTGAGTCTAGTTCAGTAGCTCGGGGTCCTGTCTCCATGCTCAGGAATACACTTCCTCCTCAGCCCCAATACTGTATCCTCATTGGTGATTTTCTAATTACAGAAATCAGACATTTTTAAATTGTAACACATTTAAACAGTATCATAAAATTAAGTTTTCAGTCAGCATCACATTTCCCAAAGACAGTAAATAATCATTAACTGACAACAATTTGTGGATTTTATTGGTTCAACCAGGAATAAATAAGTTCTAAAAAACTTTATTAAATTTTGTTGAAGGTGCAGTGATAAGGGTTCTTTCATAAATTTGGAGTTTCAAAATGTACATGTATGGTAGTTCCATTTCTAGATGTTAATTGAGGGGAAATAATCAGAGATGATTTTATATATTTTATATATAGAACACTGAAAACATTGGAAGCAAATAATAATAGAGCAACGATTAGTCACAAATTTTAATAGTGCACAGACTTATTTTTCAGGAATATGTAGTGACATAGTATAAAGTAATATATTAGTTTTTTAGAAGGTTTAGCCTAGTCCCAGTTTTGTAAGAAAAACTTTTATATACATATGTACAAGTGAATATGCCACATGTAAGTATAAGTATACAATCTTCATTATTCACCCATTCCATATTTGCAAAGTCACCTGTTTGCTAAAATGTATTTGTAACCCCAAAATCAGTCCTCACAGCTCTTTCATGGTAATTTCTGGACATGTGCAGAGTGGTAGAAAATTTGAGTCACCCAAAATACACATTCCCAGCTGAAATTGAAAGAGGCAAAGCTCTGCCTTATGTTTCAACTCTTAAATTGTAAACAAGTGTCTTTCCATGTTTAGTTAGTGCCATGTTGCTCACATTTGTGTGCTTTTTGTTAGTGATTTCACTGTTTACAATGGCCCCCGCGTGTAATGCTGAAGTGCTGTCTAGGGTTACTAACCAGGAAGGCCGTGATGTGCCCTGAGTTCACTGCTAGTGAATCAACAATACATATCAAAGCGTCTTTAAACAGAAGCACACGTATGCGTAAAACAAGATTATACATTGATCAATTGACAAAAATGTTGGGACCAGAGGCTCACAGGAACCTAAACCTGTGTTTCCACTTAGCACAGTGGTTCAATATTCGCTAATTCAGTCTTCACAGCAACTTTACAAACCACTCCTACTGCAAATAATGAGTGTATGTGCATGCTGAAGAGAAAGACTGGAAGGAGATAGAACATGTGTCAATGGCGATGAGTGATCCAAATTAAAATTCCCGAAAGAAATTGGGGAAACCTGGCTAATTTGTGAAATCTTTTATTCAAAATATGTTAGAGCCTGTAGAGTCTTTCCTGCTCCCTTATAGACCATACCTTTCTCTTAGGCACGTGTACATGTCCACTGGGTCACTCTTACGTTTCCCTGTCTCTCTCACTGGCATTCGGCTGACTAAATAGCAGTGTACCTGTTCTTTGAACATCTAATTTCTAGGCTAAACTTTAATGATTTCCTTTCTATTTAATGTGACATCACCTTGTAAACAAGTTCCAGTTATAATAGAACGGTAGTTAATCTTGCATTAGCACAGCGTTATCTTCAGGATTTGGAACTATGCGCTATCTCATGGAATGATTAGAAACATGAGAACCTGCCTCCTTAACCGGAGCAGCTCTTTCCTAAACCATTTAATTAATTTGCCCACGTTTGGCGAGTCGCTCAGAGGGATGCTTAAAATTCTCTGTGCAGTTTATAGTAGGCTGTCTGTCTGACTGATAACGTCTCTGTTATCCCCACATTGGTGTGACCATAGCACTGCTATTTCTGTCATTCTCTTTCAGTCTTTTGAATGACTAAACTCAAAAATCCTCCCAATAGTTTTTTGGAGGGAGGGTGGGGGTAGGTTGTTTTTTTTAAGCCCGAAGTCAAGTTCTTTGCTTCTGTTGATAGACAATGTGGAGCTCATACTGAAAGCGATCAGTAACCAGCACAGTATCGAGAGTGAAGACAATGACCAGCCGGACTATGACAGCGTGGCATCGGACGAAGACGCAGATCTGGAGGCCGCTGCCAGCAAGGCACACAGGGAGAAGGTGAGGGGACACACCGCAAGGGAGACTGGGCTTCTTTTTAGAGTCTCTTTTCCTGCACTGTTGCCTTATTTGTAAGTCCCTTGCGGGCTAGGCCTGTGAAAACTGCTATGGAGGTAACGTTGGGTTTCCCAGGAGCTTGGGCCAAGCAAAGGTCTAACAAGGTAGATAATTTTAAAAGAGGAGGTCCTTTGTCCCCTAGTCAGTTACTGAATCACAGCCCAGCTGCAATTGCGACTTTATAAAACTTGTGAGAAGAGACTGGTGTGTTTTATGTTCTTTCAACAAATACTTACTGAGTGACTTCGCTGGATAGTACTCTCCTGAGTGAGGTCTAGTCCCATTCCTGTGAGGCGGTCACTGCCTAATAAGAGAGAGAACGGCAATGAAAGGTACATAGTGCTATGTGCTATAAGAAGCACAGACAGCGGTTTGGGGGTGAGAGGAGACAATTGGTTGGTGAGGAGGAGTATCGCGAAGTTTTATAAATAGGATGGTTCTTAATGGGTGTCTTGAAGGATGCCTGGGTTTAGGCATGTCGAGAGGCTGGGAAGGGTGGTCTAGGCAGAGAGAAAGTGAAAAAGGGGGCCCTGTGTAGAGACAGCCTAAAAAGAGTGGAACTCAAAGCTGCAGAAAAAGGCACAGAAAAGGGCACTGTGGAGGAACATGATGCCAGACTGAAGAGTGTGGACCTCAGCGGGCCGTGCAGAGCCCAGGGCAGGAGGCGATGGTCGGCCATTTGGGGTCCTCTGTTTTGGGAGGAGTGTTCTAGAGGGTCAGAGAGTAGGGGAAGGAAACCCAGTTAGGGTAGAGCTGGCCCAGGCCACGTCAGGACTTGGGCTGGGAGGGTCCCGATGGGAGAGAGGTCATTGCAGCAGAGTGTGAGCCCGAGGAAAGGGCAGCGGAGGTCTGGCTGGTCGGCCCACTGCTCCCCTATAGACCTGGTACCTTTCATACCATCCCCAGGACCTTGGCCCCAACCTGGCCCACAGAAAGGCTCAGCTAATGTTTGAGAATGGATGAGCAGGAAGATAGAATAGACAGGCCCTGGCAATAAGTTGAATGTTTGAAGTGGGGAGATAGACTTATAGAAGCTGTGTCTGGAGATTTCCAGCTCACGTGACTGTGAGAATGGTGGTGCCATTGGCAGAGGCAGGGAGTGTGGAGGGGACTGCAAGAGCCGCTTGTCTGAAACGCCCCTGCCCAGTCTCCCCAGAAGCTCTGGGTTCACTAGGTGAAAGGGACAGTCCTGACCGGACCCTACTAGGCAGGGTCCTCTATGGGCTGACGGGCCTCCTACTCCCCTCCGCCCTGCACACGCGCTCCCTCTAGCTGAGCTCTGCTGTTGGCTGGAACATTCTCCCTCCAGACAGCCGTTTGACTAATGTCCTCACCTCCTAGGCTACTGCTTACGTTTCACCTATCCAAAGGCTTATCCCCTCTGTCTGATTAAACTGCATCCACCTTCAGCCTTTCTTCAGCTCCCCAACTCCTTACTCTGCTCCATTTGGTCTATTTTCCACAGTACTTACCACCTTCTATCATACTATGGAGTTATATAGTTACTTATTATTATTTACACCCAGAATCTCTGTTGGGTGTAAATGCCATAGAACAGGAATATTTATCTATTTTCTTATATATCTCAAGCCCCTAGAACACTGCCTGATGCTCAATAAAAATCTCTTGGAATGAAAGAATTAATGAAAGAAGGAATAAAAAAGAAAAATGAATGAGCAAGAGATAGGCAGACAAGACAAGATAAATGCACTTAGAGAGTCATTGTCAAGAGTAGATTTGTAGCCCCGCTGCCTATTGGTTGGAAAATATTGACTTCAAACATTTTCAAATATTATAGTAACCCCACCTTTATGTTTTATTTTTGCTTTATCCTCAGAAGCCTTGATTTGCTTTGATTAACTTTGCAATCCAGCCGGCATGGTCAGAATTTGAAATTCTTTAGCTGTTAGTCTTGAATGTTATCATCGTCTCAGATTGTGAACATTTTCCCCAATTTATTTTTAGAGCCTAGATTCAGATTTATCAGATGGACCAGTCACTGTGCAGGAATTTATGGAGGTCAAAAACGCTCTAGTGGCTTCTGAGGCCAAGATACAACAGCTAATGAAGGTGAATAACAACTTGAGTGACGAGCTGAGAATTATGCAGAAAAAGGTAACATGCTCATAAATGCCAGGATGGTTGACTCTTTAACCCCATAGTATAAGGAAGAATCCCAGGCACGATGCTTGTGGTCAGAGGGAAGAAAAACAGTGATTGGAACAGACCTAAACATCTTTGGGCCAAGCTGTCTTTTTGGAAGCACTATGTATTTGGATATTTCAGACGAAGTAGCTTGGATTAGAAAAAAATCCAGAAAGCTTCCCGAGTAGAAGCAACATACAACCTAGTAAGCATTGGTATCAGTTACGGTAACACTTGCACTGTCCTGTGCTTCCTGGGGTCTTGGATGTCACTCCAGGGGTGTGATTCTTCCTACTGCTCCTAGTAATCACACCGTGAAGATGGCGAAGGTGACAGCCCTGGACAGGTGGATGCTTGTCAGCATTCCTAGCCCCACGCCACGCAAGGGGTGCTCTCCCTCTTCACTTGTACAAGTTGTTACTCACCCCTGCCCTGGCAACCCTATCCCATATCCCCGCTTTATTTACCATCAGTACTTAACCACTAATTTATGACGTCCTCAGATCCTGGAGCAGGGCCCGCCACAAAGCAGGTTCCCAATAAATATAAGAAAGCATTTTGTTTGCACTAGTGAGAATTATGTGCTAATAAGAAACAATCCCATTTGCTCAGCATTTTCTCATCCACTGCTTTTTGAGATAGCCAGGAATATGTGAATCCCTGAAAGGAGTGGGGCTAATAGTAGCACAGAATTTGCTTAAGATGAGGGTTATTCATGAGCTTGCTAAGAAAAGGAAGTAAAAAAATTCTGAGTTCTGCCCAAGACTTTGTGGGTAATGCTTTTAATATTCAGTTCTCTATAAAATGAGGTTTTGTACACTTCCCTTAAACAGAAACAGAACAAAGTATGTAGCCGTGTCTTCATACTGTCATTTGAAGAGTAATGCTTTATTATCGAGAACAGAGGACATGGTGCATTTCATTTGTAGCTGGACCCTTTTCAGTGACACCTCCTAAAGGAAGGCCATAGAGCTAAAAAGAGGTACCCCTCTACTTCTTAGGGAAGTACTCTACACCGCACCCTGGCCTGGAGCTTGGTCTTGGGTTCTTTTGGTGTTGAGTTCTACATCATTTTTTGATACCTTCTGAGATAAATGGCCCACTGCCTATAATAGAATGCCTGAGGATTAATCCAGTTTTAATCAAATACTTGTCCTGGGCTACGCTGGCCCTGTCTAGGGCTGGCGTGCACCTATGAACAAGACAGACCAAGAGCCCTTTTGCCATAACATACAGAGCTTGCACTTCCTCTGTCTTTTCTGAAATATCTTTTGTTTAATGAAGTATGGTTTGACCCATTAATGGAACTAATCGTTCTGTTGAGGTGCCTTTTTCGAAACATGCTGAGTTTGCCACTGTACATCAACCTGCTAAGCGTAACTTTTTTTTGTAACGTTCCTTTATAGTGCTTATAGAAATCACCAGAGATAACCTACTGTCTCTGAATGCGAATGTCTTGAGGTTCTTTAAGAAATGCAGAGTGAAATTATTTGCCGTTGCTAACAGATTAGCTCCTCAATTCTTAGAAATGCTTTTGATTTCTGAAATTATTGAGTTACCTTTTCATATCCTGTTATACTCCTTCCAAACAAAAGAGTGCAGTCTGATTCTTATTAAGATAAGCATCATTCATTTTTATCTGAGGACCTCTCTCTAAATACAGGATACTAAAATTTTTAAAAATTGAGACCAAGAACTTGTGCTCATCAAAACGCATGCAAGCAAAATCTAGGCTGGATGTTTCAGAGGCATGAGAAGTGTTAAGACAAAGTTTCAGATTTCAAGACCTTGTCTAAAAAGCTCTTAGAGAAGGTTTTTACGTAGACAGATAAGCACGTCAGCAGACACCCCAATCCTTCATTGACAGGCATGTGTCAGTTATGCTCCTCATTCTTTGTCCCTTGACCATTTCCCTTTAGGATATGGGTTCCCTAATACATAGTTTTGACGGGCACCTTACGCCTGTGTCCTGGAATGTAGGAATTTTCAGTGGCTGCTTGTCACTTTGCAGCTGTTCCTTCTTTGCAAAGGGAGTTGCAGATATAAGTTATACTCTGAAAGCCTTTGTGGTGTAGAAGCAATCTGTCATTCCTTGGATCACTGAGAAAACCGAGAATGAGGATATTTCTGTGGCAGGGGCAGCAAGTCAGGCTTTCACAAAAGTTTGGCACTATTAATATAAAGTATGCAGAATATGTTTATTTAGCAAAGATGTATTGATTTTATGTCAAAGTTAGGTAAAGTTTTTATATATATAGTTGACAAAGTAGCATGATTTGTATCTGATCTTTCACATTTTAACAGTTGCTTGGAAAAGATGCTAATTAATGAAGAGGAGCAGCCACTATTGGTGTATTTTTCACAGATCGGTGCTTCCTAAATAAAAATTGAAAGTAACTCCTAACACTGAATGGGTTTGCTATTGAAAAAGTAATGATCTTCTGGTGCAGATACAATTGCTTGCGGACTTAAGCCCTGACCCTGGTGGGGAATTTGGTCAGATTTTACAATCTCTGTCAAAGAGTAGACAGACAGCTGAACCACACCCAGCTTATAACATGTCATGGAAGATGAAGGAGCACCAAGGGGAAGGACACTGTGCAGACTGGACCCAGTTAATTGTGTTAAAATGCCAGACGCCAAAGAGTAACACAATGCCTTGCTGATCCTTTAACTCTAATTCATCAGACACCATCAAGCAGCCTGCATGTGAGGAATGGAAAGAGCATTCAGGTTCTCCAAGTGACAGCCTCTAACTAAAATGGGGGTGGTGCCAGGTAGATTAGAGTGTTTAAAGCTAACGCCATCATGGTCGCGATTTGGGGTGACACAGCCAAAGGAGAGAAAGGCCACATATTCCAGCCCTGGCTGAAAGCTGATCCATCACCAGAGGGAAGTGAGCGTGCTACGTGGAGCATTTCGATGAAGATGTTAACATAGTTCAATAGGTCTTCAGTTTTCTTCGTGATATGATATGTTAATATAGCAAACATACCATGATTCGGTTCCCTCTATTTTTAAAAAAGTGCTAAATTGTTTGGAACATCAAGAGTATTATGTAATAAAAACTTGTTGACCATAATTTTTCTTGTTGGCTTTTTGGGAAGCAGTCATTGGTTTGATTTTTCATAAACTGAACTTCACTGTGTTTCTTGCTTTGCAAAGCAACTCTGGTTATCGTTGTGCTGCTTCCATGGTGTCTGCTGGCATTTTTGGCATTTGCAAATTGCTCAGGGCTCATTTGAAAAGCAAGTTACCTAAGTGATGTCTTAATGATCTCAAGCTCTTGCTAGAAACAGCGTTAGAATAATCCAGAGTCCAGCTTGCCTGCAAACATTTCCCAGGATCGCCATGACCAATTTTTAAGTAGTTAAACATTTCCTTTTTTAAAAATCCAAACTGCAACGTTTCCACATTCAGAAATTAAGCTACTTAATATGCGTACGTGGTGAAGTGAGTTGATAGTGTTTCATTCATTCTAGAAGAAAGAGTTCTTGTTTATATTTGCCTTTTACTTTGAACCCATCTAGCTGTTATTTGTTCGTATTGTTTAAAGCTGGTAGTTGTATGCGTTTATTTGGTGTTTGCTTTTTTCTGCTTGCTGTAGAAAAACACAGTCCCACTGCCAAACATTTCTTTCAGCTTCAAACACTCCAGAGTGAAAATTCGAACCTCAGGAAACAGGCCACAACCAATATATATCAGGTGCAAACTGGTTCTGAGTACACAGACACTTCCAACCACTCTTCCTTAAAGCGACGTCCGTCTGCCCGAGGCAGTAGGCCCATGTCCATGTACGAGACGGGATCGGGTCAGAAACCGTATCTCCCAATGGGAGAAGTGAACCATCCCGAAGAGAGCAGGACGAGACTCCAGCCTTTCCCTGCACACGTAAGTAACACCACTGGCACCTCCGCTGTTCACACTCTCCATCCTGACTCCTTCATTTCCTCTTCTGAACCTGCAGTTCCCCATGTCTCTGCTTTGCCAAACTGGGCTACAAGAGTTGTCCTTGTGTTTGCTGCATTAACGTGTCTGCAGATGTTTGCCGTGTTTCCACAAGCACACAGGGCCATTGGCCAGAAGTTTTCCAACAAGCCTGGGGATTCTGGCTCTTACTCAGGCCCCCTCCTCTTTTTCTCCCCTGTATCCATAATATCTTTCCCAGCCTGCCAGTATTGGTACTTTTTTAATAACAAACTTCCTTCCCCACCTCCAAAAATAAAAACAAATTGTCAAGGTCACCAGCAGAAGTAAGTGCCGTCTTCCTCAAGGTAGACAGGTATGTGCCCCGTTACGAACTGGAGCCCTTAGAATTCAAGGTGCCTTCTCCGCTCCTCTCAGTTGATCAGATGGCATCTGTGGCCTGGGCATGCAGGATAGGTCTAGAAACCTCCGGGCTTCCACAGCCTCTGCACGTGTGCTCAACGTGCCTGCTTAGCTTCTGCATCCCACCCCACCACCTTTCGTGCAGAAAGAGTTGCTGTGTCGTGTCCTAGAAATGAGGTATAACTACATTGATTTTACAAGTGTTGTATTCCAAAGATTGTGTTCTGTAACAGGCTGCTAACAATATTATTTTATGGTGGAAGAAGTATTATGTTGTGAGGTTTTCAAATATCATGTTTCTCTTGGATTAATTTATTTCTCAAACCTGTTTTGACAAGATGTTACAGACATTTTGAACTTATGTGATGTTTTTTCAGAGAGTAATATTTATCTTTTTGAATGTTGAAGTTGTTATTTCTTTCAGTCAAATTTTAGAGGATTTCCAAAAAATTCTCAGAGTAAATGCAAAGTAAAGGATATGGTCTAGTAAATTAAACCCTAGTTTAATTTTCTCAAGCTTTAGTGTGGTAAAATTACAGTGTTATATTGTAAGTGGGAGTACATTACTTCAACTTTTTAAGTTGTTTGGGCTAAACATTCAAGCAATTGATTTGAGACATTTGGTGTAATGGGAATGTCATTGAACTAAATTAAGCATTTTATTTTTGTATAACTGAAAACAAAATGTAGGAAAAGCAACTTTTGTTAGTTTTCACAGTGTACATTTTTATTTTAGAAACATTTACAATGTAAGAGTGTCATATTATTGCAGATGTTCTATATCTATACTAAAAAGTAGAACGATAACCTAGACCAACTTTTAATCATTCATATAGTTTCTCCTTTCATATTATCTGTCCTGATTAAAAACCAAATA
Organism: Rhinolophus hipposideros; assembly: GCF_964194185.1. NCBI lineage: Eukaryota > Metazoa > Chordata > Mammalia > Chiroptera > Rhinolophidae > Rhinolophus > Rhinolophus hipposideros. The sequence goes on from NC_138070.1 coordinate 13,403,545, forward strand.
TTTGTCTAAGTCTGTTTATTAAAAAATGTCTACTGGTAAATTTGACAAATTATGCTAGGTATTTATTATCTTCTCCCTTAGAGAAAAATAGCCTTATAAATTCGGAGTAATTTATGGAAGGCATTTCTCTAAGGGATTAGACATCTCTGGGCATCTGTCATCGGCTAGCGTGGCAGTGAGCCCACCTGTCACAGAAATATCAGCACTAATCTCGCAGAGTGAGTAGCTTTTCAGGATCCTTCGCTGGGAAATATGGGCGGAAGTCGGGGTAGGGATTTTGTTTGTTTGTATTTTCCCGAGTGTGTTTCTTTTTCCCCTTCCAGATCGGGAGGAGTGCGCTTGTGACCTCCTCTTCGTCCCTGCCTTCCTTCCCCTCCACACTTTCCTGGTCGAGGGATGAAAGCACCCGAAGGGTTAAGTACATTCTGGACGGTCTGCTCTCTGCAGGAGGCACGGTGCCCCTGAGCGCTTTGTGCTTCTGGCCCTCCTGTCCCTGCCTAACTGCCCTCTGTCCCTGTCCTGCATGAGGCAGTGCTTCCCTCCTGGTGTCTCACAGAACAGCAGCGTGCACGGAACACACACACACACCCACACCCACGCGCGTGCATGCATGCACTCACCACACGCACGCACGCATGTCTATAGGAGGCGGCCTTCCTTTTGTCTAACTCCACATTACTCATTTTCATGTACTATTTAACCAAGTTTGCAATTCATCCTGTAACATTTATTCTGAGCATACACTGTCTGTTTAAACAATCAGAAAATTAGCTGGCTGCTGGTTAGATATTCTAATGGGAAATCTGTCAAATTTGTTCAGCGCGTCAGTTATCAGATTAAAACTAGCATATTTGGATGCACTGAACCACTAAGTAAGACATCATATTTTTCAATTTTTTCTTTTTACCCCCCCATACTTGACAAACCAAGGTTTTGCAGTTTTGCATCTCACAGCAGCATGGCAGCGCATAGCAGTACTGGCGGTGCAGGCGGCTGTTATATGAAGCGGTTCACTTTATTAGCTGATCAAGTCCAACCTTCTGATATATAACTTACATTCCTAGTAACAGTATGTGATTCAGGTAAGCTCCTTTTAGAGTGGCCAGGTAACAAGTATTTATTAAGCACATCCTCTATACCCAGCCTTTTGGTAAGTCAGGGAAAGGGCCCTAGGGATGTAGGTGACGTCCCTGCTCCCAGAACCACTGTCAATTTAAAACACACTTTCATGCATGAAGAGTGTATGACGGCAAGCTGGGAAAGTCACAGCAAGTTTGAAGACCTGCAACTCAGGTCCCAGCTCATTCCTTTTTTTTTTTTTTTTCTTTTTAACAGAATGAGAGCGCAACTAAGGTGAGAGGAGGTAACATGGCTGTGGTTGAGGGACCACCTTTGCAGACGTGGGGTTCACATTGGGCCTTTGTCCATTCCCTCTATGTCAGTAGGAATGATGGAGAATCATTCTCTCCCACTGCCACTGCCATGTGGCTCATCGAGGTCCTCTGGGGGTTCTTTTCTACACTTTCGAAGTCTATTAAAAAGAATTCTCGATTTATGATACTTAGTTTTTTGAGCAATTCTGATATGGAACTGCAATGTTTTTATTGAAATATTTTAGTTAAAATAAGGGACAGTTAACAGAAATGAAATACCTCATTTGAAATTTTGTTAATAAGAGTGAAGTAAACTTCTTTTGTCTACTGTGAAATTTGTTTAAAAAAATTTGGGGCGAGATACTTTTGAGAATCATTGCAAGGACTGCTTGCTGAAACAGTTTTATACAGGATTAGCAATTAAGTCATTTAAGTTGATAATCCTGATTGTCCCTGACAACTTCATTTCTGAGTTTAGGTTTGTATAGCATCTATTCAGAAAAAAACTGCAAATCTATTAAACTGAACCAGCACCAGCTATAAGGTGATTTTTCTATTAACAGCTTTGAGAGAGCAGCACTTTTAACTAATAGATCTTAGCTCTGCATGTTTACAGTAATTGTCACAAAATTAAGCTGGCTAATTTGAAATCCTGTACATGTTTTCGTTTGACAACAATGAAAATTGGATTTAATGCGTAAGTAACTGATTTCCGGGGTGGTTACTGCTATCCATTGTTTTCAGCACTTTGGAAACATCTCCTGAGTACTTCTATTAGATGTATGAGTTACTCTTCTAAAATGTTTGAATGAAACTTGGTACTTTTGATCATTGTGGGGGTGATGCATTTGATTTGTAATTATCAAATTTACATGAAGGCAAAAAGATCCATTATAAAAATGTGGGATTTTTCTGGGCTTAATTCTATATTCTATATTTTTCCCTGGAGCAACTCTGGATGAATTTTCCAGAATAATTGCTTAAATGGAAGTTTTTTTCTACATTTATGTATATAAGTGTGTGTGCATGCACACGCAAACACACACTCATCCCTGTGTGTGAATGTGTATATAAAGATTAAAGGAAAAGAAATTTAAAGATCAGTCAAACTTTCCCTGTGAAAGGTGAGATAGGTTTTTGTTTTGAGATCGCTTCCGGAAGAGCCTGTGTGCACTGGATATAGTGCCTGCCTTTGGTCTTCTATCTAGACTTCCAGCAGCCAATAACTGATTGATTTCATACGGCCAGATCAAAATAAGGCAGCAAGTGAAGTAGAACTGCTTGCTGGTAGGAGATATAAACAAAGGGATCTTAAAAGTTGTAGCAGGTTTTACGGAACTTAGCTTTACAGACTTTTCATATGGCTCCAAGCTAACACTTTTAATCGTTTGCCAGATGAATTTGAATGAGTAAACTTCATAGTGAATTTTAGGAGCCCAGTGTAAATGTTTTGTGTTAGAGTGGCTAGGAGCAAATAGAGCACTTGGGGGGGAATGGGAAAGACCTCAGCAGACAGGGAACTAGCATTTTCCCTGAGAGGGGCCATGGAGCTAGTGAGCAAAATGTGACGTGAGCAAGGCGTCTTTCCCATTGGGGGCTAGCTGCCTTGCCTGTCCACATAGGGCCTCCAGAGGGCCAGACGGCATTATCAGTAAGGAGCAAATATTAGACTTTATGTAGACTTCCTTAAACGGACTTGCTCTGAAGTAGACACTCTTTTAAATGAGGTTATAGGGTCTCCATATGTTTAAACAAGGCTCTCCATTTACAGTTGACACTCGAACAACACAGGGTTAGGAGCACCAACCACCCCAGCATTCGAAAATCCATTTATAACTTAAGTGTGCCCTTTGCATATGAAGATGTCCAATCACCAATTAAACAACACGGGGTTGAACTGTTTGGGTCAATTGAAAAAAATTTTTGTGTAAGTGGACCTGTGCAGTTTACACCTACATTGTTCAAGGGTCAACTGTATAGCTGTATCTTTAGCTACATTTTATTGTAGCCTCAGTAAAATTCCTTAGTCACATGTTTGATTAACTTAGATTAAACTGAAGGCATAGAGCTGGAAATAGCTTATATTTGTATTTTGCAGTAGGTCAGTTTTGGTCTAAATCAGCTTCCACTAAGTGAAGAAATTCTCAGACATTATGGATAAAATAAATGCTGAAGGAATATTGTTTTAAACACTTCAGAACTAACATAACCGCCTTCAAAGGAATGTGGTCCTCTTCAAATTTTGTCATCCTGGAAGGCCCTAAACTTAGCAGTGCCACCATTTGCTCGAAACATTCTTAGAATTGCTGTGTTGAATCTGTGTCCCATTTTTGAATCTCCACAGTTGTACCAAATCTTTGTATTTTAAGCATTCGATGTTTTGGAAAACAGATAAAAGTGGCTGGAAACCAAGGGTCACACAGGGTTAATCCATTTGATTCACAAACAACGTGTGGCAATAGATGAACAATACTGGTTTTCTCGTGTGGCTCATACAAACCATCTCTGAGGGTTGTTCTTAGAGAACCATACGTGTTTTGAGCAGTGGGGATCTTTAGCCCGAGGCAAGAAATATTGAAGATAGCAGGAGACAAGGGACCTGGGTTCATGGTCCTGTTCTACTGACTCTGGCCTTGGGTAGGTCGGTTTCTCATGGGCTCTTCCTTTTCTGGTGTTAAACTAGATAATCCACAGATAGTTTCCAGTGCTGGAGGTCTATGGGTATGTAAGTGCTGGCATGTTTTCTATTTCAGTGGTTGTCATTCTAGTTCAATTCATGTTCCTTAGAGAACTAAATGTGGGTGTGTTGCCTTGTGTGTCTGTGTTAGTTTGTACCAAGGATCTGTTTATGGAGTAGCCACTGAGCTAAGAAGAAAATGGTGCAAAGAAGGAAAGAAACCATTTCTGGATCCACTGGTCATCTTTTACTAAATTTTCAATAAAGGGTTGGCTCCTGTCCCAAATAAGGTCTGGGACGTGAAGGCCATGTAGCCTAACAGGTAATGACTCCTGGGGAAGGCCCCCAAGAAGGGTCTCGTCCTCCAAACTAACAGGGGTCGCCTTTTCTCTCTTGTAGGCATCCAGGCTGGAGAAGCAGAACAGCACACCTGAAAGTGACTATGACAACACTCCTAATGACACAGACCCAGATGACATGGGGTACATCTGCAGGAAGGATGTGTCCCGGGGGTCGGGCCCCTAAATCAGAGACCTAGCAGGCCGTGGTCAGGAGATGCAGTTCATCGCCTGCAGCCCTTTTCACTACTTTCAGACCCAGAAGGTCTTAAAATATTGAGGCATAAGGTCACAGTATACAGTTCACACCCCGGTTCTCATATCACATTATTGCCACAGGGGCTTTTTTTTCTTTTTCTTTTAGCTGCATGTTATACACATGTCTGAGTCTCTGTATGTATTAAGTGTGTGTTAGGTTATAGTCTGCATTTGTACCCCAAGGACCTGATTTAATTAGGGATCCCCATTCTAGTTACTCCCTCCCTTTCCTCATCTTTCCCTTTTCTGCAAGACTCATAATTTCCAGCCCCACGGTAGAATACAACAACCTCCATATGAGCTGTGGCTACCTGTTGAAGAAACGCCCTCCCCATGAGGCCCCTGCTGACAGGATAAAGGAAACCACAAAAGCAACCTGCTCGTGCATTTAGCAGATGCACAAGCACCGGCTCCTAGGCGCAGAGAAGCAGCTGATAAGCTCCTGCTGCATTTCACCACTTCTTCACTATTCACAGGTCAAGCAGGAAGGGAAGGCAGAGGAGTGTGCTGTGGCAAGGTGACAGCGCAGCAGATGTGGCAGAACCCCACACAGCCCCAAGCCCCGTTCTCCCCAGCACCGAGGACGTCATCCGGAAAACTGAACAGATCACCAAAAACATACAGGAGCTCTTACGAGCAGCCCAAGAAAATAAACATGACAGGTAAGGGGGCTTGAACATCCTGCCTGGGAGAATGCGTGGGCATGCTCTGGAGGAGATGCTCACCCAGTTACGATCAGGGAATTGTTTTTTTTTAATGTGCTGATTTTAAAGGTTTTTGAAAAATTCAGGGTTATATAACAGGCTTCAGAACAAATTTGTAAATGTGGGATTTTTTTTCTTACATGGTATTTTTAGGTTTCATCTTGTTCTGAAGTGCTCTGAAAATCAGTGCCTTTAGGAATAAAATTGCAGCGTAGCTGGGGTGGTGATATTCCTAATTCTAGATGGAGAGGGGAAGAAGCTACCTGAGAACTTGCACTTGATGCTTCCCACCACTGCAGTTCCCTGTGGTCTCCTTAGCTAGGAATAAGGCTGCTGACATAAAAGCTATCCTGAAATGGACCTGGGTTCTTACCTGTCTCCTGCGTCTGTGTGTGTGTGTGTAAAAGTCTAAGAAACAAGGCGTTTACAAGTCAAAGTTGATCAAATCACCACCCAGAGAAGTCTGCTCGCGACAGAAGCCTCTGCTCACTCTGAGCAGAACCATATTGTCGGCAGAGTTCCTTCTCACAAACTCTTACTCTAATTCATCCTTTGGTTCTCTGAGAACTTCCGGTAAGTTGTTAACTGTTCTGGGTGACGTCCCAGCTTCATGTGGCTGGCCTGATCTAGACATACGGATAAAACACTGTGTAACATCACCCCACTGAGTTTAAGAAAACGACAGCGTTTCGTCAAAACCGAAGAACAATCTCATTCTTTTTGTCAGGTCAGCAAAGGTTAGGGTCCTCCGTGAAGAATTCTCTCTGTGCCTTACACAAACGAGTTGTTCAGGGACCACAGTGCTTCTCCTTCTTTCTCCTCTCTGTTGTCTTCTTCCACGTAAAGGTGTCTCAGTGTCTTTTGTGTTCTCTGAGTTCCTGACACCGCCGTGCTAACCTTCCCTCTTCCTGCCCTTTTCCCTTTTTTTTTTTTTCTTATCCAGCTAAGACTTCTCCCGGTGTCATTATGTCCTGCCCGGTAGGAGAGGAAGAGTCAGTGTTTAGTGAAGGATAAGAGTTAGTCTTCATGGCTGGACTGCTGGAGGATCCTCAGAGAAAAAGAGGAACCTGCATAATTTCTTGGCCTCCTTCCACGAAAATTATAAGCTGTTTATCTTCCTTCTTTCCCCGGCATCCCCTTTATCGCACGCCTTTCATGCCTCACAGGCTACAGGTTCCTTTCCTCAGCACACCACAGCCTTGGCAACAAGCAACTTCACTATCTTATTACTAAAGCAAAATGTGGCATGGCTTTCCAAGTACAGTCTTTAAAATGATCTCGATACCAGATGAACTCGTTTCCTAGTGCTGTCTTCCTCCATTGAACAATATGCTTCGCTTTTCATTTCCCCTACAAGTGCCATGCTTACATTTCAAACTAAAAAAAAAGTGCTTGTGTTGCATTGCTCTTTTTGATAGTTGTCAAAAATATAAATATCTGCCCTGAGGCCATTTCTAGCTTCAAAGATTGCAATATGGTGCTCGGTACAATAGGGGAAGTTGTGTTTTTTTTTAATGTACAAATTCAATAAGTGCTATGATCTGATTTTTTTTTAAGACCGTGAGACTGTGATGCAGCGATTTGAATCGTTAGCACATTTTTTTACTTTAAACCAGAATCGGTCTAGAGAATTTATATTTTACAAATTGTTCAATGTTTTGGTAAACTCTCCGGTTACTTACGTATCCAAGACGCTTCCATTTATGACCTTTCGTTGTACTAATTAAACCCATGTCTTTCCCTCTTGTTGATCCATCACTTAACGTTCATCCTAAGTAGCTCATGTGTGCACATTCAGGTTTGGTCGTGGTCCTCTGGGCCGAGCAAGCTCCCCCAGCCCCTGACCTTGCCTAAGCCTGGTCCCATCCCCTCGGCCTCCAGCTTTGTTCTCTCTCTCTCTCTCTCTCTCTCTCATGCATGTGTGTGCACACACGCACACAATTACCCAATTCAGGATTACTACATATTATGCACAAAAGCATTTTTGAGGAAAGATACCCGGAAGTTGTGAACATGAACTCTCTGGTAGAGGAAGAAGACTTTCTCATTAAATTACATGCTTTCTTTTGTGGCTTATTGAGGAATTCCTCAAATATCTTAATAGTGAGCTTTTGAGAGCTGTCCTTAGGAAAAATGTCTTCTCTGTGTAGCAGGGGGAGTTATATTTCTAGGTCAAAATGAAAATCCTACGCAGCAAAACATAAAACTCTTAGGTGTGGTTGTCAGTTACTGTGATATTAATGGCAGTTACTGTGATATTAATGGACATACTGTTTCAAGAAACACTTATGTCTGATACAATGGTTGCTGTGGACATTGCCTTTTTCTCTGAGCGTCTGTGTGACCACATGGGTTGTTGCCCCTTCGTGTTTGCAAGTTAAATAACTCATGTGTTGGCATTTTTGTTATTATATGGTGTATGGTTCTAATTGCTAACAAAAGTAAAAGTCAGGATTTCCTGTTTGAAGGCATTTTGAGATCATGTAAACCATTTTCTTGAAATGTAATGGTTTCATTAAAATGTAGGCAATCTTTATTAAAGTAGTTTTGATACTAGATTTCTTACAAAGATGAAGTACAGAGGTTGCTGATGACAATCTTTAAGTAGAAGTCAACTTCATGACATAAAATATATGAGGATAGCACGTCACTTGAGGGCTTTATGTGCTAGGATGGATGCCAAACAGCATTGGTTTTGTATCTTAGAACGGAAGTTTTAAAACACACCACATGCGTTCTTGTGTCAAGCCCAAACTGTAATCACACCGTATTTCCCAACATGCTACAAACAGGCTCCTAAAAGTACTTTTGCCATGTCCCATTCCCTTCTGGGCTGTGTGGGTCAGTTCTCCTAGAAGCAGAACCCAGGCCTGGTGGCAATGTGGTATCTAAGAACTGTCACTAATACCATCTTCAATTTGTCTTTGTCTCTGTGCCTTGTAACATGTACTACTCAGGGCAGAAACCTAACATTTTTAAGGTCCAGGGAACTAGCCCCCTGTGTTGCTTGTCATAATGCTAAGAATAAGAATCAAGAATGAAACCAAAGTCTCACTTCTTCCAATTCTCATCCCTTAAGAAGTCAGAATCACCAGTCATCAGTGGAAAGAGGCTTGCTGTAAAAAAAGGTGAATCAGTTGCCTCTCTGATGCCAGGCGAGGCCTGTGGTGTGGCAGTGAGGGTCCCGGGCTCAGGCGCTGGAGGGCCAGGGTTGATCTCAGCTCACTCCCACCCACTGTAGGACCTCGGACACGTTCTCCACCGCTCCAGGCCTCAGTGTTCTCATGTGAAAAATGGGTGAGATAATAGTGCCAACCTGTTGGGAGGATGACAGGGGTCTCTGCAAAGCACTGAGAAGGGAGCCTGGCGTGCGGCCAGGGTGCCTGTAGCCTTAGCTCTCATGGTGTCATCTCAGGCCCTTAAGAGGCGCTGTGGCCGGGAAGAAAGGACGAGGACAGGTAGACTTAATGTGCTTGTCTTCTTGGAGCTTGTCAACAAGCAGAGTGATGACTGCTGACAGCATTTTATTACAAACAAAGTCAGGGTGATTCCATGAGAAAGTGGGTAAGTGTCTGAACAAGTATGTGAAGCCAACCTCAGTGTTTCCTCTTTATCTGAAGTAAAGCTTTTGACATCTCAGTAATTCAAATGCATTGAATGGAAGAACATTAGAAGTGTCACTTGATTAAGACATGTGGGTGTTGAGGTGTGGGCTCCAATTCTAAGGAATATTTGTAACTTCTGTATTTTTAACTTCTGTGACCTTTTGCATGGAAATCCCTGTTTTACTTTCAAGAAAGTGGGAAGATGAAACATGAGAAATAAAAGACCAACTTAAGGAGGTGTGAATATCTTCATAGATTAACTGTTTTATGGCCTCACCTGGCTAGTAGTATATGCTGCCTATGCTTCTTACCTGGAGACTGATTTTATCAGATTGAATGAATTTTCAAAAAAGTATGGGGACCCTATTTAAAACCTAGTGCCTTCTTCTTCTATTTGTGCGGGATCCACAACAGGCTGGCTATGGCCTTAACCCCTTCGTTAAGGGAATATAAATGGAACCTGTGCTAGCCCCTGAGTGTTCTCTTTTTCTGAATTATTTTTACTGTCTTTAAATAACCTCTTCTCTATTCTTGCAGTTATATTCCATGCTCAGAGAGGATACACATAGCTGTTACAGAAATGGCAGCATTATTCCCCAAAGTAAGTCACTCCCTACTTACTTGGTTCAGATCCTTTTAAATGAATTGCAAGAAATTTCTTTTTGACCTTTATATCATATTAATCTTTTTGTAGCACAGAGTCTTAAATATGCAAACAGTAATATAGGGCATTGAAATATTTTTGTTCTACATGAATATTGGTTTTATAAGAATGCCTGAGCCCAGTGCTAAAAAAGCAAAACACTAATAAAATAATTTTTTTTCTGGAATATTTCACCACAGTGGATTAATATTTTTCAAAAGCTGCCTCAGAATAGCACATGCTACTAAAATGACACTGCGTGCACTTTGACCTTTGAGGCAGAATGTTTCAGCATCTCTCACCCCGAGGTTTGCAATGCTTGTGGTGTTCTGAGCACTCCCTGTGCAAAAGTGCAAAAAAACTGCTGTCTGTGGAACAGCTTGTTTTCAGAGGAATGCTTGTCCCTGCTCTTGGATATCTACCCTGCAGTTCTTGGCGAACGGCTGTGTTTTCTGTTTAGAAACCCAAGTCTGATATGGTGAGGACTTCCCTTCGCTTGCTGACATCCAGTGCCTATCGACTTCAGTCAGAGTGCAAGAAGACCCTCCCGGGGGACGCCAGCCCTCCCACGGACATCCAGCTGGTCACACAGCAGGTCATTCAGTGTGCGTATGACATCGCCAAGGCCGCCAAACAGCTGGTCACCATCACCACCAAAGAGAACAACAACTGAACAGCGGAGTGCTGGCCCTTCTATTTTCTAGGCTTTTCCAAGTCCGGTTTCAAATTTAGACATGGAACTCTTCCGATTTTTATAGAAACAAACATTTAATGAAAGTTTAAAACTTTTTTTAAAAAAACCTCAGTATTATTTTTGCATGTTTTCTAACAAATTTTCAACTATTAATTTAACCCACTTGCCTTATTTTGTGCCTGTTTGCCAGCTTTCTTTCTGATGTCCTGTCGTGCTGTCAGTGACTATTGAGTTAAAGATCATAGACATCCGAAAGCATAGCTTCCTCGTTTCAAGTTTGTTAGAACTTTTCTAGCCCTTAACACTCCCTGCCTGTGGTTAAAACTATAAATGAGATTCTTAGTGAAACATTTTCTTGAGAGACTTGGGTTAAAAAAAGAAAATCAATATTATCTGTTCCCTACGAAGCATTGTGCAATAAGCAAATTTCCCACCCTATCGTAAGACTCTCTAAGTTTGGAGGATCTCCAAGCGTGTATGTAGAGACAGGACTTTGCCACTTGCTAAAAATAGTGTAACGATCTCTCTTGGAAGGAAACGATGAATCGCTCCATTTCTTCTTATCACGTTAGATGTTCCGTAATTTTTCTATCTTGATTCTCTGTCTCTCTTTATTGTACTGTCATCCTGAAGTCTCCGTGGCGTCTGGTAACCAAGCGCTCACCCTCCATGTCACGTGTCATTTGGCCACGTCCAGGTAGGAGCATCACCACATGATGACGCAGTCAGTCCACGGCTCTGCCTTACACAGGAAGCTAGATGTTTCATTCCAGACGTGCAGCAAACAGCCTCCCAGGCCGTAGCTCAGTCTGTACCACCCCCTTCTGCTCTCACTGCCGCAAACTGGGGAAGAGAAATCATCTGCTCCCTGACCTTGTATGGTACCTCTCATCCAAAACGCAGTTACTCCCTTAGCCACTTTCGGCTTTCTCACACGACCTGCTCTGCAGAGCGCGTCACCTTTAAGCGCTTCTTATAAGGTAAGATTTATACAATCATCTGAGTTTGTTTCTCTTCCATTACCTCACTGGTACTTAAAAATTAGACCTCAGCTTTTGAGAATGCCTTAGAGAGGCTCTTCTAGCTGCCCACCAGCTATCCGAAAGCGTACAAGTGTGCTCGCTTCGGCAGCACATATACGAAAGCGTACAAGTTTAAGTCCTGGAACATACTGAGATTGTTTTCTAAGTTGCTCAAAAGACCTTTCTGGATCTGAATGCTAATGCGTATTCCACTCCCTGCTTATTACAGCCATGTTGTGTGGCTGTGGCTCAGACCCGGACCTAGGCCAGAGGGGCCACGCAGTAGAAATGAAGGGGAATGAAGTGAGCCAAGTGCAGAGGGGGAGTGGGGACAGAGAGGGCGCCCATGGCACACCCCGTGGGCACAGCAGCTCCCCAGCTCCACTCAGGCTGCCACGTGCAAAAGTGGGCCTGGCATTGCCAGAGCTTTCATTTCTCAAGAGACACCGGAAAGCTGGATGTTTTTTGTGCCATCTCTCTGTGTATAAATATTGGCAACCGTTCTAAACATCTTCACAGTGCACGTGTGGGTGAGCTGTGGCCTCAAGGTTACCAGCTCATAGCCTCCGCCCCGGGACGCTATAAACTGCAGTGTGAGGGCCTGGCTTCCCTGGTCACACCTGGGTTAGCCTCTGAGCCTAACCTGTAACGTGGCCTCCCTACCTGTGTTCAGTTGCTGTTAGTCCTTGTTTTACCCATACATTCTGTCCCACAGTGCTCATTTACACACGTGAAGGAGTCAGAATAATCAGAGTTGCCTAAATCCTTGCTAAATAAGCCTGTATTTTCACAGAACTGTTCTTTTTACAGTCACCTTTATAGCTTGACCGTAAGCTGTTATGAGAGGAACATGACGATGATGTTTGGTTTCCTGAGTCACTGTGTGTGAATGCTTTTGCTGGGTTTTGCTACACTGAGTAGCGTGGGGAAAGGGTCCACATCTCCACACGACTCATCCACTTGATTGTCTCCACAACCCGAAGTGCCGTGGTCCTGTCGGCTGCTGAGGGGATGCCTTCTCAAAGGATGTCTTACCTTAAGTTCCAGCACCATCTGATAACCTTTTCTGCTCGCAACATGTATTTAGCTGCCCTTCCTCTTTCTCGCAAACACCCACCCTCCTGTGGAGCCCACGTGGGGTCCTCCGAAAAGGACCAGCAGCAGTGTTGTGTTGGTGCCTTTGGCTTCCCAGGGAGGACGGGCTTCTGAATAATGAGTCCTCTGCATTGGGTGAAATGGTGTCTTCACTCGAACACTCAAAGACCTGTGATGGAGGACATTGTTTCTGTGCCCCTAGAGAAAGTCAAGAAACATGGGGACCAAGAAAGCATTTCCAGGTCTAAGAACACCACAGAAGTTTGCTCTGTTAATCCAGTGCCAAAACTCCGGAAAGAAGTTCCCGGGGGAGTGACATGCGGTGAGAGGAGGGCTGCAAGCCTTCCTTCTCCTTAAGTGCCCTGCGCATTTCCTCGGCCTCATCTGAGATCGGTGCCAGATGTTCTCTGGGCCTGTTGGCAAATCGCACCTTGTCGGAACGGTTGTTCGCCGCCTTTTGCACAGGGGTCCCATAGCCTTGCACTAACGTCTGTGTTCTGTAATGTCATTTTTTTACCCTTTATTCTCAGCCCCTTCCCCCTCCCCAAACTGATAGGACAGAGGTGCACTTTACAAAACTGGCACTTGCTGAAGAGGAGACAGCTCCACCCCTAAGCTCCTTCGACTGAAGTCATCTTCTGCCTCGAATGCAAATAGTTCTTATTTGCCAAAGAACAATGAATCAGGCCCAAAGATCAAATACAGCATTTCATGTAATTGGAACTGGAAACGCACAACTCAGGAGCTGTTATCCAATTCCTCAAGAGATTCACACTGCGGAACCCAGAGTGAGACTAGCATGTGTCCTCCACAGCAGCTGTGAGTTTTCCAAACCATTTTCATTCTTTCCTTGTCCCGGTTGAAGGTCTCCCTTGTTTTTACAAAAGAAAATGCTGCATAGGAAACATGAAATGCCTTTTATTCAAATGTGTTTTATCCATGTCACCCATTCTGTACTTATTTTTCATTTTTATTGTACATTCTATTCCTGTAATTATTGTACAACCCTTTAAGCGTTGTAAAATCGTTTTGGAATTTGTGCCTGCCAGTTATGCAATAAACAGGCTCTATAAGTGTCTGTGGTGATGCTGTGTTTCCATCAATTAGTTGGTGCTCCCACATAACTCTGTCACAGTTCTGAGAAAGTTCTCCTAACATAACCCCGTCTTTAATGAGACAGTACTGAATATGTGCTGTGGACATTTTATCAGTTTCCAGGAATGATGACTTTTTCAACCTCTGTGCTTAGCAAATAGCTTTGTTAAAAGAAATCCTGCATCAGGGTATCAGTTCCAGGTATCTTATCATGATGTGTTTACTCCGTAAGTTTAATTTTTTAAATTCAGTGAAAGCCAGCCAAGGACAGGTGCTCTCACCTCTTACCAGGTGATCTGGTCCTTTCAGTCTCTTAAAGGCCACCGGTCTCCTTTTAATTTCAGAGCAAAACCTATTGTGCAGGTTCACATGGGGAACTGTGGAATATAGATTTATACCTGGGTTCATCAGGGCCAAACTCAGACCCCAACAGTTGTCATCTGGAGTGGTGACTCGGGGCTCTTCTCCCAAACAGAAGAAGGGGTCGGGCAGGACCTGGTCATCATAGGTGTCTTTCCAAGGGAGAAGTCTAGGAAAGGTGGAGCCTTCTCACTGTGTAATCCAGCTTGTCTGAGGACCCAGAACCAGCAGGTCAGACCCATCAGCTCACACCCAGAAGCACCTCCCAGGGCAGGGATTGTCCGGTGAGCTAGCATCCAGCCCCTTGAGGGCCGCTGAAACACAGCCTCGGCTTCATCTCTGAGTCAGCAGCTCTAGGCTGGGGCCTGGGAGTCACATTTCTAACAGGCTCCCACGGGGATGGTCGCTGGTTGCGACCACACTCCGAGAAGCACTGCTGTAGACCATTTTCAGGGCCTCCTTCCCCACCATGCAGCTCTTTGCCTTTCTGTTTGTAAACATGTTTTTATAATGATTCTAATTACAGCTCACATTTATCAGCTATTTGCTCTGCTCCAGGCAGTGTGCTGGGTTCTTTGTATGGCTGAACTCCTGTAATCCTCACGACAACCCTCTGAAGCAGGAGGCATTCCTGTTGGACAGATGAGGAGGTGAAGGCCCACATCGAGGGAAGAGGGGAGCATGGCAGTTACGGTGATTCCAGCATGGGTGACCCCAACGGAGTCTGTGATGAGGCGTCCCAGAGAATGTGGCCTCGTGTGGAGATGAAGCCTTGGGGCGGCTACATTCCCCCGAAGCTGTAGATCAGAGTGGGGCCAGTGGGTGACGTGAGACTGTGACTACGTGGCTTTATTGAATAAATGGGGCACAGTCTGCTTGTGGCCCTTGAGTGGAGGCTGTGTCTCATCTTTGAGCCACAAGAACCAGAACCCCTCCAGCATTTGTTGAGTGACCAACTGAAGGACCGTCCTCTGGCTCCCAGGTACCTTAAGAGCACTTTCCTGTCCCCTGGCGCCCAGGGCTGAGCAGGGCGGCCTCACCACAGGGACAGTGCAGTGAGCATCTGAGGCTGACCCTCTGCCCAGCAGGCTGGCGTCCAAGACAGTCCCGGAGCCGGTCCCTGTGGCCCATGGACGCCAGGCAGAGGAGACTTCATGGTCCCCATCTAGCCAGAAGCGAGACCCACACCAGGTGGGTCAGACTGCTTCTCTACTTTACAGGGGTAATGCGTCAGCTCTCCGCAGGGCAGGTCCCCAGGGGAGGAGCCGCTGGGAACAGGAGAGGCTTTGGGGACCCTTGCTTCATCCTGCACCACCACCATCTTCCCTTTCCCACACCCAGGCATTTGCTCGCACAGCTTCCTGACTGCACGGTCTTCCCAGGCCCCCAAACTATCTCAGCCTCATTTCTTCCAAATGCAGCTTCTCTCTGAGGACCCACATCTCCTCCTCCAAAATCCCTCTTCTCATCCCTCACCTCTTCCCATCACCTTCTCTTCTTGGACCTCATCTTCCCCCTTCTCTCTCTTCTCTCTCAGGCTTTCCCCGCCAACCCCCTCCCTCCCAGCCCTTGTAGCTGGGACCTCTCTGTGTCCTGCCCTTCCCTTCTGTGAGCTCTCCCTTCCCCTTCCCTTTCAGAACCCCCAAGTAATTATCCATCACCTCCTCTCTTGGCTCAGTCCTATGAGCCCCATCTCCCCCACCCCAGGTCTTGTTTTTCCTCATGAGCCCCAGGACACGTTATGGACAGGGAAGTTTTGAAATCCAACATGGACCACCCCACCCCCACCCTGGGATCTAAGGTTGGGCTCTTAGCCATCCCTGTTACATCTTCCAGCCCTCTCCTTCCCAAGACCTCATTCTTTCAATACTTCTCCACCCTCACTTTCTTAGCACCACTGGGCTAAGTACAGTTTCATAAAGGAGCGACTGAAACTACCCCCATTTTGCAGATGAGGAAACTGAGGTTCAGCCCTTAGAGCTCAGTTAGTGGTGGTAGGAAAGTTAGATCACAGGACCT
This sequence comes from Rhinolophus hipposideros, assembly GCF_964194185.1. Lineage (NCBI taxonomy): Eukaryota > Metazoa > Chordata > Mammalia > Chiroptera > Rhinolophidae > Rhinolophus > Rhinolophus hipposideros. The sequence continues at coordinate 13,419,428 of NC_138070.1, forward strand.
GTGCTCTTAACCACAGCCCTCCACCGGCACAGGGGACAATCCAGGATGAGAAGGGCTGGAGGAACGTGGCAGACTGCAGAACTTGTGGAAGCAGAAGAGGGTGAGGAATGGCTATGGCCGCGACCTCAGCAGAGGTAAGGTGGGAGGGAGACGTGGAGCAGACTTGGTGTGTCAGAGCAGGAAGGCTGGGATGCTGGTCTCCGTGTGGTCCTCTGTCCACCTTGCAGGGTGTGGGGGGTGCTTGGGTGGCCAAGTTGTGTTTGTCTTCCAGTTCCTTCTCTTTGCCACAAATATTCCTCCTCTTCTCTGTTTCAAACTGAGATACTTGGCAACCACTGTTCAATGAGACTGATCTATGAGTGGAGGACGTTGCCCAGTTCAACTATTTGAGTGATTTGGGGACTTCACAGATTCTACATGGCACACTGACTGACCCCAAATTGGCCATTCTGGAAGGAACAGCCCTGTGCCTGCTGCTGGAAGCAGGAGGGCTCCCTTCAGGGTACAGTATGGGGGGGACCCCCCCCATCCTCAGAGTAGGGGGAGAGCTCCCCTCACTGAGGGTGGGAGCCTGACTCATTGAGGGGTGGAGCCTGTCTGACCTGCTTCTTTCTATCAATTAATACAAGATGCAAATCCTGCCCAAGTCCAAGGACAGACAAGGGTCCTTCCACGTAGGCAGGTTATTTCCTGGGGGGGGGGGGTGGCACCCTCTTGACAGGAAAAATGTTTGAGCTTTGAGCTTTCTGTATTTGTCTTACCACACCCACACATCACCGTTCTGTACATTTCACAGATGAATCACAGGGCCCCAAAAGGGGTCACCCGGCCTCTGAGTGGTGGGGTGCCAGCCTGGGCCACAGCCCTTGCTCTTCACCCCTCCAATTCTGCCCCCACTGGTGAACTCTCAATGCAGAAATGTGTCTGACACATCCACACAGGGGTCTCCTGTGTACCCACCACCCCGGTCCTTTGGACCCCTCCTTCTAGATTTTAGTATTACTTCCTTGCTTTTGGGTCAACACCTGTACACGCACCCCTACGTCAGAGCTTTGTTTTCAAACATGTGAATGGAGCCTTCTCTCAGCATCATGAGATTCAACTAAGTTGGTGCACGTACCTCCAGCTAGTACTACGTTTTCCATGTCGTGTAGTACCCATTGAATGTATACAACACGATTGATTTATCTAATATTTTATTGTTGGGTATTTGAGTTATTTTTAGGTATTGGGTTTTATGAAAATACCTGCTATGAAAATTGCCTTTTGGTGCATATACTGTGTTTCCCTGAAAATAAGACCAAGTCTTATATTAAGTTTTGCTCCAAAAGACACATTATGGCTTATGTTCAGGGTAAATCCTGAAAAATCATGGTAGGGCTTATTTTCCGGTTAGGTCTTATTTTCAGAGAAACATGGTGGGACTATATTTCTGTAGGGTCTATACCTAGACGTGGAGCTCCTGGGTCATAGAGTATGTGCCTCTCCAAACCTGTAACACTGTTTTCATGCTGTTTTCCAAAGTGTTGTACCAGAAGGGTGTGTGATTTCTGGTGGTTCTGCATCGTCACAAACAACTGGTGTAATAAGCCATTTTAGTTTTGCCAGTCCACTGGATATTCTAGTAGAATCTGGGTATTTTGCCAGTCCACTGGGTATTATAATAGAATCTGGTAGTTTTAATCCGCATTTCTCTGATTAATATGGTTGTATACTTTTCCATGTTTATTAGCCATTTAAATTTCTTTCCTCTTTTGTGAAGTGCCTGTTTTGAGTATTTACTCATTTTTCCACTAGGTTCTCTGGGGTTTTCTTTTCTTTCTTCTTTTTTACAATTATTCATAGGAGTTTTTAAAATGTTCTGAACAGTAGTCCTTTGTTGATTTTCTGTTACAAACAACATTCTTTCCCAGTTTGTGGCATGTCATTTCCCGTAAACTTTTTAAATGTAGTCAAACTTATCAATCTTTTCCGTATGGGTAGTTTTCTTTGTGTCTTAAAGAACCTCCCCTACACTAGATTACTATTATGTTTTATTTTGAAATAATCAGATTCACAAAATAGTTACAAAAATAGTAGAGAGGTTATCTGCGCCCTTCACTCAATTTTCCCCAATGGTAACAGTATCAAAATCAGGACACTGATACTGGTACAATCACATACCTTACTCAGATGTCATGGATTTTATATGCGCTTGTGTGTGTGTGTGTTTGTGTAGTTCTGTGCCATTTTACTGCACATGTAGGTTCCTGTCACCATCACCATGAAGGTGCAGATCTGCTCCGTCACCACAGACATGTCCCTCGTGCTGCCCCTTTAGTCACACCCTATTCCCTGACAACCACGGATCTGTTCTCCATCCCCACAATTTTGTCCTTTCAGGAATGTTATATCAATAGAATCATAGCATGTAACCTTCTGAGCCCGGCTTTTTTCATAATATCCATCCAAGTTGTTTAGACACTGAGATCCCAGAGAAGGGACCCAGAGATCATCACAGCACTGTGCCCTGACAAGAAACCTCCCACAACCATATCTGGGAATGGGTCCCTAATTTTCCCTGCCTGAGGGTGGGAAGTACCTCGTTAAGGAATCGAGTTGTTTATTTTTATCTGGTAGTTTATTAATTATATCTGGTATTTGCCTTTTTATTTTTTTAAATAACATTTCCCCCTCATTTCAAAGGTTATATTCTCTGGGTAAAATCTAGAAAAGCGAAATAAAAAATATCCATTATCCCAACTTTTAGGAATACCCACAAAATATTTTGTTTCCTTAAAAATGAAATTATGGAGATACTGCTTTTCAACACCTTTTTAACACAGCATGAACATTTCTCCAGAACTTTTTAAAATTTTTTTAAGCATTTCATTTTAATGCACTGCATAAAATCCCAAACTCAAACAGCCTCCCAATGTTAGACATCTAGATGATCAGTTTTTGCTACTGTAACGAACTCTGGGAGGAACATCTTTGGACCAATGTGCTTAGTATTTGTATTTCCTGGCCCAGAGGCAGCGCGATGTCTTCAGGGAGGGCTCCTGGACGGTCAGCCTGTGTGGGGCCCGTCGGCCAGGGAAGCATTTGGGGCTTGGTCCTAAGTGCAGAGGGACACCACTGAAGCGGACGGAAGATTTCCATTTCAGGTGTGTGTGTAAAAGATCTCTGACTGCAGGTTGGAGAAAAAAGTGAGGTAGATGGGTGAGTTCAGGCAGAAGTCAGTGGTAGCCAAGAAAGAGGATAGTGAGAGGAGGCAAAGTGGATAGATTCGGGGATTCCAGGAGGTCAAAGTGACAGGACTAAGTGCCCCTAGGCTTATGGCTCCTGCAGCGGGCAGGACGCATGGTGGTGCCATACACTCATCTGAGAACACTGGGGAAGGGCCAGATGGTGGTTGCTGTTGTTTTAGGTTAATGATGGGAATTTAGAAGAGATCATTTGATCGTCTTGTGCTGAGCTTGAGGCACCGTTGAGACACAGTGGAGATGTCAAAGTGGTGGTGCATATAGGAGTCTGGGCTGGAGGTACAGATCCACGAGTTACTGATGTGGAGGTGGCGCTGGAAGCCAGAGCCTGGGCTCACATCACTAGGAAGGAAGTTCTGCGAGGTGGGGAGACGCCTGGGTGTAAAGGCTGAAACTCCTCAGGTTATGACTGGCAGACGCCAAACTCACTCTGCAAAAGGGCCCAAAGAAGCGCATTTGTATTGTCAGCCTACATGGAGCAAGAAGTGTACTGCTACCTGTAAGCCAGAAGGCTCCTGGTTTGTCTCAGGACTACCAGACAGCAGCATGAATGACGGTGCCACAGGCTTAGGTAATCTCACCCATGGGAATCCCCACACTCCGATGTTCTCTACCCTAAGTGTTTCTACCCGGAAACGGGACGTACGAGGTCTGACAATTAGGTTCGCGAACTCATCCTAGAAAAAGCGCTACGTACCTCACTGCTGAATATCACAACGGCCACCTTCCAACTACTCCCTTTGCGAAGTTTTGCACTGACGCCAGCACCTAGTCCACCCTTAAAAGCAATACTGGAACTCTTTTTCTGGAATGGCCATCAGAGCTGTTGTCGTATTTCCCTTGATGTCCTGAATGTCATCAAAATGTCTTCCTTTCATTATTTCCTTTATCTTCAGGTAAAGAAAGAAGTCACTGGGGGCCAGATCAGGAGTAGTGAGGGTGTTCCAATACAGTGATTTGTTTGCTGGCTAAAAACTCCCTCACAGACAGTGCCCTGTGAGCTGGTGCAATGTCGTGATGCAAGAGCCGTGAATTGTGGGTGAAAAGTTCAGGTCGTCTAATGTTTTCACGCAGCCTTTTCAGCACTTCCAAATAGTGAACTTGGTGAACTGTTTGTCCAGTTGGTACAAATTCATAATGAATAATCCCTCTGATATCAAAAAAGGTTAGCAACATCATTGCGACAAGTTCACGAACTTCAATGTCAGACCTCATATGATGCTCTATACTTTATGAACACTGAAACTACCTAAAAACCCATATGGTGAAAAAATATTCATTATATCCATAAAATATGGATGTACTGAATAAATTTATTGCACAAATGGTCCCTTCAGGTCCCACGAGTTACAGCTCGCTCTGTGCCTGCCAATGACATCTGCTCATCCGTGTACTGGTTGGATTCCTGTCACTGTGCTCGTTCAGCTTTGTAACTTCCCCAGACCTAGTGCTGCATCTTCCCCTGGAGAATATGTGCTGAATGAGCCGAAAGAGTAAAATCGTACATACCGAACAAAATAAGAATCATTTTATATTAGTGGCTTCAGTACCATCTGCTCTCGAGTGCGACTTTGTAAGAAGAGTCTGCAGAATAGTCTAAAAATCATTAATTTTACAATAAGTAGCAGGTGCTTAAAAATAATAAAACCAATATATGTATAATAGCCACAACACAATCAAAATATATACGAGATAAGAGGAGTGTGGGATACACCAGAAATAGTACGACAGTGGAAGCTCTCAATTTAGAAGCAAATATTTCAGAGAGGAAACATTTAAACATATTATGGTGGAGAACCAGTGTAACAACACAGTCTTTAAAGCTAATAGGGAAGATTACCAGCAGGCTGTGAAAACAAGAAATTCAAAGAAATTAAAAATATTCAGTAAATATTTGTGCCTATTTATCAGGCATTCTCTCCACATCGATTCTATACTACGGCTCAGAGAGCATGATTCCTAATTCCCTGGGGTTCGCTTAGAAGAGGATCCGATTGAAATGAGAGGGGAGACACCACCACTTTCACAAGCAGAATGAATATAACCTAGAAAATGTGACCAGTCGTAGAGAATATCCAAACCTGTAGGAGACGTGGGTTAAATCAGTAAAAGCCTGTCATTCTACACAACCCACTTTGCAGCAATTAATAAAAGCAACATAACAGCCTGAACGCGATGCCATCAAACCAGAACTTTATTTCCCAATTAATGAACATCTGAAACAGGGGAAGTGAATATGAGCGAGCATAATGAAAGTGGTGCTCAGGGGATCAGAGGCGGAGAAATTCAAGACAAGAAAATGAAAAACAGATTAAGGATGCAGTTTGCAGCTCAATTTGTTTTTATAGCACAATGGAAGTGAAAGGCAATGCAGCCCTTAGACTCAGGATTTTTTTTTTAATAAACTCTGCTTTTTAATAACCTGGAAGAGTCATTAGCTATAATATACTGAGCTGTGGAATCCTGAACACAATGAATATGAAAAAAAATACAAGTCATAAAAATAGGATTACTGCTGCAAGGAACTTGTAGCTATTTGTAGAGATTCATCTAGAACCATGTCACATTGATGTAACAGTGGGAAGAGAAATTTTTGGCTGATCTGTGGTTGAGTCTGACCTAGTTTTTCAGGTTCGATGCCTCTTTCTCTGGGCACATAAATCCCAGAAAGCTGACAGCTGAGACCTTCCTAAGACACGAGAGGCCCAAAGTGTCATGCCAAAAGGTTAGCCAGCCAAGTGACCTTTTGAAGTCCCCTTTTGAGGCTCAGTAACATACATGTTGGGATCAATCCCCCGCCACACAATGCTCTATGGAGATTCTACCAAAATGCTTCCTAAAGCAGGAATGACTCATTTTTCACCCCCTTTCTGGAAAGCATCCGTGGACTACATCAGACTGCCTTAGGGTTCACAGTTTTCTTCACAAAACAAGATGTGATCCTTTTGGGACCACTAAATTAATAAGCCCTGAAATAAACTTACACCAAGACCTACAAGTCTGTCTGTAACAGAATAGCTAAAATTTAAATGGCAATTCTAAAAATTAAAAAACTTCCCCTCACATATCTCGAACTGGAGGCTTCACAGGAGGTTGACAATTAAGGGTAAGACAACAGGAGACCATGAATCCTCTCGTGGAGAACAACCTGTAACTCTAGCATTGATTTAGAATCTTACATTATTCATAAATATATTCCAAGACTGTGACAGCACTGTCAACGTGTGACTACGAAAACCCCACTTTCTTGGGTAACAGAGGCAGGAAAGGGCCTCCTACTGGGTGCTGCGTTTTTATAACACCTTCAAGTCTGCCCAGACCTTGATCCATTTGATCACGGACCTGAACGCGCTCCCTGAACTACTTCACAGGGACCCGAACACTAGAACATTGTAAAACCACCTGGCGGCTGCCTAGCCAAGGCCTGCCCATCCTTGTTCGCTGTGCTCAGAGTACCAACGAAGTCAGTTCCAAGCAATTTTGGGATGTCCGTAAGGCTAAGAAAAGAAAGAAAACACAAGGTTGATCAGATTGGCAGTCTCTGGAGCATTGGGGAATGAACACATTCTAAATAAGAGCCAAAAGCACAGTATAAATGGCTGTTTTCATTTATAGCTGATGTTTGAACCGAAGCTACAAATGAGGCACTTGATGACTTTGGTTTTTTAAATTAGCAGCCCTAAGTAACATTTTCACAGGTGCTGTGTGACATACACTGACCCATGGTCAAGTAAGTTTAGAAAAGACTGTTCCCTGCCGCTCAAGAGCCCCAGCCGGTTAGGATATTAGCATTCTGCAGCAGGTGTAGTACCTGCTCTGACTGTTTCATCGGCTTCCCAGTTATCTGACTAGAAAGGAACCAGCCTCTGTGTCTTGCAGCACTTCAGAACACCTGGGTGGCCCCGGTAAAGGAGGGGCAGAGGCGACATGCCTGCTGGGTCCTACGTCAGTTCCCAGGTGCTTTAGCCGTCAGCTCCCTAGGAGCGGGGCTGACAGCCTTTGCTTCTGGGTTCCCTATGGTGCCCTAAACAAGGGGTCACTCACGTACTTCAAGACACAGGGAAAAAAGGGAGGGGATGGGAGGGAGGATCAGACAATGGGGAAGGGCAACCAGAGGTGCCAAGAGGACGAGAGGAAGGACACAGGCCTGGTCACCTGGGCGCTGAGTTTGGACAGTCAGGGCTAACTCCTTCACCTCTTGCCACCTGTGGCCAGAGCCTTCTTAGATTGCTTCGTCCCCAAACGGGATCAACAGGCACGCAGCTTAACAGTCAGGACCTCAGCCCTTGGGTCCCTTGGGTGACAGGAGCCAAAGCAAAATCACCTCAAAGGCTGTATGAGGCCCAACCAAGGACTGAAACATAGCCTGTGTCAAGGTTCCCTACTAGTCAAGAAAAGGAAAAACACAAGAGCAAGGAAGAACCCGAGCTGGCTGGGACGCAGAGCTGGGCACTGACCAGTCCTGGAGAGCAGGAGCTAGCTGAGTGGCCCAGCAATGGTGGGCCGTCACCTGCAGGCTCCCTACCTTGGGCCGGTGGCCCCGCTCAGCCATCATCTTTGCCTCCTGCTGCAGCAGGGCGTTCGTGAACTGCTCTGCCTGCCTCGCCTCCTCCTCGTCTTCCTCCTGCTGCTGCTCCGCTTCCCACGCCTGCTGCTGGCGCTCTGCAACCTGGGCACAAAGAGCAGAGTCACCCCAAGGCAAGGCCCAAGGGGCAGAGGCCGGCCTCTGATGAAGAGGGAAAGCCTGTGGATCTACCCCAGCTGGAGAATCAGAGGAGAGGAACAGTGATGGCAAGTGCCCATAAGTGGGAAGGGCATTCACCGTGTGGTAATACGGACCTTGTAAAAAGCTCCGGAGGTGGCCATGTGTTTGGAAGCATTTTAATTTAAAAACATTTTTCAATTACAGTCGCCATAATAGTAGTTTTTGGCGTCTCACATAGTGATGAGACATTTCTATAACTTACGAACTGAAGGAAAGGTATTTTGTGTTACCTACGGTCTAACACAAATTGAATAAACAGAGGATTGGGGAGCAGGGAGTTGAAGGCTTTCAGAAGCAGACAGGAAAAGGAGATGGCGGGCAGTAATGACAGCCTTGCTTCCACGTGACATGAGGCCCTGAAGTGAAGGCTCCACTAATCAGGAGGATCAAGATATTAGCTGAAAATAAAAAGGGCTGCACTGAGCTCCCCAACGTGGGCTTCTTGGACGAGTACCACTGTCGGGCTGTGGAAAGAAGTCAAAGGCCCCTGAACCCTGTGCGGCGAGGATGCAGGAACCACAGCTCTCACCCCCCCTTGCTGAGGCTGCCTTCCGCCCACGGACTTGGCCCCACCTGGGCTTCCAGCTCCTGCTTCCGGGCCGATTTCAGTTCTTCACTCTCCTCTTTCTCACGATGAGCTGACTCTCTTGCCTCCTCAAGGTTTCGAATAAGTTGCTCCCTGTGTCTTAGGGATTCCTCTTGTGCCCGCCGGTTTTGTTCAATCTTTTCTTGGATTTGTTGTTGTCTACCTGTCAGGACCTAACCTCAGCAGGAAAGAGAAGGGAAAGTTTTAGTTTGACTCCAACAGATATCTGTTCTGCAAGCCGTGGACAGGCTGCAGCTGTACCGGGACCCAGCCGAACCCTCAGCCTAAATTCAGCCTAAAGACGCGGCACGAAGGCAAGCCCCGACTCCAGCATCCGTCCAGACACTGTTGCCCGTGCAGCCCACCCACCCCGGTCACACACAGAATATCTGCGGGTTGTGCCTTATGGAGAGACAGCTGAGCACCAAAGAGCTCAGAGGAGGCAGGCTGGAGCTCCCTCCACAGGGACACACAAACACAGCAAGCAGCTGAGTCTCACTCCCTGTTGGTGAGTTCTAGAAAAAAGAAGCAAGCCACAAGTCACATAGATGACCAGAGGTAGAGTCTGGGTCATCCTCCCAACTTTTTGGAATTTGGGCCACAGAGCAGGATTATGGTCGACCACCAGCCCAGACCACGGTCAGGACTCAGGAAGCAGGAACGGCCAGAAGCCACCCCCCATATTCAACAGTTAAGTCTCTGGAGGGGACACATAAAGTGGCTACAAGAGGAACGTTTTCAATGGGGAAAATCAAAAGATACTAGAGAATATCTGGTATTCACAACAGTGAAAAGGTACCAACTGGGACCCGATTTCCCATGGATTCTAAAATGCAGCATACTGATATGCACTAAATATAATTTCCATTTTAAACCACGGTAAGATAACTTTCAATAGATGGATAACGAAGACTTTTTCCCCAAAAAATATTTCCTTTTAGCTGGGATGTGTCTTATACAGATTCCTTAAATACTGACAAAACATTTATGCTCTTTAGTCTACTTCTGGTTATGCACCCCAAGGGAAAAAAAATCCTAAGTGTGGAAAAGCTTTATGCATGAGATGTTCACTGCAATGTTTCTTGTAACAGCTCAAAATTAGAAAAAAAAAATGGAATGCCCACAAAAGGGGAATGGAAAAACAAACTATGGTATACCTACTTGATGACATTATGCAGCCATCAAAAATGATATTCACAAAGATGTAATAGTTTCTTAAAATGCTTGACGTCAAATTGCACAGTCTAGGAAGGAATGCGCAGGGAAAAAGTTCTGGACAGAGACAGAGAGGTAGAAGGAAACAGTGATAGTGGTTCTGTACATCTGGGTGACTGTTTTCACTGTTCTGTACGGACATTTTTCCTAATAAGTTTATATTACTTTTATGATATAGGTCCACTGAAAATCACCCGCGAGGACTCTGTTCCCAGTACACTTGGCAGGGTCCGTACGTGGCCACTAACTGCCAACATCCGCCCGGGGACCCGCCAGCCCGTGTCTGTCACAGGATTACCTCGCTCATCAGTCTGTCACGTGCGTTCCTCTCTCGGGCCCACTCTGCCTCTCTCTTCTCCCACATTTCCTTGGCTTCCTCCCTAGGGAAACACAAAGCGATGTCAGCCGGCTCCACCACCAATGCAGAAGGGAGCTAAAGAATCAACAGGGCTCCAAAGCATCTGGCAGCACACGTCTGGGGGGGCCAACCTTCAGATAAACTTATCCACCCTGTGAACTTTTGACAGAGTTAAGGACAAGTTCACCGACAGCAGTCCTACCGTAAGTACCTTAAGTTACCTTTTTAGAAACGCCGTCTCCTTACGAAACACACTTGTGATGAGCTGTATCCAGGCTATTTAAACACTGAGGTGAGTGAAACCATGTGGGAGGCAGAGGGCCACTGCTGGTGCCTGAGCTGTCACCAGGCTCCTGGGGTCCCTGTTAGCCCGCCCTGTGGCCTGAGGCACATGAGTGACCTGCTCGAGTCTCTGTGACCCAAGTATCTACCACTTGGCTGGAGTGTCTGGTACACAATAAGTGCTCAATAAATGTTACAAATAAATGTTATTTATTTCCATCTACAAGATTAATTTTTGTATGCAGACCCATTTATGTAGACGTAAGAAACATTCAACATCACCATAATTTAGAACACTTTCTTTCCAATTTCTAAGATTTCAGATGAGCAGATCCTTACTCTAAATCCTAATTTCCATCTTAAATAACAGAAGGGAAACACTCCCACAAGCCAGGCCCACTAGCAAACATGTGTTCCTCCTGGACGACGGACAGCTGACCGAGGACAGGTGTGTCAATAACCACCCTCGCAGAGACCCGCGGGATCCCAGGTACCCGAATAGAACCCAGGAGTGTCCAGCCCTGACAGCTGCCACCTCTCACCTCAACAGCAACTGTAGCTCTGCCTCCCGCTCCCTCTCCAGCTGCAGCTGCTCCTCGATGACCTGCTTCATCCACGCCACGTCAGCCAGGGCCTGCTCCCGCCGGGCCAAGTGCGTGCGCTGGGTCTCCTCCTCCTTCTCCAGGAGCGCCTGCAGGATACGCTTGTCCGCCTCCTGGAGGACGGAGGGAGCCCTCTGGCAGCCACAGCCTCCACTTCCACCAGCCCCTCTCCTCTCTGGGCCCAGCACTGAACACAGGCACTTAGTGTGCTCCACGTAGAGATGGGAAGACGTTGGGTTGCTTCTGAAGAGCCAGGGTGTCATCACTTAGGGAAGGTTAACAACGGCACTGCACAGACCCAGGAGCTGTTCCCTGTCCAAGGGGAGACCCCTCTGCCACCACACATGTCCCTGCCCGCAGACACGTCTGGTGGCACAGGTTTTTAGAACAGTTTGACAGCAATTCCACTTCTAACAGCAGACTACAGGGACACACATGCACGGAGATATATGCTCATTGCAGCCGTTAACAGAAGAGGGAAAAAGCGGAAACAACGCAAACGCCATGGCTACGGACTCAGCTATTATGTACATCTCCACAGTCCATGGACATAGAATGAGGGCGCTCTGGAGACCTTGAGAGGGGAGAGACGTCTGCAGGGGCAGGAAAAGCTGCATGACAGGGACAACCGCAGTGGTGCTGCCACCCGATGACCACAATGACACCTGACTAGCAGGCAGGGATGGGAGGGAACGGTTTGCTTGCTCACCTTGTCCCGGTCTCAGAGAGGGAGGCCATTAAAATACTTGACAGGAATACTGAGCAGCTAGTAAAAAGGAGCAAGCTCAGTCTCCGTAGAATGATTATAAAGTATGAGATATACTGTTAGGTACATGTGCCGAGGAATGCAACTTCCAGTACATTTTTAAAAAGCACCACTCCCCGGTATGTACACGTACATGTATCTAGAAGGGCACACGCCAAATCAGACACCTCTGGGGAGGGGATGGAATTGCAGGGGCTGCTCCAGGGGGAAATCTCACTCCATGTTCTACTTCTTACCAGGATGCACTCATTACAGAGCAATGGAAAACATGTTTTTCTTTCTTTTTTCTTTTGAAAACATTTTTTTAAAAAGTGTGAAAGGAATGACAGGCTGTCTCTTCAAACTTACCAGTTCCTCCTGGATCTGCTGTGTACGTCTATTGAGTTGCACGTTATACTGATGTCTCAAAAAGCGTCTAAAAAGGAGAAAAATATGGGTCGCCTTCAGTGTCTGATGAAGAATTAAATGGAGGTTAGACAGCTACTTACTACAGGTTGTATCCTTCCTGGTTTCAAGGCTACCAACACAAGTCTCAGAAAGTGAGAGGCTCTGAGAAAGAGGTGGGGGCAGCCCTCCTCACACACACCCCAACTCCGCTTTCTGCCGGAAGGCTGCCATCTGCTTCCTCTCTTCCTCCAGCCTCTCCAGCTCCCATCGCTGCCTCAACAGATTCGCCTGCTCCTTCTTCAGTTTGGTGGCCTGTGGTTATGACAACAGTAACCCCAATTAAGATCACAAGAATCAGAGCTTCCTTCATTCCTCATCTCCGCTTTCAACAGACACTATGCGACAAGGGCTGGCCTGGTACCCTCCTGCGCCCCCCATCATAATCCCCTCAACTCTGGGACTCCGGGCACCTTGGCCCAGCTGAATTCACTCATTCATCCCAACACAGTGGAGCCAATCCTGCAAGAGCCTTGCCCACCCCTGCGGACAAGGATGAGCCTCATATTCCATGCTCCCCCAGGACCCTGTATCATCCACGCCGCACTGGGACTTCCCGTCTGTCTCTTCCACCTGCCACTGCTCCTGCCGTGAGGCCCAGGACTGTGGGCCTTGCTCCCGGCTGTATCTCTAGCACCCAGCCCAGTGCTTAGCGCCCTGCATAAAGAGTGGGCACTAAAAGTCCAGGTCTTCAATCATTCAGGCCTAGGGGAGGAGGTGCTCCCCTCATCTGAATGGGAAGGTCCAGCCCCCGCAGGCAAACTGCATAGTGTTCTCAGAAACAGCCTCTTGGACCAAAGAGCTTCTCAGTTTGGGCCTTGAGACCCCAAACCTGCTCGCCAGGGAGAGCTGTGTGCTAGAACATCAGAGCAAGTCAAGTCTAGTTTGTGCACAGGGAACTCCAAGTTCTAAGAAGGCTCTCAGACAGCAGGTCTCAAAACACGTCTGAGAGAACAGGTATTATCTCCATGTCGCTAACATTCTAGAATCTGGGCACCGACACAGCCTAGGAGTATGGAAAAACCACAGGTGGGAATAAATATCAGAAGGGAGAACCCCAGATTGCTGTATTTTTCAGACTCCCCTCCCTGATATGATCTCTTTTTAGAACAGTGTTTGAAATGCCCATTTTGTAACAAGCAGCTGAGCGGCAGCCATGCGGCCGCGGGCAAGCCCTCACCTCCATCTCCTTCGCCTTCAGCTCCTCCATCTGCTGGAGCAGCGCCTCAGCTTGGAGTTTATCCTCTAACTGCCTCCTCTCCTCTTCTGCTTTCAGCCGTTCCAGCGCTTCCCTTCGGGCCGTTTCATATTCATTTTCATACCGTTTGTTCTCTTCCTTTTCCGTGGCTTCTTGCTACATGGGGCCAAATGATTCCAGGTCAGTATGTGCAATACGCGGCTAGCAAAGATCCAGCCCCCACAGCCACTCGGCCAGCCGTCAGCCCGGTTCTTCATTCCAGAGCAGGCCACTTCTCAGCTATGGAACCCTGGGCGCTCCGTGTGGGACCGTGGGACCCGTGGGGCTGACGCTCCCTGAGGGACAAAGCTGGGGAAACACGCAGCGTGGTGCCTGGCACGGAGGAGGGGCTCAACAAAACACTTTCCAAAATGAACCTGGAGGCAAAATGATGGATTCATGGAGATGTGGACTTTTATGCCCAGAGGTGCAGCTGTAAGGCCAAGGTCGAGTGTATGATGCACAGTACATCACAAGAGACTGTCAGCCACAAAAACGCCCTTTAAAACACACATTCGCCCTATCATCGATCAGCCCTGGTCACCTGGTGTTATTCTGTCCCCGGAAATGACAGGATTCTGGTACGTGTAAGAGCAGCATTGAGTTTTAACATGTGTTACTGGAAGTGAGAAACAGCCTGTTCCTGGACTGGTATCATTAACATTGAAAACAAGAAACAAACAAACAAACAAAGAAAACAAGAAACAAATCCAAAGACACAGAGACAGTCTCCCGCCATAGCACATGGGACTGTTCCCACTCATACCACACCTGCTTCCTCTCTTCTTTCTGCGTTTCCCAAGAGTTGATCACATGCTTCTTGTGGAGGTCCAGTTCAATCTGAGGGGAGAAGGGGCAGAAAATTAATTTCCTCGCTGGTTCCTCTGACAGATATGCACAGTGTCATGACCTGGAATGTGACCATGACTTCCTCTGGTGAGGACTCAGAGGGGCCCAGCCATCTGCTAAGGGAGCACATCATGACCCCAACATATAGAGTCTGATTGCAAGTCAATTAGAAAACCAAAGGACCAGACAGTTCTAAACCAAGCTCAAGAACTGGAACGAAGTAATAGACAATTTTCTCCCAGGTCCCTTGGAGTTGAGCAGAAACAGGTCAGCAGACACCAATGTGAAAATACCATCTCAAGGCCACCCTGGCTGGTGTGAAGCATGCCAGGCCCCAGGGCAGCAGGAGCTGGTAAGGGACAGACCCAACCCTCTCTGCCTGGCTGCCCAGCACTTCCTCTGCAAAGCAGTAGCTGTGAAACATGTGGTCCCTGGATCAGAAGGCACATGCTCTCGTGGATGGAACAAGTCTGGGTGGTTAATAAGAGATTTGGGTGTAGAGCAGCTTTGGGATCAGAAAATGAATTCCAGTACTCTGTCCAAAAGCTTCCATTTGGGAAATTGTTTATACAAGTTTAAATTTTCTTTCTCAACTTAGAAATATGAACTTTTGTGACTATCTTACATGTTTTAGATAAGCCTTTCTGAGTAAATGACTTGGGAGGACCTACTAAGCCGACACACGTCCCGGCAGCAGCTTTCTCCCGTGGTTAGTGCAACCTGCACACACTCCAAAGCAGAGATGCTCCGTTACTTAGCGCCTGGCAATTTCTACATGTAATTATGAACATATACATTAATACCACTACACATACACACAAACTGTTAGTTGAAATAATTTGAGATGCAGTGATGGGATTATCTCCCTCTGGCCCAATCTCTACTGAACAATGCCACCCAAGCCAAGATGCCTGCCCCCCCTCCCTGCCTCCACATTCTAGATTTGTCCTTTCTCCTGCTACCCCAGTTTAGGCCTTCACACCATCACTCATCTGGGTTGCTGTAGCAGCCCCTCAACTGCCTGAGCTGCTGCTCCCTGAAATGCAGCTGGGATCTCATCGCACCCCTGCTTAAAATCCTCCAGACGCTCCCAGGCTTCTGGGGAAGCAGACGAGGCTGCCCGAGGAGTGGCCCCATCTGCCTCACCAGCCGCCGCTCTTGGCCCACCCACCCACTCCACCCCAACACCCCAGCCTCCCATCCACTTGTAGGTCCCTGCACTCACTCTGCTCTCATGACTCAGGCCTGATTCTTGCACGGTTGCCTTGAACTAGAATGTGTGCTGCTCACTCTACACCATCAAGTTAATGCCCAGGTCCTTCCAAACTCGTCCACCCCTGCAACCCCCGTGGGACGCCTCCCTGACCTCCGACTGAGCTAGGGATACCGCCGATGCCCGTCTGCCCAGCCTGCCCAGCACCCTGCATCCGTTACTATAACGAGCTGCCCACTGTTTCCCCCACGGGACCACCTCTAATCTCCACGCCCCCACAGATGGACACTGCAGCAGATGTTCAATACAGTGGTTAAACAACCAAAGGAACCAGGTCTTCCGCGTGGTGCTCTTTTCAGGTGTGGAGGGTTCCCTACTGTCTCAACCCAGCACAAGATGCCAGTTTAAAAACAAGTCAGGAAACCTCATTTCATCTAGTCAGGCAAATCAATGGATGTGGTGTTCACCTCTCGAAGTTTGGGGTCGTTCTTCTTCCAGTGTTCATACAAAAGTTGTTCAGCAATCTGCCAAGAAAACACAATGAAGGAAGCCTGATGTTGCTTTTCAAGTGCACGCACATTTTGGATAACCCACAATGGAAGTCAGCTGGTGAAGAGCTCCTCCACCGGCACACTGTCACTGCACCTGCCCTTCAAACCTCCCCGCCTTGCACCTAGGCCTGGCAGCCAGACACCTGAGTGAGACCGGACGGTACTGACAAATGACTCTTACAATGGTGACAAAAGCGGGGCAAAATCTGATGCTACAGATCTATTTCAAAATGTACGGCAGGCTTAAAAACACAGATTGGGGTTCGCCATTCCACACAACCACTTTGGAAGATAAAATATACCAGTCCCAGGCTAATGAAAAAGGACTTGGATGTAATGATTTAAAGGGCCACAGAGAATAAAGATGACTCCTGCAAAATACACACGTGAAGAATGACTTAAGAGTAGCAGTTTTCCCAGCTGGTTTTGCAGTTAAGTGCTGTCTCATCAGACCAGAGCGTCCAGGGGTGACCCACATGTGTTTGTCACTGACAGGCTGAGGAACGCTCCTAAGGGCGATGAGAATTTACCAGTTTCCTTTGCTCTTCCCGGGCTGACTTGAGATTCCCGTGCCGTTCCCGGATTCTTCTTTCCCGCAAGTTCATGCTCAGCCTTAGCTCCTCCAGTTCTCTGGCCAGCAGGTCCTGCTCCTCCAGCAGAAGCTGTTGGAGTCTCTCCCGTCTGGCCTCCAGATGCTTCCTCTTCTCCTCCTTCATCTTCTCACGCTGGTAGGCGTGCATGCTGGATGAGAAGGAGCCCACCATAAATCAGTCACGCGACAGTCATATGGCCCAGTCTGCTCTGCTGTGTGGGTAAAGAGGCTGAGGTGGGTATCACATGGTGACACAGGAAAAGGTCCTCCAGCCAAAGGGAGCAGAGCAGGTCACAGAACACTATGTATAACAAAACCTTGTTTTTGCAATAAGAAAACATATTAATTCGCTTATAGTGATCACAGTACTAGAGAATATTTTTTGTACCAACTAAAATCATGAACGGTTTTATATGAATCATCATGTAAATCCTACAAAGTAGGTTCTGTTTCAGCCCCACTTCACTGATGAGGAAACTGAGGCTCATTCATGCGGCAAGTGACACAGAATTTCCATTTAGGTCTGTCTGACTCCAACACCTCTGCTTTTAACTCCCCTATTTTTACACATCTTTTTATGAAAATGGGTGTATGTGTGTGCGTATGTTTATACACAAACACAAATGAGAAAAAGTGTGGGAGGATATGCATTAGGCTGGTAACTGTGGTTCCCTCTGGGGACGTGGAGTTACAAGATTTCCAGATTCTACATACATTTCTTATCATTTTCTTTTTCAATGCAAATGGAGTACTTCACTGATGATCAGTTTTTCAATTTCCAATTAGAAAAGCATCACCAGATAGGCAATCCATGCTGTCCAGCAATTCCTTCAAGAAAACATGCTGTCAAGCCACACTCCCCCAGGTCCTTAAGGCCACATTCCCTGACCAGCAAGCGGCTGCCCACTCCCATCCAGTCGCGGTCACAGCACCATTACCTCCGCTGGTAGGAAGTCTTGGAGCTCCATTCTGCCTGTTTGGAGCTGCAGATGTCAGATATCCTGAAGTAGCGGCTGTTCTCATCCCACTGCTGCCGAAGCCGGGCCTGCTGCTCTTGGTGCCGCTGTCGTGCTACCTGCTGATCCAGGAGTCTCCGGCTGCACCAGTAGGAGGGCAGCGTGGGGAGTGCCATCTAAGAACGGCAATAGTAGGAAAATGAACTGGCTGTCACCGCAGGACCCCTCACAAGCTTGGCCTCACCCCTTTAGGAAGAAGTCCTCACCCCTTGGCTACACACTGGAATCATCTGACGGAACCTCGGCCCCACTCCAAACCAATGAAATCCAAAAAGTGTGAACATAGGCCCCAGACATCAGCACTTTTTTAATAATTTGCCATCAGGGCTGCAAATCATCGGTTTTAAATAGGCCTGGACTGCACCTGGCTGTGTGTCCTACGTCATCAAGGGCACTGCAGACAGAGAACCAGTCCTAGCAATGGAGATCAGGCATATTGGGGGTTTGTATGCTCTGCATAAAGTAACGGATAATTTAAGGAACATATGTACCAAGCTCTTGATATATATGACCTTTTTTTTTTATTACAATCACTCCATTATTTGGCAGGAGAGGAAACTTAAGTTCAAAGAGGTAATGTGACTTGCCCAAGACCACAAAACCAAGAAGCAGAGGAAATAAAGAGAGCTGGGATCCTAAACCACGCAGGGTCCAAGCTCTGTAGATTGCAAGAGGCATGCCCTGGCTTTGACAGCCCCCAGGGAGGGACCTAGTCCTGGTGTCCCCCCTGGAAGTGTTCTGGGTTGGCATGAAGGGCAGAGCCCCCATCTTACATACGGAGAAACTGTGACCCAGAGAGGAGTTGATTTTCCCAGGTCACATAGCAATCTGGGGGACACAACTGGAGACTTGAGAGCAGCGTGGTCTCACTCCAGATTTCCCTTCCCCTGACCCAAACGCTGCCCCCCACCCGCCCCCGTGTTTAGGGTCTACCCATGGCCTGGCTATGCCAGTGCTTAAGGAACGTCTGTCGAATAAGCAGAAGACCTGGGTCCAGGCCAATCGCAAATTCAGAGTCATCCAGACCTGGGGGAAACAATCTGCGTCTGTGAGCCAAGTGTAGCCTGCGGCTGGCCTGTTTCTAATCTGTCTTGAGACTGGAAGGCTTGACATGCGTTTTTCCTGGCCCTGCAAGCTGCCCGTGGAGAAATCTTTGCACCAGGAGTTACGAAATTTAAGATTCCGGTCCCGGATCGGCCACGAGCAAGCTGGGCTGCTCCCTGAACAAGTCGTGTCCCTCTCGCGGCCTCCACATCCACAGAGGACGAGGGGTCCCAGAGGAAAGAGACGGGACCCGGAGCGCGGTGAGGCAGAGTGAGGGCAGGAGGAGCGGCCCCTGGCTCAGCCCGAGCTCCGACTCACGTTTCTCGACGCCCCGCAGTCCGCAGAGCGCCCGGCCCGAGCTCCCGCAGGCCACAGCCGCGCCCGCTGCTCCCGCGGCCACCTCCCGGGCCGCGCTGCGCAAAGCCCGCCGTTTCCCGGCTCGTTGCCCGGGCGACAGAACGGCGACGGCACGCCGCCGGGGCCACGCCGACTCCAGCGCGACGCCGACTCCAGCGCGACGCCGACGGCACAGAAAGGAAGCGGCCTTTTTTTCTCTGGCGCCCCCTCGTGGTGGGCGGGAGGTAAATCGCAACTATCGCTTGTCCTGGAAACGAAGGATGAAGGGAGAATCCATTCACGACGTAAAATTCAGGATGGTGGTCATCTGGGGGTGGATAAAGGTAAGGATGGAGGGAGTCAGGGGGATACAGTAGGGGAGGAGAATATAAGCCAGTGGTTCTCAGACCTGGCTGCACGTTAGAATCACCTGGGCAGGACTTCAAAATCCAGATGCCTTACAAAAAATCCAGAGGCCCAGCCCAAACTCGAAGCAAATCCCGTCGGTCTCTCTGAGGGCGTTAGTGGTTGCCTAAGCGCCCCAGGAGTGTTCAACGTGCAACCTACTGGAAGAACCCCTGGTGTAAGTAGATACAAATTACCGGTAGCTTTCTACTGTCTTAGATGGGTTGTAGGTTCGTGTTCATTCTATTAGTGTATTTTATGACTCACATCTGTTACATGTATTATTTTATGTCTCAGCTGTTCCATTAAAAAGATAATGAAAAATGTCCACTCTTTCATTCATTTGCTTTCACCTTCCCATTCTTCTCTTCCTTTTTTCCCTTCCCCTTCTCTGTTTTTCCTGAATGCAGTATAGTATCCTGTTGAACATCGTGGCTGGCCTCTATTCACCCTCCACCTCGGTAGTTGTGTAGAGGTCCTGGGTATGTCATGTCGTTTCTCAGCATCCTCATTTGTGAAATAAGAATGCTAAATTAATTAAACAAGGGGACCATTCGATGGCGGTGGCTGTAATGCCACCTGTTGCCTGTGCAGGCAAACTAAAAGCAAAGCCAGAAGCAGTGCTCCCGAATCCAAGAAAATTAAATTTAAGAACAACCAATCACAACCAGCCAAATAACCTTTCCCAAATAAGGCAACTGCTTAAACAAGCCCATCAAATAGTTTCCTTGCTTTTTCCCTGTTTCTTCTTCTCCGTGAACACCTCTCCTCTAGCTCCTAACCACCTTTGGGTGTTGCCCAGGTTGAGTTGATGTATGCTCAAATAAACTCTTGAAAAATGTTTATGTGCCTCAGTTTACTTTTTAACAAGGTACCAACAGTGTTGCTTTCTAGGGTTGCCTTTGTGAGAGGAAATGAAGGTTTAAATGGAGAGCGAGTGCCCAGAAGCAGAGCACCTGGTACATCTCAGGGAAGCTCACTTTCTTTCCCATTTCCCTTTACTTGGCACATGTTTTCTCAGGGTCTGCCCAGTGCATGAGACTCCCCGGAGTTACCCTCCTAATGGTCCCTACCCCTTTGGCTAAACTCACCTCCACTTTTTCATATTGTGTCCCCATTGGGCAGGGGAGGCAGCCACCCCTCCCCTGCGATCAGCCCAGGCAGAGCTGCCCACCCAACAAAAGAGCCCAATACGTAAATGATCATTGGTGGGATTCTCCAAGTATGGTAGGAACTTCAGAAATATGTAAATTGGGTCATGAGAGACCTGGCTTCAAGTCCTGATTTTGCAGCTCTTACGTGAGGACCTTCTCCTCTCTGGGCCTCTGTTTCTTAATCTGTATAATGGCCTTAAAGGACCAAACATGCTCCACTGGTGGGAGTCAAGTGCCTCATGCTTGACTGGCCTGGTCCTAGAAGCCTGAGGCTGCAGGCCATAGCCTCTGAGCCTCTTCTGCTGGATGGCCATCATTACTGGCCCCTCACTGTTCAACTTCTCACCTTATGATTACACAGCTGCCTGTAGCTCATCAAGCATCTTGTTGTTGTTGTTGTGTGTGTGTGTGTGTGTGTGTGTGTGTGTGTGTGTGTCTGTTTAGCAGATCCTGCTTCAGGTTTATTTGTACAAATAGCACAGGAGGACACCAGCCCCATGCAGACAGCAGCCCAGTGGTCCCACCAGTCCTTTCATCCTCGTATCGGCAGTTAGAGGCTTCTACTCTGCAGTCTTCATGGGAGCCGGGGTACCTTTGGGAGCCGGAGCCTGAGCTGGAGATGGAGCTGCAGCTGCAGCCACGGCCGGGGGCCTTGGTTTGAGCCTTGACCTTGGATTTTGGCAGGCAGAGCCCAAGACCCTTGGCAATGCAGGCACAAGCACGGCGCCCAAGCTTGGGGTGGGCGATGTAGGCGAGTCGACTGAGCTTGCGGCTGCTGCCCTTTGGGATCTTGGACTTGACCTCCTTGGGCTTTACAAGGGCCTTGAAGCCTCAGCCAGTGCACTCACGGCCTTGGCGTTGGTGGCCTGCATCTTCTTCAGGCCCTTCTTGTTGTGCTTTCTGGCAAAGTGCGTGTTCCTCAGGAACTTGGAGCCCACCCCTTCAGAGATTCGTATCTTTGTGATCGGGGTTTCTTAATCCTGCTTCTGTGCCATTCTCGGGACTGGTTGTGCTTGGTGTGGTTCTTGGACTTAGCCATGTCTGCACCGAAGCTCGCTGCTGCTGCCGAAGCCCCTGGGACTGGAAGAGAGTCATCAATCATCTTTACTGGTATCTTTTCCTTTGTTCCTCTCAGGAACCCTGTGAGACATTTTATTATCCCATTTCAGAGTTGCCTAAACCGAGCCTCAGATGGGTGGTATCACCTGCGCAAGGAACCACAGCTTGTACGTGTCAGAGCCAAGATTTAAACCCAGGTCTGATCTGAGGGCCTGGGCCCTCTCAGCAGCATAAGGGATCATTCCCTTCCCTGCTGTCGTCCCAGCGCCTGCCACAGAGTAGGCACTCAATACATATTTGTTGAGAATGAATGAGTAGATTCTTCCACCTTTGAGTCCCTCTCCTCCTTCTCCAAAAGAACAAGGAAGAGATGGTATTGAAAGAAATCAAAAAGAATGACAAAAAGGAACTAACATTGTTTGACTACTTACCACGTGCCAATGCTCCCTCCACCCTGTGGAGATTTCTGCCTCCATTTTGCAGATGAGGAAACTGAGACGCTGAGAGGTCAAGCGACTCCTTTGAGGTCACACAGCAAGGACCATGAGAGCAGGATTCACACCCATCCTCCAGGGCTTGTGAATCTCTCCTCTGTCTGCTTTTCCAGGAGCGTGTGGCTTGCAGGTGTAGCTCTTAAAAGAGGCCACTAGATGTGGACCAGCTGGGCCATATAAAGAGTTCAGCAACATTAAATATTTAGTGACAGGTTGATGACAATGGCCCACAAGGGGCTGAGGGGGGAAACCCTGGCAGGAAACCATCCAGGTGGACGCTGTGCACACTGGGCCCTGGGCCCGCACACAGTTATGAGGGTCTGTTCTTGGACTTGTATCTTTGGGTGTCCTAGTGTGGGAGGAGAAAACAGGAATGGGGAGGTGGCATGATAACATGGAGCAACTCCCCATTAGCTGAAATGTGACAGCACCGGAGGCTGTGCAATGCCCTCACTTAATTAGCAGGTGGCATTGCCAAGGTGCATTCATCTCTGCTGGGTTTTCACAGCGTTTCAACATCAGCCTTCTCCCCTGGGTGGGGCTCCTACCCTCCCTGAAGACAAAGGATGGATGCAGAAGTAGACAGACGAGTTCAAAGACCCTGGGGCTATGGGGCTGCCTCTCAGAGCTCCAGTTTTGTGTTTTCATAGTAATAATATCAGGAATTATAATAAATGTAGGTATTCCATGAGAAACAAGTGTGAAAAGGCAGTCACCAAAATAGTGGCTATTACTAAGGTGCAGGATTAGGGGAGATTTTAATTTTTAGCTCTCTCTCGGGTTTTAATTTTGTGATGGTCACTGTTACTGGTGTCATTAAAAAGAAAAATAGTGCCTTGTTGATCTCATCACAACCTGCCTTTCCATCAGGTTTTATACTTTGCGAGGTGCTTTCAATGCATGCGTGGCTCTTAACCCTGGCTGCAGGTCTGACTCACCTAGAGGGCTTCTAAAACATCCTGAGGCTTGATCCCCAAGATAGAGGTTCTGATTTAATCGGTCAGGGATGGGGCCTGGACATCTGTATTTTTAAATTAATGTTTTATTTTAGACTCGCTTTACATTCAAACAAAAAATTGCAAAGGTAGTACAGAGAGGTCCCATATACTTTGCACCAATTTCCCGTTAAGAACACCCTGTGTACATTATGTACTTCTGTAGGACAGAAACCTGACGCGGGTCTCAAGGGGTTCAGTCCAAGGTGTCAGCAGGGCTGCATTCCTTTCTAGAGACTCTCTGGAGAATAGGTTTCTTTGCCTTTGGGGCTTTTCGAGGCTCCCTCTGACCATCCTTCCTTAGTCACATCTGCTTGGACCACAGATGGGAAAGCTTCTCCACTTTTAAGGATTCATGCACCTCACTGGCTAACTCAGGATAACCTCTCCATCTCTGGGTTTTTAACCTTAATCACATCTGCAAAACCCCTTTTACCATGTCAGGTAATATATTCACAGGTTCTGGGATTAGGAGGTCGACATCTTTGGAGGTCACTGTTTCATCTACCACTGGAGAAAAGGGGGACACGCCCTTCGTCGTGATTAACTTTTAGTTCTTGTCATTCGGTTTTCTTTGTTATTGTTTTTTTTCCACCTGGATGCTGTGGCATCCCTCCAAGCACTCCTAGCCTACGGCACTCACCTCATCTGTCCCACTGTGGAGGTCATCACCTTGAAAGAAATTTATGCAGGTAAGCCTGCCCTCTTCCAGTGTGTGGCTGGGACCTCCCACTGCCCCTTCATGGGAGCCTCTTCTGTAAATCAGGTGAGCTCATCAGACCTTATTCTAACAGGCCTGCTTCTGTATACAGAGGAAGCTGGACGATGGAATTCTGTTCTAGAACCTTCCATTCAGAGTCCTCATGTAGCTCAGCCTGCTTCCAATGCTGGAATGCATTTATCTGATGGAATGGCACTCACTTTTTTTTTGTATTCATATTATCTTTCAAGGCCAGCCTGGTATGAAGAAAGGAACCTCCGTTTAGCTCCAAATCATTTCATATCTGAGCTTCAGTTTTCTCATCTGTACAATAAGGATAACAGTACCAGCTTGTTATTAACCCAGTGCTGGACACATTAACAGGACTTGGTAAATGATAACTGTTGGTGTTATTATTGCCCTGATACTGACAATATTTTGCCTGGTACCTGCTGGCATAAGTGCTGGCTTTAGCTCCCTCTCTCCTAAAAGAAGGAGCTGAGAAATTGTAATTCATTGGGTCACCACCTGTTGATAAACTCATAGCCATTCCCCCAGCTTCCCGCTCAAGCTTCACCCTGACTGCAGGGGGGTATTGACCCTCCTCTACGTGGTTCAGGCGAAAATCCGGATTTGTCTAAGCCAACTGCAGGACCCACACCACAGTGACTGGGCCCAGAGTGGGCCTGTGGCCCAGTTCTGCCCAATGACCCTTGAGGGGACGTCTGCGTGAGGCGGGGTAGTGTTTGCTGTGTGTTGTCCTGTCTGTCCATGGTTCTGCTGCAGCCGTCATCTCAGCAGGAGGAAGCCACCTGACACAGCTGACTATAACCATCACAGGGCAGGAAGAGAGAAGAATTTCATGGTGATGTCAAACACGGAATTAACCCACTCCGTAGACCCCCACACCATAGTTTGGACTTCCTTTTTTTTTTCTTCTTAAGATTAAAAAGATTTTTTTATGGCGAAAAACACATAAATTGAGATCTACCCTCTTAACAAAATTTTAAATGTCCGGTACAGAATTGTTAATGGATAAAGAAAACGTGGTATATACATACAATGGGATTCCTTGTTAGAAGAGGAAATAAGGGGTCTTAGTGTTTGAGTCTTTTTTCAGTCAACAGCAAACATTCCCATCAATAGACTTTTCTAGAGCAGCATTGCTAAAACTACACATATTCTTTTTATTAATATGTGACCTTTTGGGAGGAAGGGGGTCACATACACATAACATAAAATCCACCATTTTAACCGTAATTTTTACGTGTGCAATTTAGTGGCATTAAGAACATTCACAGTGTGTGCAACTATCTTAAACTGTTACAGAATGTGAAAAATCGGGTCCTAGAAATATCAGTGATAACAATTATAATCCTGCAGCACATATACTGTGAGTATGGATATTTCCATGACGGGGGTATCATGGGCAAGAGAAGCCACTAGAAAACAAAATAATTCTTCAAATGTTCATTTCCCCAGGCAGGTTTGCTGTGACCCTCCCACCCCAACACACACACACACACACACACACACACACACACACACACACACACACACAAGGGAATTCTAAAAGAATGCTTTCCCTCAGTGCCACAGGGACCCAATTAGAGCCTTCGTGGCTCAGGCCCATTTCCTTTGCCATGGCTGACATTATGAAGATAGGTCTGTACCATGTGCAAACAGCATGCTTTCTGGAAAAGCATGGTGTGTGAGACCCTCACTTTTAGAATCAAAGTGTAACTCTTAAACCATAACAGCAGCTGGGGAACTGAGGTTAAAGGTTCCTCCCCAGTTCTCTCTGGGGGTCGGGGGACAAGGGTTGACAAGTCTGGCTGCTGGGTCTGATCTCACCACAGTTAGGGAACCACCTGACCCAGCTTGGTGGAGCTCAACCCATTCAAATCCCTTACTTTATAGGGGGAAGCCGAGTCCCAGAAACAGGGAGGGCATGTCCAAACGAAGTGGCAAAGCCAGTGTATCTAATGAGAGAAGCTGGTGGCCTCAGTGTCCGAAGGTGGAACCGGAAGCTGCAAAAAAAGGAGATTCAGCCAGGACCTGCTTAGCAGTCATGGAACGTCTGCTGTCTGGTGCCTGTGTGACTTCCCTTCATCCTCACCGTGTCTCCAGGAAGGATGGGTTATTGCAACCCCACTTTTCAGATGGGAAAACTGAGGCTTAGTGGGGTTGGGCAGAGGACTCTCATGGCCTGTATAGTGAGTCAGGGTCTCCATCCCAAAGCCACACTACCTCCATTCTGCTGAGTTGTCAGATATGGGTGCAGTCCACCAAGAGAAGGCATCAAGCCAGGCCTGTGTTTTCCATGCCTTTCCTGGACATGGGTACCCACTGACCATTCTTGGATGGCAGAGAGCCCCACTTCCTAAGTTCCCAAGTTCAAGGTGACTGGTGCATGGTGTCGAAGCAGCTCCCTTCTCTGCTTAACCTTCCTCAGCTCCCCATTTGTCTCTGCCTGAAACCCACACCATGAGCAATCCACTGGACCCCTGGCTGACCTCCCCCATCACACTGCCTTTTCTTTAACTCTCTGCCATGTTGTTACCTCTGCCTGGAAGGCTCTTTTCCCGTCTAACTCCTCATCCTTCCGGTCTAGGTGTAAATGCCCCTTCCTTTGAGAAGCCCTCTGTGATCATCTGGCCTCAGGACACGCTGAATTTTTCCTCCAAGGTTTTCATTGTTGTGTTAAATAAATGATTTTTAAAAATTAGCATCCTGCCCACACAAGACTGTGAGCTTCATGAGAGCAGGGACCTCACTGTCTTGTTCCTACTGTGTGTCCCAGCCTCTGTTGGACAGATTGGTAAATAGTAGGTACTTAGTAAATACTCAGTGCATGAAGGAATGAAACTCTGTCCAGTGGGGCAGGAGCCTAAGGCCACTCTATCCAGTGGGGCAGGAGCCTAAGGCCTGCATCGTTGGGGCATGGGAACATGAGCTGGCAGGCCACACTTCTGCCAGAGAGGTTCATCATACGACCTGGACGGTGTGCCGGGACCGGTTCCTGAAAATTAAATGCAACCCTCGTTGAGCAAACAGCTGGGATGTTCCCAGACTCCTCGATTGAATTTTAA
Source organism: Rhinolophus hipposideros (assembly GCF_964194185.1). Taxonomy (NCBI): domain Eukaryota; kingdom Metazoa; phylum Chordata; class Mammalia; order Chiroptera; family Rhinolophidae; genus Rhinolophus; species Rhinolophus hipposideros. The sequence goes on from NC_138070.1 coordinate 13,446,428, forward strand.
GAGCTTACGTCCCCGAGAAGAGCTTCATCACTCATCCTGTCCCCTTAGGTGTATCTCCACCCCACCCTCATCAGGACAGAAAGGGGCTCACGTTACTGGCCTGGGTCCTAGAGAAAGGCCAGCTGCCAGGGACAGCAGGAGTGAGGGACACCCCCCAAAAGCCACTCCTAGAATTAGAAGGTAGAAAGGGCCTCTGAAATCATCGTGCCAGACCCACTCACTGAACACATGAGGAAAGTGAGGCTCAAAAAGGGAAACTGAGTCATGAAATCAGTCAATAACAGGACCAGATCCTGGGTCCCCTGACAGGCAGGCTGGGTGTTATCCACTTGACTCGACTCTCCCTGCTCTCACCCAGAATTACGGAGAGCCGGGGAGGCCCCTTCCATAATCCTCACTTTCAGCATCCCCGTACGACTTACGTCGCGTGCCAACCTGTATCCCAGGTACATCCTTAACTACTCGCAATACTTCGAAGGAGGGGCTACTAGGCTCCCCATTTTACAGATGAGAAAACTGAGGTGCAAAGGGATTATGTCCTTTGCCGAAGGTCACACAGCTAGAAGTAGCAGGGCTAGGATTGGATCCCGTGTCTGTCTGTCAGACTCCACAGTCTGTGCTCCTGTGTCCTTGTGTCCTCGTTTGCAGGTACTTGGCTTCAGTACGTAGTTCATTCCTGTTAACAATACAGGGATCTGTGAAGCCTTCACGGAGCGCCATCTTTGAGGCCACAGTACCTAGGAAAGCCTGGTCTGAGGCAAAAGCTCACGAAGCGACTGTAGAACTAAATGGACTAGAAGGCGGCTTTCGATTTTTATATTCTCCAATTTAATAACAAGGGTAATTGGCTGTGACATTGTCAGTGATAGACTTGGGTTTCTTTAGAGTATTTTCCCCCCTGAGGCTGCCCAGGTGGGTACAAGGAGGAGGTGGCATTTCTCCCTCTTCTCTGCTTTGTGCTGTTTAAATGCCCAAAATACTATTTTCATCCAGGAACTGGAAAAAAATGTTCAAATATTTAGCTGTAGTCGCTGCTCTGTTTTCCGGGGACGGCAGCAAGTGGGGCTGCTGGTGGGTGTCTCCTTTGTGTTAATTAGGGAGAAACAGCAGACGGGTCCTGTGAAACAGCGAGGCGGGCTGGCATGGCAGCTCTTCACACCCAGAGGAGTTGGCTCAACAAAGCCCGTTTGGCACATTTAATCCTGCTGAAAACCTGGCACTTGGAGAGGTGACATCACTGGAATCAATTACCCCCACAATTGCCAGGAGTGGGTAGAAATCACTCCAGCAATCAATTCATAATAAGCACGCCATTCACCGAGGGCTGCCTGCCAGCCAGCGTGCCAACCGCCTGAGTCACATTAACCCATTGAAACCTCACAGCAGCCCCGAGAGCAGTTTATCTTTATTGCCATCCTCTTTTGACAGATAAGACAAGTGAGGCTCTGAGAGCAGAAGTGTAGTAGGCCGAGTAAAGGTCCCCAAAGAGAGAGCAGATCCGAATCCCTGGAACCTCTCAATGGGACCTTATTTGGAAAAAGGGGTCTTTGCAGGTGTGAGGAAGTGAAGGATCTTGAGACGGAGAGATTATCCTGGATGATCCAGGGCGGCCCTGCATACCATCGCAAGTGTCTTTAGAAGAGAGAGACAGAGGAAGACATCGCACATAGAGGAGAAGGCCATGTGATGATGGCTACATAGACTGGAGAGATGCAGCCACAAGGAATGCATTCCAAGGAATGCCTGGAACCACGAGAAGCTGAGAGAGGTGGGAACAGATTTTCCTCTAGAGCCTTCCCAGGGAGCACAGCACTTGGCTTTGCTCCAGTGAAACACATTTGGACTTCTGGTCTCCCGGACTGTGAGGGAATAGGTTTCGGTTGTTTTGAACCCTCAGGTCTGGAGTCATTGTCATGGCGGCCACAGGACTCATACAGGAAGTGACTGGCCCACGGCCACACAGCTAGGAAGTGTAAGGTTGGGCTTTAGAGTCCATGTTCAATAAATGTTACCTGTTATTATATTATTACTCTGTCGCCCATGGGGAGGCTGCATTATGGCATGAAATGTCGAAGGACCATGAACTTGGTCTACTTTGTCCATTCCAACAGTTGCTGTTGGGAAGAGACAGATTGAGTCACCGGGATTTAATGATTCATTTGGGGAAGAAGCTATTATCACTGGGTGGAGCTGGTTCAAGAAAATGATGAAACTTTGTAGGGCGAACACCTCACTCCCACTGCGTCATTGCCAACCAGTAGAATGAACTCTACTGGCCAAGCTGGTCCTGCAAATTTGAGAGGCGGTTTGCAACTGATGGAGCAAGTATGATGGCCCAACAGTCCAAACAAATGAAGTGGCTTCTCTGTGTCTGGCAGCATTTTCCCCACAACACATTAGTTATTGTTTAGTCCCCTGTCCTCTTTGATTCAGAGTAAACATTCAATAAAAACATATGCGCAAATATCTGCCCCACTACTCTAAGTAAAGGTAGGAACTGATGGCCCATAGCTAAAGCCAGCTTGCCAAAGGTGTATACGGCTCCTCCCCTTTCCCTTCCCTTCCTTACATATGGGGGTAGGTCATATCAGTGACTATATTAAAAATAATGAGAATACCAGGTTTCTCATGTCAGAAAAGGGAGTTATTAATATGGAAAGGGGAAAAAACTAGAATTAATCCTATGACTTAGATTGGAATTGGATCTATTAGGGTGAACTCATGGTTTTCAATATAAATAGATGACTATAGAAACAAATACTTACAGATATAAGTGTGTGTGCGTGCACATGTGTGTAACTGTCCACTGAGAGGATCTCGGAGCAGAGGCACCCCAAATACCATGCTTCATGGGCTCTTTGAAGAAGTGGCTGGTTTTAGGACTAGGGCAGAGAAAGTACAAGATAAGCCTGGAATATCTTGTACCAGACAGTAAATAAGTGCTTTAAGAATGACGGTGACATGGCAAAAGGGCAAAGAAGCCAACTAAAGGGGCCATCACAGGCCAAATCTAGGATAACTTGAGCACCCCCAAAGTAATGGATTATAACCCATGGAATCAAGAGTCTGTACTGAGGGAAAGAAATAAATGGAAAGTTGGATGAGAGGTGAGATTTTACCCACTCTCAAAGGAACTCCCTATGAAATCTTAATTTCGGAGGAATAGAGCAGATTCACATGGAGAAGCCTGGGAGACAGCACCTTACTCAAGTGATCAAAATTGACATAATCAATAATGGGAAAAATTAAGTCATGTATCATCTGTTATGATGCAATGGGAAGAACACAGCATCACTTCTGTGATATTTCATGATGCACAGAATCCACAATCTTCATCTAATCTAAGATGCATGACCTGAATGCAGCAACTATTCGAGAGGAAACAGCAGACAAATCTAAATTGCAAGATAGTCTCCAAAGTAACTGTCCTTTCAAAAGTGTCCAGATCATGAGAGTCAAAGACCAAGGAATGTTCCAGACTGAAGGAGACTCTAGACAGGACTACACTCAACAGAAGATCTTGAACCAAACCCTTTTGCTACAAGGGACATTATTTGGACACATGGTGAAACTTAATGAGGTCTGAGTATTCGATGGTAAAATTGTATCCGTGTTTTAATTTCCCGGATTGTGATTCCGTAGGAGAACATTCTTGTTTGAAGGAAATACACATGAAAGTATTTAGGGTGAAAGGAGCATTGTGTCAGCAACTTATGTCAAATGAAAAAAGGAAAATAAATGTGTTGTGTAGCTTACCTAGTGTTTTTTAAAACATTTGAATTAGTTGCCAACATCTAAAATTCAGTTTTTACCCTTAAATCTAGGTTTCTGGCTTCTCTTGAGAAATCTGAAACCCTAACCACTCTGGGCAATGAGTGGCCAGGTGAATAGCCACAGTGCCCTTTCGGTGAACTGTGTGATTCCCCAATTCTCCACAGTTCCCATCACTCCTGACTGTGTAATACCCAGCTCACAGCATCCATTTCCAGCCCAATCCCTATCATGAGCTATGAGAAGGTAAGAATCTGCCCCAGAACAGGCACTTAAAACACTTGTTGAATGGATGGGTGGGTAGACAAATGAATGGATGGATGACTTTCAAGACACTCCATTAACCCAGAGCCATGACCTATCTCAGCACGTCAAACAATGTTCCATGGCAAGAGAATTCTTCTAAACTTGAATTTCTTGTATCGGCCGTAGTCTCCGGTAGTTTGGCTGGGATGGAGCAGTTTGAGAAATCAGGAAGTCGTCTGATGCTGTAGCTTGTGATCTCTCTGTGGAATTCATGGAGGTGTCTGAAAGGGGGGTGGGGTTCTGGCACCGAGTCAGGGTGCTGGGCGGGCTGGTGATGCTTCGAGGAGATGGTATCTTAGGATGCCTGAGGTAGTGAGGTTGGGTGTGGTGGGAACAAGCCAAAGTTGATGACTTGGGCACCTATTAGTGGGAGACCTGCTTGATGGGACATGTCAGGGTTTGGGTGATGAGCAAGAAGAGATGATGGCTTGGTCTTCCCCAGACCCTCTCACTTCCTGACTGTCCTTGGATAATGCTCTTAGTTTGGAACAATCTCTACTCCCATCTGCCCCCGGAAAGGTTACACTGAAGATATTTAATAAGCTTTGGCCATTATTTTTCTGGCACTAGTGATTTCTCATTGCCCTTAAAATAACATCCAAACTCTATACCACCCCCTACATAACTCAATATACTCCAGCCCTGCTCAGCTTGCTGAGCTTCACTCCATTCACTGCATTCCCTCCCATTCCCTGCCCTGGTCTCCCTGGTTGCTTGCACACACCAAGCTCTTTGCAACCTTAAAGCTTTTGCACAGGTTCCAGCCACTCTGTCTCCTACTTCTCCTTCCGGTCTCAGCTCAGATGTAGTCGCCTCTTCAAGGGTACTTATTGGTCCCAACCCCCTACATCCTATCTCAGCCATGCCCTCAGTCACTTCACTCTGTTTTATTTTCTTCATTTATACTTACCAATGTCTGAAATTGTCTTATGTATTTGGGTATCGTATTGTATTATGTTGTCTCCCTAACTAGAATGTCTGCTCCACGAGAGCAGGGATTCTGTACTGTTCATCACCCTATCCTCAATGCCTAGCACAGTGCAAGGCACATAGTGGGGGCACAATGAATATTTATTCTGGAATGAATGAGAAGCTCTCAACAACTGTGTGCTAGATTTTAGAGAAGGTGGGCATTGGGTTTTAGGACACAAGCCTCGGTGGGTTATAGCTGAGGCGACTGGGGCGCCAGGTTGTGGCAAGCATGTATCCTCCGAGGTTAGGTTTGGGGAAACATGAGCCCAGCCAGGTGGTGGTTGAGTTAGTTGGACTGTAAACTGGGCAGCTGAGGTCAGACTGGACCCAATTTCAGGAAACAGGAATCCCAGTTAGGCATAGCTGAATTAACCTGTGACTTGAGCAGTGAGTAATCAACAGCTATAAGATCATTGAAGAAGAATCAAGTGTCCCCACTGGTTGTAGCCAAAGTGACCCGATGAGTGTCCAACAGGTCACGTGGGGCTGTTGGAGAATAGGCTGTTTGGGGAAAACAGCGTCCTGAGGGGCGCTGGTTGTGTTGGGCTGTGATCTGGGCTGGTGTGTGGGTTGTGAGTTATGATCTGGGCAGCTCTACGCCTCCATCAGGCGAGGAACTAGTCCAAGCCAGCCCGCCCGGGTTGGAGGGACCACGTCAGGAGGGCGGGAAACACATCTGGGGAGGAGTCACCTGGGAGAGGCTCACCCGGGCGGACCTGGACCACCAGTCTGCGATTCCGCGCCAGGGCTGGCTGGTCCCGCCCCCGTGCTGGCTGGTCCCGCCCCCTGACCAATAGGGGCGCGGAGGTCCGCGGAGATGGGCGCAGGTGGGCGGAGCGGGGCGGGGCGGGGCGGGGCTGCCGGGCGGCGGGCCGCTTAGTGGCTTCGCCGGCTGGCGGCGCTGAGCGCTCGGCTTCGCGGGCGCTGCGAGAGCGGAAGTGGCGACGCTGGCGTCCCCAGAGCCTGCGGCGGGCGGCAGTGACGGCCCCAGCGCTGACGGCGGCGGCGGCCGAGGGGGCGGCGTAGATGCCCGCGGTGCCGGCTGGGGCATCACCGCGGGCCTCGACCCCGAAATGGCGCTGCTGGCGGAGCACCTGCTGAAGCCGCTCCCCGCGGACAAGCAGATCGAGACCGGGCCCTTCCTCGAGGCGGTGTCCCACCTGCCGCCCTTCTTCGGTGAGCCGGGGTGAAGGGGGGAGCCGGTCCGCAGCTCTGCTCCAGAGCGCTTCCAGATGCACCCGAATCCCGCGTCTCCCGAGCGTTTCCAAACCACCCCTCCCCTGCACACCCCGAATCCTACTGCCCCAGGCACCCCAAACCCTCTTTCTCTCCAAGCACTCCGGGTTCTCCCTACCCCGGACGGCTCCCAAATCCTCTCCCCGCCACGCAGCAACATGTCACATCCTCCGTCTCTTCCCAGACACCCCCAAATCCTTCATCTTCCCCAAACACTGCGGTCTTCGTCTCCAAACACCCCAACCCTCCATCTCCTCAGAGACCTCACATTCCACCGTATCCATCAGGTGCACCCGCCCCGTCTTCCACTGCCTTGGTTTTTCAGTCGTCCATCTCCCCCAAACACCTCTTACTCTTCCAAATCCCCAATTCCCTTTCTCCCAGAAAGCATCCACCGCTTCTCCCCCAAAGTCCTTCATCCCTCACCCCATCACTCCCTTGTGCCCTTTTAGAATGGCTTTCAACTCCCTCCCCTGAAAATGACTCCCCTCCTTTCATAAACCCTCTCTTTTCCTTATATTCTCCCAGCGTCTCCCTCATGGGCCCGGTGCACCCTTCTTCCCTCAGAATCCCCCCAATTCAGACCAAAGACACCCGTTGCCCCCCTCCCTACCCCTACACACACACACACACACACACACACACACACACACACACACACACACACACTCCAAAGCCGGAAGCCTGGCAGGATGAGGAGGGGGACGGTTTGAAAATGAGTCACAAAACTCTATAGGGAACCACCTAAAGTTTTTTCTCCATTTAGAACAGGAGTCAGGACTAGGGACAGGGTCTGCTTTGTGGGGTGATGTCAGACACGGGGTGATTGGCATGAGCTATGAAAGAAGAAGCTCCCTCCCCCGTATGTCCTGTCCAGGAAGGTTGCAGGAGCACTGGGAAGGCGGTCCCTAAGCCAGGTTCAGACCCTCCTTCCTCCCCTCCTTCAACCCAGCCCAGACTCTGGATGGAAAATGGGAAATAGAAGACAGTAGCATGCCCTTTGCCTTTTGGCTCACGGGTAAAAGATGCAACCTGAGCCTCTGCTTTCTTCTCTTCCATGTGGGCTTCTCCTGTGCCCTGACCTGTGAGGTCACTTGGTGGCCTTGCAGGAAGATACTAGTCACCAGGGCAGAGTCCAGCTGAAATCTGCAAACTGACAGAACCTTAACACCGACTCAGACTGACAAGATTTGGCCTCTAGGGCAGTCACTCACTTTACCCCTAGTCGGTGATCAGGGCTTGTTGTGGGCAGCAGTTCCTGCAGTGCTGTGAGCTCTGGGATAATTGTGGTTACCTGGAGTCGGATTCTAGCTCTCTCCACCTCTTGAGCCTCAGCTTTCCCATCTGTGAAATGGGGATGCTGATCTCCAGGGCTAGCTGTAAGGAGTAAATGAAGTGATGTTTATAAGGGTCTGAGGCCTTAGTGCCAAATAGATCTTAGCGGGGCTGATATGTGTGTGTGTGGGGGTATTGTCTTATTATATAACTGGATCCAGTTTTTGTTCCTTCATATAGTAGATGATTAATCAATGTTGGAGCAAATGCCACGTCTGTATGATTCTCAGAACTGGATAAGCAACCTGAGAGCGGGGTCTTGGCCGCTTTTGTCCACTGCTCCATCCCTAGTACCAGAACAGTGCCCGGCACATAGTAGGTACTCAGCCAGTACTTGCTAAATGTACAAAACACTCCTATTATTGGTGTCACAGTGTTGCAATAATACTGAATCTCCAGGCAGCGGTTTGGGAGCTAACTGGCTTGAGCATGAATGAGTGGTTCATTTTTGTGACAGTTTTTCTCCCCTCTTTGGTTCTGTGAACATTTGCAGGACAGCCAGCTTGCCCAGGACAAGGATTCAGAATGTTTAAGCTAGTGGCTCTGAATTGAGGGCAGGATGTGTGGGTGTGGGAGATGCTACTGGCCTCTAGTGGGTGGAGGCCAGGGATGCTGCCAAATATCCTACAGGGCCCAGGACAGCCCCGTGTCCCCAAATGTGAGCAGGACCGAGGTGGAGAAACCTTGAGATAAGCTCTGTGCCTTTTCCTCCCTTATCTTCAGCAAGGTTGCCCATCCGTTCTGCATTTGGGGACACCATCCTTTGACGCAATTATCGGGCTAGTTGTAGAGGAAAGGGGATGGTGGCTGCTGGAACCAGCAGTGACCTGGTGACAGGGCTGAGGAGCATCCCCTCCTCCCTTTCCCTGATCTCAAAGGACCCTTGTCTTTGCTGCGAGCCACGTGCTTTGGGGCGCCGCATCTGTTGACAGAAGTGCCATTTTTCCAGAAACCGCTCTTCTGGGGAGAGCGTTTGTCCTGAGAGTTTCAGTTTGAAAAGGATGTTCTCACCAGTGGCTTTTCTCTGGGACTCAGAGTCAAGTGAGATCTACCATGAGGTCTAACATGGGCTTTGTCTAGATCCTGGGAGTGTCTGTTCACCTGGGTGATCTGGGTGGTGCGTGTGTCTCTTGAATGGAGGAGGTCTGGGATAACGGATGGAAGACGTCTGAAAGGCATTGCAGTGACAGTTTCCTCCAAATCAGCCTTTCTCCACTGTGGCCCTGCTGACACTGGGCATTGGGTCATTCTTAGGATGGGCACTGTCCTGTGCATTGTAAGATGCTTAGCAGCATCCCTGGGCTCTGTCTTCTAGATGCCAATAGCATCTCTTCTCCCCAAGTTGTGACAACCAAAAATATCTGGAAGGAGACAAATCGCCCTGGTTGAGAACCACTGCTTTCGATATAACTATGACAAAGGGCTGAAAGCTTGTGTTTTTGAAAAGTATTTAGTTTTGCAAGGAAGATCTGTTTCTCGAAGGAAAATTGAGCAAGAAGGAATGATAAAGAAAAATCTCCCTGTCAGGGGGCGGCCGGTGGGGTCAGTGGTTAGAGCACAGTGCTCAAAACACCAAGGTCGTAGGTTCGATTCCCACATGTGCCAGTGAGCTAGCTGCGCCCTCCACAACTAGATTGAAAACAATGGCTTGACTTGGAGCTGATGGGTCCTGGAAAAACACTCTGTACCCCGATATTCCCCAATAAAATATATTAAAAATAAAATCTCCCTGTCATTAATTGAGCACTTACTATATACTAAGTATTCTATGTGGATTAGTTCACTTAATCGTCTCACAACCTTTGAGGTAGTGTTTTGTAAAGAGAAACTCTCTGCTGACATTTCAGAGTATTTTCTTTCCAGACTCATTTTTATCAATCTTTAAGGGAGAATGTATAGGCTGCTTTTTGCACCTAACAGTATAGCATGACTATCTTTCCATGTCAATCATCATTTTTCATAGCTGCCTTAAAATCCCATTCTTTGAATGGGGTTGTAATTTATTTAACCAGTCCCCAGCTGTTGGACATTCACATTGCTTCTCACTTTTTTGTAGTGTAAACAACACTACAGCAAACATCCTTGTGTACATTTCTTTGCATACTTCTTTGCTTATTTCTAATTTTTAGAAGTGAAATTGCCAGGCCAAAAGGTGTGAAGGCTTTTATCCCATTAGAGCAACCACATTTCTCAAACCTTGTTGTCCGGTGTGGTTTGTGACAGAGTTGGTTGGGTTGGATGAATGCTGTTTTTATGGGTGCAGGTCAGATGTGGTTTAGAGCACCCACATCTTGGGCTAGCCCTTCTTCCATATCTCCAGCCTGAGTCGCTCAAGTTGTGCAGGTTTTACTGTGTCCACTCAGACGCCAGTCCTTTGTCCATCTTCTTTCTCCACCTTGACCTAGTAATTGGATCTCACCTCTGATCTATCAGCTTGCGTCTGACTTCTGTGATGCCTGCTGTCTTGTCTGTTAGGTCAATTATCCAGCTGTTTTAGAGCATGACCAATTAGGGGGCAGGGGGAGAAAAGGAGGGAGAGACTTAAATGTCCTTTAGGCTTGTCACACCCTGCCTAGAATCCTCAGTGGCTCTCCGTTGGGTTGGGTACCACCTTGAGATGTGTGCTGCAGCCTTTCTGAATGGCTTGCAGCCCCACAAATGGTACTAGGCCATCACTTGCCTCTGAAGCCCGTGTTGGTCTTTCTGCCTGGTGTACCACTCCTCTGCAGCCCACCACCTTCCTTTTGCCTGGCTGGGTTTCCATTATCCTTAAGGAATCAGCTTAGCTGATTTCTGGATGAGTCACCTCATCCAGAAAGTCTTCCCTGACTCCCATAGAACCTATCGCTTTCTGTGACTTTTGAGTTATTTTAGTGCCCCATTTGCTGAGTGAATGCTTTTCGTTCCATTCCCATTTTTTTTCTGTGTTCTTTCTACAAGTGTTTTGCTTTTCTCTCTCCTAAATTAAAATATGCGACCAAATTACAATGCATAATTCATATGCTGCACCCATGACACACATTAGTCAATCATGATATTGTTTTCCCCTTTGAGTGTAAACACAGCGTTGGTGTCTTTCTTAACCCAACCACTCCAGGTCAGTTAGAGTTGATGTGTGAGATGACACCTGTTTGCGCTCAGTGTTTAGGGAGAAACCAAAGAAGCAGGAGTTGAAGGCAACGTTTCCATTACCGCCTTGAGATCCGGAATTCTTGAGATCCGAATTCCAGGGAGTGATTTTTTTTTTTAGCTTAATTAAATGGATGATCATTGAATTCGGCCTACAGGTATCTGGCACTCTTTAATTAGTCCTCGAGTAACCCCCAAAAGAGTGATTTTCTATCACTTTTGTTCAGTGCTTGCACTGTTGGGGGGTGGGTTGGGGGCGGGGGCAATGGCAGCCCAGAAGCACAGAATTACCTTCTTGTTATGCAGCCAAAGAAACCGAAGCCAGAGAGGTTAGGTGACTCGCCCAGCCTCACAGAGCCAGTGAGTGACCATAGAGCCAAACTAGAACTCAGGCCTCTGGACTCCTTCCTCATGCAGTGCTTTTGCCCTTGTGCCTGCCTGCTTTCCTGGCTTCCTGTCCAGCAGAGAAGAAGCCCTCCACTGGAGCCAGCCTGTTTGGCCACTGAAGAAGTCCAGTGGTCCTGCTGGCCCCGCAGCGACTTGTCCAAGATGCTGGGAGCCACAGATAAGATATGCACGTTTCCTTTGAGGCGGGTGCCTCATATTTCTCATATTTGGCCTGCCCGTAACTCCTGCTGGGCCCTTAGCTGGGCCCTTAACTCCTGCATGTTTGAATGCAAATCTGAGTAACGAGGGTGTGGAAGCCATCTGTGGGAAGGCCCAAACAAGTCTGTGTTCCTTTCATTGGGACATCATGTTAATCGCCTGGAAACCAGCCCCAGCAGCACTTCTTGGTCCATGAGTAAGAAGTTCCCTTCCTCAAGGGAAGTTGTTCCCGCCATTGCAACAAGCACCTCCCAGGTCGTGGAGCCGACAGTTACATCTGTGCAGTGTTTTTGTTTTTACGTTTCTACAAATACATGTTTATTTTTCATTTTGTTGAGAATACCTGAAGAAAGATAAACAAGAAGCTACGAACCCTCTTCCTATAGCAGGTCAGTTATCCTTTTGGTTGCGTGTCTGTTAAGAGCTAGAGTCTTTCGCAATGGGACATGTGTGCCTGGGGGGCAACACTGCTAGGAGGAAGAAACAATGTTCTACGGGGGAAAAAAGCCACATGTACACTTTCTGCAATGGAGTTTGCCGTTTTGAAACAGCCTGCAGACTCCTGTCATCGGTTGGAAATGCTTTTGCAAGTCCTAAGAGAGGATTCATTAGCCTGTACAAGCAACTACTGTGTGCCTGATGTCATACTGGTGCTTCACACTCATGGTCTCTTCTTTCCTGAGCAAGATCTGAGTAACAGCTGATGAGAGGACGCCAGCTGGCCCCATTGGGTTAGGCTGTCCGTCTGTGTAACAGCCAGAAGTGAGTAGGCTATTTTGGAGGCTCAGCAGGGAGAAGTCGCTCTGGACCTGGGTCAGTCGTCCACTGCACTCCATTCCCTGAATACTGTGGACAAACGGAAAGAAATGCGGGCAATCCATCAAGCTGGGCCAGCTTGAGCTGGAGTCCTGGCTCTGGGGGGTCAACGCTGTGTGTCGACACACAAGTTCTTCCCCTCTCTGAGCCTGTGCCCCAACTGTAAAGCAGGGAAGCCAGGCGTCCCAGGAGGGCCAATGGAGGTGATCTCCCCAAATGATTTTGGTGCTTAAAGCCTGGAATCATTTCATCTTGGCAGAGGTAGGACAGACCGCCTCAGGCCTTTAGAAACTGCCCCTCTTGCCACCCAGCCGTTTGGAAACAAGTAACTTCCAAAAAGAAGTAGCCTGTGGGTCTTAGGGACCAACTGCCAGCCCAGCTGCCTGGCTGGTGAAGTCTGAGAACTGCTTTAGCGCCTTCATTTATGACACCAATGGCACCTACTTGCTCTGTCCCCCAAGTGACGGTGATTAGATTCTCTTGATCCTCTGTATTGAGAAAAGTCTGCTCCTGAGGTTAGGGGCTGAGAAGCCTGGTCTCGGCTCCTGGAGGGAATAGGTGGAGAAGCAAGAGGGAAAAGACCCAAGTGTCCACTCTGTATCTTGCTAGCTCATCTAGCCCCTTGCCTCCGTCCCTTATCTGTGTGGCCTCCACTGCACAGGGCTGCTTGGAGGAACAGGGCCCCCCCCCCCCCCCCCGCAATCCCTTAGGGACAGAGTTGGGCCCTCCCACAGCCCAGCAATGCTCCTGGCAGAGCCTGGTGCCCAGCCAATGTTGAACTGAAAGGGAATGGAAAGAATGCATGACAAAGGGCTTTGGAAAATACAATACATGACCCGGATCATAGCTTGTATAACCCCTGTTTTAAATGGCTCCCATGTGCCAATCATTGAAATAACTGATATCTCATTTCCAATCCTTATCATGACCTTATGAATTAGGGTGAATTGGCACCATTTTACAGAAGAAGAAACTGAGGTTCCGAGTGGTGAAGGGATTTGACAGGTCACACAGCTAGAAAGTGGCCCAGAGGGCTTTGAAGCAGGCTGACCCTGTAACCAAGGAGGTGAGCACACTCAGATGTTGGAAGTCTTTCAGGGCAGAAAAAGCCTTTCATGCTGTTTGTGGGGGTGGGGGAATGATAGGAAGTTCCCATCTGGCAAGACAATGTGCTTATTTATTTCAATGAGCTTATTAGAATGGAAATGTTGGTCTCTATTCTTAGATTTTATTATTTCAGTTTAAAAAGGGCCTGGGTAGATGTTAACTCCTTTTGTTACATTCTTCCAGTGTTACTTACATCAGGGCCTATTTTTTTAATTGTTACAGTGTCAACTGTATCTAAGCTTTTAAAAGTCATTTCAGTGTATCAGTCCTCTTCAGGGTCCTATAAAAACCTCTGCTCTCCACCATGCAGTTAGGCAGCCAACTCACACTTTATGTTGAGAAATGATTCATTTTCTGCATTGCTGTTCCCCCAAGTTCCTTACTCCACTTCTGAGATCTTTTTTTTTAATGGTCTGGAATACATTTGAGGTCATCATTTTATGACAGAGGATTCCTGCTAATTTTACTCATATCAATCAATCGATCAATTGATCGATAATGCTTTCTCTCCCTACCTCTTTTGATTTCTCTCTCCTTTGATGTCTTAAGCATTGGAACCATTCTTTTCTGGATTTCGTCTCTGAAGAAAAGCTTTGCCTATTAAAGATGAAAATGGTGATATAATTTATAATAATAGAAAGCATAAAGAATACTTTCTTTTTTATTGAGCATTTACTAGATGCCAGAAACAGCTTAGCCCTTTATTTATACAACCTCCTTTAAGCCTAAGAGATGGGGTCCATTTTTATCATCTTTTTACAAATGAGGAAACTGGGGCTCAGAGAGTTTAATTAAGTTCTCCCAGGCCACACAGCAAGTAAGAGAAATCATTTCCCTACTGCATTCCTTCCTGATTCAAGGCTGGTTTTTACTAAAGGGGACAGAGAGTTGGCATGCCATGTGGATGATTTTTAAAAGCAACATTTTGGATTCTTTTGTGAATATTCTTTCCTCTTTAGGTATGTTTTATTGGAAACTGAGCCATCACACACACACACACACGTACCCGTGGATTAATAAATGATTCATCTCCATCAGCTGTAATTTGAGTGCCTTCTATTATGATCTCTGTAACCCAGGACCTGTAAAGTTAATCTGCCCCCATGTGTTTCACAATGGAACCTTATTATCCAGCTATTGGGAATAAAAAACAAAACTGAATTTGAAATAGAACCTCTTCACACCAGGCTCTTAGCATTGCGACCCAGGCATCCTGGACTTCCTTTTTGAAATAAGTATTTATGAATCACACAGTCCGAAAGTAAAGCTGTGCATCTTAAAAAACGAAATGCGTTTTGTTCTGTAATGAAAATTAGTCCTGAGGTGAAATGAGAGGGTGGGCCACAGAAGGGGTGATTTGGTCACCTCGATGCCCAGTGTTGGGCGATGGTTGTGTGAAGGAGCAGCATTGAGGAGCAGGTTGGATGGAATGTCCAGCTGTGTGCTGTGGTCTTGCTCAGGGCATAACGGTCGGTACTTTCCCACTATGTTGAAGCCAGAAAAAGAGGAAATGGGTGATTCTGTGTGGCATTCGGTGACGGTTGGCTTGTGGGAGAATTCTGCTCTCTGGGCAGCCTCGCCCATCTGAACTATGGCAGAGGTCCAGGCAGGAAGCACTAGGTGTCCCTTATCCAGTCAGAACTGTCACAGAGGTCATGCACAAAATGCTTGCTTGGTGCCTGTCTCCGTATTTCATAGGTAACGCTGACAGAGTTGGCTATTTGTTTTCCAAGTATCTAGCAGAATGAAAACAGGAGGAAGTGACCATCACCTGTGAGGAAGTTTTTTTTAAACTACACAAAGCTGTGTTAAAAATCTGAAAACATGCCATGTGGAGCCATTTAGTGAAGGGTTGAGGGGGCTTGTGATGTTATTGGGTCACACCTTTCTCATAATTCCTATTTTCGATGATAGCCCTGTTTAGAAAACTGCAAATGGCTTGCTGTACGAAAGCAGGGACATTTTTGTTCTGTTTTGATGAGTTCCATCCAGAACGGTCACACTAGAGGACATTGGTGCAGTCATAAAATTTGGTAGATGGAAAATGTTTCACTGTTTTATTTTGTTTTTATTATTGAGATTAAGTGTCTTCATTTCTTCTGTGAATTGCCCATTTTTCTACAGGGTTTTTTTTCCTTATTGATTTGTTAGCACTCTTTACATGTTAGAGATAAGAGCCTTTAGTCTGTGATCTTTGTGACACAGATCAACCCCTCAACCATCTGTTTGTCGTTTGGCTTTGATTGGTGACGGTTCTTCCCCTCTGCCCCATATAGAAAGTTTCTGGGTTTTGTAATCAGATTTCTTGCTTTTTCATATGCCTTCTGGGTTGAGCAGCATGCTTAGGAAAACCTACACTAAATAAGGGGCCATTTGCCACATGTTCCAGATCACCATGGCTTGACCGTATTCTTTAGAATTTGTGCCCATCAGAGTTGGTTCTATGAAGTAAGATAGTAGGATTGTATCTGATTTTTCTTTTGTTTTCTGATTTTACTTTTTCATTTGTTTGTTTTTGAGACAACTTCCTTTTTCCCTGGACATACGATGAGGGAACTAGAAAACCATCCAAGCCATCTTCCTGCCCTCCTGGCAGGTTCTGGGTGGTATTTTAAAGAGCCTGTTTTGCTGACATCAGTAAAAAAAACACAAGTGTGGGGTAACTGCAAAACTGGTAAAACAAGAAAGGTAATATTAGGGCAGCGCTGCATTCTGCATGAAAGGTACGGCTGGATAGCCTGCTGGAAACTTGTCACGCTCTATCCAGAGTAGGGGTCAGCGTGAGTTTAAACTGATAGAAAGGCCACCATCTCCTTGGGTAGTAAAGTCGTCTTCTGGGTTTTCTCTCAGAGTCCTCTTGTTTTTGTGCAGTTTACACAAACAGACGGAAATATTCTGGAAAGAAAAGCGAGGGAGCAGGGGAACCAGCCTTGACTCTGTCATTGTGTCTGGGTGCCTGGCTCTCACTGTGTAGTCCTGGCCAAGTCACTTGGCTTTTCTGGGCCCGGTAGCCTTGGACTGCACCAAAGACAAACTTAAGCGTAGAGCCTTCAGTGGGTCACGTTGAAGCGGGTTTCAGCTCCGCTGCACCTCTCGGCTGCGGGGAGTGAGGGGCCTGAGCCAAGAGCACTTGTCCAAGTCACATCAGAGCTGAGACTCGAACCCGGGACTGGCAGACTCTAGAGCACTGCACTGCTTTCCCCCTACTTACAGGTGGCCCACTTACAGACACTCCAGACTGACGTCAGCGTGCACATTTATGTGCACACAGAAGTGCCTTTCCTGCCGGCAACTCCCTCTGGGTGCTGCTTGGAAATGAAGTCTGGGGTTGGCCTCACTGCCCCCTCTTCTAGGGTCCACCTCACCCTCCTTACCTCACGCCCCTCTCTGCTTCTGCTCCCCTCCTAGCTCCAGAAGTATGCTTTCGGCCCCCCATTCTTACCCCACCCTTGAGCAGAAGCTCTGTCCCTGTATGGTGGCCACGATACAATGACAGCTGCCGTTGGGCTGGCTCCCGCTGACCACGGTGGCCTCGTGACCCACGTAACGCACTGTCAGGAAAACACAAAACAAAAAGCCTTTCTCCTCGCCATCAGGGCAGGGCTGCTCAGAACTGCCCAAGAGCTGTTTTCAGAGCCAAGAAAGCCAAATAACATTTTCCTGCATCTCAGAAATGCACATTGCATGACCTGAGTCATTAGGAATTGCTGAGAGACCAGCCACGCATGGCCGGTGGTGAACGGTTACCAAGCCCTGGTCTAAGGCTTTACTTGAAAATCAGCCCGTAGTGGTCGTGACAATTGTGGCCAGCTCTCCGAGCACTCTCTGCTCATAGGACACCTCCCCCCCCCCCTTATAGCAGCCCTACAGGGGAGGTTCTGCTAGTGTTCTCATTTAGAGACAGGGAAACTGAGGCCCAAGCCCCCTCCCATATCCTCTGTCATCTAAGCATGGGTGCTTAGAACCAGTGCTTTGGGTCAATCCGAACTATGGGAAAGTAGATAGAAAAAAGTGCCTGGCAGGAAATAACACCTCTAGATTTACGTTTTCCCCAAGTCATTCACTCATCCATGCCACAGATGTCATCTAAGCACCCACTGGGGTCCAGCTCTGTGCCAGAAACTGGGGACGCAGTGGGGGACCCAGGCAACCTGGTCCCTGTCCTCTCAGAGCTTAAGTTTGTGGGGGAGACAGACGGAAAACAGAGTTACACATGTAACTACAATCGCTGTAACACTGAAATGGACGTGGAGAAAAAAAGTAAAAGGAAGAAGTATGACTTTTAGGAGCAGAAAAAAACCCTGATATTTTTTCCAACATTTTATATGAAAATTTTCAAACATACAACAAAGTTGAATTTTACAGTAAATATTTATACACCTACCACCTAGATTCTACCACTAATATCTTACTGTACCCACGTATCCCTGGAGCCATCCATCAATCTCCCTTATATCTAAGGATAGTGTATGTTTTTGAAAGTTGAGGATGTAAAGCCATCGGCTGGAGCTAAGAGCAGCCATCTCTCTGGAAGGGTTTTGCCAGTCCCCACGCAGTCTATCCATGGCACCTGCCTGACCTCTCGCTGCACAGTCAGGAGGGAAATAGTCACTGGAGGAGGAAAATCTTGGCTCTCGTGCTTTATTATTGAAGTCTAGATAGAATGTGATGACCGCTGGGGGAGCCCATGGTAAGTGTCCCAGGACAGAACACATTCCAGGGCTAGCGAATGGTACTACTTGCCCAGGTTGGCCTCTGAAGGATGAGATCAGTGACACATTCAGGCAAGTTTCAAGAGTGGGAGGGAGTAGTTACCTCCCGAATGCCCTTGGCAGGCCTGTCTGGAAAGCCAGAGTGCCCAGGATTACGTGGGACAGGCCGCCTGTGGCCACAGCCTACCTCCTTGGGGCACCCTAGGGGAGACGCCAATGTTGCCCCGAGGAGTGAGCTTTGCCCCCCCACAGGCATGGGGGAGAGACCAGTCGCTGAGAGGAGAGGGCCCACTGCTCAGACTGAGGATTCTGTGCTGGGAGCCCTGGACCCAACGACGGGCCTCAGGAAGGAGGGAAATAGAGGTGGCAGGGGGCACAGGCCAGTGTGTTCCCACTCAGTGGTGGTTCTGGGGGGCCTGGTGGCTTCCAAGCAAGCTTGGTGGCTCTTGGGTGACATTTTCCAGACCATGGAGCCTGACCCTAGTTGTGATAAGTCACGAAAATGATGGAAGTCTGTCTATTGAGTGTTTATGCACTGGGCGCTCTGCTAAATGCGTTCAAGGCACAATTTTTAATTCCTACCACAAGCCCATGAAAAAGTATTATTACCACCGCATTTGCCATGGGAGGACACTGAGGCACACAGGTGAGGAGACTTGTTCAACTGGGGAACGGTCGGGCCAGGAGTCAAGCCCAGTCTGTCGGGATCCCTAACCCACTCGTTTGCCATTTGGGTTATGGGGCCTTTTATTTATTTTGTTCTCTCTCTCTCTCTCTCTCTCTCTCTGGCATTTCATTTATAGTGTTAATGCTGTTTCCCCAATCCTCCTCTCTTAACAGCTGCGATTAGAATGTTCCAGATGGCCAGTCAGGTGTGCTCCGTCACTTTGGGTGGAATTTGGCCCGCAGATGTCTCTCCCTTAGTCCTCCACTCCCATGTGGTCAGTTGGCCTGCACACCGAGACCCCTACCTGGCCTGCAGGCCAGGGGAAGTGGGCACTGGATTTCCCTCTTGTGGGTTTGGTACCCACTGTGGCCTGCTCGAGCATCTTTGTCCCATGGGCTCTGGATTCGGCAGTGAAGATAGTGAGCAGATGTCGTCTGTGTTAAGGCTCTGAAGGTGAAGTCACACTGAGCCAGCCCAGGAGAGAACCGGCCGTTCTGTGTGCGGTTCCTCAGTGCCAAGTCCTTAGCAAGGACCTCTGACCCCTGGGATGTCTCTGGTCTCTGTGACAGCCTGCCAGACCCGTCACAAAGGAGGGAAAGGAGCAGAGGCAGGCCACAGGCTGCTCACATTTCACAGCGCCCAGAGTTCCCAAGCACTGCCAGTTTCTAGGCCCACATTTCATTAAATCTAATGTGTCACCCGTTTTAAGATACCCTATTGTTTTGTGAACCACCAAGGAATGAAAAACACCTCCAATTAAGATCATTCTGATTCCAAAGATGAGCACAATAAGCATCTTGGAAGTGGATTGTTATAAGCCATCCTCATAGCACCTTGGGGATTGATTCCATTGCCTCATTTGCTAGATGGGAAAGCTGAGGCTTGGAGAGCAAAGGGATACATGCCTGAGCCCACACAGCCAGGGTGTGCAGAGTGGGGTGTGAAGGCCACATTCAGACTCTGTTAAGTGACTGATCCCATTGCTGGTGTGCTCTCCTGGGCTCTTACGCAGAGTCTCAGAACCATGGAAGCTCAGAGTCGTCAGCTCATTTCTTCTGTAGAAGCCGGTGAATGAGAAGGTCATGTTTAATAAATCTGGCCCCTCTAGTCCCACTTCGTAAGAGTGTGCCTCCTCACCCATTAGTCGGTTAGTAGTGGTCTGCCTTGTTGGCCAAGACGGGTTTCTCAGACCACTAGTTCTGCAAGATACCGCACAGCTGTACTATCCAATACACCAGCCACCAGCCACAGGTGGCTATTTAAATTCAAATGAGAGTTAAATACAATTACAAATTCAGTGCCTCAGTCTTACCACAATTCAGGTGCTCAGTAGCCACCTCTGGCCTATACTGCAGAGACAGAACATTTCCATCTTTGCAGAAAGCTCTAGGGGATAACACAGTTCTAGTGTGGAAGGGTGCTGTGGACAAAAGGGTTTGCCCCCCCAGAGAGCCCAGTTACACTGTAAAGGCTCTGACAAGTCCTGAAGTAAGAAACTGGTCTTACCTGGAGCCTAGCACACCAAATGTACTTGCCCAGGAACCTTTTTAACACCTATACACAGCTCTGCCTTTCCCCAAGCACATCAAGTGATCTCTCCTCCTGTCCCCAGGCCTCGATGATCCTTGTTGGGTATCTAAATCTCTCTTGTTTTGTCCCCAGATTGCCTCGGGTCCCCAGTGTTTACTCCCATCAAGGCGGACATAAGTGGCAACATCACGGTACGTACTTGGCCCGGCAGCTGCAGCCCTGGTACTGCATCAGGAATCTAAACGCCCTCGTCACCGGGGCCCTGCTCCCCACCACAAGCTCCCCAGGCCAAGGATCAAGAAGGAGACCTGGAAAACGGGCTTGGTCCCCAGCTCACCTGACTCGGGGCTCCTGGCTCTTTGTCCTCCTATGTGGTCATGCCACCCTGTCACAGCCTGACTGGGACCACAGTCTGAGGATCAACCCGAGAAGGAACCTACTGGTTCTTGCATCCACCCCACCAAATGAGAAGTAACTCTGAAGCCCCCGGGTGCATTGGCTGGCCCTTCCCTTCCCCCATCCTGGGAGCTCCTGGTACTGTCCCCCAGCACTGAGTCTCTCCCCCTGTGGATCCACTTAGGGCTCGGCCTGGGGGGGCTTGGCTCCACTGCATTATTTCATTTCTTCAGCACAGCAGCGCTTTGAAGCTGGTTCTGTTCTCATCCCCATTTTACACATGAGGAAGCTGAAGTTCAGAGAGGTTCAAGGACTCCCCTGAAGTCACAGCACAGAAGTGGCAGAGGTGGGATTCAGACCCAAACTGCCTTACTCGACTCAGGTGCCTTGTTCCTGGATGTTTTTGAACCCTAAGAGCCTATTTCTACTTGTCCACAAAAGCAAAACTTCAGATACTTGGTTTTTGATGTCCTATTATGAGCATTTGGAGAACTTGGACTCTGGAGCTAGCCTGTGTGGGACCCCGCTCCCACCAATATCAGCAGTGTCACCTTGGGCACATCCCTGCCCCTCCCTGAGCCTCAGTTTCCTCATCTGCAAATTGGGCTAATGAGAGAGCAACATCCGGGTTGCCGTGAGCATCCAATAAAGGCAGCGCTAGCGAAGCACTGTGCATGTCCCAGCTCCATAAATGTGAACATGGTAGTTATGTTACGACCAGCCCTACTGCCTTCCTGGGGTTCCTGGTGGGAAGGAGACGGAGGCCCAGGCGGGGTGCCCCACTCAGCGTGCAGGCTGGCCGTCTGTGGACCGCCTTTCCAAGGGGAAAACCCGTGTGCTCCATTTCAGAAAATCAAAGCTGTGTATGACACCGACCCGGCCAAGTTCCGAACCCTGCAGAACATCTTGGAGGTAGAGAAGGAAATGTATGGAGCAGAGTGGCCCAAAGTGGGGGCCACACTGGCACTGATGTGGCTGAAAAGGTGATGGGCTTGGGCGGCAGGGTGTGGGTGGCTGTTGGGCCTGGGGGTCTGCACTGCAGAGAACGGACCATTCCTACCACTGCCCCACTGTGTCTGCTGTGGTGGGGAAGGAAGGTCATTTTCATTTCTTTCACACAGGCGCTCCTTCTTGTGGGATGCTAGTTAGTGTCTGAGAAAAAGTACCTCAGGGGCTGAGGACTGCCTGATGGTGACGCTTCCTTCTTCCAGTCCCATCAGAGGCCAAGGAAGCTAGCATACACTCTGGGTATTTTGCCAAGCTCTTTGTAAGCCTGATTGTTTTTCACGTGCTGTGAGTTAAGTGTGGTGTTATCCCCATCTCACAGAGGAGACCAACTCACAGGCCCAGGTTACAGGGACAGGGCTGAGACCGAGTGGCCGAGCACAGTTGTACAGGTTGTGCACTGCACAGAGATGTCCTGTCTAGGACTCGTCACATCATATCATGCACAAGGTAGATTTGTATGTGTTGACAGAAAAATAGCATCTCGAGGAGAAGGAACTCTGATTTGCACAAATTCGTCCTGTGGGCTGGGGGCAGGGTACCCTGATACGGGATTTGAACCCGGATGATCTTACCTCAGAGTTGACACTGCTGGTAAACATTATACCTGTTGTCTCCATAGCAAACATGTGAAGCCACATGCAATTGTTCCCATCTTACAGATGAGGCCATCGAGGCTCAGAGAGGCCAGTCAGCTTGTTTTCTTAGCTCAGGCTGCTCTTAACCAGCTACAGAATGCTCCATTAGTTGTGCAAACACCACAGCCCCCAGCAGCTGTGAAGCTGGGGACCCATTTTCTGCCTCATAGATGTCCCACTTCCTCCCTGTCTCTGTCCCCCTCCCCTGAAGCTAGGCCCTCCCTCCCCCTAAACATGTACTTTGGTAAAACAGAACACGGAAGGTCTTCTCCCTGGAGTGTGTGGCCGTGTGGGCATTGGGGTAGGTGGCCTGTAATTGACCCCCTTATAGCATGTTTTAGGAATTGCCCCACCGAGCTACCCACCTTTGTCTGTTCACATCCCAGCCTTTGACAGCCTTTCGGGCAGTACCTCAGTTCTCCTCTGTGAAATGGGCAGATCGTGCTGAGCTGAGGTTCATGAGTCTAAGGGGAGCAGATGAGATGATTTGGATTAAAGGACTTGCATTGATCCGAATTTCAATTTGGTCGTCCTGCCATGCCCCACCCATTCTGGCTCTCAAAGCATCAGCCCTGGAGGAAGGGCTCAAGTGGCCTTGGAGGATATAGACAGTGGCTCAGGGCAGGGGTAGAAGTGGGGAGCTTGGGCCCGGGGCAGGCTCGTCAGTGTGCCCAGTGTGTCCGTGGTCTGCGGTCCATGAGCCCATTTAGTGCCAGCACTGTGGCTTCAGTTCTCAAGCACCGATGGCTGCCGGCCACGTGCTGGCCGGTGGGAGACCACGTGGACACAGAAATGGATAAGGAAGGCCCAGACCCTGCCCTTGTAGACCTTACAGTCCAGCAGGGACCGTGCTCAGGGGCTGGCACCAGGCCTGGTGTGGACGAGGTGCTGCATGGAGCCCGTGGTCACATTGCATGGAAGTTGAGTGGAAAGATAACAGCTACAGAATAATCATCTCTTTTTGTGTGCACATATTCCTGGCCCACAGTAGGTGCTTCATTCAGAGTCGTCAGGGTCTGTCACGTGCAAGGGGTGCTGGCTGGTCCACAGGCGGGAGCGGGTGGTGTGCTAAAGCCACCTGTCTCCTTTCTGGGTTGCAGGGGCCTCCGCTTCATCCAGGTCTTTCTCCAGAGCATCTGTGATGGGGAGCGGGACGAGAGCCACCCCAACCACATCCGCGTCAATGCCACCAAGGCCTACGAGATGGCTCTCAAGAAGTACCACGGCTGGATCGTGCAGAAGATCTTCCAGGTGAGCCCCGTTTTGTCCCCAGGCCCAGGAGAATCACTAGCATGGGGGGTCCGCTCCCCGCCCTGCCACTTCTTAGCTGTGGCCCCGTGGAGGCTGTGTCTGCCCCCCTGGGCTCAGGAAGGGCTCCCCTGTCCATGTGGAGGGAGGCTGGTGCACTGAGGAGCCCTCTCACTCACCTGTGCTTGCCCAGCCCCACCGGTGGCCATGGCGGGTGTCCTCCTCCATTCTCTATGCTGTTCTGTTGTGCCTCATCCTGGGAGGCCAGATTGGGGGGCCATGGGAGAAACCCCAGCAGAGGCTCTGAGGACCTCAGATTGATGGTGGGCTGGTCTGGCTGGCCTCTCAGATGCGGCCTAGATCTTCACCCTGAGTAGGGAGCGGAAGAAGGACCCCTGTGCCCGTGGGGGGGTGTCTGCTGAAAGGACACGGACCCAGAGGGCTCTTGGTGGCTTGTGTTGGAGTGACATTGGTCAGGGCTCCTGGAAACAGGCTTCAGCACTGGCCTCATTACCTGAGGGCCCCTAGGCTTGCCAGGCTGAGAGGGAGAAGTCACGAGGCCCTCAGGGTGCCCTGTGCACCACTGCTGGCTGCCCTGCCTCTCCCAGCCTCCCCATCTCGCCCAGCCTGTCATGGCAGCAACCCCGCCTGCCCATCCTCAAATTTTCCCACACGGCACAGGTTGTGGGCAGGAAGAGCCAGTCACCAGGTGGGAAATATGGCCACTTCTGGACCATCCACCCTGGCAGGGCAGGGCCAGGGCCCGTCCTGGGTGGGCATCACAAAAGCCCTGCCCTCCCGGGAATGTGTTGCCCCTGTGAAGGCCTCACAACCACCACCTCAGTAGGAAGAGTATGTCCTGTGTCCCTGGCCCTAGGTGGGCTGCCCTGATTGTAACCTTCATCGGTGCACCATGAGGTGGGTACTATCCTTATCCCCATTTCACAGATGAGGAAACCTGCTCAGAGAGATTAAGTACCTTTCTCAAGGTCACACAGGAAGAAGATGGGGGCTGGGATTCTACAACCCTGAACCTCAGTACCCTTATCTTTCAAATGGGTGTAAAAATAGGCCTGCCTCCGAGGACCCCTGCGAAGATTAAACAAGTTAATGTATATCCAGGGCGTGGCACTTGCTTTACACTCAGTATATCAAAACTATTTACTATTTCCATTCTTAATGGCAGTAATATTATTTGTAATCTTCTCACCCTGTCAAACTTGTAGCCTTTCCATCCAGTTGCATCTCTTTCTTTCCAGCTCTGAAATTCTGTGAATTTGTAATTCTCTGATCTTGTCAAGTGTCAGGGAGAGCCTGAAATTTAGGGAAGTGTTGCCCCCTGAAGGACCAAAGAGGCCACAGCACAGATTAACAGCTTTCTGCCCTGCTCAGAAAGTAAGTTTTCCAAAGAAGCCGTTTACTTTCTCCAGAGCAGGGAACCTAGAGGGAAGAGACTCATCCATGCTGAGCACCTACTGTGTGCCTGGCACTGTGCTGAGCACCTACTGTGTGCTTGGTGCTGTACTGAGCGCTTTGCACGATCTCCTTAATTCTCACAAAAGCCACCCTATTAAATGGGTGCCATGATCATCCCCATTTTGCTGATGAGGAAGCTAAAGCTCAGAGAGGCTAAGTAACTTGCTCAGCGCTCACAGCTAGTCAGTGGTCCAAGCTGCAATTTGAACCCCGGTCTGTGTGTCCCCAAAGCTGGTGTCCACCCTGCTGTCCCTCACGGGGGTAGAAGGGAACACACGTTGCCCTTTGCCTTATCCTTTCCTTTCCAATGCCATGAAGAGTGCAGACGCCAGTCCGGCAGGGAACTCAGGGGAAGTCCCCTCCCAGAGCCCCACCGTGCCTGGCTGGGTAGCTCGGGCCCCTACTAACTCTGCCACCTCCCCTGTCGCCCTTTCAAGGCAGCGCTGTACGCGGCCCCCTATAAGTCTGACTTCCTGAAAGCGCTCTCCAAGGGCCAGACCGTGACAGAGGAGGAGTGCCTGGAGAAGATCCGCCTCTTCCTGGTCAACTACACGGCCACCATCGATGTCATCTATGAGATGTACACCAAGATGAATGCCGACCTCAACTATAAGGTGTAGGTGTGCCCAGTGGCGGGCACACTCAGGCCACCCTTCCCCCGACTCGCAGAAACAGACAAACCTGAATCACTGTGAATCAAGCTGGCGGGCTGCCCCTGGCCTGCCTGCGACCCCCAGTGCGTCCTAGAATCCGACCAGGGTCTGCAGGGGACGGCTCTGGTTTTTTTAAAGTCATTTTTGGGGTCTTTCCACATGGAGCAATAAATAATGGGCCTACTTCTGAATCACCTTGGAATTTCACAACAGCACAGACTGACTTTATACCTTCATTTCAGTGTGGTAAAAATCAATTGACGTGGCTAATAAATCAAGTCCTACGATTTTTTTTTGTTTTTGTTTCCCGCCCCCCCCCACGCGGAGCATGACTCTGGGGGAGCCATGTCATACACCTCACTTTAAAAATAAACACGTGTCCTTCTGAGGATCTGGCTCAAAGATGTTTGGGGTATTTTAAGGACCATGGGGAGTTTGATTTTAAATTATAAAGGACCCCTATTGTGGGATTTTTTTTTTTAAAGCAAACTGGTATGTGTTCTCATGTGGTTGCCCAGCCAGCCTGACAGCACTGTCATTACAGACCCTGCTCTTTCTTACTGTCTGTTTCCAGACAACTTTTTTTATAGCTGAAAACAGCCAGCAAGCCTTTGATGACCATGACCAAGGGGACTTGATTTTAAAGCTACCGGGCACAAATAATTGACCAGAGATGACTGTATTTGCATTCTTCTGAATAATTATTTTCTTCAGGGACAGCTTTTCCAACCTAAGAAACTACCTATCATGTATTCTCTCAAGAGGGAGACAACGAACCCCTCCAAAGGCCGACACCCAAGGAAACGCCTCGCTGCCTTAACTGTCCTTCCTGGCGCTAAAAAGAGCTGTATTTTTGAAAGTGTTGGGGTGAATACAGGAAACCCCCCCTCCCAAAGAGTTGATGTGTGTTAAAAACCCACATGGAATAATTGGTGATTTTTATGCAGAAACTAAATAATTCTTAATAAATAAATCTCTATTTTGAAATCACATCTGTGTGCTGTTTTGGTTCTTGAAGTCTTTTTTTTCTTCCTGGATTAGCGGTTACAACTGGGGACCAGCCAAGGAGCAGTTTTCCAGCCTTTGTGGGTTTAAATAAATAGAACTGGTTGCCACATTGAGAAACGGGAAATTTCACATAAAAATCTTGATTTCTAGCATCTTTTCAAAAATCAGATTGCCCGGCAGGAGCTGAAAGATGACTGCCGCCTTGGCTAGACAGGGTAAGTGGGTGCTTATATTCTTCACTTTGCCTCAGTCTCTACCAATCCCTGTTGCCTCCCCACGCTTGTGATTCCATGGTTATTTGCACATTTTTATGGGCTGATGCTTTTTCTGATACTAGAGTTAAATGTCGAGGGAATATTCATTTTACTTCATTCCTGCTCCTACAAAGCTGATAGTCTAGTAGGCAAGATGGACTAATAAATCAACAGTGACCATAGAGAGTGGTCCGTGCCCAGTGGGAGCCTGGGGCCATAGCTGAGGGGCCATATCCTGGGATGCATCTTAGGGAGTCAGGGCTTGCACGGAGCCTTGATGGAAGGGGTAGGGGTCAGGAGGGAGCCTGACAGAGGAGAAGGGGAAGGGGACACTTCCAGGGAAAGGGAAAGACCTGGTAGCTTGACCTAGAGTAGGTTTGTGTGTGTGATGCTACCAAGGGATTTGAACTTTACCTTGAAAATTATGGAACACCTTCAAGCATCTTGTGCACAATCCAATCAGATATCCAGTTTGGAAGGCTCCCTCTGGCATGGCCAAGGGATGGACACCTGAGCTAAGATTTTACTGTCTGATGTCATTATATTTTCTCATTTTGCTGGTAGTAGGAATGCTACTGATCTCAGCCCCAAGTGCTTTTTAGGATTTTTCCCTTTGGGTTTTCTAGAAATATAAAATTCTGCCAACAAATTAAAAGAATTCTGCATCTTCCTTTAAAAAAAGAGCTTGTCTTCGTGTCTCTAACATTAATGAGACTGAGAAGACAATTTCCTTGTGGAAGGTCGGGTTCTTCCCAGGACAGCTGCCTTCTGTGCTGGTACCTACCAGCCCCCTGGGAGCATATTGGGTAGCTTTCCTATTTTATCCTCATCAAAGTGGGGCTGAGTTCTGCCTGCAGCAGGGAGGAACACATTGAGTGCCGGCTGTATACCAGGCCCTGCAGAAGCACTTTACTTCATTTCACACTTCATTTCACAATCACCCTGAGATGTGGGCATCAGGAACCCCATTTATCAGAGGAGGAAACAATCGTCTGTGGGTGAGGCAAGGGGACTCAGCCAAGGTGACCCAGCCAGGACTGAGGGGCACCGGAGTCTCACATCTGACTCCATATCTCCCCTCAGCCAGGTCCACTTCTGTGCCAGAGGACAGTGAGCCCACCTTCCAGCCAGGACAGTCTCACTGTGGGAAGCCACCATATCTGACCCACGTTAACCTGAGAGTGCACAGAAAGCCAAAGAAGCTCCCAAATTTGACAAGGGTTGACTTATTTATTTACTCTTTAGCTCACTCACTTAAGCCTCACAAAGCAATAGTTCAAATCCATTAAAATATGCAGACAAGGAACTGAAGCTCACTTTACTGTGAAAAAACCTCAGTTTCCTTCTTTATAACGTGTGGGTCTTGCTAATGCCCACCTCACAGGTTGTGAGGCTTAAACATTACTATTGGTAAAGCAATTAGAAGTTTCTGAAGCATGGAAAGCTGTCTTAGTGTTAAATAGGATTGCACAGATATATGTCTGTGATGTGGGGTGTATGGTGATGTGATCAAGTATGGGAGTCCTGGCTCTGTTACTCAGTAGCTGAGTAGCCTAGAACACATCACTTCACGTCTCTGAGCCTTAGTTTCCTCATCTGTACAATGGGGATTCTAATTGTTACGAGCAGAGAGTCCATGAAACTGCCTGGGCAGGCGCTCGGCTGCATAATCGTTTAGTGTTGACCCAATAATCATTATTTCCGGCGGGGAGGGGATAAGAGAATGGAAGCGGAACACATCCTTGGGTTTGCTGGTTAGTTGGGTTCCCGTGATTCACGTCGCCCCACGTCGAGCTGAGCACCCAACCGCCCTCGCGCCTGCGCGCTGACTGCCTGCCGCTCCCGCAGGGCCCAGTAGGTGGCGCTGTCTGCACTGCGCCGAGCCCGCCACAGCTCGGCTGGTCCTTACCTCCTCGCACCCCCAGCCTACTACCTGCACCCGAGGTGTGTGTGTTGGTTGGGGGCGGGGACGGGGGCTTTACCCCTTGACATGTTCGGGGTGGTTTCCAAGAGCTAAACGAGGAGCCCTATTTGAACACTGTTAGGAAAGTTTGAAGCGTCTCAAACGGGTGCTCTGGGGTTCTGACTTTAGGCCAGCCTCTGTGAAGGGACTTCAGAGGTGTGTCCTGTTACTTTTACTATTGCTGCTGCTGCTACCACTACCACCACCTAACAATTTTTGGGTTCACATCCAAGTTCTGTAACTTTGTAGCTGTGTGATCAAGTCACCACTCTGAGCCTCAGTTTCCACATCTGTAAAATGGGACAGTTTCCACATCTGTAAAATGGGACAGGACCTCTCGTAGGATTACATAAAATATTGTGTGTAAAATGCCCAACACATAGAAGATGTTCAATAAATGGCTTTTATTAATATTTGTATGTATTATGATGCTACGGCTCCTGCAGGAGCACCCCTGCCCCAAATGCGGTTAAACCAAAGCATGTTCACATACTCCTTCCTTGCTCTTAAAGATATGGCAGGGCCCATGTCAACACATCAACAGGAACACCCCAGAAAAGGACATGCAATCTGGATGCTACTCCTCACTTTGCCATGATCTTCTGTGTGACTCTGGGTGAGTCTCTTCTCCGCTTGGAGCCTCAGTTTCCTCATCTATAAAATCAGGGGATTGGACAGTTTCAAGCTCCCTCCCAGCTCTGACACTGCAATGGACACCTCTTGTCACCGTAACCAGCCCCTGGTTTGTATTCATAATTCCACTGAAATCAACACTTTATCCCCAAGCAGGGCCATGCATCTCTCTTTGTGACATCTAATAGGACCACATACGCAAAATGCTTAACAAAGGGCCTGGCACTTACAGGGTGCTTGATAAAGGGCAGCAGTGATGATGATTAATCCTTAATGACCTCTCGTTCATACCCAGAGAGGATTGTCTGGAAGGTGAGTCATTCACTCCTGTTAGCGGAGTATCTGCTCTGTCTGAGACCCTGGGTTAGGCTCAGGTGGCTCCTGCAGAACCAAGACAGGTCAGATCCCACCTGCCAAGGGGCTCGTGGTCCCCTGGGAGATGGTTGGATGGGAGAGGGCGAGAGGGCTTCTGAGGAGGTGACATTTGAGCTAAGATCTGAAGAGGGAGAAAGAACAGGCTATGGCAAGAGACTGGCTGCAGCTAGTGCAAAGGCCCTGAGACAGGAGAGCAAGCAGCATATTCTAAGGACAGACAGAGGCCAAAGTGGATGGAGCCTGGAGATAATGCGGGAGGACAGTGAGCGATGAAACCTAGAGAGGCTGAGGCCAGTGTGAGTTCGCTTTTTATTCTAAGAGCAGGGGAAGTCAGAAGCCTCTATGAGGAGAGGGGGACAAAGCCAAATCACAATTTAAAAAGCTGTTAGCTAGGACCCTGCACTCAGAAAAGGGGCTGTCTCCACACCCTGATCCAACGTCTGCCTCTTCCTGTCTGGGAAAATCAAGCCTTCGTTACTTACGTGCTGTGCAAATCATGGGCTTCAAGAAAGTGCTCATTGACCCCGCTTACAATTTTACTCACCACTCTAGGGGTCTCCATGGACCCCCAATAGCTTACCCAGGAAGCCCTGAATTACTGGGACCCTGCTGGCACCAAGGCCTAGGAACTCCCTCCCTCTCTACGCCACAAGTTCAGATGAAGGCTATCTTTGAAGTGCCCATGACCAGCTGGGGGCCGGCCACACCCACAGGCCACTAGGCCTGCTGCCCAAAGAACAGGAATCAGCCAGTGGCTGAGCAGCTGAGTGGCTGTGCCCGTGACAACAGTCATCTGAGGGAGGGAAAGTCTTCCTCTCCACCTGGCCTCAGGTTTCTGCCCCAGGGAGAATTCCAGAAGAGCCTCATTGAAGGTCCCTGGCAGAGCGGGCCTCCAATCTCTGGGACCAAGGCCAGCTATTTGCAGGACAGAGGTAGACAAACCAGCTGATTGTCTCCAGCCTCTTTGTATCCTGTCTCCATGGCTTCTTTGTAAATGTGGGGGGATGTGATTTCGGAGGGGCGAGAGCGCTGCTGTCTATTGGGGCAGGATCCCAGAGGAAGATCGTCAGACCCCACGCCCTCCTGGCTATGTGACTTTAGGCAGGTTCCTTCACCTCCCTGGCTGTGCTTCCTCTCCTGTAGCTGGAAGGAAACCTTGAGGATAAAGCCCTACACAGCGTCTGGCACTCAGCAAGTGCTGCGTAAAGGCAGACATACTAGCCCTTGTACTTCCCCCATCCACTTTCCCCAAGTGTTTCCTGTTTCTTCTTCTCCTCATGACTTGAGCCCATCTGTGGCACTCACTGGAGAAAGAGCAAAAAGGCCAAGCAGAATTTCTCACCCCCACCACCCCACATTCCTGATCTCATCCAGGTGGGTGTGGGAGGGCTTCCCACATCAGAGGTGAGGGGACTGAGGCACATGGAGCGGTGCCAGGTGGCTGCTATAGGGGCTGGAGGGTGCTGTGTGAACACAGATGGTCCTGAGTTCAGATCCTGACTGTACCACCAACAGGTACCTTGGGCAAAGGGCTTTCAACATGCAGAACCTCAGTTTGTCCATCTGCAAAAGGGGCTGCAGAAGACCCACCCCTCTGAGGGCTTGGGGAGGGTGAGAAAAGAAGCTCTGCCTGGGAGTGTGGGGTAGAGCTGAGCCAGGATGCTTGCTGTCTTGACTCAGTAGTTCTCATCTGTAAAATGGACAGATGAGAAATGGGGACACTACTGCCAACTTCACAAGCTGGGAAGATGTTTCGTAGTGTAAGGGAGAAGGCTGTGTAAATGGGAGAGCACTCTGGAGGGGATGTTCGCTAGTCTTGGTTGGGGAAGTGCAGTGACCTCATGGGGCTACTTCCTGAGCAGTGACAAATTTCCAGCACTGCCCAACCCTCATGAGCACTATTGCTTAATCTTCGCCTCCGTGCAAGGTAGGGGCTGGTACTAGCCCCATTTTATAGATGAACAAAGCGAGGCCCAGAGAAGCAGGGTCACCTGCCCGAGGTCACAGAGCTTAGAGATGTGATAGAGCCACACCCACATCCTTCTGACTCCAGAGACCATGGTTTGTTTTTTTTGAAATGTTTGTAACAGCTTTATTGAAATATATATAATTCACATACCATACAATTCGCCCATTTAAAGTGTGTAATTCAGTGGTTTTTAGTACATTCATGGAGTTGTGCAACCATCACCACAGTCAATTTTAGAACATTTTCATCACCCTAGAAAGAAACCCTGTACCCTTTAGCTCTCACCCCTCGAAATCTCCCCGTCCCCAGTCTCTGGCAACCACTAATCTGCTGTCTGTCTTTATGGACCTGCCTATTCTGGACATTTCATGTCAATGGAATCATACAATATGTGGCCTTCAATGTCTGGCTTGTTTCACTGAGTATCAAGTTTTGAGTTTTGTCCACATCAGAACACCTATCAGCTCTTCCCTCTTTTTATGGCTGAATACTATTCTATTGTATGGATAGACCACATTCTGTTTCTCCATTCACCAGTTGAGTTGTTTCTTCCTTTGGGCTATTATGAATAACGCTGCTATGAGCATTCATGCACAAGTTTTTGTGTGGTCATCTGTTTTCATTTCTCTTGGCTATATGCCTGGGAGTGGAATTGCTGGGTCACATGGTAACTATGTTTAAGATTTTCAGGAGCTGCCAGATTGTTTTCCAAAGTGGCTGTACCATTTTATATTCCCATCAGCAATGTAAGAGGGCTCTGATGACCATCTCCACATCCTTGCTAACCCTTGTCATTATTTGTCTTTTAGAGACTATTTTCTTATTGACTGTGCTACACTAGAGCATCTGCTGGGCGCTGGGTTCAAATCCTACCAGCTGTGGGATCTCAGGCAAGTGCCTCTCTGTCTCCTTTTCTAGAAAATATCATAAGGATCTTTCCCTTCTAGGCTGTCAGGAGATGAACTGGGTTGTTGACAGCATCAGGGCTATGCCAACTATAAAGAAACATGCACATGCCTTGTTTATAAGCCTGGGTGTCTGGGGAGGGGGTGATAAGGGCAGGTAAACCACGTGTAAAGTGCCTGTCAGGCTGACCCATCTGGCTCACCCATCTCTCGCAGTGCCTGGTACTCAGTCTGGCATACAGTAGGTGCTTGCTAAGTGCAGGCCTGAGGTGCTTCATGCAGGGTGTCATGCGGGGTCTCAGCTCCCGCTCCCCGCATAAGAACACAGGATATGGTGAAGCCAAAAAGGAACACCCACGGAAACATGGACAGGGGTGTCATACTACTATAGTCTCGCTGGTGGCTGGGTTGGAGACACAGGAAGCAGGAACCACGCGATCTGCAACCTGCCTACCGCTTCCCTGCCAACCAACCTCACGAGCTAGCTGCAATCCACGCCTCTCTGCAATCCGCAATCCACACTTGCTAGCGTAGCCACAGCAGTTATATTAGTGGCTAATGGCTAACCAATAACAGCTGATGGTCAACTAGTCACAGCTGATGGCCATGTAGTACCCGAGCCAGCACCTTTCCCCATGAGGCCGAGAGCCTGGAAACTGCTCTCTGGGACTTTGTCCCCTCAGGTGCTGCCCAGGAACCCTCTTAGCAGAAAGGGTTCTCCTAGATGGGCTGATGGGCTGGGCTGCCTGCAGCCTCCACAGGATTCTCAGCCTGTGTTCCTTTTCTAAGAGGAAAAATTTTCTGTCAAGAGTCTCTTGTCTTTCCAGGGCAGAGGCTGGAGAGTTTCACCAGTGACAGAAAACAGTAAAATAATGGCAGTCACATCCTAGCGGTGGCCCTTGTTCATATTTAGTGAAAACAGCCACTGATTGTTGGGTGCCATGAGCATCTCACTTTCTCTTCCGACTCACGCCTTCCATGCGAGGTCCACCTTCATGCTTTCGATCAATCAGTACTTTTTTCCCCAATTTTTTTTATTGTGGTAAAACACACGTAACAAAATCTGCCGTCTTAAACCATTTTTAAGTGGACAGTTCGGTGGCATTAAGTGCATTCACACTGTTGTGCTTCCATTGGCACCATCCACCCCCTAACTTTTCATCTTGTAAAACTGAAACTCTGTACCTATTAAACAATACCTGTCTATTCCCCTCTCCCTCCAACTCCATCAACTGGTATTTTTAAAGCACCTACTAAGCACCAGGAAGGAGCTGAGCCTGTAGCAGCAAACAAGACAGACGTGATTCTTGCTTCATGGAAACTGATGTCCATTTTGTCGATGAGAAGACTGAGGTGCTGAGAGGGAGACGCTTCCACCTAACCACTGGTAAGGCAGAGTGTGAACCCAGACATCGGGCACGGAGGCCAACACCCAGCCTCCTGGCCCAAGATGAGTCACTTCCTCGCACGGGGACCTCAGTTGCTCAGACTGTGAGGTAGGGATCGCTGTGTCCACTTTATAGATGGAAAACTGAGGCTTGGAGAGGATGTGGCCTCTCCAAAAACTGCTCCCTCCGTGATGGGCTGGGGAAGAGAAGCTTTTCCATCAGGGATTCCAGGATCTTAAACAGCTCACCAGATTCCTGGTGGTGAGGAATGTAAACTGAAGAACCCTCATGCCTCCACCTTCCTGACCCCTGATGGAAAGTCCGCCTGCTGGAGGCATTCCTGGCTGGGGCTGGGGGCTGGGCCAGGTTGGGAAGCACAAGTAATGGGCAGAACTAGTCTGGGGCCCATTGTATAGACAGGCTCTTCTCAAATTAAAGGAAAACAACACGGTGCTTACTCTTCTCCACAGTTAGGGGGATGAGGCGTGAGCCTTCAGCCTCAGCGGAGCTAACCCAGCTCCCCCCTGAATGAATGAATGAATGAATGAATGAATGAGCAGATGCGTGGCTACATTAACGGATGAGCAAGCAGAGCCGGGGTGGTCAAGTCAGGAGCCCAAAATCTCAGGATTCCAACCAGAGCTCTTTCCACCTCTATCCAGGGATCATGATGCCCGTTTTCCAGGTAAGGAAACTGAGGCTCTTGGGAGGCTCCCCGCGAGGCGGCGGACCCCAGCGGAGGAGTGGGCGCAGGGGCCGCGGGTCACCTTCCGCGCTGCGCGGGCCGGCGGGCGGCGGGGTGGGCGGGCTGCAGGCCCAGGGGCGGTGCGCGGCCTGGAACCTGAGCCGGGGAGGCGGGACGCGGCGGGCGGGCGGGCGCGCAGCCGGCCGCCGGCATTCAGGAAGCGCTGCGCTCCCGGCCGCCGGCGCCGCGCCGTCCCGGAGGTGAGTGCGGGCCGGGTCCGCGGGGCAGGGGAGGAGCGGCCCAGCGAGGTCCCCTCGCGCTCCTGGGAACGTCGCAGAGGCTCCAAAGGTTCTCTGGGAGCGCTGGAGGCGCGGAGAGCCGCTGGGTGCCCTTGGGCTGGGCACCACTTCCCCTTGGGTTCAGTTTTATCACCTGTGAAATGGGCGCCAGCGTGGGCCCTGGGGTTGCAGGTCCGGGGAAGGGAGGTCCCGGGGCCAGGGACCCAAGCTAAGGAACCACAGGCAGGAGGCTCGGCAGCCCACCTTTGGGGGTCACCCCCATTTGGGGGTGCTTGGAACAGGGAGATGGGACCCTGAGGTTGGCCCTGGGTCTCCAAGCAAGCTGGAGGGAATTGGGAATCGAACTTACAAAGGCTGCCTTTAGTTACTGAGTCCCAGAGAGATGGCTCTTCCCCCAAGAGCCAGGAAAATCTTTAACCTCCAGCTTTGCTGTGGACTCTCCAGAGGTCCCCAAGGACAGGGAGAGACGTCCCACACTCCCCACTTGCGGGGAGACACCAACTACAGACACGTTGCTTGAGCTACTTACACCATCCATTTTGCAGATGAGGAAACTGAGGCTCAGGTCTGGGGTGCAGCCAAGTGGAATTTCAACCCAGGGCTGTCCAGCTCCAAAGCCCTCCCCACCTCGCACCTACGGGTTGCCCTGGAAGTGATGGGGGAGGGGTGGGCCCGTGGCTGTTCTGGCTCAGTGACTACAACAAGGGCCTTGGGTGTGGGAGTGGGTGGGGGTGTGAACCCCTGAAATTCTAAGCAGATGTCATGAGTGAGATTTGTTCTGGGATGCTGAGAATTACTCAAGGATTTGTTTTGCCACTTTGGCTCTGGGGCAGGAACAGGCGGGTAATTCGGTGGCTGCCTTCAGAGGAGGATGAAGAGGTGTCCCTGTTTAGAGAGGTCAGGTAGAAGGATCAGGACTGGGTCATCTGCGAGGTTAAAAGTGGGGCCTGTGTGAGCCCAGACCCTGCTCTGCCACCCCACTACTGAGTGACCTTGAGCTTGACCCTTCGCTGTCTGTGGGACAGGTCATCTGTAAAATGGGGGTAGCATGGGGTGACCCACCCCCAGGGCTGTCGCAAGGGTGGGTGACCTGTGAGGTGCCTTGTGCAGTGCCTGGCACACACGCAGAGCTCAGCGTTCACCATTATGGTGCTTGTGTGGTGGTGGTTGCCCCAAACATCTTAAGGGAAGGGCGTGAAAAACGATAACTGGCCATTTTCACGTTTCTCTAGTTCATTCTGTTTGAATAATGGTGGGAACCAGAAAGGGGACCCCTCTTTCCCACCTTTTTTGGTAAATCAGGGTGGGGACTCCCCAAACAGATGGCAAATGGCACATGGGCCAGTCAGGTTCACGTCTGTAAAAACCAGGTGGGGTCATTTGGAAGTGGAATAAGTTGGTGAGAGTAAACCTGGAGTTTGTAGAGCTGAGAAATCGTTTCTTTTGGAGTGTGGGTGATGTGAACAGGAAGGGCAGGGATCAGATAGACAGGGGCTAGGTCAGACCCAGAAGCCCTAAAAGTCCAGGCTGGGAGGGTCATGCAGGATGTGTGGTCTGGAAAGGTCCATCTGGCTGCAGAGTGGGGGCCAGGTGGGGAGGCCAGGCTGCAGGCTGGGGACGTTATCTAGGTGTGAGATGGGGATTGGAGAGGGGCGTAGGAAGGAGATGTAGGAGGGAGAGAAACACACAAGGTTGGCCTCACTGTGCCTGGCACATAGTAGCTGCTCAGTAAATCTCTGTTGCCCTGTTGAGTGACTAACACATCATTTAGAGAGGGCCTGAGTTCGCTGAGCTTCCTCGTCTGCTCCTGGAAGGGAGGGTGTGTGTGTGTGGCCCACATGTAGTTGGCTGCTCTACCCCTCACAAGCCCCTGACCTACTGTTGGCCTCAGCTCAGTTCCCCCCCCCCATTTGACTCCAGGAAGGACATTCCAGCCCCCTCCCCAAATCCTAGGGACCCAGGGAACAGCTCCTTTTCTTGTCACACACAGGATCTGGCGAGCCAAGGGAACATTTCATGCCAGCCTGACCTCTGGAATGCTCTGCATCGCTAATTTGGAGTAGAGTTCACCTGTTAAAGATTAATTCAGATCTCTTGAGATACCTGTGGTCCTGGGCTGCTGTTCGAACTCTGGGTGCAAGGTTCTGTCTGGCTTCCGCCAACGCTGGGCTGTATTAGCGGTCGTGATGACGGGAGTGAGCCTTTAGTGAGCACTTACTATGTGCCAGGCACGGAGCCAAACACTCTTAGCACATTTGGATACAAAACGATGATTGTAACCGTTTTTGAGAGCAAAACTGAGGTCGGAGCAGTGAAGTCGCTTGCCCAGAGTCTCTTAGTTGGGAAGAGGCAGAGCTGGGATTGGAACTCCATTAGTCTAATTTCAAAATCCATGCCCTTTACTTCGAAAGTGGCCTGTCCCTGGAGTCGTGGGGAAGATGCTCTGTAGTACAGAGATAAGAACCGGAACTACTCAGACAGGCCTGCTGCACCTTCACCAGGGAGCTCGGGCAAGTGAGCTGGCCTCTCTCAGCCTCAGTTTTCTCATCTTTCAAATGGGGCTCTCAGCAGCCGGCTGGCCCAGCCAGCACATCTCATGTGTACAATAAATTCTATTTCACACAGCCTCACCTCCCCGACCCCTAAATGGGGCTCTCAGCTCCCACTTTGCAGGGACAGTCAAGGCACACAGACAGGGTTTCCTCACCCTGTCCCCTGGCCTTTTCCAGGGAGTGTTTTCCTCTGGCTCATCCCTAGGGCACCCGCTGAGAGCCCCTCCGTGCCAGGCAGGCGAGCGGAAAGTAGCAGAGGCAAAGCTAGACTTGTATTTGGACAAAGGATGATGCCTTTTCAGCCATGAAATATTTACAGGCAGCAACTGAGTGCCAGGAGCCATCAACGTTTCCTACTTTCCTGATTTAATGCGTTAAAAACTATGGCTGGCTGGAGCCGGGCTACCTGGTTCAAATGCCAGTTCCCAGGGCCTCAGTTTCCTTGTCTGTAAAATGGGGTTATGGTAGTGCCTGCTTCGTGGGCTGGTTGTGGACTGTCTCCAGCACATCACTCTTTAGTTTATAACCAATGTCTAGTGCCCGATGATCATTTCAGTGGTGTCATAACCTCGCCCCCGCTGGAGGTGGGCAGGGGCAGGAAGGCTGACTCCCATTTTACAGCTGAGAAAACAGACTCAGATGAAAATCAATTAATGCATGGTTGTCCCACTCACTGGTTCATGGCAGAGCTGGACCTGGAAGCCAGATCTGAGTGACTGCGGTCCAATTGGGTGTCTGAAAAGCCCAGTGGCCAGCTTAGCTTCCTTCTTGGAAAGCCACCTTGGACTCACCCCTCTTGGAGTCTGACCCACCTCTGTTCACATTTCAGCTCTGTTACTCACTGCTGTGTTACATCAGGAAGTAGGTTAACCTCTCTGTTCCTGGGTCTACCATCTGGGGTTTGCTGGAAGTCAGAACTCTACTGGCGTGAGGGGGATTTGGGCACTCCCTGGAAAGCCCCTGCATTGGGTGCCCTTGGATCCCGAGAGCTGGCACCCTGGCTGGCAAAAATGAGGAAGGGAGACCAGGCCCTCATTTTCACTGTGACTTCAACTTCCTTTCCATCTCAGTCCTTTCCTGATCATCAGCTTCCCCTCTCTGTCCCGAGCCCTGGTCACTGCTGGCTGTGTGACCCCCTAGGAGGTCACCCCACTCCACCTCTCTGAGCAGGTTTTCTCATCAGTGAGGGTGGGTCACAGAGACCATGCCAGGGGCATAGGAGGTGCTCCATAAATGCTTGCAAGTCTGCTCCAGATGAGATCAGGGAATAGGAAAGTCCACAGGAGGTGAGGCAGGAGAAGGGAGTGACAGGCAGGCCATTGACCAAATGGGAATACTCTTATTTTTCTTCAGTGGTGAGTAACAGCTGCCCTTCCCTGCCGCCCGCCCTGCCTGCCCCCCACACAAAGGGCTGCTCAGTCTCACTAGGAGCCTGTTTTTCCTGAGGGTGGAGTGGCCTGGGTTCCACCCAGCTGACCAGGAGGGCTGACCACCTTCTGGGACAGCTCTGTGTGTGTGTGTCAGCAGGGGGGAGGAATTATTCCAACATACACCCTGGATGGACCCCACAGGCTCAGGGGAGATCCCCGTGGGCCAACTGACCTCAGGTGGGGACCTGTCAACCTGATTCACTCCTGCCTTCCTGTGGCACTGGGAAGGGGTTCAGGCATACCTGTAGACAGAGTGAATGAATGAAAGGAAGAAAGGAATGAGTGATTGAACAGACAGATCAACAAGGCAGGGCATCAGAAGAAACCACCTGCTCAGATTCAGGCTCTGGCTCCGAGACTGAGTGAGCTTGGGCAAGTGTCCTGGCCTCTCTGAGCCTCACTTTCTTTATCTGCAAAATGGACTCTTGATACCTGTTGCCCTCTCAGGGGAGTGCTGGGTCTCATAATAGGTGCTCAGTAAATTATGTATTAGAGAACGGGAGGGAGGAAGTTAGCTAGTTCGTTGTGTAGAGGTTCAGCTTTGGAGATTTGTCTGCCCTAGGGAGAATGACTAAGCTTATCTTGATTCCTTTCATTTGTATCCATGCGTTCGTTCATTCATTGATTCATTGACTGGGTATATCTTGAGCGCTACTATGTGCCACGCCTTGTTCTAGGCATTGGGGACTCATTGGTGACCGAAACAGAAGAGGGCCCTGCCCTCCTAGAGCTGTGTCCATGTTCCCATTATTCCACACTCAGTTTGTTTGGGCTGCACTTTATAATGCCCAAACAAACTGAATTTGGAATAATGGGAACATGGACGCAAACTCCAGGAAGGCAGAGCCCTCTTCTGTTTCGGACCAAAGAGTCCCCAGTAACAATAACCAAGCAACCCACAATAACCAAGCAACCCAGTGGTGGGTGCTGTAATTCATTCCATTTTAGAAATAAGTAGACTGGCTCAGAGAGGTGAAGTGATCTGCCTGGGGTCACACAGCTACTAAGTGGCAAAGCCAAGATTCAAATTCCAAGTCTGTTTGGCTGTAGCATCTCAGCTCCTCACCACTGTGCCAGCTGTCCCGTGAGTTCCAAGGGGCATGGCATTTTAGAAGGGAGACCCCAAAGGGATGAACTCAAATGGGTTTAAAAGCAGATGGTTGGAATACTAGCCACATTCCCTTCCTGCTGAGCAGTGACCTCTGCTGGGTCTCTTGGTCTCTCTGAGCCTCAGTTTGCTCATCTGTGAAATGGGATAACAGTAATGCCTACCTCAGATGGGAGGTAAATGTGTAAGTGCTTGGAGCCTGATAGGTGTTGGATAAATGTCAGTTCCCACCTCCATTCTCCCGGAGTCAGTCTATTCATCTGGGAATGGAGATAATAGTATCTAACTTCTAGAGTTATTATTTGGATTAAGACAGATAGAAGGTGCTGTGTGAAATGTACCAATGAGGGCAGGCACTGCTGATGGTGGAACTTCAGGCACTGGCCTTAGCCCTAATTCTAGGCAGTTAACCATAGACAGCAGCCTGCTGTTGGCATAGGCTGGTGGTGAAGCAGGCTGGGGTGGAGGGAGGACCTCAAACTGGTTTTCTGCTGCCTCGGGCTCTCTTCCTCGGCTCCCGCCCGCCCGATGCATTCATTCCACGGTGTCTGTTGATGTGCTCACCTTGGGGTTTTGCATGTGGGAATGAGGTGGAGGGGTGTATGTATGGGTGGGTGGGTGTTCTGTGCCCTCTGGGCCTCAGCCTCCCAGCTGGGAAATGGGCCAGTGCCTGTCCTGACAGCCTCCTAGAGGTGGCAAGAGATGGAAATGAGGAAGTGAGAAAACCCTTTCTCCTAGCAGTCACGAGCCTGGCCTTGGAGCCAGGAAGTCTGGGCCCCTGCACGCTGTGCCCTGCCCTCTCTGGGCCCCGTCTCCCAAGGTGTAAATTGAGGGAATGTTGACAATCAGACAGCAGCCACCATTTGTGGCTGGGACTGTCCTCCAGGAGAGGGGATAGGCCAGGGAGAAGGGACTCCTAAGGTTCCGAGGCCTCCCTCCTCCTGGCTGGAGCTGAGTAGCATGGCACTCCCAGAGGGACTGACTGAGCCTGAGAGGGTGACTCCCGGGGCTGTGCTCTGACGGGAGGGGGGAGGCAGGGGAAGAAGCAGCGGGAGCCTCTTGGGGCAGGGACATCATGTCCTTGAGCCCCTGCTGTGTGCCAGACCCTTTACGTGTGTTTAATCCTCATGATGTTCCCATGTGTCTCTGAGGAAACTGAGGCTGAGGGAGGGGGGGCCCCTTGCCCAAGGACACTGAGGCGGGAAGGGTTATGGGGACTAATTCTCATACCATACAACTCACCCTTTCAAAGTGTACAATTCAGTGATTTTTTAGTGTATTCAGCGTTGTACAGATATCATCTCTATCTAGTTCCAGAACGTTTTCATCGCCCCAGAAAGGAACCTCATACCCCTTATCAGTCATTACCCTCCACTCCCCTCTCCACGCAGCCCCTGGCAACCACACATCTGCTTTCTGTCTCTGGATTTGCCTGTGCTGGACATTTCATGTCAATGGAATCCTATCATATGTGGCCTTAGGGTTGCATGGTGCGCATGTACCCTTAAACCATTGAGCCACACTGCCTCCCGGTGGCTCCCACCCTGGGGCTTGGCCACGCGTGGGTGCCCCTGGAAGCTTGGGAGGGGGCAGTATTTGTGTGCATTGTCAGAAGCCCTCCAACCAGGGGCCTGCAGAATGACCGAGTCTGTGCTGTGGCCACACTAGCCTTGCCCTCTGTGGGCCCAGTGAGTCACCCCAACCCTGCCCCGTCTAGGCGGTGTGAGTCTGAGGGGGGCACCTTCCTGGGTAAGGGGACCCGACAGGACACTGGGGCTCTGTCTACCCTGGACAGGCAGCCACTGTGCAGCAAACAGGAAGTAGGCTAGGCTGAGATCTGCTAGGTAAATACAGGCTGGCCTGGGAAGGTGCCCGGCATGGCACGATGCCCCCTGCTGCTGCCGCTGGTCAGGGAACCTGGCAGGCAGGAGGTTTCATTTGGCCAAGGGGCTGAGCTCCCAGCCGGCTGCTTCCAGCGGTGGCTGCTCCAAGGTGGTGGCCGGATCCCAGTCTCTGGGCCCAGCCACTCCACTCTCCCTGGTCCTCAGTCGGTTTGTTCACCCATCGTCTAATAAAAATAATAATATGATAACGATGACGCTAATAAGAGCCATTTTTCGCTGAGTACATGCGCTCTGCCAGGCACTGGGCTCAGTGTGTCACACACTATCTCATTTAACCCTCAAAACAGTCCCCTGGGGTGGGTGCTGGGATCATCTCCATTTACAGGTGAGGAAACTGAGGCACGGGAAGGCCAGGTACTTCCCCAGGGTCACGTAGCTCGTGAGTTGGCAGTCAGTCTGTCTCCAGGGCCATGGTCCCCACCACCTACCCTGTTCTACTTCCTCCACCCCCTCTTTCCACCCTTCCCTTCTCGAGTCCCCTGTTGTTGTAAAGTATCCATGCAAGACACAGGTCCTGGGGCCACACGGGTCCGAATCCTGCTCACCCCTCTCAGGAGCTGGGCACACTGGACGAGTGACTCGACCTCTCTGAGCCTCAGTGGCCTCCCCTGGAAGATGGGGGTGTTGGACG
This sequence comes from Rhinolophus hipposideros, assembly GCF_964194185.1. Lineage (NCBI taxonomy): Eukaryota > Metazoa > Chordata > Mammalia > Chiroptera > Rhinolophidae > Rhinolophus > Rhinolophus hipposideros. The sequence goes on from NC_138070.1 coordinate 13,489,135, forward strand.
GGCCTGGTGTTTTCTCTCCAGCACCAGCAGATCTCAGGGTCCTATCCTCCTAGTGCCTTCCCCGCCCACCCCATCTCTCCCAAACTGACCTGGAATGCCAGGCACTCACGATCATGTTGATTCCGCAGGAAGCTGGGGGTTCACAGGGTGGACAAGGAGCCCCAGGAGAGGGGGACGAGGAAGGAGGAAGTGTACTGGGTCTGTCTGAGAGCCCCAGACCTTCTCCCCGCCACCCCCAACCCACCCCCGCCGTCTGCCTGCCCCCTCCCAACCCACTCACCTGTCTTCCTTCCTGAACCTTTCTTCTCACCTGGCGACAGGCCACACCATCCCTCAATGCCCCCTGCACTGTCTCAACCCCACACTTTGACCTGCTGTCTCCTCTGCCCTCCTGTCTACTTCTTGTTGTCAAGCCCCAGCCCATCACCCCTCCTCCTTGCAGCCTTTCCCTGTCCCCATCAGGATGAGTGTCACTTGTCCCCACCTGTACCCTGGACCGTCAGAGGCCCCTGGTCCTAGAGTGTAAGAAAGCAACTGTTTTTTTTTAATGTCCTTTTCTGCCTCGGCACAGTGCTAAATGCTGGGGGGACAGCAGACCCAAAATGGACCCTACCTCGTGGAACTAAACTTCTAGAGGAGAAGAGAAAAGATAAATAAAAGAATAATAAAAATGTAAATCGTGGAAACTGCTCTAAAGGGAGACACATGTTGCTCTGAAAGTGAACAACTGGGAGGTCAGGAAGGCTTTACACAGGGAGTGTTGGTTAAAATGAGACCCGAAGAGGGGCGGCTGGATGGCTCCGATGGTTAGAGCACGGAGCTCTCAACATCAAGGTTGCCAATTCGATTCCCGCATGGGATGTTGGGCTGCACTCCTTGCAACTAAAGATTGAAAATGGCAACTAGACTTGGAGCTGAGCTGCGTCCTCCACAACTAGATTGAAGGACCACTACTTGGAACTGATGGGCCCTTGGAGAAACACACTGTTCTCCAATATTTCCCAAAAAAAAAAAAAAATCCTCAACCTGGTAGGGTTTATCCATATATATAAAAAAAATGAGACCTCAAGAAAGGGAGCCAGCCAGTGGAGGAAGAGTGCCAGGTAGGCCCCGTGGGGAAAAGCCATCTGCCTTCCTTCCTAGACTTTCATGAGCTTCCACTCTTTATGTTCCCCTTGGGTGCCTTGCAAACAGGTGGCACTCAGCGGTTGCCTGTTGGAGTGAATTAATCCCAGGAGGGAGGGAACCAGGAAACACCAGCTCCCTGGAATTCTTCCTCCTGGGGTGGAACAGCCCCCACATGCCCAAACTTGTCCCCAGATTTAAGCAGCTTTCCTTGGTCATGTAATCAGGAGGATGGGATTTGACAAGTGTGTGCCAGGGTTTCCATGAGATCAGGCAAAGCTGCAGGGGTGGGTGGGTACTGGTGAGGTAAGGGTGGGCCCTTCCACCCTGCACAGTGGGGGGCGGGCCGGGGGCGTGGAGCCGCAGACTCCCTCATCCCCAGTTGAATCCAGGATTCTCAGAGAGAAGGCACCTGTCATTCACTTAGTCATGCAATTTGCTGTTTACTGACGCCTTCCTTTGTGCCAGATGCTTGACTCAATTTGTAGAATTCTCACAATAACCCCATTAAGATCCCCACCGGTAGGTGAGAAAAGTGAGGCTCAGAGAAGCTGAGTAACTTGCTCAAGCTCGCCCAGCTAATGAGCAAAGGGCCTGGGAGTCTACCTCATGATCTGTCTGACGTCAAAATGCTCACTCTTTCCATGCCCCACCAGCTCCCGCCAGGTGAGGAGTGGATTTGGCTGCCCTGACTGAGTCCCCAGGGGCCATCAGAACAGAATGTGTGACCTTCCGGATGGCCCTGTTCTTAGAGATCGTGGAGCCTGTCAGGGCAGAGAGGAACTCTTGGGGACTCTGGCTCAGCCCTGTATCTCCTCACCTTGCTCGGGAACCCCTGCACCTCTTAACTCAGCCTCTCCCGAGCCCTCTGGTCTACACAGCTTTCAACACCTCCAGATATGACTGCTTCTTGCTTTGTCTGGCTGTTGACTCCGTTTCCCTGTCAGAAGGTCCCCGCCCCAGGAGAGCAGGGATCTGTCTTGCTCCCGTCTGTGTCCCCAGTACCTGGCACACAGTAGTTGCTCAATAAATTCTTGTCGGATAAATGAATAGACTAATGGTTTCTAATCTTGCTCCTTGGGCCCTGAGATTCAGATCCTCCCTTCCGTCCATCCTGCCACAACTATTATCTGTGCATGGACCACAGTCTAGCGTAGATGTATATTCAAACACAGGGTTTGGACGCCTAAAACAAAAACATTTGAAATCCACTGCTTTAAATGAATGCAGTGGTGACACAGCGTGTATGGGGGTGTCGACACTCATGTAAACGTCTGTGATGGAACCCCTGACGCTTGCCTGGTGCCACGAAGAAGCACACAGGACGCTCACAGGCCGAGGAGAAGCCCGAGGACTCTGCCTCTCCCCCAGCTGTCTCCCTCCTTCCCTCCTAAGTCTGGCAAGTGTTTGGAATGTGTAATTACAGCCTCCAGGGCAAATTAGAACAGGGAGGAACTCTTTCCCCGACCACAGAGAGCAGGGCAGTGTGTGGGGAGGGAATTGCCACCGTGCAGTGTGTGTGTGTGTGTGTGTGTGTGTGTGTGTGTGTACACGTGTGCACTGGTGTGTACACATGCGTGGGTGGTGTGGTGTGGAAGGAATCCAGGGTTAGGATCCAGAGGCCATTTGCTCCTGGGTGGCCTCTCAGAGCCTCAGTTTCCTCAGCTATTCAACGAGAGCAGCAGCCCAGCTTTGCTCACCAGACTTGGGAGGATGAACTGAGGGCATGGCTGGGAATTTGGTGAATTTTAACGTGGTCATGAATGCCAGGCTGTAGTATTACCTATATGTGCATAGGAAGGGGGGTAAGGAGGGCATAAGGGTGCTGATGGTGAATAAGGCATTTTTCAAGGGCTTAATAGGTACCCAAGAGACACCTGACCTGCCTTATGTCCAGCAGTTCTACAGGATGGATGCTGTTATTGCAACCCTCCTTTTAGGTAGGGAAACTGAGGCTCTGAGAGATTAGCATGGGCTGGTAGTAATAACCCTTACCGCCCAGGGCTGTTGTGCAGCTTGAACAAGATACTGTAAGGGCTCAGCATGGCGCCTGGCACTCAGGCTGTGTGCCCAGTCAACGGATCTGGGCCAGCTGCCCAGATTAGAATCCTGGCTCTGTTGCTAACCTGCTGTGTGGCCTCAGGCAAGGCACTTACCCTGTCTGAGCCTCCATTTTCTCCTCTGTAAAATGGGAATTGCAGCAGTGCCGACCTGCAGGGCAGGTTTTCCAGCCTCAGCACTATTGACCTTTGGACTGGATCATTCCTTGTGATGGGGACTGTCCTTGCATTGTAAGATGTTTAACAACATTCCTGGCCTTGGCCCACGAGAGGCCAGTAGCCCTCTCTCCCCTGCACAGTGTGACAACCAAACATGTCCCCCGACACTGCCCAGTGTTCCTGGGGAGCAGAATGGCCCCCACTGGGAACCACTGGTCTAGGGTTGCAGTGGGGATTGGGCGAGAGCACAGTGTGAAGCACGTAGGCTGGTGCCTGGCACAGAGTGAGACCAACATAATCCTGATGACGATGGATGTGCATTTCATAATTATTATTTCATCATAATTAAAATGCCAATAATGATCACCGTGGGCCTTGCCCAAGGCTATGAACCATGAGTAAGTGGCTGGGAGGGGATTTGAACCCCAGGCTAGCTACTTTAGACCCACAGTAGTGGAGCCCCCAGAAACCCTGCGTGCTATCTGGCCCTCCTGGCTGCTCCCTCTGGCCTTGGGAGCTCCCTGAGCTGGGGAGTGTCCATTAAGTCCTGCCCCAGTGGGGGAAGGGGCGACTTGGGAAGGGGTGCTGTAATTAGGAGGGTGTTAACAGCAGAGTCATGTGCCCAATGCCTCCTCTCCCCCTCACCCTGGCGTCCCCAATGAGGCAGACAGGGCTGTGTCCAGGGTAGTCTAATTCCCCCCCCTCAATGCCTGTACCTCCAACAGATACCCCTCCCTGCCTCAACATGCCCCTCATTCCTGCAGAACAAAGCCCAAACTCATGCAAGCAGCTACTAGTGGCCGAGGATCCAGGTCTCCCTCTCCCATCTGGCAGGTGGACGGGAGCTATTGTCTTCTGTGGTCTTACTAGGTACCAGCACTGAGTGGGTGCTTCAAATTCCTGAAGTCACTGGTATCTCCCAAGAACTCTAGCACTAGCAGGAGGTGTGGTCACCCCAGTTTTACAGGTAGGAAAACCAAGGCCCAGAGAGAGGAAGTGATTTGCCCAAGATCACACAGCTGCTAGTTACCATGGCCAGGAAAGAACCATGTATATCTGATTTCAGAACCTGTGCTCCTAACCTTTCCCTCTTCCTTTGATTAGAATCACTGACAGCTCACAATTTAATCCCAAGGTCAGCAATGGACGTGCCTGATCTCATTTAATTCTTCCCACAAACCTATGAAAAAGCTACTACAATTGTACCCACTTCACAGACGAGGAAACTGAGGCTCAGGTAGCTAAATAATAGGTAAATGGCAGAGCTGAGGTTAGAATCCAGGCCGGAATGACTGTAAAGTCCAGGCTCCCCTTCCACACTGGTGCCGAGTGGGACCAGTCCCTGGACAGAGCAATGACATGTGTGTGCCCTGCTGAGCGCACCAAGAGAGGCCTCTGGCAGTGCCCCCCACTCCTCTCTGGCCCAAGCCTTCCTTCCTGGCAGCCACAGAACAAACAAAGTGGGAACCTGTCTTTATTTGTTCCTCTGCTAATGTGTCGGGCAGGAGGCAGACATAGAAAAGAGAGCTTCTCAGACATCTCCCTACAGCCTGGGTGGCCTGGGGAGTTCCAGGCAACTCGCCCTCGGTGCCCAGCCCCACCTGCCCAGCAGCTTGCTGCAGAGGGCAGGGGGCTACCAGCCAGCCAGCCGGGTCTTGCCCCTCCCTGCCCTTGTTCGGGGCTGAACGTTGGGCCTGGAACCAGAGAGACCTATGTTCAAGTCCAGCTCTTCTCCCTCTAAGCTGTGACTGTCTTTCTTGAAGCTCCTGTTTCCTCATCCGAGACATGGAAACAAACTACCTTAGTCGTAAGGTCGTTTGTCTTGTAGCACCCTTGTAGGTGTTGGGTATGCAGGAGTGAACAAGACAAAAGCAGCCTAAGAAATTAACTAATCCTGTGAACAAACGGTCAGGGAGGGCTTCCCAGAGGAAGGAACAGTTGAGTTGGGTACCCAGGAGGGTAGGAGTTAACCAGGCAAAGGGTGGAGGGGAGGGATTGGCACTTGGCACTGGAAGCAGTTTGTGGCTGGGGGAAGTCAACTACAGTCTTGGAGCATTGCTTCCCTAGTCTGGAAAATGGGGATCATAGGGATGGTGCTAGGTGAGGAAATTGAGGACTTCTGGGATCACTACTGAGGGACACAGCGTTCACAGGATGTTTGTAGCACCTACTGTGCCTGAGGCATGCAGTTAATGGTTATATTTTATGATAGTAGGTGCTGACTGTCAGGCACTGTGCTTTGATGGCCCCATTTTACAGATGAGAAAGACTGAGGCTGTGGAATGTTGACTTGTCCATTATCACACGTTTGCTCAGTGTGGAGCCTGAGTTTGAAACCTGCTTTGTGGGGCTCCAAAGCTGGTTAGGTTGGTCAGGAGTCAGCTTCAGGCTCCAGGTTTGGGGTCCCAGTGTGATTTGGAGGCCCTTTCTCCTCCAGCGAATGCCCAGGGTAGCTGGACCCGCGGCTGACTCACGTTTCCAGGGCCCTGAAAGAGGCTCCTGTTGCAGCTCCTGCCTGGGGCTGGCGGCCAACCACATCTGGGAGTGGCTACCCCACACCCCTGTCATTACAACGGTGGCTTTGAAGCAGCTGGCTGCAGTGCTGTTTGCCCACGTGGGAGGGGGCTTCCTGGAGCCCCCACCACTGGCCAGGCTCTGCCTGACTCTCCTCCTGTTCTGTTGCAGGCCAAGCAGTGCAGACAAATCGGGATCAGCATGGCGGATCCCAGCGAAGGCCCCCACACTGGACCTGGGGAGATGGCAGAGCCCCCCGGGGATGAGAATGGCACACCTGGTGGGGAGGCCTTTCCCCTCTCTTCGTTGGCCAACTTATTTGAGGGGGAGGATGGCTCCCCCTCACCCTCACCAGCTGATGCCTGTCGCCCCTCTGGCCCAGGCGATGGGCGACCAAATCTGCGCATGAAGTTCCAGGGTGCCTTCCGCAAGGGGGTACCCAACCCCATTGACCTGCTGGAGTCCACCCTGTATGAGTCATCGGTGGTGCCTGGGCCCAAGAAGGCACCCATGGACTCGCTCTTTGACTATGGCACCTATCGTCACCACCCTAGTGACAACAAGCGGTGGAGGAAGAAGGTCATGGAGTGAGTATTCCTGGCTGTATGGCCAATGGTCTCCCCCTCTGTATTGAATTTGTCTACCCATCCACCCATCCACCCATCCACCCATCCACCCATCCATCCATCCACCCATCCACCCATCCACCCATCCACCCATCCATCCATCCATCCACCCACCCACCCACCTACCTTCTCCTGCTGGCACACTTCCCAGCTGCCCCTCCCGGGTCTTCTCCAAGTATCACCTTCATTCCTGGGCATCTGGTGGCTCTCCTGGGGCTTGGGGAGTTCAAAGCTCCAAAGCATTCACGCTTTCTCTCCTATGGAGACCCGGCTGAAAGAAGAGAAGGAGAGTGGAGAGAAGTCCCTGGGTGTGGTAACAGCACGTGGCCATCTCAACGATGCGTTAGACAGGGAGCCTCCAATCCCCTAGATGACCTTGTCTGGACCCCATCCTCCCGCAAGTGGGTTCTGCTGAGCTGACCCCTGCAGCCTGGACTCCAGACTCAAAGGCATTTTCCCAGCATCTGCCTGTGGTTTGTGTGGCACTCTGAAAACACAGGCTCTTAGGGTTCTGTTTCCATCATGACCCTGGGTGTTTGTCACCTGCACACCCCCTGCTTTATGAGACTGAGCCCTCTTTCCTGATCCTGTAGGGAGTCCAGGGACTTCCCCAAGCTTTTGGCAATTTAGGGGAGGGAGTGGGGCTTACAGTCTGCTTGTCACCTCTGCCCCCAGCCTCTGCTCCTGCTGAACTAGGTCAGTTAATGATCCTTTCTAGGTCCGGACACTGCTGTCCCTAACGTACCCTGAATTGACCCAGGCTTAGAAACCAGCCCCTTTCCTCAACTATTGCCTTCATCAGCTACTCATCCATTCATCCAGCTACTCATCTTTCCACCTGTCCATCCATTTAGTTGTGCAATCCATCCATCCATCCATCCATCCATCATTCATTCAAATATTTACCCATCTATCCGTCTGTCATCTATCCAGCCTTTCACCCACGAGAACCCCAAAACACCCCCATCAGGCCTCTGTGTGTATCTGGAGGATTGTCTTGAAGTCTAGCGATGTCCTGTTGTTACCTGGTCCTCCTTTGTCCTCCTTGCTTATTCCAGATTCTTCTGTGCCCTTGGATGAAGCCCATTCACCTTCTCAGCCCTTGCTTGGTCAAGAGTTGTCCCCTTTATTTATTCACTGAGTCACTGACTCAGTGAATATTTTTCCAGCACCCACCATGTGCCAGGCAGTGGGGTTGGTTGGCCCTGGGGCTCCAGGGATGAGCCAGACCAGATATGGCCCTACTCAGATGGCACCTTCCATTTGGAGGGTGAGACAGGCAATAAACAAGGAAGTAAACATGTGACTCTATAGTTCGAGTTGGAGGAGGTGCTGAGATGGGAGAGGGGAGCTGATACAGGAAAGGTAGTCCAGGAGGGCTTCTTGGAGGAGCTAACATTTAAATCCAAAGCTAAGGGATGTGAAGGGGCAGCCACACAGAGGGGCAAAGCATTCCAGGTGGAGGAAAGGACACAGGGCCTCATACTCACCCAGATGGTACTAAATGATCTGCACGACCTCTGCTCAGAGGTGGCAACAAGCCCAAGGCAGCAAAATGCTCCAGTGTCCCCATCCCTCCATGATCCTGTTGGAAGCTGGTGGGCTCCGTGTCTCCCCTTCCCTTCTCTCAGACCCCTCCTTTAAGGCTCTAGATAGTCAGGGCAAAGGGCTTTGGAAGGGTGATGGAGGATCTGAGGTGTGGGTGAGCAGCTGAGGTCCTCAGAAACTCCAAAGGCCACCTTAGTGAGGTCTCAGGCAGTGGTGTTCTTTTCATTTCATTTTTTCTGGAGCAAAGATCAAATTTCAGGAGCAGGTCAAATGTAGGCTTCACAGGTGCCCTCATTAGGGGTTGTACCAGTCGTTGTGCCCCCATCAGCAGGAGAGCAGTTCTTTCCCTTTCCTTGGGCACCACCGGAGGGCTCTCTCGACCCCTGTGGCCACTGCCCATTCCCCCACAGCCTTCCCTGGCCTCCATCTCCACTTCCCCTCCGGTCTGCCTCCTCTCTGTCATGGCACACTCTCTGCTCCTGTCCTCTCCTTGTCTCCCAGTCTCTGCCAGTCTTTCTTACTGCAGCTCTGTATGTGCCAGTCACACAGTAGGTGCTAAATAATAACAGTAATACCAGCTGACATTTATTGAGTGCTTACTGTGTGGTGAGCCTTGGCTTAGGTACCTCTGTGCATGACCCCTTTTGTCTCAAATGTTTTTTGAAGGAATAAGTTAATGAGTGAATGGTTGAATAAATGAATGAGTTGCTTTGACTTTGAGTCTGGTATTCCTCCTTTATTTTCTCACTGTCTTTGTCTCCTTCAGTCTGTCTGGCTTAGTAAGTATTCAATAAATGACAAATGGAAGGGTGAATGGATGGATGGAAGGATGGATGGATAGATGGATAGGCAGGCTTGTGTGTTTCTGTCTGTGTCTATCTAGCACATAGTAGGTATTAGGTAGAGAGTGATGGATAAAACATTCCTTTGTGTCTCCAGCTGTCTCTCCCTTTCAGTCTGGTCCCTCCCTAGAGCTCTGGCTGCCCCTCCTCCATTGCTAAGGGTCTCAGGGATGGTGGGGTGGGCAGTGGATGAGCCCTCCCATCACCCTGCCTTCCCCCTCCAGGAAGCAGCCACAGAGCCCTAAAGCTCCCGCACCCCAGCCGCCCCCCGTCCTCAAAGTCTTCAACCGGCCCATCCTCTTTGACATCGTGTCCAGGGGCTCCACCGCTGACCTGGACGGGCTGCTCCCCTTCTTGCTGACCCACAAGAAGCGCCTGACTGACGAGGAGTTCCGGGGTGAGCCATCCAGGCAGGGATAGTGGGTAGACCAATCGGGGCCGGGGAGCAGCCGAGCACTGAGGACCCCAATGCTAGGGAGTCTGGTCCTGTGTGTCCATTACCATATTACTTAACTTCTCTGAGCCTTTGTTACCTTTATTCATTCATTTATTCAGCCTTTATTTATGAAAAGGTCAGTGTAGTACCATATTTCCCTGAAAATAAGAACGGGTCTTGTATGAAGTTTTTGCTCCAAAGGACGCATTAGGGCTTATGTTCAGGGGATGTCATCCTGAAAAATCACGCTAGGGCTTATTTTCCGGTTAGGTCTTGTTTTGGGGGAAACATGGTAGGTAAGCAGATTTTACCCACCTCAGTTTAAATTCCACCCCTTAAGGGATGTGTGGCCTTTCTGAGCCTCAGTTTCCTCATCTGTAAACTGGGGACTAATAGTAGCATGTACTGGCCTCTGAGAAGAGAGAATTCCACAGTGCTGAGCACAAAGCAGCTAGGGTCCAAGGAGCCTGTACTCTCTCTGAGGGGAGCTCAGGGGTGGGGGGGTGCAGGGCATTGGGGCCGGGGTTCCTGCTTCTGCTTCTAGGCTCTGCCCCACCCTGCCCAGCTTTTGGCTCCCCTCCGCGAGGCTGAAGCCCCAGTCACCGCAGCCCTGGGACTCCCCCAACCTGGAGAGCTCGGCCTCCAGCCTTGTCCCGCCTCCAGACACCCACCTCAAGGCACGAGTTCCCTTTACTGCCCCAGGCCTTCCCTGTAAATCCAGGAAGTTGGTCTGTGAGCCCCTCAGCCCAAGCCAGCCACTTACCATGTGCCAGGTACCAGGTGAGCCATAATTAACTGGCCAAACGACACCACAGATCAATATAAAATGTCAAGAATTGTGTCCCCTGCTCCAAAGGAGGGTGTATCTCAGAAAGGCCGGCTGTGGTCTACCCTTGAGCCTCTCTTGGGGCTGTCGAAGCTTCGGGGAGGTCAGGAGGGGTGGTTTTTCGAGGCGCAGGGTATTTGAAATAAATTAAGTGCCCAAATCTGTGACCGGATCTGTGGTATGTTTTTCACATATACCTTTATCAACCTGATTCTCTGAGCACCAAAACAATACAACGCAGTATCATCAATGCAGTCAGAAAATTTTTAAAAATTTTAATTTGTAAATGACTGGATTTATAAAAAAAACAATCATTCGTGGTGCCCCGCCAGAGGATGTCACCTCGTTTGGGGCACACACAGCGTTGGGGGAGGATGGGGCTCCTACCTGCCCTCAGAGGGTCTCGGAGTCAGTGTGAATAATCTCCTTGGATGTAACCCCTGGCCAAACGGCGGCCCCTCCTCGCTTCCCAAGTTCGTTAGGCAAAAGTGGGGAGCCTTGGGGCAGAGCGAACCCCTGTGAAACGGGGACCATGCAGCCTGTGCCTTCAGTGGACACAGCAGCACCATGTGGGGCTTGCCAAGGCTCCTGGCTTCTGAGTTCTGGAGGGAGTGGGGAACCCTTAGCCTAGGCTGGAAACCCCCAGGCAAGTGTGTGTCTGTGCATGCGTTTGGGCGGGAGACGCTAAGTAGATTTGGGGGTGTTCTTGAAGTTGTAGAGAATGTGTAGAGGGGGATTTACCATGAGGCCTGTTAAGGAAGTTTCAGGGCCCCTCACTTGCGTTCTCTGGCTCCTAATGCCCTGGACCTAATTTTGAATTAATAATTGTGTTTGTTTTCATAAACAAGACCCCCACATTGTACAAGCCTCAGTCCCCACAAAACCTAGATCTAGCCTGGATTTCTAGCCAGAGGCCCAAGAGCTCATCTATGACACTCCCGCTCACCCACTACTAAAGTTTGACCACGCCCCTACTCCAGCCGCCCCGCCCTCTCCTGTGGGCAGAGACACTTTGCCACCTGGTGGTTGAATTATGCAACTGCATGTCCCCATTTTTGGGAAGATGCTGTTCTTGGCATCTCATCCCAGGACCTAGGCTGGCAGCCTCCCACCCCACTATAGCCTGGGTCTGGGGTTGTGGAATCCGAAATCCAGGGTCTAGTTCCATGCCCACATAAACCACTTTGGGTTACCTGTGGTTTGGAAATTCCTGTGGTACCCAACTTACTCCTTCATTGAATGTTATTAACTCAACAAATGGTTATTGGGCACCTACTATGTGTCAGGTGCTGCATGCAGGCCATGGGGTGAACAATGGTGAGTGAAGGAGACATGACCCTGTCTTTAAGTTGCTCACAGTCTCCTGGGTGAGACTGACATTGAACTAAATGCACAGTTGCAAACTGTAATGTGTAGCAACAAGAGGTTTTATTGGTCGATTTGACCTAGCCAGAAAAATCTGGGAGAGCCTCCTAAAGGAGGTGACACTTGAGTCTGAATGAGTTGCAGTTAACCAGGTGAAAAGGGGAAGAAGAACCAGGAAGAGGGTGAAGGAACAGCGTATGCAAAGGTCCTGTGGCTCACTGTGATCAGAGTTGTACTTGTGGTGACCACTCCAGCTGCAATGTGGACTGAAGGAAGCCTGGAGAGACTGGGGGGAACCAGGCAGATGCCTTGGGCATGCGGGAGAGCCAGTGGCTGGGCCAGGATGGTGTCAGTGGAAAAGGAGAGTGGAGGAGGGATTGGAGAAATAGGAGGTATAATCAATAGGACATGCTGGGGGTGGAGTGGATATAGGGGAGAAGGGTGGACAAGGACAGGAGTGGTGCAAAGGTTTTTGACTGGCTGGGGACACCATCCTCTCAGCATGGGACATAAGCAGGCTGGGAGTAGGTTTTGGGAGGGAATGATGATGTCAGCATGAAGAGCTGCGAGTTGCCTGACAATTAGAAAATAAGTAGAAAATAGACTGAGGCCACTTTGAGGTTGGAGCTGAGTGTGGGTGTGTCTGGACAAAATCCCCAGGGCCTTGGCCAGCATTGGGGCACCTCCTCTCCCACTTACATAGGTAGGGAACTGGAATTTGTTATTCATTCAAGAAATAGTTACCTGGCTCTGGCTGGGCACCATGGGTGCAGCAGGAAGCAGCCAAGAATGAGGCTTGTCCAAGTACCCACATTCCTGGGGCGCTGGGACTGGAATTCAGGTCTCCATGGATCTTTTGAGTTCTCCCCACTGATTCCCAGCATCTAGGGCGAGGTTCCTGAAGTATCTCCTGTAGGATAGTAACAGCAACAGTAGTATTTATTGAGGACTCCTATCTGCCTGCACTGGGCTCATCAACAAACATCTGTTCGCACATCCATTTCCCTTTGTGGCCTCAATTTAGCTAGAAAGGAAACTGAAGCACAGAAAAGCATGCACAGAAATTGGGAGCAAAGCCAGATTTGAACCCCAAGGTGCCTGGCTGCAGAGCGGACCCCTCTATCCAGACCTGCAGTTTCCGCTTCCGCTCCCATTCCTGCATTGGGCCATTCCCGAGGCGCCCTCGCAGGATTTTTGCCCCATGCTTGATTCACAGGGGAGTTTTCTTTTTCATTACTCATTGTTTTAAGGTATAAATCAACTCATATAGCCATAAAAATTAATACAAGGGAAAGAAAATTGCACAGGGACATTAACAAACATTAGTGGCAGGTGTTAAGGACTCATTAGTAGCAGAGACTGACTTTATGAGAGAGATTTGATGATGGGATGAAACCTTGCTCATGGCGGGACTTCAGTGTGACTTTGGAGAGGACTCCAAAGTCCTCTCCCGCCCCTCCTAAGGGAATTCACAACCAGAGTGGCAAGCAGTCCAGACTTTGGGGAACACCGCACCGCCTCTGCTCCCCTCTAGGGGCACTAATGTAAATGCTTCATGGGAAAAGGATCTGTGTTCAAATAGGTGGTCAGAGGCTGTCTGCTGTGTCAGCCTCAGAGGGTCACAGTCCTCATTAGCATATTAAAGGCTCTGAGGAGTCCTGCAGTAAAGAAATATGGTTGGCTTTGTTTAACCCAGCATTCCCCACACTTATTTGAGTTTTAAAATTCCTTCCAAATCTGCTTTGGTAAATACCCATCTCTGTATAGGCTACGGATTCGGAGATTTTAAAGAACTTCAGCCCCTTTGAGTTTATTTGACCTCCCCCCTTTCCCTCAGACCCCCTCCCCCCACCCGGCCTCAGCTCCACGGGGAGCAGGTAAGGAACAGGCCCAGAGGGGAGGGCATGCCCGAGTCTGGAACTCTGGCTCCCCGCCCAGTGCCCTGTCCGGGGCTACAGGCTGAGCAGCCTTCATCCTGTCTGTCCGTCCCCCGCAGAGCCGTCCACAGGGAAGACCTGCCTACCCAAGGCCCTGCTGAACTTGAGCAACGGTCGGAACGACACCATCCCCGTGCTCCTGGACATCGCCGAGCGCACCGGCAACATGCGCGAGTTCATCAACTCGCCCTTCAGGGACATCTACTACCGAGGTGGGGCCCGGCCCAGGCAGGTTGGGAGTGAGGTGGGGGGTGGGGGTGGGAGTGGGGCACGACGACCTCGCTTGTCGGACGTCCCAGAGCTCTGGTCTGGGCCCCAAGTGCCAACATGTACCTAGAAACCGATTGTTGAATGAATGAAGAAACAAACGAAGGAAACAGTAACTACCCCTTCCTATGCTGATATTCTGCATTTCAAAAGCAAAGGTGCCAAGATGCTGAGATGCACTGAGCCTAGTGATCCGTGAACTTGAAATCCTGGGCCTAAGACGCTGTGGTTCGGATACACTAAGGCTCTATGATAATAGTTCTGTGAGCCAACAGGGCCAAGAGGCAGAGGCGTCACGAGTCCCAGCTCCTGGGTCTCAATTCTGAGATTCTGTGAATCAGACTGGACCTTTCAGATTCCTGAATATGAAGAAAATCTGAATTTTATATCCAGAGTCCAAAATTCTGTGAGACCACGATGCCAATGTTTCCTCCGGGGTGAAAGCCTCTTGTGAGTTTGAAAGGTCCGCACATCTGGGATCCTATAAGTCAGACGGACACCCTTTGAGCCTAAAATTCTGCTTGCAGATCTAGGACTTCCTGCATCAGAGATGCCACCTCCAGAAATGATTGTCTGAAGGTCCATTGCTGTCCTTGGGTGGAGTCAGCCAAGGCTCTGGCGTGCAGCCCCCCTGGCCCTGATTTGCACACTGCACCCCCCTCCCTTCAAGCTGGGTTGGGTCTCTGCTCTGCGGGAGCCCCGGGTGACTGTCCTCCCACCCCCGCCCCAGGTCAGACTGCCCTCCACATCGCCATTGAGCGCCGCTGCAAACATTATGTGGAGCTCCTCGTGGCCCAGGGAGCCGACGTCCATGCTCAGGCCCGGGGGCGCTTCTTCCAACCCAAGGACGAGGGAGGTTACTTCTACTTCGGTGAGGAGGCCCGGTGGGGCGGGGGCGGGGGGGGGGTCCATGGTAGTGTCCACGGCCCTGACCCCTCCCCAAATACCTGGGACACAGGCTGTATGTTGGTCTTGGTCATTGAGGTCTTGCCTTTGAGGGGTAGAGCATCACCTCACTTCCCTGAGCCTCAGTTTCCCCATCTGTACAATGGGGATCATGATGGGGTGTCAGGACCCCGCACCTTTTCATGTGCAGCCTCGCATGGCCATACCCCCAAATAGCCTCGCATGGCCATGCCCCCAAATAGCCACACGTCATCTCCCCAGCATCACCCACAGAAATGTGCAGGCACCGTAGGACACGTTTCTGCCGACTGTTGGTGCTGCGTCCAGCGTCACGGTGTCTGTCCCCCAAGTATCTGCTGGCAGAGCCCCACCCTGGGCCCCTTCACTGACCCCCGTCCACCCCGGCCCGCAGGTGAGCTGCCCCTGTCCCTAGCTGCCTGCACCAACCAGCCCCACATCGTCAACTACCTGACGGAGAACCCCCATAAGAAGGCAGACATGCGACGGCAGGATTCCCGTGGCAACACGGTGCTGCATGCGCTGGTGGCCATCGCCGACAACACTCGCGAGAATACCAAGTTCGTGACCAAGATGTATGACCTCTTGCTGCTCAAGTGTGCCCGCCTTTTCCCCGACAGCAACCTGGAGGCCGTGCTGAACAACGATGGCCTCTCGCCCCTCATGATGGCTGCCAAGACGGGCAAGATTGGGGTGAGTGCTGGGTTCAGGGCAAGGCCAGCCCACCCACTCTTGTTCCTCTACACACACACACACACACACACACACACACACACACACACACACGCTCGAGGGGCTACTGCTGGCATTCATTATTGTTAATACTCACAACCTACTCTCATGCCAAACCCAGTGTTTGGCTCCCTGCTATGGCTCCCTATTGTCCAGCTGAGCTACTCAACTTCATCCCAGAGCCTCTGTCATTCCACTCCGCTGGATGCTTACAGCCCTACTCCCACCTGCCAGGCCAAGCCACTGATAGGAACCCGAGTCCCAGGGCCCCAGCCCTGCAGTACTCCCCTATACCCTACTGCTGGGGTCCTGGCTTAGCCCCTCACCTGCTGAGTGCCTCTGCGCCAGTTCCTTCCCCTCTCTGTGCCTCACTTTCCTCATCTGTGAAATGGGCATAATAACAGTGCCCTGTGGTATAGTGTTGTTCTGACAACTAGATGAAGTAATCCACTTAAAGCTCTTGGTACAGAGCCTGGGATGGGTAATAAGTACTCAATAAAAGGTAGGGGTCATTATTAATCTATTTAAAATACGGCAAAAATTGCTACATTTGCAATTTATACCAGAGTCTTGGGGCAGTGGGAAAGGCCTAGGTTTAAATTCTGGCTTTGGCCTACTAAACTTTATGGCCTCAGGCAACTCCCACCCCTCTGTTCGTCAGTTTCCCTGTGTGTAAGCCAAAGAGTAGGAGTGGTAGCAGGAAGGACTGGTACGATACAAATAATTATTACTAAAATGAACATATTAACAAGATTGATTAATTGCTGTTTTAAATACATAAAGAAGATATTCATTACAATTCCGATTTTTAAGGTGGGCCTGGGTTTAGTCTGGCTTCAGCTGACTGCTTTGTGGCCTCAGGGAACACCATTTCTCTGAGCCTCTGTTTGCTCATCTGTAAACCAAGATGGCAAGAGAAAGCATTAAAGATGATATCAGGAAAGGGCCTGGCACACAGCACATGCTCAGTAAATATTTCCCTCCCCTCTATCCTGCTCTCTGGGGAGCACCATTTGGTGGGTTGCACCGGGCCCCCTGGGGTCAGACCCCTGGGCCCCCTGACCCTCCCTTTTCCCATGCAGGTGTTTCAGCACATTATCCGACGGGAGGTCACTGATGAGGACACCAGACATCTGTCCCGTAAGTTCAAGGACTGGGCCTACGGGCCGGTGTACTCCTCGCTCTACGACCTCTCCTCCCTGGACACGTGTGGAGAAGAGGCTTCCGTGCTGGAGATACTGGTGTACAACAGCAAGATTGAGGTGGGCACCAGGCCATGGGACAGGGGACAGGACCCAGGGTAGGAAGGGTGTGACTGAGAGCAGGGAAGGGACCCTGGGGCCAAATGGGGGAGCCCAGCTTCTGTAGCCCAAAGCAGTGGGTTTGTGGGCTGAGTACAAAGAAAAAGTATCAACTAAATGCCCAGAACAGCATCTGACACTAGGGAGAGGGGAAATGAGAGGGTTGTAAGGGCTGGGCTTTAAGGGCAGGCTGGACTGGGTCGGGATAGTGGTGCTGTAATTTCCATGCTGTGTGACTCAGGACAAAAGACCCAACCTCTCTGAGTCTCAGCTTCCTGTTTTGTAACACGGGGATAAGCATAGTGCATATCCCATTGGAGAACCAAATGAGTTATTTTTAGAACAGCCTGGCACAGAGTAAACATTACATGTCAGCTATTATCATTAGTAGTTGTTATATGAAGTTTTGAAAGCTCTTTTTTTCACTTAGCAGTATTTTGCGAAATCGTTCTGCACCATTAAATATTCTTCTGCAATATCATTGCTGTGTGTAAATGTACCACATTCTAATGAATGAGTCCTCTATTCTTGGCCAGTTGGGTTTGTTTCTGCATTTAACTATTAGAAATAATACTGCAATAGCATCTTTGTGGCTACATTGTGGCACAGATCCATGGTTATAAAGAAACAAGTCATTAGAGGGATAGGATGCTGAACAAATGGGACAGAAAGTACTGGGGCCTGGGTGCAGAAGGTCTCCCTTCCAGCCCCAGCTCTGTCTCCTTTGGACGGATGCTGTCCCTTGCTGGAGCTCACTTCTTTCATCTTTGAAATTAGTGATTGACTTGATTTAGATTGGGGGTGACTGAAAGTGTAACACCTCTGGTGCAAACTCTGATTGATTGGTAGTGTCCGCCTAGGGAACTGTATAGAAAACTTTTGTGCAGGCCTCCATTATTGATGTCTGCCCTGGGTTCACAGCTGGAAAGTTGTGGTGAGTCAAGTGCTTATCACTCTTAGGCTAAATTTCCCAATCCTGCTTCCTGAATTGAAATTTCTGAGATTGAAGCCCAAGGATTTATATTTTTGGCAAGCTACATAGGTGAATTTGCTACCAGAAGCTGGTAATATCCACAGATTGGAGCTGGGGACCATGAGAATAGCTTTCCACCTCTGGGTTCTACGGTATGAATCTAGAATAGGCTGGAAAGGTAAGTTGACGCAGAATTGGGCAGAGCCCCGAATGCTGAGCCTAGGAGTTTGAGGCTGATTCTGAATCCCCATCAAGTGCCCTGTGAATCTTTGAGTGTTGCTGAAGAATGGGTTAGGAGGAGAAAGGGCTGTCAGGGCAGAGGGTGTAGGAATGCATATTAGAGTCAGCCTGTCCTTGACCACCATGCTTCCCATAGAACCGCCATGAGATGCTGG
This sequence comes from Rhinolophus hipposideros, assembly GCF_964194185.1. NCBI lineage: Eukaryota > Metazoa > Chordata > Mammalia > Chiroptera > Rhinolophidae > Rhinolophus > Rhinolophus hipposideros. Next base: position 13,507,165 of record NC_138070.1, read on the forward strand.
CCGTGGAACCCATCAACGAACTTCTGCGTGACAAGTGGCGCAAGTTTGGGGCTGTTTCCTTCTACATCAATGTGGTCTCCTATCTGTGTGCTATGGTCATCTTCACGCTTACCGCCTACTACCAGCCGCTGGAGGGCACTGTGAGTGACTGTGAGATGGGCAGGAGCTGGGGTACAGCCGGTTCCCATGGTTCCCCTGTGGGAGAGACTGGAGAAAGCTCAGGAACAGGATGGAGAGGTGCACCCCCCCCTCAACACCTGGGGGAAGAGAAGGAGGGAGAAGGCTCCCCGGAATCCAGATATTTGAGGCATTGAGATACAAATGGATCTGGGTCCAACTGTTGGGGGGCTGGGTGAGAACCTCCGTGTCTCCTACCCCCAGCCGCCATACCCTTACCGCACCACAGTGGACTACCTGAGGCTGGCTGGCGAGCTCATCACACTCTTCACTGGGGTCCTGTTCTTTTTCACCAATGTGAGTGCTTGGCCCCCAACCCCACCCACCGTGCCCTTCCTCTTCCTCCTCTCTATGTCTTTTAGCTCTCCTCTCTCTTCTTTCTTCTCTCCTTCCTCTTTTTATTGCCCCCTTCTTTTCTTCCACCTCATTCTCCAACCCTGTGCTCTCCTTCTCTGTCTATTTTTCCTTTCCCATTAGAAAAGAGTCCGTCGTCTTTTCTCTGTACAACTCCCTGCCTCCCTCTCGTCTCTCCCTTGCTCTTTCTCTCCTCTTCTCCCCTCTGCACTTCTGCTGGCTCCACCCTTCTCATATGCCTCCATCCTACCTCCAGATCAAAGACTTGTTCATGAAGAAATGTCCTGGAGTGAATTCACTCTTTATCGATGGCTCCTTCCAGCTACTCTAGTAAGTGGAGGTCCCTGGGCTGGCAGCTTCTGGGTGAGGAAGATGGGGTTGGGCTGGGACATCCTCTAGACTGAAGGGGGCCGCTGACTCTATTAAGAATAAATTCACTGAGCCTGGAGAGCTATAGCCCAAAGCCAGGACAAAGCCAATCAATGTCAAGTAATAGAATCTTCTGATTAAAGCAAGATTCTGCTTTCTAGAGAGTTAACCATATATACCATGGATAGAAATAATTTAACCTCTTATGCTGGTGATTGATAGCTAGTATCTGCCCGGAGTGCCATGTTGAGAAGAATCTTGAGGCTGTGTTTAGTGGGAAAGAGTGCTGTGATTGATTAATGATGTCTGCCTAGGGCACAGTATTCGTTACTGCATGTGTGCTACATTTTTTCCCTTTTCCTTAGTGTTAGAGAACAATGAAATTCACTTAGCCCCCAAATCTCCACCGAACACCACTGCATCTTTCTCTAGCAATTCCGGAGGTCATCACTTTGGGCTCTTGCAGGGCCTCAGGACCATTGCACACAAAGTAATTGTCAATTAATTAGTGTTCTGGTTAACAGAATGCTGGGGAACCCAGCAAATTCACTTTGTTTATCTCCTGGGGTCTCGCGGGCCTCGGGATGTCCTGGTACCCTGGAGGGCTTGGGGCATGTCTCTCCCTTCAGGGCCTCATTGTCTCCTCTCCCCTCTGGCCCCTCTCGTGGTCTCTGCTGGCTGTAGCTTCATCTACTCCGTGCTGGTGATTGTCTCGGCGGCTCTCTACCTGGCGGGGATTGAGGCCTACCTGGCCGTCATGGTCTTTGCCTTGGTTCTGGGCTGGATGAATGCCCTTTACTTCACCCGTGGGCTGAAGTTGACAGGGACCTATAGCATCATGATCCAGAAGGTATGGAGTGGGGGACCTTCTGGACGATGTGTCCCTGGGGGGAGCCACACACGCCATGTACACATGTGTGCAGTCAGTGCCTGTGGACCTGAGGTTGTGGGGCACTGTGGGGGCAGCAGGCAGGGCCTGGCCATCAGGGAGGGACAGGGTGGAAATGGAAAGAAGATTTGGGAGGGAGGTACTGGGAAGTGAGAAACCATGTGTCTCCTCTTTACCCTGGTGGGGCCTGCAGATCCTCTTCAAAGACCTGTTCCGCTTCCTGCTGGTGTACTTGCTCTTCATGATCGGCTATGCTTCAGGTGAGTTCCGGGTGCCCAGGTGGGCCTGGCGGGGGTGGCGCAAGGACTAGAATGGCAACCCTGAAGTGTGGAGGAAAATAGCCAGCATTTGTTGAGTTCTCACCGTGTGCCAGGCACTGGGCTTTCCCAGCCCTGCCTCATTTAATCTGCCCAACAAAGCTGCAAAGTGAGTACTTTATGATCCCCTTTTACAGATGAGAAAACTGAGGCTTAGAAAGGTTAAATAACTTGCCCAAGTTCAAAAGCTAGGAAATGGAGTATTTGCTATTATTGCAAAAGAAGCCACCTAAAACTCAGTGGCTTAAAACAACCATTTATTATTTATTGCTCACAAGTCTATGGGTCATCCGTCCTGAGCCAAATTTCACTGATCTGGATGGGCTCCTCTGTGTGTGGTCACAGGGCAGGTTGGCTACCAGCTTACTCGTCTCACTAGGATGGCCTCAGTGGGGGTGACTTTGCCCTTTTCTTTATGGTCACTCGTCCTCCAGCTGGCTAGCCTGGGCTTGGTCACATGATGGTCTGAGGGTTCCCAGAATGTGAGTGGAAGTGTTCAAGGTCACTGCCTGGCACAACATCACTTCTGCCTTGCTCTATTAGCCAAAGCAAATCTCAAGGCCAGTCTTGGTTCAAAGGGCAGGGAAATAGATTTTACCTGTTGATGGAAGAAGCTTCAAAACCACACTGAAGGGGTATGGATACAGGGGAGGTTAGATTTTAATAATTAATCTACCAGCCCGGGTCTTTTTTAAGCTTAATACTGGCTCCCTCCAATATGCTGCCATGGAGACATGATGTCATGAGACCTCAGTGTCCCAGGCTGTAGGGGAAGGACCAGAGATGGGGAAACTGACCAAGCCATTGGGCTGGTCCCCAATGGGTAGGTGATCTTCCATCCAGTGCCCAGTAGCAGAAAGGGAGTGGCCAACTCAGGCTTCACCAGGCCATATTCACATCTGAGGAGGTTGGTCTGGGGACCAGCACTGAAGCAGGAGTCTGATGGTAGCGATATTTTAACCCAGATGATTTTGGAGAAGGAGAACTGTAGCCCTAGCTAGGGAGAGAGGGACAGGCCACAGCTGCCCTCTCCCAGGGATAGGACTTGGAAGAACTAGATGTAGTGTCCAAAGTTCCACAACGGTTGCAGTAGGACTCCAGCCCGACTGCAGTCCTAATTACAGAAACTGAGGCAGAAGCTTAGGGGTTAAAGTAGCAACTTAGCGGTCAACTTGGCCCCAGGGCTTCTCCTGCTACAGGACACTAGATCCCTAGTCTGAGATTGACATGACACAAACATAACATGTGCTGCTGTTTTGTGCCCATGGAAGACATTGCTAATGGATCACAGAACTACTTTTCTGATGAGTCCAGACAAGATCTCAGAATCCTAAACACACATTTCAGCAGCCACTACATGATTGAGTAGCATGAGCATATGAGTTGAAACCTGCGTACCATAATCCCAGGCTGAAGGCACTAGGACAACGCTATGTCCCACTGACTGAAAGGGCTCCAACTTCCTTATGCTCCCTGCCCTGGAGGGTGTAAGGACAGTTATTGCTGCTAAACTGTGTTAAGAAGGACTCTGAAGCTTCGTCCAGGCTTAGTGGGAAGGGATGAGCACCAAGATCAAAATTTGAGATGTCTGGAGTGGGTGAGGGCCTTGGTGAGCACGGCTTCTGGGACAGTCAGGACTAGTACCTGGTTTCAAGTTCCACTCTTCCTCTCTGAGCTGGTATGGGCCCAAAAACAGGAACATGAGAGAGAGTCTTCCCCCTGGAATGCTGGCATTCCAGGCTCCCAAGACCTCTAGGAACTATCGGCTAGAGGAGGGCTTCTCAGCCTCAGCACTGTTGCTATTTGGGGCCAGATGATTGTCTGTGGGGGGCTGTCCTATACATGGTGGAATGTTTAGCAGTGTCCTTGGCCTCTACCCGCTAGGTCTCAGTAGCACTCACCTCCAGTTGTGACAACCAAACATGTCTCCAGATGTGGCCAGATGTCCCCCGGGGGGAACAATCGCTCCAGGTTGAGAGCCGCTGGACTAGATCCTGGGAACCTCTTCCTTGTTAGCAAGAGTTTATGGAAAGAGCAATGGCTTTGGGTTCAGGAGGACCCAGGTGTGGCCCTTGGCTTGGCTTACATGCTGGGTTACCTTGGGCCAGAGCTCTCCCCTCCCCAAGCTTCAGCACCCCTCTCCATCAAATGGGAATATTTCTCTCCAGCTCTCAGCTTGTGTCTTCACACTCAGCGAATGCCACTGTCACCCCTCCCACAGCCCTGGTGTCCCTCCTGAACCCATGTGCCAACATGAAGGTATGTGACGAGGACCACACCAACTGCACGGTGCCCACGTACCCCTCGTGCCGTGACAGCGAGACCTTCAGCACCTTCCTCCTGGACCTCTTCAAGCTGACCATCGGCATGGGCGACCTGGAGATGCTGAGTAGCACCAAGTACCCCGTGGTCTTCATCATCCTGCTGGTGACCTACATCATCCTCACCTTTGTGCTGCTTCTCAATATGCTCATCGCCCTCATGGGAGAGACAGTGGGCCAGGTTTCCAAGGAGAGCAAGCACATCTGGAAGCTGCAGGTGAGGCCCCAGGACGCCCACCCCACCCTGCCAACTACCCTTCTTCCAAAATGGGGAGACCTGACCCATTGCACCTCCTCTGCCTTCTGCTCCGGGCCAGCCACCTCCTCTTCTGCCTCTACTTCCCTGTCTGGAATATGGGCATCAAAGGCTGCTGCCTACTTCCCAGAGCTGCCTGTTGCATTTGCAGTGTCTTCTTGCCTGACCACCAGCAGTGGTCTCAGATTCACCTTGCCGTCCAGTTCACAGGACACGGTCAGCCTCACCCAGCACCACTGCATGAGCTCTGTGGGCACAGGAAATTCTCAGAGAGTATCGACATTGCAGCAGGGGTCCACGCTGAGCCCAGGGGCAGCGTCTAGGTTCCACCGCCCCTGAGGAAGCTCCGTCATTGAGGAGGAGCCGTTGTGGACGTGGGCCGCACTGGCACAGGGGAGCTGCTACTTTGCTTCCCAAAGGTTTCCATGCAATCCTGGAAAGCAGGGGTCCTGGGGGTCACAGCCTGCCTGGGCCACACACAGTTCATGAACCAGAGGTTCATAATAAACAGTGCCATCCGAGGCCCAGGCATGCAGCACCCGCATTTACCTTGACTGGGTGCCTTTCAAGGAAATGGCACAGTGAGGAAAAAATACCCTCCTCCCAGGTCTGGTCTCAGAGAAACATCCGGGCTTGCTCTTCACCTTAACTGTACCACTGACTTCCCCAGGCCTCGGTTTCCCCACTAGGTGTAACTCAGAAAGTGTAAACTGGCAGCCTGCGGAGTGCATTTGACCAGCAAAAATTTACTTTTCTTGCACTACCATGTTTTTATAAACTGTAATGCAAAATTTTTAAGTTAAGAGATTGCATATAAAAATCCGGGTTTCTGGCCTTTCTTGAAAAGTTGGAGGCCTGGCAAGGCGGGCCCACACCTCTGCTTGGCAGGGCTTGGGTCGATGGGAGGCAGCTGCCTCCTTTACGTGGGGCTGTGCTCCCTGGTTTGCCCCAGTCCCCACCCCTCCCAATACTAAGTGGCAGCGGCTGTGCGTAAGTCATGTGGCCTGGGCTGGGGCTTTCGGACATCTGATCCTGCTTCACTTATTTGTTCTCCTGCCAGGCCCCTGTGCGTATTTGAGTTTATAACCCTGTTTCCAGGGGCAGAAAGAGCCAGAAAGCCTAGTTCTCTGCCCACCCCGGCCCGACCTGTCATTTCTGCCATTAGGGCAGTAGGCCCCAGCTGGCAGAGCCTCACCAATGGCCTGCGTGCCCCTCCCTCCCTGCAGTGGGCCACCACCATCCTGGACATCGAGCGCTCTTTCCCCGTGTTCCTGAGGAAGGCCTTCCGCTCTGGTGAGATGGTGACGGTGGGCAAGAGCTCGGATGGCACCCCAGACCGCAGGTGGTGCTTCAGGTGAGGCAGGGTGGGCGGGGTAGAACCATCCCACAAGATTGGGCCCACATTTTCTACCCATTGCAAGGTCTCGAGCCACGAAGGCCATGATGGTCCTGGCCACAGTGCAGTTCTAACGGCTGACCTTGGCCAAGTTGCTTTACTTCTCAGCCTCGGTTTCTTCATCTGTGAAATGGGGACTGTGATAGCACCACCCCCTTAGGCCAGCTGGGTGGATTAGATGGGTTAGCACATGAGACGTGCTGGGCCAGCCCCTGACACACACTGGGATACCCACATAGCAGCTCTGTCCCTTGCGGAGACTTGGAGGCAGTACTCATCTCAGAGCATCACCTTCTATGACGGAACAGTGGGGTGGGCTTTGGAGCTTTGGCTGAAAGGGGGAAGCTGAGGAGTCAGCAGCTTCCAGGGCTTGGGAAGTTATGCAGATGTACGGGAAATGCCGGCTTCTTAGGGGAACCCCTGGATCGATCTTGTCTCTTAAGGTGAATCATTCTTCGTAAAGGAGTTGCCGGCATAGGGCGAAGCGTCATTTTTGGATCCAGGCAAAGTCAGTTTCCGCATCTGTGAAGTGGGGATGATAAGAGCACCCACCTCATAGGCCAGCCGGTCAATCCTGTTCAATTTGAAACCAAAGTTCAAATCCTGACTCTAATTGGTCAGCTTTGTGACTTTGCATGAACAGTTACAAGGCCTCAGTTTCCTCATCTGTAAAATGGGAACAAGGAATGTGTCTTCCTCATTGGATCCTGCCATGTAGCAATTGTTCAAGAAATGGAGCTTGGCTTAAAAATAACAAAAATGATTTTTAAAAGGAAAAGTTATATTGAGCCAGTTTGGGCCCAAGAGGCTGTAATCTGACTATGAGGGTGTCCCAAGAATAAGAGGCGAGAGTATCAAGAAGGAGCTGCCACCCACCTTCAGATAAGTGATTGGCAAAATTTGGTACATCCATACAATGGAATATTATTCAGCCATGAAAAGGAATGGAGTACTTAGGCATACTATAACATGGATGAACCTCAAAAACATGCGAAGTGAAAGGCCGTGTACTGTCTGATTCCACGCATCTAAATTGTCCAGAATAGGTAAATTCGTACAGATGGAAAGCAGAATAGAGGTACCCAGGGTCTGGAGGGAGGCGGAGTGGGGAGTTATTGTTTAATGGGTACAGAATTTCTGTTTGGGGTGATGAATGTTTTGGAAATAGATAATAGTGATGGTTGCACAACGTTGGGAATATACTGGGGGGGGTGCCAAAAAAAGTACATATTTTAAGAGATGTTATCTATGTGTTACTTTTCGAAGTTGAATTGAATTACGGTGACAATGTGTAGTATGACGTTCATTCAAAAGATGGAGTTCATCAAATGAATGCTAGCGGCATGCATTGTATTATAATTTTAACACAGTGTTTTCCTTTCTTAAAATGTGTACATATTTTTTTGGCACCCTCTGTATTTAATGCACTGAATTGTATACTTAAAAATGGTTAAAATGGCAAATTTGATGTGATATATATTTTACCAGAATAAAAATAAGGAGGACGGTGTGCTGGGAAGGCTAGAGCAGGGAGGCTGCCTGGAGGTGGGGAAGGGTGCCGTCTCCCTGGGGGCTTCCCTGACCTCTCTCTCTGCTGTGGCCCCACCAGGGTAGACGAGGTGAACTGGTCTCACTGGAACCAGAACTTGGGCATCATTAATGAGGACCCAGGCAAGAACGAGAGCTACCAGTATTACGGCTTCTCACACACTGTGGGCCGCCTCCGGAGGGGTAAGTGGAAGGACTGTGGGGAGTATTAGGGGAGGGAAGACTCAGGGGTGTAGAGGGGAAGCCCTCGGCCAACCTCATCACTAATTCGTTTGAGCTATCCCATCCCCTTTTTGGGACTCAGTGTTCACATCTGTGGAATGGGAGGGTCGGATGGGCTGACCACTATTTCCTTTGCTGCTTGTCAATGCCTGGGGTACCTCACTTCCACTACACTAAGTGCGTGAGACTCATTGGGGAGGTCATGGGGAGGACATGGGCACTCAGGCATTCTGACCTGGCTTGAATTCTGGTTCTCCCATTTACTCCTGTGTGCTCCTGGGGGGGCAACTTGACCTCTCTGAGCCTCAGTTTCCACCTCTGTAAATAGGGATAATATGTCCCCCTTTAAACCACTATGGTGTGCCAGTATACAGTAGGTGCTCAATATATGCATGTGCCCTCTCCACCAACCCTCACTCCCGTCATGCTCACTATAGATCGCTGGTCCTCGGTGGTGCCGCGCGTGGTGGAGCTGAACAAAAACTCGAGCCCAGATGAGGTGGTGGTGCCTCTGGACAACATGGGAAACCCCAGCTGTGATGGCCACCAGCAAAGCTACCCCCCGAAATGGAGGACTGATGATGCCCCCCTCTAGGGGCTGTGCGCAGGGGCAGAGTCTCCAGCCTGCAGCCCAGCCCCATCCCCTCCACCTGCCCGTTTCTAGTCCACCTGCATTTCAGTGGTGCCTCTTGGGGGCTCCTCCACATGCTCCTTTGACCCCCAGAGGTGAGGGCCAGGCGGAGATGCCAGGGTGGCCCCAGGACCCTCTGGTCCCCAGGCTCCTGCCCCCAGCTCTGCCTCCCCACCTGAGCAAGGGGTTTCTGGCTGCCTGTCTCACTCCCATGGAGTCACATAAGCCAACACCAGGACCCCTCAGCCCACAGGGCTCACCCCTGCCTCTCCATTATTTATTTGCCCTGCTCTCAGGGAAGCGGCGTGACCCCCACCACCAACGGAACCTGCCAGAGGCCTCAGGAGCCCGTTCCAGGCGCGCTGCCTGCCAAGCCCCCAGCCCCCCCCGCGCCCTGGGCTGCGTTCCACGGTGTGGTGGCTTTGCTGAGGGCCACGTCCTCGTGTACGATCACCTCCTCTGTACGTTCTGTAGAGGGTCTGGGGTTTGTTGGTGCTCAATAAATGTTCATTCACTGATGGTGGAGATGGTGGTGATGGTGGTTGGGGGAGTGGGGACAGGCATGGGATGACAGCAGGAAGATGGGAGAGCTAAGCAATGCCTATGGTGGCGGCACGGAGATGAAAACGAGGGCGGTTGTAATGGCCAAGGTGCTGGTTAGAGTGATGGTTCAAGGACTGGACTGGAGGAGGTGGTGGCCTGAGGGATGGGGGTGCTTGGAGTGGTGAGGGGGAGGTAGAGATGATGGGATGGTGGGGGAGAGTACTGCTGGTGGGGGAGAGTACTGCTGGTGGGGGGGGAGTACTGCTGGTGGGGGGAGAGTACTGCTGGTGGGGGGAGAGTAATGCTGGTGGGGGGAGAGTACTGCTGGTGGGGGGAGAGTACTGCTGGTGGGGGAGAGTACTGCTGGTGGGGGGAGAGTACTGCTGGTGTGGGGAGAGTAATGCTGGTGGGGGGAGAGTACTGCTGGTCGGGGAGAGTACTGCTGGTGGGGGGAGAGTACTGCTGGTGGGGGGAGAGTAATGGTGGTGGGGGGAGAGTACTGCTGGTCGGGGAGAGTACTGCTGGTGGGGGGAGAGTAATGGTGGTGGGGGGAGAGTAATGGTGGTGGGGGGAGAGTAATGCTGGTGGGGGGAGAGTAATGGTGGTGGGGGGAGAGTAATGGTGGTGGGGGGAGAGTAATGGTGGTGGGGGGAGAGTAATGCTGGTGGGGAGAGAGTACTGCTGGTGGGGGAGAGTACTGCTGGTGGGGGAGAGTACTGCTGGTGGGGGGGGAGTACTGCTGGTGGGGGGAGAGTACTGCTGGTGGGGGGAGAGTAATGCTGGTGGGGGGAGAGTACTGCTGGTGGGGGGAGAGTACTGCTGGTGGGGGAGAGTACTGCTGGTGGGGGGAGAGTACTGCTGGTGTGGGGAGAGTAATGCTGGTGGGGGGAGAGTAATGCTGGTGGGGGGAGAGTAATGCTGGTGGGGGGAGAGTAATGCTGGTGGGGGGAGAGTAATGCTGGTGGGGGGAGAGTAATGCTGGTGGGGGAGAGTACTGCTGGTGGGGGGAGAGTAATGCTGGTGGGGGGAGAGTAATGCTGGTGGGGGGAGAGTAATGCTGGTGGGGGGAGAGTAATGCTGGTGGGGGGAGAGTAATGCTGGTGGGGGAGAGTACTGCTGGTGGGGGGAGAGTAATGCTGGTGGGGGAGAGTACTGCTGGTGGGGGGAGAGTACTGCTGGTGGGGGGAGACTACTGCTGGTGGGGGGAGAGTACTGCTGGTGGGGGGAGAGTACTGCTGGTGGGGGAGAGTACTGCTGGTGGGGGAGAGTACTGCTGGTGGGGGGGAGTACTGCTGGTGGGGGGAGAGTACTGCTGGTGGGGGGAGAGTAATGGTGGTGGGGGGAGAGTAATGCTGGTGGGGGGAGAGTACTGCTGGTGGGGGAGAGTACTGCTGGTGGGGGGGGAGTACTGCTGGTGGGGGGAGAGTAATGCTGGTGGGGGGAGAGTACTGCTGGTGGGGGGAGAGTACTGCTGGTGGGGGAGAGTACTGCTGGTGGGGGGAGATTACTGCTGGTGTGGGGAGAGTACTGCTGGTGTGGGGAGAGTAATGCTGGTGGGGGGAGACTACTGCTGGTGGGGGGAGAGTACTGCTGGTGGGGGGAGAGTACTGCTGGTGGGGGAGAGTACTGCTGGTGGGGGAGAGTAATGCTGGTGGGGGGAGAGTACTGCTGGTGGGGGGAGAGTAATGCTGGTGGGGGAGAGTACTGCTGGTGGGGGGAGAGTAATGCTGGTGGGGGGAGAGTACTGCTGGTGGGGGAGAGTACTGCTGGTGGGGGAGAGTAATGCTGGTGGGGGGAGAGTACTGCTGGTGGGGGGAGAGTAATGCTGGTGGGGAAGACTACTGCTGGTGGGGGGAGAGTAATGCTGGTGGGGGGAGAGTACTGCTGGTGGGGGAGAGTACTGCTGGTGGGGGGAGAGTACTGCTGGTGGGGGGAGAGTACTGCTGGTGGGGGGAGAGTAATGCTGGTGGGGGAGACTACTGCTGGTGGGGGGAGAGTAATGCTGGTGGGGGGAGAGTACTGCTGGTGGGGGGAGAGTAATGCTGGTGGGGGAGACTACTGCTGGTGGGGGGAAGTACTGCTGGTGGGGGGAGAGTAATGCTGGTGGGGGGAGAGTAATGCTGGTGGGGGGAGAGTACTGCTGGTGGGGGAGAGTACTGCTGGTGGGGGGAGATTACTGCTGGTGTGGGGAGAGTACTGCTGGTGGGGGGAGAGTAATGCTGGTGGGGGGAGACTACTGCTGGTGGGGGGAGAGTACTGCTGGTGGGGGGAGAGTACTGCTGGTGGGGGAGAGTACTGCTGGTGGGGGAGAGTAATGCTGGTGGGGGGAGAGTACTGCTGGTGGGGGGAGAGTAATGCTGGTGGGGGAGAGTACTGCTGGTGGGGGGAGAGTAATGCTGGTGGGGGGAGAGTACTGCTGGTGGGGGAGAGTACTGCTGGTGGGGGAGAGTAATGCTGGTGGGGGGAGAGTACTGCTGGTGGGGGGAGAGTAATGCTGGTGGGGAAGACTACTGCTGGTGGGGGGAGAGTAATGCTGGTGGGGGGAGAGTACTGCTGGTGGGGGAGAGTACTGCTGGTGGGGGGAGAGTACTCCTGGTGGGGGGAGAGTACTGCTGGTGGGGGGAGAGTAATGCTGGTGGGGGAGACTACTGCTGGTGGGGGGAGAGTAATGCTGGTGGGGGGAGAGTACTGCTGGTGGGGGGAGAGTAATGCTGGTGGGGGAGACTACTGCTGGTGGGGGGGAAGTACTGCTGGTGGGGGGAGAGTAATGCTGGTGGGGGGAGAGTACTGCTGGTCGGGGAGAGTACTGCTGGTGGGGGAGAGTACTGCTGGTGGGGGGAGAGTAATGCTGGTGGGGGGAGAGTAATGCTGGTGGGGGAGAGTACTGCTGGTGGGGGGAGAGTAATGCTGGTGGGGGGAGAGTAATGCTGGTGGGGGGAGAGTAATTCTCACCAGCGGATACTGGTACTGGTCGGGGGTCATGATGTACCATGGAGGTGGTGGAGGGTGGGGTAGGAAAGCTGCTGGGTAAAGGCAGAGCAGACGTGGAGATGACAGCTATGAAGATGGGTGAGCCATCTAGTGTCTTTTTTTATGCAGGAGGATACTTTTCCTTGAATCCCCCAACTGACCTCCCCTCTTGTGTTGTTGGCCATATCGTGTCACATGTCTCATGCTCCAGCCAATCAGCAGGTAGGAAGCAGAGGCTGGCCTAAAGAAGTAGAGGGCAATAGGGAGGAAGGTAGTTTCCTCAGCCAGGTCAGGGTTCTGTGGGAAAGGAGGATGGGGAAATTACGTAGGCAGCCAGTAGCATCGGTTTCAGGCCTTTCCCCAGATGCCCACCTTCCTATGCCATCTTACCAGTGGGGAATGGACAACATGGTCACCGAGAATGGCTGTGGCTCATTCTGGGGTAATGAAGAGGTCACTTCTCTGGGGGTTTATGGGATGGGCCTGCCCACAAAATCGGAACACCCTTTCAATTCAAAGGGACTCCGTAACTTACTGAGGTGAATGATTAATTCACTCATTAAAAAAAAAATGAAATAATTGTAGGTTATGAATCTTCTTCTGAGTACATTTTTAGCTAAACATGCAACTTTTTCAACTGATTTTCTAAATATTTGATGGTTTGGTTATTGATTCTTTATAACTCAAAAACTGTTTCGGGGCAACTTAAAAGGTTTTCAAGTCATGGAGATATTCCGTTTGTTCTTGTAAGACCTTAAAGATGACCTTTCTCAGTGCCCTTCACAATGTGGGGCACATCCTGGAGGTATGCCATAATATTTTCAGGGGACACACTGGACACAGAATCACTTAGAGGAAAACATATTCCCTTTTCAATTCCTTTTTCAGTCTTCTGTTCTCCTGATTATGACAAAGTCTCAGTTTGATGTTTCTGTGGTTTTAGTGCCTTCCCAACAGTTGCTAATCTCTCTCTTTAATAGAGAAAAGCCCGAGGCTCATCACCTCTGAAAGGCAGAGTTAGAGCCCGGAACGGCATTAACTTCTCCCAGACCACAGAGACCATTAGAACGGGGAGAGGTAGTTCCCAAGGGAAGTTGGAATGTTGATACCTGAGCTAGACTGTATCAGTGGCCCCAATTTCCGACTCTTCCCTTTATGCTGTTGCAGTATAACTTTGTGGTGTCCTCTCACTGTGGTCAAAGCATAAATTCATTTCCCTGGGCTTGACCATGTGACTTGTTTTAACCAATGGAATGTTAACAGACATGCCTAGCCCTGCCCCTCCTCCCTTTCTTCCCCCCCAGAGGATGAGACATACCTGGAGTAGAGCTATGTCATTCCAGGCAAGCCTAGCTGAGATCAGAGGAACCCCACAGATGCATGAAAGAGCTGTTTTTGTATGCCACTGAGTTTTTGTGATTTTTTTTTAAGTGCAGACGTCAATTTTGTGGCAATAATGGATACAGGCACTAGAAGAAATAGTAAATAGAACCTGGGCAGGCCAAAAATTGAATGTTTACTGCAGTCCATGTTAGAGATAAAGTGGCGGAGGCTCAGAGAAGTGAAAATTCTCGCCTGGCTGGTAAGTGGTGGAGGTGGAATTTGAATCCATGCATTCTGCCCTCAGATCCCACCCTGGAGAGAAAACACTGATCTGAGGGGTGAGAGGTGATAAGGCTAGGTCCCTTATGCAATGAAGATCCTGGCTGTCACCTGCCACTTTTGCTGAACCTCTGAGACTGTCAGCTCCCATTGAGAGCCCTCTCCCTTTGAACATACCCCTAACTTTATTCCAACAAGGATTTCTTATTATGTGCGTGTATGTGTATTTCATAATGATAAAGCACTTGTATGTCATATTTGACAGGAAGGCTTTTTTCATCCCAAGTTTAAAGCACTACTGGGAAATAATTAGCTCTACTAGAGTCAAAAACAATGGGGCCCCATCAGAAAAGACAGTCTCAGAAACTCTCAGATCTTAATTGAACAATTACCTCTTATGCCTATGAATAGTTCATTATTACATGCCCTGTTATTATTAGCTGTTATTATTGTTTTAGATGAATGCTGAGGATTTTTTAAAAATCAAAAACCATTTTCCACCACACTGTTCATCTCCCCCAAACAGACGCTGCTGACATTCCCAAATGTCGCAGTCGGCAGCTGGTCTCCACACCTTGCCCAGATAGCAGTGTATTCTGACTACTTCAGTTGGTTGGATGGGGCAGTTAAATAGTCCAGGCCTCTGTTCATACTGTTATTAATCTTTGAGTAAGGACATTTGCATGAGAATCGGGGACACCCTACCTTTATTTTTTAAGACTCCAAAATCACTGGGCACAGTGGGGAGATCATTGTTCATCCCAAGTGTAGAGATTGAAACAAAAGGAGGTGGTGGTGATGGAACAAGAGGGCAGGAAGAGGGGCACTGGAGTGGAGACCAAGCCCCTGGGATGGAGGGCGGGAGTCTGGGCCAGGAGAGCCTGAGCCACAAGTCTTGTGTTCGTGGAGGAATCACAAGAAGGAGGAAGCAAATGAACACAGATAAGGCACATACCATGTGTTAGGCATTCATCTCTCAGGGACCACGTGCTTAATTTATGGACTGGTGCTGATGCCTCCCCCGAAGTCATGTTCCCTCTTCCCTATTTACAGCACCTCATTTTATTTAGCGTTCTCACCCTGGCTCAGGCAACCACTGTGACTCTATTTCCCTTATTCGGTATTGGTAGAAGAATAGCCATGCGAACCAGTTCTGACCCGTGAGACAAGAGAGCAAGTCTGAAGGAGGAGAAAGTCTGGGAAAATAAGAGAAATATAGGAAGATACTGTCTTCTCCTTTGCTGGGCAGTGTCGGGCCTGGATGTGATGGCTGGAATGGCAGCCGCCATTTTGGGACCATGAGGGGCTGGGTGGAACAGAAACATGAAGAGGACATGGGTCCTTGATGATACCCTCTAGTAACTAAATTAATCATCCCTGGGGCCACCCTACTTTAGGGCTTCTTCTGATTGAGATAAGACATTTTATTTCTCATTTAAACCAGTGAGTCAGCGTTTCCTATTACTCTGCCCAACTCATACAGATACAAGAACAAATTTTTATCCCCACTTGAAGAAAGTGAGACCCAATGAAGTAAACACACTTGCCTAAGGGCACACACAGCCTGGACATGGGGGAGCCAGGAACTGAACACTGTCTTAGGAGGAGATACTTTGGTTGAAGGATATATATATTTTTTAACTGCACGTTTTTGGCTTTTCCAAAGCATGCACACAGTCCGTTTTCTCCACAGCAACAGGCTGTAATGGCTTCTAACAGGTGAGGACAAGGGAGGTTGGTTGTAGCTGAGATTCAAACCCAGGTTCCCAGATCCCAGCTCACAGTCTTTTTAGTACCTCAAGGTGCTCAGTGACATCGGAGAGTCCCCCTTCCTCTTAGCCTCTCCTATTTGGGATGCACCTGCTGGATCACACAGATTAGCCTTTGGCCCTGCTCAGGGTGGGGCAGCTAATCCTGAGATTGGCCACCAGGGGCCGCTGTAGTCACATCCAGGGGCCTCCTCAGAGGCCTGAGGGAAACTTGGAAGTAGGGGACATGGTTGGAAGAGCCCCTAGCTGAGCTCCCCTTAATTGTGCCCTGAGGCTTAAGACTCAGGAAATCCCTGCCTCTCCAGCACTCCATCACCACCACTACAAGGAGAGAAGCTGGCCTAGATCCACCTCTGGAGAGTCTAGGACCTAGTTGCTGTGTGCCCTCAAGCAAGTTGCCTCCCCTCTCTGAACCTCCCTTTTCAAAATAGGGATACACATCCCCTCTTCTCAAATGAGGGCTCCCTCTCTCCCTGTGAGTCTTCCCCCTCTTTTGGGTCTACTTTGACGGCGGACAAAGACCATTTAAGATGTGGTGGCCCCAGAAGTGAGGCCCAACATTTCCAGGTCAGGGTTGGATTCCAGTCCTTGCTCTGCCACAAACTAATTATGCGACTTTGTATTGCAGTTGGGAAAACCGATCAAGTCTCTTTCCTCTCGGGTTCTCAGTTTCACCAATTGCAATATAAGAGGCAGGACTCAATATTTCCTGAAGTCTCGTTTGTTCCTTGGGATGTTAATAGAAACAAAAACTTAGATGATCAAGTTAGCGAAATGCTGAATTAAAATTGAAAGGGTGTCTTGCCTGCAGGACTTTTCAGAGCCTTTAAAATGCTAAGGTGATTTGTTTCACTCCAAGCGGGAGGCGGGATTTGAATCTGTTTCTCAAACTTGTGTGATCTGGAAACCCAACTTTCCAGGGTGACAATCATCTGAACTAGGTGATGACAGAAATAACTCACCTAATTTTGGGGGCATCTCTTACCTATCAGGCTCTGTGCTGCCTGGGGGATTTGACCACCCATCTCCTATGTTCAACTCACGTGGTACGTGCTTTGTAGCATTAGCCTCACTTTACAGTTGAGAAAGAGCAGCTCAAAGTGGGCAATCACTTGCCAAAGACCACGTGCTGCTGAGAGGCAGCATCAGGATTGGAACCTCCAGGCACCACTGCCCTCTGGTGGGAGGGTGGGGGGTGCCTCTCAAGGACAAATTTGCCCTGTCATCCTGATCACACATCACCTGGTGCCATCGCAGTCTGTCAGGTGCCACCATCCCCTTTGACAGATCAGGAATTGAGACTCAGAGAGGCCACACAAGTCGTCCCCGGGTCACACATGGAGTCTATGGGATACTGATGTCTCTTCCCCTCCTCCTGCCACCCTCTGGCAAGCTGGTGATGGTGGTGATTTAAATAAAACATTTTGTCCACTGGGCTCGCCCACCTCACTGGCCACGGTCCATCTTCCAGACCCTTTAGGAGAGCCCGGATGAGCAGGCGCAGTGCAGCGGAACCTAGGGCACCTGAAACGTACACGGGCGCAGGCCTGGCTGCAGCTGGGACCTGAGCCTTAAAGTCGCTGTTTCGAGGCAAGTCAGGGGTCGAACTTGTCTCAGCTTCCCCTTCCCAGATACGGGACTGCTCTAAATGCTGGGCAATGAGTTAAGGAAACACGGAGCCACCCTGGAAAGGTCAGTGTCCCTATCGCAATCCCTCTATGCAGGTATTTGCGGAAGCTCTCACGCCCCTCTGGGGCAGCTCTGATGTCTCTGGGAGATGTGGCCATCTTTTAATAGTTGTTGTGACAGTAATTGGTAACAATATAGTCGAGGTTATGTGCCAGCCACGTCGCTACTATACTGGACAGCTTAGCTGTAAGCGGTGTGAAACCAAGCGCTGAATGGAAAGGAGGGGTGTCCCCGGAGAGACTTGAGAGACAGAGGAAGGATTGCACCTGGGTAGGGGGCCGGACCGGACGGCAGATTCTCCCCTCTGCTCCTTCACCGGCCTGAGGTCTGGCAGCTAAGATGTGGAACTGAAGGCTGGACTAAGATTCTGGAACCAAACAGGCCACGTTTGGGGGTTGGCAGTGGTTTTATGTTCTGTGCGTAGAGCGGCAGTTAAAAGCTCTAATTGAATCAGAAAGCCTGTGTTCTTTCTATCCCAGCTGCTTCTCCGTTCTCCATCCTCAGCTGTGTGGCTTTGAGCAAATCACTGCCCTTCTCTGGGCCTTACTAGCCTCATCTGTAACATGGGAAGGTGCACCTGTGTCACCTGTCGCGCGTGTGCCTGCACAGGTGTGAGGACTATATACAGTAGGTCCACACATAGCTTTATTTCGAGCGATGATGTTTCATTATCACGCTGATGAGATGCCACAGGAACTTAACTCTTGCTTATGTCAAGTGGCCTATGGAGACCTCGGTTTTGTCATACATTGTTTTGCTTCAAGTCGCAGACCCTATGGACATTAAATGAGGGCTTACTGTACCGTTTAGCGCTGCAGCTGGTGACTAATCTGCCTGCAGTGATTGTGGGTGGTTGGTAATTGCAGCAGCGATAGTGACATTCTCATTGTCACCTGTGCTGCCCCTCCAGTGTTGTCATCAAAGGTGATTGTATAAAGGATGTTGGAGGGCCCTTTGAGATCAGCTAGCTCAGCTGCCGGGGAGAAGGAACCCTGCCAAGGCACCCAGGGAGCCTTTGCCAGGCCAGGGCTAGAACCCCAGCTGGGCCTGCGGCCGGGCTCAGACTGTGCCACCCACGTGCCCCAACCTACCCTGTACACAGACCTGCCTGGCAGAGGACGGTTTCCCAGGACAGGAGGTGGGTCCTCAGGTCCCACCTGCAAATATGAGGGACCTGGTCTGGAGGGTGGTTCTAGTCTCACCTGCATCCCCTCTGGATGCCCCAGTGTGGGTGGACATGGCAGTGGGGCGCAGGATGTGGGGATCTGGGCTACGCTGACATCATGTTGGTGCTAAGGTGGTCCCTAGGATCAGGCCAACGCCCAGCCGTAATGGCTGTGGACCCTGCTGCCCTGCCCCCTCCCAAGTACCCGCACTGCTTTTGTCTCCTTGAATTCCATCTCTGGTCTGGTTGGGAATGGAATTTCAGGGCCACTCAGAGTGGCAGTAGCAGGATTTGAAACCACATCTAGCTCCAGAGGCTGGGTCGCTGGGCTTGCCTGCCTCCAGGGGCCACCCCAGGTGCTGTGACGCCCCCGGGGGTGTTTCTGCTATGTCTGAGGGTGGAGGCTGGGGAGAGGATGGTGTGTCTGGAGGCAGTCTGATGCAGGACGTGGGGTTGATGCCAGACCCTGGCTCCCTCTTCCCATCCCCATGGCTTTTTTTCACATTCTCTGTGCCCTCATCTGTAAAATGGGGATGGGTTTATTCTATGCCTGGGAGGGGTGTTGTGAAACTCAATTATGTGAGGTCAGAAAAGCACTTTGTCACCTGCTGTCTACACACTGTTTGTTTACTCCCAGTGGCGTTCCACACAGCACTGACTTACCCAGCTCGTCACCCTGCAGGACCCTGCTTCCCAGGGCATGAGGTTCTTGGTTCATTGACCCAGCTCCGAAGGGCCCAAGTCCCGCCCTGGACACGGCCCCTTCCTCTTGGAGCCTCTGTTTCCTGCTCCATGTTCTGCCAGGCTCAGGGGCCTGACTTAGGGAGGTGGACGCCCCCACTGCAGGGTCACATCCAGGGAGTCCCCTCTGTCCCCACCTCTGCCAGGACCTCACCACGCCAGGCATCCATGCAGAGCGCCGTGCATGGGAAGGGAGGCCTGCATCAGACTGGGGCTTCCCCAGTTCGCTCTACCCAGGTGTCAGTGGCGAAGGTAGGCACAGGACGTGAGGAAGAACCTATGCTGTGAGGTTCAAACCCCCAACTTTCAGATCTGCTGTGTGACCTCGGGCAGGTCACTTCACATCTCTGAGTCTCAGTTTCTTCCTCTCAAATACCCACTCCATTGCAAGGAGTGTTGAGGCCCCAACAAGACACATTGTATATGGAAATGCCCAGCACACAGGAAGTGCCTGATAAATGCTGAGCTCCCTGGGGTGGTGTTGGTTACTTGCACACCCCCAGGCTCCAGGGAATGAGGTGTGCTGGGGCTGGCCAGGGAGAAGACCATTAACCCGCCACTTTGGCCTGTCCCCAGCCACACTGCCCCCATGGAAGCCTGGAGCATGCCAGGCACAGAGGAAGAGCTGGGAAGGAATTCAGTGCTACAGGGAGACGCCACCCCCAGACCACATGTGCACTATTCAGGGAAGGAGCCAAGGGCCTGGGATGGGTTCCATCTCAGCTGCTCTACGTATGGATTGCTGGCCTGACATGTGAACAGGGCAAATGACAGTGTCCACCTCGAAAGAGCTGGAAGAGTAAATGGAACACCGAATGCAAAGTGACCCAGCACGGCGGGTGCCAGGAGGCTCAGGGCTGCTTCCTTGGGGCTCCAAGCCTGGTCAGCAGGGGAGGAGACAGCCCGTTTTACTCCTAAGGGGAGGAAGAAAGAAAACACAAAACAAGAGCTACAAAACAATCCCACAGCTGAGACGCCATCTGTGTTTTGCTTTTTTCTTTCTCTTCGTTTTTAAAACAATATAGTGCAGACCGCACTTCTCACAGTAGAATATAATGGTCAATTTTAGTATAAAAAAAAAACATTCTCAGAGATTTGTAAATGCACTTAGTGCTGGAACAGGCCTTGGAGAGAAATACAGTACCGCTTCTGGAGCGCCAGAGGGGCCAGGACTTGGGGAATTTGGGCCTTGGGGACTCAGTGGGGGGACCCCTGCCTGTCTTCCCCTGCTTGATGGGCAGGCCTTGGAGGGAGCTGGCTGGAAAAGAGTTGCACTGGGTCTCCCAGTTAAAACCAGAAGGTTGTCCCCTCAATGGCTCCTAGGAGAAACCCTGAAGAGGGCATTATGGTCCTTCTGATGGGGTCTGAGACGGCAGGCCCATTGTTAGCCCCTATGGTACCTTTGTGCGAATAGGGAAATGGCACCCCTTCCTCAAGATTCGGAAAATTGCTGTAATAAATATACAAGTCTAGGATGCAAGTGGTGTCTCCATGGATGAGGTGCCCTTGTGCAGTGCACAGCCTACATAACTGTGCCCAGCAGCCCTGTACGATGTACTGGAGAGAACGGGAAAGGTGGTAGTCTGGGGTTTGGAGATTTGAGATGAGGGTGCGATTCTTCTGTGTTGGGAGGAATGGCGGGAGGGGAAGGAGAGTCTAGAGGAGGAGGAGCAGGAGAGCCAGTAATAGTCCCTGGAGCCTCTATTTGAGTGGTCTTCACCTGGATTGGCCAGTGGAGGACATTTAGGGCCCAGTGATTTCTTACAGGCCCCCTCTGCTCCTTTTCCAGGCTACTGGGGAGCTCGTGGGGGAAGAAGCTATCTGGCCCCTGGGAGCTATTTTGACCTTACTCTGACTCGAGACCATCACCTTTCTTCCTTCATCCCACCCTGGCCTGAGCTCCTCGCCTGGGAGAGCCAGGAAGAACCACTCCTATTTTAAGTGGTTTCTCTCCCCCTGCTGCTCTGCCAGTGTGGATGGAGGAAGGCATGGACGTCAGCAGCTGCCCCCGAGCCCTCCCGGTGTCCTGGGGTAGCTGATAGGGGGAGGGGCCTGGGTGAACAAGGTCACCGGCCAAACCCCAACAGGCACGGCAGCAGCCAGCCTGGCTTCCCTGTGGGCATCAGTGGGTACAGGGCCGGGCTGGACGCCCCCGCGCGCCCCCACCCTGTTCTGTGGCCTGCCTCCCCCGTCGGTGCCCTGTCCATCTGTCCGTGCCTCCGCCAGGCGGGCCTTATCTGTAGACTGGCAGGCGGATGTGGGCGTGCTGGTGGTCGAGCAGCCGGGGCACTGCCACCGTCTCGTAGCCCTTGCCCAGCATCTGCTCTTTGATGCAGGGTGGCCGGATGTCGTTGATGAGATACTCCAGGCACTGCAGGCTGCTGCTCAGCACAGCCGTGTTGCACACGCTCTTGCTGGGCAGGCCTGACAGAGCCTCCGCGGGGGGCCCCGCCAGGTCTCGGGCCACCCCAGGACCCAGCTCCGTGACAGCCACCGCTGCTGGGTTGTAGCAGTCGCTGGTGGGGGTCACCAGCACGCTGTTCCAGGGAGCGGCAAAGTACTGGCCCACGGTGAAGCTGGTGGGCAGCCCCACGCTGCAGTTGAGGGGTGACCCACTGGCCCTCTCATACGCCCGCCCCCCGCAAGCCTCGGGGGACTTGTTGGCCACCGTGCCGCCACTGTAGGCCCGCAGTGGCTGGGGTGGTGGCGGGGGTGGCTTCTGTGGCCACAGCAGGTAATCCAGGCCGCTGTCCACATACCCTGCAGGCTTGGTGGCCCCCGCTAACGTCAAGGCGGCAGTGCTTCCCTGGCCCAGCTCAGCGCCTTTCCGGCAGTCGGGCAGGCCGGCAGCCGCCGAGTAGGCCATGCTGGGGAAGCTGGGCACAGGCCCGTGCTTGGCCGGGCTGGGGTGGGGCACGGCCACGCCCTGGCAGGCAGCGGGCACGGCGCCTGGGGCCTGGCACTGCTGGTTGAGCTGGTAGAGCAGGCTGTGAATGGAGGGCAGGTTGGAAGGCGGCAGGGCCATGCCGCGGCCCGGCAGAGGGATGACGGAGGTGGCAGTGGCAGCAGCCGTAGGCAGCCCAGGGGGCGGGGCGGGAGCCTCGGGGGGCTTGGGGTAGGCCAAGGGCCCCAGAGAGCTGGGTGCTGGGTAGGGTGCAATGCCCACCTGCACGGCAGCCGGGGACAGCTTGGTCCGCTTGCCCTCGGCGCTCTTAAGCACGCTCTTGGCAGGCCCCGCGGGCGCGGCCACGCTGGAGGAGGAGACGGCAGCCTTGACAATGGCCAGCAGGCCCTGGTAGCCGGCGGCGTGCTGCGGGTAGGGGCTGTAGCGCTGGCCGCTGGTGTCGTAGCCGTTGACGGTGCGGCTGAGGTGCTTGTGCTGCGGCACACGGATGGTGGTGGGGAAGATCTTAATGGACAGCGGGCTGTTGGCCACCTTCTCGGCGTAGGCGTCCAGCTCGGCGGGGCTTGGGTAGCGGGAGGAATGCATGGAGCTGGCCACCGTCTCGCCTGTGGGGACAGGTGAGGAGAGCAAAGCGCAGGTGAGCACCAACCTGGTGACATGGGGAGGCCTGCAGCCACACCCTCCAAAGCTCCCTAGGAGTCCTGGGGCTGCAGGGCCACCCTCCCCTCGCTCATTTCTCCTTTCATCCGTTGGCTCCTTCATTCACTCATACATTTTTAAGCTTTGGATCAACATGAAAATATGTAAGCGGAGCCGCCCACAGAAGCTTGCTGAACTTTCACCAGTGGGACCTGCTCGTATAACAACACCTAGGTCAGGGGACAGAATGCTGCTGGTCCCCCACGGGCCCCCTGTGCCCCTCCCAGTCACTAGCCACGCCCAGGTTAGCGGCTCTCTCTGACTTCTAACCACAGGGACTAGTTGTGCCTAGTGTTTGTCCGTGGAAAGAGGGACTCACGCAATGCACGTGCATTTGCGTCGGCCTCTGTCACTTAAGGCTGTTGTCTGAGAGATCCACCCGGTGGCCGTGGTTTATTTTTCGCATTGCCGTGTGCTGTTCTTGTCTGACTACATCACAATTCATTCATCCTACCTCCTGTTGACGGCATTTGGGTCGTGTCCAGTTTGACGCTGATACAAATGGTGCCCCCGCCCCCGGTGCATGTATTCAGTGAGTTCTTTTGGGAACACGCCCAGGAGCAGAATTGCTGGGACACAGGGGAGGCGAATGCTCAGCTTTCGCAGAAAATGCCCTAGCAGTTTGCCAAAGAGACGGTGCCAGGCTACACGCCCACCAGCAAAGCACAGGGGCTCCACACCCTCGATGGTGCTTGGTATGACCTGTCTCTGTGTCTGCCTGGGTGTCGTCTGATGAGTGTTCACTCCTTCTCCCTATCTCCTCGGTGCCTGCCTTTCCTCATCTGTAAAATGGGATGCTTCTGTGAGTTGCTCCGCGAACAGAGCTCAGCATGGCCGGCCTGGGGAGAGGTGGTGCCAGTGGGAGCTGCTGCTGTTGGCTTTCATCTGGGCTCACCTTGTCTTGTTCAGTCAGTAGGCAGGTGAGAAGGAGGGGTTTCACCCTCCATCCCCCAGTCCCTCCCTGAGTCTGCCTGTCACCTGCAAGGCCAGTGTGGTGGCCACTGCCTTTTTTGTGAGCTGTTGGCATGGGGCTGAAGTATGTACTTTGTGTGACAGGCTGACTATCCCCACTGTCAGTGGGCACAACTGGCCACGGGGAAGCAGGTCACTGGTGGGCAGACCCCCTTCTTTCTAAGCCCCCCCCCCCGGTCCTGAGACAACCCTCAGTGCCACCCAGGACCCTCCCTGGGTGTGGGGACTACATGAGGCAGACAGTCCCCTGCCTGGGCTTTGGAGTTGGCTGGCCTGGTTGTGGGGCTGTGTGGCCTGGTTGAGCCTGTTTCCCCACCTGTGGAACAGGGGTAATGATCCTGCCAGGTCTGTGGGGTGGCCTCGAGGAAAGACTGCGCCAAGTGGCCCAGCAGGGGGTGAGGTGCACAGCAGCTGTGGGGTGATGGTGACCTCTCTGGGCCCTTAGGCAAGGAGGACCGTACAAGTTCTCCCAGGCATACTGCCTTCCTCCCAGGGCCCACCGGTGATTCCCCGGGAATTTGGGAAAGGAGCTTCACGACGCAGAGCCTCAGTTTCATCATCTATAAAATAGGGGTGATACTGCTGCTAACGCTACCTGCCACCGTGGCTATGAGGGTTTAACCAGTCATGTGCAGGGGAGCACGTCAGCAGAAGCAGATGCTCTCCTAGTGTGAGTTCGTAAGTACCCTCCCTGTCCGCCCGGGACAAGGGCGTTCCCGGGAGAGGACGGGGCTGGGGCTTGTGCACAGGTGGGCCTGGCATTGTGGCTGGGGCAGTGTAGACACCATGTTCCATCCTCCCAGGGCCTCACCCACAACTCCCTCATGGGCTCACAGCCAGTCCGGGCAAAATTTGTGCTGTGATGGGGAGGGCAAGACAGGATGGGGACGTGGGGGAGCCACACCGAGCCAGGGCTTCAGGGATGGCTTTTCAGAAGAAAGCCCACCCCAGTTAAGGTGATGGTGAAAGGGGTGAGGAGGGAGGAGAGAAACGTATTTCAGGCAGAAGAAACAGTGTGGGCAGAGGTCCAGAGGTGGGGAAGCATGTCTGGGTGGGAACTGTAAATAGAGAGCAAGCAGAAGCCCAGAGCAGTGTGCAAAGAACGAGAGGTGGCTTGGCAAGGGGTGCGTGGGGCCAGAGCACCAGGGTAGGACGCTCTTCCTTGCAGGGCAGTGGTTCTTAAGGGGCACTCCTGTCCCCCAGGGCACACTGGCAATATCTGGAGACCTGTTTGGTTGTCACAACGTGAGGAAGGCGTGCTACTGGCATGTAGTGGGTATTGGTCAGGGGTGCTGCTAAACATCCTACAGTGCACAGCACAGCCCCCACCACAGGGAACTGTGGGCCCCAAGTGTCAGCCGGGCCCCGGGGCGTCAGCAGCCAGGGGAGGTTTTAATCGGAGGAGGGCAGGGATAGGGGCAGACATGAGTGTTAGAAAGGTCATTCGATCTGCCTTGGGGTGCAGGGATGTGGTCTGACCTAGGCAGGGCAGCAGGGAGGGGAGAGGTAGGCAGTACCAAGCACCCCGAGTAGGCTGGGGCAGTGCCCTTCCGTCCCTCTGGCCTAACCTGGGCCAGGCAGGAAGAACTGGCCACGGGCCCCCATCCTGACCCTGCCTGGGGCAGCCCCTACCTAAGTGGCCTAAAATAAACTCAGTGTGGAGAATGGAAATGTCACTTTGGCCAACGGGGGAATCTTTCTCCGAGATTGGATTTAAACTACATTATACAAGCAATTTCATGGGCACTTAGCACCGCTCGGAGAGTCCCGCAAAAAAGGGACCAGCTCTTCATTTACCAGCCATAAATCAGCAGTTGCTATAATGAGCACAAAAATGTCACTTTTATGCAATTTTACAGATGAACAAAACTGGTGAAATTAACTGTGGTAACCTACTATAGTCAGCAAAAGCGGCTGCTGGGAAAAAAAAATTTTATCTGCATGTATTTCTGTTCCTCTTAAACTCTCTTCCCAAGCAAGTTTCTGCCATTGTGGTGTGAAAACTCATTTGTCCTCACCATTATACTTTCATTTGGAGTTTATCTTGAGTATCCAATGAGCCACCAACTGTGAAAATGATTAAATCTACAAAATCTATCTAATGGATGGAATAAATTAGGTGTTTAAAACTTTAAGAAGAGGGGGGTGGGAAAGCAATGCCTGTTTCTAGTTTCCATTCATTGAAAGAAGGGGCCTACGTGGCCCCTAATTGGTCAACAGGGCAAGAGTGGGTTGGTGTCTATAGCTTTCGTTGGAGCCGATGGTGGTGCCATTGTAACGCAGAGCCTGCCCTTTGGTGAGCACTCAGGATGTGCTGGGCTCGGGGCCTATCGCTTTTCTTGGCCCCCTTTCTTTGGAGCACCTGACAACGCTGAGAGGTGGGCGGTGGTCCCCATTCCGCAGCGGAGGAAGCAGATAAGTTGTGGCATTTGGCAGGTGGCCTCCAAGACCTGCCATGCCCCCCACCCCAGTGATTCTCACCTCACAGTATTCATGTCCTTGTACGGTCCCCTCCCACTACAAACAGGGCTGACCTGCACGACCTATGAGATACCGTGGAAGTGAAGGAAGGTAATTTCCAGGGCTAGGTCATAAAAGGCACTGTGGCTTCCTCCTTGCTCATTCTCTCTTGGACGACTTGCTCTGGGGGAAGCGGCTGCCACGTGAGGACACTGGAGCAGCCTGTGGGGAGACCCACACGGGGACCAGCCGAGGCCTCCTGCAACAGGAAGCGGGTCCTCCAGCCACAGTCCAACCTTCCGATGACTGCGGCCTCACGAGACACACAGAGCAGAACTGCCCAGCTGAGCCACGCCTGAATTTCTGATCCACGGAAACCATGAGAGATACTGCATGATTCTTGACGTTTTACGCCACTAAGTTTTGGTGCAACTTGTTATGCAGCAATAGATAACTAATACAGGCTCCCATTTTACAGATGAGGAAATGGAAGCTCGCAGCTTTCTGAGACCACACCCCGGTAAGGGGCACAGCTCGAATGGGGCCTGGCCTGCTTTCCAGGTCATCTTCAGCTCCCTCTCCCGTCCCTCCCTCTGCACCCGGTGGAGGCCAGGAGACTCATGAGGTTCTCCCTCTTCTTCCAGAGAATGTGGAGGACAATCCTGAGGAGGGACCATAAAGTCAGCCTGGAGGCTCAGAGAGGCCGGAGGTGACCCCCTCCAGGGCCACACGGGCAGGCAGTTCTTACTCCTACCCTAGGCTGCTGCCTTGCTTCTAGAGACAGCTAACTCGTGGCCTGAGCCGGTCTCACCTGGACACATGGTTGGTTGGGCCTGCTCAGTGCTCTTTGGTGTTTTGGATGTAAGAACCTTCAGGTGGACAGGCAGGTCACCAGAGTCCTGTCTCAAACCTGGCCTGGCTGCCGTGCCGCTGTGGCCCCTGCTTTACGCCTTGTTCCTGCAGAGCTTTCTCCTGAGCCACCCAGGGTGCCTCAAACCCAGCCTTTTCCACCAGAGTAGCCGTGGTGGTGGCTTGGGGTCCTGGCCACTCACACCAGCCTGAGCCCCTCACCCCAGCTTGGCTGAAGGCTCTAGAGCCTCCCTGGAGGGGGGCCCAGCCACCAGTGTTCGGTGCCATTCTGTAGCTTTGCTTTGGAAAATATATTGACACAGTAAAAGGCCTCACATGAAGGAACCAGCTGAGCCTGTGGTCTGGGGAAAAACTTCTAAGTGGTGGTAAGGATGGGGGCAGCATTCACAGGGTTAATGTGGGAGGGGCCCTTGGTCCTGTGGGCCCACTGGGGAACCACAGAGCCCAGTCTCAATGCTATTTCCTCTCCGCCTTCCCTGGGTCCCCTGTTGGGCGAGGGGCCTGGGCTTCATCACCGCATGATTGCTGGGGGTTTGTCCCTCTCAGGAGCCCACCAGACGTCGGTTCTCTGAGCTGGCTTGTTCACTGCTGTGTCCCCACTCACACATACTAGGTGCTCAAGAACGTGGTATTGAATGGATGGCGAGGCTGTGGCCAGCTAGACGTATCCAGACCCTGGTCACTGCCAGTCACAACACCTGGGAGGAGCTAAGCCAGACACAGCTCCCTGGACCACTGCCTTCCAGAAGCCTCCCTGCAGCCCCACAGCCCCCAGATGTTTCCTGAGCCCAACTGTGTGGCAGCAGGCACTGCCCTGGGCCTCGGGGATGCAGCAGCTGTCAAAGCAAAGCAAAGGCCTGTCCTCGTGGGGCTGACCGCCTCGTAGGGGGAGACCACGCTGTATAACGTGGCAGGCAGTGGCTCGCCCATGAACGAGAATAAAGCGGCTCGGTGCGGTGGTTTTAAAATCTGTCCATAGAGTCTGTGACACACGCCCTACAAAGGGTGGCGCCTGATTTCCCTTCACTTGGACTAGCTGGGCGGCTCAATTCTATTGAATAGAAGGCGTGGTGTGGGTGATTTGGCCAGCACCCACCACCCAATGTGTGAGGGAACAAGCCTCAGGAGATCGCAACCCCCAGGCCGGGGCTTCCAGCAGATGCCCTTCCCACCCAGCGACATTATGGAGCAGGGCCTGCATCCTCATTGGGCCCCGTCTGTATTCTGGAACATACTAAACGGCTGTTGGACGCCATTGAGTTTTGGGGTAATTTGTCACACAGCAGGGTATTGAGGACCGAGAGTGACGAGATGGAGGAGTGCCTACTTTGGACAGGGGGATCAGCGAAGAAGCCTTCTCTGGTAAAGTGGCTTTGGAAGAAAGTTCAGGAGGTGAGGGAGTGAGCCACGTGGGTATCTGATGAACGGGCGGTCTTGGAATGGGGCCAGTGAGCGCGAAGGCTGAGGGGAGTGGGCAAGGCGCATCTGGGAAAGCAGAGTCAGCAGGGGAGGGCCGCAGAAGATGAATGCGAGAGGTGGGGGCGTGCAGGGTCCTAACACCTGTTGGAATGGCTATTGTCACAAAGACTAGAACTAACAAGTGCTGGCGAGGCTGTGGAGAAAAGGGAACCCTCATGCACTGTGGGTGGGATTGCAAATGGGTGCAGCCACGATGGAAATCAGTATGGAGGTCCCTCAAAAACTTAAAAATAGAGCTACCTTATGACCAGCAGTTCACCTTCTGGGTATTTATCCGAAGGAAATGAAATCACTGTCTTGAAAAGGTATCGGCATCTCCATGTTCACTGCAGCATTATTTACAACAGCCAAGACACAGAAAGCACCTAAGTGCCCATTGATGGGTAAAGAACATGTGGTACACAGTCACAATGGCATGTTACTCAGGCATAAGAAAAGAATGAAATCTTGTCATTTGTGGCAACATGGATGGACTTCAAGGGCATGATGCTAAGTGAAATAAGTCAGAGAAAGACAAATACTGTATGATCTCACTTATATGTAAAATCTGAAAAATATATATTTAGAAAAACCAAGCTTATAGACTCAGGGAACAGATTGGCGGTTGTCAGAGAGGCAGGATGGGTGGAAGAAATGGGTGAATTATTATTATTGTGTTATTTTTTAGTTAAAAAACAAAACAAAACAAAACCAACCTCAAGTGCCCTGTGAGGCCCTGGGCTATTGTTCCACATTGGATGATGGGAACAGAGAAGAGCTAGGACCTGACCCGGGTTTTAACAGGAGCCCTCAGGCTGCTGGTTGGGAAACAGGGCTGGAAAAGGGGCATCAGGAAGAAGTCCTGGGAGTAGCCTGACGGTCCCCAGGAGATGGAGCACGCAGGAGGTCCTCCAGCAGAAATATGCCCTGCTGGGCATTAAAACATAGCTTCTAGAAGGCTCTGACAACAGACAAATGTGTACGGTAGAGGTATGTGGAAAGAGGAGGTTACAAGGGGGCTGGCTTTGCCACATGAGCCTTGGTCTCCCTCCTTCCCCCTCAAAGGGGTTCGAACGAAGATTTGAAGAGAAAAGCCCCAGATGCCACCCGGGTCGCGGCCTGGGCCGGGGCATTTGATTTCTTCTCTGTGCTTTTCTGTCATTGCCAGTGGCAGCCACAACCGCCCGTTGCTTTAGGGTAGGGGGCAGGCTAGGGCTCCCATTCCTACCCGGTGTCCTATCCTTGGCATCTGCGTCATGCAGCCCAGTCAAAGCGTCCTCTGTTTCCCGTGGCCTTGAGCCGCCCAAGGCCCTTCTTTGCTCCCTGTCCGCTCTCATCAGGCCAGGTCTGCTCCTGGGCAGAGCACACAGGGGGGTTGGCAGCCTTTTGAGAAGGCAGGGGGACGCGAATGCCAGCTGAGTCACAGACACCTGGGTTCAAATCCTGGCTCTGCCACATACTGTGTGGCCTTGAGCAAGCCGCTGCCCCTCTCTGAGCTTTGGTTTCTCTCTTGTGTAAAAGGCGGACAATGCTATTGCTGCTGCTGACCTTGGAGAGTTTTTGTGAGGACTGTCAAGGCTGCCTACCCTCCGTGGGGGCTGCGGTTGTTGGTGATCACTTCACTAAAGCCTCTTCTGCCGCTTCCACGCTCCCAGCTGCTTCTCCCTGTAAAACCCTCCAATGAGGCCGTCTGTGTGTCTGAACTACTCGGTGCATTCGTGGCCCCGGCCACCTGGCTCAGACCTCCCTCTGGCCCCTGGACGATGTCCTCTCACATGCCGACAGCCACCCTCTGGGTTTGCCTCTGGACCAGGTATTGTGCCAAACGCTCAGTCCCCATGGCGGCCTTGGGAGGTGGGCCCTGGGTTTCAGGAGAGGAAGTCAGATGTCCAAGGAACAGGGTGTCAAGCAGGGGTTGCAAACATACATGCCCACGTTTTTGCTGACCACTGGAGGACAGATGGGCTGGGAACAGCTAGAAAGCCCAGGAAGAGCAGCTGAAGTGTTCAGGGAGGGCGTGCCCTGCCCAGGGACATTCACTTTTGAAACGATGTTCAAACACCAAGCAGGGCAGACCATACACCTGGTGGGCAGGGTGAATGTGGCCCATGGGCCACCAGTTTGAGACCTCTGATGGCACAGAAAGGACTTGTGAGCCAGGATCTGAGCCCTGGTCATCCATCTCCTGGGCGCCTGCTCTCAGTTACTAGGTACCATGGATGCTGGGACTCGGGCCAGTCTCCCAAGCTCATGCACCTTCCTTTGCTAACCCAAACCCCACGGGTCCTTTAGTGTCCAGCTTGCATGATTCCTCCTTGAGCTGACCCCCTGGACACCCTACTCCTATGGGCTGTGTCCCTCTGTCTCCCACGTCCCTTGCCCAGATGGGAAGTGCCCCATCTCTGGGTCCCACCTGTACCTGATCCAGAGTGATGAATTCGGGGTCGGGTGGAATGCCCGCACCGTGCCTGGCACACAGTAGAGGGTTGAATTATGTGCTAGAAGAATGAAGCAAGAGGAGTTGCCTACACCTTCCTTATCTGCTGGCTCTGACCCTGCAGATCTCAGCCAAGATACCCCCCAATCCAGGCAGCTTTCCCTGACCCCCAGACTATAGCTGTCTGTTGGTTTGTCTCCTAGTCTAGATTTGGAGGCCTTTGAGGGCAGGCCCTGCTCTTGCTCAGCATGCCTAAAAGAATGGGTGCAGAGTCCAGCAAATCCCGTTTCAGTGCCTCTGAGACAGCCGCCAGACAGAACCTGGGCTCCTGTGTGCAGAAACAAAGGCACCCGGCCTGTGAACTGCCCCACTCTCCGCCTCCGCCTGCATGGCCCCCATCAAAGCCTCGTCAGGAAATTTTAAAAGGCTGCTGTGAGTGCGGGCTCGTCATCTCTGCCATTAACTTAATGTTATGGGCCTTTTACAGGTGCGTTAAGTAGACATGGTTATTAACGAGTATATTAAGCCAATTAAAAGCAGCCCTTTGTGTGAGATTTAATGTTGCTACAGGGAGACATGAAAGTGGGGCAGGACTCAGCAGTGCCCTGCCTTTTGGAAACTGAGCTGGGGAGAGGCATGGGGGCTCTACTGTAGAGACCACAGACGTGAGAGGCTCAGGCTCTGGCTGGAGTCGGACTGTGGTGGTTTGACGCCCAGCGTTACCACTTGATGTGGGTGACCGTGGATAGTAATGTGATGTGACCCTCAGTCTCTCGTCTGTAGGGGTGACGGGTGGACACGTCATAGTTGCCGAAGTCGGTGCAGTTCTCTGCACTGTCAGGCAGGGGGTGCTTGCTCATCGAGGGGCTGGTAGAGGTGGGGATGGTGGTGGACAGGGCAGGGGTACAACGCCAGCCCAGAGTGCCTGGTCCCACACTCCAGGGTTCTCTGTGGCACCCCCGGCATCTGCCATGGAGGTACAGCAGTCTGTCAGTTACCATCCAGCTGAACGCAGGTTCCTATGAATCCACTGGACATACCCCTGCGGAGGTCGCTCCCTCAGCAGACCTCAGATTTTTTTGGCTGTAAATGGAGCTAACTATAGCTTTCCCAAGGGAACGGTGAGAGACTTAAAGTTGTGCCAGGCACACAGTAGGTGTTTAGCGAATGCCATTTTTCTCATGCTGTTGCAAGTTTTGCCTATTGCCTTCTCCCGTAAGGCTCAGGAAGTCACAGTGGGCATTATCTGTGTGGAGAGGGTGGGGGAAAGGGTGTCCAGGGCTGCTCCAGGACAGAAGGGGCCCCTGGGCACAGGGCCTGGCCCCGGCCTGCAGGGAGGAGCAGCCCACATCTGCATTCCCCTTGGCCGAGACACTCTGCCCTTGGAAGTGGCAGCCTCCTGAATGCTCAATTAACGTGACACTAATTAGCTGGTGGCACCGGCAGAATCCCTAATGAGGCTGCCCAGGAGAGGGGCGGGGCAAGGTGGCTGGGCCAGGGCAGATACAGTGTGCTCTGGCTTCTGCTGGGAGGGCTGTGGTGAGGGGCAGAGCGGCTGCCAGCCACCCTGACTGCCCCCAGCTCCCGCCTACTGACCGGGGTGTCCGTCCACGGGCCTTTGGTGTCAGCCTCGAGTGTGAATCCAAGTGCCCCAGTTAGTAGCTGGGGAACCTCAGGGAAGTGACCACAGTTCCCTGGCCTCTGTTTCCCCTAAGGGGACAGAGAGATTAAATCAGAGGGTAGAGTCAGAGGCTTGGTGCATAGAGGGGGCGTAGAAAAGGCTGGCTGCCTTCCTCCTAGCTCTTTCTGGGCCAGACTAAGCAGTGCAGGGTGGTGGTTGTATCGTTGGGCACTACACAAAGGACCGTCTCTCATTCTCCACCCAGGTGTGTGCACACATGCGTGTGAGCTCAGACACACATGCCGAGGGCCGTCCTGCGGGTGCTCACAGGCCCGCGTGTGTATCCACACACGCCTTCCACACCCGCTGGCCCGGGCGGGAGCTCTGCGGTCCCTCATCCATCCCCAACCCGACTGTCCTGCCCCTCACCTGGGCCTCAGTTTCTCTTATCTGCTCCCTGTCTGGGCTCTCTCTTTGGGAGTGCACTCCTTACTGTCTCCCTGTCCCCAGGGCCCTGGCTGGTCTGTGTTCCTGTCGAGCCTGGCAGCTGCTTTTGCCCTTTGGAACTGGTGCTTCATCTCTCCCTCCTTTATACCTACCGCTGCCTGTCGCCATCCACACCCAGGCCGGTCTGGCTCCCCTCCCCCGCTCCCCACGCCAGTCTCAGTCTCCAGCTCTCACTCTTGGTCCCTCCTGCCACTGGTCCCTGCCCTTCCCCCTCACGCTCATTCTGTAGCCACATCTGTGGCTCTCGAATCTGGAT
The DNA here is from genome assembly GCF_964194185.1 of Rhinolophus hipposideros. Classification (NCBI taxonomy): domain Eukaryota; kingdom Metazoa; phylum Chordata; class Mammalia; order Chiroptera; family Rhinolophidae; genus Rhinolophus; species Rhinolophus hipposideros. The sequence continues at coordinate 13,540,309 of NC_138070.1, forward strand.
ACTGGGCCATTATAAGTGCTGCAGACACCGTCTCTCACTTTTTGGCTCATCTTGACTATTGTATGGTATATTTTGCTGAGCTGCAGTGTTTAATTTTAGTATGGTGCAACTGGCCTTTTCTTTATTTGTGCTTTTCTCCTTCTCAGTTTGCCAGTACTTTGTATCCTGAGGATGCTAGTCTATCATTTTCTTCAAAGAATATGGTTCTGTTTTCCATGGATAAGTTCCCCCTTATCCATGGGTTTGCCGTCTGTGGTTTCAACCACCTGTGGTCTACCACAGTCTGAAAATATTAAAATGGAACATTCCAGAAATAAACAATTCCTAAGTTTTACGTTACGTGCCATTCTGAGTAGCACGATGAACTCTTGCACCGTCCCACTCTGTCTCACCTGGGGCGTGAATCCTCCCTTTGTATACGCTCGGCACCCACCCGTCACTTAATAGCCATATTGGTAAGCAGAGAGAGAGAGAACGCATTCACATAACTTTTATTATAATATATTGCTATAATTATTCTACTTTATTAGTTATTATTGTTAATTTCCTACTGTGCCTAATTTATACATTAAACTTTATAACAGGTATGCAGGGATAGGAAAACACATAGATATAGGGTTTGGTAGTATCTGTGATTTCAGGCATCCCCTGTGGGTCTTGAAACGTATCCATCATGGGGGGATAGCCGATCAGGGGGGAACTACTGTATTAGATTTTTTGCAGTAGATTTGTAGTCTGTCTAGAAGTCCTTTTTGTGTATGTGTGAGTTAGGGCTCCAGTGTTACTTAGCTATATGGGTAACCAGTTGTCCCAGCATCGCACATCCTACCCCAGTGAGCTGTAAGGCCCACTTGGTCCTTGATTGAGCTCACAGATGTGTGGATCCACTTTTAGATACTCAGCTCCATTCCTTCGTCCCCTCTTACCCTTCGCTGATTCCGTGGTCTCAGCCTTAAGCCATGGCACTCTCGGTCCTTCCACCACCCTTGTATTTCATTATCAAAAGCGCCTTGACCTTTCATGGCCCTTTGTCCTTTCCTTATCGACTTCAATGTCAGCTTTGCAAGTGACACACACAGATGGTCAGGATGTAGGGATTGAACTGAATTTTTTCCACATCGAATCTCTGTCCATGTGCATAGTATACGTCTAAGTTTATTTAGGTCTTTAAAAATAGAATTGAATAAACATATTTTTCTCCATAGAGGTCATTTATCTCCTTTGTGAATTTATTTTAGATTCCTTAATAAACTATAATAGTATCATAATTTAGAGAAAATGGAAAATTCCTAGATAGACACAAACTACCAAAATTGAATTAAGAAGAAATAGAAAATCTAAATAGACCTAGAACAAGTAAAGAGATTGAATTAGTAATCAAAACACAACCCACAAAGAAAAGCCCAGGCCAAGATGGCTTCAATGGTGAAGTGAACCCTACATTAAAGAAGAATGAATGCCAATTTTCCATAAACTTTTCTAAAAAAGAGAAGAAGAGGGAACCCTTGCAAACTAATTCTGTGAGGCCAGTATTACCCTGATTGCAAAACCAGACAGAGACACAACAAAATAACTGTAGACTAATATCCCATATGAATATGTATGTAAAAAAATCAACAAGTTGCTAGCAAACTGAATCCAGCAACATACAAAAAGAATTATACGTCATAGCCAAGAAGACTTATCCCAGGAATGCAAGGTTGGCTTAACATCGAAAACTCAATTAACGTAACACACCATATTGATAGAACAAGGGACAACTAACTACTACATGATCAGGTACAGAAAAAGCATTTGATGTCATCCAACGTCCCTTCATGATAAAAACACTCAACAAACTAGGTTAGAAGGGAACTTCCTCAACCTGACAAAGAGTAGATAGGAAAAATGCACAGCTAACATCATATTTAATGGTAAAAGAGAGTGTTCTCCCTCTAAAATCAGGAACAAGACAAAGATGTCCACACTTGACACTTCTACTCAACATTGTACTGGAGATTCTAGCCATGGCACTTACACAAGAAAAAGAAGTAAAAGGAATTCCTATTTAAAAAGCAAGAAGTAAAACTGTGTTCACACATGCCATAATCCTGCACAGAAAATCCTATGAAATCCACTAAAAAAACCATTAGAACAAACAAGTTCAGCAAGTTTACGGATACAAGACCAATATACAAAAACCAACTATATTTCTATACACTCACAATGAACAATCCAAACTGATATTAAGAAAACAATTCTACATGCGGAAGCGTCAAAAAGAATTAAATACTTAGAAACAAATTTAACAAAAGAAGAATCTGAAAAACAGAACACATCGTTGAAATTAAAGAAATTAAAGAAGATTTAAATAAGATTTAAATAAATGGAAAGACATCCCATGTTCATGAACTGGAAGACTTCATGTCAAATGGTAATGCTCCCGAAATTGATGTACAGATCCAACACAATCCCTATCAAAATCCCAGATGGCTTCTTTGCAGAAATTGACAAGCTGATTCTAATATGCATGGGACTCAAAAGAGCCAAAACCATCTTGAAAAAGAAGGACAGAATTGGAGGATTCACAATTTAAAATTTCACTACTTACCACAAAGCTACAGTAATAAAGACAGTGTCGCCCTGGCACAAATGTAGACATACAGATCAATAGAATAGAATTGAGAATCCAGAAACAAACTCTCACATTTGTGGTCAATTGATTTTTGCCAAGGGCACCAAAACAGTTCAGTAGGGAAAGACTGGTCTCTTCAATAAATGGTGCTGGGACAAAAGGTAGCCATAGGCAAAAGAATGAAGCCAGACCTTCTTTCTCACACCACACACAAAAATTAACTCAAAATAGGTCACAGACGTGAAGGTAGGAGCTAAAACTAGAAAATTCTTAAAAGAAAACACAGCAAATTTTCACATCCTAGGATTAAGCAAAGCCTTCTTAGATATAACACCAAAAGCACAGGTAACAAAAGAAATTCTGACCTCATCAAAATTAAAAGGACACCATGCTTCAAAGGACACCATGAAGAAAGTAAAACAGACAACCATAGAAGGGGAGAAAATATTTGCAAATCATGAATCTGGTAAGGGACTTGTATCTAGAATGTATATATAAAGAACTTCTACAACTTAATAAAAAAGAACCCAATTTAAAAATGGGCAAGAGAACAGAATAGACATATCTTCAAAGATCTCCAAAGGCCAGTAAAGCACATGAGAAGATTCTCCATATTCTTAAGTCATTAGGGAAATGCAAATCAAAACCACAATGCGATACCGTTTCATACACACTAGGATGGAAAGACCTGGTAAGTGTTGGTGAGAATGTGGAGAACTTGGAAGACTCATACACTGCTGGTGGGAATATAAAATGGTACAGCTGCTTTAAGAAGCCAGTTTGGCAGTTCTTCAAAAAATTAAGCATTGAGTTAACCATGTGACCCAGCCATTCCACTCCTAAGGTATGTGCACAAGTGAAATGTAAACATATGTCCACACAGAAACTCGAACACATGATTGTAGCAGCATTATTCATAATTGCTAAAAATGTGGAAACATTCCAAATGTCTGTCAGCTGATAAATGGATAAATAAAAGATGGCATAGCCACACAATGGAATACTATTCGGCAATAACAAGGAATGAAGTGCTACAACATGGATGAACCTTGAAAACACTACACTAATTGAAAAACAGCCAGACACAAAAAGCTACATATGATTTCCATTTATATGAAATGTCCAAAGCAGGTAAATCTGTAGAAAGACAGAAAGTAGTTTAGTTGTTGCCTCGGGTTTGATGGGGCTGTAAATGGGTATCGGGTTGCTTTTCGGGGTGATGAGGAAATGTTCTGGAATTTGATGGTGGTGACTCTTGCAAGGCTCTGTGAATTTATACTAAGAAGTCCTCACTAGTACACTTTGAATGGGTGAATTGTAGGGTATGTGTGTTACCATACACATAAAGCTGCTTCCTAAAGATTGTAATAGTATCTTTTTGTAACCTGTATTTTCCAGTTCTTTGTGACAGGTGTGGGGCAGGAGCATGCCAATCTGGCCTGTTGCCTGCTTTTGTAAATAAAGTTTTATTGGAACACAGCCATGCCCATTCATGTCTATGCGTCTAGGAGTTTTCATGCTACAGTGCAGCAGAGTTGTGTGGTTAAGTAGAGACTGTGTGGCGTGCAGGGCCGAAAATCTTGGCTCTTTACTGAAAAAATGTGACAACTTCTGTTTTACAGGGATACAATTGCGTTCCTGTGTTGATCTTCTATTTGTGATCTTGCTGAATTCTTACTCTCTTGGGGTCTCTATGCAGATAGTTTTACTTCTCTTCAATGCTTGTAACTTGTTATTTATGTTTCCTGTCATATGCGCTGGCCAGGACCTCTGTACAATGTGGAAAGGCAGTGATTTGGATCTGTCTCCTCTGATTTTTATCTACCCTCAGGCCGGCTTGTTGTGGTTTGTGGTTGAATACTCTGTAATAGATGAAGGGAGTTGCCTGCCTTCCTAGTTTGCTAAGAGCTTATCTGTATTTGTTAAATCATAAAAGGGGGTAACTCTGTCCAGCCCTCTCCTAGCCCCTCATCCCTGAGGCTGTGTCCTCTCCTAGGTCCCCTTCCCATGGCAGGGGCGGCACTGGACCTTCCTTCCACCCGCCCCCCAGGCTGCACTTAGCAACAGCTACATAATTGGATCTGCTGTGCGGGCAGAGGTTTGTTTTTAATTTTATTGGAATTTTAAATTGCTTTGTCTCTTCCGTATTTTATTAGTGTCAGTGGAAGCAGCTGCACCTGCAGGAATGCTGGGGGGGCAGTGGCCCCAGCCTCTCAGAGTCAGGCTGTTGCATGAGGGTGGGATGAGGAGTGGGAGTTGGGGAGAAGAGCTGCTCCCTGATTTGGGGGTAGCAAGTCCTTCAAAACTTCTCATCAAGTTGAGAGAGAGGTCCGTGGAACCACTTTTTCCCTGTGGGTATGAGTGGGCAGAGGGGCTCCCACCCTCTGGAGGGGATGGGGGCAGGTAAAGTGTTTGAGTCCACATGCCCAGGGGGTTTCTCTCCTTCTGTTCTTATCCCCACATCATAGCGGAGGAAACTGAGGGCCAGAGAGGGCCGTTCTCTGTCTTGCCCAAGCCCACGCCCCATGCAGGCCAGACCCAGACCTTGACCCACAGACTGTGTTGGTCTCAAAGCCTGTGCCCTGGGGTCTCATAGGGAGGAGGGCAGGGTGGGCACACTACCCTCCCTTACAGAGGAGCAGCCTGAGGCTGCATCACTTATATAGGGTGGCAGAGTGAGGGTGGAAGCTTGTGTCAGTGTCCTGGGGTAGCTGCCTCCGCTCCCCTCCTTGGCCTCCATGGATGACAGGTCCCTGAGTACCGCCCCGCCCCCACCAGCCCCCACAGCGCCTCTCTGGAGCTATCTGCACAGCGTGTACTTTTAGCAGCATGTGACTCAGAGTTTACGTATCAACATCATGATGAGAAAGTCAAATATTTATTAGCAGGGAAGATCCTGAGCAGCTGAGAAAAACAGGCTTCGGTCGCAGGAATGGGCAGGTCCTGTTTGGAATCCAGGGACTCTGGCCAGCTGGGAGTAGTCCAAGATCTTAGGCCTGAGGTAGGGGACAGGGAATGGGCTTTCCCTCCCCCAGCATCATTTTTTCCTTTCTTTTTCTCCAGGTCACTTTCTCTACTCACCCAGAACAGGCTAAGACAGCCAACTCCCAGGCTCCCCTACCTGCCTGACCTCGGATCCTAGACAGGTGAGCTGCCATTTCTGGTTCGCTGGCCATGTTGAGGGCATATGTGGTGGCCATATCCTCACGTAGCCCTGAGTAGTCAGGCTCTCTGATCCCATTTTACAGGAAGCGTGGGGAGGAGATCTCGGACTGGGCCACATCTTCCCCCCACCGGGCTTCTGACATTAGCATCACAGGTGGTTAGAGCTGGACAGCTTCTTAGGGCCATCTGATCTGAACCTTCACTTTCTAGAAGGGGGAACACAGGCCCTACGAGGCTGACAGACTCATCCAAGGTCATGCTGAATATGGATGGCCCAGTCGAGACCTTTCTCCCTTGGTGAGAAACACAGCCCAGTTCCAGGTCTGTTCCTGAAACCCTGTCTCGATTTTGCCCACAGGCCACAGGGACAAGAGGGTGGGCTTAGGGCCCGACTGCCCACGAGGAAAGGGCAGGAGCCTCCTCTGCCAATTGTACAGGCCTTGACTGGCGGCAGGGTGCCCAATTCAATTTGCTTATCTCCCTTCCTGCCTCCCTCTTTCCTGTGCTCTTCAATTACAGGCAGAGACAATGTCTTTTCCAATAAGTACAAAGATATCAAAGAGGCTGAGTGGGCAGGGGCAGCAGGACGTCCTTGCTAGACCTCCACACTCCCTAGTTCCAGCTTCGGACCAGTCCAGGTCACCAGGCCCAGTCCCAGCTGGCAGCAAGAGGCAGGGCAGGCAACCCGGGCAGCTGGACAGCAGCAAGCAAAGGGGGAAATGCACAGATCCTTTGAGCTAGCAAGTCCATCCTGGAAGAATTTTTCTTTGCACAGATACACATGAATACAAAGGACGTTCATTACAGCACTGTTCAGAATAGCAAGAGACTAGAAACAACCTAAATGTCCATCAACAGGGGTATGTTATTATTCTGTATCCAGGCAATGGAATACAGTGCAGCTGTTAGAATGAGGGCGCTCTTTCTGTCCGATGGGGAATAATCTCTAAGATATACTGGTAAGGAAAACAGGCAAGGAGCTGAGAAGAGTGTGTGGGGGTGCAAATGTTTACTTAAAAGGTATTTACTGCCCCTCATGCATGTGTGTATTTTTCAGGGGGTATTTAAGAATACACTGGTTTTCTCTGGGAAGGACAGTTATTTTTCATTCTAAATTCTTATGTTTTCTGAATGGAGTGCCATAGACAACCTATTTACTGAAGTATTTAATTTTAAAAAGGCAATGAGATGTGGGGCGGCCGGATGGCTCAGTTGGTTAGAGGGCGAGCTCTCAACAACAAGGTTGCCGGTTGAAAATGGCAACTGGACTTGGAGCTGAGCTGCGCCCTCCACAACTAGATTAAAGGACAACAACTTGACTTGGAGCTGATGGGCCCTGGAGAAACACACTGTTCCCCAATAGAATAAAGCTAAAATAAAATAAAATAAAATAAGGCAATGAGATGTTCTCCCTGGAGATCCCATAAAGAAGTGAAGGGGGCTGGTCATGAAAAACATTTTTCCTTGAAACTGAAGGCCGTTCCAGATTGTCTGTCATTGTTCTGTTTTTGATGAGACAAATATTTCATTAAAGCCCTGTTTCTGAAAGGACATCAGAGGACCTTCAGTTCTGAGGATGTTGATATAATATCTTACGTCCCCTTTCTCTTCCTAGAAATACCCTGAAAGCAACATGGAACAAAAGCACAAGCTCCACTCTTGGCAAAACTAGAAGATCACTAACCCCCTAAACAAACAAAAAATAGGTGGCTAAGCTGCCCAAAGCAATGGCCATCAAGTGGGGCTAAGGGAGGAAGCAGGAGGAAGATGCCACAGCTGTAGATTTCAGAAAGAGCCAGAAATGTACACGTCCTAGATGTCAGGGGCACACCCTGAGGTATAAAATCGAAACTCCTTTGCAGCAGTGAAACCTGGGGTGCATCAGCTGGAAACAGAGCTTCCTTAGACCCACTTGGTTCCAAAGAGCAAAGGAGGTAGGGATCGATAAGAAATCAGATAAATATACCATATTTGCAGGAACCTGTTTGTCTCTGGGGCAACTGGAGGGAAATAGCTGGGCTGGGAGAAACTCACCTCCTCTAGAGGCAAATAATCAAAATTGAACCAGCATAGGGCTTAATCAAATATATACATATATATATATATATGAAAAGTGAAGGAAAGGCAAAACATCAGTAAAGTAATGGATGGCAAAAATAACCCCCCCCCCCAACTAAAACCAAAACACTTCCCAATGTGGCCCGAGAAGAGATGAAGATTATGGCTAAATATTTCATTGTGAAGGAAAAAGCTTAGTAAACAATTGTTTCTATAAAGCAAAAACACAAAGCAGATATACAAGAGAAGAAAACTCATTGCAAAGGGGGAACATGGAATAAGTGCAAGAAAAAAAAGGCACAGAAAACACAGGAATAAAACTGAAAAAAAGAAAAGGAAATAAGGAGTTAGAACAGTTTAATCAGAAGAGAATATATAGGGAAGATGGGAGAAAGACAGCCAATCTAAGCTTAACTGGGAAAGAAAGAAACTGAAATAATACAAGCTTTGGATCTGCCTGTCAGAAGGGCACAGTGCTGTGTTCCAGGAAAAATAGATAGTCAACCCTAAGACACATGCTAGTCAAGTACTGACATGAAAGATATGGAAAGATCAAAATGAAATACAAAGGAGAAAAAAATCAGGGTTCCCCTTCTCCATGGCAACATTCAACATTAGAAGAGAACAGAACAAGGTCTATAGAAATCTTCAAGGAAACAAAGTGGCCCAGAGATCCCTTTTGACTTATTCAAGTAGAAAAGTGACAGATAGACAGTTCTGAAGATGCATGAACTCCAGGAATGCTGTTCACTTGAGACCTTAAGCCACAGACTAGAGGGCCAGCTTCAGATGCTGGGAAAGGAAGGCAGAAGTACTGGTGGTGAGCGCTGACCCTTTTACCCATAAGACTCAGATTGAAATTATTGGGAGACAGTTGTAATGTAACCAGATGCTATCATTACAAGCCCTAATAACAGAAGGGAGGGGACAAGGAAAGGAGACAGTAATGTAAGTACATGGACGTCCTCATTTTTAATAGTTGGGATCAAAGAACATCATTTAAAGCTGATGTCAGGTAATAGAGGTTTAAAGGTTTGAAATGAACTACAAGAAAATGTTGTGCAAAGAAAAAGAAAATACAGTTGGCTCTCAATCAACATGTTTTGTATCTATATGATATGTATTATATGCTGTATTCTTATAGTAAAGTAAGCTAGAGAAAAAAAATGTTACTAAGAAAATCGTGAGGAAGAGAAAATACATTTACAGCACTGTACCTATTGAAAAAAATCCATGTATATAAGTGGACCCACATAGTTCAAACCTGTGTTGTTCAAGGGTCAACTGTACACTAATTACATCACATTGTTCATCTTAGGGAAAGTAATAGATACTGTTCCAAAGAAATAAAGAATTAGGGATTATTTAAAGTTACGCCAGTAGAAAAACACTAGCCTTCCTCATGATTAATATGTGTACAAAAGAATACAAAAAAACACAGATCACATAGGGAAAGACTTTTAGAAGCAATTAAAACAAAGCACAAAATGATTGAGTTAAGATGAGACATCTGTCATATCAATAAATGTGAATGGGCTAAACTCTCAAAAAATTTAAAAAGGCATTCAGATTGGATCACAAAATTTAATCCAACTCTATAGTATGTGAGTCGATCTAAACAAAATAATCCAGAAAGGCTGAAATAAAAGGATTGGCCAAAAGGTCTCAAGAACAATGTGAATTAAAAGAGCAAAGGTTATCATCTTAACAGATAAAATTGAATCTACCCCCAAAGTATTAAATACAGCAAAGAAGTATGCAATTCACTATGAAGATTTAAGGTATTAATATCTATGTGTTAAATAACATTGTATCACCACTCCGAAGGCCAAACATACAGGTACTACAAGAAGAGAAAGGCTGGAACACAGCCGTAGGCATCTAATTCATTTCTCTCTACATGACAGGTAAGGATATAGAAGACCTAATTTACATAGTAAATAGGGTAGATGTAATTAGTATACACCAAAATCTGAATCCTGAAAACAGAACCATATCTTCTTTTCAAGTCCCCATGAAAAAAAGTCTCAAAACTCACAAAAATGACCATATATTGCAAAGAAAACTTTGGTAAAGTACAAAAAGTAAAGATTATAGACAACATTCTTTGATCATAATGCAATAAAACTAGAAAAAAACAAAACACAAAGCACCTATTGCCTGCGTAAGGGGTGGAACTCAAATGAGCCTTAGGTCAAAGAAGAAATCAAAGCCAAAATTATAAAATACCTAGAAAAAATGATAATACTACGTATTAGAACCTATAGGATATAGCTAAAGCCGTGTTCAAAGAATTCATACCCTTAATTTCCCCTTTTTTTCCTTGTTTATCAGTATAAAGATTTAAACCTCTATCTCAAATTAAAAAATAAAGAAAACAGGAAGAAAAGCTTAATGAAGGCACAAATTAATGAATTAGGAACCAGGAAGGGCTCTGGGTGGTGAACACACAATGTGAGATATAGATAATGTATTGCAGGATTGTACACCTGAAATCTATGTAACTTGACTAAAAATTGTCACCCCAATAATCTTTAATATAAACAACAACAAAAAAAGAAACCAGGCAGAGGTAATTACTAATAAATAAATCCTAAAGATGAATCTTTGGAAATAGGGGACAGATAACCTCATTAGCTAACTAACCTAATTGAGAAAAAAAATGAGGGGGAAAAAGTACAAGTTATATAATATGAGAAATACGGCGAAATAATTTTGTTCAACCTCATGCAAAGAAATGTGAAAACATGGACGAAATGAATACTTTTCTAGAGAAATGTAATTTACCAAATTCATTCTAGGAACAGAACAATTAACACAAATAAATTATTACAGAAGAAACCAGAGAACATTATCAAAGAGCTACTCACCCAACCCATATAAAGGCACTAGCACAGAATGTTTCAAGGAGGATCAATGGATCTTTAAAGAACAGATAATCTATTTCTACCTACACTGTTACAAAATCTATTTCTGTTTACACTGTTACAAAGCATAGAGAAAGAAGGAAATCCTCCATTCTCTTTAGGAAGTGAGCATAACACTGATAGCAAAACCCCCCAAAACACTGTTCCAGGAAAAGAAAACTAAAGACTATTCTCATTGATGAAATTGAGGCAAAATTCTTAAGTAAAAGAGCACATGCAATCCCTCAGTAATTATAAAGAAATATTCACCATAACCAAGTGGGATTCCACTAGGAATGCAAGGATGGTTCAATATTAAGAAATCTATATCACTATTTCAATCAATATATCAAAGGGGAAAAAACTATATGATCATTTTTAGAGACACTGAAAAGTCATTTGGTAAACTTCAACTTCCATTCTTGATTTTTAAAATTATTAATAAAGCAGGGATAGATGGATGCTTATTTAACCTGATAAAATATCTGCCCCCAAAACAGCATTTTGCTAAAGGAGAAATACTAGAAGCTTCTCGTTCAAGTCAGGGACAAAGCAAGAATATCTATTGTCACCATTATTATTTTTCATTGTTCCAGGGATAGAAGCCAACACTATTAAAAAGACAAAGAAATTAAGGTATAAAACTTCCAATGTAGGAGGTAAAATGAGCATTTGCAAGTGATATGATAGTGTAACTGGAAAACCTAAGAGACTAAATTAAAAAATCATTACAAACAGAAGATTTCAGGAAGGTGGTAAGACTTAATAGCCTTTATATAAACAACCTCCATTTATGGAAGAAAAGACTAGCCAAAAAATGCTATCCAGAAGACGTAAACTTAGAAAATGTACAAGATTTAAATGAAGCAAAATATTAAAACATCCCAAGGGACGCATGGGAAAATCTGAACAAAGAGAAGGGTATATCATGTTTTTGAAGGGAAAGACATCGTCCAAAAATGGCATTTCTTCCTAAATTAATTTATAAATTGAATGCAGTCCCAGTAAAAACACAAACGGGATTTTTGTTCTTACCTAGATGATTTCTATAGTTCAGACAGAGAAACAAACAGCACATCAAGGAAACTCTGCATGGGGGGCAGGTGAATGACAAGGAACACACACCACCAAATATTAAAATATGTTTTACACACGCTACAATATAGATGAACCTTGAAAACATTCTGTTAAGTGAAAGAAGCCAGCCATAAAAGGCCACATACTATGAATATACGATTCCCTCCTTACGAGAGTCCAGAATATGGGAATCTATAGAGAAAGAAGTAGGTGAGGGAATAAGGGAATGACTGCTAATGGGTAAGGGATTTCTTCTTGAGGTTATAAAAATGCTCTAAAATTGACTGTGGTGATGGCTGTAAAATTCTGTAAATATCCTAAAAACCATTGAATCGTGCACTTCAAATGGGTGGATTGTATGTGAGTTACATCTCCATAAAGCTGTTTAAAAATGTTTAAATGTATTATAATGCTACAAAAATGAGAACATTATTGCAGTGATGCTTGATGAGACTTGAATCCACAACCTCACACCTGACACCAGATAAATTACAAAACAATCGGATTATCAGATATTTTAAAACTTAAAATGTAAAAGAACTAGAAGAAATCCTGTGGGAGAAGTTCTGTGGTTTTTGTTTTGTTTTGTTTTATTTTTAATAATTTCAGCATGAGGAGGGGCATTATAAATATGACACAAAAATCCAAGGTCTAATTCCATCATATTCAAAGCGCTCCTACAAATCAGTAAGGACAAAAACAACCCAATTGGGAAAATGGACCAAAGCGATGACTAGATAAGTCGGTCAGACCACATCTATCAAAATTACAAATGCACATACCTTTGACACCGTATTTCCACGTCTAGAAATTTATCCTGTAGTTTTAGTCACACCTTTGTGGTTATTTAGCAACAGATGGGATATGGTTCTACTTAGGGGACTAGTCAAATAAATTATGGATCATCCTATATGGCAAAAGAATAAGGAAGCTTCTTAGAGGCTGACAGGATAGGATGATAGGATGTATTGCTAAGTGAAAAAGTGAGGTGCAGGACAGTGTGTACACACATTTGATGGGACGTGCATAAAGGACACACAGGAAGCTGACAACACAGGCTGCCTCTGGAAGTAAATGGGGCTGGACAACGTGGGGAGAGGGAGGCTTTTGTCTGTACACCCTTTCATTCCTTTTGAATGTTGGACCACGTGAATGTATTACCATCTCTGAAGACACATATTAAAAAGGAAAAAAGCACACTGCTTTTGTGTAAGCACACTGCTAAATAGGATAGGTACTAGGGCGGGGTGGGGACTGAGGTGCACGGGGGAGGGGCGTCCCCTTTAAAAAGGCAATCGTTCAGTTCTAACCAATGGCTGCTACAGGACCACAAGCCTGTTTCCAGATCCTCCGATTTTTTGTCAAGAGACACTAGAAAGCCAGATTTTTATACAAATCGCTCTGTTTTTAAATGTTTCCAAATTCTTCACAACTAAAACAACAACAACAACAACAAAATCCTAGGGTGGCTAAAAATAATCTGATCAGAGGGCGTGGGATCCTATCCCACGGGGACAGACCCTTGGTGGTACCAAGTCCAGCTCCTGAATCTGACACATTGAAAAAGCAAGGCCCCTAGAGGGAAAGGAGACACAGCGAATCAGGCCCTGAACGGGGATTCCGTTCAGGGCTATTTGCTTCCTCCTTATTCTACTCTCCGCTAATGCAGGAAAATGGTGGTGAGCGAGACAGACATGGCATCTGGTAGGGTCACAGGGGCGGCTGGCATTGGGGCCATGGTGCTGGCAGTAGTTAGAGAAGGCTGCTGGGAAGGCGGTCACACCCAGTGGGAGCTGGCCAGACAAAGGGAGTGGGTGTAACTGTGGGGGAGGGCCTCTGAGGAACCAGCACTGCATGAGCAAAGGCCGAGAGGAACACAGCAAGCTCCACACAGGGCTGGCGTGCGAAGGGCATTCCTTCCCTGTGTGGGTACTGCCCTGCAAAGGTCTGAGGTAAGACAAGGCTGGTGTGTCCAGGAACAGAAACAGAGCCCTGTGGACTCAGGGTGGGCAGAGGGACGGGAGAGGCAGAGGGGGTATTGTGCAGGGTGAGGGCTCCCACTCACACTTCCGCAGCTCCAGGCTCTTGCTCGGGCAGGCCAGGTGTTGGCCTGGTGGGTTCTGGGTCCTCTGCAGACAGGCCAGCATGGCTGAGCTGGGGGCCTGCGGTGCGGCACGCTCTGCAGCAGGTTCCCTGTGAGGAGGGACATGAAGTGCTTGTCACATGGGCTGCCATGCCCACCTCCCACCTCCCTCAGCTGGGACTCCCCGCCAGCAGCCTCCCCACTACCCTGCAGAACATCGGAGACTTTCTAAGCAGACACCCTTCCTGTTTGACAGATGACACTGAGAGGTATCAAGAGGCTGCTGCATGGCCTCACAGGAAGGAAAAGAATCCAGATCTCCTGAGTGGTGGACTTCTACCATGACGGGGCCAGAACTGCTCAGAGGGTGGGTCACCTCCCCCAGGGTGGCTTCCCTGATGCCACAGGCCTGCTCAGCTCCTCGCCCGTCTATGTTTCCTTCCAGGTGGTGGCTTCCAGTTCCTTCGTAACCACCTGGGAGCAGATCTGTAGTCCTGCCCCCTTCAGCCTTGAGCTCATCAAGGGCACAGACCCCGTCTGGTCATTTTGGAAGCTGCATGGAGAGGTGCCCAGGAACTGCCAGTGAGCGCATGCGTGTTCCAGTTTATTGAAGCTGGCCTGCCTCTTGTCTGGGGTCTGCTCACATCACCTTGGAGGGCCGATGTCCAGGATGGCATCCCGGAGAGAACGAGGGGGGCTCCCACCCTGACCCATGCTGAGCTTGGCCTTGACCTCAGCCTGAGCCCTGAGCCCAGGTCCCAAAGGGCCACCAGGGCTCCCTGACCGAGTTCCCCACCCCAATGGACAGGGCAGCCCTGGCAGGCTGGGCAGGCGTACCCATAGCTGGCAGCTCAGATGTGACTCCAGGCAGATCCACGTTTGCTCGCTCACCCAGAGTCAGATGCCCAGCGTTCATATGGAAATGCACATTTATTCTCACAAAACCCACTTTTCTGAGAACCCAGAGTCCCTGAGGAGCAGGGTGTTACAGGCAAGGCCTTCCCTGGAGGCCATGGGAGAGGGTGGGGCTTTCCCTGCCAGGTCTTTCCCTTCTTCTCTTCTTAGTAAGGAGACAGCAGGCTCAGGGGTGAGCTGAACACTGGACACCCCTGATGGCCAACCAGCCTGGGCACCCCATCCCTACGACCTCCTGACCCCACACCACCCCCATGCCCAGAGTCCCAAGCAGCCAAGCTTGGCCAACTCAAACCTCATGCTAGTTTTAAAAAAGAAAGAAGAGAGTGTGTGTGGTGGTGGTGGAGGGACCGGGGGGGTGGGGGGGGGTTGGGGATTGGGGGGCGGTTTAAGGGGAAGAAAAGGAAGTTATTTAATACTAAACAGGTGTCTGGAGCCCTAAATTCTGCAGCTTTCTTCTAATAATGAAGTATTCATGAGGAAAAGCCTTTTTTCACTACTTTCTTAAGATACTAATTTCACAACAAGCTCCTTGTTACCACGCAATTATTCCAATCTTGTATTTCCCCGAGACGGTTGCAGCCTCCTGTCTGTCCTGGCCTCTTGGTAAATGAAAGACAATCACGTAACCACCTTTCATTATGCTCTATTTTACTTTCAGCAAAGGTACCCTGAAAGAAATGATTTACACTGAAAGGGACTTTTATTCAGTTTCAAAACCAATTTTCTTCTATTACTGTCTAAAAAAAAAAAAAACAAGAGCGAGAAAGTAGAGGATAGATGGGGGAGGGTAGGTGGTTCTCATCCTTCCCCCACCCCCCAATCGCCAGCTTTAACACAGCGACGACGTAATAAAAGCTACAGTATCCACTTTCTGGCTTTGATTTCTGGTAATTTTAAAATATGCCATTACAATCAGGCAGAAATTATACAGTTTAAAAAGGGAATGAAGTGGGGCTTATTGCAGAGATGAAAACCCTTGACTGAGGGAACGAGGCACCGGCTCCTTGGGGACTCGGGACGTGAGCAGGCGGCAGGAACAGGCCTCACTGGGGCCCTTTAGGACACAGCCGCACACCGTGGACATGCTCTGCTCCTCGCGGACACTTGGGGACACTTGGACATGCCGTCCACCACACTGGGTGTCCACGCACACGTACTCACTCACTGCATGTCTGCCTGCACAGGGGCATATAACTGCTGCACCCTTGCCCACACCACGTGACACACCCCTCCACACCGTCTGGCACCTTCTCACACACACAGAGGCAATCTACAGACACAGACATGCACACCTGGAAAGCAAGAGGCCAGTGGCAACCCCACGGCACAGCTTCTGTCCCCCACTCCAGCCAAGGGCAGCCTCCACCTCCTGCCTCTCTGATGCAGGGGTTGGACAAGGCCAGCGCTCCCATCTGTCCCAAGCCTCTCCCTCCACAGATGGGGAAACCCAGGCCAAAGGGAAGCGGCACCCTGCCCAGTGGCACCCAGCAGGCAATGGCTGGGGGAACCTGCCCCCTCACCACTGGGCTACAGTGCTGCCCACAGCCCGGGGCAGTGCTGGGCTGGAGAGGAGGGAGGACAGTGACCCAGTGCCTGAAGAAACCTGGGCTGGAAGCCCGCAACCTCTGCAGCCCAGCTCCCGCTGTGCACCCAAGGGAAGAGACTGCCCCTCGCTCACAAAAGGGGCTCCATGACCCCTCCCAGGTCATTTTCCTCCAGGGTCCTGGACTGGCGCAGCCCCATCCTCTGGCCTTTCCCAGAAGCCCAGACCCCCACACGTCCCTACTGCCACGCATCCCAGCATGCTTTGCAGCTGAAAAGGGCAGGCTGGGGGCTATAATTGTTAGTAGGGGAGGGGCAAGCTGTATGTTCTGGGGCCTCTCTGGACTCCCTCTCCTGTCCTTCCAGTCGGACTCTGGTTTGGAGAGGGCACTGATAATGGACACCCAGGCAGTTGTGGGAGGCAGGAGGTCATCTACCCCAAGTCGGGACACAATTCCCCTGAGGCCTCAGCTCTGCCTTTCCAGTGCGGTCACCTGCATTCATCCCCCGTTTCTAAAGGCCCCCCCCCGATTCCCCCAACTCACTGCCCATTCTCCTAGGAACCCCGTGTCCTGCTGCTGGGGAAGGTGGGGGGCCAGGGTGGGAGGGGGACAAGGGCCAGCTGAGCATGAGGACGAATGGACCACCACCTCCAGTTTCTGTATCATCTCCATTATCTACATGCAAAACGAAGTCAGATCCCTCTTCTTGGCCTTAATACTTCTGTCTGGCCTCACACTAGAAACCAGCCCTCCTTGCCTGGCCCTCGGGGCCACCATGACCTGCCACCTTCGTCTCTCCCAGCTTCCTCGTAGCCCTCCTGCCAGCCTGGTGCCTCACACCTCTAAACCTTTGCCTGCGCCGCTCCTTCTGCCTACAGCACTGCTTCCCTGATCCACTTTAACTTGGACTCTGGCTCCCCACCTCTGGGCATCTGCCTTCACAGCCCTCATCACACCGAGCTGTAACTGCCAATTTTCATGTCTGTCTTTGTCCACTGGACTCTGAGTTTCTCAGGGCCAAGGACCATGTCTTATTTGTCTTTCTCCCCAGTGCCTGGCACAGTAACCTTTCAATAAACAGGTGCTGAATGAATGGCTGAATCAATGAACTGGTTATTATCAGATGAAGTGACAGAGGCCCAGAGAAGCCAACTGCCCTGCACAAGGTCACACAGCAAGCGGGGGACAGAACTGGGGCAGGCACCTAAAACACTCTTGATCCTCCCGTGACCCCACCCTGCCCCTTCTCTGTTTAGCATCATCCCATCTGCAGAAAGCCAGCCCTTCAGAGCCCCCACCCACACTCATTACTCCCCCAGCCAGGGACCATCCTGGGAGCGCTGCTCATTTTAAAACGCTATCTGCAAATCGGGCTGTTTATAAGCCCAAGGTCTTTTGTGACTTTAATAATAAAAAAGGGGAGGGGGAGGGGGACGTGTCGCAAGCCTCAATGATTAGAATGCTTTGGCACCATCCCTGACATGGGGGCTGATAAGACACCTTATCTCAGAGGCACCCCTAGGAAAAGGTCCCCTCCACCAGATAACGCCCCCAGCTGTCGATATGCCCTTTCATAGCTGAGGATTTAGATAAAGGAAATGTGACAGGGGAGGGGAAAGAAAGCAAGGAACTTTTCAAGTCCAAGGAGGAATTGAGTCTGTGCTGTTTGCCTTGGCAGAACAATGCATAGGAAGGAGAAGGATGTCTAAAGCCTCTTTATTTTTATTTAAAAAAAAACAACCAGAGAATTGGGGTCTGGGGCCCTGCCTGCCTTTTGTCATCTCTCCCTTTCTATCTGGCTTTCGGGACCCCCAGACCAATGGGAGGAGGTGACGCGAGAACAACAATCCCCCCACAAGTAGCACGTTTATCAGGTGCTTTCTCTGTGCCACACCCCACGTACATCCTGTCTGTTATACCTCGCCACATTCTCCTAGCCGCTTCTGTGATCCGCTCTGTTTTCAGTCCCATTTTACAGATTAGGAAACGGTCACAGAGAGGGGAAGTCATCTGCACAAGGTCACACAGCTTTCAGGTGGCACAGCCCGAGGGTGTCAACCCCCACCAGAGCTGCACCCTCAGCCCCACTCTGTACAGCCCGCACCCCTGGCTCCATCGTGGTTGGGGACCTGCCAGCCTCCAGCTCCCAGACAGCTAGGCAGGAGGCGCAGAAGCAAAAGCCTGCTTCTCCCCAAGGCCCAAATCGCCTTTGATGCTACTCCAGGAGGGGCTGGGGTCACAGAGAGGGAGGAGGTTAGAGGAGGGGAAGGAGGACAGGCTCCCAAGGAGGCCACTTATCCCATAAATATTCACGGAGGACAAGTGTAAGGCCTGCCTTGGGCACAGCAATACTGAGATGGAGAAAGCCTAGGCCCGGCCTCTGAGAGGAAACTATTTTGAAGTGGCTGTTATTTCCCCACCCATCATTCTCATTCATTCATGCATGCATGTAGGCAGGCAGCAAACACTCCCTGAGCATCTTCTGTGGGCCAGTCCTGTGCCACATGCTGGGAGAATGAAAATTGGTGGGTGTCCTACCAAAAGGGGACATCCAACCAGACTGGCTTCCCACTCCCAAAACTGGCCCATTAAAAATGGGCTGGTTCCTCCCGCTGGCCTCCAATGTTTCCCTGAAGCGACAGGTGGGCAGAACTTTCCCTGTAGTCAGCAGTCTGCCCCTCGCCATGCTGGGCTGGCCTTGGAGCCTTGGAGCAGGGCGCAATGTGAGTACATACTCAGGCTCCCCAGCAGCGTGAGGCTGGGATCCTAGGAAGGCCAAGGAGCATGCCACTTCCAGCCCCTGTCCTTCCTCTCTCCCTGGGGCTGCCTACTCTGGCCTCTGTGGCTCCACTCAAGGCCAAAGACTGGCGGTGGCTTGGAGGCGAAGGTCATGCCAGTCCGGCCCTTCCTAGCGTCTAATGAGACTAGGAGTTCAGAGAGGAGGGCCAGCCCTGGAGGCCTCAGGGTGGCACCTGCCAGCCAGTGCCAAGCACTGGGGTTCTGATTGACCTTGAAGAAGTCCTGGCACCTCTGTGAGTCTGTCTCCCTCACTGAATCTTGATGGGGAGTAGGCCAGCAGACGGTAGGAGGGCCATCCAAGTCTGCATGAGGGGATATTATCATCTGGTTTGCAAACACAATCCTAGCTTTGTGCAAGACACAGGGCTAGGTCCTTGGCGCACTGGCACACAGAGGGGTTTCTAGAAGCAGTCCATCCTTGAGGGATTTAGAATCTTGAGTGGGGATGAGACACGAAGCTAGAAAAACCCAGCAGTTCATGTACAGCAATTAGTGGAGCGTTAGGCCTAAGCGAAGGAGATGCCTGTTATTCCCAGGGCCTCACAACATTGCTGTACGTGAAGCCCATTCTCCTTCACCCAGGCCGGGCCACAGAGTCAGTCCCCAAATGCAGGGAAGAATTTGAAGTGGTGGCAGGAGGCCCAGGGCCTGGGGAGGGGAATGAGCAATGGATTGGGAGGCTGGGAGAGCTAGGGTCAGATCCTGACTGGATGGCCCTGAGTGGGTGGCTTTTTTGCGTGGTTCCTACCACCACGAGCCGGGCCAGCATGAAGCCTCAGAGAGCTCAGTCCTCCTTAAACATCGCGGGCGGGATCTGCCTGCTCCTGGCCAGAACGGAATGAGAAACCCTCGCCCAGGAGTGCCAGGGAATCTGGGTGCCCGGTCCCCCCCCAACAGGGGGATCCACTGTCTGTCTTTCTTCCTCTCCTGTCTCTCCCTTTCTCTTACTGTGTCTGCCTCCCTGTCGTTCTCCTTTCCCACCGTCTCCTTTCTTACTCCCTTCCTGACCCCACTCTCCCCTACCCTTTCCCTCTCCCCCGCCCCCACTCTATCTCTCTGCAAAGCAGCCAGAGGAAAAGCCCACTCCCAGCCCCCTCCTGCCGCTCCCTCCCCCACCCCTGTTCCAAGCCTGAGGCCTTCCAGGGGACCCTGTTAATAATTAAATGTTAATCTAAAAAGCAATTTGAGCTGCGCCTAGGCAGATCTGGTTAGAGATTACATTAGCATGGCGGAGGAGAGGGTAATTTTCTTTAACCCCTCTCCTGCTCTCTCAAGCCTGGGAATCTTTAAGTCACACTGGCACTGCTGATTAAACTGGCGCAGGGCTTGGCTGTGGATAAGGGGCCTGTGAAAAGTGATTATTTCCCACTGCCATTTGGGCCACAGCACGAGAAGGGGATTTTCACTTTCGTTTTTTTTAAGGCGGGGATGCGGGGGGCATTGCCCCCGTTCAACAGGAGGCCTCATCTACTGCCAAGATTACTGCTGCATTCATCCCCACCATTGGAGGTCTCTCTAAAATGCAAATCTGGACACAGAACATACCTGGCCCCCTCTGGTCCCAGGACAGAAATGCCAGTCTCTGGTTGGGCGACACCCCTCCATTCAGCCCTCACTCACTGTTCCTAGCACCTCATCTGGACCTGGGTGAGGCACGGGAGCTACAGAAACTGGCAGGTCTGGGCCCAGGAGAGGCCAAAAAGGGAACTGACAATCACTCATTCTGGACAGAGAAGTCCCAAGGCAGGCATCCCCCAGAAAACACCTCACCGCCACACTGGCAGGCCTTTGCCCACGTAATCCCTTCTGTTTGCAAGGCCTTCCCACATCTCTACCCCTTGAAATTCTACTCGGCTTTCAACGGAAGTCCAGGTTTCTCAAGGGTGTCTCGGAGACATGTAAAGTGCTTAATGAACGTCTGATGAGTAATCGACTGAATAGGGCTCCTCGCGTGCCTCTCCCTGACCAGTTCCCCCTGGGTTCAGGATGCTAGGACCAGTGCCCGTGCAAAGCAGGCCCTCAGGAAACCGTCAGCTGAAGGAAGGATGGGCGAGAGCCTGGCTCGGGGAGGCAGGGCGAGGAGGGGCTCAGGAAGCGTCCAAGCGGAACGCAGGCCTGAGGTCTGGGGGTGGGCGGCGGTCCGGGCCTTCAGCACCACGGCCAGATCCCAGCGCAAGTGCCCTGGAGAAAGGGGCGGGGCCAAGCCTGGGAGCATAGTGACGTCAGTCGCCATGGGAACTAACAGTGTATCTGCCCTGGGCAGCAGTCTAACCTCTCCGAGATGGCATGACAATTAAGCACCCACACGTACTGTGCGCCAGAGCCTGTGCTAAATGCTGAGGTAGTGACAGACCCTGATGGAGAAGGGAGTCAGAGGGGCAATTACATAGCAGGGTAACAAGCCAAGATGGGAGTGTCAAGACAAAAGGACAGCGCTGCTGTCTCCTCAGGTTAGTCTCCACGGTACTATACCCCCTGAGCTTTATCTCTTAACTAAATCCCAGCTTTCCTCCTTAACTCTGTGGCCTATGGCAAATTCCTCTGAGCCTCAGTTTCCTCATCTCAAAGAGGGGTTAACTCCTTACCACAAATTAGTACAAATAAAGTGCCAGAGTCATAACAGTAACTTCCTAAGTGGTAGCCATTATTAGTATGATTTTTTATTATCACCACAATCATCGCCATCAACAGGGAAGTTGGTAGGATACAGCCAAGTGAAGAAGGCAATGGGAGAGGGTCCCAAGCAGAGGACTGTACAGGCAAGCATATGGAGACGTGAAAGAAATTGGTGTGTGTGGAGAAGTTGCAGCAGCTTCAGGTTGAAGAAGAAACCCTCTTGGTGAATAATAGAGAGCACGCCATCTGTACAAGGCCAGGCCGAGTCACCATGACAGAGGGGACAGGCGCAGGGACCCCCACCTCAAGGTGGGGCGATCAACTTCCTGTGGATAACCGCTGGTTCAGGGCAGGGCGAGGCGAAGAGAAGGTGCTCGGTGGATGTATTGGGGGGGCTTATATGAAGGCTCAAAAGCTGCCCCCTTCAGTGATGAGGTTAAAGGGGCAGTCGTTGCCACTGGCCACAGACCTGGTGGCCCTCTCCTAGAGCCAAGGTCCCCCCAGGGGCAGCACCTAGCGAGTGAATGGGGGGCTCATTCTCATGCAAATGATCCTTTCGTAAGCCCTAGAAGGGGGAGCAAAGCACCTGAATCTCAGACCCCCCCCCCAGCTTCCAGCCCTGAAGCATTCTTCCCTGACAGCCAGAGCTCAGGGTGGGAAGTTTGGGGTGGGGCCAACTGTACGCGTCATTGGAGACCTTCCCTCGCCTAGCTCTGGCTTTGGCTCTTGATGACAAGTGCCATCAAGTCTCCATCATCACCCCCCAGAAAAGGGGTGGGGGTGGGTGAAGCTGGGGATCAGCACAGCAGTGTTCTGACGCTACACTGAGGGCTGAGGGAGCTCAGGGGAAAGGCCTCAACCCAGCATTTTTGGAGAGAGTCACAGAACCTTCCTGAAGGAGCAACATATTAGCAGAGACCAAACGGACAGTGAGCGTTACCAGATGACACAGGATAACAGGATAACAGCTGGAACTGTGTGTGCAAAGGGCAAAAGTAAGACCCATCAAGGACCTGGGAGGGGTTAGCTGCTCCCAGCTATCCTCTCACCTGTTCCCCTGCCCACCCCCATTCTTGTACCCACCGTTCCGGCTTAACTCAACGACAGGAAAGGAGAAAATCTAACAATCAGAGTAATAATAGGAGATAGTTTTTATTTCCAGTGTTCCCCATGGGCTCAGCACTTTACAGACATCACCTCATTTAACCTACCCCCAACTCGGGAGAAAGAGAGAATTATTATGGTCACCGTACCCACGAGCAAACAAAGGCCCGAGGCAGAAGGGGCTGCCGGGGACACGGGCTGGTTGGTGGAAACGGCAGGAAAGCCTCGCAGAAGAGAAGGGAAGAGGATTAGACCCCAAGGAGAGAGGAGGAAGGGAAGAAGACTGGGCCCCAGCAGGAATAGCCAGGAGTGCTTAGGGGAAAAGAGGCTGAGAAGCCGAGGTGGGAGGGGAGGATACAAGTGGCTGGTGAAGGCTGGTCTTGATTTTAGCCTGAAGCCAAGGTTCAAGAGATGCTTCCAGAGGTCAGGCTGGTGCAGAAATAAGTGGAGACTTGGGGCAGGGGCTGGGCAACAGGACAGGGCACTGGAGCCCAACAATAGAACCAACACACACACACACACACACACACACACACACACACACACACACACACAGAGGAACCACACACGGCTTCCACCCTTTGCTGGGCTGGGTGGGGAATGCAGTATCTCTAATCCCTTTTTGGGTGGAGGAGCTCCCTGTGTGTCATCAGGCCGCAGGGCACCCCAATAATAGAGAGCACTGGGGTGCAGGGGCCAGACCGCCTGGGTTCCAACCCTAGCTACGCCACCACCTGGCTGCGTGACTGTTTATCTCTGGGGAGTCTGAGTTTTCTTCTTTGTGCTTCTCTGCATTTCTAATTTTTCTACAGTAAACATGCATCATCACCTTTCTTTCAACTAGCTTTTTAAAAGGGATTGGACCACGGACGGCCAGGATGCTGGGGTATACTGTAAATTCACTGACGTGACAGGAAGCAGCTGCTCCGGGACGAGGCAGTGGCAGCCAGGGGAGGTGGAGATGGGTGAGGAGAGAGGCTGGAGGACAGGACAGCTCAGAGGCTTGGAAATCCAGCATGGAGAGAAGCAGTGAGCTTTGTGGGGGCAGCGGGGGGTGGGGGGGGGAGTGAGATCCGGTCCAGCCAGCCCTCCAGCAGTTCCTGTCAGCACTTTTCTACAACAGACCCCTGCTCCGATCACGTGCCCCATCACCTCCCAGCTTCCACACGGCCCAACACGCCATTCTCCACCCTGCAGAGGCCAGGCTGAGCCTCTCCATGAGGAATTCACTGCCTTCTCCGCTCAAAACTCCCCCACTGGCTCCCATGGCCTTTCCAATAATATCCTCAGAGGCCTTGCGTGAACCTCTTCCCCTCTCCTTCCCTGGACTGTCCTTCTCCCCCGGGTAACCCTGCTCAGCTGCCCTGCCTTTTCTTCTGGTCCTCTAACAGGCCAACTTTGGTTGCGCCCCAGGGCCTTTGCATTGGCATTTTTATTTCTACCTAAATACTCTACTACAGTGCTCTCCCAGAGAAATGTAACGTGTCATAAATTGTCTAGTCGCCACAGGAGAAATTATGTTTAATAATTTATTTTATTTAATCCAGTATATCCAAAATGGTATCACTTAAAAGTACAATCAATACTCAAATATTTTACATTTCTTTTTTTCACACGAAGTCTTTTAAATCTGGGGTGGATTCTACACTTACGGGACATCTCAGTTCAGACTGGGTAGCAATCTCTGTGCCAACTCAGCCTCCTCATTCACCCCTCAACTCAAATATCACCTCCTCCAAGAGGCCCTCCTTGATCCCCCCATGTAAGTCGGCAACCTCTGCCCTGGCCATTATCCCGTCACCATTGTAGTTCCTTCATTGTTATTACCACTCTGAAATTATTTTACTGATGAACAATTTAACATCTATCTCCTCCACTGGAGCACAGATTCAGCTGTGTTTGCACACTGAGGCACACAGTAGGTGTTCAGGGTAGGCAAGTGGTAGAGGATGGGAGTCAGGGGGCGCAGCTCGGGGCTCTTGTACCCCTACCTCATTCCAAACTGTACTCTCAGTGAGAGGCTGAGACCAGTATGTATGTATGTATGTGTACCCACATGGGTGGGGGACGTGTACACACACACACACACACATACACACACACACACCCTCCCCTCTCCCCCCACTTATGAAAAGCAGGCCCAGAAGATGGGCCTCCTTTCAAAATCAGCCCCGCGCAGAAAAACGGCTGTGACAGCACAAAGCCGAGATTGAATCAGCGACGGGCCCGATTGCCTGGTGACGGTTACAAATGATCTGATGTGGAAAAGATGGGATCAGATGTGCGCAGAACGGCTGCTGGGAGCCCCCACAGGCCCGACAATGGGCTGCTGGGCAGGCAGGCGGGCAGGTGGCTCCCAGAAGCTCAGGCCAGAGCATGCCGATGGGTACAAGGCCCAGGACAGGCTCAGCAGAGAGCAGGCCCGTCAGTGCTGTCGTGTCCCTGCCCCAACTCGCTCACGTGAGCCCTGCTTGACCAAGCTGGTCATTTAGGCAAGGCGCAATCAGACACGTCGTGAATGCTTGACTCCCGGCAAGAATGTCCCCCTCATGAGACCAAGTAGACAGCTGAATTTTCCTTCATCAGACTTGTCATTTCCAAATACTAAAAGGTGAATATTATTTTTGTAATAGGGGTGATAAAAGAAACTTTGCCCTCCTTCTTGCACCCCACCAGCCCCCAGCTTTTGCTCTCTGAGCCTCAGAAGGGGGGCTGGAGGGAGCCAGGCCCCCCGTCATTCACAGTTCCAGGACGGCCACTAGAACTGGCCAAGGAGTAGGGCAGGGGTCTGAACCCCTGCATGTGCAATCCCCACGTTCTCAACCAACTGCCATTGAATGTCATCTTACTGCGACCCTCTCCACAGCTGTTTGAGGAGGTTGGGTTCCAAGAGACCACATGGCTTGCCCAGGGGTGCCCAGCAGTGCAGTGGCCACGCTGGGGCCTCACAGACGCATCTCTAGCCTCTTTCTACTTCAAGGCCAGGCACACAGCATATGCTCCATAAATCCTCACTGAACCAAGGGATACATTGGGGCCTGTTTTTCCCACTGGCTCCTTGTATGGCCCAGGGCGTGCAGGTTTCCTGTCCTCTCTGGTCATCTGCCTTGATATCTCTCCCCCCTCCTTTCACTGAAACCCGACAAACCCCTCCGCACATCTGGAACACCTGGACACCCAGAGAACCGAGAGAGGGCTCATCAACACAGTGGTGAGTGGGCACAGGGGCAGGGCTGGCAGCAAGAAGGCATAAGCCACCTCTCAGACTTACTGTCACATGCCCCACCCCCAGCCGTGTCCTGGAAGCACAAGGGTTGGGAAACTTTGGAGAAGGGGTGGGCCCCTTAGGAGGTGCAGGCAGGGGCTGCTTCACCCAGCAGTGGCCACGTGCTGGACACCACATCTCAGCCTTGGGCTCATCCTGAGAGGTGTGGGCGTATCCTCTTCTCCTGTTCTCTAGTGGGGAGCAGAGGCTCAGAGAGGATGAGCGTTTGTTGGTGGGGTTTGGCTGTGGAGCTGGGTCTATGGGACTCTCGTGCCTTGGCAGGGCTGTGCCAAAGGAAGGCTGGGATTCCAAGTGGGTACCAAATGTCCTACAGGACTGGTCACCTCCCCCAGGTGCCACCCTGGTCCTGAGGGGTTGGCATGACTGTAAGCCAAGAAGCTGATGCCAAGGGGATGTTCTGAGACCAATAGACTTAGCCCTCTACCACCACAACCGGGATGGCACCACAAATGGTCCTTGCTCTCCAGACCTCGAGGCGCTGCCCGCCTCAGCTCCTGACTGGCGGCATCCAGAGAGGCCCAAAGAGCACCACGGCTAAAGCGCAAACCCAGAACTGCTGTGTTTGAACCCTGGCTCTGCCACTTACCTCTCTTACCTCTCTTACGTAAGTCTCCATCTGGAAAAGGGCTAGAAGCCACACCTTCCTTTCCTGGCCGTCGTGAGGACGAAGCCACATAACTGAACTTTGAGTGCAATCACTCACTCAGGGACAGTGGCTACTCTCACGGTTGCCCTTCCAGGTCCTTGAAATCCTGCCCGCTAGGTGCCCACTGTGCCAGCAATGTCCACCCTCAGCTTTCACTGTCACGTGCCAGAGGTCACAGCAAGAGGCTTAGAGAGGTAAAGAGATTTGTCCATGGCCACGCAGAGCAGGAAGAGGACACTGGGGGTGCGTCTGCAGCCCTGGCCCCGAGACCCTTGAGCTCCAAGACCTAAACCTCAACTCCTCCCAGCACAGTTGGTCCTTCAACTCCTAGGGACAAGCCCCAACTATGCCCAGGGGAGCGGGGATGGCTCAACTAGCCAAAGCTTGCCTGTGCACCTCCTGTGTGCCAGGCTGTGGGACTGGAGAAGAATCAGACACAGCAGAGATGATTAGGCTCACACCTAGCAAGCCCAGCCCCGGGTCAGACGGAGCTCCCAGGGAGCCCAGAGAACGAAGAGGGGTTGTTGCCAGGAGCGGTTTCCTGGCAGACGGAGCCTCTGAGCCCCTCGACTGTGTGATCTGGGGGCAAGGGCGGTGCCTGGCACAGAGCAGGGGCTCAGGGAGTCTGGTGAGCCAGGTCTTTCCGGGCCAGCTGCATGGTGGAGGGGTGAGGGCGTTCTGGTGGAGGGACATCCCCCCAGTGACAGCCGCCAGACGTAGCACATTGCAGTCATTCACTCACCGAGTCCTAACTTCCCTGGGGCAAGGACTGTTATTATCCCAACCTTTCAGGAGGGGAACCTGTGGCACAGAGGAGAAGCCGCTTGCCCAGAGCCATCCAGTAAGGGACTGGTGTACCTGGGATTTGAACGCATATTTGGCTCTGCGATCATGACTACCCACCCGCAGCCCCTCAGCATGAGACAGCGTGCAGGGCAGGGGTGGAGGGTGCGAGAGGAGACTGGACACAGGCTGGCGGAGCTCGAGATGGGGAGGGGCCTTGAAGGCCAGGCCCACCATCCATGGGCAAGAGGGAGCCACAGACAAGGTGTGGTGCTGGCCCATCTGGGTTCAAACCCCAGCTCTTCCACTCACCAGCTGTGCAGCCTTGGGCAGGTCAGCTAACCTCTCTGTGCTTTAGTTTCCCCATCTGAAGAAAGGGGTTCAGATCGATGAGGCTGAATTTTGCCACACAATGAAATTTGTGCGTTTATTAAATTGGGGGGAAAAACCCTGAAAGCTGGTGAATTGAAGCAGTCCCCATCGGGTTTGGGGACAATCTAGTTGCTGGGCCTAGGGCACGTTTTGGCCCAGGGCAGTGGGCACAGCCTGGCATACCCCAGCCCAGCCCTGCCAGGTGGGTGCAGGCCTGGGGAGGGGAGGCAACAGCGTCTCAGCCTCACCAGCGCACGCGCCAGCATGTGCGTGCGTGCGGCTGTGTACGTTGCTGCAGCAGCTTCTATGCAAACATGTTAATTTGTTTTCATTTTGTGTTTTTTTTTCCCTCGCAGGATAATTGGGTGAGTTTGAAGTCTTGGCGAGGCTGCTGATTATAGCTATTTGGGTGGTGCCCTCGCAGGGCTTGGGCCCTGCCTCTGGCAATGAAGGCGGCAGCGTCTGGGGTTGTCTTGAAGGGTGTGTGGAATTGCTACTGGGTTCTAGGGGCTCTTTCTGGCCGGGGATGGGGGGGATGGGGAAGGTGTGACATCCTGGGACCTCCATCATGCCCTCCACACAGACAGTACCACATCCCTGAAGGGTGCAAATCCCATCCACAAACATCTTTCCTTTGCCCTGTTTGCTGCAGTTAAAAAAAAAAAAAAAAAAAGAAAAGGCAGTTTGCCAATACTAAAAAGAAACTAACTAAATAAAATTCCACCTCAAATTCTCATTGTCTTGTTTCTTTTGAAAACAAACTAAAACTGGCTGCTTTGAAACCCCTGAGCCTATGTTCCCACGAGGCTAAGTGGCAGCCGCTTTGTTCACTGTGCCACCTGTTTGGCCCCACGGGCACCTGAGTTTTCTGCCTTGGAGGAGGGCATGTGCTTTGGGGTCCGGTGGTCCAAGGCGCAGACCGAGGCTGTACCCTGAGAAGCTGTGTGGCCTCAGCAGGCATCTGCCTACCCGAGCCTCTTGTCCCATCTATAAACTCGCTGCCTGGCCTTGGGAGGGTTAAAAGGAGATGGCCCAGTTTTCAGGAGCATAGTAGGACTCAGAAATGTTCTTTGCCTTCTGTAGAGGAGGGAGAGCCAGGGTGGGAGCTCCTTGCGTGTCCTGTACTTGACCACATCCCCAGACATGCAGCCTCGTCACTGCTCTGTTTGCGTCTGTTTCTCCTGCTGGGCGGGGATCGGGGCTTTGTTTCAGACGTCAGTGAGGGCACACTATGTGCCACACTGAAGAGCTGGGAGAGAGGCGAAAAGGCTTGGGGCTCTGGCAGCGGTGAGCAGGGTACGAGACCCAGAGGGGACAGTCCAAGCCTCCACCAGACGGGGGGCATTTAGGGCAGAGGCAAGTCGGAGTTACCCGTGCAGAGAAGGCATGTGTGTGCATGCATGAGTGCACCGGGGCAGGGGACAGTGGGGGCACTCGCTGTGGAAGCTCCGGCCTTAGAAAAGGCCAGAGGAGGGAATGGCCTGGTGGGTGTCAGAGGGCCCCAGGTGGCTGCAATATGCTGCCAGAAGCCAAGTGGCCTGTGGGGGCTTCCTGTGCGTAGTTCTGGGCCTCCCACAGAGCTGGGCTCATACAGGGAACTTGGTCAGTGTCTGCAGCGAACAGCTGCCCAATGGGCTAGGTGGGCATCAGGAAGAGACTAAGGGCGGGACCTTCTGGGAAGCTACCTTCTTTGTGTTCCTGGGACCCCTGACCAGCCATTTCAGTTACCTGAGCCTTAATCTGCTGACCTGTAAAATGGGGCTGTGGCAAGGATCCAATGAGACAATCCCTGCCACATGCTTATGCTCCTAAGAGTTACCCCCATATCCCCACCACCTGCGCCCTGCCTCAGTTTACCCTCTCACCTTTCCCAGGACATAGTAGGAATGCTGGCAACCCTATGCCACGTTTGTGCAGCCTGAGTGTGCAGACATCGAGTTCAGTGCTTGACTCGCATTGTGGCATAACATCCCCCAATGGTGGATTCTATTTCATTCCCATTTTTAAGCCCAGGAGATCGAGGCTCAGAGAAGGTTTGATGGGTAGGGCAGCACTCAACAAGGTCCTGGATTTGGCCCCCACTAAGGCTGCAGCTGCTGGCCTGGCCAGGATGGGGGGGATGGAATGGATGCCTGGTGCCTGCCCAGGGAGTGAAGACAGCCAGCAGCCTTCTTGAGGCCGCCCAGGCAATGGAGGTGGGCACCTCAAATTGCAGCCCTGGGTCCTGGGACCCTAGACCAGCAGGGCAGATCCTGGCCCTATGACGAGCTGTGGGAGTCTGGTGAGTCACCTGTCCTCTCTGAGCCTCAGTGTCTTCACCTGTCACATGGGACTACTGTCCTTTACCTGCAGGGTTGGTGGAGTGTTTGGCCCAGTAACAGCACATAGTAGGCCCACAGCAAACCCAGTAAATGGCTGCCACAGGCTCCATAGCAGCCAGAGGCCCCCAGGAAACAAGAGGAAGGCAAAATAATGGTGGAAGGAGGCGGTGAGATGATGACAGGCTCCTGGCCAGTCCCCTGGGGGGGGTGGCAGACCTCTGTGGAGGGCTCGGACCGCCCCAGTCACACAGGGTGGCAGCTGGCAGCACCCCCTCCCCCACTGAGCACCACACAAAGGGGCCTCTATTCCTGGCTCTGAGCATTTATCCCTGGCCGGCTGGGCTGCACCGCCCTCTCCCCACCCCGCTGGCTGCCCACCCTGGCCTGAGCCTGCTCAAGCCTACACAAAGGCTGGAGTGTCCCTGCAGGGCCAGCCTGGCCTCAGAAGACCCCGTTCACAGAGAAACAGAGAGCTCAAAAGGGTCCTGGGGAGGGTTCGTAGTGGGTGGCAAGGCCACATCCAGGCCACGATGGCGAGGGGGTTGGGAAGGCATGAAAAAGACTCTGGAGTGGATGAACCTGCCCATGAATCTGGCTCCGGCTCCCCCCCCCCCCGCCCCACCTGTGTAAACTTAGGTCAGTTTGGACCTTGGTTTCTTCATCTGTACAATGGAGACAATGATAATAACATGTGCAGCTTTCTGGGCTCAGGCAATGTGGGGCCTGGCGCACTTAGCTTCCAGGACCTCAGAGCCACATCCGGGTACCTAGGGCAGGGGGTGGCAGGCAGGGTCCTGGGGCTTGGCAAGGCATGCTCTCAGCCCTTCCTTAGCCCTACCCTGCCAACCTTGCACCCCCTTGTAGACCATTCCACCCTCCATCCTGCAAGGTCCACGTGTGTTGGTACTGACCCACTATTGCCCCGGCCCACCTGCTGGCAGTGTGATGACAGCAGCTACTATTGATGAAGCACCTACTGTGTGCTGGAACTTTTAGCTCCATCATCTCCTTTCAACCCTATGGCTACTCTGAAAGGCACAGCAGGAAGGCACCATGGTTACGGGCTCTGGAGTCCAGCGACCCAGGTCCAAATCCCAGCCCTACCACTTCTGGCTGTGGGACTCCGGGCCTCGCCCTTCCTGTTGATGCTGGAAGTGCATGTGCAACAACCAAATGAGAAAAGGCCTGCTTGATGCCCTCAGCTCAGAGCCCAGTCCTGGAAAGCTTCGAATCCTGACCACTGGGTTATTCCCCCCAACTCACAGATGGGGAAACTGAGCTCCAGCTGGCAAGGCGCAGTGCCTGGCATGCAGGAGGTGGACAATAAACCCCATGGATCATTCTAGGAGATGGACTCATGATTCGAAGCTAAGTCTGGAGGACTCTGAGCCTTTCTTTTCCCCTTGAGGATTTTGCAAACATATTTTAGCAGTTTGTTCTTGTTTCACAGATGTCCTCAGCTCCATGGGCCACGTGGCCTGCGGTGGGTGGGGCAGGAGACCCAGGCCTGGAGCCTGACCCATCTCTCTGGCTGACCCCCAGGAGAACCTCACCCCGCCACACAAAGTCCTCCTTTCTCCCTCCCACCCAGTCGGGGGCAGCCAAGTGAACAGCGGAATACCAAATCATTAAGCTGGCGCGCACCATCCGGGCGCCCGGGAACACTGTGGAGTTTCCCTTTTATGTTTATAGCAATTGTATGAAAATGTGCAACATGAAGCGGCACCAGCTGACAAATGAGACGAAACAGACAGGATTCCGGGCCGGCTTTTTTTCCAGGCCTGATTGGCATTAATTGTGAGCGTTTACAAAGCACAACTCGGCGCCTGACATTTGCTTCAAGCAAACGTTTCCTTCTAATAGTTTTAATGATTACAATGGGAGCTGGTGATCACTGCTGGGCAGGGAGTGGGCTGCCTGGCTTGGGCTCCTGCCAGAGGCCTGGCTAGCCTATGTTTGCCCGGGTCCCAGGGGTCCCACTTTCCTCTGCTGCCTGTTGCAGGAGGGCTGCACCAAGTACCAGGCCTTGGGGCTTTGGGCATGGGGACCCCCCTACATGGGGCCTGACTCCTGGCACACACTGCCAGTTTATAAAGTTGATGGGGAAACCTACAGGAACAATGATCCTGGGCACAGACCTGGGAGAGAGCGAGGGAAGGAGGGAGAGGAGGGATGGAGGGAAGAGCAGTGGGACTCGGCTGGCCTGGCTCTGAGGCTGGATGGCCTCAGACTCCTCATCTTATAATGGGGGTAGGAAGGACCCCACAAATGCTGGCTGCTATTTCCTTGCTGTTTGATCTGGACCAGATTCCTTCTCCTGTCTGGGTCTAAATTCCTCACCTGCAATGCGAGGGATGGGACTTGGTCTGCTGGAGTCACAGAGATCAGGGCTCTAGTCCCAGCTGTGGCTTCTTTCCCGCCGCATAACTTTGGGAGAGTCTCTTGAGCTCTCTGAGCCTCAGTTTTCCTCATTAATAGAATGGAGTTCATAATCCCCAGTAATTTCTAGACTCCAATGGAAAGGGCATAAAAACTCTGATTGCTGGCAGCCCTAGAGCCTGTCTCATTCCCTCCCTGGAAAATCCTCTAAATACCTCATTCATTCATTCATTCATTCATTCAGTATACATCAATTGTCATGATTAGGAAGCTGGGAAGATATCCGAGAACAAAGCAAAGACCCTGCCTTGGGGAACAGAAGTGACACACCAATATCCCATCAACTGCTCGTCCCCATTTTACAGAGGAAGAAACTGAGGCACAGAGAGAGGAAGAAAGGACCGCCTAAAGTCATTGGGATAAGGTGGTGCGACAATGAAACCCTGGCAGGCTGCCTCCGAGGTGAGTCCTTTCAGAACCCCGACAACCAGCCCACTCAGGCCCCAGGTGGAAGTCCCTTCTGAGGGTCTGGGGAGAGCTGACCCTTGGGTGGGACGCATCTGTGAGCTGGGCACCGCCGCAGGAGGCCTGGATCCTGGGAAGAACAGAGTCTGTGAGCCTGAGTGGCCCTATGGGGAACTGGCCCAGCTTCCTCATGCTTCTTGGAAGCAGGTAGGGAAATGAAGTCTCTGAGAATATCCCCAGCTCCTCTGGGGTCCATTTCCTGGGTTAGAAACGGTAGAGGAAGTGCCTTGTCTGTGGGCCCGCAACACACTCATTCCCACATTTCCATCAACACTGTGCAATGTGTCCTCCATGCCACGTTCCGCTCCAGAGGCCTGCACACAGCACCAACCAGGTGGCTGGAAAAGCACAGCAGGTACAACCGCTGCATGGCCTGTGGCATGTGCAAAGGCCTGGAGCCGAGAGAGAAGCTGGTGGGTACAGGAACTGCTGGTAGTTTGCTGAGGCCTTCTCTCGGCAGTCAGGCCCCATGGGCCCTCTTACCCCTGCCCCACCGGGCCCCCTGACTTTGCCAGGCTCACGCTGCAGGAAGCCTTCAGGATAGGTCCCAGTTCTGTGCTCGGCTCCAGCCCGAAAAACCTTAGCAACTGTTTCTGTTGGAGTCAGTTTGGGGGGTGGGGCAGGGAGAAGTTTTTTTTAATGGGGATTTTTTTTCTCCTTTTGCATATGGTGGCACAGATGGGCCCATGATCCATAAAAACTGTTTGCAATTAAACTCCTACTTTGCATGGCTGGATATGTCAGTTGTCTGAACCACGAGCGTGGGGTTCTCCACTGACAGGGAGCTGGGACGAGGCACAGGGTGGGGCCAGAGGCTGCAGACGCCCAGGAACCTGCTCTGGGCTTGGGGCCCGAGCTGATGGGATATGCAAACAACCATGCCAGCTCCCTCTCTGGGCCTTCCCCAGCCCTCGCCAGGAGTCGGCATTACAGCCAGGCAGCTGCGGTGGGACTTGGCAGGGCTTTCCTGCCAGTACCGGGTGCCCGGGCTTGGGGGTGGGTGGGTAATGAGGGTGGAGAGAGTGGAGCTAATCACCCAGAAACTGGGTCTGGGACCCAGGACAGGAAGGAGGATGGTCGTGCAGTGCGAGCCATAAGGGGGTCCAGCAGGCAGAGTACAACGGCAGGATCAAGGCTGAGAAGTCGGATCCCCTGGCCCAGTTGGCAGAAAGGACCTACGATAGTGCCAAGAAGAGCTGCCAAGGGCCACAAAGGGCTCCTTCCTCATCCCCAGGGGAGTTGGCCCAGCCTCCTTGTGGCTCCTTGAAGCAGGTAGGGCAGTGGAGGCTGTCACTGAGAACATTGCAAGGACCTGGGCTTCCCTTTGCCAAACCAGCGGCCCCTCTGCCTTTGGGAGCCTTTTCAGAGGGCCTCCAGAATGGGGCTACGGGGCCTGCACTCCTTCCACTACCCAGGGCTCAAAATGCCAGCCTGTCACCCCAGGATGCTTGCTGGTTTGGGATCACAAATGTATCATTTGGCTTTGGGAAATCCTGAGATCGCTCATAATTGTTCCCTGATGAAAAGAAATAAGGCCCTGATACCCTCTTCCCCCGCCCCCTCCAAGCTGGGAATGAAAAGTCATAAAAATAGCTTGTTATCTCACCTATTGAGGCTGCGACTGGATGTTACTGCTAATTGGGTATAACATCCTTGTCTTGTTCTCTCAGAAGCTAAATCAAGAAAGCGCCACTGCTGCGAACTAATTATATCTCCGGCCTGCAGCCTGCAGCTTGTCTCTCCCTTTATTGAGTTAAAAAATGGTCATGAACCTTCATCTTTTATCCCCCCAAGCGCTGGGTCCAGGCTGCCCGCCAGGCACAGCAGCAAGGCAGGGACAGCACTTCAGGAAGGTGTAGGAGGCGTCCTGGGGGCGGGCAGCAGGGACCAGGAGAGCTGCCAGGGAAGCCTCTGCCCCAGGTAACCGCCTGGCTCCCTCCGCAGCCCCACCTCCAGACCCGGTGTCCAACTTTTCCTGGAAAGAGAGACTCTGGCCTCCCCTCCTTGCAGCTGAGCATTTCAGTCCAGCGAGTATGCATTACTCATTTATACATTCAACAAACATGTCTTGGATGCCTACCTACTATGTACCAGGCACTGTTCCAGGCTAACGCTTCTCGGAGGCCAGAGGTAGCCCCAGGCACCAGCTGACCTCACACTGGGTTCATGGAGACGTTGAATAAATACACTTAGACAGCACTGGGTTGTGCCACCTAACCCAGAGCTGCCACAGTTCCCTACGACAGGGAGGCAAAGCCCCAATGCCAAGACCAGCCCTGGCTCCCTCCGCGGTCCCCTCTCTCTCTATATTCCAGCCATGCAGCCACATACTCATCCCTCCACCTAGATGCTCTTGCCTGCCTGCCTCTGAGCTGCTTCTGATGCTGTTCCCTCCACCTAGAAGGGCCCCCTTCCCTTTCCTAGAAGGCCCAGCTCCGTCTGGTGGAAGTCAACCAGCCTGTAATGACAGCTCCTCCAGAAAGGCTGCCTGTCTGTCTGCCACTCTCAGCCCTGCCCCAGGCTGTGGACTTCGAGACCTGGGTGTGAATGCCAGCTCAGCCACTCAGCAAGTGCATGACCATACTCTGCGTGAGCACTCTGAGCCTTGGTTTCCTCATCTCTAAAATGGGCTGACTTTTTCCTAGAGGTGTTGAGATCCACAATGCAGGTGTGCTGCAGAATGATGAATGGGTGGGTGTCCACGAAGGACCCAGCTCTCAGGAAGAGCTCAGTGAATGCTGTTGTCGTCATCCAGACTGAAAGCATCTGGAATCTGCCCGGTGTGCTGGGCTGCGTGGACAGGCACACAGGTCTCTCTGGGAGATGGAAGAAGGTAATAGACTCACACCACCACAGCTCTCATGGCTGAAGAACAAACCCATATCCTAGAGAAGATGCCCCAGAATCCCTTGCTCTGGTACCTTGGTCCTCTGAACCACATGTAGAAGGGCCAGAGGGACACGTGAGCTTATCCAGGCCAGATAAGCAAAAAGGCTTCAGCTCAGAAATTGCTGCTGCCTGCCCAGAGCCCTGGAAAGAACCCAAGGTCAGAGAAGAACTCAGCAGGGGAAGCAGGCAGCAATTGATTGGCGATGCCTGCCAAGGGCACAGCGGTGTAGGGAAAGCCAAGCATGCCACAGATTCGCCATCCTTGACATTTTACAGAGGACATGGCTGAGGCCTGGCTGGGATGGGGGGTGTGACCTGCTCAAGGTCTTGTAGCTCATAAAGACAATAGCTGGCCCAGAACTGGTCCCCTCAGACCCTGCCCAAGGATCCTCCTGTGACAGCCCCACCCAGCTCAGTGCCCTCACAGGCAGAGGACAGGCAAAAGCTTGCATGGATAACAAATGGAATTCTGTTGACCTGCCATGTAGGCGCTTCACCTCCATGAGCCCGCAGTTTCTTCATTTACACAACAGGGATGAGAACACCCTTCCCAGAACCATATGAGGATTAAATGAGAACAAAATGCCTAAGCCGGAAGCTCAATCTAACACACCGCGGATGCCAACAGTGTCCTGTGATTCCCATAATAGGCAAAGGTGTTTAGACAGAAGCCCCCAAAGCCTGCAACTGGAAGTGCTTCCACCTCCAGGGAGCCTTCCCTGCCTACCCCACTCGGGTAATAATTTCTACCTCTGATTTCCTAGCGTACTTTGACAGACTAGGAGCCCCAATGGGCCATATCTGGTTTCTTCCCTACTGTCCCCCTGCTCCTGGCACAGTGCCTACAGACTGTGAATTCCTGTATTGTGGTGACTAACCCACTGTACTGTGATGGTGTGTTGGAGGCCTCACCACCTTTCAAGGCAACTGGGCTTGTTCATCTTTGTGTCCCCAGCACCTGGCAGGGAGCCTGGCACAGACCAGTGAATCTCTCTAAATGAGCGGATGAATAAAGAGCGAAAATAGCAGTTCCTGTTTACTGCCCACTTGCTATCGGTTACTGCCAAGCCTCACAGCTGCCCTCCAAAATGGACTCCTGGCTCTTCTGACAGATGAGGAGACTGAGGTCACGCAGATGCTGAGGGGCAGGGCCAAGGCCCAAATGTAGGGCTGGGGACTGCAGGCCCAGAGGCCCTACCACCTCTGCCTCCTCCAGGGCCAAGCTCTGACCTGGACCCTGTGGGGCAGCTGCCTCTGCCTTGGCAGCGAATCTTGGCACAGACAGCTGGCAGCTGGAACTCCCTCCT
Source organism: Rhinolophus hipposideros (assembly GCF_964194185.1). Lineage (NCBI taxonomy): Eukaryota > Metazoa > Chordata > Mammalia > Chiroptera > Rhinolophidae > Rhinolophus > Rhinolophus hipposideros. Next base: position 13,577,701 of record NC_138070.1, read on the forward strand.
CTTCCTCCTTCTCCTCATCCTCCTCCAAGGGAGCCCCCCCCACCCCAGGCTCTGGGTCATTAAGTTCTATGTCATTAAGACCCATCCCCAGGCGCCTGTTCATAGCCAGCCTTGGCCTTACCCCTGACCCTCCAGGCCTTAGACCCCTGTGCCATCTGTACAAACTAGGGCCCCAAACTGCTGCTGTGGCCAGGATGGTTTGCTATGGTGCCAAGATGACTGGCTGGGGCCTGAGCCTGGCCCATCCAGCCCTGAAGGGCTCAGTCGAGCTCACCTGAGCACTCCCCACACTCTAGCTCATCCCACCCCCAAGCCTGTGAGAAAACTACTATGATTCCCTTGGACAGATGAGCAAAGTGAGGCCCAGAGAGGTTAAGTGACTTGTTTGAGCACACACAGCCAGTAGGAGTACAGGAGACAGGGTTCCACCCCAATCACACTTAAGTCCCTGCACTCCCTCCTAGTTTATCTCCCTTTAACCTCTGCGCTCTTATAAGCTTCCCCTGCCCTCCTGATCATACCCCTTGGTTCTCAAATTCCCTCTTGCCAGTGACATCGCCATTCACCCAGTCTTCAGGGCCCAGAGCAAAAGCCCGTTAGGAAACCCTCCGAGACCAGCTGCAGATTTTCCCTCTTTGATGTCTTTCCTCCAGCCCTGCTCTGGCTTTGTCCAGAATCTGAGTTAGTTGCAGACTCATCTTACTTCCCATGGAGGCGGTGGGCTGTCTGATTCCTTAGAGCTTTGCCACCCAGAGAGTGGCCAGCAGGGAGCCCTGGCGCAGGCTGATGCCAAGTGTTTACCAAAAGAAACCACAAGAGGGTGGAGGAGGGGGGAGCGGGAACCCCACTTCTGGCTACCTACAGACTTCATACTTCTGCCATTCTCTGGCTGTGTGACCTTGGGCAGTGATAGAACCTCTCTGTGCCCCCGTTTCTTCCCCGGTAAAATGGGGTCATAACAGCACCTGCATTTCATAGGGCTATGACACAAGCCCTAGGAGGTACAGAGAGGTGACCTCCACCCAGGAATGATTACCATTATTATTTCTGTCTGCACCAGTGGCCAGCACAGGAATTTGGGGGTCAGAGACTCAGGTTTCCCGCCTGAGTCTGATTTACTGGGTGTGTGATTCTGGGCAGGTGGCTCATTCCCCAACACCTCTATTTCCCTATCTCTGTAATGGCACTAATGCCGCCCACGGGAATGCAACACCCTATCTCCGCACCGTCTTTTGTTCCAGGCACGCAGTAGGCACTCAGATATTTCTCAACTAATGAATCGATGGTCCAGGTGGAAGGAATCCATCCTCCCGGCAGCCTCCGCCCCCGCCCCAGCCTCAGAATCCCCCTCCCTACCCCCAGCCCGCGCAGACTAAAATAGTCATTAGGCAGATTTCAAAAGATGTCAGGAGCTTATAATTATAGTCGACATCCTTCTCAGATAAAAGTGATTACCTTGGATGCAAATCACTTAGCAACCAATCAGGGCGGTGGGCGGCGCCCGCGGAGGGGACCGGCCGGCGTGCAGCCCTCCTCCCGCAGCCCGCCCCGCACAGGCAGAGAAAGCGCACAATAGCTCTTGACACGCAAATGGGTTAACACAATAAAGGTGGCTCCGGCCTCTGCTGGGGGAGAGCAGCAATTCCCGGCCCGCGGGAGGTAATAAAGCGGCCCTTTTGTGCGTGCCTCCTCGTTCTCACCCCCGCCCCGAGCCCAGAGGAATCGCCGCCTGATTGAATTACGGTCCATGAATATGAGCTGCTCCACTCGCTTCCTCCGGTTCGTGAGGGATTGGAAGGCGGAGGGGGCACGAGAGAGGTTGGGGAGGGGCCCCCTGGGCAGGCCCCAGTGCCCCCCCAGGAGCTCAGATGGGAGCCACATGTGCTCACCACGTGGGGTGCCCTGGGCAGGTGGGTGGGAGACCCAGCAGAGGCAGCTGAAAGGGTGGGGGTCCCAGACCTGCCCTGGGGGATCTTGGGTCTTTGGCTCCAAGAGGAACTGGGAAAGGCTGTGTTCAGGCTCTGTTCTAAGGATGAGGCAAACTGTGGTCACAAGAATGTGCATTTATCGAGTGCTTACTGTATGCCACCACCTACCTGTTCTAAGCCCTCACTGAATCCTTACCACACCCTGGGCAGTGGGTGCTATTATCAACTCTTTCTCACAGATGAGGAAACTGAGGCTCAGAGAGGCAAAGTGACTCACCCCAGGTCACACAGCCAACAAGTGTCTGACCCGCTCCACCATCTGGCTGTTTATCATGAGCCACTGTCCACCACTAGGGGTTAAGTAACCTAACCCAGCCCCAGTCCAGGGCAAATGTGAGGCTCAGAAAGGACAGGGGATGGGAGAGCTTACATGGAATTAGACAACTGATAAGGATTACTGGGGTGGGGGGGAACAAAGCTAACCTTGAGAGAGGGGACTGCCCAGAGAGCTGAGAAGGCTCACCACCCATTAAGGGAGCTGTAATGAGATCCTCTCCCCTGCTTAAACCTCCCCCATTCACCTAAGCCTCCAGGACACAGCCATCCCAGGGCCACCCCTTCCCCTCATTCAGCACACCCCAGCACTCACAGGCAAGCTACATGGCCACTCCCACTGCCCAGAACACTCTTTCCACTCTTCTGCCTGGGGGATCCCTATTTGTCCTTTCTGAGAGTCACATGACACCCCCTCCTACTGGGCCCTTGGGGACCCTCAAGCTAGGTCAGGAGCCACATCTACCAAAGTTGCCTTAGCCCCACTGACATTCTTGCCTTCCCCACCTGCTGGGTGCCTACCAAGATGGTCCCTGGGATATCTGGGGGCAGCCACACACCCCACCCCAGTAAGCCCACAGGGGCAGATGACAAGGAGCCTCAGGCGGCTCTTTCAACCCTTTCTGGCAGGCTGGTTTCAAGCCATACCTTCCTTCCCTCAGTTCTGAAGAAAGAGGTGCGGGGGTGAGGGGAGCAGGCTGCCCACAAGGCCAGGGCAGCAGTGGCTAGATACTCTGCTCAACGTATCCTGCAGGTAAAGGGGAAGCAGGATTCCAACTTGGGTTTTAGTATGGCAAGGTATGTCAGTGAGGCCAGACTCTCTCCATAGCTGATAGCCACTGACTCTTGCAGGAACTCTGTCCAAGAAATGGAGGGCTGCCTCCCCTCCACCCATGGAAGTGGGTGGGAAGACTTGGGGATTCTGGACCCAGTGTAATTCAGAGCCAAACCTCTGCGGTTGCCAAGCTGAGCACCCTCAGCCCATCACTTCCTCTGTCTGAGCCTCAGTTTCCTCATCTGTATAATGGACCCCAGCACATGAGGCACTGCAAGTTGTAACTGAGATCCTGTAAAATGCCTGGCATATAAGAAGATGCTGGGTAAGCTGGCACTCCGTCCTGCACTTCGCTTGGTGATATTGCCAAGCCCAGGGAAGGGAACAGAAGGAATTGCCCAATTCTGACAGCCTTTCCCTCCGCCTTGGCTGTGGAAGTGTAAATACTCCACGAAGGACCTCCAACTGCTGTGTTTGTGGATCTCTGGCACACACTCTGAGTTTGTTTCTAAACTGGGACGCTTCAACAGGCAGGGCAAACAGCCCTTCTGCCCACCTCTCCCCCCATCTGCTACTGCTCCTCTGTCCTTGGAAACCTGTGTGTTTAACGATACCATTTCAGCTGGAAATATCATCTCCCTGCCAAGCCCCCAAAAGCGGTTCCACTGATATTTATTGACCTGTTAATCTAGCTAGAGCCTGGTAGGAGAACAGAAAAAATGCTCGCTGCATAGAGATGGGGCCTGGCTTCTCATAATGACCTGAGATACACTCCCTTCTGTTCTCACCCCACCCCATGCTGCTGAAGCAATGACACAGTTAGTTCTCTAACCTTTTCCTAGAAATGTGATCACAGCAGTTTCACCCACATCCCACACTGGCAAATTGCTGGAAGGAACTTAGAAGAGGAATCAAAGAGCCAGCAGCAGGATGGAGAGGGGAGGTCCTCGGGGCCTTCACAAGGAACAGGGCCAGTGCTGGGGTGCGGTGGGGAGGACAGAGCTAGTACCTGATCCCCGTCAAAGCTGGCCCCTTCGCAGAGACACACTTACTCAGACCTTGGCACTTATGGGCCTGACTTGCCCTTCATTCACTTAATAAGCACCACATGGAGCTTGTCAAAATCATCTTCAACACCAAAGGAGTGGGGCAGTCAGGAGTTCAAGCTTGGCCAACGCCCCTCATCTTGGCCTTGAACAGCAGGGGACCCCCTGAACTTGAGGAGCAGCAGGCAGCAGCAGCTCCTGTGTACTTTCCGTGGCTGGGGGTGGGGCACCCACATTTTCCTGAGCAGAAGTAGCCTGCTCTCTAGGGACCCCGGGAACTTCAGCCTGCTGGTTGGGTATGTGGTGGGGTTCAGGGAAGTGGTCTCTGCAGCATCCCTTTTGAAAGGAGAAAGTTGCTGTTTGGGAATCCTAAGCCCCCAGGCACTCCCAGGCTATGTGACCAAAGCTGAACACCTGTCCTTGGGGGGAGGAGCATCAGCGGGGACAGCTGGTGCAGCCTCCATCCCCCACCTCACCAGGGCGCTGGGGATTTAGGTCAGAGGGCTGCATTTGGGGCGGGGGGAGTCTGCCTTCATCCCTCCACTTCCCAAAGGCATCCAGCCCCGCCCATGGTTACCATGAGATCCGCCCCTGGTTACCACGACCCCCGCCCCCTGCGGCCTTGGGTCAAGGCAAGTCGGGTCGCTACGGCAACCCCAGTGGCGTCGGAGGCCTAGTAGTGACATCACGCCGCGGCCCCACTGGGCACCCGCTGTCCCTGCGAGTTTTTTGTAGGAACGTGGGATGTAAGGGGACCCTGCTGCGGTCTAGCCTTAGAGAGTACAATCCTCAAAAGAGGCCACCTGCATAGACGAGACTCCACAGACCCCTCTGAGCTGATGTCCCTTGAAGATCTCAGATGTGACTTGGGAGAAGCCCAAGCTGTCCCATTCTGGGTGTCCTTCTCGTCAAACACTACAAGACGCGGGAGTTCCCGGGGAAATTTTCGGAAGACCGAACCGTTACCCCTGCTACCTTTGTTTGCTGGTTTTAGGCGTGGGGTGACCTCTGGCATATGCCCAGCCAAGGGCCCAGCAGAGTCCCCACAATGGGCTCCCAACCTCCACGCTGGCCGGTTGGCGAGTCCAGACAAGTTGTGTGAGAAGGAAAGGGGCGGTCAAGAGGCACTTCTGCTTCAGTAACCCCAACAGCCCCAGGGTCCCTTTATTTCCAATCCAGACTGCCCCGACGCCAGGGGCTGCCTCCCGTTCCAACCAGGGACCCCACCCCGCGGAACTCACCGGGTCAGCCAGGCCGTCGAAGGGCCCCAGGTCTCAGCGGCGACGACCCTCCGCTCGCCGGGTCGCAGCCATGCAGAGGGGCAGAGCTGCCTGCGGAAGCCCCTCTTGGGAGCTGATACCTCTCTCCGGGTGGGAAAGGACGCTATCAGTGAGGGCGATCCAGGCGTCCGAAGTCGGGGGTGGAGGTTCTCTCCGCTCAGCGGGGATCGCGCCCGCCGGGAACCCGGGCCGCGCGGGCGCTCAGGCGGCGCATCGTCACTTGGGGCCTGTGCTCACCGCGTCCGGCGGGCGGCGCTGCGCCTCCCCTGGGGGTCCGGCTCAAGGCTGCCGCTCGGCCCGCGCCGCTCCCCGCGGCGCCCTCTCGGTCGGCGCCCGGAGCCCGGCGGCCGCAGCCCCTCTCGCCGGCCCCAGCTGCAGCCGGTCTTTGTTGCTTCCTCTCGCTCGACCGCCCGCCGGCGGTTCGCAGCCCCCCGGTTCGCCCGGGGTTGGGGGGAAGGTCGTCTTCGTTGGGGTTGCACGCACCTGCAGCGGCCCGGGCGCCTCGCTGGGCATGGACCGGCCCCCGCAGGTTGCAAAGAGCGGCCGCGAGAATGCACCGGCCCCTCCTCCTCTTGCTCCGAGCCCCGGGAGTGGGGGGAGGGGAAGCCGGAGAGCAGCGGCAGCCGAGGCGGCGGCAGCGGGCGGCGGAGGCTCGGATGCAGCGCCGGGGACCTCCGCGCCGAGAAATAACCTGTCCGGGTGGAGCAGGGAGGATGTGGGGACCGCCGGGAGGACGGTGCACCCGGCGTGTGAGCTCGCGAGGTGCAGTAGAGGCGGCGCACGCTGGGCTCTCACGCGCCCATGGCCCCGGGCGACGCGCGGGGACTCCCGGGGCCTCAGCCTAGCGCCGCCCGGCGCGCGCCGGCGCCTCGCCTCAGGCCCAGTGCTGCGCGCTTCGCCCCGCAGGTGGCGGGCCCCACTCTTCGCCTCCTCCGGCTGGCGCGCGCAGCCTCTTCGCAGAGCCGCCGGCCCGGCCGTCCTGCCCGCTGCTTTGCTCCAGCCCGACTGACAGGCGAGAGCGCTGGCAGCGGTCGCAGCGTCTCGCCCCTCGCCCGCCCCCTGCGGTTCGGCCCAATCAGCAACGTCCGAGAGGCGGTTACCAGGGTGACGCGGCGCCGCGTCCTGCGGAGGGCGTGGCCGGGGTCCGCCACGCGCGTTTTTCGCGGCAAAATTCAAAGGCCGCAGGGAGGCTCTCCAACCTCCTCCCCCAACTGGGGTGAGGCGGGGCAAGCCTCGGGAGGACTGCAACTCCCGGTATGCAGCGCGCCGGTGCCGGGCGGAGGGGCCCCGACTGGGGGTGCAGCGCATGCTGGTACTTGTAGTCCCTTTGTCGGGAATCAGGGATGGAAAAACCAGTACAATTTATTGAGCACATATTTAATAGCAAATTGTTAAAAACGATAAAGGACGCTAACACATATGTAACGAAGTACTTTACCTAATCTTCATACACTACAATGAGGTAGGTTTTGTTATCACTCCCATTTTACAGAAAATTGATATGGTAGGTACCATTATTATACTCCCAACTTATAGAAAAAATTGAGGTTAAGAGATGTGACATAACACTCTATGTTGGAGTACTTAGCCCCAAGGCATATTTTTTGGCAGTGATGGATTTTTGACATCACAGTTGAGAAGATCTCTGGAGCACTAATTATATGCTGAGCTCTTTGTAAGTTCCACCTCTTGGAATCCTCACCACATACGTGGATGGTAGGCACCGGTATTCTCCCCCACTTAACAGATGGGGAAGTTGAGGCACAACATCACCTGGGGTCCAAATTTTGAAACCATCAAACTATACTGCATTTTGCCTTAATCTAAACAGCTTCATAGTTTCTCACTTGGTCTGCCTGAGAGCCCATGGGTGGCCTGTTTAGCAGTCCCATTTGACAACTGGTGAAATTGAGTCCTGGAAGGAATAGTTCCCTCAATTGCCAAGTGTCCATCACACAGTAAGCTGGGCAGGCAGCTTTCCAGGAAAGATCTCAGTACCCTACAGAAATGTAAAGCAGCAGCCATAACTCCTCCCACAATCCTCAGGCTATGCCCCTGTGACCCCCACTGGACTCCCACGGAACCTGGATGGGGTTCCAGCCCTGTTGGTTCCAGCTAGCTGTTGGCCTTGGACGTTTACAGGATTGTGAGGGCAAAGTGAGTTATTGTGTTCTGAAAGGATTCAGAACACAATAAGTGCTCAATAAACCCAGTTGTGGTTATCAAGACATGGTGGGCTTTGGAGACCCTGGTGAATGTACTCAGTGGGATGAGCTCATTATAGTTGGCCTTGGCCTACTTCCAAGAGCCAACCCACCCCTACCCAGAATCTGGGAGAGGCGCCCGCGGGGGAGCGCCAGGGCCTGCCCAAGTAGGACACCTGCCGCCCTATCTAGGGCAGGAGCTGGCCCTGTTTCAGGCCGCCAAGCGGCCAACAAGAGCGCGGTTCCCAGCAACACGCGGCTTCAGTGCCCCGTTTTAGTTCTCCGTTTTAGTTCTTCCAGCCGCCCCATACAACGCACCCGGGAGTAGGGCTGGGGGTGGGGATTTACCTGGAAACGTCATGCAGCTGCCAGCTGCTTACACTCTGGGGCCAGCCGTGTGACGCCATGGCCTGTTGCCTGGGTGACTCGCTGGAGGGACCGGGGGGTGTGGACAAGTGGGAAAAATGCGTGGAGCGCTCAAGCCAGGTTCGGGGTGAGGGACCGCGACAACCAAAACCCTGGGAAGAAAGAGAGGGCAGGAATGGGAGAAGGCAGGGGGCCACACCACAGCCTTTCCAAAGTTCGGGATTTTTTTTATATCGTAGGTTACCATGACTTGACACCAACTATGGAACAGGCAGTGCTCAGAGCTATTTATATCACATATTTCTATCTCCTTTCACCCTCACAGCAACCCTGTGAGGTCTATTCGATTAATATCCACATTTTACAGCCGAGGAAGGCCACGTGACTTGCACAAGGTCACACAATGACAGAACCTAGTCCCAAACACCATCGCCTCTGACCTTGATTTACTGTGTTCTATGCCAACCACTAATTGATTGGTCGTGACCTTGAGGGCAAGTTTCTTCTCCTCTCTGGACCTCAGTTTCTTCTGCTGTAAAATGAAGGGTGAAGCTCGTAACCCAACCTGCCAATCAGACGCCAGCTGGCACCCACTCTTGGCCTCTCAGGTTTCCAAAGGTCCCCACATGATTCCAGTGTACAGCCAGGGGTTTAGCAGATCTCAAAGGCCCACCATCTCTGAAGTTTGTGAGTCCATAATGTGCGAATGGTGAGATTTTAGGCAGCAGCAGGCTCGAAGGTAGCTATGTAGGTGGAGCGGTGTCTTCCAGGTGCTTCTGACACCCCTCTAGGCAGGTGAACGCCCCCTACCCCAGATGATCAGTGACAGGCCTTCACTTATAGTACCCAAACATTCATAGTACCCACCTGCCTCACACAACCCCCCACATGCCCACCTTGCTGAGGTCAGGCCCTCATTCCCTTCTATTCCCAACATTCCCTTGCTCTTGGTTGTGTCCAATAACTCTGCATTATGTGAATGGAGACAGTGTCAAGATGGATTTGCCATGGTCCAGAGAACCACCAGGGGGGCCAGCCCCTGAATGCTGTCTCCAGCCAGGGATCTAAGAGGGGGTTGGGGGACAAAGAACACCTTATTCCTCACTGCCCCTGTATGCCTCTTACACACGACTTGCACGTTCCCCCGTGTGTCTCCTGGGCTTCTAGGCCTTTGCCCATGCTGTCCCCTCCACTAAAATATCCCCCTCCAAGTAGTTGATTCTTGCTCCTCTTTCAGATGTCAGCTAGGGTACCACCTCTTCTGAGAAGCCTTCCCAGACTGCCACCTTCCAGGATGGAATGCTTCCCCCTTCATAGATGTACCCAGTCTGTGTTATAATGGCCCACTTATTTGTCAGTCTTGCCCACCATCCTGAGGGCTCTGTGAGGACAGGGGCTACATTTGAATTGCTATGTCCCTAACACAAGCTGGGCATACAGTCAACACCCAATAAAGGGTCATTGAATTAATCTCTGAATCAATGAATAAATGTGGCCCAGGTTTTTGTTTTGTTTTCTTGTAGGAGAAGCAGGGAGAGCAGGAGGGAAGGGAATCAGACTGACTGGGTTTGAATCCTGACTCTTCAGGTTACTAGCCATGTAACTCATTTGCTCTGTGCCTCAGTTTCCCCCATCTGTAAAACTGTGAGATGCCACATAGGCACTGCTCAAGATGCCTGGAGCCTGAAACTTTCACTCCTACCCTCCCCCATATGTAAGGTTAGTCATGGTCTTGCTTGCTGAGGCCTGATGCGAATTCATTCATTCATTCGTCATTTCCTAAGGACCTGCCCTGTGCCAGCCACTGGGGATTAAGCAGTCCCTGGACTCGTGGAACTCAAGTTTCATGGGGGACAGAGAAGGCAACTAACAGTTATCATCCAGGGTAACAGGAACTGGAAAGCCCAAAGCAGGCTCCTGACCCAGCTGGTGGGCTGATGGTGGTAGAAAGCCTAATCAGCTGCCCTATGAAACAGGAATAGGAGGTACCAAAGGTAGAGGTGAGAGAAGGGCGCTTCTGGTAGAGGGAACTGCCACTGCAAAGGTCTAGTATCCCCAATGAGGGAGCTGTGAATGTCCCAAGAGCAGAGGTTGGTCAGAGGCTGAGATAGGGCTGGGGAGGGAGGCAGGGAGGAAGACACTGAGTCTTTATCCTGGTGGGGGAGCAGGCCTGCCTCAGCCTCTCCCCAGCCCCCAATTGCCTCACCTGCCCTCGTTGCCATAATCTAGGCCAGAGCCTGGAGGGAGCTGAGCCCCTATTGGTGCGTACCACGTAGATTTTTCAGAGATAATTTAATCAGAGCTATTAATAAGCAGAAAAGAAAGAGCTCTTTATGCTCCTCCTGGAGAAAAGAGAAAAGAAGCAGCACGTGTAACCTTGTTATTCACCCAACCCTGCCCCCCAGTACCTGGAACCTCTCTCTGGGGCAGGCCTAGGGGGATGGGGCAAGGAGGCCAGAGGATGGGGGGTTTAGGAGGCCCAGATAGCGTCAGGGCCTGGCCCCTGCCAAGCTCCACAACCACACCTCACCCTCACACCCTCTAGCACTTTGGCCTCTTTGCTGCTTGAAGGTTCCAAACTGTTTCCCACCTTGAGGCCTTTGAACAATCTGTTCCCTTTGCTCAGAACATTCTTCCTTCTGCTCTTCACACAGTTGGCTCATTATCACACCTTAGGTCTCAGGTCAAATGTCACCTCAGAGAAGCCCTCCCTGACTACCCCATCTGAATTTATTCTCCCCAGAGCACTTTTCTTTTCTTTTTCCCTTCCCAGCACTTATTAATGTTGGCAACTCCCTGAATATTTGCGGGTTGACTTGTTTATTTTCTGTCTCCCTGTCCTGACTGTCAGCTCTGAGGGGAGGAACCCTGTCATTATCTTCACTGCTATGTCCCCAGCACCTTGCATAATCACAGACACAGAGTAGGTAGACAGAATTGGGGAGGGTTCACGGGGCCTGGGTTGATGACATAGGAACCAGGAAGTGGTGGGGGTCTTTTCTACTTGGAAGACCCCTCAGAGAACCTGAGAACCATTAAATGTCTTCCTTGTTCACCACTGGAGATCAGGAGGCCCAGAGAGCGGAAGGTACTTGCCTAACGTCCTGCGGTAAGTTTGGGCCAGAAGTGGGACTTGAACCCCGTTCCATGAGTCTCGTTTCAAACACCACCTCTGTGTTTGAAGGATTCGGAGGCCTCACCCAGGCTGGGGAGGGAAAAGGTGCTGTGCTGCCATCAATTTGTGGTGTCTGTCATGAGTCTGGGGTTGGCTGTTGGGGAACATGGGGGCCATCCTTGTGAATGGAGGCTGGGTTCCTTCCGTCAGTGCCGCCATCTTGTCATGTGACTTCCTAGACAAGCCAACTTCCCTGGGTCTCAGTTTCCTCATCTGAAAGTTGGGACTAGGCCTGCCTATCTCAAGGACTATAATGAGACAATACCGTAACACTTCCTAAAACCAAAAGGGTTCTGCAAATATAATCAATGACTATGATTGTAAAATATAGCAGCAACAATAATACGAAGATAACATCTGTCTAGTGAGACCCCATTGTGGACCAGGCACGACCCCAGATCACATATGGGATCTGCAAACCTTGCACTCAGCCCACGAAGAGGAAGGAACCCCTGGTGTGTGGTACAGATGTGAAGCCTGAGGCTGGGAGCCGTGGCCTTGCTCAAGGTGGCATAGAGTTCCTGAGTGCGTGGGACTAAGCTTTAAACCCTGGTGGGGTCTCTTTGCAATAGAGCGTTTCTGACTTAGCTGGCAGCCTTAACCAACAGAAAACAGTGATTGGAGGTGAAGGTGGTCCCCACGACCCCATAAGGTCATCTGCTCTCTAGCCAGCTGGGCCTGGTTCTCCCAGGCTCTGAGTGGCAGGGAGATTTCCAAGGGATTAAACCCAGCGCACTCCACTCCGCCTCCTCTCTGGCCTTTTAAGGCCAGCAGGCCCTCCTAAGCCTCTCTGGCAGATCTCCTTTTGTACAAAAAGTTATTGACTTATCAAGGTTAAAATACATTCAGTGCAGGCCAATAAAACCGGAATCCCGCCGCATCCCGGCTGTCATGTGCAGCCTGGTTTTCATGGCAACAGGCCCTCTTCTGCACATGAAACGGTTCAGTTGTGCAAAGTTCAGGCGTTACATAAACAGGGAGTTAACAACAGCGGCAGAAATCAATGTCTGTCCAGGCATGGCCTGGGGAGATAGCATTGATTGGGCCCTTATCATCGATAGGCTGGGTCCCTGCTTCCTGCCCAGTCGCCTTGGGTTCCCTCCCTCGGTCCCAGCCCCTGGCTCAGACCCAGAGAGCTCCAGGAAGGTGCCTCTGGCCTTACCCCAGAACCCCTTTCTGCCCGGGATCCAGGGAGGGGGATCTGCTCAGCTGTCTGCAGCCATTTTGTAGATCATTATTGTAGATGCCATTCCATCGTCTTAAAATATGTTCACACCATTGTTAATGGAGAAAGCATCCCTTTGCTTCTTAAGCCATTCTTGTGACAGGAACAATCCCACTGCCTCTATGTTTAGCCATAAAAACCACCCATACATCAAGATGTGCCTCCGGTGAGGTCACGTCGACCAGGATATGGAACCAAACTGGCTGTGCAACCTTGAGTAAGTCACTTTACCTCTCTGAGCCATGGCTTCCTGTTTTCTAAAACGGCAAGAATAACAACACCAAGTTCATGGATGCAGAGAGGAAAGAAATGAAGGGACACCTGTGACGCGCCTAGCTTAGGGCCTGTGGCAGGAAGCTAACCTTCTGTGTTTCTCTGCTACTACAGATTCCACCAGATACCCTCATGAAGCAGAAAAGAGCAGGGAACTAGGAAGTGATATTTGAGTTCAAACCCCAGCTCCGTCGCTAGCTAGCTGTGTGACCTTGGGCAAGTCACTTCACTGCTCTGAGCCTTGGCATTCATTCCCTCATACAAAATGGGAAAATTGCCTTTGCAAGAGCGAGGGAAGAATGACATGAGCTCAACCATATGAATATTCCGAGCACACGGAAGGTGCCTAAGGAAGACTTATCAATGCACATCCTTCCCCAGTGTTCTAATGTCAGACCCGCCTACCCTCATAAAATGGGAAATCTCATGGGCTTTTTCTTAGGAAAGGGGGGTTCAAGAGGAAAGAGCTGTCAGTCCCATTTACTGGAAGGTTCTTAAGGAGAAGGGCCTGGTCTTGTTCATCTTTATATGGTCAAGCCTTCGTACTGAGCTCAGGTATACAGTAAGAGCTCAATACAGGTTTGTTGAACAAAGTTAAACTCCTGTGGAGCGCTAGCGAGGCCCCTTAGGATCTATCATGGGGTAGCAGGGAGCCAAGGGGGTGGTTAGGATGATTTGGGATGGTTGTGGGGACTTTCAGCCACACTGGGTAGAGCAGAGACAGCCAATTCACCACTAAAATTTGTACCCTTTTCCATGGGAGGGACTGGACACCGGGAAGCAGAGCCCAGCTGGGCTACATAGCCTAGGACTATTTCCAGCCATGGCTGTGTGAGTAGCTTTTGCCAATGAAATGTGAGCAAGCATGATGTAAGAAGTGGATGTGCCTCTTCTCCATAAACTTTCTTTTCTGCCTCAAGGCAGACGATCAACCCTTCTAGATCAGAACAGAGCTAAAGATGGATGCAGCCTAGGTCCCTAAATCACTTGTGGAGGAAAGTTGCCCACCTGTCGACCAACAACAGAGGCTTTGAACTGTTGAGTTTCACCACTAAAATGCCAGGGTCTATTTGTTATAGCAGCTGGTGTTGCCATCACAAATTCATAGGACTTCCCAGAAAGGACTCAGACCCCCCAGCCGGGCTCCCTCTGAGTCATGGAATTTTGCAGAGCTGAGAGGGCACCCTTATTTGATAAAGCAAGTACAGTAAACTATTAAGGGTAGAATCCACACAGTGGATATTTGAGTGTTCACTGTAAATATCTTTCAACTTTGTTGTATATTTGAAATGTTTCATAATAAAATGCTTGAAAAAGAATCTCTACTCCTGTATTTAAAAAATTTTTATAGGAACCTTAGGCTTTTGGGAAAGTGCATCAGGGACCACTAGCTGTGGTCAGTGTGAATAAAGGGAGTCAGGAAAGAGAGAGCTCTGGGGTCCCCACTCCATCCCCACCTCACCAACTTCAACCAGAGCACATTCAATTTCATCTCTTTTTCATATTGTAGTTCAGTGTATGGTTTAATTTGAAAAATGGTTTCTACTGTCCCAACAATAAATGTTTGGAAACCACTGAACTCAATCCTCTCATGTTGCAGGTGAGGAAACTGAGGTTCAGAGAAGGCAAGGACTTGCTCCAGGTCCCACAGCATGCCAGTGGCTAGGTAGGATTTCAAACCTGCCTAGCCCCCAGGGCAGAGTTTGTCTCTGTGGTTTTCTGAAGGTTCTCTGGGGGTCTCCACCTTGGGGGCTGCTGGGAGGCTAGGAGGGTGGGCCCACACCAGGCAGGACTCCCTCATAGCCTGTAGCCTCCAGCCAGAGCCCTTTGCCTTTGTCTTATATGTTGGGTTCCAAGATATTTGACCAAAAGATTCTGCAGATGGGCAGTGGCTGTTTGGAAGGTGATGGAGGATACACTGGAGAGGACTTCCCAAGAGTTTCCTGGAGTGGATCGCCCCCATCTCAACTCTACCACCTTCTCTCTAGCTATGATGGGAAGATGGATGAAGAGAAGCAGGGCTGGGACAGACCACTCAGGAATGATGGATTTGAGCCCTGACCAGAAGCCTTCAGGGTCATCTGGGGCTGTGAGCAGAGGTGAGAGGTCACCCAGCTGAGGCAGGTGGGTCATCGAAGGACAGGGACATGGAGTCAGCTTAGGGGTTGGAGGGCTGAGGATAAAAGGGGCAGTGTATACTCTAAGTCTGGTATTACTCTAGCACTAGCTGTCTCATTCATTCATTCATTCCATGGTTCTCGTGTGCCAGGCCTGGGCCGGGCACTGGAGATTCCAAGATAAAGGGGCATTATTCCTGCAGGGAGAGGGGCAGGTGGGAAAACAGTGTCACCTCCCCTCACCCAGCCAATGACCAGTCATGTGACCTTGGGCAGGTCCCATCACACCTCTGAGCTTTAGTTTCCCCATCTAGAAAATGAGGATAATTGCAGTTGCAAATTGATAATGTGTGTGACACCTGTGACACAGAGTTTGGTGTGAAGAAATGGTGGCTCTCTTCCCCAGACTACCAATTAAAAGAGAAGGGTCACATTACCCTATCCGGACTGCTGAGATTCAGATAAGACAGAGGCATGAGTTCAAATCTTGACTCCATTTATAGCTGGGTGACCTTGGGCCAAATCACCTCCCCTCTCTGGACTTTGGTTTTCTCCTCTGCAAAATAAGCATAATAATAATAGTAACTACTGTAGCTGATGGTTATGAGGTTTCAATGAGTCAATATATGGAAGCATTTAGAACAGTGTCTGGCCCACAACTAACACTCAAGTGAATGTTCATCATTGCAGTAAGTGCTATGATGGACTCAGTCTGTCATAGCAGTAATAACACCATTGCTAAATATTTATGTTGTGCCAGGGGAGGACTTGCAGACCCTCTCAACCCATCCTGGTGCCTCTGAGCCAACTCTAACCCATCTGAAGGGAATTCCTGGAGCTCTGGCTTCGACTGATTTTGCTAGTCCATCTGGGCTCCATGAGCACAGTGCTACAATCAATTAGCAATGCCTGCACGGGCAAGGGAGGGGAGAGTGGCAGAAGGCATGCCATCTATTAGCCGTTCTCAATGCTGGCCCCAGCCCTCCCCTTGTCCAGATGGGGAAACAGGCTCAGAAAAGGAAAAAAGACGTGCTTAAGGCCACACAGGCAGTCACAGACAGGGCTCCCATGCCTGCCTCCCTGACTCCTCCATGGGCCCTGGTCTATGTCATGTAATCCTGTGGAGAAAAGTCATTATTTTGCCATTATATTTCCCAGCCTGTTTTCTGGAAGGGAGTTAATTGATTTAAACTTTTCCAGGATGATTCTCCCTCCTCCTTTCCCTCAGGGCCCCCATTCTATTATTGCTCTGCCTTCTGGAAATGAGTAAGTGGTATCTGTGAGGACAGGCACGGAAGTCCCTAGGGAGGGCCTCCGAGAGGGTGTGGAGAGTGTGGACCCTGCCCAGGGCTGGGTCTTCTGGGGACCTGCCAGGACTTGTGTGTGGTGTTGGTAATGCTCCTAGTGCTACCTCTTGTGCCATACGATAGGTGCAGCTCAGAGTGTTCACTGGCTCTTCACAGCTCTCTAATACACAGAAGGGGAAACTGAGGCATGGGGCTGGTCCCAGGGCTGGGATTCAAACCCAAGACCACCTGGCCCCCAATTCTTTATTCTTTGCTATTCATAATCAAAACCCAGTTACCCCAAATGTCCTTTCAGATTCTCACCCCAGCACTGTGAGCTTGGCTGAAATCTCTGTGATCAACTGTGATTATTGGCACCCTGCTTGCTGGATGAGGAAACTGAGGCCAAGAGGTGAGGGAGTGACTGATCCTAGGCAACCCAGCAAGTGGGGCCAAGGTTCTGTCCCTTCTCTGCCCCCACAGGGGAGAAGGACAGCAGAGGCTCAGAGCAGGGCTGGCCGCAGCACTCTTCCTGGCCGATTGATTCATCTTCCAAGCTGAACTATTTGTTTACGCACCCCATTTAATCAGGATATGCCATAATTAGCGGCAGATCTGTGCCTCCTGCCCATGGTATTATTTATTTCGGGTTCCAGGCGGCCACTTCCCGGGGCTGAGTGTGCACTGGGCCTGGATTTCAATCAGATGGGGCCACGGCAGACTTGTCCCAGGGGACCTCACAGTGGTGATGCCCCCCTCGGAATGATAAATGAGCCCGCAGACAGCAGAAATGCTGCCCAGCTGCTCTGGGGGGCCAGCATACATCGGGTGGGGAAGGGAGGGTTTGCACCAATTCCAGGATCCTGTTACTGAGGAACTCTCCCTCCCCCAGTGCCAGACAACAGCCTGGCATTCCCCAACCCCAGGAAGAAACATACAGGAGAGATGGTACAGGGCTCATTGCAGTCCTGCTTCGAGAATCCTAAAGCTGCAAAGGGCCACCAGTCCCTATTGCTGTCTCAGGACAGGGTTTTATCTCAGCAGCTCTTGGCCTTGACCATGGGGGACACACTTCTGCTCACAGACCCCATGGCTGGGAAGTTCCTTCTGCAGTCTAACTGTAGTCAACGTAAAAGCATTTGCAAATCTGTCCCCCAGGTGCTCCCACGAATGACACCCTCTATTGCTGTCTGGAAGGAGGTGGAAGATACAGGAAGGGTCTAGAGCATGGGAAAACATTCTTTGGATGCTGGAGGGAGTGGAAAAAAATAAACGCTGACTTTTACTGAGGCCTGTGCTGAGGTGCCTCTGTTTACTCAACTGTAAAATGGGATAATAGCAGGAAGTTGCATGAGGATTAAGAGTTAATACACGCAGAGCCCCTAAAAATTACCCTATTCATAGTAGGTACTCAACAACTGTGCACTGTTATTATTTGGTGGTTAATTCTTACACTACCCTGGCAAGTTAGATCCATACCATTTTACAGATGAGGAAACTGAGGCCAGTGTCTTGCCCACAGAATGGGCCTCATCATCCTCATTTTTCCAGACAAGGGAACCAGGGCCCAGGGTGCCAGGGAGCCGCTAAAGGGTCGACTCCAGCTTGGCAAGGGCTCTGAGGGCAGTCCCACCCCCTAACCCCAACTCCTCCTTTGGAAAGTGGGAACATAGGGGACCTCATCAGGTGCTTCAGGAATTAAGTGAGGGCATCTAGGAAAGGTACCCAGGGTGCACCTGGCAGGGAGCTATCCTCTGGCCACAGGGGAGCTGGGTCCTGGGGCCAGCTCTGACGAGCTCCACGTGAGTGTTTCACTGGTCGTGAACTGATCATACTGAAGCTGGCACAGCTCCCTGGGGTCTGCTGCCAATTAGGCCAGATGCCCACAGGGGGATCCCTTTGTACCTGGCCTAGTTGGGACAGGGTTTGTGGCTGAGTCTTCCCCAGGGAAGGCTGCTTCCAGGCCAACTGCCCTAATGAGGTCAGTGAGAGATGTGGCCTTAACAGGTGGGGCGGGGTGTGGAGGGGCCGGGAGGAGGTAGGGCTTCACCTGGGTCTCACTTTGCAAATGAAAAAAATTGAGACTCAGCAAGGAGTGGTAACTCACTGAGGACACAGGCTGTAAACCCTGGAGGCTCTGGGAGGGCCCCTGATAAACAGCTCCCCAGTGCCCACATGCACCAAGCTGGTCCGGATCCAAAGTGCTTTTGCTGTGTGACCTTGGCAAGTTACTCAACCTCTCTGAGCCTCCCTTGCCTCAGATGCCATAATGGGAATAATATCTACCTGGGATGGGGGCACGGTGGATGTGAGGATCACAGGATGCGGGACACACCTGCCGCTCAGAGGATTCTGATCTTGAAATAGGACAAAGGAGTGTTGTGGGGGAGGCCCCTTCTGTGTCTACACCTGTGCCTTCTCATTTTTCCCAGGTTGTTCCCTCTGCTGAAAAGACTGTTTCTGGCCCCCTTCCCCAGGCTGACTTCTACTCACTATTCGGACCCAGCTCAAGTGTCACTTCCACAGAAAACCCTCTTCCACATATGGGTTGAGTGCCGCAGCTTTGCCCTGGTCACACTGGACTGTGTCACCTTCTACCTCACTGTCAGCTCTGCGGGGCAGCGGCGCTCACTCACTGTCTGGTCTGCTCTGCAGCCTCGGGGATCAGCATGGGGTCTGGCACGTGATAGAGGCTAATAAACATTTGTTCAATGACTGACTCGCTCATCGAATGAGTGAATGATAGAACCGATAGATGGAACTCACTAGCATGCTGGTGTGGTCGGAATGTTGTGTCCTCCCAAAAGACATATGTTGAAAACCTAACACCCAAGGTGGTGGTATTTGGAGGTGGGGCCTTTGGGAGGTGATTAGGTCATGAGGACAGAGCCCTCATGAAAGGGATTAGTGCTCTTATAAAAGAGGCCCCAAGAGCTCCCTAGCCCCTTCGGCCATGTGGGGACACAGTGAGAAGTCTGCAACCAGAAGAGGGCCCTCACCCAACCACGCTGGCACCCTGATGCCGTACTTCCAGCCCCCAGACTGTGAGCAATAAATTTCCATTGTTTATAAGCCACCCTGTCTCTGGTATTTTGTTACAGCAGCCTGAACGGACTAAGACGCACGCCCATCTCTCCTGGCCCCCCACCCCTCATCCTTTTTTGCAAAGAACAAGGAAGCTGGAAGCTGGGGTGGCAGCAGCTAAATTTGAATCCCTCGTAACAGAAGCTATGCGGATGGAAAGCCAGGTTCTCAGCTCCGGGAGCTCATTTGCTTCCTCTGGAATGGCTGGTCAGGCAGATGCTGCTGGTTTCAGGCAGAAACCAGCTTTGGGCTGCCCACCTTTGGGACCTATGAGAGCAGCAGAAAAGACTGACCTGCGATCTGCCCGGCCTGGGATCCAGTACCAGTCCTGGCGCAATCTAGAGGGGTGACCTCAGGTGAATGCCTTCACCACGTTGGTCCATACGTTTTCCCGTGTATGAAATAGACTTGCCTCCATCCTGAAGCTGCCATGTGCACTTAGGGAAGGCCCTGGGATGGGGAAGAGGCACCATGAGGGCATAGCCTGTCCCACATTCTGACCTCCTTGTCCAAAGGAGGGCCCAGGCCTCAGCTCCCAGTGTACTAGGCTTGAGGGACCGTCATCATCTGCCAATCCTATCCTTCCCTCCTTTTCTGCACTGATGCTGAGCGCTTGCTCTGGAAATTTCCACTGTGAGAAGAGCTAAAAGTATCCATGATCATTTACTGGGCACCTACTACATGCCAGGTACTGGATATTCCCGCCCTCACTGGATCCTCCCTAGCATTCTCATTTTACAGATGAGGAAATTGAGGCTCAGAGAAGGAGAACAGGGCCCAAGGCCCTGCAGCTGGGAAGTGCTGGACACAGGACCTGAACTCACATCCCCCCCGCCCCCCAGCTCTGGAAACAGCCTCTCCTTGGGTGATGGCTCATGGTCCCTGTGACTTCACAGAAAATGTAAATTCAAACCCACCTTCTAACTGGAGACCTGAAGATGTGAAGGCAGAAAAGGAAGTTATTTTGGGGGAGTAGGAGCCAGACAAAGAAAAGAAGCCCTGTGTAGAGACCAGTGATTATGATTACCGGTGTCTGATTAACAGTAATTATAATCCACATTTTGAGCTTTTACCACATGCCATGGCCATCGAGGCCTCCCAACAACTCTCTTAGGACAGGTTCAAAATGTATCCCCATTTTGCAGACAAGGAAACTGAGGCTCAGCAGTGCTGTGATTTGAACCCCAGTAAAGCCAAGGCTTATGCTCCTTGGCCAGTGGCCTTGCACAGGGATGGCATCAGGAAATGTTTGTTGATTGACCGACTGACTGATTAAAAGAATGAATGATTTAATGAATGAATGGCCATCTCTAGGATGCCTACTGGGGGGCTGGCAGGGGCTGGAGAGGAACCTCCAAATCCAACCCAGGCCCTCCAGGCCTGCCTCCTGAACTCCCATGGGACCTTCCATCTTTTGCCTCATCTAGGGAGGAGGTAGTGGCCATCCGGTGGGCAGGGCAGGGGCCAGACTCCCCCAGCCTCCCCTGTCCCTGAATTATCACACTCTTTTTGACTTATTGTTTAACTTTACAAGCCCCTTGGCTTTTATGAGGGTTATTTATAAAGCTCTGGGCTTTGATCCACAGCATAAAAAAGCAAACTCCTGTGTCTGAAAATGTCACCAGGGATTAGGGGAGCCTTTGAAGTCCCTTTCCTGCAGGCAGAACCCGCTCAGCTTCCCCCCTCCAAAGCGCCTCCAAGCCTTGGAGCCCTGGCCGGGGCCTAGGGGCTTCTTTGGGGTAAAGTGGCCCCTGTCCAGATGAGTGGCAGGTAGGGGTCCCCTCCCCCGGAGCACTCTTCCCAGCTGGGCACTCTTCCCATTTCCAGGCAGGACTGGGCCTCCCTGGTCTCCAGATGTTGGCAACATCTGTCTCTCATGTTTATGCACAGTCAGAGGCTGCTATCTTGTGTCCCTGAGCCCAGCAGTGGGGACTGGGGCTTTTAAAAATGGATTATTATTACTGGCTTACTGGGAGGGAGGGGGCAGGGTATGTAAATAGGCAGGTAGGGTAGAGAGAACAGTTCCTAGTGAAGCAGGAGGCTATCTCCTTCCTCCCAGCTCTGGGGCCTAACATTCCACATTGCCTGGTCGGGAGGGACCTTTCATTTGTTTCTTCCCCTCTATTCAGTCAGGTGACAGCTGGAGGGGTTCAGGCTAGCTCACGGGGGCAGTGAAGAGAGGGACCCAAGTAGACAGTGCGGAGAAGCAGCAGGGTTCCCTGCTCCCTGCCTGGGAACCCAGCAGCATGAGGCTACAGGAATGGATGGGAGGACCTCGCCTGCCTCCATTCAAACATTCACAGTGGCCTGAGGGTGTTTCTAGGATGTTTTCTCTCTGGCTTTCTCTGGATCTTGTGGGACCTCCATGCATCTTAGTAGCCAATAGCAGGTGAGGAGGTGAAGTCCCAGTTGTCCCCTCTGAACTGTGTGATCTTGGGCAAGTCCTTACTCTCTCTGAGCTTCCCTTCCCCTATTTCCAGAGTGGGGTTCCTCATATCAGGCAATGTTGTGTGGGGTGTTAAACGAGGTCATACTTGGGAGCATGAGGGATGCTTGGAAGTCCTTGTAGGAGCCAGTGGTCCCACCCTCCTTCTCCAGGCCTGGCTTGTTTCCTCAAGTCCCAGAGGAGGCGAAGCAGGGATCCCAGGGGAAAGAGGCCTCAGCCAAGGGCCCCTGTCTGGCCCTCTGTCCAGCTTTCTCCAAGGCTTGGCCTCAGCTAGGGGAGGAGACAGCCACCACGGCCATCCACAGTGCTGGCCTCACTGCCACAATCTTTACTTACACCTTTTAAAGGTCATCTAGGAGGGATGGTGTTCTTCCCTTTATGGGGGAAAGATAATAAGGTGGCAGTGGGTGTGTGCAGGACAGGGGGCTGTGTGTCAGGGTGAGGGGTAGGGAAACAGACCTGTGGGAAAATTAGGGTGGTGAAGGTGGGGCCATGTGAGCAGATCCATGAATAGGTATGCAAGGAGAGTGAACTGGTGAACGAATCAACAAACTCTGGTCTCCTTACACCATGGAGCACTACTCAGCCACAGGAAGGAATGAACTCCTGATAAAAGCAACAATATACGTGAATCTCAAAAAAAAAAAAAAATTACATGTTTGCACCTGCTATGCCATCTGCCTGCAAAGTTTCCTCCCTCCCTTTGTGTGAAATTCTAGAAAAGGCAAAACTATATGATGGAAAGCAGATTGATGGTGGCCTGGGGGCCAAAGTGTGGGGTTCAGAATTTCCCAAAGGGGCACCAGGGAAATGTGGGGGGTGACGGAAATGTTCTATATCTTGATTGTGTTTACATGATTGTGTACATTTATACAAATTGTACTTATTTGCCTACATTTGTATACTCAAACTGCACACTTAAAATCACTGAATTTTGTTGTATGTAAATCACACTTTAATAAAACTAAAAATTAAAAGTAAAAACCTCACATGCAAATATTAATAGAAAACAATTCATCGTTACAGGAGACTATAAGATTAAAAAGTAAACAAGTAGAACTTTCCCCTATCTTTGTTTCTACTTCCCGGAAACAACAATGCATGATTTCATTTATTCATTCATTCGCTCACTCACTCAACTAATATCTATTGACTGTCTACAATGTGCCATGTACCATTGTAGCTATTTTTAATAATCATGTGAATATGTGTGACCTTCTAGCAACATTTCCTAGATATACTTTGCTTTTAGGTGAATGTGAACATACAACAGTCTATTTTGCACATTTTCCCCCCACCCAACAGCTCAGCCTAGAGACAGTTCCACGTGGAGCACATTTGCATGTCCTTCATGCTTTTTAAAGGCATAGGAGTCTGTTGAACAGATGAACCAAAATGTTTAAACCTGTCCTCTCTTCACAGACATTTCGGTGGGCTCAGCCTTTCTTTTTTTTTTTTAATCACACACAGCAGTGCAGTGAACAGCCACGCACACACAGGTGGGCTCATTCACAGAGTAAATTCCTGTGGGTCGAAGAACCTTTATATTTCAAAACTTGATAAAGTTCAAAATTTAAATCTCTCAAATCAGCCCTCTGCTTGACATTTAGGTGTGTTTCCACTCCTCTCAGGAAATGGACCCAAATCCCCACTCACACTGATAAGACGCACAATCCTGCCCCAGCCCAATGTTCCAGCCTCATCCCATTCTTGCTCCAGCCTCTCTCTCCTACCTCAGGGCCTTTGTACCTGCTATGCCCACCTGCAAAGCTTCCCCCTTTCCCCATCCCCTTCACTTAACTAAACTCTCCCTTACCCTTCAGAGTTCATCCTACAGGAAGCACTCCCTCCTCCAGCGGGCCTTCCCTGATTGCTGCTGATAGGGCATGTCTCTGTCGCAGCTTTCAGAGTCCCAGTTCCTGACTGTTGCTTTCCTGAAGAGCACTAACCTCCATCTATAAAGATATTTGTTTTTCTGGGATCCTGTGAACAATGCTTGCCTCCCCGCCAGACCGAGATGGGACAGAGATGGGAATCTCAGGTTGGACCCTGGGGTAAGGATTGGTGCACAAGTGATTGTTGAAGGAAGTGATCCCACAGCAAATAAGTAAAGGAGTAGGGGAAGCAGGACAAGGAAGGAGAGGAAGCCAAGTAGGGCGCGATTTCAGGCAAAGCCTCACCGAGGGTGGCTTCAGCCTGACCCCATACAGGAGCTCATGGGTGTAAGTTATACCACGTAGTTACCCTGGCCAGAGGCAAGGGAGCTGGATTTTCACCCAAACTGTGAGCCCCAGCATAGGGATGACAGCCGGCCAATATAAACTCCCTGGCTCTCAGAATATGCCAGCAAAGGAACTCTAGTAGCCTGAGGATAGCTCTTTGAAGGAGTCACAAATGCAGGTGCCTGGAAGAAAAGCGCACAGAAGCCGGTGGAGGGGCACAGAGAAATGGTCAAAAGAACCTTAGGGGCTCTGACTGGAACATTGATTGTACTCACTTAGGTGGGGTCTATTTTCATCACTATCCCAAGCACCTAGCAAGGTGCATGGAACGGAGGAGACACTCGAGAAAGATGTGGTCAATAAGTGACTGAATCAAGGAATACACGTGAGTGTAGGGAGGACATTCTGGCAGAAGGGATGGCATAAGCAAAGCCTCAGAAGTAGACCTGGGCCATGGCACTTGTACCAATCCAAGGAGAGCCAATCGTTAAATTTTCAGAAGTTTTGTGAGCCCGTAAGATCTCATTGACACATTCTTGGAACTGTGGCGAAATGACGTATAATGAAACCCGTTTTATGGTAGACTACTTGATATAAACAAGAGTTACGTTCCTATGGTATCTCATCAATGTTATAACAAAACAGTGTTGAACAAAACAATGTTATTCAAAGACCTGCTAAATTCTGACACTGGCGAGGATACTACAATAGAATCCAGCTCTGACACTTAACCACCCAGAATTAGCGTCAGACTCCACAGGATAAGGGGCACAGACCCCAGCAAGACTGCCCTCCCTTCAGATGACAACTGCAAGCTCAGGGGTCCCTACACTTATGACCAACTGGCTACGAAGTCAGAGGGTCCCATAAGCCCCCTCAAGTTTAATCATTTGCTAGAACAGATCATAAAACTCAGGAAAGCACTATCCTTGTGGCTACAGTTTTATTATTTATAAAGGAAAAAATCAGGACAGGCCAAATGAAGAAATAAATAGGGCGAGGTCTGCGAGGGTCCCAAACTCACGGGGAGGGTGCCCTCTCCTCATGGAATCACCCTTCTGGCACATCAGTGTATTTACCAACCTGAAAGCTGTACTGAGCTTTGATGTCCAGAGTTTTTATTGAGGCCCTCTTTTCTGAGCATGGTTGATTGGCTCATTAGTCACGTTATTGAACTCAATCTCCAGGCTGGTGGGGAGGTACTCAATGCCCCAACCTTCTAATCACGTGGTTGGTCTTTCTGGTAACCAGCCCCGCTCCTGAGTCACATCATCTCTTAAACTCAGGTGTGATCCAGTGGGTTCTCGGATAACAAAGACACCCCTATTATTGCAGAAATTCCAGGGATATATAGAGTTGTCCTCCCAGGAACCGGGGACAAAGGCCAGTCACATCCTTTTTCTACCCCACATGATAGTTACTGAAATTTAAATTACGTAAATATGGAGCTAAATAAATCATAGTATAACAGTGATAAATACTCCAAACTCATCATTTCTTAGTGTGTTACTACATTTGAGGTTATTTCCCTCTGTTGTGTCTATATGGTGGCAACGCTACACAATGGTATCTGTGTATCTCTCTCCAACGCCACAGTCGCCAAAGTGTTGGTAAGTTTCAAGTCAGAGTACTTACACCACAGAAACTGGCCAGCGCTACCAATCAGGGCGTAATTTATTGTGTTGTCGAGTGTCTACACTGAGAAAGTAATGGGGGAAATGTTAACAACACAGATTCAACTTCAAAGTGTGTTGTGTTTAGCCGTTAAAGGTGACCAGCAGAAAAAATTGAGGAATTATTCTTCCAGTATTCAAAAACCGTTTTGCAATTTAGCAGAGCCGTGTTCACCTCACTGACAAATGAGTGAAGTTCTGATACGTCTCCATTGTTTCACTTTCAGCTTCCCCATTAACACTTATAAGAAAATATCAACCCATATTCATGCCTCAACTACACTTATTCACCAATTCCAACCATAGGTTGGCTATTGATACCAGAGTTTGGCAAAAATCAATAAAAGCATTTGATGAGAATCAATTGTCTCTATGGAATTTACTTACAATAAAGACTATTGTGTATTTTCCTATTATTTTTAAATTGTGGGTTACCCATCAATATCAATACGATATCTGTCAATGAAGGTTATAATTATGCACACAATTGTATGCATGTATAACGCATACAATCTTCCCCCCCAGAGAGCTGGGACTAAGCCATTGTGATTGAACGGGTTGGATGGAGTGGGAAGGACAGGGCGTCCGAGGAGCTGAAACTGGATCTGTGGCCCAGTTCAGATAGTGCAGGAGCCTGAATGCCAGGCTCAGAGAGGGAGAAATCCGGCTGTAAGTCACACAGCGAGGAAGTGGCAGAGCGGAGTTAATCAGGGGGTTGTGGTGGGGCCTTTCCTTCTGTTCTGGGTCCTCTGCTCCCTCCCTCCAACCCCTGCAAGGCTCATTTATCTTAGGGGCAAACCTGGGGTGGTTTGTATCTGGGAAGTTAGCCCATCCCAGCTCTGAACAGTCATTTGTCAGGTCTCAGAGTGCCAATTAGTGGGGCACCAGCCTGATTAGTCATTGTGGCATGGCAGATTTGGGGGAATTAATCAGGCCAGAGGTGGTGGCGGGGAGGGGGAGGAGGAAAAGAAGAGGGGAAGGGGAGCATGGGTGCTGAGTGATGGAGGCCCTGAGTGATTAGTCTTCACCAGTGGCCAGGCTTGCCTGGGGAGGAGCAGCCATTGCTCCTGGGAGATGCTGGCGTGTGTGTATGGGGGGTGGGGGTTCTGGGGCACCAGGAGGGCCTGCCCATCCTTTCCTAGAGACACAGTACTGGTTTTCAGATTCAGGTGGCTCAGAAATGACCACAGATGGGGCCTTGCCTCCCATGCTTAGATTTCAGAGGTTAGAAGGGAATGGAAGACAGGGGCTGGGGGGGGGTGGTGCTTTAGGCAGCTGAGCAGCATGGATGGGTCCCAACCCCTCTCCTCCTTGGCTCTGGCTTGCTTGGGAGAACGTCAGGAACTGTGTCTCATCTGCTGAGGCTGAGCTGACTCTTCCAGGCAAGTGGGCCCCCCTGACACCCCACTTGGAAACTAGAAGCTGGGTAGAGTTTTTCAGCTCATGCCAATGTGCTCGTCTTTTAAAATATGTTTCCACCAGGACTGTAGGGAGGCCATCTGGGGGTTTTGTTGGCATTAGAAAAAAGCATTTCCCTCCGGGCAGATCAATCAGGAAAAAGCAGCCCTGTGGGTGCAATCATTGCCCAAGGCTACACTTTCTCCAGGCTATTGAAGGCCTTTGGCAAAAAGCTCAACGAGCGGAGCTGGAACTGAGTTTCAGGTGCATTTTACCCCCAGTCACACTCCCTCAACCAGGTACCCCAGGATAGGCACAACCTGAACTGTATCCTACAGCCCTGTTCCTATTTTTGGACCCCCAAGGACTCTCTTGCACCCCTGTGACATCATGGAAAGAGCATGGGCTCTGGAATCAGCTAGCACTGAGTCCAATCCCAGCACGGCCTCTAGCTCTTTGTGTGCCCGCCCACTCCCCTCTCTGGACCTCAGTTTCCTCATCTTTAAAATGGGGATGATACTAGCTCATCCATCCCAGGGCTCAGGGATGATCAAAGGAGATGAGCTGTGCAGCCACAGGGGCCCCTCTTAAATGCTCAATACATTTGGGCCTTTACTCCCTGGCATCAGCCCAGATCCCAGGACACACCCTCCTAAAAACCAGGTTTGCCCGTCTCTCTCGCTGTGGCAGAGGAAGAACCCAGGCTGAGGTTTGATGATTAAGGAGGCTGGCAGATGACCTGAGCACTGGGTCTGGAGTCTGGGGCTGGGTGGGCACATGACAGGAGACAAGACCCAGCCCTCAGAGCAGTGGTCCTTGGCTTTTGGGGTCATGGACTCCTTTGGGCATTTGATAGAAGCTATGGACTCTCTACCCAGAAAAATGCATCTGCACACAGTTTTGCCTGTTATTTTAGGGATTTATGAACACAGCAAAATCTAGCCTTAAACCCCAGAGGTCTCTGCACCCCCTCTCCCTCAGAGGGGCCATCAGAGCACTGGATTCTTCCACAGGGCAAGGAGAGAAGGAAGGAAATTGGTGCCTGTTGAGCTGATTTTATATGTCATACCTCATCTAAGGCTCTCAGCAACTCCGTGGGGTAGTAACTCTTCCCATATTAGAGATGAGGAAACTGAAACTCAAAGAGGCTAAGAGACGTGTCCAAGATCACACAGCTAGTGACAGGGCCAGAACTTGAGTCTTGCTTGTCTACTAGACCACTAGTAGAAAGCTGTTCAAAGCTGTTCTACTAGACTAGGCTGAGGCCTTTTCCTGGTGGGCAAATATCCTGCTCATGCTTTTGCCAGGAGAAAGAAGGGAGTCAAAAGCTTGGTTTTGCTAGCCTGATCCTGAATGCTAGGAAATGTCAATTAATTGCTTTGTGCCTGACTCCTCACACGCCCTCTCGTTGCTCCCGTGGATGCCAGAGTCCTATTTGCTGCAGCCGCCAGAAAACATTCGTCCTCTATCCTTCACGTTATCCAGGCTTTGTCTCTGGATCAAGTCAGATCAAACTATCCTTTTCCCAGGAGAACTGCCTACATAGCGATGGAGACCTTGACAGTAAGGGTTTATATAAGAATCACACGTGGAATGTCTCTGCAAAACTGCTATTAAGAAACTGATCTGTAATGTTGTCTGTGGTCATTTTATGTCATATTGATTCTAGAATGGCCCAAGGGACACATCTCGGGATTCAGACTTGAGAAAAGTCTCTCTGTACAACCCACAGATTTACCTCCCTTAAACTTTGCTTTTGGTGGACAATGAGAATGAGGAAAACTGACTTGTTTGCCTTTTTGCCATGACTGCTAGGAAGCTCAGAACCAGGGTTAGATGTCCATTGCTATCATTTACCTTGTCCTAGGTTTTCTGATGGAATTTGTTTCCTCATGTACTGTCAGGAAAAAGGGTGCCTTTTAAACAATCTCTAAGGGGATATGTCTATCTAATAATTGTCTTGTAAGATTGTGGAGAACAGAGAGAGGGTAGTCAGAGAATGGAGCCTTTTTTGTGCATATTTCCCTGCACCGCCATTCATTGGCATAGGCCTTCCCCCCGCCCATTGCTTACTTCCTCTGATGTTAGAGCCTCGTTACCTCTCTGTTTCCAACTCTCTTTATACTTGGCTCTTATACTTTATTTCTAGTTTTAACAATATAATTTTTAACCAGGGGTGTTTAAATGTCAACTATCTCAAATCATTTTTTTGGAAGCAACATAGTTACCTATATAAGACACTACCTATTTTAAATGCATACACCCACACACACACACGCACACCCACAAACGCACATAGACACACATATACACCTCTGATCTGAAGACCTTCCTACTCTTTGCTTGCTAGGACTCTGGTTTGTCTATGTTCTGCCCTCCCTCACCTGCAGCATTCTGGAACCTGGTGCTGGATGAAAAGATAAATCCTATTGTATTGCTTCTCTCTTCCCTACGATCTCTATCCCTGTGATCATTTTCCCACTGGCCCCACAAAGGAATCAGAGATGATGATGGGTCTGCAGACTCAGGGGCAGGCAGGGAGTAAAGATACTTAGATCTCACTTCCAATTCGAGTTTCATCACTTTTTCCCACTAGGGGACTTTGTCCAAGTTTCTTGACTTCTCTGATCCTTAGTTTCTTTCTTTGAATAATGAAGACAAGTAATAGTACAGACTGTTATGAGGATGAAAGAGCATATAAAGTGCCTGGCGCACAGTCGGGGCATAGTAAATGGTTACCACTTTCACTGCCCTCTGTCGGCAGTGAGCAGTTATCTCAAGCCCTAAGTCTGGAAGCTTATGGGTGACTGAGATGTGAGAAATATTCTTAGATCTCACAAAGGGAACTACCAAAACCAGAAATCAACATCTATCAATCCATTCACTTGCAAGTCTGTCCGTCCATCCATCCATCCTTGATCCATCCATCTATCATCTATCCAACATCCATCCATCCACCCATCCACCCATCCATCCATCCACCAACCACAAATCTTTCTGTCTTTATCTATCCATGTATCCATCTTACCCACCCATCCATCCTCCATCATCCATCCTTCCACCTATTCAATTACTTTTCTTTAGCACCTTCTAAGTGTTAATTTTTAGAGATAAAGAGGAGAATAAAGCATAATCTTTACTCTTCAGAACTTCTGGTCTCCAGGGGAAGATGAGATACACAGATTATTTTCTCATATGTGTTTTTCCTTCCCCACCCCTGGGGAGTCAGGAAAAGAAGTGTGGGAAATGTTGTCTCTACTCATATTATTAGATGTTATTAGCACATTAAATGATCTGACAAGTCCTGCAGTCAGAATCTCTTTTCAACCGCTATTAACCCAAAAGACATGACTCTAGATCTACGTTAAGAAGATTGCCTGTTAAAATCCCATGGAATGAGATTGTCTCAGAATAGATTTTGGAAAATGCTAATAAACCAAGGAAGAAAGAACCAAATGTCGTTTAAAAAGCAGAGTAGCATTAGATTATAACCCCAAGTAGAAAATAAATATCCAGGAGTCCATACTGATATAAATAAATGACTGAATAAATAAACAAAAGGGAGGATATACAAATCTCTTGTGCAGAAGAATTCCAAAGGAGGGGGAGAATAACCCCGCACTCCTTAAGTATAGGCCGTACATAGTGATTTCCTTCTACAGAGGACAGTATGGAAAGGAGAGAAAAAGTAACTTTTGGGGCCGGCCCGGTGGCTCAGGCGGTTAGAGCTCCGTGCTCCTAACTCTGAAGGCTGCCGGTTCGATTCCCACATGGGCCAGCGGGCTCTCAACCACAAGGTTGCCAGTTCAATTCCTCCCGCAAGGGATGGTGGGCTCTGGCCCCTGCAACTAAGATTGAAATGGTGGGCTCTGGCCCCTGCAACTAAGATTGAACACGGCACCTTGAGCTGAGCTGCTGCTGAGCTCCCGAATGGCTCAGTGGTTGGAGCGCGTCCTCTCAACCACAAGATTGCCGGTTCGACTCCCTCAAGGGATGGTGGGCTGCGCCCCCTGCAACTAGGGCAACTGGACCTGGAGCTGAGCTGTGCCCTCCACAACTAAGACTGAAAGGACAACAACTTGACTTGGAAAAAAAAGTCCTGGAAGTACACACTGCTCCCCAATAAAGTCCTGTACCCATTACCCAATAAAAAAAAAATCTTAAAAAAAAAAAAAGTAACTTTACAGTGGAGAAGCCTGACAAATGCTACCCCAGCCACATGTTCAAGATTAAGATCAACAGTGACACGTCAAAGGCATAGCATGTCCCCTTGATGCGATGTAATGACGATGGCACTTTATGTTTTTCCTCCCCATAACCCATAGCCTCAGTTTGATGATGAGAAAAATATCAGACAAATCCCAGTGAGGGACATTCTACAAAATATCTGATCAGGACGCCTCAAAATTGGCAAGGTCATCAAAAACAAGGAAAGCCTGAGAAACTGTCACAGCCCAGAGGAGCCCAAGAAGAAGTGACAACTAAATGTAATTTAGGATCATGGAACAGAAAAAAAAAAATAGGTAAAAATGAAAGAAATCTGAATAAAAAATGGACTTTAGTGAATAATAATGTATCAATATTTGTTCATTAATTGTGACAAATGTACCATATAAATGTAAGATGTTAATAATAGGGGGAAACCGGGTGTGGGACATATGGGAATTCTCTGTATTATCGACGTAATTTTTCTGGACATTTAAAATTGTCCTGAGATTAAAAATAATTTAAAAATAAGAAAATAGATAAACGAGTAAATAAAACTTCAAACAAGAAAAGTATAGGGTTTGGGGGGAGTAGTGGGGGGCAATATGTCCTGGTTGGGAGGGGCTATCTGAAATCAGAGAAGCCTGGCTTCCTAGACCTTACTTACTGTGTGACCTGGAGCAAGTTGCTTAATCTTTCTGAGCTTCATTTTGTTCATCTGTAAAATGGGGATTTTAAAATGTTGACTATTCGTTCATTTGGATTAAATGAGGCAATGTATTTAAAGTACTAGGCACCAACAAACACCCTGGGACTTTGAGGTTTACTATATTATTTTTTTCTAGCAGGGTAAGTGGAGAATCTGAGAAGCCTGCGGGGACTAGGGATATTGGGACCAAGCCTTGGAGAACTGATAGAATATGGGTGGGGTTGGGAGTTGGGGCTCAGCTTTCTCCAAAGCAGAGAGGTCCTTCCTTTTATCCTTAACTCTTACCCTTTGGTTTCAGAGCTAAGGGGCCTGGGAAGAGATAGAGACCTCACAGATAGGCTCCTGGCTTTCCCACCCCAGCTATGGCCCCCAGCTTGCACTCCCTCTGCCCGGGTCTCTGGGCTAAGTAATCGCTAATCCTTCCCTGATGAAGCACCTGTATCTGTAAGCAAATGAGCTGGCAGGTGGCAGCCCGGATAAAATATGACCTGCTCAGCAGGAGATTTGCTTACCAGTCTGGAGGCAGCCCATCCTGCTGCCTGCAGCCTGGAGTCCTCAGGATAAAGCATAAATCACCTGTGCCCACAGAGCAGGTGGGAGGGCAGGCGGCACCCGGAAGAGTGAATGTACCCCTGCTCTGTCTCCAGCCTATGGACACTTTCTCAGTGGTTTGTGGAAAAGAGCCAGGAGTGGGAATCAAGAGACAGGGGAGTTCATTCTGGCTCTACCACAGACTTGCTGGGGAGCCTTGGGCAAGTTGCACTCCCCCTCTGGGTCTTTGTTCTCAACTGTCTCAGATAAGACCAGTTGTTCCTCTTTTCTTCATGGGTTTGCTACAAAGGTCATAAGAAAAACTGTATGGAAACACAGAGTGTTTGTTATAATCTTGATTATTACTGTGCTGTTACTATGTTGGAAGTCCCAGGGAACAGAGCTCAGTGGCTGGTAACTTTCTGGAGGGTTGGTAAGTTGCTTTAGAAATAGTTGCCTTCAAGACTACAGCATCTATTGGCAGAAAACCGACCAAAGGCTTTTCCAAGAGGGCCACATGATTCATGGAAAACATGATGCATGGAAAAGCGCAGGATTTGGTTTGAATCCTACAGCTGCCACTCATTAGCTGAAGGGACTCACACAAGTCACCTTTCCCCTTTGAGCCTATAGTTAGCCCGTGTATAAAGCAGAATGAAGCACACACCTTTAGGTCGGGGTTATGAGGTTTAAACGAGAGCACCTGGCACATAAGCAGCGACCTGACGAAGATGAGTTCTTTGAGGCTGAACCAGGTTTACAAATGAGATTTTCTAACTTTCTACTCAGCTCTTTACTGAGACCTCAGAAAGCCTTGGGGGAAATCTCCAGGACTCCATGAGCTGAAGCACTGCCCACCCTCCTGTCCCCTGCCAGGAGATTTCTGCAACCTGGACCTGGAAGAAGACCCCTTGGGAAGTGCTCCAGCCCAGGGGCTGCGGGGGATGGCATGATGGAGACAGAGCCGTTTGCTAA
This sequence comes from Rhinolophus hipposideros, assembly GCF_964194185.1. Taxonomy (NCBI): domain Eukaryota; kingdom Metazoa; phylum Chordata; class Mammalia; order Chiroptera; family Rhinolophidae; genus Rhinolophus; species Rhinolophus hipposideros. The sequence continues at coordinate 13,610,953 of NC_138070.1, forward strand.
CATCATGTGGCTGCTGTGACAGTCTGTTAATGCCATTTACAACGTGCCGTAATTATGTCTCACACATGCTGGTGGCGCAGCCAGCAGGAACGTTCCCTGGGAGGGGCCTCGGAAAGATTCCTTTAGCAGGGTGGGGGGTTGGGCTTTCTCAGGAGGCTGGGGCGACTAGAGGCTCAGAAGCCACTGTGAATTCCTACCCTTGGCTGCCCTGGGAACCTGAGGAAGAGTTCACCCCTGCTTGGACCAGGAGTTCCCGTCCTGAATTGCTGTGGCACTTTGGGCAAGTCACGACTCCTCTCTGGGGCTCGGTATCCCCTTCTGTAAAATAAGGGTATGGGGAAACAGAAGAGCAGTGTACTAGTTCTTAACATTTTCTGTAGCATCTGCCTAGAAAAATGCACATACTCACATCCAATCACGATGTAGCCTGAATTTTCAGGCCGCTCACGAGCCACTGAAGTCCATCATAACGCTCTTGACCCCAGGTCAAGAATCTCAGTCTAGAGCAGGGGTGTCCAAACTTTTTTCAACGTTTTTCACCAAGGGCCATATGCGGTAATATACACAAACAGCCAGGCCATTCCCTCGAGGTGAAGTACGTATTGCCTCACCTTGTTTATTTAAGTAAACTAAATATACTTTTGGAATTTGCTGCGGGCCAATTAACAATGGATTGCGGGCCACAGTCGGCCCGCGGGCCGCAGTTTGGACACCCCTGCTCTAGCTCATTTCATGGACCTACTATCAATATGTTTCAGCCCGATTTCTCCATTTGGGCTCTGAGGTTGTTGTCCGCTGCGTGTTGCTGCCACGTTGTTTGAGGCACAGGTATTCATCACAGTTAGCTGCTCATTCTGGATTGGGTTCCTTCTCCTGAAGTGCCCAGGTTTGTCTCTCAAGGCTTGTTGCCCTGCGTTTAATGAGCCAGTGGATTTCTACAATGCTGCTCAAATTCTGACATTCTGGGATCCTCGCTGGTTGGTGATGCCCATTATCCTTGAGGTTTGATAAGAAGAGCTCAGCTTTGGAGTCAGATGGGTCTGAGTTAGAATCTCTCCATACTTCCCTGCTGGCAAACCACCAGCTTCCCTGAGCCTCAGTTTCTCTTTCCAGGAAGCAGGTTGCCACCAGGGTTAAACGCATCAATCCTCTCGGGTGCCTAGCACAGAAGAAGCACCCCATACCTGCCAGTTTTCTGCCCCCATCACCCCCCACCACCGCACTAAAAGTCCCTCCTCTCTCCTTCCTGGAGGAAGCTGAGAAGGAGTCTCCGGGAAAAGCTCTAGGGAATGAAGAAGCCTATTTCCAAGTCATTAGTCCCCTAGCGTCGGGCTGCGGGACGGATTTTGATCAAGAGCAGGGTGACATTTGGCAAAAGTTGCTGATGAGGGATTGAATGATTAATCGTCATGACAACCGGGCTGGAGTAATGACAGGGATGCGATGGCGCCCGAGTTAAACACAAAGCGGCCCCACGAGCCGGGGCGGTAAATTACTAGGCATGTCACCACTGCGCTTTTGGAGAAAGCGGCCGTGCGTTCCTAATGAGAGGTTAACTGTGTCCCCAAAGTAATTACAGCCGATTGAAGAGGTGGCTGGTAATTAGAGGATTAGCGGTGATGAGGCTCACCTGCATGGTTGCCATGGTGATGGAGAGTGGGTGGGGTAGGGAAGCGAGGAGGGTCGAGGAGGGTCTAGACTCCTCCCCAAGGCAGGTGCCAGAGGCCTCTCTAGTGGCTCCAGCCATGCTGTCCACCACCCATGGGACAGGCCCTGGGGTAGTGGTGGGGGAGCCCCAAGCTTCTGCTGCTAATGGCTGGGCCTCAGTTTTCCCATCTGTAAAATGAAGGCTTGAACCCATTCGAGTACATAGACTAGCAAAGCTGGAATTCCAGAACATGCTGGCCAAGTCACGTGACAGCTCTTTCAGAATCCAAATAGTCTTTAATTTGCCACCCTGGCCCCAAGCCTGGCATTGCCAGGACCCAGGAAATCACACACAAATTCCACTTCTTGGCTGAGCGCCTCAAGTCGAGGGTCTGAGCACAAGCCTCAGTTTCCTCACCTCTAACATGAGAAGAAGCATGGTTTGTACTTCTGAGAGTTGTTTGGAGAGTAAAGTGAAATTAAAACTGCAGAGCACCTAGGACAGTGCCTGGCCACGGCAAGAGCGCTATAAAAGTTGGTAGCTATGATCACATTGAGATCACCTCTCTTCTCCACTGACCCGGGGTAGCTGAGGGCAGGGATGGGACAGGGGTCTCATCTTTGTGTTGGGGAACGGGCTGAGCCCTCCCGCAAGTGATAGATGACAGGGAACTCCGCGGGAAGGAAGTAGGTGCCCGCGTTTTGTTCACTTGCTGTTCATCTTTGGTCAGGTCGCTTTGTCTCTCTGAGCCTCTGATCCCCGCTTACCTGAGAGTAAGGAATGAAACGCTGGATGTGTGGGGGGACACTTACTATAAGCCAGACCCTCACTCTGTACTTGTAATTATTATTTAATTCGATCTACCATATAACCCCTAAAATATACTCTTTTGCCCATTTTTGAGAGAAAACCAAGACTCAGAGATGTGAAGTAACCAGCCCAGAAGCACACAGCTGGAATGTGAGAGAACCAAGATTTGAACCCAAGTTAGTCCAAACTTCTCACACTTTCTACCCTATAAGGAGGTTTTTTGTGTGTCGCAAGGAGAAGGCAGGCCCACCACCTCCATGTAAGGGGGCAGGGCACTCTGCCAAGGACGGGCAGAGCTTGGAGAGAGGTTTCCCCAGGATTGGCCAGGGCTGCTATGACATCACCAGGGCAGGACTGTCCCTACTGCTGTCTGGGTAAACAGCTGCTCTCGCAGCTAGTGGGGTCTGCAGGCCTCAGGGTCTGGTTTGAGATGCTGGGGGCTGGGGAGGGCGACACTGAAGACCCCAAACCTGTCTCTGGCTCAGTTGCTGGCGACGCCTGGTGTCTGGGCACAAGCCTTGGTGAACCGCTGAGCAGAGGGACTTAATTATTCCATCCATAAATGATAAGCCCTGTTCATTTCCAGGCCTTCATGACTAATTTATGGCCTTATTCAATGTGCTTGTTGCCCGACCTTCCCTGGGATCGCAGGGAAATGGGTGGGGGTGGGCCTTTCTGGAGGGTGCAGTGGGCGATTCTGGCTACCACAGCCATTGGGCCACATGGTATCCTCATACACACGTCCCCAGGAGAAACTGAGGCCTCCGCCCTCAGGTTGGCTTGCCCTGTGGCAGTTTACAAACCCATTTTCCTCTACTGTGCTTCTTTGAGGAGATGCTGGAGCTTAAGCTAAGGGCAGTGGCTCTGGAGTGAGCAGAGTCCCGGGTTCGAGTCCCAACTCTGCTAGTTTTGAGCTGTATGACCTTCAGCACACGTACTTTCCTGCCTCGGCCTCCTGGGCAGGAGGATGAAATGCGGTAACACAGATGCTTGGTGCGTAGTAAATTCTCAACATAGGATAGTGGTTATCACTGCTTTGGGGTTTTCGCATACAATTTTTCTTTAATTGGGAAGTACTGGGGAACAGTGTGTTTCTCCAGGACCCATCAGCTCCAAGTCGTAGTCCTTCAGTCTAGTTATGTAGGGCGCAGCTCAGCTCCAAGTCCAGTTGCCATTTTCAATCTAGTTGCGGGGAGTGCAGCCCACCATCCCATGCGGGAATCGAACCAGCAACTTTATTGTTCAGAGCACACCCTCTAACCAGCTGAGCCATCTAGCTGTCTCTTGCGTACAATTTTATTATTTTCGGGGAGCCACTGCTTGGGTCCTGGTGACCCTGGGATGGGCCTCATCTTGAAGTAGGATACCCGGGCTCAATCACCAAGACCTGCTTCTGCTCTGTGCAGAGAAAACTGCAGAAAATGCTCCTGTATGAACCTTGCCCGAGCCACTAGGAGTTTCCAGTGCCAGTCTCACCTCCAACGGTGGGCTGTCTTTGGTGACACCCGTCCCCCAGTTTCCTCATTTGTCACAGGGCCTGCCAGCCTAGTATTCAAGTTGCCACAGGCCAGAGGTTCCATCAAGGAATGGCAGAATTACTTTCTTTGGCCAATTTCTGGAACCTACACAGGCCCTCCAGCCTGGGTGGCTGACAGGCTCTGCGTCGGGGGTCGGGGGTGGAGGCAACTTACAAAACCACAGGACCTTGGAGCTGGCAAGGAGTTCAGAGAGCACCTCCTCTCGCCTCACACTTCACAGATGAGGATGCTGATAACATGGCTGCCATATATTAAGTGCTTACTGTAGACCAGGCACCATGGTCTTAGCTTGTCATCTATTGTCTCATTCAATCCTCACCACAACCAAGGATGGGCCAGGCCTGACTAAGCCCATTTTACAAAGGAGGAAAACAGAGGCCCAGAGAGGTACAGAGACTAAAACAAGGCCCCACAGTGCGACCCGCCTCCAGGTCCAGGCCCTTCCACATGGCCGTACCGCGTGTGTTTGCATGTTCAAGCACATGCATGCATTCCTGTGTATATGCATGTTTGTGTGGAGGTGCCGATATGAGGATGTGAGTGCACACTCCATGCACACGAGAATGTGTTCAGGACATACCCGCGCATGTCATCCGTGGAGCACACCTCCAGACTCCCTGTCCAGTGCTCTTTGCCCCTACCCAGTGCCTTTGCAAAGAGCTGGTTGGAAATGGGAGCTCAGCCTGGGGGCTGTCTGGCTTCCCACAGTCCTCGAGAATGAACTTTAATTTGCATGGTCATTTGCAGCCACTCCCTCAGCAGGGCCCAGGGAATATGCCCTGTTGACCCCCTATACTGCCTGTCACTCCACCATCAGCCATCCACTGGAGGTTCAGTTTCCGTGAGGTCATTTCTATCATTACCCCCATTGTGTAGATCATGAAACTGAGGTTTAGAATTGCTGAGCCAGGGTCATGCTGCCAGCAAGGGGCCAAGCCCAGGTCCGATTCTTGGTTTGGGGACGCCAAATCCAGTGGTGGATATGGAGGACTGAAGAGTCAGGAAGGGCTCCAGGGAGAAGAGGCCATAGAACCCTGGAAGGAGGGGTTGAGGAAGCAGAGATGGGGAGGGCAAGAGGGACTCTGTGTATGCGTGTTTGTGTTACAAGTACGTGGGTGTGGAAGGGTATGTTTCATCATCTTTCAACAAAATCATTCAGAGTCTATATGTAACAGGCACATAAACAACAACAATAATGACATGGCAAATATGTATTTAATGCTTACGGTGCACCAGGCAAGTGAGTTCTGTTAACTCATTTAATCCTCACGACAACCATATGAGACAGTAACGTTATCATCCCCACTTTACATATGGGGACACAGAAAAGCACAGAGAGGTGAAGTAACCTGTTCAAGGGCACACAGCTAGTCAGTGGTAGAGCTGGGATTCAAACGCAGGCCATCTGGATCCATGGTTCATGAACCCAACCATACCACTCTCAAGCTGGGAGACCTTGGCAAGCTGCTGTGCTACTCCCAGCGTGGGAGGACACGCATGGTATATGCGAGTCTTAGTGGGCCTGGGCTGTCCTTAAAAGACTCGGTGACTGAAACCACAGAAATTTATTTTCTCACAGTTTAGAGGCTAGGAAGTCCAGTTCAAGGTACTGGCCAATTCCGTTCCTGACGTCTCATTCATTCATTCATTCATTCTCTCTCTCTCTCTCTCTCTCTCTCTCCCTCTTTCTCTCATCTCTTCTTATAAGGGCACTAATCCCATCATGAAGGCCCCACCCTCATGACGTCATTTAACCCTAATTACTTCCCAAAGTCACTATCTCCAAATACCAAAACATTGCGGGTTAGAGCTTCAATATATGGATTGGGGGCAGGGGGCACAAACATTTGGTCCATAACAGTACATATGCTATACACATGTGCACACGTACATGCATTAGTGTGCATGTACATGAGTGTGCGTGCATGTCCATGTATGCATTTCATGTATGGGTTTGTGTGAAGGTGCCTATGGGTACGTAAGGACATGGGTATATATATATGTAAATGTGTGTGAGCATGCAAGCATATGTGCCTATGCTTATGTACATCTGAGCATGTGTGCATGGGTCTATAAGAGGTTAGGAAACCTCATCCCAGGTCAGCTCTTCTGCCAATTGGCCTAAGAGCCCCATGAAAGCCAGGGACACACAGAGAGGGGTAGGGTGGGGCTTTCGGTAGGTAGGGCCTAAGAGCTAGTGTTCCCTGGAACCTGGGGGAGGGGACTCCCCAGCTGCTCCTGACTGTCGCCCTGGCCTCCAGAAGACATTAATAATAGATCAGCAAATTCCAAATGTAAATAGGGCAATCAGGCCCGAAAACACAGACATTCATCACCCAGTTACAAATTACGCTGCCGGCCCTGATGTAATTACCGGAGTTCAGCTCGATGCATTGAGCCACCCCCACCCTCTACCTTTGCATGTTGCTTTGTGCTGATGTTCTTTCCTGAGGAGGCTCCCCCACCTGACCCCACAAGGTCTCTCTGGCTGCAGCCAAGGGTCTCCAGCTGTCTTAAACAGCTATGAAGATAGAAGACCCCTGAGATCCTTGTGCTTTGGTAGCAGAACTGTGAAGGTCATGGGGCAGACGCCAGACAACGGATCTGCTCCCGTTCCGGCATGATTTGTTGTGTGGCCCTGGGCAAGTCACTCACCCTTTCTGACTCTCAGTTTCCTCTTCTATCCAAAGGAGCTAACAATACAATTCAGTGTTAGAGCTTTCAGCTTGGCAGTCAAAAGGAGCTGGGTTTGAATCCCAAGCTTACTACTCTTGAGAGGCCTTGAGCAAGTTTCTTCCCCATTCTGAGCCTCCACTCCTTCATCTGTAAAGTGCGGAAATGCCTCTCTTACGGGATTATTGTAAGGGAAGAATGAAATAATGTTTTTCTTTTAATTGGTAAATTTAACTCATTCACATTTGTTGTGATTATGATAGCATATATAAAATATATATCATTAATACATCAAAAAATATCCATATATAGAGATTATATAATTATGTGGCTGAATTCTTTTTTGCCACATTTGTTTATATTTCCTATTTATGCGGCTTCCTTATGTTTCCTTCTTTGCCATGGCTGCTTACTAGTTATCTATTAGTCCAAAACTTAGCGGCTTACCACAATAACCATCGACTATCTCCCAAGTCAGGAACCGGGCAGTGGCTTAGCTGAGTGATACTGTCTCTGTGTCTCTCATGAGTTTGCAGCCATAATGGCGGCTGAGGCTGCAACCTCACCTGAAGGCTGGATTGGGCTGGAGGGGGCTCCTCAGTTCTGCCCCATGTAGATCTTGTAGGGCTGTTGGAGGGTCCTCAGCTGGTTTCCCCTGCCGCCAGTGACCTAAGGGAGCAAGGCAGAGGCTGCTGGGTCTTTAATGACAGAGCCTCGGAAGTCACCAGCTGTCATTTCTGCAATGTTGGTTACACAAGTCATTCTCTTCATGTGGGAGAGGACTGCGCAACAAGTGACTACAGAAGTCAGGGACCATGGAGGGCCCACCTGGAGCCTCGCCACCACACCTGTCTTGTGTTGGCTTGAAAAATAACGTAGGTACATAAAGATCTCATTCCAGGCACGGGGAGAAATTCATGGACTCTTACGACCCCAGGCCCAGCACAGCGCCTGGCACAGAATAAACATCAACAACAATGGGATGGCAAGAAGGGGGCTGTAGCAGAATCTGGTCTCCTCTCCCCAAAGCCATTTCCTAGAGGCCAACAGGTCAGTAGCTATTCGGTTGGTGCAAAAGTAATGGCGGTTTAAAAGGTTAAAATAATTGCAAAAACCGCCATTCCTTTTACACCAACCTAATACTTGCAAGCCTACATCCTTGTTCCTTGCACCTGGAACCAGGATGGGCTGAGCCATGTAGGGCCAGAAGCTCCTGCTTTCTCTGAAGCAGAGAGGAGAGTCTAGACCAAAGGCAGTTTCCAGGCCTGTCTAGTCCTAACTTTACATTGATCAGTAATTAAACGCAGCCTCCAATTACTATAACGTTTGGCGAGGCACCAAGCTCTTGTGAAACCTTGCAATAAACATCTGCTTTATAAATTGCCTCTCTGTGCAGCGCACCAGCAGGGTTCTTGGGGGTTGTAGAGAGAGAAATTGGAGGCCTGGGAAAGGGGGGAGAGGTGAAAGAGGGAGAGAGACAAAAGGAGAGGTGAGAGGGAGGGAGGAGGAGGAGGGGGAGAGAAGGGAGAGAGTGACTGTCCTTCCAAGATGTGGTTGGATGTAGGAAGGGAAGGGCCCCACTCGGGGCCCTCACCACGCTCTAAGGTAGAGGCCCAGAATTTAACCCAGAGCTGGGGAATCCTTGTCTTTTGAGATTTTGTCAAACACTACACACACATCTAATGCAAATTACTTTTTTTTTCTTTTTCCAAAACCCATGATATTCCACTTGCCTGCCATTTACATTTAGAGGAAAAATACAGAGATTTATTTGCTATACCAGAAGCCCTGCGGGGTGAGATCGTCCCCAGGATATAGAGGAAGAGGGGGGTCAGTGGTTTCCCACCACAAGCCACAGCCCCCCCCCCCCACTATCCCCTATGGGCCCATGTACCCCACTCTGTCTCCCTTAGGGTCTTGCTCAGATAGGCCACAAGGAAAGGGGAACCCCCAAAATTGGAGGTCTGGCTCAGCTCCTGTAGGACTTTGGGCAACTGACTTTGCCTCTCTGGGGCCTCTGTTTCTGCACCTGTGAAATGGGCATAAAACCACCAATGGAGGTTGGAGAGGATTAAGGGAGTTGTGTAAGCAGGATAGCAGAGTGGGCAGGAAAGAAGCTCTGAAGTCAGACAGGCCTGCTCCTTGGGCCAGCCTCTGTGCCTCGTGAGCTTCAGGTTTCTCATCTGGAAACGAGATGGTAAGAGACTATCATCTCACAGAGGTGGCATGAAGACTAAAACACCAGGTGAGCTGCACAATAGGCACTTAATAAATGCCAGCTATTGTTCTTGTTGGTACTATTAGGCACACAGAAAATATTCAATGGATAGAGGAGCTAGGACCCATCAGGGCCTACTAGACTTCCCCCTACCCCAACTTTTCTCCCCACCCTTTGCCTGTTGCACAAGAAGACAATTTGACTGATGGGCCATCCCTGACGCTGGTACCACCATGCACTCTCCAGCCTGCCTGTTTGTTCACCAGCGCTGGAGGAGCTCAAGGACTTCCAATGGGTGGGGGCGGGGATAAAGGGGAGGACTGTCTGAGGCCAGACTTCCTGCCTGAGAGACTCCCACAACCATCCAGGGCGGCTGAGATAGAATTAGCTATCCCATGTGTCACATACTTAGCTGATCACGTTCATACCAGTATGATCTTAATCTCCACCTGGGAGATGGCGGTTGTGTCCCTCTCGCTTATTCTGTCCACTTCGGCCAGGTAAGACGTGAGGCGCGATGAGTGGGGATGCCGCTTATCTCTTCACCCAGGTAAGTTGCCAAAGCACCTGAGCGCCCATCATTAGAAACCCATTCCTTAGCATTAGCACGGACACTTGATCCTCTTTAAAAATGAAAACGGTCCCCAGAAGGCTGGTGGAGAGAGTCCTCCTACTTTAGCAAGAACTCATTTATGAAGTGACCTAATCTGAGCGTTATTGGGGATGTTTAGCCTAGTGCCTCGGTCGTGGTAAATATTTGATGAGTGAACGAATGAATGCGTGAACGAAGCCTGCCTTCCGTCTGTCTGGTGCTGGCATTCCCATTACGATGCTCACTGCAGAGTCCATCTAGCCTCATTGTGAATCCTCTCCCAACACCGGAAGCCCATTGCCTAGAGGGCAGCCCGGTCCGTTTTGAGACAACTCCATGCACTGGGACATGTTCCATATATTGAGCTCAAACTCACTCCCCTAAAGCTTCTCTAGGGACCTCCTTTCCCCGCAGCACGGCTCCAAAGTCACTATCCAGAAAACCCTAAGTCACAGAGAAGCAGTTGCCAGTAAGTTTTGTAAACGCTTGCCCTGTTACCTCAGGATGTTTGTCAAGGAAACTGACATAGCAGGTGAAGTTTCGTTCCAGGGAAGCTGTCAGCCCAAGGCAGCACACAGGTGCTCTGAGGAGTGAGTGTGGCAGGATGATAACAAGAGCTCACCCATGCCAGGTGTTAGGCGCTATCTGAATGCTTTCACGTGGAGCGGCTCATCTACTACTCGCCACCCTCCAATGCCGTCGCTAGGGAATGGAGACTCAGAGGTACAGTGACTTACCCCATGTCCCACAGCTGCTGGGTGCCGGATCAGGGATCTGAACCCAGGCTGTCTGGGCACCTAAGCCTTCAAACCACTACAATACTTGCCTGTGAGTCAGGATTTTCTTGATAGGGGGCAACCAAAACCAAATATGGAAATAAATTGGACGCAGAGCTGTTACAAGGCAGCGGCTGTCATCCCTAACTCCTGACTTCGAATGCTTATGTCTGTCAAAGCAGCCTCGTTGTTCTTCCGAACTGACTTTATGAATACATATATTATATCATTGAGCGCTCCGTTGGTTACAAGTGACAGAAAACCCAACTGGCTGGAGCAGAATGGCTCCTGCATCGAAACACTCCAGGGGTGGTGCTGGCTTCAGGCACAGTGTGATTCAGGGGCCCTCGCGACGTCATCCGGCCTCCAGTTTTCTCCATCTCTCAGCTCTGCCTTTGCCAGTATTCACTTCATTCTGAAGACGCCAAGGTGAACTTTGGCAGCTCCAGGCTTATCCCAGCCCCATCCGAAGCCCAAGTCCAGGAGATAAAGGACCTTCTCTTCCTCTACAATTTGCATGGATGTCACAAGCCTGACTGGCCCACCTTGGTCACAAGCTGGTCCCTGAACCTTTTCCTGTGGCCAGGGGATGTCTTTGGCATTGGGTCCACGCCCACTCCTGGTGTGAGGTGAGGGTGAGGGGGACTGAGAGTGAAGGAAGGACAATCGCCCTGAAGGAAGGTCAGGGTGTTGTCACCAAAAGAAGGAGAAAGAATGCAGGATGGCCAGGAGGCTGCAAACATCCACTGGGTATAAATGTCACACTTTGAATGCCACGAAAATGTTTTTGTTCCCATCTTACACACTGGGTTTCCACCTAAGATTCCATTTGTAAATGAATTCCATACGTAAAAACAGTTTGAAGATCACTGGCCTACAATATCTTAAAAGCTGCAGAGGTCTGTCACAGGGATGGGTATTAATTCACCAACTGGGATGGCATGAGTGGGTCTGCCATTTCTCAATGGGATAATAATTATGATGACAAAGCTACTGTTCACTGCATGCTTGCTCTGTATATATGATTAAGATCCAGTGTTGCTGGAGGAAATTGATACTCAGAGAAGTCAAGTGACTCGCCTAATGTCACTCGGGTGGTAAAGGGAAGACCGAGAACAAGAACCAGGTCTGCTTGACACCAAAGCCAATATTTTCTTGTTTAGAAAATCTTGTATTGTATTTTCATATTTACAGACCTAATAGTTAGTTGTTGAAAAAAACCCTCCAATAGTAGAGAAGGGTAGAAAGGGGAAAAAATTAAAGTACCCCCTTCAGCTGAACATGTTAAACGATTTTAAACTTTGAAAATTCGAAAAGTCCTACTGCACACAGTAAAAAGTCAATTAAACTAGCACAAAAGTGAATGAAATGTAAATCAAAAGCTGGACTCCATCCCGTTTTTCAGTCTAACTTCCCGGCGAGAATCACTGTGAATAGACGTGTGTAATTCCACATACGTTTAATGCACATACCTAGACGCTTTCTTTGACATCAATAGTAGCACACTATAAATTGTCCTGTAATTTACGATTCCCAGTTGGTAATATCTCATGTATATTCATTCTTCTCTATTGGCCCACATTGAACTACCTCACTGTTTTCCTAGCTACGTAGTACTCCATCTAAATGGACAAGTTATAATTTACATCTAACCAGTGCCCTGTTGACGGACACAGGTCATTTCCAGTTTTACGCTTTTTTTTTTTAAACACAGTTTCCATGGACATCCCTGTATTGTTCTCTTTTCCCATGAGGATGCACTGTCAGTTTCTCTGCCATAATTACCTGCTTTGCTGCTTGGCCACACTTCCTCTTTCCACCAACGTCTGCTTTGGGAAGACCCGTGTTCCAGCCCTGGTCACGTAAGGGGGGCATGAAGGGCCCCTCTTTCTCACATTCCAGCCTCTGAAGGTCCAGCTCAGAGTTCTCAGCGTCGTTCCATGATGAAATAATTTACATTTTCCTGTTATTTTTCTTTTTTCAGCCAAAAAAAAGGCACTTAAAGTGAACTATCCCTTGCCGTACCGTTAACAAGGATTCATAAAAGTGAACTGTTCACCTTGTCTGTCAGCGGCGGTTATGAAAAATCAATAGCGCACAAAGGAGCCCTGTTCCTCCTACCTGATGTTGTCTGTTTAGTAGTGTGGACAGGGCGGGAGCAGCCTGGCCTCCTCAGACATGACCCTGGGAGCCTGGTGGGTCTGCAAACATGGGGCCCCTGCGCCCAGGTGACAGCTCAGGTCAAAGACCAATGCAAACAACCTGTCATGGAGAGCAGGAAAAGCTGCCTGGCCTACATCCTGGCTGCTTTCTTCTCTATATCACCCTGAGAGCGTGGCTTGAATGCCACATCTAGGAAATCCTTCCAGATGGATGTGTTCACTCATTCACTCAACAAACCCATATGGAGGCCCCTACTATGTGGCAGGCCTGTGCTGGGCACAGAGGTGACTCCACGTGGTTCCTGCTTTCTACAGCGGAGAAGACAGACAGGTAAACAGGAACTCACCAAAGAGATAGGGGGTGGTGTGCTTTAGCAGGGGGACACTCGGGGACTACTGGAGCCTGGAGGGGGCTCCCGACCTAGCCTAAGGTGCGGAGTGCTCAAAGGAGGCTCCCTAGAGGCCCTATGTCTGTGCTCATGGCCCAGGGAGCTTGGGGGTCAGCCAGACAAACGAAGTACAGGAGGAAGGCCATGCCAGGCGGAAGGAACAGTATGTGCAAAGGCCCAGAGGCAAGTGGAGGGAGGGTAGGCGGATCTGAGGGCATTAGAGGTTTGGTCTGACTGGAGTACAGGGACAGAGAAGAGAGGAGATGGGAAGGTAGGCAGCAGCTGGCCATGGAGGGCCCTGCAGACCCTGCTAAGGAATGGGGACTCAAGGGGACTGGCACCTCTGAATGGTAGGATTTTGGGGGGTGAGGTTTGTCTTTGAAATGATCTCTAATTTCTCAATTTTTCTCTAATGAACAAGTGTTACCTTTGTAAAAAAATTTTAAATGACAATAAAAACTACTGCAGAAGGAAAAAAGGAGAAGATGAAGTAGTAATAGTAACGATCATGGTAGTAATGGTACTAGTAGTAATATGGGAGTAATAGTGGGAGTAATAGCAGTAACAGTAAGAGAAGCAACCATACTGGTAGTAATAGTACTAAAAGCAGTAGCAATAGTGGTGGCAGTAATAGTAATAGCAGCAGGAGTGAAAGCAGTTAATAGTGGTGGTGGTAATAACAATAATAATTAGAGTGGAAAAAAATAATAATAGTAATAGTGGTAGCAACAGTGGTGGTAGCAATAGTAACAGTAGCATTAGTGGTAGTAATAGTGGTAACCACGGCAGTAGTACTAGTACTAGTAGTAACACTAGTAGTTCAATAATAGTAATAGTGGCAGAAACAGTAGCTATAGTGCTAGTACTACTCGTAATAGTAGTGGCAGTCACAGTAGTAATAGTTTGAACTCTACCTTGTAGGCAGAGGAAGCCACTGAAAGGAAGGGAAGGATGAGAGTTTGAGTTCCAGGAAGACGCAGGAAGTGACTAGTGGGGAGGCAGGGTGGACAAAAACCCTGTCCTAGCTCTGTGAAGTGGTGGGTCCCCATACCTGACCATTTCCTCTTAGACAATTCCCAAAGGGAAGTGGTCTGTTTCCAGAATATCCCACCATCCCACCGGAAATTGGATTCTGCAGCCAGTCATGGCTGCTGATGAATGGAGTGGGGTCTGGAGCAACACCCCTTTGCAACATCCAGAATCTTTTTTTTTTTTTTAAAGATGGAGAGTTTCTCCAGAGAATCTTTTTTTTTCTAATTTTTATTGAGGAATATTGGGGAACAGTGTGTTTTTCTAGGACCCATCAGCTCCAAGTCAAGTCGTTTTCAACCTAGTTGTGGAAGGCCCATGTGGGAATCGAACCAGCGGCCTGGGTGTTATGAGCACTACGCTCTAACCAACTGAGCCAACCGGCTGTCCCGCAACATACAGAAACTTAATGGTTGCTCTCTCCAACACTTAGAATCCACCACAGTCAGAATTATTTTCTTCTATCTTTTGTTTTCTCCATCTACTCATCTACCACCCGTGTACCCATCCATCCATCCATCCATCCATCCATCTGTCCTATCTTTATTTTTTCTTGTAGAAAACTTCCTTGATTAAGGTTCACCAAATGTTAATTTCCTGGTAGTCGAATTTTGAGTGTTTTTCTCCTCTAATCTTTGCACTTTTCCCTGTTTGAATTGTTACACCACACATCCACCATTTTTTTTTTGTATAAAAACTAGGTATTCATAAAAACAAACAAGCATACTAAAATAAAAATAAAAACACAAGATTTCGGAATGCTTACTCTGGTGGAAGTCAGCGGCCATGTCCGAAGTCTGACTACTCTGAGACCACCATGCCACGAGGAAGCCCGAGCCAGCCAAATGGAGAAGCTGCATGGCGACGAGGAAGGTGTCGGGCCGGCTCCAACTGTCCCAGCCACTGAGCCCAGGCACCGATATGTGAGTGAAAGAATCATCTTAGACATATCAGCCCCAGCATAGGCAGCTTGGAGAAGAGCCAGAACTGGGACCCCCGATATATTGCTAGTCATTCAAGCCACCCCAAATTAGGACTCAGTTCATCAATGAGCAAACACGAGCCATCCCTACAGTGCTCTGCCTAGGTCACCGTACTAAAAAAGTTGTACACACACACACACACACACACACAGCCACTCACAGACCTGGCCTGATTAGAGTCCAAAGGGCAATTAAGAACTAGATGAAATATGTGTCGACTGTGCTCCTGTTTATTTCTCATACATAAGACATGAGCCCTGTTTTCTACCCCTCAACATACACACACACACACACACACCACTTCCTCGGGGTGATATTTATTGTATGCAAACCAGAAGCTGAACTGGGAGGAGGAGTAATGACCTGTTCATCAGACAGCATGTGGATCACGTGGAAAGTAATAACTCGGGGTAATGGTGCCACATGCATTTGAAAGGAGACGACATTGGCCTGTGTCTGGATTTACCATACTCTGGACAAGTCAAGGGCTAGACTCGCTGCCTGGTCAGGTCAGCTGGCCTCTTTGTTCCACCCAATGACACCGCCCGTAATTGGGGGTAGGACAGCGCAGGGCTTCCCAAAGCGGCAGGGTCAGGATAAGCAGTTACTGGCACCTGCCTGAACTTGGGCCGTTGTTTGGAGGAAAGACGGTGGGTGGCAGGCAGACCTGATTCAAATGCAGGATCTGTTGCTCCTAGCTGTGTGACCTTGAATGTGCTGCTGCACTTCTCTGGGCCTCCATTTCTTCATCTGGGAAATGAAGACAATCCCAATTCCAGTCTCAGAGAATGTTGGGAGCAAGAGAAGACACAGGTGTGTCTGGAGTGGGACACATGAGGTCACCCTAGACCCTTCTCTCTTCTCACCCACCAGTTCTGCTTCCTAAACATTTCTTGAATGCGAACCCTGCCTGGCCCCCTGGGAGTGGCTGCTAAATGCTACGTCAGGGTCCAGCCATTGCTTAGGTCTCACCATCTCTTGCAGACCGACCACCTTGTGGACTTCTCTCCATCCCTTCCAATCCATTCCTCATCCTCCAGAGCAGAAGGAGGGCTCTTCCCATTGTCAAAATCCCATTATCTCATTGCTCCCCTGCTCAAAACTCTGCTGTGGCTCCTTGGTGCTCTCAAGTCAAGAAATCCACACTCCTCCCTGCGTCCCGTGAGGACCCCTGGTCCAGGTCCTGCCGACCTCAGCAGCCTCGTGGCTGCTTCCCTCGTCCTTCTCCAGCCTCTCGGATATTTTTTCAAGCCCTTGAACATGCCAAGCTGGTTCCTGCCCAGGGCCTTTGCCCTTGTGTATGTACACTTTGCCTGGGAACTTCTGCCCCTGGCTCCTTTTCCATGAAGCTACTTAAATGTCACCTCCCCAGGGAAACTGCTCCATCTAAATTAGGTCCTCTGCCAGCTGTTCACCCTCTCTGGAAACCTTGTCAGTTTCCTTCATGACACCGATCACCATTTGTCATAATGTTATTTATTTGGGTGTACTGGATTGTGGTTGTCTCTCCAGCAGACTGTGGGCTTCAGAGAGCAGGGACTCAGTCTGTTTTGCTCAGCACAGTGACCCTGGGCACGGATGTATGAGTAACTGCTTCATGGCTGCCTTTTGGAGGGTCAAATGGCAGCCACGGACATGACCAGGGCGGCACTGGAGGGGGGGGGGCGGCGGCCAGGGCAGAGAGATGCTCTGGGATGGGGGCATGGGCCCTGGAGGGGCGGGGGCTGGACACCTGGCTCCTTTCCCCCTCCCTGGCTCCCTGCCAACTCCAGGGCCCCCCAAGGGATGTTTTCCTGCTTCTCCTTAATGGCCTGACATACAGTGTCCCAGTGATAAACCTCCCTCTGATAAAAGATGCAAAACTAACATCTGGCAGTTAATTAATAAAGAGCAGCGGTGTCTGGCTGGGGCACACAGTGTGCTGATGCTGGCATTTTCTCCGCCTGCCCCAAGAGATGCTGACGCCGTGTGTGAAAACGGGGGGAAAAAGATCGATTTGGAGCAGACCCTGCTGACAAGGCTTCCAACTGGCAGGACACCCTCTCTTCCCTTCTTTCGGGGGCTGACTCTCCGTCCTCCACGGGGGCGTCTCATTTATTGAGTACCTATTATATGCCAGACCCTGTATCTCATTCATTCCTCCCACTATCCCCCAGAGGTGAATGTCTGTTCTCCTCTACATACAAGGAAACCAAGGCTCAGCTGCCTGCCCCAGAGCCTAGACTCCTCCTACTTTAGTAGGAATCAGGGATACAGGGCAGTGCCACCTGGGGAGTCATTGGAAGCACTTGTTACAAATGCAGACTCCAGGACCCCAGCATCCAGGCGGGGCCCAGAAGTCTGTATGTGTAACTCGCGTCCCGTGTGATTCTAGAGCAGGTAGAATTGTACCTCACCTTGGAAAACATTAGTCTTGTGAATACGATCAAACATTTATTGAGGACCTACTCACGCCAGGCCTCAGGTGGATCCCAATAACACTACCAGGCAGGGAGAACTGATGTCTCCAATTGACAGGCAAGGCCCAGAGAGGGCAAGAAACTTGATCAAGGCCACACAGCGATGCAGACAGGCTCCAACCCAGATCCTCTAAATGCCCCTGGCTCCAGGGCTTCCAGGCTGGCTCCACCTGTCCTCCGGGAAGAGAGAGGACCAGGCCTCCCAGAGGCAGGAGTTCCCTGCCAGTACTGGGCCACTGAAAAATCAATAGACCTAATGTTTCAGTTATCATTCGGGGCACCTCAGCAGGCCTGGCCCCTAACTTCAGCTGAGGGTCAGTACCAGGGTGACCTTAAGCAAACAGGTGGGGGGCCCACCTAGGAGCCTATGGCTGGTTCCCCAGGCTTCTTGAGCCAAGCAAGTGGCTGTCGGAAGTACTATTTGAATGGATGGGGTAACGGGCATCCGGGCAGCTCTCTGCAGTGAGGCCATGAGGGTGGGGTAGGGTGGAGGGTGGTCAGCAAGGTGGGCTAGAGTGGGGGAGGGTCCCACGCTCCAGAGAAAGGCAGACAGATGGACATGTGAGACTGAGATTCAAGCCCCCTGTGTCTGAACCCCAGCTCCTTCTCCCTCTCTCTCTGAGGCTGAGGGGTCTCACCGGGACGCAGGGCACCTAAGGGACCTCTCAGAGCCGTGGTGGGGAGAAAACAAGGCACTGGCTAAGGACTGAGGCTTGGGCGTAGCACAGAGTTTCTCTGAGAAGCTCGGGTGTTAGGCAGACAGGTTCAAACCCCAGCCGCACAGCTTTGGGGCTGCGTGAACTAGTCTTCTCACTGCTGTGTTTCCCTGTTGTCCTCGATCACAGGATTTTTATGACAGTTAAGTGATAGGAAATGTTTAGCACAGGGCCGGGTGCAGAATAAAAGCCAATAAATATTACTGTGCTGACTTATCACTATAGTCTTATCACTACTATTCTGATGGTTATACTGAGAGCTCATGAGAGCATGTTGCTTACGTGTCTGGGGGTTTCCTGTGCCAGCTGAGCTCAGCCAGGAATCTAGTGGTCCTCCCTGCTTCAGGACACCCACTCGTTTGTGTCTGAGGGGCGGCATGGCCATCCGCCATGGGAAGGGGTGCCAGCCAGCCTCGAATCCTTTGGCATAATTGAATTCTGACCGACTTGCCTTTGTGACTCTCATCTACAGACATGATAAAGTTGCCAGGCGCTGAGCTGCTCCCATCTTGGGGATCTCCTGACACCCCAGAGGGTGACCAGATCAGGCTGGGAGTTGGGGCCCATGGGGTGACAGGCTGTGTGTGTACTTGGGTCCCTGGCTCCACCACCGACTTGCGGTATCATCTTGGCCTCTCAAGTCAGCTCCTATGACTGTGACTGGGGAGTGGGAAGGAAAAAGGGGCCCGACGTGGGGCTCATTGAGGTTCTTCTCCTACCTCCTCAGCCCTAACCCATTTCCCTCCCTGACCCGCTCTCAGTCCTGCGTCCCAGAATCCTTCCCCCATCCTAACAGCTAACATTCACTGCCTGCAAAGTAGATCTTGGCATTTACCCCTTTGTTTTCAGCTGGGCAAACTGAGGCTCAGAAATACAAGGTAACAAGCTCAAGGCCCACAGCCAGGAATCCAGGTGTGTGCGATTTTTGTGTTTATGTTCCTATCCTCCCTACTATCCCACCCCCCTTTCTACCCTATCTCCCCCTTAGCCTGGACCAGAAGTTGGGGAGACCCCCCACCCCTGTATTCCTGTTTTTCCAGCCACCTTCTTCCTCCCCTGCCACTTCCTCAGTCCTGCCCAGGGCAATCAGTTTCTTCAGCTACGATTTGGGATTCTAATGAACAGAATGATTTGGCATTTAAATAATTATCCACCCTCTAACTGTTAGTGCTGCTGAGTCGGGAGAAATTTCCGCATCTTATTTATGAATATGGTTTTTTCCCCCTCATTGGTGGAGATTTCCCAGCCCACCCCCTCGCAGTCTCTTAAATGCCTTTTCAGCACGCCTTTCCAGTGGAGCCCCCTCCACCAAAATCCCTTAAGTGCCTATTAACAACTTTTCCCTTCCGCTATCAGCACCCCTTCACGCCCCTTTTTATCTTTACATTTCAATATCATTACAAATCCTAGTGTTATTCAAATTGCATCAATTATTCAATTTCTCCTCCCCGAGTGGAGGCAGCGGCTTCCCAGTGGCTGAGCAGGAAAAAGCAAAGGCCTTTCCTGGAGGGTTTGAAATTCACGGGGGATTGGGCTGTGTTCCATTAACCTGGGCTCTTTGCCTCCCACAAACTATGGAATTGATTAAAACACACAGAACAGTTTCAGTTTGGTTGGAGAAAGCCTGCTGCCGAGAAACACTGAAGGGATGGTTCAGGAGCTAAAATGCTTTTGTTGCCCTGTGCCGTTCATTCGCTGAACGTGTATTGCGTGCTTGCTATAAGAAGAGCAGCCACCATTTATGGGGCACTTATTGTGTGCCAGACACCACTCCAAGCTCTTTACAGGAGATACCTCCTCAGTCCTCAAGAGAACCTGATGAGGTGGTTATCGTTATAACCTCCCATTTTAAAGGTGAGGAAACTGAGGCTCAGAGAGGGAAGGTCTCTAGCCCAAGTTGGCACAGTGGTGAAGACTGGTCTTGTCTTCAGGGCTGGGCCTCAGAACCATTATGCCATCAGCTATGGTTGTAGGGTTTGGGTGACTCCAAAGAGTAGCTAGAGAAGGGGCCGAGGGAGTGGAAAGGAAAGAGAATTAACACTTCTTCCCACAGGGACCATTTTTGAAAAAATCATATGAGAAATTGCTCACATCTCATTACCAAGAAAAGCTTTTATTTTTTTCCCCCCTAAGCAACTGGGAGTTTCTCAGCTTTTATGGACACTAGGAGTCACATAATGTCATGTTTCTCTCTTTGGTTTGGCTGCCAGGAAACTCTGAGCCAGATAGGAAGCCCACTGTTCACAACCATACAGAACCTTACCTATTATCCAGTCATCCTGACCCTCTCATCTAGGTCTTTCCTGCTTTGGCATTGCAGTATATATTTGTAAGTGAATTCTAAGCCTTTTTGAAGTGAGTCCAGATATAAGTACCTTTTAAAAGATGTTTTAGCATCCATTATGAACCAGGCATTTTACACAAATTCTCACTTAATCTTGGCAAATGGTATATTCCCACTTTACAGATGATGACACTGAGACCCAGAGAGACTATGTGACGTGCCTGAGGACACACAGCAAATGGCAGAACCAGGATGGGTACACCGTCTGTAGGGTTCCAGCACAATCCTCTTCCCGTGACCCAAGGGATACGGAAGGTTACCCACTTGCCTGTTCTACGTGTCTGGCAGGAAGGTGTCATTGAAAGAGCATTCAATTGTGAGTCAACAGAAACACAGACCCCACCATCTGGCTGTGTGACCATCTCTCTGGGCCTCAGTTTCCCCACTGAACACTGTTGAGTTGCTCTCCCAGGCCTCATGCAGCTCTGACCAGCTATCACTCCTTTTCTGCCTGTTGTACCAGTGCATCGGAGCCTCGTGGCATGACTGAGTCACAGCCGCTCCTCCCTGAGGCAGGTGCAGACCCCAGGGAGTTGTGTCACCTGGTTCCCAGGGTTTCCTGATTCCACAGACTGGAGGAGGGAGCAGCCATTGTGGTGACAGGGCTGTGACGAGCACCTCCCACACAAGTCACCTGCGTGCTTCGTGATCCTGGGTCCCCCGTTAGGCAGACAGCACCTTGCTGGCAAGACGGGACCTCCTAGCATGGGGGCAGAGGAGGGGTGAGGATGGCCAGGGGCTTCGATCTGGGTAGGGCTCTGCCCCTTCCTGAACTGGAGGGTTCTAGGTCTTGGGTCTTGGGCCCCAGACTGGCCTAGGAAGGTCTCAACTCCAAGCAGGCCGATGGTGGCATAGAGACAAATGAGGGAGAGGCTTTGGAGACTGGGGGCAGAGAGTAACTCCCCAAGCAAAAGGGACCTCATTTACTTAGCAGCTACTAAGTGTATTACCCTCTGCCAGAGACTGCAAACCGCCAGTCCACAGAGCAAATTCAGGCCACAAACATCATTTCTTTGACCCACCTTATGTTTTTAAAAAGCTTGAATTAGTTTCTAACACCTACAAATAGGGAAATCCTACATAAAATCAAGATTTAGGGTTCTCTAAAAGAAGAACCTTCTAGTAGAAGTTGGACTACCGGGCAATGCTGAGCCCCTTTCCCACAGGGTTGCTGGGTGTGGCTGCCATTTTTCATGGGACTCAAGTTGTCCTAGCCCACAGTTCCCATCCAGCCCTCTTGTATCCTTTACATTGCCTGCCTGGCCCCCGTGGGCAGCAAAGTGTCCACCTCCTCATAACCATGAATGCTTTCTAGGCGGATGTTATTATCCCCAGTTGACAGATGGAGAAACTGAGTGTCTCCAGGTTGCTTCCATCACACCAAATCCCACAACAGGTAAGCAGTGGAGTCAGGGTTTAACTCCACATCTCAGCCCCCCAAATCTCCATCGTTTCCACTGCTGCACACTCTCCCACCCAAGGAGACCAGAACAGACAGCCCCAGCCGCCTCCGCTTTTAGTGGATTTCTCTCTCGCTAAAGTCTTCAGTGCCCCTATCTGTAAAATGAATGGCCTCTCCTTTTCAGCTTTAATGTAGGGTGTGGCAAATTGAATTTGGTCTTCCTGAGGTTGGAACCAGCAATCTAATCAATCATCACGCAAGCCAGTGCCCTGTGTGCTCAAGCTCCATGCTGGGAACTTTAAACACACCATCTCATTGAACACTCCCAGCTTCGCAGGAGGTGCGTATTATGCCCATCTAACAGATTAAGAAACTGAGGCTCTTCCATCACTCTCCATGGATCCAGTGCCTCTGGCTTCCTTTTAGCTCTTTGATGGTGTCCTGCCCTCTTCCTACCTCAGGGCCTTTGCTCATGCTGTCTCTTCTGCCTGGAGTGCCTTACACCCTCCTCCAGGCAAGTCTTCGTCATCCTCAGGTCTTCCATGGCTCTCTGAATAAAGTGTGGCTCCACGCGTTATTGCCTTTTTAGAGTGCTCAGTATGCTTCCTGGTATTAATAACGAAAGGAATGCTAACTAAGACTTATCGAGCACTTTCCACAAGCCAGGCACTATTCCAAACATTTTAATTACATTAGCTCACTTAATCCTCTCACAACCCTCTGAAGTGGCTCTGGTTATTACCCTCAATTTACAGATGAGGGCATTGAGGCACAGAGAGGTTAAGTAACTTGCCCAAGGTCACACAGCTAGTGTTGAAATTTTTACCTTAGATTATTTGATTGACATATGCAGGGGCTGTGTCATGGGGAACCTGTTCTTGATAAATAAATATTCTTTAAATGAATGAACATACCAGGATTATGGCTCCAAATTCCATGTCCATATCCACGAGGGTATATGACTATCTCCTCCCTCTCCTGCCAGAGTGTCTCACCACTGGAGCTGCTCCAAGCGCCCATCTGACTCCCAGCATAGCACTGAGTTCATCGCCCTTCCCCCACCTCCACCCCATTGTCCCCAGTGAAAAAGAAGGGGCCCATGGGGTTCAGCACCGTGGACAGCACCCGACACCTCATACAAGTATGTCACTGCCATCCCCCTCCCACCCAAGTCTGGGGCTGTGGACTGGCCTCTGGGAAATTCCCAAGGAGACCCCTTTTCCCCCTTGGCCCCTCCTTCTTCACCACCCTCCCCTTCACCAGTTTACTGCCAATGACATTCAGATAAATGGCTGCTGTCAGCCAGGCTGGTCCCACGGAAAGGCGTGTCAGGTGATGTATGGCACCATCTTCTAGAACCACAGGACTGACTGCTCAGGAGCTCTGAGGGAGTGCTCCCCCACCCCCGTCAGCCTCCGACCCTGGGCCACATCTGGACTTTGGGGTCTCCCTCCTATTCAGCCCTGGGGATGAGTCCCCCGTCAGACACAATTACTAAGATCTTTAATCACATGCTGTTAGCCTGGCCCACTTCCCTGCTCTCTGGGCTGCTATGCAACCCAAACCCAATCACCATTCCTGTTGACTCTAGCCATGTCCTCCTGGATTATTCCAGGGCTCAGGGGGCTGCGTGGGCAGTGGCCATCAGACTCTCAGCTTCTGGGTCCAGAGGGAGGAGACCAGCCCAGCCCAACCACCAACAGGGCAGCTAATGAAACTGGTTTATGATCGTGTACCCTTTCACTCGCCTCAGCTGATGCGGGGAGATGGGGTCATGTAATGAAGCTGCTGTCCTTTGGACCTGCCAGTAGCCCCTGGAAAGGGCTAAGGTATGTAAAGCCACCCTATCCTCACACCTCAGGGAAGTACCAAAATGCCTTCTCCAGCCCTTGGGTTTCTGCTAGCTTCCAGCTCTGGCACCAAGTCTGTCATCTTTAAAATGGGGTGAACAATAATAATAGCTAACATATAGTACTGCGTAAATGCTTTATATACAGTAAAACCCCTGCCATAATATTTAAAAATGGGGCCAAAGTGTTCAATTGTATATAGGACAAAGTCACATGTAATGTTAACCAAATGACTGGAGCCAGCCAACAGGGAACCTATTTTAATACAAACTCACACCATCAGGACTTACACTGGGTCCTTGCACCAACCCCCTGAGGTCATTACCATTACCCCTTTCCCAGATGAGGTAGACTGAGACCCAGAGGGTTTCACAAACTTGCCCAAAGACACACAGCCAGTAAGTTTGCAGGGCTGGGATTTGGATCCAGAAGATAGAACTCCCTGCTCTAGCCACCACCCCAGGCTGCCTCCTGGAGAGAGCTAGGGTGAAGATTCAGAAGAACCAGCAGGCACAGAGGTTTCTTCCCACCCTCGCCCTGGGCACCAATATCACCAGTCTCTTTGAGCAGAATCTCCCGTTGCCTTCAGTGGCTCATCCAGCCTGTTTCTCTCCCTCCATCCCCTCTAGTAGAATTAAATGGCCTTCTGCACTTCCTGCTCCTGAACTGTGGGAGATGTGCTTCCTCACCCCTCAAGCACCCACCTGCCCACCCCGTCCTAGAAGAGGTGGAGATGGGAAAAATCACGACCATCGCTTTAAACTTTGCAAGTGAAAAACAAGGGAAACCTACCAGGCATACAAGTGACTAAAGAGAAAGGCCCCCACAGACGTTGTGTTTCCTTTTAAATTATTTATTGAGCACCTACTATGTGCCTAT
Source organism: Rhinolophus hipposideros (assembly GCF_964194185.1). NCBI lineage: Eukaryota > Metazoa > Chordata > Mammalia > Chiroptera > Rhinolophidae > Rhinolophus > Rhinolophus hipposideros. The sequence goes on from NC_138070.1 coordinate 13,635,421, forward strand.
GCTGAAGGGAAAGAGGAAATGCAAACAGCTTTGAAATGCTCTCAAGAGCTTACAGTGTGTGTTACTCAGTTCGGGCTGCCAAAACAAAATACCATAGACTAGGTGGCTTAAACCACATCAATTTGTTTTCCCATAGTTCCAGAGGCTGGAAGTCCAAGATCAAGGTGCTAGAACGATTGGGTTCCGGTGGGAGACATCTTCCTGGCTTGTAAACGACCCCCTTCTCGCTGTGTCCTCCCATAGTGGAGAAAGATAGAGAACAAGCTTTGGTGATTCTTCTTTGAAGAGCATCAATCCCATCACGAGGACTCCATCCTCACGATCTCGTCTTTACCTGTGTACCTATTTGTCTATTTGGCCCCATCTCCAGATAGAATCACGTTGGGAATTAGGGTTTCGCCATAGGTATTCATGCGGGATGCAATTCAGTTGGGAGCACCATGTGCCTGGGAGACAAAATGTTCACATGGGGAATTGGGTGCTTGGATTCCACTCCTAGACTCATGCTGATTCACCCAAAAGGGGCTGAGCCTCCTACGAAATGTGGCGCCTTCTGGGCACCGAGGCCACAGCAGAGAACAAGACAGACAAGGTTCCTGCCTTCAGTGCAAGGAGATGACAATAAACAGACAAATACAAAAGGGCCAGTGCAGCGCACAAAAGAAAATAAAACAGGGTGACGTGAAAGAGAGTGAGGAAGGACCTTTGCAAGGAGAGGAGCAGAGAGTAAAGACAAGAAGGATGAGACGCCAGCCCTGGGAACAGCTGGAGGAAACAGCATTCCAGGTGGAGGGAACAGCAAAGATCGTGAGGTGGAAAGGATCGGGAGAAGCTTGGAGAACCAAGAGAGGGCTGGGATGGCTGGATCGAGAGCAGGGGACAAGTCCATTGTCCCTTGTGACTTCAGGTGAGTAAATAGGGCAAATGGCCAGGAATGAAAGAAGGGGGTGGCTGATGTGGCATACTCTGTCGTGCCTGTATTAGTCTGCTTGGGCTGCCGTAACAAAATACCACAGACTGGGTGACTTAAACAACAGACTTTTTTTTCCTCACGGTTCCGGAGGCCAAAAGTCCCAGATCAAGGTATCGGCAGGTTTGGATTTTTGGAGCCTCTCTCTTTGGCTTGTAGACAGCAGTCTTCTCCTCCCTGTATCTTCACATGGGTTCCCTCTGGGTGTGTCTGTGTCCTAATCACTTCTTATAAGGACACCAGTCATACTGGAGTAGGTCCCACCCGCATAACCTCATTTTCCTTTAGTTAACCTCTTTAAAGACTCTATCAACAAATACAGTCACATTCTGAGGTACTGGGAGTTAGAACACCAACATATGAATTTGGGGGGCACACAAGTCAGCGCATAAGACTGGCACACCCATACCCCCTCACCCTTACCAGCGGGGTGCACATTAATCCAGCCTGTAGCTACCTCCACCTACTTTTCTCTGCCCGAGGTCTTCCTCTGAAGCTTTGCCACCTGCATGCCAAGCCGGAAGTGCCAAGGAATTCATGCCCCTGGAGCAACCCCGACAGCGATGTGAGTTTGATCTGGAAATACCCCAGCTCCCAGCACCTTAAGCTGGATGTGTCCTTTGGTTGGCTGCCTCCTTCCCCACCTCACTTCTCCCTCCTCCTGTTGGTGTGAGCTTCACCTCCCCACACAAATGACTTGCAGACTTGCTTTCAAGCCCTGGTTTGCAGGATTTGCTTCTGGGGGAGCCAGCAGTCGGGAACAGGTGACTTGTCCCTCCATATCCATGGGAGCTTGGAGATAACGAAAGCTGGAAGACTGTCCCTGGAAAGCAGCAGGCCAGCGTGAATGAGGTCCTGGTGATAAAGCAGTAAGCAGAGCCCCCATTGATAAAATGTTTCCTCTTCCCCAGGCATCGTGCCCAGCACTTTACTGCCTTCTTCTTAAGCCTTCCCAACAGCTCTAGGTGAAGCAAGTACCACTATTCTTAGCCCCCTCTTGTAGACGGGGAAACCGAGGCACAGAGATGTGGACTCACTTCCCTGGGGACGCAGAGCCAGGCTCTCAACTAATATTCTATCTACCGCCCTGGAAGGTTGGGACCTCAGACGCCCTATGTCCTAACTTCCCTGGGGTGACAGCTCCCCAGGACCCCCTTGGTACTCGCCAGAGGGGTGGGGTGCGACAGTTCCCCTCCCCATGTCAGCCCCCCTCCCCGCACAGCCGAGCCCCGTTATCTGTTTTGCGCACGGCCTGCGCCCGTCAGGGTAATGGACTGTGCTTGTCCTAGTGGAGGTGGCCTCTGGCAGGGATGATGTATGAGGTGCTATTGTTTGATATGAATGCATTAGGCGACATTCCCAATAAAGACTTTACCAGCAGAACTGCACTCGCTGGCAGCAGCCCCGGTGGAGAGGAGGGGACAGAGGCAGACGCCTGAGTCCCCACCAAGCCTGAAGGCGGAAACTAGCCACTTTCAGGGAGGCGGAGACGGAGGCACTCTTGCCTTCAAACTTCTGGCGTCTGAGACCCGCGTCTCACACCCTTACCAGCAGCGGAGTGTAGACAGTGGGTGTCACACATTAGTATCAGACTCGGCTGGGGACCTAAAAAGGCAGAAACCTGGATCCCAACCGGATCCACTGAAACACAATCCCCGGGGGAAGCCCTGGGATTCTGCCTTTTTCAAACCAGTTCTCCCCAGCCAGGTGGCGGGTATGTCCGGGTGCCCTAACTTGGTCCAAGCTGTTTCTATTATCCTCACTTGTCTACTGAGTTTAATCACCATTTTAAGTATCTTCAAACCAGAATGGCAAAATGTTGCAAAGTGTTGAGGTTGGATGATGGGCTCGTGGGAGTTCATGATTCTAGTCTTTTCACTTTTTCATGTGTTTAAAAATTTCCATAATAAAAAGGAAAAAATCCTAAACAACTCACATGCGCACGTGCGCACACACACACACACACACACACACACACAACCCCGGCAAACATAGGTCCCTTGAGGCTGCACTCTGGAAATGAGAATGCAGAGGATCAGAGAGGTTAAGAAAGCTGCCTAGACTCACCCAGCAAGTACATAAGTACTGGAGTCAGGAGTTCCCCCACCCCCCAGACCTATCTGATTCTCAGGGACATGCCTTTTCTTCTAGTCCAGCCTCCCCAAAAAGCTGTTCCCCCAAATATCTTCCCTACTTCTGTGCCTCAGGTCCTCAGCTAGGATGACGATTCCCCGCCCCCTGCCCATCTTTCAATCAATGGTCTTTCAATAAACATGTATGGCACAACTGGTATGCCTGGCACTGTGCCGGAGGCTGGGATTCAGCATGAATCAGACAGACCCTGTCCCTATGCTACTGGAGCAAATTCCCAAATGCCACCTCCTCCTGAAAATCTACTTCCCAATGCGGCCACTTGAACCTCTTAGGACGCCTGCCACTGTCCACTGCCAAGTTCAGCTGTTTCTCAGCTGCAGCCCCCATGGGACAGCGAGCACCTTGGGGTTAGGAACTGTGTCTCACTCCTCTCGTGCAAGTCCCCAGTGCAAGGTGTGGCATATAGTAGGTGCCTAAGAAATGGCCTCTTAAATCGAATGAATGAGTGGGTGCTGGTGAACGTGCTGGTCCTGTATACAGTAGGTGCTCAATATTGGGTGATTCCCATTCATGATGGCCCTGCTGATCAGGTCAGGAGCGGGAGAGGAGGTCCTGATTCCTAGACTTTGATGCTGGGTTCACATACATGCTCACACACTCACACACTGACATACGCACACATAGGCCTTTACACATTTATTTCACACACATATGCTCACACACGTGCAACACCCTTTCTTGATCAGGTGCAAGGTGAGACAAAAATAAAAAAGGGAAGTCGAAGCACCTGGTTCAGGTCCTGGCTCAGATATCTGTGAATGGTACGGTCTCAGTTTCCCCATCTGTAAAATGGGGATGACACCATGCACCCACATAAGGGCATGGTCAAGATTAGAGGGAGTGCAATGAGATCATTTATGGCCCTTTGCTTCCTTTCTACCCCCCTGGCTGGCTCTGGGACTGCCAACTTGATGTGGGGAAGGGAGGCAGCATGGAAAAGCATGTGAAGCTGGTTCTGTGGCCACACCAGCTCTTGCTGCTGCCCTTCCACCCATGCTCTCTTAGCCATTTGCTCCTGTCCTCACTTTCCTTCACCCTCAGGAGGTTCCCCACCCCTGCTCCTCTGCCTTTCAAAGCTTGTCCCTTCTATGTCCATATCTCTTAACACTCCGATTCCACCATCTAGGAAAAGAATCCTGTGTTCCGTGTGCCATGAACACAAACACACTTTAGCAGAAGCTTCTAAACACAGCGATGTTGGGGGCTTCCGACATGTATGGGACCAGCTTCTGCATTCCCACCCACCCAGGGTTCAGCAGGAAACAGACTGTAGCGCGGCTGCTCCAGATGTGATTGTTAGAGCTAATTTATGCTCCGTTTACACAGGCTCCAGATGTCACAGGCTCCTCTGTGGATTTATCCAAATGCCAGGGAAGGAGGGGAAGGGCTGGGGGCTGACACTGCAGCCCCCTCCCCACCTCTGGCCTGCCTCCTTTTCCTAGTCTGGCTCTGAGGACAGCATCCCAACATGTGGCCCCCAGGCACCCATCTGCCCTGCTGAGCCCCGACCCTGTGCCTCAAAGCTTCTACCATGAGTTTTGGTCGTAGACTGTAAGCTCTGGGTGACCAGAAGCCTCATGCCTGGGCCAGCTCTGGAGGCAACAAGGTGCTTATGAGATGCTTCTAGTAACGGGATGACAGACAGTGTGACAGTGGCTATAATGGGTAGAATTGTTCCCCCCAAAACCCATATGTTGAAGTCCTAACCCCTGGTACCTGTGAATGTCACCGTACTTGGGAAGTTTCTTTGAGGTGTCATCAAGTAAAGATGAGGCCATACTGGATTAGAGTGGGTGCTAATCCAGGGACTGGTGTCCTTATAAATTGAAGGAAATCAGACACAGAGAGGAGAATGCCATGTGACAACAGGCAGAGATGGGAATGATGCATGCCAAGGGACACCCGGTTACCAGCAACCACCAGAAATTAGGAGAAAGCATGGAATGGTTGTGACCTCAGAACCTCCAGAAGGAACCAACTCTGCCAACGCCTTGATTTCAGACTTCTGGCCTCCAGAACTGAGAGAACACACTTCTGTTGTTCTATAAGCCACCCACTTTGTCGCACATTGTTATGGCAGCTCTAGAAACTAAGAGAGTGGCAATGAGGGTGAGTTGTCCAGATGGCCAGCCTGGCCTTCGAGATTCCAAAAATCTTCTCTTCCAGGCCTGTGCTCTAGGTTGGGCAGCCACTGTCTCCCCCTGGAGGACTGCACCAGCCCCACCCAGTCTCCTTGGCTCAGGCTAGGCCCTGCCACCCATTCTCCACCCAGCAACCAGGGGAATCTTTCCAACTCCCAACAGGGAGCCTTCACTCTACTCCCACTTCCCATTCACTCCTTAGGCCACTGCAATGTGCTCTGGGTCCCCATCCCTGAGAATGCTCTCCCTAATCCTGGCCAGCCCCACCTCACAAGCTTCTCTGGGGCATCAGACACTGTTCTGACTCCTTCCTTGCAACTCTCTCTTCCCGTGGTTCTGGGATGCTTTCTCTCTCGTTCCCCTCCTGCCTCCCCAAACATGCTTGCTCAGTTTTCTGCATGTGCAGCCTCCTCCTTTCCTTTGGTCTCTTGGATGCAGGCAATCCCCAGGGCTCTGCCTTTCTCTGCCTTTGCTTCTCCTCCCACACATGGTAGTGGTGGTGACAGTGGGCATGATGTGATGGGGTGGTGGTAGTGATGATGATGGTCATGGTGACAATGGTAGTGAGTTGGTGATGACTGGTGGTGGTGGTGGTGGTGGTGGTATTGATGGTGGTGGTGGTGGTGGTGGTGATGGTGGTGGTGGTGGCGATGGTTACGAAGATGTGCTGCTGTTAAGAGATGTTCTCAGCACAGAAAGTGTGCTAGGCTGAGCTATGCTGAAGCCTCAGATTTCCCCATGCACTACACCCACTGTGTTTTTGCATTTCTATTTCTCTCTTCTCTCTTATCTTTCCTCCCTTTTTCTCACACACACATATGTGTAAACACACTTAGTTTTCTAGGGATGCTGTAACAAAGCACCACAAACTCAGAGGCTTAAAACAACAGAAATGTGTTTTCTCATAGTCCTGGAGGTCAGAAGTCCAAAATCAAGATGTCAGCAGAGCCATCCTCCCTCAGAGACACTGGGTGGTAGCCTTCTTCGCTTCTTCCTGCTTCTGGTGGTGGCTGGCAAGCCATGATATTCCTTGGCTTACAGCTGCATCACTCCAATCTCTGCCTCTGTTGTCACATGGCATTTTCCCTTTGTGCCTGTGTCTTTTCTCTTCTTAAAATGACACATAGGGTGGATCAAGGCCTACCCTAATGACCTCATCTTAACTTGGTTACATCTGCAAAGACTCTATTTCCAAAAAAGGTCACATTAACAGGTATCAGGAGGTAGGACTTCACACATCTTTTTTGGGGAGAGGGGGAGACACAATTCAACCTACAAAACACACACACACACACACACACACACACACACACACACACTTTTCCTCCGCGCCTTTCTCTCAGGCTTATATCATTCGCATACCTGATTCCTTGTACTATCAAACGTTTGCCTCTGGGTACCTCTTCCCTTGCCTGTTTCTCCCCTTCCCTCCCTCTCTTCATTCTTTCTTCCTTGAACCCTGCAAGCATTTATTGAACTTCACTCCCGGCCAAGTTCCATTCCGAAGAACTGGAGACACAGAGACAGAGGTGACATGCAGGGTCCCTGTCTTTAAGGAGCTCACTGTCTAGAAGAGAGTGAGGCAGCACAGGGCACCGGCCCCGCAACCTTGTGAGGGCTTTGATGGGGCTCTTGGGGCTGCGGACACGTTTGGTGCAACCAAGACAGCCTGCTCAGATACCGCTCAGATACCGCTCAGATACCCACCTGCCTACTGGATAGGTCTGTCCCCTTGGGCTAGCTTCCGGAGGCTGTGCACGCCCTCTCTCACGCATGCGTACCTCTCTGCCTCCCATCCTACTCCTTCCGTGCGTCTCTCATTAAAGACGCTGTAGATTGCCCAGCCTGTCGCTGGGCTTTGCACTGAAAGGGCTAAATGATATGCTGACACCTTAATTACGGCCCATTGTCACTGAGCGCTGGGGAAATTGTCTGAGTGATCTCTGGAGAATGGGCGCTAACAGGCCCGTCAGAGCCTTTGATTCCTCAAGGCAGATTAGAAAATGACACAAACGGTGTCTTGCTCCAACTACAGCCCGTAGGTGACAAATGTGGGCCACCCCCTCACACATATACCAGGGTGACTGTCACAGGCAAAGGGTCCCGTGGGTGAGGAGTGCCAGCCCCTCCTTACCAGGGATCTGCTGTGTTTCATTCCTGCTAACTCCCACCTAGGTCCACTACAGAGCAGTTCCCCAGACACCCCACCCGCTTCACCTCCCTGGGCTCCCACAACAAGCCGCAAGGCTGAAGTAAATATTTGCTGATATTTGCTGAGTCAGGCATTGCACACATGGCTCTGACACAGAGCCTCACTAAAACCCAGTGCGGGAGAGGACTCTTTTGCTCCCGTTTTGCAGATGAGGAAATGGATGCACTGAGTGTTTAAGTCACTTACTTGCCTCACGTCACCTACCTGTAAACAGCAGAGCAGGTAGCCTGGCTCCCAGCCTGAGCTTTAGCCACTGTAAAGATGGTGATTGAAGGCCCAGAGGGGTGGGGTTTGCCCAAAGCAGACGGGACAGGACACAGACCCTTCACTCCCACTCCATGACTTTTTCTACCAGGGCAGCAATTTGCAAAGTGCATCTGTGGGGGATGTTGACGATAATAATAACACAATAACAGCCCCGGAACTGTCACTGAGGTTGACAAAGCATGAGCTCTGGATCTTGCAGCCTCAGGGGAATTGCAGCTCTACAATCAACTGTGCTACCTTTGTGGGGACTGTGTGAGCTGATGCTGGGAAAGTCAAGGGGTTGGGAATGGGGAGGCCTCGTGCCCCCTCCCTCCCCTCTAGCCCACCGCCCACAGAGGACAGGACTGCTACCATCTCTGGAGAGTGAGGGGCAGTGCTGGGCACCCGATAACTAGACTTGTAAAATCTGGCTGTCGTAAGGGAATCACAGGTGAGAGGACCTCCTGACACCACTAATTGGCCCTGTCAGCTAGAAAATGAGCAAGGGAATCTCTGTGCAGAAGAGACACTCATGTCTCCAGTGGCACCTCCTGCACAGGCAGAACTGTGAGGCCATGACCCCAGATAGGTGTGCGGGAGCTGACTGACAGCACCCAGGCTGGGAAGACGGACAGGGCAATCGGAGACATGCCGGTGCCCTCACAAGCTCTGCTAGGGCAGGAACTCCTATAAACCGTGACTGTCAACTCTTCTCTCCCAAGAGACCCGGACCCAGGTGGGGGCTGGTCTCCCACCCACCCCCAACACCATCCCCATGGGGAAGGCGAGAGAAGAAGGAACTCCACCTGAAAAGCTCAGGCGATGTGCCCTATGCCTTCATGAGCCTGAGGGGCCAGACGTTATCCTCATTTCACAGGTGAAGAAACTAAGTTACCAAGTCATGCATCCTTTCGGCAAAATTCCCGAGTGTCTGCTCTGTGCTGGGGGCTATTCTGGGCACTTGGGCCACCCTAGGGAACAAAACAGACCAAGTCCAAGCTCTTGGGGGACTCACTCCCACAAACAGAGCCCGGCGTCTTGTTGAATCTCATACGCAGCCAGGACGACGCAGGACCAGGCTGGGAGCAGGTGCAGGCAAGGCTCTTAATCCGACAGATTGCAAACTGGCTCTGTGACTTCAGCAAGAAACGTTGCTTCCCCAGATCAGTTTCCTTATCGGCAAAATGGGTGCCCTACTCACCTTTTTCTCCCAGGGCAACCCAGTCAGTGCCCACTGAGCCTGGCTCTTCCTATTCCATCCCCTGGTGGCAGGAACAACAGCAGTTGACAGTTGACACTGAATTGTCAGGGTCTTCCCCACACCTGGCGAAGGAGAATGGTTCCTCTTGCACCTTCTCCCTCCAGTCGTCATTTCACGTGGGTCCCCCAGCACCTGCGGGAGGTGCCTTGGCTGTCCCTGTTTCACAGATGGGGCGGCCAAAGCTCAGAGATGGAGCAACTTGCTCAGAGGCTATGGTAGGTAGCCCAGAGCTGCCGCTCTCCTCTCCACGGTCCCCCCACCCCTCCCAACGTCTCTCAGCACAGGCCCCTCCCTCACCACCCAGGAAAGCTGCCCAAATCCATCACAAAACCCAAGTATATGACCCATCAATTCTTCTCCCCGAGATCGTCCCCAGAGAAATGAGAATATGTCCTCATCAAGACATGTATGTGGACGCTCATTGCAGTTTTGTTCGTAATAGCCCCAGGTGGAATCAAACAGCCATCACCTACCTGGTTCATCACCTGAAGAACACATACACAAAATGTGGTACATTTATACAATGGAGTATTATTCAGCCTTAAAAAGGAAGGAAGCACTACAATGTGGATGAGCCTTGAAAACATTATGCTGGGACGGCCCGGTGGCTCAGGCGGTTGGAGCTCCATGCTCCTAACTCCGAAGGCTGCCGGTTCGATTCCCACGTGGGCCAGTGGGCTCTCAACCACAAGGTTGCCAGTTCAACTCCTCGAGTCCTGCAAGGGATGGTGGGCTGCACCCCCTGCAACTAGCAACGGCAACTGGACCTGGAGCTGAGCTGCGCCCTCCACAACTAAGATTGAAAGGACAACAACTTGATTGGAAAAAAGTCCTGGAAGTACACACTGTTCCCCAATAAAAGTCCTGTTCCCCTTCCCCAATAAAATCTTAAAAAAAAAAAAAGAAAAGAAAACATTATGCCAATTGAAAAAAGCTGGACACCAAAGACCACATAATATATGATTCCATTCATATAAAATGCCCAGAATAGACAAATCCACGAGACAGAAAAATTAGTGGTTGCCAGGGGCTGTGTGTGTGTGTGTGTGTTCACGTGCCCCCACACTAATGAGAAGGAAGTTTCATTTTGGGGGGAAATGATAACAATGGTCTAAAATTGTGGCCCTGGTATATACCACAAACCATTGAACGATATGCTTCAAATATGTGAATGATACAGTATATGAATTATATCTCACGAAAGCTGCTGTGAAGAACAAAACCCAGTAAGCACCGGTGAGTCAAGTCTCTGTCATCCACACACAGAACCATGCTGAGGGGAGAGCCTCGCTGGGGGACCTCAGTCTTCAGACACCCCACCAACGCTGGTCAGGGCCACAGGAAGTAACACAGGGAACCGCCACCGAAAACCAACCCTGAACCTCGTCTGCCATTCAAATTACGGTTAATGTTCCAGGCATGTGCTGGAGCTGGGGTCTCTGTGGGGAGCAAGAAAAGTGCCCCAACTCCAGGAAGCCACCAATGGGTGGTGGCAACAGGGTGGGGCTGAGCAGTAGGCAGAAATGACAGTAGCCCAGTGTGACGTTGCTACAATCAGGGCAGACATAGAGAGGAGGGGACCCTAACCGGGCTCAGGCCCAGCATGGTCTCCCCAGAACCCAACATGGAGGCAGAGACCTGAAGGCACTAAGGAGAAGAAATTAAGCAACTAGGTGCTTAATTCCAGGCAGAGGGAACTGCAGATGTAAAGCCCTAGACCCTCAAGAGAGTGTGGCATATTCAGAGGCAAAATGGGGGGGCACAGAGAGAGATGGAGGGAGGGAAGGAGGGAGGGAGGGATGTCGGGAGGGAGGGAGGGAGGGATTTAGGAGAACCCCCTGGCTCTGTGAAGAGGGGGCTGGGAAGGGAGGAGAGGGAGCAGCTCACAGGCCCACAGAGCCAATCGTGGGTGGGCTCTGAGTATCCACTTCCCAGAGGCAGAGCCAACTCTGGGCCACCTGCCCTGCCCTGGCGGCTCTTCTCAGGCTGGGGTGCCTGAGATTGCACCAAGGAAGGGCATAAGGACCTGCACAGCTAGGGCCCCCTGACCCACTCCGCCACTTCCATGCCCCGCCCCGCCCCCAGCCGCTTCTCCCATGCCCTGTGAGCCTTAATCAAAGCAGAAAGATAGGTGAGACTAAGTTTTAATGAGTCATCTCTGGTATATCTTAAGCTGCATTTAAAAGCTGCTAAGTTTCCCGTGACGAGGGGACCCGCATCAGGCAGGGTAAATATTTATGGCTCCACCTGAAAAGCTGGGCCCATTTTTCATGCAGGATTTTAAGAATATAGATCACTCTGAGAGAGAGAGAGAGAGAGAGAGAGAGAGAGAGAGAGAGAGAGAGAGAGAGAGAGAGAGAGAGAGAGAGAGAGAAATGAAACCATGGGTGGCCACAGTGCTGGGACCCTGAATTATAGATATGAACCTGTCCCCAACTTCTTGTTTTTAATTAAAACGCCCTTTTCAGTAATTCCATTAAGAGGCGGCTGTGGTTTGAGCGTCTCTTGCTCGTTTTCTTTAAATTATGAAATATTCTGTCGGCCTCTCTGGTTTCAGGGACCAGAGGATGGGAGCTGGGGAATATGAGGATTCAGGAGACCACAGGTCAGGCCCGGCAGGGCCTCTGGGCCCTGAGCCGCCTCACTGCCGTTCTGCTTCTCCCCTGTCCCACGCTTCAGGCAGACTCATTGCTGTGTACCTATTGTGTGCTGGGGCTTCCGTCTCCATCATCCCTCTCACGCCTAGTTTACAGAGTAGGGCAAGCTCAGAGTGGGCCTAGAGTCACACAGCGAGTGTGGTAGAGCTGGAACCTGACTCCAAGTCTCCTGCCTTTGCCACCTCCACCACGGATGGAGAAGGACCGAAGTCCTCATGCCACCCGTTGGAAGGGCCTGGTGAGGGATGGAACACCTTGGGACCAGGATCAGCAAAGACCCAGGATCCAGGGAGAGGGGATCTCAGAGCACTTGTCCTGTGTGCTCAGAAGCTGGAGATTCGGAGCTGAGAGACGCACACTGCCTGCCCTCAAGGAGCATGCAACATCCTCCTCTCTGCTTCTCTGCAGCCTACCTCCTCCTGGAAGCCTTCCCTGCCTACACCTGCCACCATTCCTCCTTCCATCTGTTATTCCTCTTTCTACCTGCTTTTACCCTCATCTCATATTCATCCACCCACCCATTTGTCCTTCCACTCATCTATTGTCTCATCTATCCATCCATCCATCCATCCATCCATCCATCCATCCATCCATCCATCCATCTATCCATCCAGAAAACGAATTAACACGTCTCAAGCCATTAACTATGTATCACTCTGTGTGTCTCCCTCATTGAATTTTTGTAGCACCTCTATCAAGTAAGGTCTATCCTCTCCATTTTATAGATGGGCAAACTGAGGCTCTGAGATGTTTTCAGTTGCTTGCCCAAAATCAAGGGAATGAAAAGCTCGTTATGCACTTTCAGGCATGGTGACAGGCCACTTACGGTGGAGGATTTGGGCCAGGAAAGAGAGACCATCCAAATTCTACCCATTCCTCCACTCCCACCACCACTGTGCAAGCTCACCCAGCCCCTCTGCCCTTGCTCCTAGTTGGGGTACTGACTGTCAGGGCCATCTCTTGTCCCCAGAGTGGTGCAGGGAGAGGCAGGCCCCAAAAACAGGGTGCTCATTGTGGCCCACCCTGGAGCATAGGCTCCCATTGTCCGCGGGAAGCTGCAGGTGGGCTCCAAGCTGCTCCTGAAGCCCAGTGCCTGACATCTGACTTGGGCTGTCACCATTGTGTGACCACAGCAGCTCTTTGTCTCAGACAGGCTCTCTCTCTTTGCCTGTCCAGCCCTCCCCTACCCCAGCCTCAGTGATTTGCATTCGGGGTGATAAAAGAGATTGGGGAGGGGTGGGAGAGAACACTGGCTTGAGAAAACAGAGACCTTAAAACATCACATCTCCTTACTGAGCCTCAGTTTCCCTATCTGTAAAAGGGAAGACCACTCTTGCCACGCCTCATCTGAACCGGAGACAACGCCAGGGGATGTGGGGGGTGTCTGAGGAGAGATTTAGTCCTAACTCAGTCTCTTGCCGTGTGGCTTTGAGCAAGTCATGTGCTCTCTCTAAACCTGTTTCCATATCTGCAAAGTGAGGATAAAAGAAAATCAAGCCCACCTCCAAGGAGATGCAGCACGCAAAGCGCCTGAGCGGGCCGGTGCTAAGAGACAGAACTTGCCTTTTCCATCATTATCTGTGGTGACAGCGGCAGCCCTGGGAACACTGCAGAGCTTTGTGCCATGCAGGGCACCCTGCCGAGTCTGCTGCCCTTCCAAATCATCAGGCCCTGCCTTAGGTTATCTCAGGGCTCAGTCCAGAGAATTTAAGTAGTATCTCTAACGGGTCATGACTTAGGGGCACAGATCCTGCCCTGATAGAGTTCCTCCTCCTCCCATACAGGCGGCTTCAATTGTGCTGTGGGGCAGAGGCTCGGCAGGGGCTCTGCATCGAACGGGGAGCTCCCAGCCTGAGCACATCCACTCGACGGTGTGCTCAGCAACGGCAAGGGCTGCACCGAATCCCCAGGGTCTTGAACAGGCTCGGCTCGTTGGAGGAGTCCGCTAAGTAGATAGGGGGTCCTGGGAGCCCGCACAGACTTAGAAATGACAGGGATGGAGTCCTGCCCAGGATGGAGGGCGCTGCCACTGCCCCCCCATGGAAAGAGGTGCCCCCTGTGTGAAGCAATGGCAAGACAACCTGCAGCCAGCCCTGCCCAGGGGCCCCCACCATGGTCTGTGTGGCTAAGGACTGCCGCCTCTGTGGCCGCTCCCTCCACTCCAGGTCTCAGGCCCCTGTCTGGGCATGGCTAGGTGAAAGGGCAGAGGGGCCCGGGCTGCAGAGATGGCTCCAGCAGTCACCAAGCTCTGCCAGCACCCAGTGCCCAATATGGGCTCTCAAGCCTAAGAGAGCACAGTATGGCCCCTCTCGGGGGACAGTACCACCTGGACACTACAAGGTTACCCAACAGGTCAGAGGACACAGACAGATGGTGTCACAGATACACACAGGTCACCCAGATGGGGTCATGAGATACCGATAGATGGCATCACACAGACAACTTGGAGTCCTAGAGTCGTGGATAAACACTGTAACTGGGATCACTCCCACAGACGCAGTTATGCACGTTCAGGCCTGGTGACAGGCCCTGTGGCATCGTCTGGCATATTATGCCCCATTTGTAGGGTGAGGAATATACCCAAGGGAAAATCTATCCAGGCTAAGGAGACATGCCTTCTGGGAGCTTGTGCCTATCTTGTCCACACTCAGGAAGCCAGAATCCCAGAATTCCCTTCGCCTGCAGCCCTGAGCCCACTTCCAAGGCCTGGAGGGCCCCTTCCTGAAGTCCGTTTGACGTCTATCCTCCCAGGACAAACCTGTCACCCCTGGGAGCACTCCCAGGCCCAAGGGGGTGGTCCAAGGGTGGCCATTTGAGGGAAATGCTATCGACTGAGGTCGGCCTGGCAGGCTGGTGTCCACACGTGTGGGCCTGAGGCCCGTCTGGGCTGCTCACAGCCCATGTGGGGAAGAGAAGGCCTGGTGGGCTGGTGCTAGGGCCTCCATGACACTCGGACCCAGACTCTGGGACACTCTCCAGCGCTAGGTCCCATCAGCCTCATGGCAACCCAACCCTGCTACTGGGACCCCCTCACGTGCCCCAAGCCAGAGCCCTGGAGCCTGCGGGTCAACCCAAACACAGGGTGGGAGTCTAGAGTTTGTGTAGGAGCCCGGGGCCATGGCAGGACTGAGCAGACGACCCTGCCCAGCCAAGGGCTCGTGCTCATACAATCAAGGTCACCAGGAACTATTGGAGACTCAGAGGCTGTCAGGCCTGGTTTGGAATCCTGACTCTGATATCAGCTATAGACTTCTGGAAAGCTAGTGAGCCTCTCTGAGCCTTATTTTCCATTCTTTTGGAAACTGGAGGTAAAATCGGCTTCCTATGGATGTTGATGGGATCACATCTAATTGTGGCTTTGAATTCTCCCTGTACCCAAAGGCAACACAGAGGTTCTGATCCAGTCCCGGAGAAACGGTCATTGAATGAATGATTTTAACAAACAGTCTGAAAAGTGGGGCCAAAGGAAGCAAGATATCTCTGCCCAGCTCCCAGTCCCTGAATCCCTCCCTCCTCTCAGCTGCAACCCCTTCCTGGGCAGGGACCCTGCTCCGAGCCCCTCCCCAAGCTGCAGGAGGCCCAGACACATGTTCTGAGGGGGCATTATCTGTGCTCAGTTGACTGTAAACGTTTAAGCGGAATTGACTGTGTACTCAGCCACTTTCAAACACAACTAATCTTCATCGGGGCGACGGGAAGTGAAATATGTTATTGTCGGCAGCAGTAAATTACCCGTGCCAGAGCTGGCTCGTGAGGCATTACGGGCCGTGGCCAGCGCACTCCTTCACCGGGCCGCCACCTGCCCGCAATCCATTACTGCAAACGGCCCTGGTCACCTCCTCATCAGTCCCAGGGATGTGAGCCAGCTGCCAGCTGCCCAGCCTGGCCCCACCCTCCCTGGGCAGCAAGATGAGAAGAGGGCTGGTGGGGCCAAGGCCTGGCTTTGTGCCCACCCGCCTCCCAGGTGCCTGGGCAGGAGACATGAGAAGACCCCTGCCCAGTGGATCCATGGTCAGTAACGAGATGATGGGGAAGACTGAGGCCCAGGCAGGGAACGGGATTTGGTCCAAGGCCTTCTGAGCCTCCGTTTCTGAATCTGTAAAATGGGGTTCATTCATTGTTTTTGCAAATCTCTTTATGTCCGAATTAGCAGAAAACAGTTGGATTCTCACTTCTGCTTCTGCATTCAATCTGTTGCAACATATTGTTTTGGTTGAAGTAGATGAAGAGTATCTGGCCTCACACAGATACGTAGCTGGAAAAGGGGAAAGGGTTCTAATCGCCTTCTCAGATGATTATCGGTTGTCTCCTCTGATACCAAACCAAAACTCCACATGGGGTAGTGTGTTCAAGGTTAGCGGCAATATGATACCTGAACCCACATCGGCTGGCTTTCTTACTCTGTGAGTTTAAAACCCATCAGTCTATTTTGCACTTTGAATGGGTCTTTTACTTACTTTGCAACATTATGCATTGGTCACTGGGCAAATATTGATTGATTGAGTTATGCCGCTCTTCCAAAGGTTGACATATTTCATTATATAACATCAAAAGAAGTCACCTTCACTAATATTACTACCAATCTCTTCAGGAAAGTCTTTAAGTAGGAAGCTGTCAAACCCACGGTGGCAGATACAAGTTCTCCAAAATTCTAATTTTTTCTGTAAAGTCAAATATGATCATTGGCAACAAATACTGTCAGTTGACAGGCAACTTTGTTCATGTTCAAGACAATCTCTGCCAATAGCCAAGGCGGAAAGACGATCGTCGGTCAGTCATTATTTCAAGTAAAAATGGAGTTTCATGAAAAAGGTGGCAGTGCACATGGAGCTTTTCTGATGCAATGAATGATACAGCGACGGTCTTTGATGTGCTCACTTCCTAGTTTGTTACACGACTCTTTAAAAGATATGGACTCAAAGATTCAGATTTTTTTTTAATTAGTATTTTTTCTTTTCATCAAGGACATGCTTAAGTGAATCTGGCTTTTAATTTTTAACTGAGAGAGTGTTTAAGGTAACGAATGCAACAATCTCTGTGACAGTTTGGTGCCGGGGATGTGACTCATGCTATGAGGCCAATAGTTTTAGTCACACATTACTTTTTTTTTTTTTAACCTTTATTTATTTAAGTGTGTTTTTCCAGGGCCCATCAGCTCCAAGTCAAGTAGTTGTTTCAATTTAGTTGTGGAGGGCGCAGCTCACACTGGCCCATGTGGGGATCGAACCGGCAACCTTGTTGTTAAGAGCACCGCGCTCTAACCAACTGAGCTAACCGGCCGCCCCTTCATACATTACTTTTACACCATCGGTGTCACAGTGAAAAAGGCAAATAATGTCTTTGTAGTATTGTAAAAGTGGTTTTGATCTCACAGACACCCTGAAGACGCCAGAGTTCTATAGAGCACATTCTGAGAGCCATTGATCCTGGGCGATCGTTCCCAGCGCTGCCAAGGGTGTTGGAAGACGTGGATGAAACTTGATGGGTGAAAGGACCTTTACGAACTGCTCTGCGCCGTCAGGTACCACTATCCCTACCCCACCATCTGGGACCTCCTCCCCATTTGGGGACAAATGTCCCCACGCCCAGGCCCACCTCCTCCCCTAATCCCAATTCTCCCTGAGGATGCTAATGAAGACCTTTTGGCTCCTTCAAATCCCGGCTCAGAGTCAATCCCTTCCTGAAGCCTTCCTGAACATAAGCCCTCAGAGCAGGGATCCTGTCTCCTTCTTCTGAACTTCCCATAACCCCGTTCCAGCCTCACCTCATTCCCAGCACCCTGCCTCGGACATAATAAGCCCTCAACAGAGCCACTTTGATCCAAATGAATGAGGAGAAAGTTGTGACATGGCCAATGGCTGGGGCTGATTAGGACAGTGGCTAACTGGTTAGCAGGCCAGAGAATTCTGGGAGATCTTGCTATGAATCCCAGAACATTGGCATAACCCCAAGGGCTGAGCACCAGGTACCGACACCCCCAGGACAGGTGGGGCCCAGAGGAGAAGAAGAGGTTACAAATGATCTGAAGGCTGACTTAGATAAGCTGTGACTTGGATAAAACTTATATTCAGGGTCTTTCTTGCTGTGTGACCTTTGGCAAATCACTTAACCTCTCTGGGCTTCAGTTTCCTCATCTGTCAAATGAAGAGTTTGGACCAATCCCTAAGACTCCTCACAACTCCCAAATTCTACGAGTCAATGATAGTCACGAGCTAACACTCCACTCCAAGTGACACTCCAACTGCCTATTCAAGCTTTCCGGTCCACTGACATTTTGAACATAGCCTGATGTTGACATTCCAATGTTCTCTGACATCATCCAATGATATTGACATCAAACAGTCTGTAATGCTCACACGTGAAAAGATCCCTTATGCCGACATTCAAACATAGTTGCTGACACTGAACGCTCTATGACATCAATGTTAATTGACTGCCAGCTATGTGACAGCCATGCCAACAGCCCAGGAAACCTATGAGTCCCTATACTGTCCCTTCTCAGAACTTTCTTTTCAGGAATCTAGACTCCCACGGTGGCGCTGAGAGTGGCTTAGGGGGACCATACCTGTCCTTATCCCCGCACTGTCCTTTCTCTTATACGAAGGATTGATGTGGTCTCAATATAATATAAATGCAGCTTTAACACAGTCCTATGGCTCTTCTTTCAATCAGATTCTGTCCCCCCCAAATCCAGAGCCATCACTGCGGTAGCCCCCGTTCCCTAAGATTTCCCTGGTTCTCTGCTTTCTACCCAGGGCCTTGCCAGCTGGAACATGCTGGTTGGGGGGTGGGGGCATCGAGGAGAAATCGAGGCTCCAGGCAGGACCCACAAAGGACCATGGGAAGGATGTCCTGGGACTATGGCTCCGCCTCCTCCTACTGCCCCCTGGTCTCTGGTTGGGCCTCGGGGATGGGGGTGGGGGGCTCTAGCGACAGGGAAGGCAGTCACCATGGTAATGCCTGCCTCCCCACCACCTTCCATCCCGTCCAGGCGCTGGCCAGACAGAAGTGCCAAACCCCCGATTGGCTTTGCATCTCTTCAAAAAAAAAAAAAGAAAAGAAAAGAAATTCCTGCAAGTTGAACAATCCTTGTGTTGGATTTGGGAGATGTTATTCCTAGTGACAGACAAGGGCAATTATCTGCAATCCGCCAGCAGTTTTAGCCTAATTTCATTACTGCTGTGCAATTCTCCCTGAGCTGCTAGTCTATCAATGTCTTGCAGAACGGATTAGCGGGCACTTTCTTCATCTTCAAATGAATTTTAGCTGTCATGCCCTTGATGAATAGAGCAGGGACAGGCGGCTGACCTGGGCCAGGGGAGTGGCCAGGGGGCGACAGGCAAGTGGCCTTGGGCCCAGCAGGAGGTGAGCTGGTGCCGGGAGACCAGGAGGTGAGTGGAGGGGGAAGCACCCGAGCCATCCAGCCCCATGCCCAGGACTTTGGGTTGCTTGCACCCACCTACTAGGGCTTTGCACACTGAGCCCCCCTTTGGGGCCAGCTTCCTAGGTCCTGGGCTGAGAATACAGGAGGGGATGCTTTCTCACCCTGCAGCCCTCTGGGCCACCCCCCACCACAGCACCCAAACCTCTGGAAACTCCAACTTTGAACCTGCCTCCCCGAGACACCATGCACCTCAAAGAGTGCAGTCCAGCACTAACTTGTCACTGCCGTGTCCCCAGAGTCCCACTCGGAGGAGACTCTGTCAGTTTTCGTTGTAGGACAAATGATTCTGTTTCGCTGCAGCTTGGGTTTGGGCCTGGCGCAAGCCTGGCACATAGCAGGAGTCCAAATGCTATTTGATGAATGGGTGAAACCACGAGAGGTTTATGAGAAAGAGGGTGGAGAGGGAAGGACACCAGTGCTTTACGAAGCACCTACTATGTGTTGAGCACTATGCTAGGGACACTGCTGATGTGACCTCTCTCCTCTCAAAGAGGTAAAGTCCCTAAGCCCAAGACACAAGCAAGTTGGGAATTGGTGAACCCAGGCCTGTCTGGCCATCCTCTACAGCTCCCAAGGAGCACTGTTTGGGGACCACTGAGTGCCAAGTGAGATTCTTATGCGCAGAGTGAGGCCCTGTAGAGAGGTAAGAGAAGCCCGAGGAGAGGTGACGTGGGGCCTGGTGTCAACAACATGGGCTGAAGTCCACGCCTGCTTAGGGCCTCCTCTTCCCCACTCCCCCATACTTATCCAAAGCCCTGGGATGAGGGGCTGTGGTGGGTTTATCCCTTTTCACTTAACACCTGTTCAGCCCCCACTTTCCCAGCCCGGCTCTGTGCCCGGGGAAACTAACCTCCACAGGCTGCTCCAGCCTCTGGATGCCAGAAGGACCATCTGATGGGAGGCTGGAGCGGGAGCAGGAGAGGCTGGGGTACCTCTGCCCAGCTTTGCCTGCCTCACCATGGCATTCCTGGCAATCGCTAGTGTTCCTTCAAGCCCACGGCTCCTGCCTGGTGGTGATCCCTCCAAATCTCCCCTACGACTGGGCTCTGGTAGCTCCATTTCTGCCCATTCTGGTCTAGGGGGCTCTGCTGGGTCTCAATGTCCCCGGCTGGCTTCCACCCCTCTATAAGTCCTTTAACTGAACTCTCTTCACTTGTGCCGTCCCAGGGGAACGCCGCGTCCTGCAGGATGCTGATGGAGGTGTGTGGAGTGGGAATCCAGCTCCTTGTGACAGCAGCTTCTATTCCCGCCATGCCTCCTCTGTACCTGGCACAGGGCTGAGCTGTGGGCATCCACGGGCCTATTGGAAACTTCCAACCGCTCAGTGGGATGTGCCATTTCCAGAGGAGAGCACTAAGGCTCAGAGAGGCCAGGAGACTGGCTGGGGTGCCCAGCAGGCAGGCGGGGGAGTCGGGATTTGAACTTTTCTTTGCCAACCTCCAGCCCTGTCATCTTAGCACCCACGCTGTGCGTATTCGACCCTTTGCCCCCAGCCGGTGAAAAGCTCTTTGGGGCTGTACGTTGGTGATTCTTTGGAAAGATCAGGTGTTCTCCTTTGTCCTTGAAAGGCAGCATTGACTCCTTCATGCTTCCTTGGCCTTAAGCAAAGGAAAGTCAAGCCCAAGAGAAGAGGGGCTCCCTGCATAGTGACTGTCCCCCTGATCCATACTGCCCCGGAGAGCCTGCGCTCTTCCCAGAATTTATAGGAGCGGAAAGAAGATCCCTGGCTTGGGGCAGTCCTCCCCACGTTACACGTGGGAAACTGAGGCTAAGAGAGGCAAAGGGACTTGCTCAGAACCAACAAGATATCATACAGAGCGGGCCCCAGCCCAGGAAGCCAGCCTGGTTTTCCTCAGGGCTGGAAAACGAGGCTGAGACCAGCCAAAGCTGGGCTTCCTCCCCCACTTTCAAGTTCTGGCCCTTTCTCCAAGCACCTGGGAGACTCTCCCAAGTTTATCGATCGCCATGGCAGCCTCAAGTCAATACGGTGCACTTTGCTAATTAATCTTTTCCAGATAATTGCAGGAAATTATTGGTTGGTGTGAAGTGGGGATGGAGAGGCAGCCTCTGTGCCGCCACCTGCCCAGAGCAGCTTCTGGTGGAGCATCTCCCCGGCCTCCCGCCCCTTACCCACCTCTTTCTTCCTGGCATCTAGGGCAGATGAGCCCTGCTTCCTCCTGCCCCCTGCCCAGGCCGTTCCAGAGTCCTCAGTCCAGGACTTTCACCAGGCCAGCCCTCCCAGCACCGTTCTGGGACGCAGGGGGAAACAATGGGAGTAGGGATGGTCCTAGGTTCAAATCTCAGCTCTTGCAATTACTAGCTGTGCAACATTGGACAAGTTGTTTAACTTCTCTGAGCCTCAGGTGAAAAATAGAGTTTATAATCTCTGCATCACAGGCTGCTTCTAAAGACAAAACAAAAGAAGGCACTTTAATGATGATTGATGGACAAATAGTAACAACTCCAACCACTAGAGCCAATACTGAATGGGGGCCTTGCCACATTCCAGGTACTGTTTGGTGTGTCTGCTAGGTGCTACTATTGTACCCATTTTATGGAAAGGGAAACTGAGGTGCTGACCTGAAGGTGTACCAACAGTGAGAGGTGGAGACTGAATCCCTGCTCAGTACCCTGGACGCTGATCTCTGCCTCACGTGGTGTCACCAAACCCGGCACAGAGCCATGTCACTGGGAACAAGCCCTCCACATGTTCATCTCAGAAGCCAAGGGATACTAGTGCAGGGTGGGAAGGAGTTGGGGGTGGAATGCTAGGGACGGCACAGGCCTCACCAGCGCCCACGGCTTCCCCCTCAAGCCCCTTCACCCCAAACTCTGGGCCCACCTCAAAGGGCCTAGGGAATCATGGGATCCAGGTAGACTTGGGGCCCCCAGGCGTCTCCCCCAGGCCCTTAATGTAATTAATCACACCTGGACACTCCTGGATAAAGTTTCCATCCCTTTGGGGTTTCTCTCTTTCTCCCAGATATCATTTAATACATCACCTCTCTGGGCGGTATATACCTGCTCCTAATAAACCTCTAAGATTTTAATGAACTAAATAGCAAATTACTTTTTTATTCAAGAATGAAATTTCATCATATTCATAATTCATATTTTATTTCAGACATCTGCTGCTGATTACATTACATTTAACTAAAATTAGATGACGCTCGGAATGCAATTAAGGCGCTGCCAAATTCTTCGGCCCACCAATGCTGGCGGAGCTCAGCGGGGGCCGCTAGGAACCTAATATGTAATTAGGAGCTATTTTCTAGCTGTTTTTAAAGTCTGAAAATTAGCTGCCTTTATTAATCACGCAGACAAATATAAAGTGGAACCAACGCTTGCTGAAATTTCTAAAAGGGATTTTTTGTTTAATTATACACCACAGAGCACCGTGACTCGTTTTGCATGTTGATTTGTTGTGCACTGACATTTTGACAACTGGTTCTCAATTTGTCTGTCGTACTTAGGCGACAACAAAGCTGACGGTAATACTTTAACTTTCAAAACCTTCAGTGTGCCGGGGAGAGGGAGAATGGCAGTCCTTGCTGCGGGCCCAGGACGGGGCTCTAGAAGCCACGGGGAGCCAGAGACACAGGGAGAAGGGCAGGCCAGAGACGGAGGGGGGCTCATCAGAAAAGTTAGGTGGGGAGGTGGTGGGAGCACTGAAGCAGGAGTCCAAGGCCAGGGAGTGAGCCCCAGCTCTGCAGGGTGGCTGAGGGGACAACCTTCCCCTCTGGGCCTCGGGCTCCTCCGGTGTACCTGGAAGGGTTTAGAGCTGGAGATCGTGAAGGAGCCTCAATGTGCTAAAACTGTCTTCTTTGCTCTGTGTGTCAGACTCTGCCCTCACTGGTGCTTTCCACAGTATCATTTAGCCCCTCCGCCCTCTGAGGGGGACCTTTTCTTATCTCATTGTACAGAGGATGAAACTGAGACTCGCTGAGAGTCTATGACTTATCACCGGCCGGCTGGCGGCCCCACCAGCACTCACACTTGGACGTTGTTGACTCCAGAATCCCTGGTGTAACTACTGTATCCCCAGCCTGGCTCGGCAGCGCTGAGCAGGGGCGGCCCTCCGGACCTTGTTTCCCATTTGTACCACTTGGACATGCAGAAGCAGCTTCACCAGGCTTTGGTCTGACACTGCAGCCACATGCCCTTGCCCACTTGGTAAGGGACCGTCCCACCCGCAGCCCTGCTGGGGGCCAGGGATGGGGTGTGCAGAGGGGCTTCAGCGCAGAGCGCGATAGGATCTCTGAGCAGGTCCTTGGCCCATGTGCAGTCACTGAGCTCACTCCATGCCCTCAGAGGTGCCCTGGGCCACCGGGTGGCCAGCACAACCCAGTGACATCCAGAGAGTCCTCGGGCGGGACAGGAGGGCTGCCAAGGGGCTAGTTCCACCCCACACTAACAACAAGAGCAGACAGCTTTCCCCTACGCGCTGGTGCGGTGAGACCCTTAGTGTCTGCACTCTCCCACGGATCTTACGAGGTAGGTTCCCACCCAAGCTTGGAGTCTCACACCCTGGGTTCACACCACGTCCAGGCCTGTGGTCTTGGCCAGGCCGCCTCAGCTCTCTGAGCCTGTTTCCACATCATTAATGGGAGGGTCCTGACAGCACCCAGATCTGCGGGTTCTGGTGAGGACTGAACAGAATAGGTGCTCGGCCCACAGGAAGCCTCGACCAAAGGAAGCTGCCTGTTACTACCCCATTTCACAGATGGGGCCATTGAGTCTCTACAGGGAAAAGTACTTGCTCTAAGGTGCCTACCGCTGGGCTGAGAACTTCACCTCTATGGTCTATTCCACAGCCCATATCTCACCTAGGCACCCTGATGCCTCCCTAATGCCCACCGGGGAGGGCAGGAGAAGGGCCACAGGATCTCCGTTTGGCCACCATCCTCTCCTGTCTCTCATGTCCTTCTTGCCCCCTGGAGGGGGTGCAGAGCTGGGCTGGAGCCGAGACATGGCAGAGCCCACCACGGGGGTCTCTGCCCCTGCTGAGCCCAGGCGAGCCGAACCAGTGTCCACTACCTGCCCACACCTGTCTTCAGGAGCCAGCCCCGCATCCTGCTCCTGTCGCCAGACTTGCCTGATGAAAATACCAACCGAGAAAAGGTTTTTTTGGGTGACAATGAAACTGTCAATAAAATCTCAAACACAAGGATAGGCAATGACTATTTCACTTACTTTGACAGTTGAGATTTTGCTGGGGAAGGAAAGTGACAGGCACCTGCTGACATCAATACCACTTCTTTCAGAGAAGAACCCACAGGGAAGGCATCCCCTGGAGACCTGCCTTGCCCAGATGCCATCCGGGCTGGGATTGCTGCGTTGTCAGAGGAGCTGGGGTCAGCCGTGAAGGAGAGGCTGGAGGCCCCGACTCGATCTGCTCATTTGTTCATCCTACAACTCCTCTCTGAGCACAGACATACGCCAGGCTCTGTGCTGGGGTGATAGATGCAGAAACGAACCAGGAAAACTTCTGCCCTTAAAAGTGTAATGAGTTCAGTTGTGTCCCCCCAAAAGAAATGCTGAAGTTCTAATCCCTGGTACCTGTGAATATGACCTTATTTGGAAATAGGGTCTTTGCAGATGTCAGCAAGTTAAGGGTGAGGTCATCAGGGTGGGCCCTAATCCAATGGGACTGGTGTCCGTGTAAGAGGAAAAGTCACGTGAAGACAGAGACACACAGGGAGAGGAGGGCCATGTGACGAGGGAGGCAGAGACTGGAGCACTGCAGGTGTGAGCCAAGGGACACCAAGGTCTGCCGGCCACCACCAGAAGCTGGAAGGGGCCAGGAAGGATTCTGCACAGTCTTAGAAGGAATACGGCGCTCTGACAATTCAGACTTCTAGTCCCCAGAACTGTGAGAGAACATATTTCTGTTGTTTTGAGCCTCCCGGTTTGTAGGACTGTGTTACAGCAGCACGAGGAATTAATACAAGGGATTTCGTGCCAACTAGGGAGTCAGATAAGAGGTCCCATGCCTGGCAGGAGACTATCAGAAAAGGGGTGTACCTGGTCCCTGAACAGAGGAGACAAACGACTCCAAACCTGAAAGGCCTTTCCAAGCACCTACATAATCCTCCAACCTATTGCCTCCTCCCTATCCGTCCCTAATGCCACCGTCCCATTCCAGCCATTGCCATCTCTCACCTCCCAATACCCCCCTCCATCCGCTGTGCCCCAGCCAGAGGACTTTCTCAAGCACAACTCAGATCCGTGTGTGCCCAATACCCACTCTGGCTTCCCAGGGCACTCAGGATAAACCTCATTTCACATCGGCCCAGTCCCAGGCCCTGCCTCATACAATAGGTGCTATCTGAACCATCTGCAGCTTCCCTGTATCTGCTCCAGCATAGCTCACCTCTGTGCCTTTGCTGCCCAGAACACCCTCCTTCACCTCCCAGCCCAGCCAAAATTCCGCCCAGACATCTCCTCCTCCAGGAAGCTTTCCCTGATCCCCTTCCCACACTCCGGGATGGGATAGGCAATCAGCCAACCTCTCCCTTGGCTCCTCTGGCAACTCAGAACCCACAGTTCTTTACTGTTGTTGTGTTTGCTTAGCTGGCTCTGCCCTGTGAGTCCTCGACGGCAGGGTCGGGTCTCAGTCACCCCTGATCCCAGTGCCCAATACATAGTTTGAGCTCAGGCAGTAGGACCACTTGCAAACTCAGGCCTTGGCCAAGAAGCTGGCTCTAGGAACAAATAGTGGCTTAGCCATCTAGACCTCGGCCAGTAAGTCTCTTGCTCGCGACACTCTGTGAGATTGCGCAGGGTCAGGGAAGAGAAACCGGCGTTGGGCGCAAAGGATCTGGGCTTGAGTCTCATTTACCAGCGGGCTGGTCTTGGGGGCATCATTTCATCTCTGTCACCCTCAGCATTCTTATTTGTGACATGAGAACAGCAAAACCTACAACATGGAGTCTAATTGTAGTGAGTAATGGCTTTTGTCATTATAATGATAATTGAGTCACTGTGGTTCTCACGTGAACTTCTGTTTACAAAATCCCTGGGTCCTTCATCGGTCAGCTTCTCTGACCGATTCCTCAAAATTGTGGATACTTACAAGCACACTGGAAGAGTGCCCAAAGTTTCTGTTTGTCACTTGATTCTTATAACTCTTTACAATTAACGTGTCACCCTCCCAACTGGATGACATCTCCCTTACCAGTAGGAGCTCCCTTACCTTCAAGGGCTTTTGAAGGATTCAACAAGTGCTAGTTGAGTGATTCTAGCACCGCCCACCCAGGGCCTAATACAAATCTGAAGTAATCTGGGCACTTGAGCTGAGGAGCAAACTGCAAGGCAGAGATTGCAAACTGGATCTGAAGTCAGGTGGACCTGTTTCCGTCTGGCTCTGCCTCTACCAGGCTCTGAGCCTCGGTTTTCCCTTCTGCAAAATGGGGGAGGAATACCCACATCTCAGGATGTCGGGAGACAATGTACATGAAGGTACCTGGCATTCGGCAGATGTTGGATGAACGAGCAGTATTTAACCTCAGGGTCCTGGGCTCCACCCCAGCTCCAGTCCTTCCTGGTTGGGTGATGTCTGACATGCCACCACTCTGAGACTCAGTTTTCTCTTCTGGAGAATGAGACAACATCTGCCACTGAGAACCGTTGTGAGAATAAAATGCAGTCGTGCATATTAAGCCTGACACGTATGGGGACTGTGTTCAGTTAAGTGGTGGCTGTTAATTTATTGCACTGAATTTTATAAATGTCCAGACCTGCACTCTCCCAGAGCCAGCCTGCCCCCCGCCCCAAAGTCTGGTAAATGAAGTGAGGAAGGGGGTGAAGATGGGCACTGATGGGCCCATCTTAACTCCCCCCGCCCCCAACAATGAGGATATTTCCTATGCCTGGGGCCTTCCAGCCATCACTTCAAAGGACTTTAGAAATGCTATTTGTCTCACCAGAAGCCCTGGCTGATGGGAGAGGGAGGATCTGTGGAAGGCCTTCTTTCCTTCCAAGTGAAGAATGGACAAAAAGGCAAGTGCCCATCCTTTTCTTACTAAGACCCCGACTCCTACCCATTCCTAAACCCAGCAAACTGCTTTAGAGGGCTGGAGAGGTGGCCTTGGGGCAGCCAGGACTCCTGAGCTGAACAGGGTAGCCATGTGCAGGCAAGAGGGGCCACTTCCTCCTCCTTTCGTTCTCATTCATTTAGAAAACCTCAAGCTCTCGTTCTGGGCCAGGCACTGTGCTAGACTTGGGGAGACTGCAGCGAGCAAGACTGCTATGGAGCCTGCCCTGGGGGGTGGGGTGGTGGCGGGCAATTTACTGAGGAGACAGGAGATGTAACAACAAATGATTGCACACTTCGGAAACAAAACAAAGGGAGAGATGGGAGCGGTAGTCCAGGCAGAGGGAACAGCAGAGGCAAAGGCCCTGCGATTTGTTTCGTCACCGTGGCTCTCATCTGCCCAGCACTCCCTGCGTGTACTCACGCAGCACCGTGAGAGAGTCCATGTTTATTTACCATCTACTGCACTGGAACCTAAGCTTCCTAAAGACAGGCCTGGACTCGCTTGGCCCATCATTACTACCTTCCTGACTTAGATCAGCACCTCGCACAGAGTTGTCACTCAATCAAATCTGTTGAGTGGACAGGTGGGGGATATGCAGGCACTATGCGAAATGCCCTTAACCCCCACAACCACCTTACGAGTCGTCTTCATGTTCCAGATGAAGAAACTGAGGCTCAGAGAAGTGATGTCGCTTGCCGAAGGCCAGCAAGTGGCAGAGCTGGGATTCAAACTCCGTTCTTCCGGGCTCTTTTGCTCCATGGCTCAGGCCTGGAGTGGGGGTAGGGGAAGCAACAGACAGCAGGACCCCCAACACCCCCCAAAGGAAGCAGATCGAGAGGGACGATATTACAGGCTCCATAAATAACACGGGGCCCTGGGCCCTGCTGGCGGGTCTAGCAGCCCGAGAGTGTGTGTGTAATACAAACAGCTCTAATCCTCTGTCAGTTAAACTGGATATCAGAGGAGACAAGCTTCCGAGCGGGGAGGCCTAATTGAATCGAATTGAAAAGGCGGAATGGGCGGCCGGGCTGAGGAGGCGGGATGCCGGGGAGCGAGCAGGCGCAGCGGCAGCTGTCTGGGCCTCCCCTGTCCCGGTCTGGGGGCACTCCAGCCCCCACAGCAGGGGGCCAGGCTTGGGTGGGGGCATCCCGGCCAGGGCACTCTGCCTCCTCTGGCCTCCCCTTTATCTGCTGGCTCTGCCATTTTCTCTCCATCGCTGACCCTTTTTCTGTTCCCTCTGTTATCTTGAATAATGTCACTGTCTCTTTAGAATCTATTCATCAGAGCAGAAAGAAGCCAATGCTGACACTGATAAAAAAAAAATACCATCTGTGCCTCATGGGGAAGAGCTCTCAACCCAACCTCTGGCGCCCCCGCCGCCCCTGCCACCCGCCCTCCTGCCATTTCACAGGGTGCCCCGGGGTAATCAGATTCTACTGGGGGCGGGGTGCGCTCCCACAGGTGGTGCCCCCACTCCCACACTCAGTCTCCTGAGCCAGGGGGAGATGGGCTCTAAAAGAGGTCTCAACCCTAGACGGTTTTCTGTCAGCAAAAGAGCTTGATTTGGTCATTTGCGGTTTTTTTTTAATTGTTTTTTCTTTACTGGTTGACAGTATTTAAAAAAAAACAGGGTATTCTACCAAAATATCCATATTCTTGAATTCTCTTTTAAAACTAGATAGAAAGGTTGGGCGACAGTGGATCCACCACCCCACAGGGCAATGATTGGCTGGAGCTTTGCGGGGGGCTGGCTCCTCCCGGCTGGCCCGACTCCTGGAAGCTTGTGAACTTGAGGTCCCTGAGTGGGTGGGGTTCCTCAGAACAGTGCTGACCACAGACGGGGCACTTTCGTAGAGCTGGAAACAATATCCTCAGAACCCACAGGAGACCAAGACCCAGAGAGGGGAAGCCTCCAGCCTAAGTCACACAGCATTTCAGAAATCTCCCAGCTACTGAACAGTGCTCTCCTCAGCCACAAGGCAGGTGGGGAGATGGGAGGTGGTCCTGGCTCTGGCCCTGCCATGCCTCCCTCCCTGCTTCAGATCCGTCATTAAGACTCCTGCATCTGTGTGCCATCACCCCTCCTGGGCGTGGGCTGAGCTCAAAGCTCCCCAAGGGCATGGGCAGAGGTCTTGGCATCTCCAGGGCATGCAAGGATAGTCGGCGGCTCTCCTTCCTGCTCCCCTTGCCTTACAACGTCCCGACTGAACCCAGGCCCTCATCTGGTCATGAGGCCTGAGCCTGAACCCCGGCTCTGCCATAGACACAGTGTGACCACAGGTTGCTTCCCTCTGTGCCTCAGTTTCCCCATCTGCAGAGTGCAGATCCTCGGGGTGCATCAGGGAGTGTTCTCAATGGGAGGATATCCCTTCTTAAGGGAACTGGTCGCTCTGCGGCAGATGGCAGGACATGGGAACCTGGGGTAAGGAAGAGCCCTCTGATGCCCGCCAAGGACACGCACTCAGGGCTGCCAATGTGGCCTGCAAGGGGGTGCCACATATGTGCCCTTCCTACCCCCGGCCTGTGGGACAGATGTGGCCGTCTTGGCAACAGAAGGCAGGTGCTCAGTTCCAGGGGAGCGTCTCCCTCCAGGGTCACATCCTGCAACTCCCAGACCCCCTGATAATCACTGGCTGCCGCTGTGGACTTGGGGACCAGTGTCTGAGGCAGCTCAGCCAAATTCTCTTTGTGACCCCAAGTCCTGCCCTATCCTCTCCCTCCTGGGCCAAAAGGGTTTTGTTGTCAGCAAAACCCAGCCTGGCCTGCTAAGGAGAGTGGAGAGAGCCCAGGCTTTGGAGTCAGATGCTGCTGGGTTCCAATCCCAGCTCGGACCCCAAAACCCACAAGGGAGTGAGCACTGGGAAGATAAAACGAGGGCACAAGGGCAAAGCTTTGGGCACCAGTTTTCTATGGATGCGGAAACAAAGCCCCAGAGAGGGCAAGAGACCAGCCTAAGGTCAAGCGGTGAGCTGCCTTTTGGTTTTCTCCTCAGAGGGCTGTCACAGGAAGAGCACTGTACTGGGCGTCAGGAGACCCATCTCAGGGCCTAGCTTCTGTACCTGCTGTGTGGCCTGAGCAGGGCCTTCCCTTTGGGCTTCAGTTTTCTCATCTGTCAAATGGGCCTTCTTACCCCCCTTTCCTCCTGGCCTTGCTGTGGGGGGAGTGGGGACAGAAGGGATGTGAAAGCATCCAGAGCACAGGCCAGCGTGCCCACAGGGCTCAGAGCTGCCCTATCAGTCACCTCACTTCCCCAGGGCCCAGTCCAGTTCCTGGCATGTAGTAGGTGCACACTTAATATCTGCTGAATGAATAGGAGCGGAGGAGCCGGGATCTGCTTGCAGCCCTTGGCAATTGTGGGGAGGAGGACACCCAGAAGTCCCTAGGAGGCCAAGTGCATCCCAGCAAAGCCTCTGTGCCTGTCAGCTTTCAGGGGGATACCTTGGCCTCAGCCAATACATTATGCAAATGCCTCAAAATGGATGTTTTCCTTATCAGATTTAAACATTGTGTGAGAACAGACCCAGTTAATCTCCCCAGCCAGGGGGGTTTGGCACAGCAGCCTGTGAAAGAGGCCAAATTCCCATCTCTTCCCCGTGTGTGTAATTAAGCGGCTGCCCCTCTGATGCATTTGGGCCCCCACATCCCTTCCTGCTGTTTGGAGGGAGTGGGGGGTGGCCCAGGACGACAGGGAGGCCCCTTCTCTTTCCCTTGGGCTGTGGCCCCCCCATTTCGTTTGCAGGAAGAAGCAGATCCCCAAGAGGGCCCAGCAGCTGGAGGCGTGGGGCAATCGCTGAGCCATTTTCCTACAGTCACATTTGTCACATTACAAGCTTTATGTATGGTTGGAAAAATAATAAGTAAGACAGACAATTCTGGTTTGATTTACCAGCTTGAGCCTGTGTACCCGGGGCCCAGGAGCCCCTTGCCTTCAGCCTACACCATGGAGAACAGCGTCCAGCCCCAACAGGCCAGTGCAGCGCCTTCCCACCCCAACGGGCAAAGAGAGGCCAGCCCCTACAGCACGGGAGGAGTGTCCAGGCTGATGGATGGGGTTCAAGCTTGGGCTTCACCCCCTTAGCTTCATGGCTGGGGTGAGTCACTGAACTTCTCTGAGCAGCCAGTATCTGCTTCTCTGTAGAATGCGAGATTCATTCAGGCCCACAATATAAGACACTCCAAAACCCAGAAGCTTGGCACCAAAAAGCATTTGGCAGCAAATTCAACAAGGGCTGACATACGATGCACGGTCTTCATTCTTCACACTTTTCACTGCAAGAGTCTGGGGTGGTGCTGCCCCAGACACCCAGAGGGAAGGGATGGAACACAGGGTATCTATCCCTCAAACTGCAAACTTCTGAATTCCAGGTCAGAGCTGGCTCCGGGGTTTCAGATAAGGGGCTGTGGTTCTGTCCTAGCTGCACCACAGACTTGTGGGAATGAAATGTGACAACGCCTGATGGGTTTAGCACCCTGCCTGGCATTTTACATTTGAGGAAACTGAGGTCCATGGGAGAATTTCTGCTCCAGGCCACGCAAATGAGACGTTGGACTGTGTGGTTTCCGAGGGTCCTCCTGACCCTGACGCTTTTGGATTCCAATTTTAAGCAACTGAAACATTCGTCTGGTTGATTTTGGAGGCGATCATTCTGCTCTGGTTCAATTTTGAGAAGACATGGGGTGTGGTGCTTGTTCAACCCAGTGCCAGGATTTTTGTTTGAAGGGGGGGGAGACAGTGGCTGTGGGCATCGTTTGTCATCTTTGGCAGTTCGATCAGTTTGCCCATTTGCTGTGTTGGCAGGGCCAGGTCCAAAGTGTGAGTGGCAATGAGGACCAAGGGGGCAGGAGGTAGGCGGGCACCCCTGGGATGGTTGTGACAACTTGGTTAAGATACTCAGGCAGAGAATGGAGAAGGGGCTTTGGGAGGTCACCCGTCATCTCCCAAGTAGTACAATATAGTAACTGAGAGCAGGGCTCTGACATCACACAGACCTGGGTTCAAATCCCACTCTGCCATTCGCTTGCCTTGTGACCTCGGGCAAGTCCCTTTCCTTCCCTGGGCCTCAGTTTACTCATCAACAAAATGGGCATCAGAACAATACCTATTTCACTGAACTGAGAGGATTCACACGGATAGGGGGCACAAAGCACTCGGTGCCATGCTGGGCACACAGCAGGCGCTCAGAAAGGTTGGCTGTTAGCAATTCAGCAGATGTCAAAGCCACAGGGAGGGGTCTGACCGAACAAACAATGCAGGAGACAGGACACACTACAGGACGATCAGCCAGGTCTCGAGTAAGCCATGTAATGGAGAAAACAATGTGCGTGTGTGCACACGTGTAAATATCGACCTGCTGTGCTGGATGAAGAGAAGTGAGGGCTATCGCAGCCAGATGGATGATCCCGAACAGAATTCTGGACATTTGGGGGACAACTGGGAGGACATGTGACTACGGCCTGGGCGTTCGAGATGAAAACATATTGTGTAGGCATAATGCTTAACCTCTTTGGGCCTCGGTTTCCTCATCTAAGACAATGAATGAGTGCGAATGGCACACCACAGGTACTGAGACAGCCAAGGAGCTGACCCCAAGCTAGCTGCAAGCCTGGAAGGGCTGGAGAAGGGGGTGCCTGCTAGGTGCTGGACAGCAAGCTAGGTGCCTTATAAAAATCTCTTGCCAGCGAATGAGAATGACAACGGAGACTTTGAGAGGCAAAGCACTCTGTCCCGAGCACCCTCAGATGGCAGAGCCAGCCACGACCATGCCTGCTGACCTGCAGCCGGCTGCCGAACTCAACAGGCTGCCAGTGGTCCAAGGGGGACGTTCTCGGGGAGGAAAAATCCTCACCAGCGGAAAGAACATGGGTGCAACTGCAGCAGCTCCTCTGGTGTAAATCACAATATGTGCTGCCTGTCTCCTAACAGGAGACCTCTCCCAGACCGGGGAAATTTTCTGTGAACTTCAGGCTCTGGGGGGTGCAGTGGGGGTGGGGGTGTTACATCCACAATCGGCTGCAGATGCAGATGGGAGTGGCTCCAAATGCTAACTTGAAGAACTGCTGTCCTCCAGCTGGCAAAGAGGGCACCAGGGATGTGTGGCCGTCTTTTTGGAGAGGAAGCCGGGAGGCTGGGAAGCCAGTGGGCATTGGCTGTTTCTGTAACAGTGACCCCAGGGATCTCAACCTAGGGGGTTTGGACAAACTGGGCTGGGCACTTCTAACCAGCTCTATGTTTCATTCTGAAATTTCTGGGCTGCCCAAATTTTGGGGCTGAGGGACACCTAATTTTTCAGCATAGGACAGTTATAATAACGAGCATTTATTGCGTGCTTACTCTGTGCCAGGCTCTGTGCCAAGGGCTTTATGTGCACTTTCTCACCCAATCTTCATGAAATCTCTCTCAGGTGGCTATTATTATTTCCATCTTTTAGATGAAGAGACTGGTCTCCAGAGCCGGACTGGCTTGCCCAAGGTCATGTGGCCAGTAGGTGGCCGAGCTAAATGGGAGCCCAGGCAGAGGGGAGTTGCTCAACCTCTCTGAGCTTGTTTCCTGATCTGTAAAATGGGGTTGAGACTAGCAACTAAAACACAAATCTGGGGTAGATGAAAAGAGATGTGTGTACCATGTTCAGAACAGTGCCCGGCACATGGTAAGCATTTGGTATTCACATTATCGTTTTATGCATTTTGTTTTAAAGGGTGGGGGGAAGCCATCAGTGATGCTGGGGCCATTTTTACATGTTAAGCTGGGGCTGGTGTCCTTTCTAGCACCATCACATTCCTGGCAGTGACCCCAGGTAGAGACTGGAGAGAGGCCTGGTGGGGGTGGTAGGGGTTGAGCTGATTCTGCTCTTCAGGCCAGCTGCCACCCACCCTTCCTGAGAAGATGCTGGGAAAGGCGCCAGCTGCCCCCTAGTGGCCAAGGGCAGAAGCGCACTGAGCCATTTTAAGCAAATCCAGAAACCCCTGCCCCAGCCCCCACCTCCCTGTCCTGCCCCTTGCAGGTCCCTGGTTCCAGGAGCTTCTGTTGGCAACCGCTAGATACAAGGGTTTTTGATGGATTCTGCCATTTCAAAAAAAGTCTTGACTAGTAAGTTCAAATCAGACCAGGTAGGTGCCAGGCACCGGGCCATAAGCACTTGAGTGTTTTCCCCACCCAGTTAATTTCAGAAAGAAAGGAATATTCCAGGACCTACAGCAGGTTTTTGTTTCCAAGGCTTATAAAAGTCTCTGAAATAGTGGATGCTCATGATTCTAAGAACTAGGAAGCTTACACTTCCTCATTTTGGAAAAGTAGGCTGGAGCTGTGTTGGTGGACGGAGCCTCGTGTCCTGGCATCCATTCCCGACTGGCAGGGCCATCTGGAAGAAGCCCATCTCATCTCTGAGACGCACAACCAAGTGACCCAGAGCCCTTCTTTCCTTCAACTCCTGAAGAGCTGCACTGACAAAGTGGCTGGAGAAGGGACCGGATCAGAGGAGGTAGGTGTAGGTGGGCTAGAGACTACCAGACCCTCATCCTTTTTTCCCCGACTCAGAATGGAGCAGTGTACTAAAGATCTTTTTATTTCCCCTTTGCCATCTTTTCTCCAAACCCCTTGGGTACAGACTAGAAGAAACTGCACATTGACCCGGCCTCTCGTCAACCCCTGGACCACAGGACAGACGGCCAAGACCACCACCTAGACACCCTGTAAGAGAGTCCGCAGTCTAGCTTGATAGAAGAGCAGGCCACACAAAGTGCTGAAGGTTTAAAAAGACTGAAGGTATGAAGGAGGGAAGAGTCACTCTACTAGGGCTCCGGGAAAGCTTCCTGGAAGAGGTGGGAGGGTCCTGGCCCTGAGAGACAGACGGAAGTGCGGAGACTGAAGGGAGAAGGCACGCTGCTCTGGGAACCAGAGCGCTGCATCTGAGCACCCTGCCAGGTCAGCCAGGGAGCTGGCGGCGAAGGCAGAGGCCCAAAGCAAGTGGGTCTGGCGGAGCCTCGGGCAGGACAGGAGAAAAAGCATCTCAGGTCTCAGGTCTGCAGTCTCAGAGGACCCCACGCTACCCCACTGCCAAGCTGGCTCGAGAGAAGGCAGAATGCAGACCGTGCTTTCCGGGCAGCCCAGCCCACTGCAAGTTCCAGTTCCCACCACTGGGACTAGAGGGGCACAGCCAGCGGGAGGGACATCACAGGGGGCTGGGATTCTCTGTCGGTGACAGGAACTGGGTGCCCACTGGCCAGCACAGAGGCCAACTCCCGCCCCCAGAATAATTCAGCAACGCGCTTCTTGGTGGGGCTGCAGCAGTGTGGGCTCACTTCAGAGGCCATCCAGGGCTTGCCGGACGGCGGCATCGAGGGAGGCAGCCGAGTGGACGGAGACGCCAGGGGCACCGATGCTGGTTTCCCAGCAGTCAAACCCGTCCCTGGTCAGCTCCTGCTTCGTGGCCTCCACCTCTGGCCCCTCCAGATCTGGGGGAGGGAAAGTCACAGGTCACCCCTGACACCCATCTGCTCCCTTGGAGAATGTCCGTCCCCACTCAAGGAAAAGGTGGGCTCTGGAGTCACATGGACCTGGCCTCGTCACGTATTGGCTGTGGGTCCTCAAACAAGTGACTTCTCTCTGAGCCTCAGTCTCCTCATCTGACAATGGGGCTAATAACAATACCTTCTGCTCCGGGTCACTGTGAGGCTTACAAGGGATCATGCAGATCAAGTGCCTGGCACGGTGACACCTGGCACACCATCCATGCTCGAGAAATGTTCTCTCACCATCGTCACTGACCCTGAACTAGGACCCAACAGTCAAGGTCTGGGGCAGTTAGGATGCAGCGACTTCCTGGGGCCTGGGAGTCTCACTGAGGGTGAGGGGAGGCCTCAGGGGCCACTGTGGGCTTACTGCAAAGTGAAGGGGGAAGGCAGGACAGAAAAAGGAAGGAGAAGGCACAGAAGGGGGACTGAGGGAAAGGAGACCACGAGGAGTGGGCAGAGAGCACCGAAGGAAACAGCGGCGGGCGGGAGCTCTTAGTCCCAGATCCCGAGAGCGGGGTTTGCCCTTTCCCCAAAGACTAAGGGGAAAGAAACCCTTGTTTTGAAATAAGGTCAGTCCCCATCCTGGCCACATCAAGAAGGGACAGTAGAGGGTCTGAGGCCAAAATGAGTGGTGACAGTGTCCTGGTTATTTCTCAGGCTTGTGGGAGGCTTGCAGGTAAGAAGGTGGTAGAAACAGCCACCACGATAGGAGCCCCTACCACCCCCCAGCTCTCTGCCAGGCTCTCTCAATGTATTTTTCTCCTTGAATCTGGGGAACAATCTTATAATCTAGATGTTAGCATCTTTAGTTTACCAATGTTAGTAACAAAGGCCCCGAGAGGTTAATAACTTGTCCAAGGCCACACAGCAGAGATGAGACTTATTTACAGGCCTCTTCCTCCTCCCAAGGGAAATGCCTAGGCTGGCAACCCTGCCCCCCTCCCTGTACCTGGTCTGAGGAGAGTGATGCCACAACCACCGCCACCAGCGCCAGTGAGCTTGCTGTGGAGTCCATGGGCCATGGCCACTTGGCAGAGCCGGTCCAGTGAGGCGTGACCCACACCGAGAGCATTCAGATGGTGCTGGTTCATGTCAATGAGCTCCTGGAGGAGAAGATTCAATCTGCTCCTGCTTGGCCTGCCTGAGGTCAAGGTCCTATGCCCGCCCCACCCATCTGACAGATACTGGTTTGGGACAGCAAATGGCTTTGACTATCCAGCACACCACTGTCCCTCTCTGCTGGCAAAAGAACTTCTCCTTCCTGCAGGAATTCCCATGCGGCTAGGATGGAGCTGGTAGTGAGCGTTCCAGGCCTGGCCATGGCAGCCTGTGGCCACGCTGAGTGGTCAGGGATGGGCATGGAGGCCAGTCAGGGTTTCCTCAGCCTCTTTCCACTAGAGCTGCTACAACTAGTTGGGTTCAGAGGTAAATGGCCAGAGTTATCTACCCTGTACAGGGTCAAAGGTTACATGGAAGACGGAGAGCGAGTTCAGACTAGGTTGTTTGGGCCCCTGGGTATAGCCATGCCTGAAGCTGCCACTCCCTTTGGTGTTCTCAGTTATGAGCCAATAAATTCCTTGTCTGCTAAAGCCTGGTTGAGATGGATTTCTGTCATTTACAGGAGAAGTCCCAGGTAACATGCCA
Source organism: Rhinolophus hipposideros (assembly GCF_964194185.1). NCBI lineage: Eukaryota > Metazoa > Chordata > Mammalia > Chiroptera > Rhinolophidae > Rhinolophus > Rhinolophus hipposideros. Next base: position 13,672,700 of record NC_138070.1, read on the forward strand.
TCCTCCAGCTGCCTTAGGTACTGATATTCAGAAGAAAATCTCACGACAATGAAAGCGCAATTTTAGACCACGTCTGATCCAAAGCATGCAGGTGATAACTAGTTACCGAATGAACAAGTGCAGTTAGCAAAAATAGCAGGAAAGAGGCAGCCAAGTAAGAAATCGCCCTCGGACCCAGGGAAAGCTGTGTCAGCAATACCCCGGTGCTCCACCAAGGTCACACACAAGCGGGGGAAAGAGTTCAGGTTTCTTTGATCATGCATAATACAATTCCTTCTCTTCTGAGGAGCAAAGGAGATGCAGGGTGATGCCATGAAGCTTAAAGCTGCCACTGCCCAGGCACCCCCTATTCACATGTCATTTACTTCATCAGTGTTGGCCAAATGCCCACCACGGGCCGGCACCAGGCTAAACACTGGGGCTCTAAGAATGAGCGCCCAGCTACAGTCCCTGCCACTGGGAAGTTAAAAGGTGGGCTCTGGAGTCAGGCGGGCCTGGGTTTGAGTCTCAGCTCTGACACTTCATGGTGTGCGTCCTTGGACAAGGTCTTTCATTCTGAGCCTCAGTTTCCCCCCTTATACAGGGATGGTAAGAGGATCTGCCTCACTGCCGTGAGGGTGAAATGAAGTAAGCCTTCCATACAATGCCCGGCATGAGGTCAGTGCTTGGCAGACATCAACTGCTACTGGTTACTTTTACGGGGTAATGACCATCGTCCCCATTTTACAAAGGAGGAAACTGAAGCTCAACGAGGAAAGTGACTTGCCTAAGGTCACCGGACTAGTAAGGAACAGAGATGGCACCAGAGGCTGGGGCTGCCTGAATGGGAAGCTCGTGTCTGCCCTGCCTCTGGGAGCGCCCTCGGCATTCCTGCTGCCACCCACTCGCGCTACTGGGCTTGACAGCGCGCAGCTCTGCTCCAGGCGGCTGGGACCGCGGTGCGCCATGAGCACTGCCAATCATCAGCTGTCTGCGGAAGCCCACCTGGCTCTCCTGCCCAGGAAGGCAGCAGGGTGGGGTCAGCCCTCCTCCGCAGCCGCCTCCTACCTCCAGTACTTCTGACAAAGGAGCAGACAGGCGTGATGGCCCGGTGGCAGCCCCGGGTGCCTTTCAATGGGCCTGAGGGCTGGAAGTGAGGGAAAACTTCTGGGGGCCTCTCTCTGCGCCTGAGCGCCAGGTGTCACGCTGCCAAGGCAGGTTCCAGACACCTGTCACATTCTGATCCAAAATCTGTCAAGGATCAGATGACAGGCTGTGACATATGAGAACAGCTCGCTGGTTTGAGCTCAAAGCTGTCCGGGAGCCGAGGTGCACATTTCAGCGGCTGCCACAGCCAAAAATACACACAGTGTATAACCGATGAGCTGTTCTGTATTCTCGGGGGCCCAGCGGGGTGCACTGCAGGCCATACTCTATCATTATTAATTTCCTGCTCAGGAGGACCGTGTTCCTTCCTTTCCACGTGAAGGGAACTGGGAGCCAGCGAGGCAATGGCTGTGGCCATGAGGGCAAAAGCGCAGGAACTGGGTAGAGTCCCTGTGCCTGGCCCATAGTAGCTCATTAAAGAGCTGCTGACTAAAGGAATAAGTCAGTCAGTCTGACCCCTGGCTCAGCCACTCCCTAGTCGGAAAACCTTGGAGAAAGTTGCTCTCTTTAGACCTCAGTTTTTATGTCTGAAAAATGGGGGCAACAGGTAGGAATCAAATGAGAAATCATTTGTGAAAAGACTTAAAGAGTAGCAGCTTCCACTGATTACAGGGGCTACAGACTCAAATGCCTACAGTGGGACAGGGAGGCCCCAGGCAAAGATTATAGTACCTGTGGGTTAATACATAGAGAATGGTAGGGACTGGGGAGAAATGGCCACCATAGGGGGACCCTCTGCACCTCCAGCTGATTGCTGCTGCACAGCCACGACGTGGGGCTGCCTGATCCTGTGGTTCTTCAAAAGAAGCCAGATGGCTTTTTAATGTCAGCCCCCATTTACTAGGCCAGATGGACCGTGTCCGAGGACAAGCCTGGGCCCTCTGGCTTACTTACTGAGCTGGTGTTTCCTCAGGCATTGTGCTTGTACGTCACCCCTGGGACCTCACTGCATTCATTCTTAAGGCACTCCGGGGGTGGGCATGGGGCAGCGGGCAGGATTCAGACCTGGGCCTGACTAAATCCAAAGCACGAGGTCTCAACCTCTACACTAGAAGGGTAGTGGCCGGGGTAACAACGACGAAAGCACAGTCTTAGGCCATGTCTGATCCAAAGCATGCAGGTGATAACTAGTTACCGAATGAGTAAGTGCAGTTAGCACAAAGAGCAGGGAAGAGGCAGCCAAGTAAGAAATCGCCCTGGGACCCAGGGAAGACTGTGTCAGCAATACCCCGGTGCTCCTGAAACGCATGACCCCAAACCTGGCCCATCGCGCTTACCCCGAACCAGGAACTGCCCTCAGCACTTTCTTGTATCCTCTCACTTAATTACCTCAGTCACCTGGAAAGAGGCTCAAAAACGAAGGCATGCTTGCTCGTGTGTGCACGCACAGGACCCCGCCGGGGATTCTGAGCATAGTGATAGGGGAGCCGCTGCTTTGGACAGCGGTGTGGGTGAGTGACCCCGGATCCCGCGGACAAGCTCTTACTTCCAGCACGAGGTAGTGCTCTGGGGCCGGGGCGGCCGCCATCTCTCCCAGCACGCGCTCGCACTCCACGGAAATGGCATCTATGGAAGTCAGGAGAGGGGCCACAATCCCTGGGAACTGGACGGAAAGGAAGCGAGGGCCGGTCAGACCTAGGGGCAAGCAGGACTGGACAGCACCCAGGCAATGAGGCGGAGGCAGAAGGTGTCCCCATGGCTTACACCTACCCTCTGAGGAAACCGCCTCTCCTTCCGGCCTGAGCTCTGCCTTGCCCAGCCGCCCAACACATGCGGGGGTTCTCGCGGCGAAGCCAACATGTCTAATGAACGCTGTCCCTCTTCCCAGCTGGTGGGTGAACAGACAGTGCCTCCCTATCTGCCAAAAGGGCCTCCCCACTCGATGGAGACCATCACGTCCTCCCACTCTCCCTAGTACTAACCCACAGGACACAGGGAGCGCTCCCCCCCCCCCCGTGACGGTGGTGACCCTGCCGGCACCCCCCCAAGGGCGGAACAAGCACCTTGAGCAGCCTGCTCTGGACGCTGGCCACCAGAGTCTTGGTGCTGCGAGGGACTTTGGTGTTGGTCAGCAGGATCTTCAGAGCCGGTGGCCTATGGGGTGAAGGGGGTCCCCAGTGAGCTGAGGATGGAGGAGCTGGGTCCGGGGAGCTCAGCTCCTGAACCCCCAGGCCAGTGTGCCTGCAGCCGGCCACAGCTGCAGCTCCGCTTCAGCCCCTGGGCGGACGGACACTTCCCTTGGCTCTTCACTCACTCGCTCACTCACTCGGCTTTCATTGGGCACCTGTATGTGTTTGGCACATGAGAGGGCCCAGCACAGCCTGGAAGTGATAGAGCATGGCACATTCTGGAGTCAGCAGTTCCAAGGCTCTACGGTGAAGAGTCCAAGGGGCCGATGTTCCATCAAATCCCCCTGCTCCCCCAGGGAGCTCAAGTGGACGGTGCTGGAGACTGAGAAAGAAAAAGCAACAGGCCCTGGGATGGATCGCAGGGAGGGCATGCGGGGAGGGAAGATGCCCAGATTAGCTCGAGGGAGGGCAGCTTGTGGAGGAGTCGGGTTCCCAGCATGCTGAGCCCATGCCCTGCTTTGAAACCAGATGTGGTTAGAGGGACTCAGTCAGCCCCGCCAGGCTACCCCAGGTAAGAGAACAGAGGGTCGGGAAGGCCACAGTAAGCCGGCTCTCCAGCATGAGCCCGTTGTCCTCGCCTGCCCTCTGAGCTTATAATCCCTCCTAAAGCCACAATCCCGATTGTCCTTGTGGTTAGCTGCCTTCGGGGACTGCAGCCCCCATTTCTTGTCATCCCAACCTGCCTTTCAGAGAGCTGCTGGCAGGGACAGAGGGTGGAGAATTTGGATGAGCTCTGGCCTGAAACAGCTGGAAATGGGCAGACCCCTTGATACCTTTCTTTGCTTTTCTTTTCACAGCTCAAGATTGTAAAATCCAATAGGACTGGAATAGGCTGCTAGACACCTCCTTGATCTCACCGCCCATAAGCCCATGAAATTAATATCGATTCTCAGCCTTGGAGGCCGGCTCTTGTTTTCTTTTTTTTTTTTTCAACTTTACAAAAGATGAACAGTCTATTTGGCTTTTCTCTTCCCTTTAAACACAAGCCGTTCCTCCAAACAGCAGCACATTCTGGGAGGCCACATCTTGATCCACTTTGCAAACAAATGCATTTGTTTTATGGAGAAGCACCCTGCATGGTTTGGGGGCAAAAGGGCTCCCCTGTAAGCCAGCAGAGGGATTAATGTGGCCTGGCCTCTCTGCCTTGCAGAGAATCTGCCATCTGCTCGCCGTGGCGCCCTGCAGCCTGAAGTGAGCGGTTTGCTCTGTGTCCCCATCCATCCATCAGGGCAAGAGGAGTTTGGGTACTGCCTCTTCATCTTTCTTGGGTAAGTCCTCTGCAAACAGGCCAGCCCCACAAAACCCAAGGCGCCAAAGACCCCCTGTGACCATCACCTGGGGCTATGCCTTGGAAGGGCACGCGTATCCTCAGCCTGACTACCTTCCCAGCCTCATCTCATCTTCTCTCTGCCCTCCCTGGGTGCTCACTCCACTCAGCCACCCTGGCCTCCTGGCTGCTGCTCAAAAGGCCAGGCATACTCCTGCCTCAGGGCCTTTGCACTTGCCTTCCTCTGCCCAGGACCCACCTCCACCCTCCAAAGCTCTGACTTACTCTTGTATCTCATTCAGGTTTCTGGGTGCTATGATGTCATCTCACCAGACGCCTGCACTGATCATCCATCCAACTAGCTCCCTTGTCCACCTTGAGCCCCTCACCCTGCTTTATGTTTCCCAAAGGGACCTAGGCTTGCCTGACATGCTCTTACAGAGCAAATTGCTTGTTGGTTGTCTCCTCTCACAAAATGTTGAGTCCTGTGAAGGCGGGACCTTTGGTTCCCTGATGAGGCCCCAACACCTAGTAGCTGCTCAATAATGTTTGTGGAACGCATGAATACACTTCGTCAGCAAAGAGCTAAGAACTTTATAGATGTCGTTTCTGATTTCATGCTCAGATCTCCACTGTATAAATGAGGAAACGGAGGCCTCAGGAGAAGTGACTCATCCAAGGGCACTTGGCTGGCAAGTGGCAGAGCAGGGCTCAAACCCGGGACTGAGGACCCCAGAGCCTCTGTCGACCACATCACCACAAACCAGCCCCTGAGCATGTCTCAGGGTCCCCCTCGTTGGAAACTCCCCATCGTTCATCTCTTGATTTCCCCTGGTTGACTGTACACGTGCCCAGGCCCCATCTTAATTGGTTTTCTATCCTTGGAGCCCAGTTCCATGCTTAGAATACAACTGGCTTTCAGGCAACACTGAGCAAATGAAATGCCACTGCCTCCGTGAAGGCCCCTCAGATCTGTTGCCTGACTTAGGTCGCCCCCCACTGTCATCCACAGCAGACTGAGACCCCTTTGGATGCCTTTGTCCTGAGGATTATTACAGTGTGACTGCCTCCTCCGAGAGACTGAGTCTTGAGGGGGCCCAGGCCTCTCAGAACCTTCTGCTCCCTCCCGCTCTTACTGCACATGGCTTTAGTACACGTGGCGGAGCCAGGCCCAGCCAGGGCCCTGGGGCTCCCCAGCCATCGATGCCACAGGCAGCCAGAGGAAGCTGTGCCACAATCCTCCGTGGCTCTACTTCCTCCTCCTGTAGACCAGAGATAGTCACGCAGGGGGATTTTGCCCTCCACGGGACATGTGGCAATGTCTGGAGACACTTTTGGTCTTCACAACAGAGATGGGGGAGGTGCTACTGGCATCTAGTGGGTAGAATTCAGGGAGGCCACATAACATCCTACAGTGCCCAGGACGGCCCCACTATAGCGAATTATCCAGCTCACAATGGCAATAATGTGAGGTTCAGAAACCCAGAGGAAGAGCCTCAGAGAGGCAGGCCTGGCTCCCCGAAGCCGAGACGGCTGGGACAGAAATCTCCCAGAGGTGCAGGAGTGCAGCACTATGTCACCCGAGGTCACTGAGCCACTCATGGAGTGGCCCAGCTGGCAAGGGCAGTGGGTCAGGGTCTGCTGCCCATCCCCAAAGAAGACCACCCTGGGGAAAGAAGATGAGAGCCAGCCCTGGGCCCCTTAGAGGCCTGGAAAAGCCCACTGAGGCAGCAAAGTGCCCTGGGACAAACACCACCAACCGACTTGATCGAGGGCTCAGGGAACAGCCAAAAAGGACCCACTCCTGCTTGTCCCATACCTCATTCCGACATTTCTACTCTGAGTGCAAAGAGGATGTTGAATATGCACGTTGGAGATTCCAGTTACTCCAGAGGGTGGGGGTAAAGAAACAAAATGGGCTGAAAGTTGCCAAATGTCACCTCTGTGCTAAGCCTCTCACGAGCTTCCCTCGAGCTCCCGTCCTGGCTCTGCCTGGCATGCCTTCATTATGGCAACGCTCACGATGCTTGGGGGTGGCTTCTGTGTGCATGTCTGTCCCCACCTGCTCAAAACAGTGTCCAAGATTCACCTTTATATCCCTCATTCCTAGTCCAGTGTCACTGGGAACACAGTAGATACCAACTCTTGTTTGTTGAATGAATGAATGACTAAATGAGCAGTCACAGGTCTGGGGGAATGACCACATTCTGGAAGGTGGCTATGCATGACGTCCCCTGTGCTCTCTAGGCAAGATTCAAAAGCTGAAGTGGAGAAGGAAAGAGCAGGGTTTCCTCAGGGCCCCTGGCCTGTAAGGGCCACATCAGGGGAGGGGAAAGCCCAGGGACACTTGCCCCACATTATGTAACAAAGAAACAGAGCTTCCCCTCCGGAGCAGCCATGAGGAAGGTGCTGCTTAGTTACCTCTTTAAAGATGAAATCTTTCCTCGTTGGTACCGGAGCGCTCCTCCTAAAGAGAAAAACCAGCCGGTCAGAAAAGCGACAGACCTTTGCCTCTTGGGAGAGAGGCTGGATTCAGGGGCAGGTTTGTGTTTTGTCCCATTCATGGGAACAGACTAAATACTATAACCATCCTCTCAGCTTCAGCTACCAAAGGCCCAGGAGGGTACGAAGGCACTCCACGCTCTGCTAGAGAGCTCTCACCAGGCCTGGGTTCCAGGGTCACTCCCTTCCCTCCAGGCGGCCCAGCTCCACTCCGACAGGCCACATGGCGACATGGCGACAGCAGGACACAGGGCTACGTCCAGGTCCAATACGCACACATCCTCACCAGAGGGGAGCTCCACTCTGTGGTCTGTAAACACCACAGCAGCGGTTCTGCAGCCTTAACTACGGACCTCACCAGGGAGCTCACTGGAGCTGGATGGAGCTTTCCAGACCCCAGCCCCACCGGACCTGAAATTCAGACTCAGGTGTGAGGCTGAGATTTCTTCCATTCCCTTCAAAACAGGAAAATGCTATTTTTCTCAGAACCCATTGATTCTATTCATCCCAAACCAATAGTAGCTGAGCATCTGTAAGAGTTGCAAGAATCTTAAAAATAAGAAAAATAAAGAAAACAAGTGTGAGGCAGCACCTACCCCAGGTGCTGATGGCGTTGTCCACTCCAGAGGGGCTCCCATGAATCACCCTCTCCCCCTGGAAGGCCCACTTGTTAATTAATTCCAAATCCTCCTCGGTCCACCTGAAGAAGACACAGAAATTCATCTTTACCGTAGTGGTGAGTCAGGGACAGGGGTCCCTTCGGGCAGCAGAGGCAGGGGCCATAGTCTGGGCCTGGTGGAGACCAAAAAGCAAAGGGCACGAAGTTTGGGCCCTCAAACTCAGAAAGAGGAGGAAAAACAAAAAGAAAAGCTCGGAACCTCTCTGGCGAAAGCATGCGCCTTACTTTCCCTGCCCTCTGAGACCCTCTTGACTGGCACTGTGGGGAGAGCCCAGGACGGTTCCCACGGTCTTCCTTTGCCTCTTACTAGCTGAGTGACTGTGGGCCCATTACCTAACCTCTCTGAGCCCCTCTCTTCATCTGGCAAATGGTAATTCCACCCTCCTCAGCAACTAGCCTGCGTGGCAGGTGGACTGAATGCTGGCCGAGCACCCGGCTAGGTGTGCGTAGATGGTGGCTATTACTGTAACAGACCCTACAGAAGTGCCTGATCCTGAACCACGCCAGACTTGAAGAGCGAGCAGAACGACAACTGTTTCCCAAAGCCCTGCCACTAGGCCAAAAGCACAACCGTTACGAATTCAAATTCCAGACACCAGTGGTGAGCCCGATTTGCACCACCCATCTCTGGATCTCCCCCAAAGGTTCTGAGAAGGGATGACTGGGCCTGTAGCGGAGGTGGAGAACTGGTGGAAGCAGCCAGAAACCACCACCCCCCACATGCAGACACACGAGTCACCCTCTGCCTTCCAGGCTGTTGGCCTGTGGGTGTCTATTCAGGGGACCCAGGGCAGCCAGGCCACCCCTGATCTGGGTTGTAATCAGCGATTAGCAGACAGGAATGAGCAGCAGTCTCAAAGCCTCTGTCCTGAATCGCCATCTACCACAGGGTCAAGGCTGGGAGGCCCCCCACGGGGTCATGTGGAGCAGCCCTGCGCTTGCAGAGGAAATGGAGCCCCAGAGGGAAAAAGGTGGTGCAAGGCCACATAGCGAGCTAGCAGGCAGACCTTCCTGAAATTCTGGAAAACCACCACCTCCTGTTACCTCGAGGCGCAATCTCTCATTACCTGCTGGATTCCTCCCCTGACAACAGCCACCTGCCCCACCCCTCCACCTTCTTTCCACGCACAGGAGCCATTCCAAGGTGACAGAGACGTGGCCTCAACAGCCCCCAGATCCACCGCTGCCACAGGGACCAAAGTGACCTCTGGGCTCCATCTGAATTCACTATGTTTTAACCTCTGTGCCTCAGAAGAGCAATTACTGGTGGAGACAAAACTCCTACAGGGCACTCAGCGGGCTGGGGAAACAGAAAACCAATGTTTTCAGGGCTGAGGCAGAAAACCTCAGTTCAAAGTCAGACTCAGGAAGGGGACGGAGTGCCTCAGCCACAGGCCTGCACATTATGTTCTTTGGGGTTCCCCTGCAGCGGGCACAGAGGGCACAGGAACACTGCTCTCGGTGGAAACACGTGGCTGCGTCCATCCTGGCAGCCAGCACTGTCTGCGCAGCCTTCGGGTGGGCTGGCTACGCCGGGAGTTGGAAGAGGCCAGCAGTCCATCTAACACAGCACACCTGGCCTCCACGTGGCTGGGACCGGAGGCCCCCCAGCGGGAGGGCTCCCCCAAGCCCTGTAGGTCCAGGGACAGGCTTTGCCAGGAAGCTGCCAGGCTGGTTTCTGAGGCCTGATCCACAACTCCTGGGGCGAGGCCCAGGGCAAACTGCGTAACCTCTGTGCTCGGGGTGGCTTCTCCAGGCGTACTCCCTCAGGGAAAGAAACTGCCAGCAAGCCTGTCCTGACAGGCCTCCCTGGCTCAGTGAGAACCGCAGAGGTGACGCTCCCTCTGTGGAGACAAGTCAAGGACCCGCAGGAAGGGAGACGCCCTCATCTGACAGACACACCTCCTGTGCTTATCTCTCGGCACATCATAGTTTCTTCATAACCATCGATACGACCTGGCAATACCTGCCTTGGTCTCAGTATTACCATTTACAGAGGAGGGCACTGAGGCACCGACGGGTGCAGTGGCCCGGCCAAGGTCCCATAGCGAGTCAGTGGCAGAGGTGGGCCCAACGCCTCAGCTAGCCCACTGCCCTCCACATCTGGGCTCAGGCTCCTTCTACCACACCATGGGCACCTGAACCCCAAAGAGGCAAGGTGGGGGTGAGGGGCTGGGGGCTGGGGAGCTCAAGTGGTTTAGCACAGGCGTGAAGAGCTCAGGCTCTAGATCCAGACTGCCTGGATCCAAATCCCTCTCTGTCATCCCCAGCTGGGTGGCCTGGGCCAGGCCGTTTGGCCTCTCTGTCCCTCAGCTTCTTCTGTGAAGTAGCCACATGACATCTGTCACCTCAAAAGGTGGTGGTCAGCCCTCAGAGAGGGAAGCCAGGCTCAGGTCCTAGCCCACAGGAAGGTCGAGCAGGGCAAGGGCCGTGATTACCTGCCGACGGGCTCCTTGTCCTTCAGTGGGTTTGGAATCTCCTCACACGCAGTCAGGAGGGCGGCTGCCAAACACACGGAGTAGGCGGCACTGGAGCCCAAGCCGGCCCCGGTGGGCAGCTCTGACCACACCGCAATGTCCAGGCTGGGCAGAGCCCTGAAACACACACAGCAGGGCACACAGCGTGACTGGAAGGGTGGTGAGGTGCCACAGCTGAACCAGCAGCCCAGGCCCAGGGCTGGACATGGGCAGGGCCTAACGCCCACACTAGCGAGGCTTTTTCATGACCCTGCTTGGAGCAGGGGCTGGTCCCCCTGCCCGGGATAGCTTTGCACCTCTTTCTCCCCCATGGAATTTCCTACCCATCCTGCAAGACCCTTCTCAGATTTTGTCGCCAATGTGAAACGTCCCATGACCACCCGGAGGCCGTTCCTAGTCCCTCCCTACCCCCTCCAAGGATCCCCCAGCAATAAACTTTCTCCAGGGCAGCCTCATAGCAGTGCAGTGAGTGTGTTCAGGATAGGATGCGTCTCCCACCGACAGCGTTTCCCAGCATGTGTTAACACAGGCCTGCTTCGGATCACTGGCATCTTAACGTGTATTTCCCCCAAGCGAGAACTGTCAAGCTTCATGTTCGGTAATTTCCATTAAGTACTCTTCCTATTTTCCAAATATAAAATAATACTGAATCTGCCTTTTCAAACCTCACATGGCTACCTCACCGAGATCAGGGGATTCTGAATTGTACCCCTTCCCCTTCCAGGAAGGAACATATATGCCCCCTTCAAGTTGAAAATGGACAGCAAGTGTTGAGACATTTATGAAGGTGTCCTCAGCACGGCCCCTGGCACCCAGCACCTGCTTAACCAGCGTCTGTGGCACAAGTCAAGGGCTGCCGCGTGAAGCTTTCCCTTTGGGTTCTGGACCAAAAAATCACAATGACAATTCACTATGTGCCAGTTACAGGGCTAGGCCTATTTCATATACAGTTGATCCTTGAACAATGTGGGGGGTTCGGGGCACCAACTCCCAGGCGATCGAAAATCTGCATATAACTTAAGTTGGCCCTCTGCATCCGTAAATGTGAAGCCTGAGGGCTGACTGAATATTTATTGAAAAAAACCATGAGAAGTGGGACCGTATAGTTCAAACTCAGGGTGCTCAAGGGTCACCTGTATAATAGTTCTAATCCTCTAAGAGTTTTCTGAGAAAAAATAAAAAATAATAGTAATAATAATAATAATGTCTAACACTTATCAAGCAACATGCCAGGCTGTGTGTCAAGCCCTTTAGTAAATGAACTTATTTAACCTCACAAGAACCCTATGAGGTACTATTTAATAGATCCCATTTTACAGATGAGAAGACTGAGGCTCAGGAAAGGTAAGACCCACACGCGAGCCAGTAAGTGGTCAGGCTGGGGTGTGAACCCACGCAGTCTGACTCAGCCCATGCTATCACCATGTGACACCTCCTCAAAAGGACTGTCACCCCCTAGGCGCTGGCTTCCCTAAGCCCGGATAACCCAGATCTTATCGTAAGGGGTGGAGTGGATACAGGCTTCACTCTGCTAATCACAGCATCTCCCTGGCGCCTATGGGATGGGGAACAGGCCCCACAGCGAGCTGACGGCAGAGGTGGGCCCAATGTCTCATCTAGCCCACTGCCCTCTACATCTGGGCTCAGGTGCTTTCCACCACACGCTGGGTACTTGAACCCAAAAGAGGCAAGGTGGGGGCAAGGGAGGATTAGAAAACTCCTGGAGGATTAGAAATATTATACAGTTGAGTCTTGAGCAACTTGGATATGGACATGGCATGGGAGAAGCCCCACGGTGGATCCAATCCAAGGATGGAATCTGGCTTGGGTTCCACTGAACTGAAGAGGGCAGAGGAGGCAATGTGGGGTGAAGAATGTCAGCGTGCAGGTTAAAGTGGACTGAGCTGACCCCCAGCTCCACCACTTCCTAACTAGCTGCATGGCCTTCAGTGACTCTGAGTCTCAGTTTCTCCCTATACAAAATGTGGACAGTGCCTCTCTCATAGGGCTGTTGTGAATATTATAAACAGACCATACGTAACATATCTGTCACGGTGCCTGGCACATGGTGGGGCAGCCAATGGCTGTTGTCCCACCTTGTGAAACCTGGAAGGGAGCACGTGTGTTCTCCTGGAGCCAAAACTAGAGAAACCAGGACTCCTTCCCCAGCCCGCACACACACCTGTGCTTCCGGCAGATAGACAGGTACAGATAAAGGAAGGCCAGCACAGCCAGGTGCTCGTGGCTGGCACAGTCCTCACGGACGCCCGCCACCTCCTTCAGCTTCTCCACTTGTTCTGGGGTGATCGCTGTGACGTCCCCTTGCTCTGTCACACAAGCACACACAGATGGGTGAGGGCCTCTCAGGTGTTTTACAGACAACAGAATGCCAAGAACGGAGCAGCCATGGGAATTGGCATCTGGATGGGCATGGATTCGTGGTCCAAGCACCACAACCTGTCAGTGCACGTAAGGTTTTGGAAGCAGGTAGACGGGTTTGGGTCCTAACTGTGTCCCAGACTGGCTTTGTGGCCTTGAGCATGTGACTTAACCGCTCTGAACCTCAGTTTCCCTCCTGGATAAATAGGGACAAGATTGTCACGAAGATAAAGTAAAATAAATCCTTAACACATCTCTGGGAACGCAGTAAGTGCTTAATTAATACTAGTTTAAAAACACACATATATACGCAAATGAATGCTACCATAGCTCAATCAAAGGCCTGGCTTTGACTTCCATCATACAAAACCAATCCCAAAGGCAGTATTACCTTATTCCCCAAATATCTCCCTCTCCCAAAACATAATTAGCAAGAACAGGACACTCAAATCAAACCAGTGAACGTGAAATGTGGAGACTGGCTTGGGCAGGAGGAAAAGGCCAGGTAGCAGTTTCTTTCCCAATGCACGTAAGAGGCTGGAGCACGTTTGTCTGAGAGGCTGAGGTGGCAGAGCACGTCTGACCAGCTTACCTTTACACTCCCCGAGTCCCACGTCCAATTCTACAGGGGCATGAAACTGCGCTGGCGTGCCTGTTAGGAACGTCAGGGCGGGGCACGTGGGAAGTGCTATGGGTTGACTGAATTAATGATACATTAAAAGGCCACCAAGCCAGTGACAGTATCCCTGAGAGCCCAGACACTCCAGAGCGCTGCCATAGAGATGGAACGGCTCATTAAAGGCCTACATTCTGGAGTCTGGAAACATCTGGGTCTGAATCCTTTCTGTATCACCAACCAGCTGTGCAACCTGAGCCTCTTGGCCCCTGAACCTCAATTTCCTCGTCAGTAAAATGGGGATGAATAACACCACCTACTTCTAGGGAAGGCTGGAGAAGTCTAAGACTGCTGTCATTCATAATACACTAGCTCAGTACCTGGTACACATAAACGCCCAATAAATGTTCACTGAGCTTATGACTATTAGGAGAGAACCAGAGAACACTGGAAGTAAATAAAAAAGGCAGATCCCTACAACTCAATAGGAAACATTAGTCTCCCAAAGGCTCCGATTCCGTTTGTCTCTCTGTAGAAATAACTATGAAGCCCTCATGTAGGTACTACCCTCTGCATCACAGCCCTAAGCCCACCTCCCATCCTGCGGGGTCCTCACAACCACTCTCCAAGGCAACACGACTCTGCTCACAGAGGCTCAGAAGTGACCTGCCCAGGCTCACACAGCCAAGTCCCATCAGCTCTGGCTACTTCCATCCATGCTACTGACATACAGAAGCAGCAGCCAGTTCTCAGGAACATTTCCGGCCTGGCTGGTCAATGCCATGCACCATGGAAAGCAACGTCTAGCTTGCTCTGGATGGCCATTTTTCTGAGGCATGTTCCAAAGCAGTGGCTCTTAATTGAGGTGTCCCTGGGATCACCCTGGGGGGTGCCCTTCGAAATATACATCCCTGTCCCCTACCACCACCACTGATTCTCAGCAGGAGAGGGGCAGGGTCAGGAATCCATTGGTATTGTTATAAACAACATCCCCAGGGGATCTCAAGGCAGGACCAAGATTGAAAATGGTAGCTCAAACATGGGGGTTTTCAACTCTTACTCCATCTCCCTACAGTATTTGGGAGTGGCTGGTTGTGGACTGATTTCTTATGGGGGACAGGGAACAGTTAGAGATAAACCACTGGAAGAGTCCCACTTGCCCCATGCTGCCTGAGAAACACCATTCCAAACACCATTCCAAGGAAGCATCGGTCTGGAGACGAAACAACAAATGAGCACAGAACACACACTCCAGTTCGAATGCAGGTGGGGACTCCAGTGATTAAAAAACCTTGCCTGCGTAGGAGTGGACACGACATTCCCAAAGCTATCAAAAATGAGCACGCAGGTCTTTATGTATGAAGGGCACTTTCAATATACTGGAGAAGAAAAAGAGACCCACCCAGGTCTGAAGAGGTTACATGGCCCGTTCCAATTTTAGGCAAAAAACAAGATCTCTCCCTATCTCAATCTATCTCCAGATAATAATCCGGCAGGATTAACACCAAAATGCTTCAGAGCTGTCAAGCGGGGTGGGGACTGGGGGGTGGTAATAAGAAGTGCTCTGGTGTTTTTTTTTTACTTGCAATGTTCCAGTATTGACTGTATTTTCCAACAACAAGCATAAATTACTTTTATTTTAAATGATTTTTAATTGTACAAAAACTCAATACATTCTCCTTGTGAAAAATAACACCACAGAAGGGAGGCTCCCTTTGTCTATTCCCGACCCCTTGGAGACCCCCAGAGGTTAACTCACGAATCAACATTGTCAGCTTGGACGTGTATCTTTCCAGCCATTGTCTATGCATTTACATACATACTAACACTTAATCTGTGCCATTCCTCCTCATAGGATACCTGGTGTTGTGCATCTCGTGTTCTTTCCCTCAACAGTAGGCCTCGATAATCTGTTCACAACAGCCCACGAAGATCTAGTGCATCATTTTACTCTTTTAAATTAAAAAATACATAAATAAATAAACAAATAAATAAGGGAAGCTACTTGTACACGGTCTGGAGAGAAAACACCCCCAGAATGGCTGGCCTCTGGCACCCTCTGGACAGCTTGGAATACCTAGCCAGCCATTATCTTTCCCCCTCCATTCAGGGCCCACACTCTTCCCATACCTGGTTCCTCCTCCCTGCACTTACCCAAAAAGCTCGTATCCAGTAGCTGAAGCCTGGCCACATCCCATGTTTGCTTGATGCCAATGTTTGGTAAGTTGAGGCCCACTTTCCCACCATTGTGGGGTTGAAGCCGGAGGAATGTTCTCAAGTTCAAGGCCACAGCAAGTGCTACCTACAGAACATAGGGCAAAAGCAATTAGCCTGAGGGTAAGTGGCAAAAGGTACGACACCTGTCTTAGGGAAAAGGGGCCAAGGTCAATGTGCTAGCACAAAGGCCACTTGTACCCATGCCTTTGGCAGACCAACCTTGGCATACTTTCCCACTAAGCCTCGGTACTACCACTACCAATCAATCAGGAGTTAGAATCATCTACTTACATTTGCTTTTCCTATGCAAAACTTCAGAGGTTCCCAATGCCAAGGAAGAGCTTCCCCATAATCACCATGTTTTCAAAGATATATATAAGCTAAGAACATAAAGAATGACAGAGACGAGGAATGGGAAAAGCACGAGCTTTGGGTTCAGACAGACTTAGGTTTACTACTAGCTCTACCAAGGTGTATGGGACCTTTGTCAAGTCAGCAACCCGCTTCTAGGCCTCAACCGCCACATCGGTAAATCAGGATTAAAAGTGGAACCTCAGAGGGTAGTTGTACGAGTGAAATGAGATGATGCACGTTTCAGACTCCTTTGCTGAATCCTACTCATCTTCCCAATTTCTAAATGCTGAAAGACCCCGAATTCAGTCCTCAAACCTCTTTTCTTCTCCACCGAAGCTCACTTTCCGGGTGATCTCATTCCACTCGTGGGGCCTTACCTATCATCTTTTTGCTATCTTATTGAGTGGGCGAGAGAAGCCTTTCAGTGGGCACAACTCCTGTCTTTTCGATGCCTGGCTGGGGAGAAACTGATCTCCCCTCTGACGTACTCCCAGGCTATGCCTCACGGCTTCCTTTCGCCTTCTTTTAAGATTAGGAACAGGGAGAAGTGGTGTCCCATCCTTGCCGGCGCTGGGGGCCTTTTACCTTGCCGTGGACCACAGCATGCTCTCCATGAAGGATGACTTTCCCTGGAGCGGACACCAGCAGGGCTTCTGACAACATGGCTCCTGGGAATCCTGAAAGGGACAGTCAGAGGGAGGATGGAGCTGAAAGATCTCAGAAAGTGCTTAGTCCACGCTCAACAGTTAGAACAAAAAAGGCAGCTACCTCTTTAGCCCTTGCTCCATGCTCAAAAGGCAGTGCAGTGCAGTCGTCAGTACCGTGAATCAGACACATCAGAACGGTCTGGCTTCAAACCCCCGCTCTTCTACTCCCCGGTGATGACCTCGTCACTTCTCACTGAAATGGCTACGAACCTGTTTTCTCGTATGTTACATGGGGACAGTAACTGTCCTTGCCTCAACAGGTTTAGGTACGTTAAATTAAATAATGCAAGGGAAACGCTTCGTGTCTGGCACACCCTAATCACTCCATGACTGATGGCTGCTTAGGACCGGCTGTGCTCTTGGTTCCAGCCTTCACGACTACTGCTATGGAAGGGAGAGAGTTAAGGGAAATAGTGGGCCGGAAACGAACTTTCTCCTGGACACTGAGGCTGGTTCCAATGTGTCACAATTATAAACAGGTTGCAGAAAACGGCCCTTACACCTCTTTCCGCACGTGTAAACGGGGGTCTCCACAACCGAGTCCTGGAAAGTCACTTGCTGGGACCACGGGTGTGCGCAGCTTAGATTTTTATAAATAATGCAAAGTCACCCTCCATTTAAGGCTTTACCGGCATTGAATACCTGAGCAGCACAAGAACTGAACTTCACTATGAGTTAAGGACTATCGTGATCCCCGTTTCTCAGCAGGGAAACCGACTGCTTGCCCGAAGCTCAACATCAAGTCAGATTGGAAGTCTTGACTTCAGACTTCGTCCCTCACCTCAGGATGGATTCTCAGCTAGGACCTCGCGCCACCCGACCCCGCGACCACGGCCTCTCACCTGCCGCCACCGCAGACCCTAAGCGCCGGAGTCCCAGCGGCTCCAGGACTCCATCTCTGAGCGCCCCGGGGTGGGGAGGGAACCTTCCTTCCTCCCAGCCAATCAGAGCGCGCGATCCGGAAGTTCCCTTTACCAATTGGCTTGAACATTGGCCAATATGGGTTGCCAACCAAGTCGTCACGGGTTTCCCCGCCCGGCTCCTACCGTGAACCAATGGGAAACAAGTTCCTGGGAGCGTCCCGCCCTGGGCCGAGAGCCACAGACCAATGGGAAACGGTGGCTGACGAGTGGTGCGGTGGTGGTAGGTGGAGTCACCCCGCGACCTGTACTGGAGCCCGGTGGGGTCATCGCCGACAACCGCCCGGCACATGGCTGCGTGGGGCCTGGGAGGCCGCCTTGGCCTTCGCGGTTGCCTCGGCTCCCGCAGGCTACCTTGTCCCCGTTTCCAGAGCCGCGGGGCCCCGGGCGTGGAAGACGGGGACGGGTGAGTGTCCGGCTGGGAGGGTAACTCGGACACCTGCCGTGGTGTCGCCATAGTTACGTCACACGGCTGTGAGGTTACCACGGCACCTGCCAGGTGACATCCTCTCTTAGTCCTGACGTCGCTCTGGCAGCGTGGGCACCGTGGGAGCCAGAGACCAAGATTTCATTGCACACGTCGGAACGGAGCTCAGCTGTCATCCCCAGGGCGGGGAATGGACCACGTGGGCCAAAAGGGCAGGCTGGCCTGGCCTCACAGTGGGGGTGCGGGGGCCATGCAGGTTCTGCCCTATCTCCCAAGCAGTTTATACTTTCAGACACAGAGATACACCGCACAATCTAAAGAGAGATACCCCGACCAATCTTAAGGTGGTTGTCATCATAGACCTTGAAACTTGCACCCCATTCCCAGACCTCAGGACCTGTGAAGTACCATGAATTCATAATGGAATCATAGATTTCACAGATCCGGTAACTTAACATTTGAATAACTTTGTAATGTCACATGTTCACGTTGTAGTCGGTATTGAAGGTGTTACGTTGCTATTTGAAAATGCCAATTCTCGAACCTTGTTTGGGCAATTCTTTATTTCTGAGTATACTTGAAGTTTCATAGAATGGAAGTAGCCCAGTTTTCTTTCCCTGACTCGGTGGAGTAGAAGATGAGCGCTTGGGTAAGGTAGAAGCAAGAGTTTGGGGTCTGGAGTAAGATGGTCTTGGGCATGAATCCCAGCCCGACCTCTTCCTCCCTGGGTGACCTAGGACGGAGAGTCACCCTGTGAACTACAGCCTCCTCAACAGTAAGATGAAGGTCATAGATAGTGTCTGTCCTTGGGGCTGTGGGAAGATTCCAGGGATAATTTCAGGACATAATGCCGGTAATCCACTTAGCACAGTGCAGGGACTACGGAAAGTGATCAGTAAATTCTTTCAGCGAATATTTATTGAGCTTCTGCGTTGAGCAATGGACTACATCAGCGACTCCGCAGACATGGATGTGGGAAAGACACAGAGCTTGCCCACAAAGGGCTTAAAGTTCAGAGAGATGGAGGGGAAAGATGGCAACAAGAGATGGAGGCCGAGGTGGGTAGGTGCTGCCTCTGAGGCTATGAGCAGCAAGCTGGGACCCACAGAAGGAGGTGCCCCACTGTGTACGCCATCCCCGTTCACCACCTCTTGATGTCTGTTTTCTCATTAGGCCACAGCCCTCCTTGAAGACACCCAAGATCCCCAAGATTTACACCAAAACAGGAGACAAAGGTAGGGTGGGGACTGGTGAAAAATGCAGAGACGTGGCAGACTTCATTTTAAAGTTCTTCCAAATTCTTTCCAGCCATTAAAAAGTATATGGCTGATCTCAGTATACATGACCAAAATGTGTGATATGAAAGATGCCCAAAATATAGTAAGTAATCAAAGCAAGTTGCAGAACAATCCAAATACCCAAATCATTTGGATAAAAGTGTGTGTGTGTGTGTGTGTGTGTGTGTATTCAGGTATGCATCCAACAGCCTAAAAGGTTATACCTTGGACTGTTACCTGGGAGAGAGATTGAGTTGCGGGGGAGAGGAATGGACAGAAGTGCTTTCATTGTTTGCTGTAAATATTTCTATTCTATTATTCTTTTTTGACTGAGCATTACTTTGAGAATATAAAAAAAATACCAGAACATAATATGGTCCAGAAAAATGTAAGACGCAAAATATCAGTTTGATATCATTTTCTCAAGTTTAAAATGTGCAGATCACTAGGCTAGTCATATATTGATTTTTGGATATACGAGTACAGCAGGTCCTCAAATAATGTTGTTTTCTTCAACATCATTTCATTATAATGTTGATGAGATGCAGCAGGAACTTAACTCTTGTTTAAATCAATTAGCCTGTGGTCAAATTGGTTTTGTTCATTTCGCTCAAAGTTGCAGTTTCCAAGAACCTTTCAATGATGTTAAATGAAGACTTACTGTATACTTATGTAGCAGAAGTATAAAAACATGCATAGGATGTATCTTTCAAAGCAAAAATTAATATAAGAACCGGTATTATGTTATATTATATTATATTATATTATATTAATTACATTATATTATATATAAGACCCGGTCTTATTTTAATGTAAGATCGGGTCTTATATTAATTTTTGCTGCAAAAGACGCATTAGAGCTGATGGTCCAGCTAGGTCTTATTTTCGGGGAAACACGGTATGTTACCACAATAAAACGAAAAAGCATACTTAGGTATGACAACAGAAGGTGGTGTTAATGCCCTCCAGCCAAAGAACTCCAGGGTCAATCTAGTCAAGTAAAGTTGGATCAGTTAGCTCATTACACCTAGGGAGATGGCATGCCTTGGGAGCTATGGGGCAGCTCAATAAGAGGATGCTAGAAAGGCCTGGCCTTTTTGTAGGTGATTTGAAGAGAGTTCGAGGAAGTGGGGCTCTCTCTGGATTAGGTGATGTCAGAAGCAGGGATAATTCTGTAATTGGGTATCTTAATCATTTTATTTAGAAGGGGAGAAGGACAGCTTGGGCCTAAAGGCATACAGCGCATCAGGCGTAATTGATAAAGAAACAGCAGTCACTCACATTAGCCAAGAAAGGGGGACATCGGTCATTTTATAATGTTCTGTGCTCAGACGTGTTTAGGAGTGTTTCCATTTTGATCTTGATCTGTCACAATCATAGAGTGGCCCATCTGATGGTGTTCTGTGAAATCGTTTGCGTTCAACAGGAGAGAACCCATCTGTGAGTGCCTGGCCAGCACCTGGCAGCACCAAAGCCTGTCTGACAGCGCCAAGCCAGCCCGGCTGTCCAGAGCAGGTTTTCTCTTTCTCGGTGGTTGGGGGACAAAGATGGGAAATGTGACCGAGGTAGTGGTACAGAGCACTTTGATTTTATGTGAAATATAACGTATACATAATATGTACACATGTGTTTTCTTTCTTTAGCAGGATAGTTAGGACATAATTTTTTTAAGTTTAAAAGCATATCAGGAAACAAGTGAGGATAGTGGTTATCCTTGAAGGGTAGCAACTGAAAGGGGGTGGATGGGGCTTCTGGGGTGCTGGTCATATTCCGTTTCTTGATCTGGGTGCTGATCACAGAGGTATTATTCAGTGAGTAGCAATTCATCAACTTGTATACTTAATGATCCAAGCATTTTTCTGTATGTATGTTATACTTCAAGTAGAAAGTTTTCTTAAAAAGTGCATATCGGGGGGAAAAAATCTTAATTTGAGTGGCTAAACATTTTTTCACAGGGTTTTCTAGCACTTTCACTGGAGAAAGGAGACCCAAAGATGACCAAGTGTTTGAGGCCGTGGGAACGACAGATGAATTAAGTTCAGCCATCGGGTAAGGGCGACAGGATTGGCGCTGAGATTGAATTAGAATGTGGCTTCCGTAAATGTAATTGACGTGAAGCTCTCGAGAGTGCTCGCTAGTCCCAGAGGCTGCCAACCCATGGTGAACCTGCCCCAGCCTGGAAGCACCGGGTTACCTGGTCAGCCCCAAGGCAGCCGTGCTGCAGACACCTTTCCCTTTTGCGTACTCCTGTCCCATGCCATGTGAGGCAGCCCTACCCCTCCATCTCTCCTCCCTCACGCTTCAGTACGTGTGTGCTGTTGAGGTGCACATATTTATTAAGTGAAGGAGGTGAGTCGAGCACAGTATACCGTGCATCAGGTGTGATCCCTTTTGTGAGCCTTGGCTTTTCAATAAGCATGTACACAGCCAGAGTTTAGGCAGTGGACTCAGGGAATCAGTCAGGATCGGCCAGGCCATGCTGTGGTAACAGACAACCCCCCAATCCTATGGCTTACAACACCCGAAGTATGCTTACTTCAAGCCCATTGCCAGTGGGTACGTTTCAGGGCTTCATGACATCATTTTGGGTCCCAGTTTGGCAGGGACAGCCTCTGTCTAGAACAACACCAGTAATTGTAACAGAGGGAAAAGAGATCATGCCAAAGCTCACACTGTCTCTTCAAGTTTCCATGAAGTGACATCATAGCTGCTCACATTTCATTGGCCAGAGCTAGTCACATGGACACACCAGACAGCATTGCTATGGGAGGGGCAACAAATATTTGAGAACAGTTGTCCAGTCCTCCAAGCTCAGCAAACTGTTGACAGTGTGAGCGGCCCTTAGCTCAAGTGCCGGTTCTGGAGCTCTGTTGAGGCCCTGTGGGTGAAAGTCACGGGAAGCAGACAGCCCTGGCTTCAAATTGTCTATCACTGCTGACTGGCTGTGTGTCTTCAGGTAAATCACCTGGCCTCTCTGAGCCTCCATTTCCTGTTCTGTCATATGATCATAGTAATATGGTTCTTATTAGGACTGAATGAGACAATTCCATGTTTCACCCTTAAGATAGCATTTAGCGCCAGTAATAATAATGCCAGCTATCATTATTATTAAAACTTACCTGCTCATGGCTTCCATTTTCAAGGATGGGCCTGATTAAGTGAGATCTTCAGGACAGATCATTGGAGGTGTAGATAGTCTTCAAGCAGAGTAAAGAAGGCAGACCCCATGGTGTGTGGGGAAGGTGAGGGGCAGGGAGGTGGGGGCAGGCAGACACAAGATGAAGTGGGCAGAAGGGAGGGAAAGGCAAGTTCTCGCATCAGTTGCCTAAAATTAGCAAATCATCAAGCCATCATCTCTCAGCTGATGTGGGACATTGGCGAAACCTCAGTTGGGGATTCTTCCTTTGTCAGATGTTGCTCGAACATCTCTGTGTGCCAGGCACTGATAAGCAGAGAGCCTCAGCCCTGCCTTCGTGGCCACAGTCCCAGGGACAGGGGCGGGGTGCAGACAGACACTAAAGAGGCACCTACAAGTGGTGGGAGCTGGGCTGGGGCAGGCACCAAGGAGGGGCCTCCAGCTAGCTGGCATCATGGGAACATCCTTAGTGAACAGATATTCTTAGCACCTGTTACATGCCAGGCCTGAGGCATCCAGCTGTGAGGGACAGACTGTGTGTCCTGGTCTGCATAGCCCTTGCTTGCGTCCAGAGGGGAAGCCCAACACTAGACAGCTAATTACACATTTGTTTATTTAGTTCTAGTTGTAAAATGGGCTAGGAAGACAGGTGCTGGTGGTTCTTCACCTGCCCTTTCTAAGCCATTCTCCACCCATCTCTTTGCCTCTGTGTCTGGAATGCTGGCCTTTATCAGCTGGTGACTGTTTCATCCCCATTCCCTTGCCCTCTGGCTCTGTTGGGTCCAGCCAGTGGAAGGCACCAGCAGAAGATGGGACAGTGGGTGGAGAGAGGTGCAGGAGTATTTATTGCCCATTCCCCCGCTGTGTGTGGCTCTGATGGTAGCTGGCTCTCCACCTACTTTCTCTCAGCTGCGTGGTCCTGGTGGTGGCCCCCGCTGAGAATCCGGCTCTCTCCAGGGTTGGCAGTACCTTTGACCCTCGCTGGCCCCTTCAGGCTCCTGCTTTTGCTGACCTTTGCCATCCAGTGTCAGTTTCTATAACTCTTCCCATGTTCGGGAAGCTCTCCTCCGGGAACCCTTTGAAAGCACCACTATCTGTTCCCGCCAGGATCTTGACGGTACAGAAGGGGAGGGCAGAGTTCTGAGGGAGGCCACGGCCGCCAGGGTCCTGACCTGCATCTGGGGCACTTTGCTGTCCCTGCCCCTTCCCACCTTACCAGGAAACCCCTACTAAGCTTTTAAAGTCCCAACCCCAGCATCGCTTCTTCCAGAAACCCCTCCCTGAACCCTAGCCAAGACCAGGTTTCCCAGGAATCTAGCCCTTTCCTTCAGAGCACTGACTTCAGTTTGCAACTTTACCTTCAGTCACATAATATTCAATTCAGGTCTTCCTCTCCTGCCAAACAGAGCCTGTGTCACCTTTGCTCACCACCAAATTGCCTGGGCCTGGCCAGAGTAGACATTGAAAAAGGAATTACCGACTGAATGAGTAATGAGTCTAAGAGAAGGCATTTTGAGAAACAACTACCCTTAACCAAGTGGAAGGTTATGATGTTCTTATTGTCAGCAAGAAAAAGAACACGGTGGCTAGTAGAGCCAAATTATCTAAACGGCCTATCACCTGAGAATCTATTTCCTTACAGCAAGACAGGGCCTGGGGACATTATATTAGAGGCAAATTCTTTTTCCTTCTTTCTCATAGGTTTGCTATGGAATTAATCACAGAGAAGGGCCACCCGTTTGCTGAAGAGCTTGAGAAAGTGAGTAACGTCGTCTCCCACCAAGCTGGGATTTTTTTATCCCTGCGGCCTGCTGGCCGTAACTGGCTTTGCCATCGGACCATGGCTTCCTTTCTGTGTCACCTGGGACCTGTCACTCTTCCTCTAGGAGCCTCAGTTTCTCCATCTGTATAGTGGGGACATACAAAGATAATCCTCCCTCCCAGGCGAGTGATGAGGATTGCACTAAAAGAGGGAAATGTAAAGTGCGGTGGTCTCACCCTGGGGCAGTTCTGCCTCCCAGGGGACATTTGGCAATGTCTGGAGACATTTTTGATTGTCTTTCCAACCGGAGGTGGAGTTGTCACTGGCATCTCGTGGGGGGAGGCCAGGGATACTGCCAAACATCCTATGGTGCACAGAACAGCCCCCACCACAAAGAAGGACCCAGCCCAAAATGTCAGTGGCGCTGAGGTTGAGAAACTGGAAGCCTGGCTGCAGTAAGCCCTTACCCAGGGAGTATGTCATACTAATGATCTACTTACTAATGATGTACATGCTATATCCTGTGATGATACACATACTGTATACTTACTACTGATATACATACTGTATCATACCAATAAGTATGACTGTTTGGCTCCTTAGGCACTGGAAGCTCTGACCCCCAGAGAGGACTTCAGAAATGGAGGCAGGGACTCCCTACCTAGGACACACAGGATGAAGCTTCACACGTTGACCTGAGTCTTTGGGAACTGCTCCCTGGAGGGCTGCTCCTCAGCCCGCTTCCAGACCAGGCTGGAGCCTCCTCGGGCTCCTGGGAGCAGGTGGAGGGCAGTGAGGGTGCTGCGGAAGGATGCGAGGCCCCAGCTGCTGGCACGTTCTGTGAACGAGTCGCCTCCTGTGTGACGGAGGGCAGTCTTCAGCCTCGTAATGGGAACCTAACTGTTCCCGTCCAGAGGGCATCTCTGTCTGCTGTGCTCATCTGAGTGGGGCTTGCAGAGGGCAAGCTGGGACAGCGACACGATGAGCACACCTTGTGCTCCCCGTCCTTTGGGTCACAGCTTTCACCTCACCACTGCCAGTCACCTTCCCTGGCCACCCCACCTCCAGCTGGGTGTGTGCCTCTCCCAGGTTTCCACAGCTCCTGTGCTTCCCGCTCAAATAGCAGGCGTCACTGGAGTGTCAGACCACCCAGTCCCCTGCCTTGTTCCCCACCTGCCCAGGGCATCCTGATGTTGCAGACCATGGTTTGTTCATATGGGGGGGCCAGTCTGGTCCCCAGAGGCTGCAGGAGAATGCCAGGCAGCCCGTTTGCTGCTTTCCTCACATCTCCCCGTTTGATCCGCACAGGAGCCCAGAAGGGGCGACTTGCCCAAGGTCCCACAGCCAGGGATTAGTGGAGCTGGGCCCTGATTCCCAAACCAGAGCCACCTCTCTCCAGCATTACCTGGGGTGATCGCCGCAGGTGCCAGCCCCTGGGCAGTATTGTTAACGCCCTTCCACCAGAAGCCACAGGCACCAGGCGGCCACTGAGTCACTCAGGTCGGTGGCCCAGGGAGGGTCTCGTCCCCTGCTGGGTGGGGAGCCTTTCTGTTCATCTGCTGTGTCCTCCTCCTGGCACACGTCACAGTGGCCATCTTAACAGAAGTCGAAGACCTCCACTCTCCCCACAGTTCACCGTCCAGCTCGCGTGGACCCAGCTGGGCAGAAAGTTAGAGGTGGTGTTTGTGGGTCTCATCGGCACAGGAGCCCCATCGGTCATTTGTCAGGCAGGGGCCTGGAGTCCTTTCCCCAGAGCTCAACAGGCCACCTCTGTTCTAAGCAAAGCCCCTTGCTCCTGCCGCTGAGAGCAGAGGCCTCACCCAGCCATGCTTCTTGCCCCTCAGCTGCCCATGTTCTCAGAGACCCTGGCCTTTATCATTGAGAAAGCATCGTCATATGTGGTCTCCTGGCCCCACGGTTACAGGTTAGAAAACCAAAGCTGTCCGTTCAGAGAAAGAAAAAAGCCTCCCAGGGCCCAGGCACCTGGGAGGCACGGGTGGGGATAGGAGACCCTCTTGGCCACCCCTGGGCATTTTCTGTAACCTAGTCGTCCCCAAGGAAGCCAGGGCCCCTCTCAACAGGGCTGGCGTCCAACGTCCTGAAGGTGCAGACAGGTTGCTAATTAGCCTTTAAATGCCAGCTAATCAAAGGTTCCGACAGTCCCCGTGTGTCCTGCGCGTCTGGTGGCAGCTGTGCACATGGGCCCACGTTATCCCCGCTGGGCTTGCCGGGAATAGACCTTCATTCCTGCCTCTGTTGCTTCCTCAGATCCAGTGCTCACTGCAGGACATCGGCTCTGCCCTGGCGACACCGCGCTCCTCGGCCAGGGAGGCTCACTTAAGTAACTCTCTGAACCCGCTGTGTGTGTCCACAGAGCTCCACGGGCGGCTAGGCCCAAGGCGGGGTGGAACGGGGACTCTCCTGAGTGTCACCTGCGAGCCCTGTCAGCCGGGCTGTAGACCCTGAGAGGAAAGGAACCTTTCAAGACACTGGAAGTGGTTTGGAGGGCACATGGGGAAGGTTTCCTTGATGCTCTGGCCAGCAATGGGCCTCATGGCTGTGTCCTTCTGCTCCCTGACCCCTCAGGACATACCACGTTCGAGGCAGGGCCCATCCTGCAGCTGGAGCAGTGGATTGACAAATACTCCAGCCAGCTCCCCCCTCTCACGGCTTTCATTCTGCCTGTAGGTACTGGGCAGTCTCCACCTGGGGGTGAGGCGGGCGGGGGGAGCTGCCGGCCAAGTGTCTTAACAAAAACACATGGGTGTTGAATAAATCCCCTCTTTAATTTTTAGTAGTGACAGAAGCTCCCCTCTAGACCCTCCCCAGCTCGGCCCATTCTGGGCAGGGGTGCCCAGTGGGTGCCTCCCAGCAGGGCCCCATGAAGGCAGAACACTGTCCACTGAGGGGCAGGTCCTGTGTATCCATCTGTCCGTTTGAGGAGCTCCCTTTCTACAGTGGGCACACCCGCCTACCCCTTTGCTCTGGCCATCGCCCACTTTCTCCTTTCAGTCGGGAGGCAAGAGCAGCTCTGCACTGCATTTCTGTCGGACTGTGTGTCGCCGAGCTGAGAGACGGTAAGGGGCCCAGGGCAGAGGGCGTGGGATCCTGGTCGGAGCGGGAGGCAGCTGCGTGCAAAGAGTGCCATCCAGCCACCTGGTGACGTCTTTCCCGGCACCTCCGCCGTGCCAGGTGGACACCAAGCCAGACCAAGTGCCTAGCCTCAGAGCACTGCATTGCGCAGGGCAGACAGCAACCTGTGACCAGACAAATGACAGATGATGTAACTACACGTCAAGATCAGAGCTTGTAGAAAAACAAGCAGTTGTGGATGAACAGAGGGGAGGAAGTCCTAGTGGGTTTAGTTGGTTATTTATAATTATAACACTCCAATTCAAAAGGGTATTCAGTGAAAATTCTCCCCTGTGCCCCAGCTCCCTCATTCCTGGGGGTTCATTTAAATGAGACAGTCTGAGCGGAGCAGAAATGATTGACGAGCCCACACCATGATAAGCGCTGTGAAGGAGGGTGTGGGGCGCCAGTGACCCAGGCTGGGTGCAGGGAGGGTCTCCAGTCATCCTACGAGAGCCAAGAATGGAAGGATTGGGGTAAAGGGGATGGGACAGTGTCAGGGGAGAGGCAGCAGCTGCACTGAAGGGACAGAAAGGCCGAGTGTCTGGATCCACGGTGAGAGCCGTAGGGCACGATGAGGCCAGCGGCTGACCGAGGCCAGACTGGGCAGGGCCTCGTGTAAGCCCAGAGGGGTCCGCCTTTCTCCAGAGAGCACCAGGAAGCCGTGACAGGCGTTAGGCCATGGGGTGACTCGAAAGGGTCCTGCTGCCTGCTGGGTACAGAAGGACCCAGAGGGCCCCACGTGAGTGTGGGCCCCAAGTAGAAGTGGTCGATAGACGAGCCACTTGTTATTCCAACCTCCCCAACTCAGAGTTGGGGAGAGGAGGGACCCCCAGAAGCTACTGACAGCCTTTTCAAGGAAACTTAATAATTGCAAAATCTTTGTTTCCATCACTCAGACCAGGCTGCCACCCAACTTGATAAAGAAATGGAAAGAAAGCCCTACCTTGATGTAACAGGCAGGGCTGAGCTGGGCACGTTATAGTCATTATTTCATTGATTCTTCACGGCTCTGGGAGAGAGGTGGGGGCAGCCCCCACTTTACAGGAGTCAGGAAGTCAGGGCTCAGAGAGGTGACATTATGGCCAGGATCACCCGAGAGGCCCATGGCACAGTCTGGATTGGAGCCCGGGTCTGTCCAGTCCAAACCCGAGTTCTGTACATCACCCCACATCCTAAAGGTTTCATCCTTCATGAAAGGCTTTTGGACCCAAGTGGTTCCTAAAGGGACCCTGGGTAACAGGAAGAGCTTTGGCTTCAAAAGAAGAAAAAAAATCATTTGTACAAAGCCGTGCATGTCAGCCATGCTCATAACAAAAAATTGGAGACAACCCAAAGGCCAACAGTGGGGAGTGGCCAAGCAGAGGGTGGATCCTCAGTCTACCAGAAAGGGGTGTGCAGATGTACATGTGGGACACCACTGGGTGAAAAAGCCCCTTGGGCAGGGGACACAAACCCAGAGCCTCGTTTTGGGGAGAGTGTCTCCTGGCAAGGGTTTTGCAGCAGAGGCGATGTGCGCAAAGCGCTTAGCAAGGTCCTCCCCCATCGTCGATGTCCCCAGACCGCAGGCCACAGCCTCGAATGTCCTCATAGACTGGCACAAACACCAGACCAGGCAGTAGCGGCCAGACATGCCAGCTTGGGACCGAGCCCTGGGTCCTGGGGAGCGTTGATCCCCTAAGTTAGTGATCCTGTGTGTTCTCCCTTTCCAGCGTGGTGCCTCTTGTCCAAACGGGTGAGACGGATCCCAACGTGGCCAAGTTCTTAAACAGGTACTTAGATGGGATTTGGAGTGTCTCCTCTGAAAAGTGAGCCACATGGTGGGGAAGTGACCACAACCAAATAGGCTTCGCTCATCTCTTCGCAGAGGGCCTGCTGTGTGCCAGGCACGGTGCTGGGCATGAAGGTGCAGCTGAGAACAAGGCAGGGACCGTCCTTGTCCCCGGGGAGGTGCAGATCTTGTTGGGAGAGGCCACTGTAAAACCCAGCCAAGGGAAACATCGGAACAAAGGGATAATGCAGCAGCAAGGGGCCCGCTTTGAGGCTGGGTAACCGGGGAGGCCATGGGAAGTATGGTGGTGGCTGACCAGGGAGCCCAGGCAGGAGTCAGACCCCTCTCTCAACCAGTCCCCCTCCCTGCGAGGCCCCCGAGCAGTGTGAGCTGAGAGGAGACAGCCAGGCAAAGTGAGCTCAGGTCCACCTGGGCCCAGGCCCCTGGCACAGGACCTGGTGAGCTGATGGCCCAGGGAGGGCCCCTGCAGCCCATCACTCAGCCTCCGAGGCCACAGCTGGCCCAAGGCCTGCTCCACTGGGTCTGCTCCAGCCTTGGCTTGTGCAGTCCTCATATGGGCAGGGGCAGGTCAAGAGTTAGGGGACCCCTGCAAGATGTCCTGGGTGTCTAGAGAGTGACTTCACATCCGGGGTCTGGCCCCTTCCTATGGTCACTCCTTTCACAGGTACTTGGCCTGGGCT
Source organism: Rhinolophus hipposideros (assembly GCF_964194185.1). Classification (NCBI taxonomy): domain Eukaryota; kingdom Metazoa; phylum Chordata; class Mammalia; order Chiroptera; family Rhinolophidae; genus Rhinolophus; species Rhinolophus hipposideros. The sequence continues at coordinate 13,702,299 of NC_138070.1, forward strand.
GTGAGGGGTCCTAACCAGCTCCTTTACTCCTGGGAGGAGAGTGAGCCTGACAGGGAATGAGGCACGTTCCATTCATCATCACAGCACCAATGCCTGGGGGGAGCCCTGCCAGTCCTACAGGTGTTGTGAGGACCCAGTCAGCTCATTCCCTCAGCCAGGCATTAGAAGGCAGGGGGCCTAATCCCAGGGGCAGCAGGGGTGGGGAAGGTTCTGGCAGGACCTGGCTTGGAGCTGGCCTCAGTGGGTAGAGGTGGGGCGGGGGGAGATGGAGGAAGTGGTGATCAGTGGTCAGCACGCAAACAAGAAGTGCAGGAAGGCCAGGTGGAGAGCTGCATGAACCCCCTGCAAGCACCTGAAGGGCCGGCTCGGTGTCTCCTCTTGGATTTCTTCTGCCCCAACTCCTGCCCACAGGCCTCATCCCTGGGGGTTCAGCAAGAAGGGAGAGGCAGACTAGGGCCTAGCAGGCCAGTGCTTCTCAACCGGGACACCTGGCAGTGTCTGGAGACATGTTTGGTTGCCATTGAGGGTAGAGACCAGAGATGGTACCTGACGTTCCGTGATCCACAGGACAGTCCCTTTCCCCCACCACAAAAAACGAGCCCGCCGGTCAGTAGTGCCGAGGTTGAGAACCCCACCCTAGGCCTCCTCTACCCAAAGTGTGTCACCTGGGCACAGGTCGGACCTGCAGAATCCCAGGCCTGGCCCAGCGCACCTCCCACCAGTCAGAATTTGCACCTCTCTGGGATCCCCAGGGGACTCGTGTGCATGCTCCAATTTGGGGGTCACCAGCCCTGGTCACTCACTGGACAATATAGAAACTAGCCCAGGGCATGGCCCAAAGTCGCCAGCCCTGTGAGGTGGCTCGTGGGTAGCGGCCTTGTCCTGTAGGAGCCGCCCCAGCTCTGGCGCCACAGTCGGGCACTTGGCTCGCACAGAAGCTGGCTCCGAGTGCCATCCATCATGCCCAAGTTGACCGAGCACCCGCTGTCCTGCCTGATGCTCCTGGGGCCGTGTGATTTATATTTCCTCCTTGAAGGCTAATATGGGAAGGACCCAGTTAGCATTGATTGCTCATCTCAGATTATTCCGTCTGTTTCTCTCTGTCCCTCCAGACTCAGCGACTATCTCTTTACATTAGCCAGATATGCAGCCATGAAGGAGGGGAATCAAGAAAAAATATACAAGAAAAATGACCCATCGGCCTGAACCTGCGGCACTTGAAAATAATGGTAAGGGGGAGCTTTGTAGACCCCTCAGTGGTGACAGTGACAAGATGAAAAGAAGTTTGCCCTTTGTGTCCTGATTCCTGAAGGTCTCACCCAGAGGGGCTGGAAGCTGGTCTTTTGTCCAGACTCAGCTGCCTTTCAGACCCCCCCGCCACTTCCCTCAAGGAGTGGCTGCTGGAGAATTCTGCCCCCACTTCCCCGGGCTCTCCTTGGTCTTAGAGGAAGTGGGAAGAATTCAGTATTGCAGAAAAGAAAGGTAAAGTGAGTGATGCCATGAGAAGAAGCCACACAGAACAAAGAATAAAAGTGGGAAAGGCTCGAAACAAGTGTGTGTGTGGCGGGGAGGGAGAGAGCCCTTCCACTGCCAGCTCAGCTTGTTCAAGGATTTGGAGTGGGACCAGAGGCACTTGGAAATGTAATTGTGATTTACCTGTGCCAAAGGGGCTTTAAATGTCACATGTATAAAGGGAAAGGCAGACAGGATTTGGAAGTTTAGTCACCTCTGAGCCACCCATCACCGCCTAAATGTGGGGGAAGGACAGCTGCAGACTGACAGGCCAGGCCTCGGAAACACACTTGGGTAGACGTGCATGGCGGGGCTGCAGCCTGGAGAAGCCTCTCTCACAGGATCCTTCCCCCACCCAGGGCTGGAGGCCCTGGTGAGAGAAACACCACCTAAAGGAGGGTATGTCCAGCCCAAGCAGATGGTGTCCCGGGGCTGAGGTGGAGCGTATTCAGCTCAAGCAGTAAGATCTCCTGTTCCCAGCGAGGCCGACATAGACGAGACTTACTTCCCTGATGTTGCACTTGGCTGGTTTACGCCTCTGAGATCCATGCCATTGCTGTATTTTATTTCACGTGTCACCACTGCTCCCTCCTGCTATGAAACCACACTGCCAGTGCCAGCTGTGTCCTTGGGCAGGGGGATATTTATGAAGGGCGAGGAGGCAGCCCTGGGAACCTGAAGATGCCACGCTGCTAATTGCAGGAAATGACTTCAGAAGGGCAGGCTCTTGCTAACTATCAGCACTGAACTGCCTGGTGCACTCCATTCAGCAATCATTTACTTACCGAGTGCCTGCTTAGCATGAGACACCAGCAAGGCCCGTCCGGCACGCAGGTCACTCCGCTGTCCTTGCCCGCCCATCAGCCAACGTTAAAACTGTCAGTCACGTGCATATTTTTGCTTTGGCGCTCACCACCTCGCCTGCTAATTTTGCTGGAAGAACAGGTTCATTTCAGACCTTCTGGGGCCGTTTGTTCCCAGCAGGCCGCGCTGGCCCCCGTAAGCCTTGGGCAGAGGGGCTGAGGTGTAAGTGACCGTGAGTGAAAGTGAAAACCCTCCCCACGTGACCATGTGGGGTGCCCCCCCGTGGTCCCTGTGGTTAGCACCCGGCCTGGTACCATAGCAGGTGCTGGTGTTTATGCACAGAATGAAACAGTAAAAGCACGAGAGTTGCAGGGCAGCTGACAGTGGTTAAGTGCCCCATCTGAGTGCAGCACTCAGGCTGGGCTGGGAAGAGTGTTCCACGAGCTTGCAGCGAAAGGCTCAATGCACTCGGTTCTGCCCTCCAAGTCTTTCCAGAAGGAGCAGGACGTGGGTAGTAAAACAACAGTCCTGCGCTCCTGGCTACGATGAAACATACCCCCACAAAGAACAAGAGAAGGTCTTTGTGTAAATATAACATCTTCAAGTGACTCTCTTTGAAACAAGGCTGTTTGCCTTTGCCAAATCCCGTCCCCACCTGCCCTTGCTGGGAGCGGCTGTTGCAGGCCAGATTTTTCCCGGGTTCCCAGGTCCCCCTCTGCATCTGCCCTTCACCAACAATGTTCCCACAGAGACAGCCCTAGGACAGGGCACACTTGGCATCTCCGGAGTTGTGTCCTGTGTCACCAACCTGGGAAAACCAGGAATTCTGCGTTGGGGAGCTGGAAGATGGTTTAGTTGGAAATGTTTGCTCTTCTGCAGCGCCTTACGAAGCTGTATTGGAGCCTAAGGCAAAAGGCAACACGTGCACCCCATGCACACGTAACAAGATAGCCTCCATGTCTTGAAGCCAGTCAGAGAAGTTAACGAAAGCTCCAGTCAGACCACGGGACTGTAAAGCCCAATCTGTTTGCACACCACTGTCAGCCGTCATCCATGATTGTCCCCACTGCACAGTAATGCAGGGTTGGAAAAGAAACATCAGGCTGTTTTATTTAAAGTTGTGATACCTTATTGATCATAAGATGTTGTGTGTGCATAATTTTGATTTTTAAAAATACTGTGTGAAAGGATTGCTTATCTTGATTACCGGGGATTTGGGCGCACCCAGACATTTTGCACCCAAGACAGTGCCTTGCCTGCCTCCCTTCGTCCAGGTCCAGCTCTCAGAAACACATTACGTACCGTTGCCAGAGACGAGCAGATGGTTGGACCTCCCATCGCAGAGAACCCCACCGTGGTCACGCCGGCACCGGCTTCATCTCCTGTAAAGCCCACAGCAACCTTGAAGGAGACACTCGTGTGCTGTCGCTTTGCAGGTGAGGAAACGGGCTCAGAGAAACCAACTTGTCTCAGGGAGTCAGCGCGTAGATGGGGGCCCAGGAAGTGGCCTTGTGACTCCTGGCCCAGTGCTCTTCGCCTCCCGCCCAGCCGCCACTTGACAGTCATTTTAATCACGACCTGGACCGCCGAGAACAATGTCAGGCCTAATAGATTCTGCTGTCTCATTTCTCAACCTAGTTTCCCTTAACTGATATTTCATGGCTATTGTTAATGTGCATTTTTCACCGAGTAATTTTCACAGCCCGAACTTGTAACACATCCCAATGACAAACGTTCCCAGTTCCGAATCTCCCATCAGCGGCAATGTCACCCTCACCTCCTCCCCGGCACCTTCCTCCGACAGCCCATCCAGTTTTATGATCGCTGTGTCCCAGTTATCACTACTGAACCTTTAAGAATCCAGACGCATTTCAAGTTTAATTGAATAAAATTCTTTGTATGATAAATTCTGCGTGAACGCTACATAAATCAGTGCCTGGAAGGATTTGCAGTTTGCCCCCCCACCCCCTTTAGACCAGGCCCGGGAATCCCACTGACAATACTGGACCCAGGATGGTCCAGTCTTCCTTATCGAGGGGACTAGATTCACCTTTGCAGCCCAACTGGGGGTACAGTTTTCATTTGCGTTGGCCTGTTGCTTTTCTTGTCTTGTGGAAGACACACATGCACTCAAGCAGAGGCAGGGAACGAGCAGGTTGGGCACACCCGGGAACTTTGGGGATGTCTCTTGTATTCTCCCACTCCCCAGGATCAGAAACTTCTGTGAAGGCTACACTCCCCCTAGATACATGCGCACAGACGTGTCCACGGTTTGCACACTGTCTGAGGAAGTCTGTGGGAGCCCTAGGCGAGGACCCGTGTTCTAGAATGGCCAGGGCAGCCTCCTTAGGAGCGAATCGGACTGACAAGGCTGCCTGCTCTAGCAGCCTTTGTGGGGTGTGTATGGCTCCAGCTTTGACGTGTGGGAAAGGAGCATTTGGGGTTGGCCGGGGAGGCTGTTGAATGACCTTTGATGCTCGCAAGCCTGCAGGGCACCGAACAACAGTCAAATGCACGCCTTGGGTGGTGGCCTCTGGCAGACTCAAGTTCAAGACCAGCTCTGTCCCTTCCTAGCCTCATGATTCTGGGCAAGTCATTCCGTCTTTCTCAGATTTGCTTCTGCATCTGTAAAATGGGAATGATAAAACAGTCGTCCCTTCTTATCCATGGGGTATACTTTCTAAGACTGCCAGCGGCTGTCTGAAACCGTGGGTAGTACTGAGACATATATACCGGGGGTGCCAAAAAAATATATAGACATTTTAAAATGTGCATACATTTTTTTGACTTTTTTGGCACCCTCTGTATATATACTATGTTTTTTTCCTATGCATTCATACCTATAAGAAAGGTTAGTGTATAAATTAGGCACAGTAAGAAATTAACAGTATGTAATAAAAACAAGTATAACAATATACTATAATAAAAGGTATGTGAATATGGTCTCTCTCTCTCTCTCTCACTGATAACGGAGACGGCTACTAAGTGACTCACGGGCAGGGAGTATACGCAGCCTGGAGATGCTGGACAAAGGGATGATTCACGCCCCAGTTAGGACAGAGCAGGATGGCACAAGCTTTCATCAGGCTACTCAGAACGGTGCGCAATTTAAAATGTGTTAATCATACCTGGAATTTTCCATTTAATAGTTTTGGACTGCGGTTGACCACAGACAGGTAACTGAAACCACGGAAAGCGAAACCACAAATAAGGGGGGAACTACTGTATTGTCTACCGAAAAGGGCCACTAGGCGAGTTTAATGAGGCAATCTTTATAATAAAAGGATTTAGCACTCCTCTGGCATAGATGAGCTGCCATTATTATAGACGATGATATGATGATGATGATGATGATGATGATGATTTGAATTCAAGTTATGACCCGGCCACTTTTTTTTTTTTTTAAGTTTTTATTGGGGAGGGGGAACAGGACTTTATAGGGAAACAGTGTGTACTTCCAGGACTTTTTTCCAAGTCAAGTTGTTGTCCTTTCAGCCTTAGTTGTGGAGGGTGTAGCTCAGCTCCAGGTCCAGTTGCCGTTGCTAGTTGCAGGGGGAGCAGCCCACCGTCCCTTGTGGGAGATGAACCGGCAACCTTGTGGTTGAGAGCCCACTGGCCCATGTGAGAATCGAACCGGCAGCCTTCGGAGTTAGGAGCACGGAGCTCTAACTGCCTGAGCCACCGCTGGCCCTTCTTAGCTGAGTCACCTCAAGTCGTTTAACCAGTCTTAGCCTCAGTGTTCATCTTTTATAATGGGGGACGATACCAACTTCCAGGGTTCAGGGAATAAGTCTGGCACATGGTGGCAGCTCAAAAAGAAGTAGGTTGGTTGTTGAATCACGTTTTATTCTTTTCAAAGCACTTTCAAGTAGCTCGGGCCCAGGTGAAGCACAGAGGCCCACTGAGCAGCTCTTCTGGTTCGTTTCGACTTGTCGAGGGCAAAGGAGACAAGTGACTTCACTAGGGTCTGGTACCAGTCGGCCTGGGGGACATGGCTCCAGGAATACCATACCAAAGTGAAAGGGAGAATTGACTGGGTCACAGAGCAGTGAGAGCTGAAAGGGAGCTCAGATCATTGCCCCATCTTACAGATGAGCGAAGTGAGGCCCAGAAAGGAGAAATGACTTTCTCAAGGTCACACAGCTCTAGGAGGTGAAGCTAGGCTTTCAATTGGAGCTGTTTGCCTCCAAACCCCATGACTAGCATTTATTATCACGTAGCTACGTGCCCAACTGTACCACAAAGCCAGGTCTTTGATGTGTCGTCTTAGTTCTCAGAGCCCTGTGAGGTGTGTACAGTTATTCTCCCCATTTCACAGGTGAGGAAACAGAGGGGGTGAAGTCCCTTGCTCAGAATCACGCAGTGTCCGCTGGGGTGATGAGGATGGTTATAATGATCCATTATACACAGCTGACATGTATTGAGTTCCTACACGCAGAACTTTTGAAACCGTCACCACCGCAATACAAGAACAATTCCTTGTGCGCTTAGCAATTACTCCCACAGCAGCCCCATCAGGTAGATAGTAGTATCTCCATTTCAGATACAGGCGCCGACACAGAGGCACCGGGAGACGGCACCTTGGCCAGTGTCGCACAGTGAGGAAGAGGCCAAATTTGGATTTGAACGTGGCTCTGCCTACCTCCAGCACGTTCTTACTTCTCCATGGTGACAAATGCTGTTCGATGTCTCCCCGTGGGCTGTAGCAGAGCCAGGACAAGAACAGTCTTCAGACTCCCACGGGGGGGCATCTTGGGTAAGGATGTGATTGACAACAAAGTGGTGCAGGGGAGGAGAAGAGGGTACCATAAACCTGGGAGGCCCCACCTCCCCTGCAAGCTGCCTCTCTGAGTGAGAAGCAGGCACCAGCTCAGGGTGGAGGCAGCCTGGAGAATTGATTGCGTAAATCCCAGAAAGGCGTCCAGCTGCCTCAGGACCTGGGGGTGCCTGGGGGCCCTCTCTGCCCCTCTTTCCCCATCAGATGCTCCCAAGGCACGCATCCTTCGGCCCACGTCCCCTCCCCAGTGAGCAGGTGCCTTTATTTACAATCACCTTGGAAGGGTCGAGCAGACATATGTTGCTAAGGGTCGTTTATTCTTGTTTATAAAATTTATGGCTTCACCTCGATTACACACTGTCAAAACGGGAAGGATTGGCCCCAAAGTCTCTTGCCGCATGACTGCCTCAGACGTGTGTACATCTGTTAACTCTGTAGGAGCTGTAGAGGGAAATAAGGTTGACGATAATTCAAAAGCTCGCTGTCCCATCACAGGTGTGGGTGGTAGGCTTTGACAAAAGACATCCAGGTGCCTACGTGGGAACGGAGGAGGTTAGGGTCTGCAAGTGGCCGTGTCAGGTGGCATCCGGACCCTACCCCCACCTGGCAATGGACTCTCTCAGGGGACCTGGGTTGGGGAGTGAGAGAGGAAGATATTGGCTCTGACGGCCCTCGGGGGTCCTGCCACAGGAGCCGGCAGCTGGAGAGAGTTCCGAGCCTGTGGCTTTCCACCTGCAGATGTCAGCGGGGAGAGAGGAACGTTGACTCTCCACTGCTGGGGTATTGGAGATGGTCTGACCTTTCAGGGGGGCGATTTGGCAATGCAGATGAAAGTGCTAGAAATGTGCGTCCTTCTGGCCCAGCAATTCCGCTGCTGAGGATTTCTCTCAAGTAAATGGATACATTGGTGGAGCCATAAGGGGTTTTTTGTTGTTGTTGTTTTAGTGCTGTGCTGCTCATTACAATGAAAATTTGGAAACAAATGTTCAATAATACAGAACTAATCATTAAATAAGTAAAATATTTGACAATAAGGGACTATAAGAAATATAAAGCTACTGAAAGTGATGATGTCTATGTATTTATTACTATGGAAAAGTGTTCACAATCTATTACGTAAAAACACAAAACAAACAAACAAAAAACACCGAGTTATAAAATGGTACGTATGGAATGATCCAAATCCTGTGAAAGAAATATACGTGTGTATGTGTATGAATGCCACCGAAAAAAAATGCACGGAGCCATTCTATATGTTAATACTTATCTCTAAGTCATGGGATTATGGGTGGTTTTAACTTTCATTTTTGCTCGGATTTTCCAATTTTTTTTATTTGTTTACTATGAGTTTGGGTTGGATTTAACAAAGGCTTAATAAACATGAGTGAAAAAGAAAAGAAACGGACAACTGCTTTCCCTGCCTGTAATAAATCATCTCTCTCCCTTGGGACGTTTGGAGCCAAAAGGAGGGTGTCCTCCTGTAGACAAAGCCACGGGGTCCCTCCAACGTCTAGAAGCCTGGAGAATAGGCCCTGTGTTTGTTCCACCGGAGACAACTGGCTGTCGGAGTGCAGCCCCCATACAGCCTGAATGTGGACGTTAGCTTCCATTCTAGGGCAACGGAGGAGAGAAATGACCACAGCCCCCCTGAGAGGCCCTGGGGTGGGGGAATCGTGCCAACTTTTCACAGGATGTCGAGGACGATAGCATTCTTCCCTTTCCTGTGGGCTACTGCCTCTAACTTGTATGGGGTTTGAGAGTAGATGAAGAACTGTCGTATTTATTATCTTGTATGGATTTTCATACCGGATTACCACTCTAACTTTACCAGACCAAAGTGGTGCCCCATCAGGTAGAGTCATGAGTCCAACGTGCCACAGTCAGCACATGGCAAAACCAACACTCCCCTGGGCCTTTTGGGTCAACATCCAGCTTCCTTTCCCAACTCTGTTCTGCTAAAACAGGGGAAGGGCTTATTCCCCCTGGGTGGAAAGGACACGCCCATTCCAGTTGATTGGTAGTGGCTGCCTGGGGGGCATTAAGAAGGGGCCTGAGGCGGGATTCAGATTCCGCAGGGAGGAGTTTGGTAATCCATTGGTAATGTCTTGCCCTGGCTTCCCAGGACGGACGTAGTGGAACAGATGGCGTGTATTTGACATTTTTGGACTCCTAGGCCAAAGCCCTCACAGATCTCAAAAAGGTGATTTCAGAGGAAGGTATGGTCTCTAGGCTGCCTGAGAGTAGTCAGACTGTCCCTCCAAGCCAGCCCTACAAGTAGTTCTCCCAGCCTCACAGCTCCCCAAGAGAGCCAACGGGCAGGACAGATATCTTAGTTTTCAAGTGACACATCAGGGTCATAGATTGAGAACCAAATACTTATAAATCTGACTAATTGATTAGTCAGCCTGACATGCTCGCCGCCGTAATTCAGAATCCCTAATTACATTTCACATTAAAGCAAGCAAAATTAAGATTAAAGCAAATGAGAAACCTCCTGACCCCAGCCCACCGCCAATCTCTGCCACCCTCGTCTGTCTCTCCTCCCTCCAGCAGGCAGGTCTCCAAGGACAGGGGCTGTAGTTCCAGAAGCCCCTTCCCTTTGTCTGCTTTTTCTCTCAGGTCCCTCTGGTGAGTCGCGGAACCAAGTTGGATGACTGTCTTGTTGCAACGAGAGAGCACACACAGCACTGGGGACCTCGGGGTGTTCCAGCGAGAGGGTGTTAGAAAGGACTTAGAGGATTTGGGCTTGTGTTGGTTGCTTTGGGGGAGGTTCAAGGAAGCAGGGTGGCTCTGATTAGATATCTTAATAAATCTTGTCTAGAAGGACGGAGAGATGAATGAAGCTAAAGCTGGAACGGAATACACTGGCATAGCCCCCAACCTCAAAGGCCTGGCTTGGGACACCCACTTTGCACACACACACACACACACACACACACACCCCAGATGTCATCAAGTACTTGGTATGGGAAGTAACTTGCATTCTCACTATATGCCAGGCACTGCACGCATGACCTCATCTGACCTTACAGCAACCCTACGTGGGGAGAATTATCACTTCCATTTTGCCGGCTTGGAGATACTAGGTGATTGCCCAGGTTACTGAGAGGAAGTGGCCAAGGCTAGATTTGAATTCTAGTCTGTCTGATTCCAGAACCTGAATCCTTACCACTGTCCTAGGGGCCACTGGAAGCCTTAAAAATCTCAGGAACACTCTTGTGGATATTTGCTGTGTGGGGGGACCTCCCCTCGATAGCCGTGTCTTCATTTCCTTTTGGGGATTGACTTTTCCCATGGGATATGACGTATGTGAGGCTCTTTGTCTTATTTTCAACCCATCAGAAATGATCTCATTGGTTTCCTGTTTAGTGCCTGTCTCTCCCACAGTGGCCTGTACCCTGGTGCCGAGAACGGTGCTTGGCACATAGCATGTGCCCATCAATTGTTATGGAATGACTAAATGAAAGAATGACATCAGTGCCACTCTATCTCTCCCTGAATTTTCCCTGGATCTCCTGGAAGACTCCTACAGGATGTGAATGAGGATCGGCTTCTGGTGGAGCTGAGTCATTCGCCCCCACAGAGTCCTGAAGAGATTCAGGCCCCCTGAACCGCCCTGGCTCTCGTCGTGCCTCAGGCCTGGTCCTCCAGGCCTCAGTATCTGCCAGGAAATTCCTTTCCTGTCCACGCGAGCCAGAGCAGGTTGCTGTTGCTTGCAGTTCAAGAATCCTGGCTGATGGTGGTGGGACATGAGCAGTTTCCAACCTTCCAGTTTCAGCGTTGACCCCCTGCTGGGACAAGCTGCCCAGCATGTTCATCTGGGGCCACTGTGACAGCACACCGAGAGGGAGGACCAAGGAACTCTGGGGTTCCCTGTGGAAGCAGTGGCAGGTTCACCATCATTATCAGGGTGTCTTGGAGGTTGAGGGACAAGGCCTTCCCTGCAGATCTGAATGGATCATGTTCCCACATGCGTGAAGGAGCCATTCCTGGAGCAGACACCTGTGTCTCTGCCTCAGCCGGTGACAAGAGAAAGGGGCTGCAGCGTGTTGGGACAGGAGTGATGAGCTAAGAAAGTGGTGGGGGTCCTGAAGCGCCTGCAGTCTCCCTCCACCTGGGGAGTTCGACAGGGTGGGGGTGGGGAGATGAAAATACAGCAGAGAAGGTCGCCTTTTGCTCAGGTACGCCCCCAAATCCAACTCTGCCTTTTCCTCTGTGGCCGTGGATCGGTGCTGTTGGATAGATTGTTGCCACTCCTGGTTGTGCCAGGACTTCGGGAGACAAGAGCTCTGGGGTCCTCAGCAAGTCCTTAAAAATGCTGCAGGCCCTTATTTGTGAAGTGGGTGCAATTTTGTCCGTTTCCAGCAGTCCCCACGAGGGAGATGGAACAGGCATGAATACATGCAACAGGCTCTGGAGAGGGGACAGAACAGCTCCTGGGGTTTTGCTCAAGCGTGGCCCCTTCGCCTGGAAGGCTCTGCCACCCCTCTCCTGCTACTCAGACTGGGTAAGGGCTCTGGAGTGTGCCGGACCAGGGTGCGAATCTTGGCTGTACCACTTCTTGACTCTGGGACCTCGCACAAGGGCCTCACTCCCCATCTGAGAACCTGTTTTCCCAGATACGAAGTGGGCCTCCTAACAGTGTGGCATTCGGCACTAGGGGTAAGTGATCCTCCATCTCCTTTGATTAGCTCTGCCTCCTCCCCCCACCTTAGTGAGCTCGGTAAGCCACAGTGGTGCCCATATTCTTCCTGCCTGTACCCCCAGCCTGGAGCATAGGTAGGGCCTACGTGTCTATTTGTTGGATGAATGAACACGAGCCTGAACTCCTTGGCAGTCTGGCTTCTTGGGCTGACTCCTGGCTGGGACACCTGCCAGCTGCCAGGCCCATCTGGCACCATCTGGGATGGTGACAAGGCCATCCAGGCTACACGGCAGACTCTAGGCGGCCCCTTACTGCCCCATTCAGGGTGATGCCATGCTCCCTTCCCAGGACAGTGTCCCTGGCTGGGACACGCGCAGGTCAGGGAGAGTCAGTGGGGCCAGGACCTGTGGGGAAAGCATCACTGATCCTGATACGTGGTACAGATACCGGAGCAGGCAAAACTGTCAAGAGGACAAAGTGTCGCTGTGTACCTCCCTCTCTTTGCTCCCAACTTCAGGCTCCCCTCCTTCCCCATGTAGTTTCCCTCGATCTGTTTGTACCCAGTGACTCCCCCTCCCCACCACACGGGGCATCCAGCACAGACCCTTCCCTGAGGCAGCAAAGCTAATGGAGTTGAAGGGCGACCGACCTTCGGAGTCACAGACCTAGGGCTGAATCCCAGCTCTCATGCTTTCGAGCTGTGTTGTCTCTTGCAAGTGAATCCACCTCTCTAAACCTGTGTCCTCATTTGCAAGGTGGACCAGCTACATTCCCAGCGTCCAGGGTCCCCAAGTGGATTAAATGCGACCTCTGTGCAGAAGGCTGAGTGCAGTGTGCAGCTGGGGTGAAGACCCCAGGGATGGCAGCCACCGCCTCTACCATTTGTGGTATGACACCCCATTCTTGTTCTTGGTGACAGGAGTTCTAATTCCCTCTGTTCACCAACTGACACCTTTGGTCTGGCTGTTTCCTCTGTCCCGAATGTCTACCTTCCTGTCTGCAAAGTGGAAACCCTCTTTCCAGGCGAAAATAAAAGAACACATCCTTTTTGGCCCCTTCTCCCCAAGCAGATGGGACCTGTTTTCTTTGATCCCCATGTACTACTGTCCCATTACCATAGATGCTTTTTCAGGTGGGACTCACTAGGCCCATTTCTCAGGTGAGAGTGAGGCTCGGAGAGGTGGCCAATGCTTCCCAACCAGTGAGTGGCCGGGCCAGGCTTAGCACCCGTGTTCTGACCCCACAGCTCCTGTCTCCACCTCGGCCCCGAGCTGTTTGGAGGTAATCAGGACAGGCATTACTATTATTACTGGGATGATTTTACGGATGAGGAAAGAAGGTTCAGAGAGCTGGAAACCTGCTCAGGGTCACTCAGCCAGTTTTTCATGCCAAGTTCAGGTCTCATCCCACTTGCTGAATGCTGGGCCTGGCTGACGACAGGCTCTAACCCGATCTCACCGTGAGCCTGTCAGGAATGTGGGGTCCCGGGCCCACACGGACCTGCTGAATCCGGATCTCCCGGTGGTGGTGGTGACCTGGCACTGGTATGCATGGAAACGTCTGAGGAGCTCTGATTTGGGGTGACGGTTTCAGCTTCCTCTGCAGGCTGCTCTGGGGTGAGGGCTGCAGCCCCTTTTTGGCGGGGCTTCTTCTGTCGTCACTGATGGATTCTTGCAGCCTGGTTCTCATGCAGAAGGGGCTGGAAACGGACACAAACCTTATCTCCATCCTGAGACTCCATCCCAGCCTGAGTCTCCCCACCGCTCAGACCCTCCTCATTGCCAAGGGCTGAGAAAACCACGGAGGGAATGCGGCTGTGGTCCCGGGTCAGGCGGAAGCTGTGCCAAGTGTGTGGTGGGGGCTCCGGGTCTGGCAGAGCAGCCAAAACCCGGGGGTTGAGGGTGAAGCCCAGCAGAAGCTCCTGGGGGCGTCCTGGAGTCTGAAAAATGAAGGTAACTCCAGAGAAGGCGTCAGTTAGGTCCCTGGGATAAATGACGACTGTTGTAACAGCCATGAGACACCGACTGTCCCTCGAAGGCCCAACATAGGCGGGAGCTTTTTAGGCAACGCTGCATGGCAGGTGCTGCTATGGCTGCAGTTCTTGGAAGAAACCACAGCCAGGAGCCCCGAGAAGCGAGAAGCGAGGGGCCTGGCCTCTGGCCTCACAGCTGGTGAGTGGTGGGGGGTTGGGAGGGGCATAAGCTCCACAGAGCTCACAACAGGTCATGGGGAGCCCCATTTTCTTAAAGTGAAAGGTGAGGAAATATAGAAAGGGGACTAACATCTGAGTGATTTGGTGCCAGGAGCTGAGCTGGGTGCACTTGACCCATGACTTCGTTTAATTCTCAGTGCCCCTGAAGTAGGCATGGAGACTCTCAGGGAACACATGCAGAGGCCGAACCCCGACCCCCCGGGACTCAGAGCCAGGAGTGAGGGGCTGGGTTTGCATGTCGGACTCGCAGTCCATGGCCCTTGCTTTGCTTCCTGGAAAAGTGCACTGAATGAACCACTTTTCACAGTTCTTCAGCCGCTCTTACCAATTTAACAAGTTCCAGGAAATAAGTCTGAGGCCCAGGAGAGCCCTGAATCTACCAGTAACCAACCCATCTGTCCACACCCATCACAGCCTGGCGCCTGCTAAATTAACAGGACAAAGAGGCCAGTGGCTTCCCTGCAGTCAGAAACAGTGGAGACCAGCGTTTCTCAAGCTGTGTTCCACCTAAACATTCTTTGGCACTTGCAAGTTCTGTCAGTGTGTTAAAATTGTCATTTTAATGTTATTTTTCCCAGTTATAAAAACAAACTTTCTTTGCAATGATGGCTTTTAATTAAAAGCCACAATGTAGAGGAGGCCAGATGGCTCAGGGTTACAGCGCGAGCTCTCAACATGGTTGTCGGTTCAATTCCCGCATGGGATGGTGGGCTGCGCCCCCAGCAACTAAGATTGAAAACGGCGACTGGACTTGGAGCTGAGCTGCGCCCTCCACAGCTAGACTGAAGGACAATGACTTGGAGCTGATGGGCCCTGGAGAAACACACTATTCCCCCATATCCAATATTCCCCAATAAAAATTAAAAACCCCCCAAAAAACTAAAAAAAAAAATAAAAGCCACAACGTCACAGAATAAGGCTTTAGATTTTTAGGTGGGTGTGTCTCACACTGGAGGCCACTGATGTATTTGGGGGACTGCAGTTTTTTTCTTTTTGTCATATAGACGCTCAATGTGAGAAAGGCTGCCCTGCAAATTCCTCTTGGGTGCAGAGGCTGGTTCTAAGTGTTGGAAAAGGGCCCATCAGGCTTTCACTCTTTCTTTCCTGAAACCCTGGATTTTCACCGGCCAGTGTCCTGCTCCGATCCTCAGGCGCCCCCAGGCCAGGGGAGGCAGCGAGAACTTTCAGGTGAAGGGAAAAGCCACCCAAGGTAGCGCTGGAAAAATGAAGGGGTGTGAGATGCGTTTCTCTGCTGAGTGTAAAGCTGGGCTTGTTTAACAGAATGGCAGAGCTACGTCCTGCATCGCAGAGGGAGAAGAACTGAGTACGCCCAGACGTAGCTGTAGGATTTTGTTTCATATACTTCTGAATTGTCCGGATTCTTTTCAATGAGCACCTCTCACTTTCTACACTACTGTGTAATACACGTGATCCAGGGGAAGGCTGCCTCTGGGAAGCGGGTGAGATGGACGGGAGCATGGATGGCGCAGACGGTGACTTCGTTTTAGCTCAAATGTGTGACTTCTTAAGACAAAACCGGAAGCAACTATGACACACTGTCAACTGCTGTTAGCCCTGTGTAGGCACTGGGACTTGGGCGCCTGTTATATTATCCTCTAGCTGCTTTGCACTGTGGGAACCTATGTGCTTGAGCCCCAGCCGCCCCGTCCGGAGTGACCCAGGCACGTGGTCGGGAAAGGCTCCTTTGCAGGATGAAAAGCAGAACACAGCCCTCAGGTGCTGTAGTACAAATTTAATAAAGCCTTTGATCACGTTTTAATCCATAAGTTATCTATGAAAACAAAAAAAGCAACTTTGTAGAGCCATCAAGAGCCATTGAGGTGTCACTGAACACCAGCTATAAAAGTACAGATTTAGTGTTTTAAGATAGTGCAATATTTCCAGCTGTTGAAGAAAAAAATTTAAATGAAATTACAAACGACCCCTCCTCATCAAAAAAAAACAAAGTTGATGTCAGTGCTTAGAAGCCGCTCCTCCCCCAACCCCACACACACAGGCAATAAAAATCAGGATGGGAACAAACTTCTTTGGGCAGGTTGACAACTACGCAGGCCCTAGCATAGGTGCACGAGCCTGCTCAGCGTACACACACGTTCAGAAGAGATCGTCAAAGGGACTGAGCATTTGAAGAAGGTGGCAAATCCATAGAATCAGAGGTTACCAACAAACCTTAAGTCAGATCAAATTCCTGTCTCTCTTTAAATTCCTGGCCATCTTTCCATAAAAGTAAAACACACAGTCTGTTCTCCAGAAGCCAGGGGCTCTAACACAGCCAGGCTTGGACCCACACAGGACACTGGCATCCAGCAGAAACCCTCCGAAGGAAGCTAGACGACAGGTCTTGTCTGCTTTGCCGCTGGAAGGTGTTATGGTGCTTGGAAGAGAGCTGGAAGCCCTAAGCCACTCCACAAGCCGAGGAGGGACCCGACACTCCTGGCTTCGGTTCTGGCTTCAGTCTCAGTGGTGGGGACGCACGTGGGGCAGGACGGGGTGGGCGAGGGTGGATGGTTGTCAACACAGACTACCAAGGCCTTTGCCTCAATTCCCTGGTTCCAGCGGTAAAGTTCTCATGATAAAAGTCAAGGATGAAGACAGAAGAGCACAATGGGTTGGAAGAGAAAACAAACAACAAAAAACCCAACCACAAAGAAAACCAACCCAGAGGGTACATTAAGTGTCCTCAGCCTCCAGAGCTGAGTCAGTCAGTGCGAAGGGCTCCCGGGTGCCCTGTGCTCAGGAAGGAGGGGTGCAAGACCCAAGCTTCTTGGGATTTTACAACCTACGGGGTAAAGCCACTGCCCAGATGAGACAAGGACCTTCGGCTAGTGTTTGTTTCTTCCTAGACAGCAAGCGAGCCACACAAGCAGGGGAAAGGCAGCTGCTTCTAGGGAATCGGCAGGCTATGGTGACAGCCAGCGCCTTCTAGAAATGGAGCTGCTCTCAGGGTTAACAGGTTTTTTTCTCAGAAGCCCAGGATGGATGCCAAGGTGAATGCACAAGACAGAACAGCCCATAGGAGGCTCCTTGGCAGCTCGGCCTGCTGAGGACTCAGCATCGGAGGTGAGAGAGGGGAAGGGGGTCTGCTGCCGTGTGGAACGCGTGGCTTCCAGGTGGGAGCAGCGCCCCAAACTTCCTGTGCTCCGCGGCCTCCCGGCAGGCGCCTCTGCTTCCAGGGGGACCAGGTGGGCCTGGCTGGGTGGACTAGAGGCAGAGACTTTGTTGGGTGCATAGAGGCTTGGCAAGGCCTTACCTGAGTAGAGTTTTCAGAAATGGAAGGAGAGCGTTGCACGCGGAATAGGCTTCATGCACTCAGGCCCGTGTCGCGAAAACCACTCTGGAGCCTTGAGTGCCTGGCACAGTTCACTCAGAAAGTTAAGGAAAGAGAAGACTCACAAAAAGACCAGACTATCAAAAAGAGAAGCCCCTCTGCAATCACAGGCCTGGGCTTCAGGCCACTGGGAAGTGGGAAAACAGGACCAATGCTGGCGGAGCCTGGAGGTTTATTCCCAACGTCCCCTTCCCCTTCGTGTCACCTGGAGAATGTTGGGTAGCATCGTCTCGTACGTCCAAAGGTTTTGAGGCCACAGGGGAGTCTCATGGCTATAGTGGTTGGGGCTGCATGTCACCTGTCTGTCACCTGGAACGCTGCCCTCCTGGAGCCGAGGGTCCCGGCAGGCCAGTCCCTGAGGGCGGGCAGTCCCACCGGGGTCGGGAGCTAGGACAGCTCGAAGCCCGTGTTCATGCTGATGGCGTAGCGCAGCTTCTCCCGGAGGACGCTTTTCTTGCTGTAGTTGGGCAACTTGAGCAGGTTGAAGCAGGTGGAGGAGGTGGGCAGACGGCCGCCTGGCTCCCGCTTGCGGATGGTGAAAAAGCCTCGGAGAACGCTGCCCAGGGTGTCCCCCGTGTCCTGCGGGCACAGACCACGGCCTCGGCTCGGGGGGTGCCCGGCTCGGGAGCCGACAGGGACCAGAACAGGTGGCCCGGGAGAGGACCCGGCAGCCCCTGGGCGCTGGGCAGAGTGTGGCACGTGGCCCTGGCATGGCTGGGCCTGGGAGTGCGGGCACCGCTACCCGAGGCTGGCCCTCCAATGGAGGACAAGTGGCCTCGAGAGCTGAGTACACAGAAGCGACCCCCACTCCTTGAGCCCTGCATGGGAATCCTGTTAGCGCTCGGAAATGGGGCTTTCTGGTTAGCTGCCAATTACGGCTGGTTAACTACTTCTCAGAGCCAGGATACTGTAGAAATACTTTGGGTACCAAAGCATGTCTGGGCGCAGCCTAACACTGATTTCCTCCGACTGCCAGCCAGTGCTGTGGCTCGTGGCAGACTGTAACTTGGGGCAGCCTTCCTTAAACAAGGGGGCTAGTGTCAGACAAGGGCGGTTCGGAGCCCAGACTGTAGCATCCTGAAAGGCAGACACACTCAGAGGCCACTGGGGTATTTTCCGGGGGGCGGGGGAGACGCTTTTAACAGCAACCCTATTTGAGCAGCCCCTCCACCACCACGGAGCTCAGTAACAGCCCCTACACATTCATTCTGCCTTTGCAGAGGCGGAAATGAAGCAACCTTCCCAGATGTGCAGCCAGCAGTGGAGGAGCTGCCATGCCAGCCTGTGGCTGACCAGGCCTAGGCCCATGTCCCCACCCCTCTCCCACACGACCTCTCAGACCTGGAGCCGTGGCCAGTCCAGCAGCTACTAAAAAGTGCCCCCAGCTGCTGTTGTCTGAGGGGGTAAAGAGGAAGGGACTGGGAAAGCTGAGGCCCAGAGCAGCCCCAGTCCATCCACGGGCGCCCTGTGCAAGGCCAGCCTGCTCTCCAGCCCGAGACTGAGGCCCCTGCCCAGGTGGTGAGGAGCGCAGCTGCCTGCCCTGCGGTGGGCTCAGCAGGCAACGGGGCGGCCGACTCCCCCACTAGTGGTACCTGATCATCTGACACTTCGACACAGCGGATGGAGAAAGGCGGCTTGAGGTAGGCGAATCCCAGGAGTGGGGGCCTGGAGCAGCTGGTCACAAACTGCAACACAAGGCAGGGTCAGGGGACAGCGTGAGGATTGCGCCCCCTCAGAAATGTGCCCCTACAGTCAGCTGCGCTCTTCTGCCTTCTCCAGTCACTGTCTCATTAACTGCTGTTCAGCCAGCAGCACAGGTGACAGAGGGCGCATTTGGCCCAAGAACTGGGACACATCTCCCATCTCTCCTAAGGGTGCTGCTCCCTGGGGCTCAAACACATGAAATCCACACCAGCGGACACGACTGGCGGACACTGTGTGGCTGGAGTTCAGGGACAACCAACCTCCCCACCAGGGGCCGGGTGTCCGGCAGGACTGGCATGCAGGCAGTGGAGTCACTACGGAATGAGAGCCTTCCTTAGAGAGACGCTGTGCAATGAGGGCACCGGAGAGGAGGTGAGGGAGGAGCTCAGCGCGGCACAGACGAGAGGGCCGTGCCAAGGGCCGAGGGTCCTGGAGCCGGGCTGCAGGAAGCCACGGGGAGGATCACATGACAAGTGCCCAGGCCCGCTTTGCACCTGGCTTCCTGCTCGGCTTCTCAGCCATGCGGGGAGCATGTGCAGGCGCACTCACCTGAGCCCCCGGCCTGCTGGTTTGCAGAGCAGTCTGAGCCCGGCCCCTGGGGGCCCTGCTGTGACAGGCTAACCTGCTCTCAGCACACAGACAAAATTCAGGCCTCGGGGACAGAGGCGGAGGGGCAGACCAAGCACTGGGCACACCACAGAGGGCCTAAGGGCAGCCAGCCACACTCTCCTGCTACTCTCAGAATTCCCTGCATCTTCCAGATGGCAGCCCGTATCACTTCCCCAAATGTGCTGCTAGCTCGTGCCTGGGCAGAGACACTGAACTAACCTGGAAAGCCAAACGATAACTCGCGTAGGGAAGTCCTAAGAAACCATTCACTTCCTTTAGTTCAACATTGGCCCAAACTGCTCTTCCTTCTCTAGGGGATATAGGCACCTGCTACTTACACTACACCGCTGGCTTCAAAAATCTGTGGCAAGTTGCATGTTTGGGTCTTTAAAATACACACTGCTGTTTAAACGATGTGATAAAATGGTTGTGAGAGTCCTGAGACCATCCAAAAACATGTTATATCCAAAGCCATGCTTCAAAACCAGTTTTTACAAAGAGTATTGATGAGATGTATTACTCCCCTAATGGATTTTCTTCCCCACCATAAAAACCATCGCAGCACTTCCGATTTAGAAACTGCCGAGTTTCCACACTGTGCCGACTGCTCTGCGAACCCAAGCTCATCTCATCGCTCCACAGGGCTGAGTGACTGACCTGTTTTCAGGGTAAGGAGACAAACCCCGAGGCATCTGTGCACATCCCCCTTCAGCCTGCTCAGACCGCTGCCTGCTGCAAGCTGGGGCTGGTGCGAGGAGGGAAGGGGGCTCACACCGTCCTGGGGCAGGAGGAACGGAGGGCACGGGACGCCCCCAGATGCTCTGCTATCCTTCCACGTAAAGCAAGCACAGCCACATCCACTCCTGTACAACAGGTCTGTCTGTGGCTTCCACCTGGCCCTGGGGCCTGTCTGCAGCCACAGCCACAGGAAAGGGCAGGCCCATGGCAGGAACTGCAGGTTTGGGACAGGCTCTCCAAAGGCACGCGCGTGTCCACACACACGTGTGCACACACACTGCATGGGGCCAGGACTGCATGCTTAGGAGACACTGGCTTTCCTCTCTTTCTAGGAGAGGCAGGGGTGAGCAGTTGGTTTTACAGCTCACCAGAGACTGTTCTGCCTACAAAGACACTAACAGAAAATCTGACCTGACTTCCTGAAGAGCCAACAACTGGAATTACGTCCGCCTGCCCACCCCGAGCCCCCCGAGACGATGAGTGCGTGTCTGCATCTGTGGGCTGCAGCGAGGGCTCCCTCCAGGGGAACGGACCCTCCTCGGAACGGCAAACCAAGGGAAAAGAAAACCAAGCCCGCTGCCATTTCAACTGGTGGCGATACTGTCCCTGCTGCCTCAACAACTGAGGTCACATGAGACCATTCTAGAAACCCCAGCGTCCAAAGGAAAATATTTCAAGGCACTTAAATTTACCCCCAGAATAAGGCAAAATGTTCATGATGAAATATCAAATAGAACAGGGGGCAAAGCGATATTCCATTTTTATAAAAACATACACATCCTATTTAACACACAGACAAATGTGTGTCATCCAGGCTCCTGTAAAACACTCTGCCGATGTCAGTAAGAAAAAAACAACACAGCGGCATAGGGGGAGCATTTTGAACATTACAATTTTAAAGACACCAGTACTAGCGGACCTGGTTACTGTCAGCCACTCTGTTTGCAAAAAACATACGTGAAGATCCGCCTACTTGATCATGTGCATTCTATTGGGACGTTTTGTGTGTGTGTGTGTTCCTGCACGTTCACACTGCTGAGACAGGGTACACAGAGGCTGTCCGTGGGGAGTAGGAATGGAGGGTGTGCATATCCTACACTGTAGGAACAGAGATTGTTTTCAAGTTTGCCTGTCTATATTTTCTTAATAAACACCCTCACTTGGGTAACGAAAGGAAAGTTAAAAAACAAGATGTCAGCAAGGCCAGCACCGGCGAGGGGCAGATGGCGTGCCGAGCGCAATACGCACGCCTGCCCGCCCCACGGGCCTGTCCCTGCAGAGGGGACGCAGCAGGCTCACGGGCTTATCGGACGCGGCCCTGTCTCGTCTCGAGCCCCTTAGGTCATAGCCCTGCCTATGGGACAGGATGTGCTGACGACAGGAGGTCCTCTTGATAACTGTACTGGTTTCCAGTGTCAGCTGTTACATCTAGCTTTATGAGAACATCTACGTACATGTGAACGCAGGCATAGGTAACATAGGAAATACCTTCAGAAACATTGCTCTCTCGTCGGGCGTGAAGTCGGAGGCCAGAATGTCCCAGAGCCAGGTGATTACCCTGTGACTTCCATGAAAACCACCGTAGTACACCGTGTGCTTCCTGAAAACAACGCAGACAACAGGCTCAGCCACCCATTCTGCTGGGCGCCTACAGACACTGACAGGCAAGGAGCTTGGACGAGCGGCACTGACGACTGACTACTCTTTAAGCCACAAGCGCATGCCTTCACAAGCGCGTGTCCAGGAAACGAAATGGGCAGAGGTCAAGAGCTGGCCCTGCAGCTCCCAGGCAGAAGCCAACAGGAGATCCTGCAATACTATTTCCTGCGCCTCCAGAGAGCCCTGCAGTCCTCAAGACGTGCTTCCACTCCTTAGTCTCCAGGCAGACAGGGGCGGAGCTTTTACTCCAAAGCCATTCCCCCAGTGAGGAGGATGCACTCGGAGGTGGGCTCCTGAAACAACTCTCCACAAGGGACCCACCAAGGCAGCGGTGTGCTTTCTTGGAGGCCTAAGAATGTCACCCTCTCCCCGTCACTTGCTCCTTACTTTAAATCTTCCAGATCAATCTCAGCATTGTCCCCGGAAATGAGACGCTGTAGCTCAGGGGTTGAGAACATCCGGATCCAGTCGGGCTTGATAATGGAACGGAACCCGCTAATGAGGGCAGCTGTCTGGTTTTTGATTTGAGTGTGCATTCGAAAATGTGCCATCAGATGGATGTAGCTAATTCTGTTGCCAACAAAAGAAAACGATGGAAATTAACAGGGCAGGGCAGGCTGTTCCCAATGGACTGAGAGATGAGTCCAGTCATTTCTGAACCATTTTAACAAAAACAGAAATAGTACCAGAAGACTTCACCAGAACAACGGAGATGACGCCGATGACAGCTCTCCTGAATGGTACACTGTGTGCCACTGTGGGTGCGTTAAACATTCAAGGGCAGTACCTCATTCACTCCCAAACAAAAAACGATAAACAGAAACCAGTGGGTAATATACATCAGGAGGACACCCCACTGTGTCAAGAAGCCAAGTGAGACATTCTCCAGGTAGGAGAGGGCCCTTCTTGGTACAAAGGGTACTTTTTGGACTTGAATTTAATTTCATCCGTCTGGAATATACCAATTAGGATATAATTCAGTCCTCCAATAAGCTTTAAGGCATAGAGTAACTGTTTCATGTTGAAACTTCGATCAAACCCTTGCTCACCTGGACCGAGAGTCTAGGCCACGAAAAGGCAAGCCTGCAGCAAGTTTTAACCAAACACAGTCGGCTTATGTTTAGGTTCAACTGCGAAGTCAGAGCGCTGACAACAGTTTCGGGTAGAAACTGCTTCTATGAACACAGTGATCGTCTCTACAACTGTGGGATCTGAACAAGTGAAATAGGATCCGAGAGGCTTGCTAGCATCGCTGGTTTCTTAGCAAACCATTTACTCAGAGATGAAAAAACTTGAGCTCGGCCCAGATGCAACTGTTAAAATTCCCAATTAGTACTGTCCAAATACACCTGTGTAGCCCCACAATGCTCAGCTCTGAGTCACTGACCTTGAACAGATCCCTGTTTTTAAAAATTATCCAGCAGTGAACTTGCACATGAATACACTTAAATATGGCTTTTTCTATTATTGTTACTCCTTTCCTGTATTCTTTGAAACAAGTTACTAATACTGTTTCATTTTGCTGAGACACAGAGGAAGTGGGAGATCAAATCTTACTCCTAAGGAGGGGGAAACTGGCACTGCTAGGCCTTGGAAGGTAGTTTGCAGAACCGAACACCCCTGCCCTTGTACTGAAGTTTTACGCTAAGAGCACGTACAAGTTTGTGAAATACTTTCCACATAGGTGCTTTGCAGGCAGGGCAGGAATCACAGTCCCGACACACGCTGCACTGGGTCACGGCCTCTGGCAGTTGTACACACAGCTCCTACCATCACCCCTGCGCCATCAGCCTGGGGAAAACCCTTCCCCCGCCTGAAGGTGGCAAGCAGGATGTGACATGTGACATATCCGATGATGGTGACGATCACTGCTCTCATGTATTAAGGCCCCGCTTTGAGCCAGACATGCTGGAATGCATTATACATGTGTTATCTCACGTGAAGTCCTCTGAAAGGGTGGTGACAGGGCAGGAGGCGAGGAAGGAACAGGATCCACCCAGGTTCTCTGATGCCCCCGGGCAGTTACTCCCACCCTGTGTTCTGTTCTTTCTCAGTTGTCAAACTAACACCCCGTGGCCACGAGTCAAAGGGGTGTATTTCAATCACAATGAGAAGCGGGTCTGTTCTTCAGTCTAGATAAGAGCTCCCAAACGTGCAGGCTGACTGAACCACCCGAGTGCTCGGGAACACTGGGCTGGAACGGACAACTGGTCCGAATGACTCACCAGAAGGGACTGACCTCTCCCTTGTCACTGAAGAGTGACATTCAGATTAACAGTTCAGATGCTCAGCTGAGCCTGGCGGCAGGAGAAGACTGACCAACAAAAGGGTCAATATCCACTCTTCATGCCAGCTTTCCCCGTTAGGTGAGAACAGCACCGGGTGGAGACGGTGCATTCAGGGGTTTTGCTTCTAGGGAGCCAAGTTTGACATTTATGATAGATTCCTAAAAGCCTGTTATCTGTGACAAAAGATGCCGGGCCTCAAAATCTCCCCTGTCTGAGGACCTGTCTGCTGCATTTGAATTCATTACTGTGTGTTCTCAAGAACAGTGTTTTATCCAACTGCCACATGCTATCATTCCCAAATGATCTGCCCCTCCAACGTGTCTTTCCGCCTCTGTGCCCTCTGGCTTCAGGACCGCATGCCTGAATGGCTCAGAATCCATCTGTCTGAATATGGAGCCGTCATTAAATTCCTAGGAACGCCACGGCCTGGGTGCCTCTGACCTTAGAAGTGCTACTGCAAAAAATAAATTGTCAATTCTTATTTTGCAAATCGAATTTAATACGATTTTAGCCTATGAACTGTAACCAGTAAATTCCATTATGATATTTATGGCCTCTTTCTACTTCAATCTATCTTAATAAATTCTCAAAGTAAGCCGGGAGAGCCAGAATGAAGTCTTTTCAAGTGGTGACCTTAAAAATCGAATTGCTATACTCACTTATTTTCATTTGTAACAGGAATGGTCTTCCCTCCAGGAATCAGTTCATGGCAAACAAGCTGGGAGAGAAGATGGGGAGCAATTACTCGAGAGGATGCTAGTGGGGGAATAAAGCTTCCTGGAGATGAAAGGGCCTGACGCCAATGTCCATGATAATGGCAATTAAGATGAGACATGTTTGGAAACAATCCTTTTCACAAAAAGCCAGGGCTCAATTATCAGCAAGCAGATGCTGCATGATCAATATAAAAGGTTTCTTCTCATCTGATCCTTGTTCAAACATTTGTATTAAGGCTTCAGGATGTTGTGAAGGGGAATGTGTTAACATTTAAGAACACAATAGGATATTTACAAGCACACTCTGGAATACTATGCAGCTCTTTAAAAAATATATAATGAAAATTTATATCATGGACACCTGAAACCTATGTAATTTTCTTAACAATTGTCACCCCAACAACTTTAATGAAAAAAGAAAATTTATATTATTGAAAAGCAGGAGAAAAAGCATGCATAGTATGGTATGATTTCTACAAAAAAGAAAAACAAGTTACACGCATGCCCAGGGAGAAAAATCTTGAAGGACACAGGCCACCTGGTAACAGTGGCACTCTGCAGTCACCAGCGCTAGAGGTGGTTTTCATTTTCATGCTCCTTGTATGGATGAGTATTTGGTTAGGAGTGTGCATTATTTTTATAGTCGGGAGAGAAAATTAAGAAAGTCAGAAGGGAGATTCAAAATCTGATTAAAGATTTATTTGAAAACTATAGAATCAACTGCTTTCCTCAACTTCAAGAACTTCACTGTACACCTGAAACTTATATAAAGTAATACTGAATGTCAACTGGAACTGAAAAAAGAAAATAATGAAAAAAAGAACTTCTGTGGGTCACCTAAAATTCAAAGAATGCGTAATTTTAATAGAAATTCTATTAACGTAGAAAAAATTCTATTAACGTAGAAATTCTATTAACGTAGAAAGTTCGAAAAACAGTGACCGCTAGTCCCACTGCTGTCGGCATCTTGGGGCGCGCCAGAGATCTGAAAGCGCGAAGGGCCCTTGGGAATCATGGGCCTGATGTTTCCCATAAACGGCTCTAGGAAAACACCTTGTCTGTGAACCGTTATGTAGGGACTCATTCTGTGAGATGGCATTCTCTTTCTCTGAAAGAGGAGGTCTGTGATCAAATGAGTTGGGAAAAGTTGAGGTGAACATAAGCCAGGTTTCTTTCTCCCAGGCTTCTCGGACCCCTTACACACCAGAGTAGGTCTTCAAAGGGAGGGCAAGACATGCAGACGTTTACAGAGCGTCTGGTGACACGGGCCCAGCAAGGACTCATGTTTGGTCAATGGGACTTTTTTGAGATAAGGAAAGTGTAGCCTGGGGAGACCGTGTGAGCTCTCTGCGGCGACACAGGCAGGGCTCCTCCCAGAAGCCTGTCCGCAATACTAAGCTCATGGCATGGTTTCTGCACAGCAGCCCTCCAACGACGTGCAGAGAGAGGCTCATGCAGGTAGGGACACAGCTGGAAGGGACTGAGGGCAGTTCTGAGAAAAGCTGAAAGGAAAAACGTGGGGAGCAAACACCCGTGACCACGATTCCAAGGGTCTTTTCTTTCTGCTCTGCTCTTTATAGCGAGTGGGAACCAGGACAAGATTCTGTTAGAGGCACTTCGTCTCAGTGGCTTCTTCCTTCTCTCTAAGTCACAATCCTCCGTGTGTGACTGACAGCTAATCCTCACCATAGTAACGAAAAGCAATATTCCAGCAGGAATGACCCAGAGTGCCACCTCGGCAAAGTGAGGGGAGAGAAAGCAAAGGCCATGTCAACTGGGAATGGAAGGGGGAACGCCCTGACCTCACTCCTGCCTGGCAAGGTGGGAGAATGGAGATGGGCGAGGGGGACGGAGGAAGAGAGGCCGGCCAGCCAGGCAGCCCGCCAGGTTTGTGGACCTCCTGGGTGAAGCAGCAAGAGCAGGGCAGACCTCAGGAAGCCCACGGAGGGCGAGGAAGGAGAGCTCAGCCACACAGGCTGACTTACCTGACCCATGACGTCCTCATCGTATGACAGCGTCAGGCCCAGGTCAGCGATGTCCCCGTCATAACGCTAGTACAACAGAAAAGGGAAAAGTGTGGGGACCCAGGAGGGCCATCTCCTTGAAGACTCACACTCCTGTCCTACGAGGCCTGCTTGGGGAGTAATGGCTGTGGCTGCCGTGCAGCTTGACGCACAGGAAAAGGCCCCTCATCACCTCGAGGAAGGAGGCCGGGAGCATCAGGCCTGAGCGGCAGTGCCCCGAGGAAGCCACGCGGGGGCCTCTTTCCACAGCAGGACCTCTCATTCCACCACACACTCTGCTGGGCTTCCTTCCTCTCTGAGCTCACACCAGCGCTCAGCACAGCCCTCCCGCCTTTCCCCACTGACCTTAATGGAAGTGAGGTTTTTGTAGAACTCGGAGTCCAGCGACGGCAGTTCATCCACGGAGCTGTAGAAGACGCTGTGGTGGTGCCCGAGCAGCTGGCTCAGGAAGAAGGATGCGAAGGGCACGTCCACCACAATTCCCTGGGTGAGGGGACAGACAGAAGCTTGCCACCCATCCAGCCAGGATCCCGGGTCAGTGACCGCCATCAGAGGCCGCTCAGGCTGCCCGCCCCACCCCCGAGGGTGCCAAGGGCATTTCCAGGCACTTCCTAAAGTTTCAACCTAGAGAACAACACCTCCCCAGCACTTAACAATAGAGTGTCTCCTGGGGACATTACAGCACAGCGGTTAAGAGCATAGGCTTTGGAGCTGCACCGCTCAGGGATCAAATCCATGGGGCCTCAGCTTTTCCATCTGTAAATGGGGAACAGCACAGCCTGTCAGTTGTATATAAAGGAGCACAGTGTGGAGTAGCATGGCGGACAGGCTCTTACCTGGAGGCAGGATGGGGGAAACTTCCTGGAGGACAAAACATCTAAACTAGACCTAAGGAGCAAAGGCCTTCAGTGCAAGGCCCACAGGCAAGCTCCAGGGACAACACATCCGTGTGAGAGGGAAGGGAGGTGAGCAGCGAGGCCAGAGAGGCAGGCAGGGCCAGGTCAGGAAGGGCCGCAGAAGCCCAGGAGTCTAGATTCCACTGTGAGGGCAGCAGGGAGCGCTGGGAAGGCTCTAAGCAGGAAAGTGTCACATCGGTACTGTATGTGGGGAATGAACCAGAGGAGGCAGGCAGGAAGCCACTGCCTAATGCCAGGGAGAACTGCCGGCAGACTGGATTAGGGCAGGGGCTGAAGGATGGACAGTGGTGTGTCACACTCAGCAAGGGCCTGTCACGGAGGATCGGGGGACAGGGGGGTTACACGAGTCCATGAGTGCTGCTCCTCATACGGGGCCCACTATGTCCTAACTTCTTCCATCCATACTATTATTGTTGGGGACAGAGGAGACAAATGGGGCCCAGGAAACGGGAGGGCATTCAAAAAGCCAGGAGATCATGCTTTCCAGCGGGCCCAGACGCCTCTGGGTCTCATCACAGCTGAGTGCTTCAAGGGAAAACACAGCACATGCCTAGGTAGGTCCTCATGAGATTTTTTAAATGGGAATCAATTGAGAAGTCTCCATTTTGCAGATGTGAAAACAAGCAAAGAAAATGAGCCCAGGCTACCCAGCCAGTCCCGAGCAGGAGGACTGAAGGGTGTCTGGGCAGGGACTCAGACGGGGCTCCTGACTCCTGCGGCCAGGGACTGAGGCCGTGGACAGAGGCGGCCCACAGAGAGAATGATGGGTTACGTGGAGTCAGAGGATGTTGGCCCCACAGGGCCTCCTTCCCTCAACTTGCCCCAACTCTTCGCCTTTGGAAGGCATCCTGGCTCCTCTCAGGTCTGTGATGGCCTGTGAGAGGAGAGCTGCTCAGGTGCTTCATTCACTTCCTGGCTACCTGGGCCCGAGGGAGGTCCCCGGCTGCTCTTGAGCCTACTGTGACTGGGCTCCAGAGCTCCTGCTGCAGCTGTCCTTCCTTCCCGAGGAGCCGGACTTTCAGGGTATGGGGGGAGGGTCAAGTGCCACCAGGAGGGCGTTCTACCAGCTCAGCCCAGTGGAGAGGGACTGGAGCTACGTGGGCCTCACCGGAGCCTGCAGAAATCCACCTGGCCCTGACCCCACAGAGACTGAGAAGGGGAAGTTCAGACACCTTTCTTCTTAACAACAGTGAGGATGGCACTCCACTTCCCCCCTGAGCAGGTCCAGGCACCACTGGACGTGTTCCCCTATATTACCTCATTACCATCTGCAGTAACCAAATGACGTATTATCCCCACTTGACTGATGAGAACCTAAAGAAGGGACCTAAAGAAGGAAAGCGACTTCCACGCATAGTCACGTAGCTAGCCAGGGAGGACCAGTCTGGGTCAGTTGCTACGGCCTATGTCCAACCTTCATGTTCTAGTCTGCAGGCATCTCCCAGGCACCTCTGGCTCACTTCCAAGCACTTAGATAACAAAGGATTTTAAAACAACTGCAACTACTACCAAACCCCACAGAACGCCGCCCTCATACCACCTGGACTCCACTTGGAGATCTGGCTCTGGCACATTACCCCTCACCCCTCAGGAAAGCAGAAGGCTGGTTTGGGGCTCAGGCTGGCCTGCGGTCAAATTTGGATTCTACCCACTGAACTAGCAATGGGACTCCGGGTCCCATCATGACTTCTGGAAGCCTCAGTTCCCGCATCCTGACATACACAGCACAGCAGCAGCACCCCAGGATGACTGAGAGGATTAAATGAAACAGCACACGGACAGCACCGCGTGTTTTGTACAGTAATCTTGCTTCCTGTACCTCTTTCCGTGACTTGATCCTAGTAATAGTAGTTCACATGACTGGGCCTGATCGCGTACATGCATACGAAGCCCAGCGGTATTTCTCACATCTTATTTTCCATGCCAGTTCAAGGCTCTGGAACTCGCCTACCTCATATACAGCTTTCCCCAGCATCTTGCCCACAAACTCGAAGAGCTGCAGGTAATTCTCATGAATGTAAGATGTGGGCGAAGGGTAGAGCCTCTCATCCCCACTGGTTGTCTGCAAGGCAAAAAGACGGAGAGGTGGAGGTTAAAAGCCCTGTAATGAGCAAGCCCAGTCTGTCACCTTTCATTTGTCACCCCAAATCTGGCTACTGTCAGGCCCGCTCACGCTCCCCTTAAATACCTTGAACAGGTTGAGTGCTGGGTCAAATACCCTCTTGATGATCTCTTCCAAGAACTCCTTGAAAACACCGTCCTGATCAATTCCTGCCTCGTCCACCCCGAGGTCATTGACGAACTTCACACGGATCACGCCTTTCATGGCATGCTGGGAAAGCTGCCGCAGCTGCTCGTAGCCATCCTGCCAAGGGCAGAGTTACAGCCCATTAGGAACTCAAGGCCTTCTGCATAACTCAGAGCTCCCCTCAAGGCCCCTTCTCTCGTGAGCAGCTTTCCCAGTGTAAGAAACGTGCAAGTCAGGACGCATGGGTACATGAGAAGAGTCGTTCTCACCCGCTTCAAACGAGAGCCTGTTAAAAGGGAAATTCCTTTTGGGGGACGTGACTTTACCACTGTGTGGCAAGGGGGGGCTTCCCTCAAGAGGAAGCAGGGCAGCGAGACAGGCAATTAGATAAGATGAGTCAGACAAGCTCTTGGCCATCAGACAAAGGACAGAAGAAACCAAGACAAGATCGCACCTCTATTTTAATGCTAAGCGTATCTTTCAGCTTAGGTAAAAATCAATCGATCAATCAATCAATCAATCAATCAATCTTAGAGTGCTAGAAAATGAAAAATAAAAATACTCTCCACCCTCAATTCGTGGTATCTTTCCCCAGAACCTGAAAGGCGTTGTGAGTCATGCTGAACAATTTAAATTATATCCTGCAGGCAATGGGGAGCCACAGAAGACTTTAGGCAAGGAGCAACATGGCTGGCTTTCTGCTGGCAGCAGAGCAGACGGATGGCAGGGGACGGGGCAGAAAGCAGGAAGACGGGGCGCAGGAGTGATGCTGGGCCTGGACGAGGGCAGGAGCAGACAGAAGAAGCCTCAGCATGCTTCTGGCTCACATTCAGCTCCCTTAAGACGTGCAGCCGGTCAGCACGTCTCCCCTACCCAGAGCTCTCGGACACAACTTCTGAGTTCTCCCGCTAATCGTCCTCCGTAGTTTGCCTCTTGATTCTAATCTGGTGAGGTCTTCCTGGCTCCCGATTCTGTCTGTCATCTAAAGTATTTCTGGCATGTGGACACTGATAAGCAAGCTGCTAAGGTTTTTATTTCAGTGACTGTAAAACAGTGCAGAACAGGACAGGTCCCAGGCAGGAGGCCTTTGGGCTGCCACGATGCCCATTCGGCAGGGTGAAACCTACGTCTTTAGATACTGTCACATAACATCCTGCTGAAGCCACCCCACATCTGCCCCTCAGTCACAACTGCGGTGCTCTCAGATGTTTCGCTGACAGACACCATCTCCGTCGCATCCACCCATTTGCCACTCTGGCCCCTTGTCACAGAGCAAATGAGGCCAGTCTGGTAAGACCTGTTTTGGGAACCCTTGCTGCCCTGCTGTCACTCACATTTCCCTTGTGATCCAAAAAACTGTCTATGGTGGTTCCCAATCTTATTCAGAGTTAGGCTCTAGAGTTAGAGAGCATGGAAAAACGACATGTGCAGTCCAGTTAGTCAGCTGAAGGAACAGGAACTCCATTGTGAGAGCACAATCCTGAAAAGTGCTTTTATGCACATGAAGTTTGAGAATCCTTTCGTTGAAAACAAGGGAGAAACAGGAAGTCACCATGCAGCTGCTGTAGCATTTAAACCATTCTGCCTAAATTGAAGATAATTATCTTGGCACTGACTCGGGGGCCAGTGGAGAATACAAACGTGTTCCCGCTTGCCTGCAGGATTTCCTCCATGCTGCTTTAACAGGAGGCCTTCTGAATCGTAACCCATCAGCAAAGTGTTTGGGTTTCGCAGATTCCGTGAGAAGGTGTATGTGAAAGCACTTAGCACACAGCAGGCGCCCAGGAAAGTGTGTTGGACTCAAATCTCAACTTGGCTTCATCAGCCCCACATCAGCCTCTTCCTTGAAAAGTTGTAGAGACGTTGCCGCTGCCTCCTCTGGCATATTTCCTGTTGCGCTCTCCCCCCACCCCCACGGCACTCTGGACACTGGTGTCGTTACCGGAGGATTAGCTCTGTGCCCCTTACGAGGGTGAGCGGGAGGAGGGCACGCCTCTTCTCCACTGCATGGCAACGAGCAGACGCAGAACGCTGACCCAGGGACAGGAGAGCTGGCTTTGTTTCCAATGACTTCAAGACCCGATATCCAAGTGACCTGACTGAGGAGCTGAATTTGTTTGGCCTCAGGTCTGCCACTGACAGGGTGAGGGGCAAGGGTTAGGCAAGGGTGCGTGTAAGGTTCCTTCCAGTCCTGAAATGCCCGAGTTCCAGCCCCAGGTCACACCCTGTGAGGGCAAGTCCTCCTGCAGGAGAACACCCGGTCACCTGATACAGAAGCACTGCCTTCATTCAATACATGCTATTAAAAAGGAAACAGGAAAAAGAGCGTTGGATATCTAAGTCTAATATCAACTTTTTGATGCCCCCTTGTGTCCAAATCAAGCAAAGGCCACTGGACTCCCATGTTTTAATCAAACCACCAGATCATAACAACACTATGGTAACGGAATAAATGACCCTCTCCCTCTAATTCAATAGGGACACCAGTGATCAATTTCACAATGAGACATTTCTAGTGGGACGTAAAGAGGAAACAGACTTTGCCTAAAACTTAAGACAGATATCCCTCCTTTGACGTCCCTGAGCGATGTGTTTAAAACAGCTGGCTCGGGCAGCCAGGATGCCACGTGACTTTCCCATAAGCAACGACACTTGGGGAGGGAGTCGGCTGGGGACTCCATCCCTCTCAGGAGACAGCGGAGTCCCTGCCACCCCAGACTTCCTGTGAGTGTTGGTCACATCAGAGGGGGAGGATGGGTGGTGGGACGGAGGAATTTAAGAGACAAGAGAGGTGCAGCTGGGGAAAGTGCTGGAGAAGCGAGTATGGACAACACGACGGGGCTTTTTCCGCTTCGAGTCAAAGTGAAAGTCCCCAACCAGTGACCCATAGGTTGAATTTGGTGGGAAGACAGCAGTTACCTGACCTTCCAGGTACTTTACAAAATATCATTAGTTCCCAACATCAAAAGATCTGGGGAATTCACACAAAACCCTGAATGTAGCCTTCTCTTAAAAAAACGAGAGAATCCTGGAGCCCAAACCTCCGCTGAGTGCTTTGAGGGAGCACGTGTTCTCCACCTGCCCACTCTCTACTGCTCCCCGACACGAAAGCTCGATGTCAGTTGTCATGTACCGACTCACTTGTGGGGCTCTTTCTCTTAAGGAGATCACCTAGACTGAGGGCTGTGTTTGCAAAGCAGAGGAGAGCAGTGGAAGTGAGGGACATTTCTATCTGTTCAGTGTGTACACAAGGTGCCCCTGCGCTGCAGCCCTCTCAGCCAGCTTTCCTCACTCCCATGCCCTGCAAGGTCCCTGTGGGCACTTACGAGGCTTGTCCCTGCTTTTACCAATGTCAAAAAATATCATCATCTACCGCATGCTGCCTTTCCCGGCAGACCTCAGCGTCCATCACCAGCGGTCAGGGAAACTAAACGAGGGCTCCGGGAAGGAGTGTGAACGCCGCCAGGGAGAAACGTCAGCATGTAGGGAGGAAGCGCTGCAGCCACTGCTGTCTGCTGGTGGCTGGCTCTGTGGCCATGGCCTGTCCTGGGATGCCATGACTGCCCTGCGCGGCACGACCTACTAGGAAGGAACTGTGGCTGGAGCGTGATAACACGTCTGACGCGCAAGCGCGGGCAAATCAGTCAGGCCAAGGGTCTCCTGGGAATGGGTCCCTGGGGCTCAGTCACCAATCCCACCGCTGGCAGGACCTGCACATGCAGGCAGGCTGTGCACAGCACAACCGTGGGGGGGCGGGCCACGCACAGGCAGACATCGCAGGTACAGACACTTACGATGACAATGTCCAGCAGACAGCACTCAGGGTCTTGTTCCCACAAAATCAATGTCTACTGACATATGGAGGCAAAGTGTTCTGAGGACAGGCACTTATTTCGAACTCGCATGAAGTCGCCACACCGTGATAACCTGGGACACTGGCTTTGTTTGGCTAAGGTGGGCCACTTCCTTTTTATCTCCTAAGCTTCTGACTGCAAAGAACTGCCAGCTCTGTGACAAATGCCTTTCCCAGTAGGGCTCTGTGACACCTACATTCCAGCCTCCACAGTCACAGCTGGGCGTCTGGGCAAAGTGCCTGCCGGGAGATGTCTGCACGTGGCACTTCCTGTCCTCATTTCAAAGAGGCACGAAGTGTCTGATGCTCTAGCCCAGGGACCCTCGTGGAGCACCGCAGGTCTGAGGCACTGAGGACACATTTAATCAGGCAGCTCAGACCAGGAAACGAGACAAGTGGCCGCTCTCCTGCTCCCACAGCCTGGATGTCAGTGCCAGTAGGTCAAGGAGTGACAAGAAGAGTTCAGAGGCAACAGGTCATCCACTAAAACCCCACATTTCCCAGAGCACATTTCTTTGGGCTCTCTCACCTCCAGCATCCGGGAGCGGCGGATAGTAATGTGAGTGACGTGCGGGGAGGCGGAGCTGGTTTCCACGAGCCCCAGTTTCTCCTTCTCCTTGGTAACCATGTTTCGGAACAGGAGAACTCTCTGAAATGAGCAAAGGTGAGACCAAAACAGGGTCAACAACGGATGATTCCCTCAAACACACTGTACGAAAGGAACGAAATTTACGTCACATGAACTGCAACCAGAATGGGACACTTCGATACGTGCTGCAGGTTAGAAGAGACTTGGGGGACAGTAAACATTCCCCCAAACACTCTTGGGAATTAAAAATATAACCGAATACATGCCAAAGAATAAAGGTTCCAGAACGAGTCGTCTGGCTGCAGCTAGAGGCCAGCAAAGAACAGCCTAGGAGCAATCAGTCAATAATGCACCATGAAAACCTGGTGGCAAGACAAGTTTACAGAGGCGGCTTTACACAGCCGCGCCTGTTTTACAGGAAATCAATATTATAAATTTAAAAAACAGAAACATTTCTAGGGCAATCTTTTTCACTGTCAGAAATTTTTGAAATGATCCTACAGAATAAAGGTTCCTGACCTTTTATCTGCCTCCTGTGTGCCCTCCAGCACACCGTGGTCCCACTGGTAATATTTCTCAATTACTGTTTGAAAAGAACCTTCTCTCTCCTTTCTCAAGATTCTGATAAGCTCCTTTAGGCAAGCACTGACCCTTTCCCCCATGCTGGGTTTGAGCCTCACGGCTCTAATAAGTGCACTCAAATAACGTCAGCTGAATGAATACATAAATCCAACCACAGCAGTTTTTCTTTTTTTTAAAAAAAATGGGAATCCCCTCAAAAGTCAAGAGCTTTGTTAAACACAAATAAGAACAGTAACAAGAACAACAGTAATACTAAGGATTAACTATGTACAAAGAGAGAGTGCATTTCATTGGATCATCTGTGTTAACTTATGAAGGAAACATGCTTACAACAGAAAAAGCAACTGCCAACAGCTCCCTAAGGAGAGATGTGTTTGGTGTAAGGGCTACTTTCATCAAAGCAGCTCGATGTGGCTGGTTCATGAGTCTAGAAATAGGGCTGAAGTGCTCTGCAAAGCGCTTGGGGCTCCAGGGCCATGTGGACAGGACAGCGCAGAGGACGAGAGCGGAGGAAGAGAGAGGAGGCAGGCGACGTGGGAGGAGCGCACTCCCGCCTCTCCCTTCTATGGCGGGGGAACTGGAGGCAGTCAGAACAGGTATTTACCTTGTGTGGGGCCATGTAGCATGACGGTTTCCGGGGACCCCACATCGTTAGCATGACCAGCTGAACAGGGGGTGTCTTTTTATGGAACGTGAAGCAGAAGATGAGCTTCACATCCGGGTTCACCCAGTATGGGGCAGAGAGAGCATACACAAAAGCAGAGCTGCAGAGGTGCCCATGAGTATGTGCCCGTGTTTCCCCGAAAATAAGACTGGGTCTTATATTAATTTTCGCTCCAAAAGATGCATTAGGGCGTACTTTCAGGGGATGTCTTAGTTTTTCATGTACAACAATCTATGTTTATTCAAATAGTCATGTCATCTTCTTCTGGAACATCATCATCACGTACTAAATGCATCCATCTGGCTGATGATCTTAACTGGGGCTTATTTTCGGAATAGGTCTTATTTTTGGGGAAACACGGTAGCCTCGCAGGAATCAAGGAAAGACTGGATGGGGCTCTGGATTTCCAGGGTGCGTGGAAGGTGGTTAACTTAACCAGCTCTCAAGGGGCGGTAAGACCTCAGCAACAGCAGACGACATCTGGTTAAGGATCATTATCCCCATTTTGCAGATACAGAAAAGGACTCACCCAAGGTCACACAGCGGGTGGGCAGACTCAAACCCACAGCCCACGCACAGAACACCACACCACACAGCTGCTGCCCAGCCCACATGGCACTAAGCCTTCTAGGCCAAAACGAGAGAGAGAAGCTATAAGTCCCAATTGGGAGATGAATGTGTACAAGCGAAACGTAAGAAGAGTGCAGAGGAAGCAGTGTTGTGTGCGTGAACTCGGCAGAGTTGGGGCTTTGAAAAGTGTTAAGGAAAACGAGAAAGGCACCCGCTTGAGTGAGATCAAGAACAAGGGAGAGAGTCAGCCTTTAGGGACCGAGAGCAGAGTGGTAACAGGGAAGGAAGCAGGACTGGGGAGACCCTTTACCCTCCAGCACGAATGAATCATGGCAGAAGGTGGCACGCCCCCCGTGAAGCGCAGCCCGAGACAGGCGACAAGTGTGCCCTTGTGGCTCTAACGCATCAGACCTCAGACACCCTCCCCGACCTCCTGGTGCCATCACAGGGAGCAGGACGGGCCAGGAGACGAGGAAGGGCCCTATTTTCCCAAGGGAGGGACCAGAAAGATTTTATGAGCCAAGGACAGAAAGCCTTGATGGCAATCTTAAGCAAAAGGAAAAAATGGTGAGGGTTAGAATACACTCTGGACTCACAAATCATGCAAACTACTCTCCAGAGGTTCCCACTTTCCCATTCACAGTACCCCTAAAGGCTCAGCAGTATTTTCACGGCACTCCTTGGTCAAAAGCAATACTTAACAGTTCCATTTACTTGGTAGTTAGTTCCTAACAACGTAATAAGTATTTATGTGCTAAGAACGTAATAATCGTATTGTAAAAAAAATACATTGAAAAAAAGATTTTTAAATTTCATTTTTTAAAACCCAGCTTAGAAAATATGACATCATAAAAAAAAAAAAAAGCTGAAACTGTGAACCCTAGCTAGTAGTACTTTCATAACAGCATCCAACAGATTTCACTGTGTTCCCCTCAAAAACTCAAAATATCCCAAGGCACCCCAGCACACCGTTTGTGAGCTATGGATACACGGAGAGGAGATTCCAGACTATCACGATACGGGAATGCTACGGTCCAGGCTGAACTCATGGACACACAGGTCCAGGACGTGGCGCTGTGCTTTAAGTCAGACTCCACCAAACTGGACTAGACCCAAGGGACGAAGGGCTGGAAACCACCTCAATGAGGAATAGTTGGAGAAGGGAAGGTTGCTACCCTTAGAAACAGACTCAGAAGGCAAACGAGAGATGTCTGCAAATTTCAGATTAGAGATTCCATCTTCAGTGGCCAAAGGGCAGAAGTTACAGAGAAGTATAATAAATCAGCTTACGCCGAGCCAGAATTTCCATCATTGGGAAGAGTAAAGCAACGGAATGGCCTGTTTTGCAAAGCTGCGTGTTCTCTATCTGAGGCAAGGTCAGGGAGACAGCTGAAGGGGCTCCCTCAAGGAGGGCACGTGTGATGAAGTCATCTCCACGAGGCCCCTCATTTCTGAGCGGCTCTGCTGTCAAGTATAATAAGAATTTAAACAGCCATATCCATTTGCGAATCACTGCTGGAGGGTATAGAATGGCAATTTTAAGTATTAACGTCAAGGTCGAAACAAGATCAGAGAGCAGTGAGGGGGAGCAAGATCTCTGAAAAGTGAGATTTAATTTACAAACATGTGACTTACGCTTTTCTAGAAATGTCTATTTTGTCAAAAGACAAAAAGAAAGGAAAGGGCACATGTAGACCTATAAGAGCGTCTTCCCAAGGAGCACAGAATGGCCCCGGTACCGTGCTACAAACAGGGACGTGAGCTGTCTCTCATGTCCCTTGGATCTGTGACATAACGCCCTGCTGGTTTGCTCCCTCTGATGACTCCTTCTCTTCTTGCGCTGGCCCGTCAAGGGCCAGGTCCTGCAGGGTTCTGGCCTCGGTGCCCTGATCTTCTGACTCCGTCTGGTTCCCGGAGCACCTCATCCATGGCCATAAATGCAGTTAGGAGATTTAGGTCCCGTCTCCAGGACAGGCCTCTCTCCTGAGCCCCACAGCCACGCAGCCAATGGCCCCGAGGAGTTGCGGGCACCTCCCATGCTGGCTACTCAAAGCTGACCTCGCCAGCACTTCCCAGACCTGCTCTGGCCCTGCTCCTATGTCAGGGAATGGCTCTCCCAGGCACCTGGGCACCCAAGCCAGAAACATGAGCATCATCTGAATTCCTCCGAGTGTCATCTTTCTCCAAGGCCTGTTAGTGCCATCTCCTTAAAAGTCTCTTGACCTTATCATCTTTCTGCTTCCTTGACCCCACCCGAGACCAGGCCGGATGGCTGTGACACCTCTGCCTCTAGCCACTGCCCCACACTACAGCCAGAAGAACTTTCTCGAGTAGAGCTCTGACCAGGTGCCTCCAAAGCTGAAAGCTCTCCACTGGCTTTGGACAACATGCAAGGTCCTACCGTTGGTTGACAAGGTCCTTGCTGTTTCAACTCCTAAAACCTCCTCAGCTTCTTGACGTCTGCCTTCTAGTCTCTCCAGCCAAACGATACATCTAGCTCTCCAGTAGTACCCACTGCGATCTCTCACCCGAGGCCCTTAAACATGGCCCACTTTTGCCTACGCTCCTGGCCCCCTTCCCTGGGCTCCTATAGCTTCCACCCCTGTAGCATACATACACCCCGCTCTGTCAGAACTGCCCATTCATATTGTCTTCAATCTCTGTACCCCAACGCTTAGCTTACTACCCAACACAGGTAAGAGCCAATCACTGTTTGCATTGGCTGAATGAATGATCTCATGTCTTCATTTCCAATTGCTAGGACAGGGATGGAAAGTCAGGAACCACGTGGGGGAACAGAGACACACACACAAGGAGCCCAGCTCTGAGTGCGACTCACGTTTTTGTGAGGAATGACATGAGGGATGTACTGCAGGCTCAGCTGTGCCCGTTTTCTGTCCTTGTCCAGTTCCTGGAACAGCACACTAGGTTTGAGATCCCTTAAAAAAAAAGGACATGGGTTTGGGATAATGAAAACAAGAACACTACTGTCTAGTGCAGGGTTGGCAAACGATAGCCTGAGGGTCAAATCGTGCCTGCTGACTGTTTTTGTAAAGTTTCAATGGCCCACAACCACACTAAGTCATTACAAAGTGTCTCTGCTTTCACGCTACAACGGCAGAATCAAGTAGTTGCAACAGAGATCGTCCAGTCTGCAAAGCCTAAAATGTTTACCGTCTGGCCCATTACAGAGAAAGTCTGCCAGTCCCTACGCTAGTGCCATCACTTCAAGAGTTACATTAGAGTTGACATGTCACTGATAACAGAATTTGAACATGACCTTACGTTCAGTTGTTGCCGGACGATCCCCCCGACCCTATCTCTCAAAAAGACCTAGCTGTAGTTGTCATCCTAATTCTGCTGGTAGAAAACTGCCATTTATGTGTCATCATCTGTTCAGTACAGGTGCAAACTCTTCTTCCTGGCCTGGCCCAGAAACATTTGCTAAGTGTGACCTGGCTTTGTTGCCATGAGCTCTAAGCATCTTCCCGGTACGCCTATCTTAACAGGAGCGACTTAACAGGACACGTCCTGTCCTGACAGGGGCTTCGTGAACAGCAGCTTTCCTCAGGGGGATGAAAGGGGAGGAGGAAGGAGAGGGACGAACTCCTGTCCGCCGAGCACTCGGGCACCCCTGCTCCCAAAATGCCTTCCCAGCCCTGTGCTCACTTCCGCAGCCAGTGGTCCTCAGGGGCAAAGCGCCGCCGGCAGTCCCGCTCATACAGCACCATCAGCCACCCATGGACAGACTGGAACAGCTCCAGAGTCTCGCCCTTGGCATTCTCTGTGGGGTAAACACCGGAGAGTCACACGCATGGAGCTGACTAGAACTGGAGGAGAGCTCTTGTCTCTTCCCATCATCATCAAGTCCCAACAAGGTCTTCATGTCCCTCACTCTGAAGTTTACATGGAACCAACAGGACCGAAAGGCACCCTGGGTATGTTCTAAGTGTCTGTAGGAACTGAGAATCCCTCAGACACAGCCCCTCACGCTGCCTCCCCCTAGTACCTTATTTAAGGACCTTTAGATTCTAAGAAACTTGGTACTGA
This sequence comes from Rhinolophus hipposideros, assembly GCF_964194185.1. NCBI lineage: Eukaryota > Metazoa > Chordata > Mammalia > Chiroptera > Rhinolophidae > Rhinolophus > Rhinolophus hipposideros. Next base: position 13,742,809 of record NC_138070.1, read on the forward strand.
ATCCACAACTGGAAACACTTCAGGGGGTGGCCTCTAATCTGAAGTGTGACCTGGCCCAGGCTTTATCTTCATGGAAATCAGCTCAAAGAATCAAAAGGAGATTCAGGGAGAAAGTAATCATCATGAATAACCTTTGACACATACATGTACAACTTGAAAAACACATGGGAGGACAAGACTTCTTTAAACATACCCCTAACTTAAAGAGGTCACAGATAGAAACTGAAGAAATAAAACTTCTACTTATGTGAAGAAATGTGCGTGTTCGGTGAATGCTGCCAGACAATAAGGCTAAGAATGAGTTGAGGGGATAGACCCTGGCTCCCCTGCTTGCAACATCAGTTGAACGATGGCTGCCATCTTTACCTTACCTACAATTCCATCCCAGATCATCTTAAACACGAAGGAATTCAGGAAAGAGGAGATGGTGACCAGCTCTTCCAGTTTGAATGAAATCTGTTCTTCATAAACTTCAATGTCATCAAGGATCCTAAATCAGACAGAAAATTGTACACAATTTCCCGATGAGAAAAGGGAAAGAAAGCGAGATCTGCACCTCTTACTAGACAAAATAAGGTTAAGGATAAGTGATATCTTTTAGATACTTACTGGAAAAGTTACAGATAAAATGCTATCATGTCTAGGATTTGCTTCAAAGAGATGAGTGCAGGTAGGGGGTTTAGATGAAGCAAGACTGGCTATGAGTTGATAACTGCTGAAGCTGGTGATGGGCATATTAGAGCTCATTATGCTGTATTCTCTCTACTTTCTATTGATTTGAAATTGTCCATAGTAAAAAGTAAAAAAATACAATTAAGGAAAGACCAGTAAGCGCTACTCTCCATTTTTCTCATTCATACGGATTTGTGACACTTTAGTTCATGCCTGAATCATGCCTGAGTATCAAGGGATCTTGACTGGCACTCTGCGTCTGCATCTACAACAGATACTAGTGGCACTTAGTAGGTGCTCGGCAAGTATTTATGAGTGAATGAATAATGTCTGGAAGAATATATGAATAAATGAACCATGTAAAATACGTCTGTACCTGAAAATCTCCTAAAAATGCTCCATTCACTTTAGAATATGACTCACTCTTGGGTTACCCTTGACCCAGAAATTCAGGGTCACACCCCTGCTCTTTCTTCTAACTGCTCACTGAGCTCTTCCCTCTGTGATTCTTACCCAATCTGCCACCTACATGTCCCCGATCTCCTCCTAACAATGTCGTCTGGCCTAAACATAACTGCCTGAGGTCCACTCTAATAATTCTTTACTGACCTTTTGGGAAAAATGTAGAATTAAAAGAATATCAAATACACAAGTAGACACATAAGCTACCGTGTTTCCCCGAAAATAAGACCTATCCTGAAAATAAGCCCCAGTTATGATTGTCAGCCAGACGGACGCAATTAGTACATTATAACGATGTTCCAGAAGACGACATGACTGTATTTGAATAAATGTAGATTGTTGTACACGAAAAAAATAACACATCCCCTGAAAATAAGCCCTAATGGAGCAAAACTTAACATAAGACCCGGTCTTATTTTTGGGGAAACACGGTGGAAGAACAAATAGACTGCATGGGACTAACATTTGTTAATTGGCACTGTTCTAAGCACTTGACATTCCGTTTCTCATTTACTTCCTATCAGATTGGTAATGTTACCTCTATGCTCCTAATGAGAACACTGATGCTCAGAGAGGTTAAGCAACTCGTCCGTAACCATGATAAAAGTAAGAGCCAGCACAGACCGAGCTCTTCCTATGTGCCAGAGGCTATGCCGGGCACTTTATGTGCATTACCTCATCCAATCCTTGCCATGTAGCGAAGAGGTAGGTGCTGTTGTTGTTCCCATCGATAGACAGATGAGGAAACAGGCTGAGAGGCAGAGCCTCTTGCCTCTGGCCCAGTGTCTCAGTAAGTGGCTAAGCCAGGTTTTGTACCCTGGCTCCCTGTCTCTGGAATTTTCTAGTACGAGCTAGCACAGTGCATAAAATGGCTGAGGTGATTTGAACCCAGCTCCAGGAGAGCCCAAAGCCCACATTCAGTGGTACTGACCCTAAAAGGATTCAGCTCCCCGAAAAGGACGGGAACTAACAATTGCTGAACCCCTACTATATGCTGCCCACTTTGTAAACGTTTTCTCGTCTAATTCTTCTAATGACCCTGCCCCACAGGACCAAACGTGAGCAGTAATCACATCAGCAATTGCTTCCTGACTGATATTATAGTCTGGTCTCCACCTCTAGCGAAGGCCTTCAGGCCACAGCAGCCGACCTACGTGATGAGGTGCCGGGAGCAGTCACAGAACAGCATCAGCATGGCCAAGAGCTGCTTAGACTCTTCAGTGTCATTGTTGAGGCATTCCAAGAAGAGCTTTAACCCTCCGTGGGGCCCCAGCTCACAGATAAACGCCCACAGTTTGGGCAGCAGGTCATCAAGGTAAGTGAGACCTGGAAAAGGATAGAGAAACCCAAGCTTCAGGTGGGGGCTCCATCTCGTCCCGATTCCCCTATCTGTTGGGAAAACAAAACACTTACACCTACTAGGGAACATTAGATGTGTGTGAAAGAAGGTATAGTTACTAAGACAATCATTATCAGCATGAGGACAAGAACAACAGCTAACATTTAATGGTGCTTACTATGTGCCAGACACTATTCTGAGTACTTCGCATGCATTTTCTCCTTTCCACCTTGCGAAACCCAATGTTATCTCCATCTTAGGAAAAGGAAACTAAAGACCAGAGACGTTAAGTGGCTCAAAGTCACACAGCCAGTAAGTGTAAGAGCCAAGAATAGAACTCAGGCCTGTCTGACTCAGCATTTATGGTTTAAATCAGAGATCAGCAAATTATTTCTGGAAAGGGCTAGAGAATTGGTATTTTTAGGCTTTGTGGTCCAATCTGTCACAACTACTCAATGCTACCATTGTAGCACAAAAGCAGCCATAGATAATATGTAAATGAATGGATGTGGCTTTCTTACCACAAAACTTTATTTGCAAAAGCAAGTGTTGGGCTGGATACAGGGCCGTATCCAAACCACGGGGCCGTAGTTTGTCATCCTGTACGTGAAACTATCTTGCAGGCTCACCCACATTTAGCAAAGCTTTTCTCTCATCTACTTCCATGATTCTATTTATGTTAAAAATGGGAAAGCAATGAGTGACTGTAGCAGATACTGTCCAGTACAAAAATTTAACCCTGCGCAAAGCAGAGGACATTCTGAGTCTGCTTCCTGGTGGCTACAAGGCTCAGACATACAGATTACATCACTATTTTAAGTCTATTAATGCAGCTCTTGGCTTAGAAAGCCTGGCTCTGAAGTTCCATGTGTCACTGAACATACGATACACTGTGTTCCTCAAATTATTCCTCAGAAAAGGGGGAGTCACCTTATATTTGATTCCCTATAATTCCTCTCATTTGATAGAATTACTTCATTTCGAACAAAGAACTGTTGGGGGAAGATGTATTAGCCTGGGATGGAGGCAGGATGACAGACTCAATCAAGGCTACTTAAGGATGCCGAGAGGCTGAACTGAAAAGAACTGTAAAGGGGGCAAAGAAATGTGTAACATCATTTAGTTAGCATCCCTAAAGGTTTCTGACCTCACATTTTCACGGGTGGAAGGATGTGGTTATAAAATACAGCAATTTCACAATTTAAATATGGGTTAAAAGAGAAACAAAAGGCAGTTACATTGTAGAGGTCTCAAATAAGCTCCCACGGGACGAAAGAAGAAAAGCGACTACCCTCACTCTATGAAAGGGCACTCACTGTGTGCACAGAAACACTCATTCAGGGCATCGTACTCATTCAGCCAGTTCAGTAAGGGCTGAAGCCAGAGCAGCTGAGAGAGCAATGACGATGTCACACTCTGGAGAGCTGTCAGAGGAGCGGCCCGGGGCTCCAGGACCGTCATGTACACATGAGGCACAGAAACAAGACGCTTTGTAAATTTTGAAAGTAGAAACAAACAGCAGTGTTTTAAAACTGAGTGTATTTTCTGTAATCTCATGTGTTCATAGCTAAACTGATTGGATAGGATACATACAGTTCAAGAGTAGTTTATCTTCCGTCTTAAAAGTATACACACTTTCAAGCTGGCCAACTAACTTCTTTTTGGGTTTTTTCATTGGGACAATGGGGGATGCTTACATTTGTGGTCAGCTTAAAAAGTTGGACACAGGGAAAAGCATCTCATTCAATGTGCTTCCCAAACCTTCCTGTTGGGTGCTGGGGCGCTGAGGCTTGGTATGGGCCCCTTCTCATCTCCCTCAGCACTCTCCTCAGGGAACCTGCTCTAGGCGAAGGTTTTGCACACCATCCCCCCTGATCAAGCCTCCCCAGTCTAGTCATGTGCCTGCTTGGCATCTCTGCTGCAGGTCCAGCAGGCACTTTACACTCATGACAGCCGGAACAGAACTCTCGATGCCCCACAAGCCCCGCCCCCCGCTGCTCAGCCCCAGCTCAGCAAATAGCACCACCATCCACACAGCGGCTTGGGCCAAAAATCTGGCATATCTTTGAAACGTTTAGGCCTCACTCCTCTAAATCCAATCTATTGGTGAGGCCTGTAAGACCCTACCTCTGAAACATATCTTAAATCCTCCTGCTTCCATCATGACACCAGCTCAACTGTTCTCAACCAGGAATGCTTCTGTCCCCCAGGGGCATTTGGCAATGTTTGGAGACATGTATGGCTGCCACAACTGGGGGAGAGAGGAAGGGGCTACTGGCATCTATAAGTACGGTGCCAGGGGCTACCAAACATCCTACAGTGGACAGGGCAGCTTTCACAACAAAGAACCATCTGGCCCAAAATGTCAACAGTGCTGAGGTTCAGAAACCCTGTTCTCGTCCAAGCCAACCTTGTCTCTCATTACGTTCACTGTCACAGTGCCCAATATTATGTTAAATATATTTTCCCCTTGCTTATTATTGGTCTCTCCACTACTAGAACACGATGCCCTTGGGAACATAGGCCTTGGCTGTCTTATTCACCTCTGTAGCCTCAGTGCCTGACACACATAAGTGCTCTGTGAATATGTGAAGATGAAAAAATAAGTGTGAAACAGAAAGGCAGCAGCAATTTATGATTTAAAAAAATATAAAATGCAGCACAGAAGTTCTTACTCCTCTACGTAGCACAGTTTCATGGCCTGCAGACTTCTTGTCCTCATAATTCCAATTCATACTAACAACTCCTGCACTGCAACTACACAGGCCCCGAAGCCCAATTCTCTGCTCAGAGGGGACTTTCTTCCTTGCTCAGCTAAAAAGGAAAATGTTGGGCGTACCCATGCAATGACATATGCAGACGACAAAAATGAGGTTTCTGAAGAATTTCTGACATGACAAAATGCTTATAAAGTGACCATGGAAAGGGCAGGAGAAAACTATGTATGTCAATCTAAACAGATACACGGAATACACTCAGGCGCAGGGAGTCGTGTCTGAGTTGTGGGACTAAGAGTGGTTGAAGTTTTCTTTTTTCCGCTTGTCTTTTTCAGTTTTCTACACAGTAAAAAAACACCCAGTGACTTTTTAAGGGCAAACCGTACTTCATAACGACAGTAAAAGCCAGGTCACAGGAACAAAGTAGAAGTGCTAGGATTGAGGTAAGCGTGAGCTGTTTAACTGAAGTGTAGCGACCTCAAAGAATGGCTCCAAAATACCCTCCTTCAAAACCTATTTTCCGAGTCAAGAAAGTCAGAGAAAAACCCAACTTGTTCCAAGAAAAACTGCCTGCCACGTGAGATGGAAGAAGAGGCCTCGGGACTCGAACCTGTGAGTATCTGCAGGCGGATCTGGGTCAGAGTGGTCAGCGAGGTCTGGTACAGGACACAGATGTTGCAAACCTTCTGGACCTCCGCAGAGTCCACGCGTTTACCCCCGACAGGCTTGAGGATGTTGCGCACCGACGCCGATTTCTGAAATGCACGCTTTAGGAGATCTGGCATGGAGAGAAGGAACGGTGAGCAGGAGGTCAGTCACTTGCCAAGTTCCACCCTGAGAAGGGAAGAGCACTTCAGTAAAGCTCCTAACTCAGAGCCAGAGCCAGACAGTGGGGCTGCTGCTTGGGGCCAGCCATCCCGTTGGGGTAAATTAGAAACACATGAACAATAGGTTTGCAGGTGAAACCCAAAGATGGCTTCAGAGTATCCGAAAATTTCTCAGAACAAGTCAGGCATACCCAATTCTTACCCGGGATCCTTTGTACACTTAACTTCAGAACCCAGAGGTAAAAATTCTGAGGACCGTATTAGGGAAAGAGAGGCAAAGGTGGAGAACTTGGTCGACTCCCAACTGCCTGTGCTTTTAGAAGTAGGGGTGTCAACCTCAAGTACTGATATTTGCCTTGGGGTTGTACACTAATTTTGTTTCAAACCTTTCCATTTATATCCTGCTGAAGTTACATTTGCTGAGCCCACGCACACTGACAGCCACCAGACAGAGCTTTGCAGCACACTGGGTAGCAGAGGGAAAGCCGCCCTGAACCTGGAACTCAGCCGTGGGCAGGTAACCCCACTGAATTATGTGTTAGCAGCAGTTCTTCAACTTTTATCAGAACGGGCGACAAGAAACCTTTCCAATGCGGACACTGCTAAGGTGCTAGTCTGGCCAGTGAGCCAGCGTCCCCGTTATCAGGAGCCCCACATGGGAGGTTTCTTTTACGATTACGAAGTCAGAAAAGCTCTACTTCATCTAAGAAACAGGTCTTCTTCCTGTTTATGAAAAGCAAGAAAGAGAGGCGGACGGATGGCTCAGTTGGTTAGAGCGCGAGTTCTCAACAACAAGGTTGCTGGTTCAACAAGGCTGAACATGGCAACTGGACTTGGAGCTGAGCTGCGCCCTCCACAGCTAGATTGAAGGACAACGACTTGGAGCTGATGGGCCCTGGAGAAAAACACTGTGCCCCAATATTCCCCAATAAAATTTACAAAAAGAAAAGTAAGAAAGAGTCCCAAACCCCTTTTAATTTTGGCTACTAGAAATTCAGAGCCAAAGGGAAGTTCAGAAGTGACTACAGCGGCTATCATGGACATTCTCTATACACGACCTTGATTTTGTTCATCTACTTCTTTTTCCCATATCCTTCTTTTCTATTCCTAAGGATTTTCTGTCACTGTTTTGTTAAGTGTAAACTTGATCCAAGTGGTCTCAAAATGTTTGTGGGAGAAGTTAGAGCATCACACGAACAGAGGGGGCAGGCACTCAGGAACACAGAGGAGCTGCACTCCAGCTCAGCAGCAGAGCCACGGGCCAGGCCTGCCCCAGCCACTCACTTTTCATGGGAAGCACGTTCTGTGGGGATGCCGGCTGCACGTGGGCCGGCTCCTGGTTCTCCAGCAGCTTCTTGCTCAGGATGTCACTGAAGAAGATCCGGATGAGAGGCACCCCCCACAGGAACTGCAGCTGTTTGGTGATCAAGGGCATTGACTCGTTAAGGCTAGGAGAGAGCAGAAGACCAGGCATGTCAGTTCCACCTGACGGACGGCTAGGGACAGCCCATCTGGCTCCCTCAGGGGCCTTCCACTCAACATAGTAAATAATAATGACAATAATAGGGATCCACAAATTGCTGCTGAGTCCTGGATGTGTAAGGCACTGTCCCTCTACCCAGACGTCCTGTACTACCAATAGCATTACTGCTCTTCCTGGGTCCCCGGGAGATGACATGTCAGTCATCTCCCAGACACCCTCTATCAGCTCATCATCCTAACTCCATCCTGTCTACCACTCAGTTGACAGAAGCCATCTCATGCCCAAGGTGTTGCCCTCCTCTTCACTGCCAGCCTGCAGGCCTGGCCCACGAATCTCGTTGATTCACCAGCCTCCTGAGTCTCCCTGCCTTCAAGCGCTCCTTTCTCTACTCCACGCCACACCCCCAGTATCAGAATCACACCCTGAAATCCGCCTTCATCACCTCGCTACTCGAGACCCTGTAATGGCTCCCACAGTCTTCTAGCATCAATCACAGTGCTAAGAGCCATCACCCCCTGGACATGGGCCAAGGCTGTGGCGGGCTCTGCCATTGCATTCCGTCCTTTGAGACAACCCCGGTCAGAGGGACTGTGAGAATTCTCTCCATGTTTCAGACGAGGAGAGCAAGGTGAAGCAAGGTCCGAGAAGAGGAGTGATGAGACCAGCCAATTCACCAAGCTATTCGGCCCCATCATCTTCCCACGACATCCCTCTGGACTCCCCCCGCCCCCTAACATACCTGCTCTGTCCTCCTCAGGCCGGGACAGGGCCTCAGCGGGCAACCTGCCTGTCTTTTTAACTGGATGTCACTCAGGTACAAGGTAAAGGGAGAAAATTAGGGATTTCCTTCCCTGACTCTCACTTTTCTGCCTCAAGGGTACCTGCCAAGGACCGCGGCCTCAGGCAGATATCTGAACGGGAAAAGAGCTGGGCGTCACAGCTGCCTGAGCTCCAGAGGGCTGCATCATCTCAGCCCAGGGTACATGTCTTTAAATTTGTCGTGCCATTTTACTTACTGTCTATCTTTTAGGCTAGTGTTCGCTTTTGAAAAATTTTGAGTTCTTAATTTAAAAATTTTAAGTTTATATCCCACCTCTTGAAAAGGATCTGGTCCTTTTCTGGTCCCTAGAATCATATTTTATTACCTCCAACATGTGGCAGTCCAGGCAACCAACAAAAAGTAACATTGAAGAAGAAAAGATCGTATTGATAGATAAGAGTTATAACTTACTAAAGGAAAAGAACAAAATACAAAATAATATGATCTCACTTTTGCAAGAAAAGGGAAAGGTAGGAAAAAGACTGAACGGACGTGCACACAGGTTGTCTTTGGGTAACAGTATTATGGGATGGTTTTTATTCCCTTTTGGTCTCATCGATATTTTACACATTGAATACGTGTTACTATTGCAATAAGAAAGAAAACGACCTAAGCTGGGAGAAAGAAAAAGGAAGAAGGGAGAGGACGTGCGAGAGAGGCAGGAGGAGGCAGGAAGCGCAGTGATTTGCCCCAGGACTCACCCATAGTCCACGGACTGGGAGAACCAGCCAAGCACAGGGTGCCAGTGGGTCAGGTTGGATTTCTTCTGCGACACATACTTCTGACAGTAGCACAGCATCTGGGTGAGCAGACCCACAAACCCATCCGTCTCGTCCTCTAGCACTCGGGGGCTGAGGGAGCCCAGCTGCAGGAGGTTACCTACGGAGAGAGAAGGCTGAGTGCGCTGAGCCCACACAGACGCGCTTTATCACCTCCCTCCCTGCTCTCTGCCTGGCGCTCAGGCAGCCACGTCTATCTGCAGGAAGAGGACCCACGTAGAGGGGCACCTGTCAGTGCGGGGGCTGCAGTGCGGTACTCGGCGAAGGCCGACCTGGCTTCCAATCCTGGCTGCCACGGACCAGCTGTGTGAACCCTACTCACCTTTCCCATCTGTCCCCTCATCTACAAGACTGGAATACTGTTCCCCACTCTTGACGTGGACCGTAGGAAGCAACATGTAAAATGTCTGGCACACAGAGGTATGTGATGTTTAGCTAGTATTATACTTTAATAGTATGCTAAGATTTTGAAACCAAGGGTCAATGTAAGAAAGGACCTTTTGAAGAACATCTGAAGGTCCTGGGAAATTACTGTTATTCAGTGTTCACCAAAGTTATTTAATGTGTCTTGTGTAAGGACTCTTACCATAAACTCCCTAAAACTTTAGCCCCAAGACCCCTTTTCTATGTAAAATAAAATAATTAGGCAATGAGAATTATGTGCCTCTGCTGTTTTCAAATGCTGCTACCCACAAACTCTTTCGTCTACAGTGAAAATGCAGTAAAACAGAAACAGATGATGCAGGCCCTGCCCTGCTCTAAGCCCTACCCAACTGCGCCCGCCCTCCTGTCTTGAGATGAGAATTATCCAGGCAACTCATCACATTTTCACTTTCCCTTGGCTGCCAAGAAGCTAAGGGCGGAAATTTAACATTCCTTTACAGACACTCAACTAGTCTGCCAGGTTGATATATTTTCTACGTGATTTTCCATTTTACGTGTCTGTTTTAATTGTCTTTCTGATGACACGTCTTTTATGATAAGCATTTCTAATTGTTACTAAAAACACCTCGTGATCTCCAGAATGGTGAAAAGCAAAAACACTGGGGCTTTTCCTGATGCCCAGAACACAATCAAATTCCAGCCACAGATACTCACCCATGAGACAAAGCGTATGGCATCCTTCTAAACTTTCACATACGTCACGGCATCGATCTTTATCTCTTAAAAATGTGATGAATTTACGAAGCATGTCATGAGATTCTAAAACAGTGAGGCGCTGCAAACAATTGCAGACTGTTAAAGCGGAAGCTGACCGGAAGAATTTCCCATTAGCCCGAACTTATCACCTGCAGGTCACCCCCTGGTAGCCACACATGCTACCGATTTCCGAGAAGAAAATGAACAAAGATGAGAACCAATTTCTCTGAGCTACTAACAAGTGTGTCTACAGTGGCTACTGATTTCGAACAAAAATCAGAAATAGAGATTAACAGAGAAAAGATTTTACATTCCAATTTCTAAGAAGAAAGGCAAAAATGGAATTGGGGGGAACTCAACTTACCTCAGGAGTCACTGTGCTGAGATGAGTCACAAGAGCAGGCACGGACATGATGTGGATGAGGAATGGCCGAATCAGATTGTCTGAAAACTGGGCAGTAACCACAGGGCTAGACACAGAAAGATCACCTTATTCAGGCAAGTTTGCATGTGAAGCTGGAACAAAAGAACAACCCTACCGACACCCCCAAATCCCTAGAAATTATGCTTCCCAGGACTTCTAGAAAAACTAAAGCCAGAAAGTGGAGCTATCCACTAGGGGGATGTTGATTCGATGACAAGTGCTATGAAAAACCTGTTTTCTAGTTTTACTCACATGAGAGAATGTTTAAGCTATAATAAACTTAAAGAAACAAAAAGGCAGAGTACGAAGCTATACACATGGGAGAGGACCGAGCGGGTAGTGACTGGGGGGGTTGAGGGGGACGGGGCATTTGGAATGCTGCTGTTCTATTTCTCAAATGGGGTGGAGTGTTTACTGTAACTCACCAATAACCTATACTTCAATTAAGCAATTCATTTTAAATACGAGTATATAGACAGTTGACAATGAACAATGTGGAGGTTGGGGCACTGAACTCCCACTCCTGCAGTTAAAAATCTGCATGTAACTTTTTTTAAATTAAAAAAATAATTTTAGTAATTTTTTTTTTACTTTTCATTCCAAAACAAAACAATCTCCAGCTACATAGTAAGTCACTTTTAAAATCCAAAGAACTTTGTCGTAAGAAAAGGTAATTGGGCAATAGTTGTCAGGAAAGTTGAATACAATAACAAAGTATGCAGGCAGCAGATACCACAGAAATCCGATATGATTTATAGCCGTTCAAGCAAACACAAGAAAACTCTGGTTCGGTTTTCTATAAACTATCAAAAGGATAACAAAAGGACCTTCTATCTCAAATTAATCAGGTTTTGAACGGCACCTTTTCAACATAATGCAGACACATAAAAAACAAAGACAAAATACGTCCTGTTTTAAAACATTTCTTTTTAGTCTATATGTACTTTGAATAATCATGTCGTATTAAGTTTTGCTGCAACTGTCAGTATTCAAAGTAAATCTATCCTGGCGAAGTTTCTAAGAAGTCCATAGCAGCAGCAGTATGGATATAATACTAGTCATTTCTAAATAATAATCATTTCACTATTTCCAGAGGAAATCTGTGCGTAACTTTTGACTCCCCAAAACTTCACTATAGTCATCCCCCAGAATCCGTGGGGATCGGTTCCAGGACTCCCTGCAGACACCAAAATCCATGGATGCTAAAGCCCCTTATATAAAATGGTGTAGAACAATGTGTACATAGAACAATACATATGGGCATTTCCAAATGCGGATTAAAAACATGTTGTTTTGGATCTGCAGTTGGTTAAATCCACAGATACAAAATCTGCGGATATGGAAAGCCAACTGCATTTACTGAAAACAACTGGGACAAAGTTTGTCTGGGTGCGGTGTGGATTTCTAGTCGTCTCTCCTGTGATGAGTCAATCTTCCTTGATTGATGAAACTCTGGGGGGAGGGGATTCACGACAGTAGAGCTCCTTTTGGAAGTTGTCTTTAGGCCGATGAGGGGAGTTCAGAGAAAGCCTCTCTGCATATGCTGTTTTCCAAGTGCCTTCAGCTCAAAATAATCCTTATGCCAAAGAGGTCTATTTTAGGGTGGCATATTCTGCCCCCCTCCAACACTGGCTTTATGAGAAAGAAGGCCAAGAAGAAGAAAGTTTTGAAAACCTGAAATTCTGAAAATGTCTTCATTCTTCATACTTAATTAAGTATTTGAGAAATTCCTAGGTCAAAAATATATTTTCCTCACAATGTTGAAGTATTACTATTTCTTGAAGCTTCAGAATGTGTGTGGGGTTTGTCAAGACCTCATCATAAGGGTAGGGAACCTCAAAAGTTCAGAATCTGGAGGTGTTTTCTCTTGGCTGATCTGTGTTTTCTAGAGAAGCGTCCAGGGTCTTCTTTGGCTGAAGGGGAGAAGATGACTAAAGAATCTCATTATTCAACATTTAATGTCAGTGAATCCCTCTGTTGAGTGTAGATTCTCACCCTTCCTATCAGCGGTGCCTGGTATCCTAGAGCTCATACCCACCATGTTTCAATGTTTTCAGAAGGTAAACATTTGCCTTATGCCAAGGAGGTTACATGGGCTGGGAGGGACACCAGGGAGTCTAGGAAGCCTAACTGTTGTTGATGTAAATTTCAATGACTCGGCCAATTTCCAGCTTTACTCAGTGTTTCGGGTTCCCCGTATTTTCAGGGCCGGGACAAAGAACTGGCTTGCTACTATCCCTGCACGCTATTTGCTTCCAGCCTCCGCTGGCCTGTTAGATCAATTAACATTCATGTGCTTTAGTTTCCAAAACGTCTTCTCTCTACTGCTAATGCTCTTTTACGTTTTCCATGATGTTGTGAGATTTTGAAAATCTATTTATTCCCTATTGTCATTTTAGTTGAGTTTTCAGGAGTTTAACATGCACATTGAGAGTATCATTTAAATTGCAACTTCTCATCAACTACTTGAATGACATTTCTGCCTTTTTGTCTCTCTGCTAAAATATTTCTGTTCCTGAAATTGCAAATATCAATAATAGTACAAAAATTCTGATCAACTATGGTAGAGTGAAGGTTTTGATTTTATTTAAAAGCAGTCCTAAAAACTGGAAATGACATACCAAAAAACCATACACACAGAAAATCAGACACCAGTTTGAATGAAAATGGAATTAGCCACAACTCCCAAAAGAATACTGTAAAGAATAGCTCAGGAAAAAAAAAAAGGGAAATAATCCATGTATGAGTGGACCCACATAGTTCAAATCCATGTTGTTCAAGGCGCAACTGTATTATAATATTAGTGTTTAAATATGTATATATAAACACATAAATGTGTATAAATTTTAAAAAGACCACAACAGTTAAAAAATGTTAACAATGTTATCTCTGGGTTGTAGAATCATGAGAAACATTTTTGTGCCTTATACTTTTGTTTTTTCCAGGTTTTCTACAATAAGCATGTACTGCTTCCATAATCCAAAAAAGAGATAAACATTAATTAAATAAGATAATGACCCCTACTTCACACCGTAGTGAAAAATTAACTCAAAATTGATCACAGACCTAAACGCTCGTTTCATAACTAAAACTGTAAAACTCTTAGAAGAAAACACAGGAGAAAACACAGGAATGCAGGGGAAAAAAAGGTGGAACAACTTATAGGAGGAAAATGGTCTCTTCTAGCTAATGTGCTCTAATAGCAATGTGATTAGTATTTAGACGATCAGAATTTATATTATAAACTTTTATTTTCAAGAGTACTATTCCTGGGGCAAGAAAATTTTAATAAGGTTGACATGCTCAAAATATCAGTGCCATCATCAACAACTTGGCTAGAGAGGAGGCTGGCCAATCAAGCTAAACTCACTGAGTTGAGCTGGACAAAAGAATTCTCTGAAAAAGAATTATTTTCTGCAGGTTGGGAAGAGGTTTAAATCGGGAATATACAATTCTCTAGACAAAGGAAGAGCACACCACAACAGAAGCCACTGAAATTGTAGCTCATCACTTCCCATTTCCAAGGGGACAACTCCATCATCATAGGGTTTTCTCTGGGGGCTCTCACAGGAACCCAAGGATTCCACCCTGAGCCATACCCGCAAACAACACAGCTTGACCAATTGGAATGGGGCACTGGACGATGCCACAGGATGCAGGGTTGCCTTGCAGGGCCAGTCTTAACAGACCACACATACACACCAAATACTGTTCCCTCAATTTCTTAGTATCTATTTCCCAAGCATGAGGTCATCAAAATCTTTCTTTAGCCGATGTGTAGTGGTGGCACTAAACCTCCTCGGGTGACAAATTCTACAAACACACTGCTAGTTGTACATTCAATAGGGCACAAATCCACTCTCAAACACAGCAGGGGGACGGATGTAAAAGAAAGGTTTAATGTATAGTCCCAGCTTCCAGAGAGCTCATCCTGCAACTAGGGAGCTGACGAGCACAAAGGGAAAAACAGAAACTGGGGCTGGCAGGTACATGTACCTGGGCAAACAAGGGGCCCAGAAAATAAACGGAACAGGGCAAGTGTGGGAAAGTTCCCATGTGCCATTAATTTAAAAAATATAGAATGTTCTTAGAATACAAAAAGGTGTCCAATATGTGAAGCAAGTATAAAGAATGAGGAGTAACAACTGTGGACTCTGGAGTCAGATGGCCTGGGTTTAATTCCTGGTCCTGCCACTCTCTGCTGTGTGACCAAGGACAAGAGGCTTAACCTCTCTGGGCTTTAGTTTCCTCTTCTATAAAATGGAGAGAGGTAAGAGAATGTGGTGAGGGGTCAGTTAATGCATGTAGAAGTCTTAAAATGTGTGGCCATGAATGTTAGCCATTTGTAGGATTTGGTGACCATGTCTAAATGTATCACTTGTGATTTTATACACTTTTAATAGTATATCTGTGTGACAAAGCCACTTAATGTCTTGTTTTAAAAGGTCTGGTCATGTTCAATTACATACAAATATTCAGAGGCAGGGAAAGGGGCACTGTTTAAGGAAAAGACTTTAGAACAACCTGGCCGTAAGTGAGTCAATGGATTCTACATATATAGAGGAAAAAAACCTGTAACAATGGATGCTGTTATATTCTTAAAGGAGAAGAAATGTGGTAGAAATGATCAGATGTGACCCTCTTGGTGAATCACACTGAATTACAACCACATCACGGCAGGGAAGGGGTGCTGGAACGGAAAAAAAGACTTGTGTTCTCAGGCAACGAGGAGGAGGCAGAGCTGCTCTTGTGCTGCAGAGCTTAAGCATCTGCGTGTGGACCGTTCCTTGGCTCTGACAGAGGAGAGTGGGCAATGCTGCTGGAATAAGCAGGAACAAGCAGGTGACTCAGGAAAGGGAGATTCAGTAAACCTGCTACGAGGAAAACCCATTTGTACCCAGATGTTATGACTCATTAAATACACCTCTATGTAACTTCTCTCAAAGTGTGAAACGAAGGTACGATTGTTTACTAACTTGTTCTCCTATAGCTAATTACTGCGTAACTGGTTGGATCCTACTCCTCTGTGATGAGGGTCTATCCTTCAGAGGTTCGCTGTCCAATACAGTAGCCACTGGCCACGTATGGCTTCTCAGCCCTTAAAATGTGGCTAGTCCAAATTCAGATACGCTGTGTGAAAATATATACCAATTCTTGAAGACTCAGTATCAAAAGTGAATTAATAAATTTAAAAAATTTTAATTAAAATAATCATTTAATTGATTACATGTAAACATGATAAATATTTTCAATATATTGGTTTAAATAAAATGTTAAACTTAATTTTCCCTTTCTTTCAATTTTCCCCCCCTTCTTCCACCTCGCACCCCCCTCCCCACTCTGGTTCAAGCCGTTGTCTCTCAGTCTAGTTGTGTAGGATACAGCTCCCTGGCCCATGCTGGTATTATGAGCTTGGGCTCCCCCCCCCGGCTGTGAGTTGGTCACCTGTCGTTGGTCGGCAGCTCACGGCAGCTCTCACCAGCTGCCGGCCACTCCCAGTGGCTGCCGGCTGCTTCTGGCAGCACACAGCAGCCCATGGAGGTTCACGCCAACCTCCGGGTGCTCACGGCAGCCCAGCTCCAGGGAGAGCCGTTGTTCACAATCTGAGCTGTAGAGGGTGCAGCTCACTGGCCCATGTGGGAATCGAACCAGCGACCTCGGCATTAGGAGCAACTGCCTGAGCCACGGGGCCAACCCTTCTTCTAACTTTTTCGTGTAGGTCTCATTATATTTCTATTGAACAATGCTGCGCTAGACCAGCCTTGTCCAACGGAACCTTCTGTGATGATGGAAACATTCCATATTTTCAATCCAACACAGTTGCCATTAATCACGTGTGGCCCCTAAGCACTTGAAACGCGGCTAATGCAACCAAGGAACTGAATTCTTAATTTTACTTAATTTTAATACATTTCTGTTTAAACAGCCCCATGTGGCCAGTGGCTAATCAAAAGCACAGTTTAGACCAGGGGCTGGCAAACTGGCCCACAGGCCAAATTCTGGCCACTGTCAATTTTTATAAATAAAATTTCACTGCAACACAGCCCGACTCATTTGTGTATTGTCTATGGCTGCTTTGTGCTGCGATGGCAGGGTAGTTGTGACAGAAAGCTGCAGGGCCCACGGAACTGAAAATATTAGCCAGCTGGCCCTTCACTGAAAAAGTCTGCCAATCCATGCTCTAGACCGTCATTTTCCAAACTGGTATTCCACAGAAAGCGATTCCATGGGCTATGAAGAGATGTGCCCCACCATCTAAACATGGACGAAGGTATTCCATGTTCCGATGTGTCTGAGCCCATATCAGGTTACACAGACCCCAAGGGTCTTGCTACTGAGGGACTTGCCCGAGCTTTCCGCCGTGAGGTGCTCTGTGGATTAGCGGGAGAGGGCAGAGCAGGGAGCTTTACCCAGCTGACAGTGACTCTCCTTCTTTCCCATTATTATTCTCTTGGAGATGAAGATTATCAAGTTATCCTATTAACATTTCCCCGAGTGTTCCTCTCAACAACTGAAGAATGTTCTGGACCCATTAACAAGCATAGCTTTTTATATTTGGTGACTTTCAGAATTGCGGGTATAATTTCTATTAGGAAATATTTAGCTTCTTATGTACATCTCTTACTGATGGCAGATACCACATCTTTTCTGGTCTTCCACATACACCCATGTTCATAACACTAGTCCGTCCTTTTACCTTGCCCTTTGCTAGCCCTCCGCCAGCTCTTGGGTTTCCTTTATTTTATCAACTAAAAGCTCAAAAGGAGAAAGGATCTGATCTTGGACCTTGGCTGACTGAAAGCAAATCATTTTGAATAGCTTCCCTCACTTCATGATGCAAAAATATCCAGGGGTACAGACGGAAGATGGGACAAAGAACAGTCACAGATGAGTCCCTTTCCCCAAGAACACCACTTGCTGTAAATTCTGACCAAGTGGGCAAACCCATACCCAACGTGAATAACAAAAGGAAAGACAAGCAAGAGGAGGAAGCCCTCAGAAGCATGCCAACCTCTCAACTATGGTCTCCGACTTACCGCAACGCGAGAGAAAAGGCTGCAGTTAAAGTGCCTTTGGACAGACAGGGCCGGGGTCTCGCCAGGCCACGGGTTAACAGAACCTGAAAAGAACATTTTACCTGTCAGGGAACGATGCCAACTTTTTATTCATTGGTATGTTAAAAAAAAAAAAAAGAGTGCTTCAGATAAAAAACTGCATTGGAATGTTTTATAAAACGACAGGAGAGAAAGTAATGGGCACAGAGATTCATTTTACCACTCTCTCTCTGCTTTACATGGTACATTTAATGTTTTAAAATGATAAAACAGTTTAAAAGATGAGCAGCTGATAAAAATACCAGACTTAAAATTTCAAGACAGCCTATTATTTTAAAAAGAGTTAGGGCCTCGGGCAGAAGCTTCCTCACTGTGATGAGCTGTTGACAACAGCACCTTTGGCTGTCACGCCACCTCCCAGGGTTGTTGTGTGGAGAAAACAAAGCCCAATCAGGAAAGAACCCATCTCAGTGCCAGGCAGAAAAGAGGGCTAAATCAATGTTAACTTCTCAAATTTAAGAATTCTAAAGTACTTTGAAACTGCTTCTGACCATTCCGGGGCTGTGTGACCTGGCACAAAAGGTGCACCGTGGACGGAAGGCAGTCTGAGGACAGAGCTAGACAGAGAATTCCAGACACCAACCAAGAAGGAACCTGAGGGAACAAACCCTGAGGCCTCCTTCCCGAGTTTAAAGTTCAAGAGACTGGATTATACCTGTAGCCAAAACTACAGCACATTAAAGGGACCCCAGTGCCACTGTCCTCCCCTTACACAAACCGCAAGTGACCCGAGGCAAAGAAAGGGAGGAGAGGACACGAAGCATCAAACTTTTCCTGCGAACACTGTTTCTGTGAGGAGGGCACAAAATATCCCAACACCGAACATGCAAATCCAAGTTCAGATATGGAGAAATGAGGTCATGTGTTAGGGGTTGGGGTCACAGACCTGTAGCACCGAATAGAACCCATGCTGGTTGAGATGTCCCATTATATTTGCACAAATGTGGTTCATGGCTGGTCGAAGACTCTCACCTAAACGAAGAAAAAGTCTGAGAAAAACAGGATCTCTGGCCAGAACATGACTGGCTGAGGTGGAACAGAAAATCATGCCCCAGGCCCAAGGCCCCAGGAAACGAGATCCTCTCTGGCTTGACTTCCTGCTCTCCTCAGCTCTGGTAGCAGAGTGCGGGGAGGTGCTGCATATCCTGAGTTCTATCTCTCCTGGAAGGCCCGGCTCAAGTGTCACCTCTCAGGTGACGGGCCCTATCGTTCCCCTGGCCAGAAGTAACATCCCCGGCCTCTGAGCTCCTGAGCACCTTAGCCAACCCCCTCTGAGGGCCTGGCACTTTCTATTCTCTGCCGCTGCCTCCTCTTCCCACAGGGACACAAGCTCCCTAGCAGGGCTCAGAACTTCTCACGGTTTAAATCCTCCCCGAGTCCAGGATAAGGTCTTCAAACCTCCTTCCTGTCCTGGAACCTTTGCACATGTAGTTTCCTCTGCTTTCAAAGTTTTGTCCCTCGTCATCAGTCTGTGAACTCTTACCCTCCCTCCAACTGAGCTCAGACATCACTTCTTCAGGAAGGCCTGAGCCCCAGACGGAGCAAGGCCATACCCACCCCCACTGAACACTCTCATTTCTCTTGTTCTCTTCCTTCCGAGCACCGGATACTGGAGACTTCTCTTTAATGTCTGTCTCCCACACCAGACTGAGTTCTGTGAGGAAGGGCAGGCACGTCACAGTAGTTCAGCACGTAAAGACCCTGGAGGGCAGTGACCTTTTCTGTATCTCCAATGCCTGCACATATCTGGCACACAGTAGGCTGCTTGTTAAATGGATGTAGTGAATATATGACGAGCATAAGGCTAAGTACAACACTCCGGGAAGGAGGTAGCCTTACAATACAAATTTTATGGCCAAAATAGAATTCTTTTCTGCCTAATGATTTGCCAAATGAAATGACAAGACTTAATAAGCAAATAGTATGACTCGGAGCTGAGGGGCTATGGGAGTTACAAAAATGAGCTCAGAGGAACTGTGCCTTGAAACATAAATTCCAAGACGAGAGAGAGTATAATATAACACAGAATACTGAATATATTCTGGACACTGAATATATTCTGGACACTACAGTGCCATCTGATGGGAAGTGCCAAGGGCACCTTCATTTGTGTGGTCTCAGGGCATTCCCAGAGGCTTGTGGTAGCAAACATGCTTCTTAAAAAGGCAAAAAGATCCCCAAGCTCTGCTACTTAGGGAAGACTCTGAAGCAAGTCCCACAGACCTTTTCCCCGGAGAATTTTCCATGTTGAAGTGTCTGTGAAGGTGACCAGCATTGTGAGGTACAATGTGACGAGTTTGGAGTCTTGTAAGATTTCAGGCTGGAAACAAAGAAGACAGTAAGAGTAAGACACACACCCTCCAGTCGCAGACACTGAAGCAACCACTTCCTAACTTTTCTGCGTTCACTCAGGCTCAAACACATGAGTCAGGGTTATAAGTAAGTCCCTGTTCTTTTTCTCTTGGGGAATGACCCCTGCAGGAGTTAAATGACAGGGACTTCTGCACACTAGTAACTGACCATGGCTTCTGCAATACTGCGCCTGTAGACTTGAGAATTCCTGGAAAACAAGACGGCCAGCACTGGCTTGCTGGTTTTATCTGCATTTATGAATATATGCATGGACATACACTGGAGCCCTAGTGGAGCATACCAGGGACTCTGGGCTCAGACTTCCGGCTTTAACCACTTACTACCGTGTTTCCCCCAAAATAAGACCAGGTCTTATAATAGTTTTTGCTCCAAAAGATGCATTCAGGCTTATGTTCAGATGTCCTCCTGAAAAATCTGCTAGGACCTATTTTCCGGGTAGGGCTTATTTTCAGGGAAACATGGTAGCTGTGTGATCTTGGGTAAGTTTCTTAACGTCTGTACCTAAGTGTCCTCACCTGTTGACTAGGGATAGAAACACTGTTTTCTTCACAGGGTTGTGGTGAGGAACAAACAGACTCGTGTATATAAAGCACTAAGAACAGTGCCTGGCACACAGGAAGTCTATGTAATACTGACTATTGTGATCACGGTTATTGGTCGTTGCACAAGGGCAGGTTGGGAAAAGGCCTGACTCCTCTCTAGGCTCAGACACCTTCTCGCACATACACCTGGAAGGGACCCTGGAGGCCACCTTGTTCAAATCCCTAAGCTCACAGAGAATAAGAGAGGGGAAGGGACTTGTCCAAGGCCACATGGGAAATCAGCCGCAAAATCGGGACTAAATTCCTATCTTCCAGGCTCCAGATCCAGTGTTCTTTTCTCTTAATGTGTGTTTCTTCATATAAAATTAAAATGTAATTTTGTTTTCAAAGTAGGACAGTCTCTTCTCAAAGAGAAACCTGCTGTGAAATGCAGATACAGAGAGCAGGTAAAAGAGGCTCTGTCTGGCTGAAGAGAAGGTAGGGGAAGAACCTGCCCATCTGCCCTGAGGCATTTTGGTGGAACCCCAGCGCTCCAAACACCGGGTGAGAAGATCGCCTTTCTGTGGCACATGCCCCACCTGACAAGCTGGGCATGGCTTGCTGCCTCACCAGCACTTCCAGCCATGGCTGGGAATGGATCGCAGGCAGCTCTGCTGGTACTCACTCCACTGCTCAGCTGCTACCGTGTGTCCCTGAAAATAAGACCTAGCCGGACAATCAGCTCTAATGTGTCTTTTGGAGCAAAAATTAATGAGACCCAGTTTTATATTACATTATATTAAATAAGACCGGGTCTTATGTTATAGAACAATAAGACCAGGTCTCATATTAATTTTTGCTCCAAAAGATGCATTAGAGCTGATCGTCCGGCTAGGTCTTATTTTTAGGGAAAGAGTACCTGAGTCCTTACCAAGCCTCTGCCCCTGAAACTTCTCTTTCCCTATGTGTGAAGTGGGAGTGGCTGCTGTTTGCATCTCCTCACGCCTCTGCCCACCTTCTCATAAAACAAGGGTGGGCACAGGACCAGGTTGGGCCAGTGGCAATACACCATCCATCCCTCTCCCCACTGTGACCAGTTAAGGGTTGAGACCAGGATCCCACTGGGCCTTTGTGAGTCCCTTCAGATTTCTGAACTAGTTGGGGAGCCCTCTCTTTACTCTGTGGTCAAAACAGAGTAAGGATGTGAGGCCAGAACCGCTGGCTGCCATGACTACAGCAGAAGAGGATGAGGTGACTTGAAAAGGCACTAGAGATGAGAGAAAAGAATGACGGGGACAATCTAGAAGCCCGTGGCTCTAGTCATCCCAAGCTGCCATGTTCCAGAATACGTTCTATGACAAAATAGTCTCTTTCTTGCTTACCTTGTATTACTAACTACACTCATGTTGGGTTTCTGTACTTATAAAAGGAGGCCTGATGGTATAATGACATAAACTATAAGGTATCCCTAACATAAGTATGGGAGGGAAGACACCAGCTTCCCTGTCATTGAGATTATGGCAAGCACAGGTCAATGTTCAAAATTGTAAATCAAAGTATGTCACTCTATCTCTCACAGAATAGGGGCCCTAATAACTCTTTATTAAACTCTGACTGATAGATCTCCGAAGGTATAACCTATGAGGGGATCATGAGGCCTCTGAAAACATATACTACAGTGCCCAAATGGAAAGGGTGTATTTGTTTGTTTACCTTGAGCTGCTCGAGAAACTCACAGCAATACCACAGAATGTCCTTGATCTGTTTAATCCATAAGAGGGTGAGGTCCTTGGAAAGAGCCAGGGACACGTACCACACCTACAAGGAGAGAGAGAGAGAAATACAATGGGCAGTTATGGGGCTCAAGTTACATATGTTCTAGCTACTGGAATGGGGCCAATGAGCTAGGCCCAGTACCAGGTAAGGCAGTGAGGACGAATGGATGAACAAGCAGCCGACAGGGCTTATTTTAACACCAAACCCAAAGATGAAGTAGCCTACGAAGGAAATTTACCACCAAGTAACAGGCAAGGGCAGAACATAGCTTCTTGGGTAATGAAGAAACTAGGCAATCCGTTGTACTTGTTCATGTTTTCGATCTATTACTTATTTCCATGTGTGTGTGAATTAACAAAGTCGCAGCATTCAACAGGAACTTTCAGAGCCAAATAGGTGGGTTTGGAGCATGTGGGAGACTTCCAGCTCCCATCTCACATACCTTAGGTTCATTCTCAGCATCCATGCTGCTAAGGATACAGCGACACAACTTCTCAAATCTCTGCAAAGAGGTAGAATGGGGGTTATAAATTCCCACAAAACAGGAAAGAAGCAAAATGTTTGGTGGGCACCATATGTAGGCATTACACCAGGGAGACTCAAATGTTTAATCATTTTAAATTCCTCTTACAGATGTGGAAACAGAGGATCAGACAAGCTAAAAAAAAAGGCTCTCAAACTGGTGGCCCACAGGCTGGATGAGCCCTACAGATGTTTTCAGAAACTGGTATATTTCATATAAAAGTCCAGATTGGGGTTCCTTTTGAAAAACAAAATCGATCTGGCAAACTGAGCTTGGATTCCTGGGGACTAGCAGTTGTCTCCTAAATCATGCTCTTCTATTTCCCACTTTGGAAGCATCAGGGATGCTGACTTTTGCCTCACAGGCCATGGAATCATCCCTTTTATCTTGAAATACAAAAGGAAGAAAAGTAGAAGCTGGAAACCAGGTTATACTCTGGCAATATGGACCCTTTAAAATCCACCCTATAAAGGCAATATCCACCTTTAAAAGGGGTGTGGCCCTGGGCGCCTGCAGCTCTCATCTATAAATCCACCCTACAAAGGCAACATCCACCTTTAAAAGGGGTGTGGCCCTGGGCACCTGCCCCATCTTTGGAGCTGCAGTTTCCTCCTCTGTAAGCAGGGGTCACCTCACCAAACCTGCCCACCCTCATCTCTGTGACCGTGTGTTCACTGCCAGTGTACTCCTCCCTCTCCTGCTAGGCTCCGAGCTCTCCTGCGTGGAGACCCTACCCATCTTGTTTCCTTCTGGGTCCTCAGTGCCCTGCAGAGGGTCTGGCACAGCATAAAATTTGACAAACACTTAACCCCTGATCACCCGGCACTCCTCAATGGTACTGTCTGTACCATTACAGATAACTAGCTGCTTCCCAGAATTGTATTTTCTGGGCTAATCATTCTCATCCCCAAAGTACAATCAGCATGTTTTGTTTGGTTTTCAGGATTTAAAAGAAAGGTCAAATTAGATAACCAACTTTTACAAATTAGAAAACCGAGCATAAAGATCTCTAGCATCTCTTTAAAAAACACCACCACTGGCCGAACGTGAGTGGAGGTCACTGGCTTTGGATGGGCACGCCAGACCCCATCACTCCCGGATGTCCTCGCCACGGCTGTCAGTTATGACTGGTATTAAGTTTTGTCTCATAAATGGCTTCTTTCACTCATTTACTTAAACTGCCTGGCTTTTGTATACATCTGAGTCCAATATCATAGTTGATGTGAAAAGAATCATGCGCATGCCCAGAAGCACTGGGCATACTCCCTACAAAACAGGCCCTAAGGAGACAAAAGGGGCAGGATGTGGGAGAACCTATCTCAGAGATGCTGTAAGGACTAAATGACTGAATGTTTATAAAATACTTATAAAAAGACCTGGCAGACAGTAAGTACAATGTATGTTTGTCATTATTATTTTACCTCATTATCCTCCTTAATTCTGAACAAGAACAGCAGTTTCCTGGCAATCTTAAAAATACAAAGTGCACTTCTTTTACTGGACCCAGAGTCGTCTGCTTTAAAAAACTCATCGATCTCTCTCCTGGAGAGGGAAGGGTAAAAAAAGACATTATATTAGGAGCTCCCAGCAGCTGGAAAGCTTTTTAAGAACTGCAAAAGAAAACACTATCTTTTCTTGCTATGAATTGGAAGCAAGAGAAAATGTGCTGAGGCGTTCCTGGCACCCACCTGATTTCTCTCTGCAGTCGACTCCGACAGAGGAAACTCCGGACACGGGCCTGAATCCCAATGGCTGCCCGCTCCCGTTCCTTCTGCACCAGCCTTTCCTCTCGAGCCTGACGGGCCCTGTCGATGAACCATGCTCTCGAGGTCTGAGAGACGGTGAACATGTTTGCAAACTTGCATAAACCCTGCAAGGAAAATGGCGGGTAGCTGGTATAGATCATTATATGAAAAACACACACACAAAGGGGCTCAAGAGCAAAGGCGGGGACGTGGGCGGCAGCAGAGAGCTACTCAGGGCCCTCCAGCACCTTCCAAAGTGCTAATAGCTCTCCTGGCACAAGTCCCAACTTCCTATCAGCTCTTTCCATGCGACTCACCCAGACCAGTGATGCTGTTTCCTGTATTAAATAATTACATTTTCTTCAGAGAAAGAACACACCGCCTGGCATAGGGTACGGGTTCTGTAATTGTTTAATGAATGAACAAAGCATGACTCGATCCCATCCATAAAGCTGTAATGTAAGCCAGGCATCCTCTGAGTCAAAGGTTCTAGATATTTGAATTTTCTGGAGCAGTCCACAATCTTTAGGAAGCCTACACCAAGCAGGCCATTTTTATTTTGCCAACTAAAGACTTAAGGGAAAAAACCAAACATGAACATCTACCGTCACTGTTATTTTACTCATTCGTTCACTCGACAAATATTTACTAGCACCTACCTTTGCCAGCACAAAAAAAGCTTTCCATTTTTTAAAGAGTCATTTTAACACTAAAAAAGGCACAGGTCCATGATTCCTGAATGCAAGACGATCCATTAAATAAATACATTTGGTTTTACGTGTAACTGATTCCGTGGTCCTTACTGTTTCCACCCCACCAAGGACCGATGACGATTTTAGGGCAGAACTGCTCCCAGCCATTGTCTGGCACTTTTTGGACGCAGGCTCTAAATTATCCATCACATTTTATCACCAGTACATGTCTTTTCCCAAAGGGATGGCTTTGGCTAGCGGCCTAGAGTGCACAGTACTGGTTCATGGAATCTTCCCTTCTGAGATGATTTCTTCAGATGCCTGATAACTTTGTCCTTCTAGCCAAAACACATAGGCAGCCTAGCTGACAAAAGCACTGAAATGAATTATTCATCCATCCAGACTTCTGGAAAACAATCTCTTTACTAGGTTACTTCACTCAAAGCAGCACCCATATGGAAACATCATGCGGGCTCTTCCCATTTTGACATATTGAGGGATCTCTGTGGCCCCTTTTCCACACTGCTTCACATCGACTAAACACAAGGCTTTTTCCATCAAGTGGGTCTCTCATCAATAATTCTCGAAACAAATTATCAAAGTCCACCTGACAACAGGAGGGAAAGATGACTGAAGGGGAAAAGGTAGCAGTCTTCTGAATCATTCACTCTTTCTGCCCCAGCAGAAGTCCAGAGAGCTCACCTGAGGACCTACCTATGCCACAGAAATGCCAGGTAATCATTAATGATCTTGCACAGGACTCATGGCCAAGGGCAGCTTTTTGCTTCAGAGGAGTTTGTCTTTTCTGGCAAAAGCAGAAGAAAAAAAAAATCCAGATTTAGGGTTAAGTTTTATAGGTAGAACATCATATATCTTCCTGAGTAAAAGCAATAAATACAGTGTCTCTGGCTTTAAAAAGACAGCACTGGGTCTCTTTAGTTACTGTCTGGTCTAAGTGTTAGACTCGATCTCCCCAGCCCACACGGTTTAAAGGGAATAGGTTGAAAATACAGGGGACCCTTGAACAACACAGGTTTGATCTCTGTGGGTCCACTTATACACAGATTTTTTTCAACGAATACTGTAAATGTATCTTCTCTTCTTTACGATTTTCTTAACATTTTCTTTTCTCTAGCTTACTTTATTGTAAGATCTCAGTATATTATGTGTAATATACAAAATGTGTGTTAATTGTTTACATTATCAGTAAAGCCTCCAGTCAACAGTAGGCTATTAGTAGTTAAGTTTTTGGGGAATCAAAAGTTATACGTGGATTTTCAACTGCACAATGGGGGTGGTGCCCCTAACCCCCATGCTGTTCAAGAGTCAACTGTAATCCTAAAGACATTATTGAATGAAAGTTTTACATGCTTTGTGATGGTAAGCAAGAATAACAGACAAGGTGAAACGTTAAGCCACTGAAAATAATGGTTGACATTTTTAACAATATGGAAAAATATTTACACCTAAGAAAGGAAAAAAGGGCTGGCTATGAACCAATATGATCCCAATTACATAATGAAAATGAAAAATGCATATGCACACATAGATACAAAACTGCAAAAAAAAAAAAATACACCAACATGTTAAGTAAGAGTAGTTGTTTTAAGAGAGTGGAATTGTGGGAAACTTTGTTTCTCTAACTGGTGGTCTCACAGTGGCCCATGCGAGGATGGAACCGGCTCCCTTGGTCTTATTAGCACCACGCTCTAATCAGTGAGCAACCAGCCGCCCCTCTAACTGGTGGTCTCTATCTTCTAAGTTTTTCACAGAAAGCACCCGGAGAGGCAACATGGTTCTTAGAGGCACTTGTGCTCTGGAACCAGTACCCAGCTCTGCCACGTACTGTAGGCTCTCTGAGCCTTTCTGTCTTCTTGTTAATTGGCTCAGAGGATGGTTATGAGGACGAAATGAGATAATGTGCATCAAGTACCTACTGAGGTGGCTGGCAGAGCACACAGTCAGTAAGTCTGAGGTGTTATTTTTCTAGACACAAGGATTTTATTTTTAAAGTCTTTGGCAGAGGTTCCTATCCGCACAGCCACTAAGGTTCTATAGGTAGGAAAAAATGTGGGGACCCTTATATTCCTTACCCATTAGCTTTTTTTTCCCTATCCCTAAAGACACTAAGATTCACCAGTCCTGTCACTTGGGCTATGAACCCCTGGCTCTGTTCAGATTGGATAATAGCTTCAAGCTCCTGAGAACTGCAAAAGAGCGGGGCCCCAAGCCACGTACACAATGCTATGCTCTTTCTTTAACAAGTAGACGGTCCCTCATTTATGGGGATGGAGAAGAGGGAGCCTATTCTCAGTGGAAAAATAAGAGGCTGCACGTAAACGGTGACTAAGTACCTGTAAGAATTAGACTATAGTGAGTCCTCAGTTAACACTGTCTATAGGTTCTTGGAACTGGGGCAAAATGACATATAAGGAAACCAGTTTTACCACAGGCTAATTGAGTTAAGTTCCCATGGCATCTCATCAATGTTATAATGAAATGATTTTGAACAAAGTGTTATTCAAGAAGCTGCTGTATCTCAAACTTTCACTTCTCCCAGGTGGCCTCTCAGGATAAGATCCTTCCTTGAGATTACCATCCCCTCAGCGATGCTATGTGTTGGCTTCTGTTTCCACCATATGATAGTCTATACTTTGCAGTTTTTCTAACTCTTTCTTAGTCACTGTCTCCACCTGTACTGTGTTTACTACAATCCATCAATAAAACAAAACACATCGTGAAGTATTTACTAAGTGCTTACTCTGC
This sequence comes from Rhinolophus hipposideros, assembly GCF_964194185.1. Lineage (NCBI taxonomy): Eukaryota > Metazoa > Chordata > Mammalia > Chiroptera > Rhinolophidae > Rhinolophus > Rhinolophus hipposideros. The sequence goes on from NC_138070.1 coordinate 13,770,983, forward strand.
TAAATGCCATGGAGAATCAAAAAAAAAAAAAAAGGCTGTTATGTAACAGACAAAGCCTTGGATCAGACAACGTAGTCCTTGGTTCTTTTCAGTTCTGATTCTACCTCATTTGGCCAAGTTACTTACCCTCTCTAGACCTCAGTTTCCTTATCTGTAATGTACCTCCCTCCTAGGAATTCTAAAAGGAGCACATGAAACATTTGCTCTCATATCTCAATTAAGTCCTCATGGCACTAATTTGCATTAAATGGGAAAATCCTAATAAGGAGGATCTGAAAACGCAAAGCACATAAGTGAGCTTTACTGTACTGTCCTTAAGAAGCTTACAATCATTAGGGGAAACACAGTGACATACGTGGGAAGGACAGGAAACAAGGGATCCGTGATAACCAAGATCATATGAAAAGCCAAACGAAAACACGTTGTTTGAGTGCCCACTATGGGCCGGGTCCTTTCTAAATGATCTCCTCTAACAAGAACAGCAACCCTGTGAGATTATTTAGGCTCTCCCACAGCCCAGGTAGACCATTAGCAAGCGTCAGGGGCAAGGGTTCCACACCAAGAGACAGGGCTCAGACTCGCCTCCACTTCTACATTCGCCTGAGACCTGCTCAAAATCAGCCTTTTCTGGAGAAGGCCGACTCCACGGAGAACGATGAAAGAGCAAGAGAATCCAAAAAGCATCGTTCAAAGGTGAAGTACCATAAATACCGAGCCCCCGAGGATTCTCCCTACAGGTGGGAACAGCTGGCAGCTAGGTTTCATGACCACCACCCTCTAGGAGCGTGTTATGACCAACCCCACCTTCCGAGGGGGAAAATGAGAGGGAGAGACGGGACACGACTTGTCAGAGGTCGCCAGGCTCCCGACTTTGAACTCAGTTCTGATTCCAAAGCTATTATTTATTTGTAAGTGAAACACACAAGACCCAGAGACTCCCTCACTCACAAACAGCAAAGAAAAGCTGCGAAGGCAAGGCGGCCGTGGGGCTAAGTTAGAGCCAAACGATAAAAAAAAGCCTTTCTTTAGTTGTGTCATCAACACCAGAGGCCCTGACTGAGCTGGGTCAAGCACGGGACTGAACCTTGGCATTACACAACACACTCTGCGAGCCGGGCTAATGACTCCACTTTACAGACGAGGAAACTGAGGCTGAGAGGTGAGGGAGCCCATCCGAGGTCTCACAGCCAGAACGCAGGATTCCAACCCCGGCTTCGCGGATTCCTAAGACCCCGCCTCTTTCCTCGGCATCAACAATAACAAATCTTTTCCACCCCAGCGTTAGTCTGTTTATAAAGGCCCCAGAGAGGAAAAGAGACGGAAAACGCTACGGAGAGACACCCTTCCCCCCGCACCCCTCCCCGAAACGCGAAAGCCAGACGCCACTGAAGCAGCCCCTCCGACCAGGGGAAGCAGCGACCCGGCCCCAAGGCCACCTCCCTTAAAGTCCCCGGCCCCACCACTCGGTGAACCCACGACCCTGTTCCCACTCGCTACCCGCAGGCCGTAGACCTTTATCCGCTCGAGGCCCCCGCGCTCGGGGTCGGAGCCGCAGCTATTGTCGTCTCAGCCCAATACCTCTGAGCTCTGCCAGAGCCGGGGCAGCGATAGAGACCCGACCGCCATCTTGCCCCGGGGTGTTCGTTCTCAGCGCTCCGCCGGGAAGCAACTATCCAGTTCCGGGCACCGATAGTTCCCCAGAGCTTCTCCACCCGGGAACGACAATATCCCTGTAGCTTGTCGTCCTCTCTGGAAGCTGAAAAAGCGGAGCATTCAGGAGCGGGATAAACGCCTGCTCCAGCAGAGAGGAGATGCAACCCACTCCAGCCAAGCCGGTTGGAAGGGATGCGCCGACGTCTAGCAGTACAACGGATCTTTTAGGAAGGCGCCCTCTGCGGGGCGGAAGTGGGGTAGGGACAGAGGAAGTTCCTGCCCCGGCCCCGCCCCCGCCCCCCCACTGGCTCACGCGAGCTGGGTGTTTCCTGCCTCCGTCAGTCCGGGTTTGGAGACTCCAGCGTCCTCCGACTTTTCATGGTAAGGAGGGCGGTGCCCACCGATGGGGGCTTTGGGCGGCGGAGAGAGCGGGGCAGAGGCAGAGTAGAGGGGGAAGGGACCGACCGGAGGGGGTGCGATCGGGGCTGTCGCGATAGACGATAGGCGGTTGGGGGATTGGATGGGGGCGAGGCCGGGGTGGGGGTAGGGCTGTGGGGGGAGACTTGCGGGGTCCCTGGCTGTCGGGCACAGAGGCAGAGGCCTTTGGGTTTGGGGAGTAGGTAGGTGTGTGGGTGGCAGCGGGGTGTCCCTGTGTCGGACATGGGAATTGGGAATTGGGAAGAGAACAAAGAGATGTCACTGAAGACGGACGTTTGGGGTGGAAAATGAGATGGGGGGGAGCTGTGCAGGAGGAGAGGTAGGTCACGAGAGAGCCGAGTGGCATTCCTCGGGACGGAAAGTTTGGGAAGCTGTTGCAGAAGTCGCCGGATTTCGGGGAAGTGGCGCAGGGGGCCCCCCAGGTGGGTCGGCACCCACGGGCGCGTGGAGGAAGAGCAGAGCGAGTGGGCAGGCGGGTGCGCGTGGCCTGCTTGGGGCTCCCCGAAGGCAGGGATGCCAGAGGCCTGAGTTCGGGGCCTTGCGCCGCGGAGCCCCGCGTCTTCCCTGGCGCCTTGGTACCTGCCTATATGGTCACTTCCGTCGCGGCTGGAGGTGGCCACACCTTAGGAGCTGGGGATGGCTCACCTGCAGTCTCCTAGCTGGGGGAAGTTACTGTGCGCCTGGGATCCTTCATGGGTCTGTGTCTTGAACTTTGTCCTGGGGTGGGAATGAGCAACGTTCAGCCCAGACCCTCTTTTTTTTTTTTTTTTTTTTTTTTTTTTAAACTAGTTTGCCCATGTCTCTTCCCTGGAAAGTGCAATCTCAAAGGAAGATCAGTCCCAAGGACACTCCTGAAGAAAAATGAGTCAGCCAGTGCCTGACTTTGGTCTGCTCCATTTTGTGTAAAATACGGACCACCAGTGGTTCTCAGATTCGGGTCCCCAGACCTTGTGAGAAATGGCCAAATGCTCAGCCCCTACCACAGACTGCTGAGTCAGCAATCTGTTTTAACAAGCCCTGCCGGGGATTGGAGCCGTGATTTCTTGATTTTTGTCTATGTGATGGAAAGGGCATGAGCTTGGGAGTCAGAATGCCCAAATAGTTCTGATTCTTAATTTTCTCCCCTAAAAAGTGGGATTGGTGACGTTTTCCTCACTAGACCATTGAGAGAAATAGGTCAATCGTGTGCTAAACACAGGAAGAGAATGTAATTTGGTAGGACACTTGGCTATCGCCGTACTAGTCCTCTAGGTTTTGCGTGCAAAATCATGCTACACTTATGTGGATAATTGAATTTAGTTTGATTGAAATGGACTGGCAGACTTTTTTATAATTAGCCTCAAGGCAGTGACTCTTAGATCTAACTGGTTAAAGAAACAGCTTTGTGGCTTTCAGCGCTGGCCACACATTAGAATCATTTGAAGAACTTTTCAAACAGTAGTTTCGGAGCTGCCACGCCTCTCTCTCCCCCTCCCCAAATTTGATTACTGGTTCTGGGGTGAAGCCCAGGCATTAGTACTTTTCAGACATGCCCAGATGATTCTAGTACAGCCAAGGCTGGAGAATCTTGGTCTTAAGGAAAGCTTGAGGAGCAGAAGGCAACCTACACTAAGAACCAGGTGCCAAGTACTGTAACATTCATTCCCTGGGGGTTATTATGAAGATCGTGACTTTACCTTCGTTTTGCAAGTTAGGAAACTGAGACTGGGTTAAATCACTAGTGTGAGCATCACACAGGAAGTAGTGGAACTGAACTGTAGTCCAGGTTTGCCAAACTCAATCGAACATTCCACGCACATATTTCCCCCACTACACACACAACGGAGACAGTTCCACAGAGTTGTATAGAAAACATCTAGGGGTGAGGGATTTGGTACCTTTCTTCCTATTGTACTTGTCTGGGTCTCCTTTCAAGTCAACAGTTTTCCCCCATCGGCTGACTTTTATTTTTTAAGCGTATATATAGTTGCTTCCTGTCTGTGGCTTGGAAGCTGTGAAGTAGAGGCTTGCTTTTGTTTGTGGTGCTGTGGTTTGTTTTTCATGTTTTTCATGTATGGTCCGGAATCCACTGCGCCAATAGAGCAAGAAGTGAGGGAGCGTCTCCAAGACCATGAAGTTAATTCCATGTTTCCCTGAAAATAAGACCTACCGGGACAATCAGCTTTAATGCATCTTTTGGAGCAAAAATTAATATAAGACCCAGTCTTATTTTACTATAACATAAGACCGGGTATAATATAATATAATATAACATAATATAATGTAATATAATACCGGCTATAATATAATGTAATATAATATAGGACTGGGTCTTATGTTAATTTTTGCTCTAAAAGACGTATTAGAGCTGATTGTCTGGCTAGGTCTTATTTTCGGGGAAACACGGTTGTAGCCTAATAAAAGCACACAGAACTCTTTAGAACAGTGGGTTGCAATTCTGGCTGCGCGTTGGAATTACTTGGAGGAATTTTTAAAATTCTGTTGCCCATGCCACACCCCCAGACCAGTTATGTGAAAATGTCCATGGGTAGGAGAACCCCGGCATCAGTATTATTTTAAGCTCTCCAGGGAATTTGATGTGCCACCAATTGGAGAGCCACTGTTTAGAATCAGCAACAGTATACTCAGGGGAGATGGAAAAGAGAGATGCCTTGCTTATCCATCTAACTAGAATAAACTTCTTTTCTGATTGAATGGAATCGGTAACCAATACCTCCAGTATTAATTACCTTACTGTTTCTTGTCACCAATTTCGTTCGCTCCTACCTCTCCTCCCCAACCGCATTAAAAATTAAATCAAACCTTTGAAACAAGCTAAAAAGCAGGATCCCTGTAGCGATGGCTGGAGCACCCTCTGTAGAGAGGTTTGCTGTGAGAGGCTTATTGTCTTCTGCTTTGTGTCCTCAGCTCACTGTAACTTGGGCTCCGGGACACGAACACAGCCAGAACCTTTTTTTCAAGGGCCTCTGAGTATTAATATGACTGACCTTTGGAGGAGTGGGCTCCGGAGAGGATCAGAGCTTTCTTTGTCTATTCTGGAGTCTCTAGCTAGATTAGGATGGTTTCTGCCTTTCTCTCTTAGTAATGCAGTCAGAAGTCTAGAGAGCTGGAAGCAGTCTCCAAAGAGAAGATGCTTTGAGACTTTGAGCGCATTCACAAGTAGTCATCGTTTGAGTGTCTCATGCTTGAGTGTTTGCTCTGAGCCAGGGGCTGTGCTCAGTGCTCTGTGGCATCCCTGGAGGGTGTGGGGAGACACCACCATTGTCCCCATTTGATAGGCTGGACTGGACTCAGAATGACGACTCACCCAGGCTCCCACAGCTGATACATGGCAAGGCTGGGGGCCTCAATTCAGGCCTGCGGTCCAAACCCAAGCCCATAACCACGCATTGCCTTCCATCTTTTTTCAGAGTTTTTTTTTTTGTACTTAAAGAAAGCAGTGGGGTCCTCCTTTCTCAATGTATATGTCATAGCTCTGTATATGCTAAGCATGACCACTGATAAAATCAGGGGCTCAAGACCCAGCAGGACTTGGCCACGCCCTTCAACTTGCTCTGTCACCGAGCCACGTCTGTCACAAACCCACTTGGGGAAGTGCCTGAACTATGAGCCACGGTATCTGAATGCACAAAATAGAAATCATGATGGTTGTCTTCCAGCGTTGTCTGGATTTGCAGTGGTTGTGGATGGTAGTAGAAATGAAAGCAGCAGTGTCTTTTTGGAGGGAGGACTGGGAAAGGGGCATGGAGGAACTTCCTAGAGCCACAGAAATAGTCTCTCTCGGATTGGAGTGGGGGGCTACAAAGATGCATCTATTGACCAAAACTCAGACAGTACACAGAAAATACACCTTATTGTACGCAAATTATCTTTTCAAAGGCATGGGAGAGCAAAAAAAGTACGTGAAGTATCCTTGATGACTTGTTTTGCCTGTGTTATCGTAAGCACCTTACGAAATGTAAGAGCATTTTCCCAAAGCATTTATTTTGGTATAAATTTAGATCTGAAAAGAATGCTTAAAAGGGGATTTCCATTTTGGAACAAAATTCCTTAATGAACTCCTTGCGCCCCTCTTCCCCCCCCTTCAAAGTTTTTAGAAGCTCTCTATTCCCATAAACTACTTCTGTCATCCCATGAATGGAGTTTTTCTGAGGGGAATGGTTGGTGATAATTGTTGGTGTCTGGTCTCTGGGGACTGATTTCAGAGGAAAGCAAGAAGGGAGGGGTCACCACTTCCTCTGAGCCTCTTACATGTTTGGCATCAGGCACAGAGACTCCAGGTGAGCTCAGCCTGAGCTTTTGAAAACTTACCTTCTTGTGCCTTTTTTTTTTTTTTACTGGATGAGGCAGAGACCCCTGGTCTTCTCAGGAGGCCATTCTTTCTCTGTTACTCTACAAGGCTCTAACGTGAGACTCCCAGTGGGTGATCTCCAGGCCACACTCTTTTGGGGCCACTGAGATCAAGAGGGTTGCCCATTGCCTCTGCTCTTATGGACTGAAGGTAGGTTGCCACCCATTAGTCCCTTATCCCATTGAAAAAACTAACGTGTGTTTTAACAACTATAGATGTAAGACGTAGTCATTGTGGAGATCTAGAAAAGACTTTTGTGCTGTCACTGCCCTCCAGCCAGAACCACCAGTCAGACAAAGCTGGGTGTTTTTCCTTGATGCCTTAAGGGAGAACTGTGGGGCCTCTCAGAGCATTTGAGCTGCTGTCTCACATTCAATAAAGATTCAGCCCACTATTGGGCATCTTCTCCAGCTGTAGAAATCTGCCTATTCATTCAAGAAATGTTTTCTTGGGGGTGGCGGTTAGCTCAGTTGGTTAGAGCGTGGTGCTCATAACACCAAGGTTGCCGGTTCGATCCCCGCATGGGCCACTGTGAGCTGCGCCCTCCTTAAAAAAAGAAAAAATGTTTTCTTTGAGTGCACATATGCCAGGTGCTAGTCTCCTTTCCTGCGCCTGTTTAAATCACACTACATCCATTCCTTTGATATGTATATGAGAGTTAGCTGCTACCAGGACTGTCATCAGATCTTGCCCTTTAGGGTAGCGCTAATACAGAAGTCTCTAGTTTTACTCTAATTGCTGCCAAGAGTTTTTATGTTTGTTGTTTAGTTCTCAGAATACTTTCTATGGGAAGTATTAGGAGAGGTAGTTAGGAATCCTACTTAACTTCATAAAAGCTTATTTCGTCTGTAATTCAGCGGAAAGGTGGCACATTTAGCTGTCCTATGGTACAGGACAATAAGGAAACAGACCTGGGGGCAGTGCCTTAGGCTGCTTTAGGATATAACCAGGGCGTTCGTTTGCACAGGTAGTGGGCATACTGGAAGTCCTCGTAACACAGGAGTTAGTGGCAAACTTGTACCCACAGGGTCAGCAGGAGAGGTCAGTATATGAGGCTATCTGGGTGGTTTGGGCTAGATTGGTGAATACATACGTGCGCCTCACCAGACACCCTGGCTTTCACCAGTCGTGGCCCTGCTGGCCAAGTTGTCCTCTGATTTTAAGAGAAGCCAGAAATCCAGATTTTTCTGTGAACTCTCCTGAGTTGTCAACGTTGGGAGTGAAGTTTTTTTTTTAAATGCAGTATATGCTTGACCTAAGCAAAACACATCTGAAAGCTAGATTCAGCCCAGTGGCAGAAAGCAGTAAACCAGACCTGGTGCTGTGACCCCAGTGACCTTGTGTCTTTTCCACTGGCAGGAAGAGATGTCAGGAGAAAGTGTGGTGAGCTCAGCGGTGCCAGCGGCTGCTACCCGCACCACGTCCTTCAAGGGCACGAGCCCCAGCTCCAAGTACGTGAAGCTGAATGTGGGCGGTGCCCTCTACTACACCACCATGCAGACACTGACCAAGCAGGACACCATGCTGAAAGCCATGTTCAGCGGGCGCATGGAGGTGCTCACCGACAGTGAAGGTAAGGTCACCCTCCAGGCACAGGGCACATGCTGGTGGTCGACAGCTTCATTCTGATGCACGAGACCAACACAGAATGTGCACTGGCCACACAGCTACAGATTTCTGGTTGTTCTCAGTGCCATCATTGTGTGTAGGGAACCCTGAGAGTGAGTAACAGGGAGGCTGGATCTAGTAGTCAAGGAGAGCTTCCTGGAGGAAGTGACATTTAAGCTGAGACCTGAAGACAAGTGGGAATCAGGCTGGACAGGGACTCACAGTCCTGACTTAGTTGTAGATTTGCTGTGTGACTTTGAGAAAGTCACTTCCCCACTCCAAACCTCAGCTCTGTAAGATGGAGGCGAGACTAGCTACCCTAGCTGATTCCCTTCCTGTTCTTGTAGTGATAATTCTATGACTTCATAGTGATAATTCTGACTCAAGTGTGAGTCAGAAGTGCTTTCTCTGGACCCTCGTCCTGGGATGGGGTCCTGACAAAGACGCACAGCCCTGGATTTGAGTCACAGCTCTCCCTTTAGTAGCTGGTGATCCTAATCAAGTTGTTTAAGCTGTTGAGAACTCATATTCCCCATCTGGTGAAACGGGCGTAGTGATACCTGCCTCGTGGGGCTTGTTGGCACGTAGTAGGTATTCAATATATGTATATTTAGTGCATTTTTCTTCTTTATGGAAAGTCATGTTAGTAAAAGGCAAAGAATTGTTTAAATTATCTTACTTTCCATAACTACTTCCTACCCACCTGGAACAGTCAGAGTACCTGGCAAGGGGGAACGTCTTTACCTGGCTAGGTTTGCCGGGCAGGTCACATGAGGTTTAAAAACAGCCTCATCCTTCATTCCTTGGCCTGAGATTGCTTAAGACCAGGTCAGACCACAGCCTGGCTTGATCCTATGTACCTGTTTCTGAGGCGGGCCTCTGCTAATGTCCCTGCCATTCCAGGGACAGTGGTTCCTGAGAAAATGGGCACTTTTTGACACAGCAGGTGGGTTTGGAGGCCCTAAGCCTGGTGGTCCTAAGAGGGCCAAAGCTTGTGCTGTCACTAGTTGGGGTGCCTGACTCTGTGTCCTGGAGATGGCTGGGCTATAGGGCTGCAGTTCTGCTTCTCTGGGCTTCCCGTGATCGCGGCCTTCCAGAACTGCCGTCTGTGCCTTACTCAGAAAAAAAACCCAAGATTTTTACGAGTGGGAGGAGCCCCTTTGCTGTGCCACACCCAGCCTTGCCTGGAGTATTTGTGGAAATGAGACAATAGCACCCCAGCTGCAGAAGGAAACAGACTTTATCTGAGAACCCAGGATTGTTGTGGCTTTTCTTCTGCCCTCCCCAGCCTCTGGTGGGGCTCAGGAAAAGCGCTGAGTTGCTTCAAACGCAAAGAGGAAGCCTCGTCTCCTTGGAAGCCCTCGCCTTGGTGGCCTAATGCTCCTCAAGTTCCCCCGTCACCCAAGTGGGGGACACATGAGAGTGGCACCAGGGGGCCTGCTGAGGACTCTGAACTCTGCTGGCGGATGTCCTTCCCCAGGGCTTCCTGGAAAACCCAGCATCTCCGAGGAAGCTGTGCTGTCGCTGACACTCCAAACCTCGCTGTTTTCATTTCCCGGGAGCTCCAGCCCTGTCCACGTCCTTATGAAAGGCTCACCATATGGCATTTTATGGGTGTTATTTCATTTCTGCCTCACCTGAACTCTTTGAGGGGTGAGTGCTGTCCCGTGGTTACAGTTTGATAAGTGAGAAATCCACATCCCGTGTGAGATGCTTTTTCAACAGCTATTGCACCCAGGACTTGCTGGCTCTTAACGTCTGCTGTCCGTGGTGTGATGCGGGCCGAGCCCCCAGGCCAGGCCGCCTGAGTGTGGCAGCCTTAGAGACCAACCACTGGCTTCGTGCTGAAGCCCCTGTGAGGGCCCGGGCTGCCAGCCTGGCTGTCTGGTCGTCCAGCCAGCGCCGCGCCGGGCAGAGCCACCTTATTGGTGAGCACTCTGCATGGCCTGACCTGTGGCCTCCATGAGGTGTATAAATTGGGACAGTTTCCTGCATCTCACAGCTTCACCCAGGGCCTCAGGCCAGAAGGCTGTCAACTGCAGAGAAGTTTGCCACAAACAGGTGGAAACACCAGGTGTGGCTCAACCAGGAGAGTGAATGTAGCAGCAGAGCCTGCTGGCTTAAGAACAGTGTGTGTATTCTGTTGCTAGAAGTCGCTAAAGGTCACCTGAGAAACTGGTTGTTTCTGGGGAGGGGGCCAGAGGTCCGGGGTGGCTGGTTGACTCTTACACTCCATACCGTTTTGCCCATTTGAGTTTTGTACCGGGTGCATGGAATTCCTACACAGAGGAGGACTTGGGCATCGGAGTGAGATGGGCCCGGCTTTGAGTCCTGCTCTGTCACATGGTAACCGTCACAGCTAACATTTGTGGAGCGATTTCTATATATTGAGCCTTGTGCTAATTGCCACTTATTTGCTGGTCACTGGTAATGTGACAATGTGTGAGCGGCCTTTTTTCCTCTGAGCCTGTTTCCTCCCTTCAAAGTTGGGCACACTAACGCTCTCCAGGGTTGTCTGGGGATTAAATGAGGCCGTTAGAAAGCACTGGGTAGAGTGTCTGACACTTTGGGAGACTCAGGAAATGGGGGCTGTTCCCTGTGGCCTGTGTTCCTGCCTGGGGTGAGGTGTGGAGGTGGAGGGCTGAGCACTGGGGGGAGCCACAGAGAGGCAGGTCTTAGCAGCGGGAGGGGAGAGACGTGGCCTTGAGGGAGGAGTGTGCTGCGCTTCCACAGTGCGCCCAGAGGGGTGGGGGGTATGGGGGGCTGTTCTGAGAAGCCGAGGACACGGTGGCAGTGAGCAGGCCTTGGCCAGGCTCCTTCCCAGCAACGTTCAGTTCCTACACTGCTGGGATTTTCACGTGAGCCCTTGTCACGTTGCCGTTGTCGACATTGGCCGTGGCGTTAGGGGCACCTTTCTGAGTAAGTTCTGTGGGGCCCTCGTTGGTCGTTGCTGCATCACCCTGTTGCTTGCTGTGGTATCCCACCCCCCAGCCCCACCCCCAGTGATGCCTGGTCTCTTGCTAATGTTTTTGGAATGAGAGTGTGTAAACCAGATGAAAGGAGTGAGCCGTTTATCTTCTTATCAGCACATTTCCTAGAAAACCAGTGGGGAAGTCAGGGTAATATGTGGGAAAATTGCAGTAGCCAGGGGTTTCTCTGAGATGTCTGGGCCTCCTGCCTGTTGTAAAAGTCTGAAATACATTAGGAGCTTTAAAATTGTGGTACTGTAACAAACTCCCCTGCACCCCCCTCAGACAAGGAATAGAACATCACCCTGGACTGCCGGGTCCTCTCTCTACCTTCTCTGTTTGCTGCTCTCTGTTCCAGAGGTAAGCCCTGCACTGACTTTGGGGGCACGAGGTGGATTTCAACCTTGGTGGCACCGAGTCCCCCACGGAGCTAAATCCTGGGGCCTGCCCCACCCGCCGCCCCCAGCCAGTGCACTCGGGCAGATGTACGTGGGGCGTTTGGCCTTGTAAGAGCTCTCCGGGGGATTCTGATGTGCACTCATGGTGGAGAACCACTGGTTTGGGTCTTTCCGTAAATTACTACAGCTGCCGATAGCGCTAAACAATGTATTGTTGGTGTGTTTTTAAGCATTATATAAATGGCGTTGTAGCGTCCGTAGCCTTTTTGGTTTTGCTTTACTTAGCATTATGCTGGTGAGATCAAGCCGTGAATAAATAGCTGTAGCTCAAACAGTTCCCTGCTCTGGAGTGTTCCATTCTAGGAATATCCTGCAGTGTTTGGCTCCATAGTCTGTCGATAGTTCTGTCGATGGCTCCACTGTCGACCGTCAGGGATGGCATCATCCTTGAATACGCTCCCTGGCATGCGTGAGCTCCTGGAGCGCAGCACGTGTCGGCCTTTGTCACTTCACGGCACACGCCAGAGAGGAGTGACTAGATACTAGCATTTCTGCCCGTTTTCACTCCCCTCAGAGGTCTGAATTTTTGCTGGCACTGGGTGCTGTCAAACCTTTTTAATTATTGCCAGTTTGGTGGGTGTGGTGTGGTCCTCTGTTTTTTATTTAACATTTACTGGTTCCTAGTGCATTGAGCGTCTGTTTGTGTTCATTGGTCATTTGTGTTTTTATCATTTCGCTGCCTGATTGCATCTTTCTTCCATCTTTTCCCATTTCCCCTTTTGCTTTGTAGAAAGATGTATTCTGGATCCAATTTCTTTATGGTTTTGTGTTGTAAACATAAGCAACAGAAGTCTGACCTGTCCCAGGTTTTTCAGTGATGTCGTAATACCTCAATTTTTACGTTGTTTTCCATTTTGGTCAGTGATCTACCTCCGTGGTATTCAACCAGGGGACATTTGGCATTCTCCAGAGACATTTCTGGTTATCATGATTTGGGGGTGGGAGTGCTACTGGTGTCTAGTGGGGAGGGGCCAGGAATGCTTCTAAATGACCTACAACGCCCAGGACAGGCCGCCATAGTAAAGAATTATCCAGTCCAAAACGTCAGTAGTGCCGAGGCTTAGACACCCTGCCCCAGAGATTCTGATTCGGAATGAAGCAGCTTAAGCACCTCGGGTGATTTATGATCAGGCAAGTTTGAGAACCTCAGAAATGTAAATACCTCAGTATGGAGAAGACAGGGCAGTGAAAGCTCCCTGGAAGTGGGGGAGGGAAAGGAGAGAGGAAGTAAGTACATGTTATGCTGGAGGGGCGGGGAGAAGGTGAACCTGGCGGCCTAGACCCCCAACCCCAAAGGGAAGCCTCTGAGGTACCCTGAAAGTCTCACAAGCTCCCACCTGGGGGCTGGAACATGCTGCTGCTGTGTTCTCAGAGAATGGTGATGAAATGTGCAAAGCGCTCATGGTCAGGGACCTGATGAGAGCGGCCAGTAGACCCAGTGTTCTGCTACCATGTTTCCCCGAAAATAAGACCTGGCCAGACCATCAGCTCTAATGCGTCTTTTGGAGCAAAAATTAATATAAGACCTGGTCTTATGTAAGTAAAATAAGACTTACAGTAAGTTTTGCTCCAAAAGATGCATTAGAGCTGATGGTCCGGCTAGGTCCTATTTTCAGGGAGGCACGGGATGTGCTTCCCGTACATTCTCTCATCAGAATGTATGCCTTCACTGTGAAGCACCCTTTTTAGAGAGGAAACGGCTGTACAGAGAGCTTAAGTGAAACACTAACATCCTCCAGCAAGAACACAGAGCTGGGTTTCGAACACAGGCCCACGCTCTTCACCCTGTGCCAGGCTGTGTCTCCAGTCGTCCCAGAGCCCCCTGTCTGTGCCCCACCTGTTCTCTCCAGCCTTGTAGAATGGACTGCGGACCCCAGGCTATTCTGACTTGTACAGCCTTCCTAAGGAGCCCGTGTGCTCTGTGGCTGCAGGAAAGACGCCACACCAGCGAGCAAGCGGCTGCTTGACTTCCATTTGCTTTTGTACTTGCGAGGCATTTGAGCTGTTTCAAAGGGAGAGATTCCTGCTTTGAAAGCAACGAAAATATTTCAAAGTCAAAATGCTAATTGAAGCCTCATGGAGAGTGCGCCTGGCTCCTTTGCCCTTATTTGTCCAAAGTATGATTCCTTCGCCACAAGCATTTCCTGACGGCAGGCATTCTTGAGCTGGAGCCCAGTGTCACGGTCCAGTCCGCCTATTCGTTTATGGAAACTCTGGGCTGTCACTTGGGTAATTGATTTCAGGGGCTTTCGCTCTTTCCAAACAGCTGAAATGTCCATGTGTCAAAGGTAGAAGAATGTGGATGGTTTCTTCCCAGAGCAGCGAGGTTGAATTGATTGCCATTTCTGTTAAAGACTGAAGTTCTTCTACTTGTCTTCTCAATCCCAGCGAAAAGAGTTTTCCTAAGTTTCTTCTTTGTGGTCTAGTCCTGCCTCCCCAACTTTCGGAATGTCACTGAGCTTCTCTGAGCCTCGTGTTCATCTGGGGAAAATGCAGGGGAGTGTGCCTCCCTCCAAAAGAACTGGCGGAAACATAACACTGTCTTTCTTTCCACACCTTGTCAGCTCGTTGGAAGAAAAGCACTAGTTCCAGGGTAGCACAGAGGTTGCAAACTGGTGACCTGTGGGCCCAATGCAGCCTGCAGATGTGTTTTGGTTGCCCTATGGTGGGATAATAACCGGTTTTTTAAAAAATTAGTTTACCATTCTTTAAAAATCAGGAGATTTCACAAAGAAATCTGCATTTTGGGCTTTGCTTACAATGTCAGAGGCTCATGCGGCCCCGGGCCCACATCCCTGCCTGGCCACTCTTGGCCGGAGAAGGGAGACCCCTCACCCCCAGCCCACAGCGGGTAGGGCACAGTTCTCTGGTCAGCCCTCAGCCCTGCCCACTTGTACTTGTTTGTCCTGCCTGCTCAAAGCCTCCCGTAGGCATCTGGGCTGCGTTACAGATCCTGAGTCCATCCTTTGTTGTCTCAGATGTAGAAAGAAGCAGTGGGACAATGTCCAGCAGTCACTGTCAGGGGATATGATTTACCTCTTCCTTTCCTGAAAGCAAGGTTTGACTGCAGGCTGCCGCATGGAAATAGCCTAGTTATCCCCTCTCCTGGTGAACGTTGCAAAGAATCCCAACTAGTTCACTAAAACCGAGAGAGAGCTCTTGGCAGGGCGGGATTTGGGGGACGAAGGGGTTTGGGGAAGTGAGCTGACTGGTGACTCTGGATCCGAAAAAGGTATGTTCCCCGCTCTTGGTTTTTGTTGACTTCCGCTGTTGATCCAAGGCCTGGAGTGCTGAGGAGGACATGGGGCAGGGCATGGGGGTGTTAGCAGCGGAAACGTGGGCCCCTTCTCCCTGAACTGGGAGCAAAGGAAGCGAGACAGCAGGGGCATAAGATGACGGATTCCTGTTTAATCCTCCTCACTTGCCCGCGCTGCTGTTCTCCCACCTGGCATGTTGGACGGGAGACTGGACAAGCCCCTTGCCCGCGGATGCCCTACTGGCGAGGACGGCCGGGACTTCATGTCTCTCTGGCTTCTTTCTTAGCGCTTCCCGTTTTCTATCCAGACATACTTGGTCTTCGTCCCACTCCTACTTCCCTTTTCGGTCCCATCTTCTCTGCCCAGGCTCCAGTCCTGTTTCCTCCCCCAAATACCACTGCCAGGGACATTTGCGTTTCAGTAGAGGAATTTTGAAAACCCATCCCACCTCTAATGGTGGCATAGCAGGCAAGTGCCGACACTGGAAAGGACCCTGAGACGTGGAGGGCTTGTCTTCCTGGCCCCACCCCCAAGAATTTTTCTCGGTGCCTGGTTCTGGTCCGCAGTTGGGCATTTTTCCATATGGGTATTTTTAATAAAAGCAAGTTCCATTTCCCCATGTTACCCTGAACTGCTTGAGGGCAGGGTCTGTCTCCTTCACCATGTTATCTCTGATCGCTGCCAGTAAGTGCCTGTTAGGGGACTGACTGTGGCGGGAACTTCCTGTGGTGCTGGTGAGTGTCTGGGGTCACCCCCTGGAGACAGGTCTCAGTCTGCGGGGGTGAGCCTTCTGCTTCCTTAGAAATGGCTCTGTTTTGAGAGTCTGAACAAAACCTTGTAGAAAGAGGGGGTAGGTATTTTCACTCCAGAGGCCTTTTCCCATCGTTGGGGTCATTTAGACACAATTAATCCAGGTCCGGTGCTCTAAGGCCACTTGGGATGTTCTCGCCTAAGGGATTTTTGAGGGTTCTCTAGAAACATGCTGTTAGGTCTCAAGGGCCTTGGAATCCAAAAGAGCCTGAGACTAGTGAGTCTGGGGTGTGGTGGTCTCCAGCCAGCAGGGCCTGGAGGTCGTGACAGGGCTGCTGGAGGCTCTCTCTGTGGTTCCTGCTCTTCCCGGGAGGTGGAGGGAGCCTGGAGACTCCCCAGGTCCTCTCAGCGCCTTCCAAGAGGGCAGTGCCCATGTATCTCCCCCTCCCTTCTTCTACAGGCTGGATCCTAATCGACCGCTGTGGGAAGCACTTTGGTACGATCCTCAACTACCTTCGTGATGGGGCCGTCCCCTTGCCCGAGAGCCGCCGGGAGATCGAGGAGCTGCTGGCAGAAGCCAAGTACTATCTGGTCCAGGGCCTGGTGGAAGAGTGCCAGGCAGCCCTACAAGTAGGCACCACCCTTTCTTCCCACAGCGCAGTGAGGCCCCAGACCTACCTGCCTCCCTCCGTTTCCCCCTCTGCAAAAGTGGGTGCAGTTCCTACCTCACCGAGCTCTTGGGAGAGTTAATGAGTTCACTGTGGAGCTTGTCCCCTTTGGACCGAGGGACCCCTAAGAGGCTTTTCTGTAATGCTTAGGACACCCAGCTGCCCTCAGGCTCATCTCAGCCTCCATGATGTTGGGTCATCTCTTGTACATTGAACCCCTTTATAGTGATCTGGATTCTGGACCCATCTGGGGCCTTACTTTCACCCCATGAGTTATCACTAGGAGCCTAGCTTTGGTCTCTGCAGACACAGACACCCCTCCCTCTCCAGCCACTAGCAAACTTACGTATTTATACATTCCTTCTCCTGGCCTCCCAACATAGGTGACCACAGTTTGGGTTAGATGGATATTCTGAGTTTACACTGAGATGTCTATATTGGTAACATTTGAGCCCCAGTATGCAATGACTTATTTTCTTTCTTGTGTGACTTCTCAGTTTGCCAGACAGAGTTGGTGATTGCTTCCTTGTTTTGTTTGCTTGGTTTTCTAAGTTCATATCCCTAATTCAGCCCTAAATTCTGAGAAAGATCAGTGTCCTGTTGGTACGTTCAGACACATCAGTGAACTTCTGTTTCCTCTTTGTCTTGGAGATTTGCCTTCTGGGTTCCCTTTCTGTGGTTTCTGTTAGCCTGAGGAGCTGACATCCTCCCAGTTTTTAATCCCAATTATCTTCTTGTTCTACTTTCTCAGAGGTTTTTTTTTTCAGTTTTACCTTTTCAACCCTTCTATTGAATATTTCACTTCTGCTATCACATTTCTAGTCTCCAAGAGCCTTTCCTTTTTTTTATATAGCACACTGATCTTCTTTCATAGGGTGCAATATCTGCTCTCATCTGTCTGATGATACTAGTATTTGAAGTTTCTTTTTCTGCTGCCTTCATCATCTAACTGGTTCCCTTACTTTTTCTCTCTTTGTTTTGGTCTCAAGTTTGAGAGACTTTCTATGTATAATCTGATGACCTTTGGCCTATTGAAATTTAGAAGTAAGGCTCTGGAAAGCTGTACGTGTGGGGGTGGTCCTTGTTCTCCGGTAGGCTTCAGCGGTAGGTGATAAGGCTGACATTTCAGTGGGAACCCCCAATGTCAGAATCTGTGAGCCTTTTTTTGGACAGGTCAGTTACCGGGGAGGTATCCTCCACTCTCTTGCCTGACTGACTGCCTTCTGAGATCTGAGTGGGGGAAGGGGCCAGTTTACCTTCTAGTGTGTAGACTGTTCACGGTTTCAGAATAGCAACTCAGTCCTGCCCTGTACAAACCACTCCAAGAAAATGGATATTTCTTCTGCCGGGCTGGGGAAGGGGAACCATCAGGGGGTCTCCCTGGTGCTCCTGCCAACTGCCTGGTGCAAGCTCTGACCTTGGTCTGTGGGCACCAGCCTTCAGAGGTGTTCTTTGACAATCTCTAGGACTGTCTCCTATCTGCTGACTTAGGTTCCAGCGTTCTTCTCCTCCTTGGTTGTTACTCGTCTGTGACTGGCCCTCCAGCTTCGAAGTCTTGATATCTTTTGTCTGCTAAGCTCACTTCTCTCATTCTCTTTCTCTTTCTGAGCTTATACTTTTTTTTATTCTTTATAGTCTTCTGTAGTCACTGTCGTGGGGTTTTAGAAGCTTCGACACAATCATATTTCATCTACTAGGTTTAGGATTTATTTTTGAGTGGCTCCCTAGGCGGTGGAAATGTGTCATTGTTGTTAGTACTTATTGAGCACCTGGCATATAACAGCCCTGGCCAAAGAGCAGACTTCCTGGAGAACTCAACTTCTGGTTGCCCCCCATTCACTGGTGGTGAGAATCCTCCTCTCTTCCCGCCCTATCTCCCCTCGCCAGGCCAGCTTAAATAATCCGGTGCAGGGCAGGCCTCCTAGGCTGAAAGCATGTTTTGTTCCAGCAGAACAAAGATACTTATGAGCCTTTCTGCAAAGTTCCTGTGATCACCTCATCCAAAGAAGAACAGAAACTTATAGCAACTTCAAATAAGGTATGTTGGAGGCAGCCTTGTGGCATTTCTTTTGCTCCCAGACGTGATGGAGGCCCTTGTGAATACGTTTTGAAATGACAGTGTGTGCAGTTGCCTGGGCAAGACCTGAGAAGGGGTTACGAATGGGAACCTGCAGCTCATCTTGTGTCCCCCACTATTGGGTCATGCCACGTCCCTCTCGAGCCAGCTATGCTGTCTGCCTCTCTGGCCTGGTGGCAGGGCCCAGCCCCAGGGGAAACCAGTGGTTCATTGCACCGGCACGCCAAGTAACTCTCTTCTTTTTCAAAACAACCCGCAGCCAGCCGTGAAGTTGCTGTACAACAGAAGTAACAACAAGTACTCATATACCAGGTAAGGCATCAGCCAGACAAGACTTGTGCACACGCCAGGAAAGTCTCCATTCGCACCAGACAGACCGAGCTCCTCCTGTTGCCTCCCGATAAAGGTGGCACTCCTGTACCTCGAGGATGCCCAGATAGGTAGATACAAAGAGAGACAGGTGATAGACAGGAGATGTAGTCCGCGCATACCATAAAATTTGCCTTTCAAAGTATATAACTAGTCTATTTACAGAGCTGTGCAACCATCACCACTTACCCTAATTTTCATCACCCCCAAAAGAAACCCTAGACCCATAGCTGTCACCCTTCATTTTTCTCCCAATTCCCCCTCCCTTCCGGGCCTGGGCAACCACTATTTTGCTTTTTGTCTCTGTGGGTTTGCCTCCTCGGGACATTCTTATCACTGGAATCATACAATATGTGGCCTTTCATGACTTAGCATTTTTCACTTAGCATCATGTTTTCAAGGTGCAGCCATGTTGTATGATCAATACTTCATTTCTTTGTATGAATAAATAAAAATCCATTGTATGGACAGACTACATATTATTTACCCATGTAGCAGTTGATGGGCAATTCGGATCATTTCCACTTTTTGGGCATTATCAGTAATGCTGCTATGAACATTCGTGTACACGATTCTGTGTGGACATGTTTTTATTTCTTTGGGGTATATATCTAGGAGTGGAATTGCTGGCTCATATGTTAACTTAGGTTTAGTCATTTGAGGAACTACCAAACAGTTTTCCAAAGTGGCTGCACCATTTTACATTCCCACCAGCAGTCTAAGTGGGCTTATAGAATGCCCGGTGGCCCTTGGGAACATGTGACTTTAAATCAGAAACTTGAGGGATGTCGGGGGGTTTGATGAGGTTAGTCAAGCAAGACCCATAAACTGACCCAGGATAAAACGTCCCCCTTGGGCAGTCCTGCTCTGCCGCTCCTGTGATTCAGTGGGGCTCCACGGTCCCCCACCTGTGCCCTCTGCCCACAGGCTCCGTGTGTTCAGCTTTCACCGCTGGCTGTTGCAGAACACGGGCTGAGTGTCTAGAGCTGTCTTTTTTGAGGCCTGGCTCTGCCATTTATTAGTTTGGGGCCTCAGGCAATTACCTGATTTCTCTATCCCTCACTTTCCCTTTTCGAGCAGTGGGGACTGGTTGCCATGGGATTATTGCGAGGTTGGAATGGGATAGTGCAGATACGTGCCCAACATGTGGAAACACAACCAATGGTGGCCGTCATTGCCAGCTGGGGTCACCTTATCTCAAATGTTCTTTTGCAGCAATTCTGACGACAATATGTTGAAAAACATTGAACTCTTTGATAAGCTCTCTCTGCGCTTTAACGGAAGGGTCCTCTTCATAAAGGATGTCATTGGGGACGAAATCTGCTGCTGGTCCTTTTATGGTCAGGGCCGCAAGATTGCTGAAGTCTGTTGTACGTCCATCGTCTATGCCACTGAGAAGAAGCAGACCAAGGTAAGGGCTGCGAGGGGACAGGGTTGACTGGCTGCTCTGACGTTTGCCCTCATACAACTTCCCTTTGCACTTGAGCAAAAGAAACTGAAAGAGAAAAGCTTTCAAAGGGTTTTCCTTGACTCATGACTGCTCATTGTTCACAATAGTCATGATCTTTCGGGCCCTGCTTAGATCCAAATGTAGGTTTGGAGAGTCAGATGGCATTTCCTTTCTGACGCTCAGCACGCATCTAAGCTCCTTTGCCATCAGTGCTGATCCGGACATATCCTGGTACCTGTGGGTACCCCCCTGCCGGCACTTGCTCCTCCACCTTCAGGGATCTCATGTTGCCTGTGCAGTTTTTCGCCCTCCAGCACCACATTGTTTCCCACCAGCATGGCTCCATCCCATTTGATCATCAGAGGAACGGTGCCACCTTCAAGATTTTGACCTTAGCTTTCTAGTCATGACCGACTGCTCCTACCACCTGTCTGTCCTCCTCTTACCCACTGACCTAGAGTGGCCATCCACCCTCCATTCAGCATTCCCTGGCTCCCGACCTCGTACAGAACTCCGTGTGGGTCCATTTTTATATCATCCTCCACACGAAGAGCCCGGAGTTCTCCCTTGGCGCTGTCTCTGTGCCGTTCTGCAAAGCTAGACCCCACCGCCAGGTACCGTGAGAGCTCTGGTCATTGACCTTCTCTCCCGTTATGTCTTCTGCTGCCCTGCCCTCCTTGAGCTATGCAACTGGGTCTTTCTTTTCCTTTCCTTTTCTTTCTTTTGTAAAGATATTACAGTATATTCTGTCATTTCTTTCTCAGTCTATCTAAGGGAGCCTTGGTGAGCGGGGACATGCAGTAGCTCTGCCACGGTAGATTTTCATGACTCTAGTCACCTTCGTGCAAGTGTGTAGGTCACCTACTCAGGGTATCACCGTTACCAGCTCCAGGAGCGTGCCGTTCTGTGGGATTCTAGAGCTGGCATCAAGCAAACGCAAATGAGAGAAAAGCAGACCTCAAAGTAGAAACCAGAGTTGTCCTTTTTTAACTTAAACATTTTAATCATTAGTATTCAAATTGTATCCTAAAAGATGTCTACTGTTATAAGGGAGCCAATGAGGGAAGAGGCTCTTCTTTTCTCTTTCAAAGATGGGTGGGGTTCAGAATCCACTTGCTCCTCTTATCCCATTAGCAAGACACATGCCTCTTTGCTCCCATGAACTTTTTTTTCCCTTAGGGCTGTGAAGTCCATCTCTAACTAGACTCTCCATTTTGTCGTAGTTTGGATTGCCTCTGCCCTTGGCTATTAAAGGGATAATCATATTAAGCTCTAAAATCTTGACTTTCCATTTTTAGAGCTTCACAGGGAGCAAAAAGATTTAGAGACCACGTGAACTGATCCCAACCGTTTATATAATAGATCAGTGGGCAGGCTGAGCGAGCCTGTGCTTGTGTCTGAAGCTTGTTAGTGGCAGGGCCAGGATGGGAGGCCAGGGCCCCTCTCCACGGCTCCTTTGTTCTGCCATCCTGTCCCTGAGGGCTTCTTCCTTTATCCAAGGGAAGCATGTGGCTTTGGCTTTCCAGGGAGGTGGTTTTGGAGTCGGCTGCCCCCGCAGGAACAGGTTCCTCCTTCTAGCCCAAACCTCCGGAGCTATGCTTTGGAGCAAACATTCATGTTCTGTTGTCTTCAGTAACTATGTTCCATTGGGCTTCTTGCATAATTGTATCTTATCTTCCTGGGTACAACATTCCAAGTGCTGCACTAATTATTTTAATCACCACTTAACTCTCTTGTAGTTAAGGTGGAAATGGGGTGGCTTGCTGACATGAAGTGTAAGCAGATGTTTAATACAGACATTGTCCATTTGGTTCTTAATTCTGACTCACTAGGTGATAATTAAGCACGGAATCCTACCTTTATTAGTCTTTTTGGTTCTGTTGTTCAGCCTCATTTCTGTTGATCTGTCTTCAAGTTCACTGCCACTCCTGTCATCTCCATTCTGTTATGAAGCCCTTCCAGTGGGTTGGTCTTTTTTCTCTTGGTTATTGTATTTTTTCAGTTCTAAAGTTTTCATTTGGTTCTTTCTATCACCCTCCTGAGACTTCTCTATGTTTGCATTTGGTTTTAGAGCATTCGCCTTTACTTGTGGTAACATTTTTATAATAGCTGCTTCTAGGTCCTTGTCAGAGAATTCTGACATCTGGTGGCATTTTGGCTTTGACATCTGTTGATTATCTTTTTCCTCAGGAGTTCAGATTTCTCTGGTTTTTCATATATATGCTGAGAACTTTTGAGTTGTATCCTGGGCAGTTTGGAAAGTTTTAGGGCTATAGGTCTTGTTTAAATCCCAGAGAGAACATTGATGTTTTTGTTTAGCAGGCAGTCAGCTCAGCTGGGTTCATGCCACAGTGCCCACCAGCCTTCTGGGGGTTGTAGTTCCAATGACAGTGGAGTTTTCAAAGCCTGCAGATCTGTGCCACCTCGGGGCCAGTCTGTGTCCTGGGCAGCGGTCTGTCCCATTGCTCATTTCTTCAAGTCTACACACGCTATTGAGGGTCAGGTCGGCAGAGGGGGGTGAGCCTGGAGTTCACACACAAACTGAAGAAGCCACTTTTCCAGCTCCCCTCCTTCACAGACTCCTTGAAACTTTCTGCTTCCTTGGGACTCCCCCTTTCTCAGTCATTGGCCAGGAATCTGGGGCTTTCGTTACCCGCTCTGCCACACGCTGCCAATGACTTTGCCTGTGTCTAGAGCCAAGCAGCAAGAAGATAGAGAAAAACAACAGTCAGGATTCTCCCTGTCCTGCTGAGACCACAGCTCTTCTAATCAGAAGGGAAGGTTCCCTACCTCAGAATTTTGGCTCCCACAGGCTCTCATTGCCACCACAAGATTTCTTGGGGGCTGAGGTGCAAGAAAATGGAGAAAAGAAAAAAGAAAGAAAACCAGGGAACTCCCCCCCCTTCTCTAGGTGTTGGAGACTGGTGGCTCCTCTGGCCACCAGAGACCTTCTCCCGGAGTTCCCTCTGTCCTGGTTGGTGCCTGTTTCGGGGTGACAGGCTGCTTTGCACTCAGGCTGGGGGGATGCTGGCACATACTGTTTTTACTGGCAAAAACAGTAAACTAACAGATGGTTTGTTATTACTTCAAACTCTGGTCTTTCCCTCAATTTCTCTGCCAGTATTTATGTCCCCGTCGTTAGTTAGCTGCTGTGTACGCTCTCTCCTGGTTTTATAGCCTCAATGGGAAAGATGGGGTGGATTGTGCTCCATTCCCCCAGAAACCAGAACCTCAGCTCAGAATCCTGCCCTCAAAAGCAGAGTCTCTACTCTGAGTCAAGTGCCCGGGACCCAGCCTGGGTCCCACTTATGCAGCTCACCTCTTGTTCATAGCGCCTTAATCCCAAAGGGGAATAAGCCAATACAGCACTTTACCTAGGAGAGATCGGTGTCCATTTCATGAGGGAGCTCAGGCTTCAACCAGTTAATTGCATTGTCCAATTCTTTGTAATTCCCTGATGTGGAATGATCTCCAAGTTAGGGCAAAGCAGTGGTAGAAGAGCCTGTGTAGGGGGCCACCTTTTGTGTGTTTTAACGTGTGTGAATATTATGTAACATGTATATTTATATGTACTGGATCCCTGCGGGGGGGGGGGTGTAAAATGATGAGAGGCATTGTCTTCAGGCAGGGAAACTAGGGGGCAGAGAAGACGTGGAGACCTATTTCACTGTCTCCCGTTTGTCTCTTGAATTCAGCGCTCTAAGTCTTGCCTACTGAAAATAACTACTTTAAAAACAATAACAGGGGTCTTCAATGGAATCCCTGGGGCCTGGTTTAGCCCAACGGAAGTACTGGGGGTTGGGCGGCACAGGTGGTGGGGGCGGGAGGTGACGCTAACTTGCCTGCCCTGTATTTTGTGGGGGCGCAGGTGGAGTTCCCTGAAGCCCGCATTTATGAGGAGACCCTGAATATTTTGCTGTACGAGGCCCAGGACGGCCGGGGACCTGACAATGCCCTCCTGGAGGCCACAGGGGGGGCGGCCGGCCGCTCCCACCATTTGGACGAGGACGAGGAGCGCGAACGCGAGCGGATTGAGCGCGTGCGTCGGATCCACATCAAGCGGCCGGACGACCGCACCCACCTGCACCAGTGAGGCCCGGCCGCGTCCCGCCCTCTCCCCTCCCCGCTCCACACTAGCCCTACACAGGCTTCCAGGCTCCTCCCGCTTCTCCTGGAGCCTGCAGACACTTTTGTAACAAGCCAGATGATTATTTTGGTATTTCTCGACAAGGTGAATTTGATATTTTTACCCAGGTGAATGGGCCCTGTTGTTGACAAGCTGCCCAAGGGCTCTACTTTCTGGGAGACTCTGAGGAGCCTTGGAGCCAGGCTTGCTGGGTTCTCGAAGGAAAAGTATGAATGGGTATGACATGCACCTGAGAACTTTTGTTTGCAGTATTTATTTTTGTGGATGTGGACTACCTGAGTTTCTTGGGTGGCGTTCCCTTTGGGTTCAGTTTGACAGCTCTGAGAGGGACCCTGCAGCTGGTGGCCACAGAGGTGTCTCCCAGCTCCCTAGTTCGTAACCTTCCAGCCCAGCGCCCTGGCTCTGCTCCCTGTGTGTTAGGCGGGGCAGTCTCCAGACCGGCTTTGCTAGAAGCCCATTTTGCCACAGGATTTCCTGCCCACGGCTTACTGGTAAATCATTGCAGCTCGGAGCAGTGGTGATGGGGCCTGCTGTGCTTCCTGCTTCTAAATTGTTGTTCCTCACGTCGCCCTGTTTAGGGGGCAGGCCTGTTGCCACCTTGGCTGGTCTGTGGCCCTGTGCTGTTGGCCCTCCTCTCCCCTGCCCGCACATCTGGCTAAGGGCAGAGCTGTCCTTGGCAGTGAGTGCTCGGCTCTGTTCCTGGCTCCTTCCCTGGCTCCTGCCCTTCCCCCTGGCCCCCCCTTTGTTGACCCACTCCATTCCAGGAAGGCCGGCTGGCCTGGTTATGGGGGTAGCTCAAACCCGGGGAGCCATCCCCTCTCCCTCGGTCTCCTTCCTTGTTTCGCTGGGCTTACGGCCGCTAGTAGATGCTTAGAAATTTAGTGTGGCCCCAGACTCTGTCCTCCTGGCCTGACGTCCAGGCGGGACCACCACTCACCAGCAGTCTCAGGGCAGTTTGCCTGCTGTAAACGCAGCCATCACCTGGAGAGCCCCTCGGGGTCTTTGCCTGTGATTCTGACACAGTGTGGAATAGCCATCAGTGAGAGGATGTGCAGATCCTTTTGGGTCCAGTAAGTCGGTGTTCGTGTTTGTTTATGGGACGTGTGCGACTGTAGACGGGGATGTGTGCTTGTGAGGCGCTGGAGCCCGGCGCTCGTGTGGGACGGACGTTCTCGATTACCTACCTCCCAGTCTCCGCCTGTCAAGGGACGGAAGTGAGTTGTGACTAATGTGGGTGGTTGAGACTAGACTAGGTAGAGTAGTTACAAGGTAATGCGAATGTGTGTAAGGTAATGGATGGGTTTTGTCTGCTTTTCAAGGGAAACGTTACTGTTTTATACCAAAGGTATTAATATGGACAGCCTCTGACACAACGTATTCCAAAAAAACGAGTTTATATTTTGAAATGGTTTATACCGCTTCGACTTTGTACGTACTTCCCGAGTTGCGACAGTTGTATGCCTTTATTTTGTATCCAGCAGCAACGTGTACAATAAACCTTTAAAACAATCATGACTGAACCTAAACATCAAGTATTGGGTAGATGCTTTTTAAAACTGCTGTGAGGGAAACTTTCATATTAAGCCATTTGAATTTTAAGTGCTAAGGAAAGGGGGGGGCTAAAATTAATGTTTCGTAAATATTTTATACTGTTTGAGTTTTAAACACCAACCCTGCTGTTTGGGTTGAGCTTTTTTAGAAAGTTAAAGTGAATGTCAGTTCTGATGTTTTCTGTAGGAATGAAAAAGCCATCATACAATTGTTTTTTAAATGTTTACTTGAAGAGTACGTGTGGTACAATCTGATTTGTTTGGGCGTCTACACCTTATGACATAATGTTTCTGGCCGTCTCTCTACTTTCACTTTTCCTCCAACTTTGCACTTGTAGGTTTGAGTCTTGGCTTCCCTGGGTTGGGAACAGATCCATAAAACATTCCGTTGTTAATACCACTGTGAGCTGCATATGGCCATGACCTGACAAAGCATTGGCTGGTCCAGCTCTGTTACCAAATCTGTCCTACAAAGAACTGAGTTTTCTTCTGTTGGCACTAAACGCAAACAAAAGTCAATATTTATACCTAAGAACCATCCAAGTAAAACACTAGTCTACGATTTGGTAAAGAGTCAAGTTTTATTACATTGCAGTAGCTTACAATTGAAAACAGTGGAACAGCTTTTGGTCCTTGGTCGTCAAGTTGTTTTTTCAAATAAGCCATCTGATTGTGGTGGCTGGGGGCCTGTGCCTGAGACAATTCCTGGCATAGCCTCTTCTGCTGCCCTCCTGCAATGGCTTAACAGGTTGGTTGCTGTACGAGTACCCCACTTTCTGTTTAGGGGTGTTTGTATCTTACAGCAGCTATTCAGGGCTCAAGTGTGAACAGCAGTCAGCCCTGACTCTTAGAATATGTCTTTACACATCTCTGTGTCACTACCCTTTGTGCTATGAAAAAAAATGCTAATAAGCTTTAGAAGTATGTTGTACAAGCATTTGTGGACCTAGGTAAAAATAAAAGTTATATATAATGCTTCTACTTAAATCTGTTTTCTGGGTCTTTTCAGAACCACCCAGCGCAGTGAAGCTGAAAACTGAAGCGCAGTTTTCAGCGAAGAGAACAAGACACAGAATAGCATCTTCTATTCTGTCTGTCACCTTAACTCTTTCGCTGCGTTGATTGATTTCAAGTTTGGTTTTGGTTTTCTTTTCAAAACGCGTCAAATCCACAAAAAACAAAAAGTTGGTATTTTGACTCTTTTACGCAGTTCATAACAATTTGAGCTGCTTTGTATAGAAATGACATTTTTATGTATAAAAATTTCGGATATATCCGACCGTCGCGGCAAAAGAGTTGAAGTTGCTTAGGGTGGAAAAGAGGAGTCGTTTTATCTGTAGTGATTGAATTTAAACACTGGAAGGAAATTTTGAGCAGAAATATGCGGGACTTCTGAAAAAGCTGAATGAATCAGCCGGTGTTGCCAGCGCTTTAACACTGGGGTGGTAGGGTCGGAGGGGCCACAGCTCACCATCTGGAACCGAGGGAGCCCATTTGATGTTAAGGAAGTGGGTCCAGTTCTAAGTTCCATTTATGTAAAGCACAGTTCAAATTCCACAGCTTTGTGAAATGTCATTTACTTACTCTGACCAGATAGAGTACTTCATTGTGCCTTGGAGGCAGTCTGACAAAGGTAGAGAGAATCTGTTGCCTGCCTTAGAATGACAGGTTTACGTGCCCGAGTGTAGGTCCTGGTCCTGTTGGGAACGTTTAAAACCACCACCTCCTTGGGTGATTTGAGGTTGGCTCCCTGAAGAAGACCCTTTTTGCCACAGGGCACCTGGGACGCTGGAATAGGGCTCTGGCAGAAGGTGCCACTCCGTTTCTTCAAAGGTGATGATTCTTTCCTTAGAGCTGCCATAACCTTTCCTGGAAGGTGTAGCTAACCGGCTCAAATTCCTGCTTCCTGGGTACTGTCTCAGTCAGACGTCATCCTCTCTCAGGACTTCATGCGGGCCGCCACCTGGGAGAGAGTCCACACTTAGGTGTGGAGGCTGCTCACCTCAGAAGGAAGCAGTTATCACCCCAACCATCAGCATCCTCAGGTAGGTGTGGACAGCTGCAGGAAGCCAGCGCCACCACCCACACCATCTCTCTTGCCCCGCCTCCCACAAGAGGAGCCACGTTTAGAAATTGGGCTCACTGAGGGCTTTAGCAGCATCAGCCTGAGCCAGTCAGGCGGGAAGATTGGCTGTGTGACTCCCAGAGGTACTCCATCTTAGGTGTGGAAGTTTGAAGAGCATATAAACCGAAAAATCACCTTCTATTTTACATTGAAAATCATGTTTAAATAGTCTAACTTGTCCCTGAGGTGTTAATTGTGTGTAGGGGCAGTTACGTTATAAAAGACACTTTTGTGTACTCTTTACGTCCACAAAACACTGTTCTCTTTAAATGTTTGTGAACTTAAATGCATGAGATACTCCATGTTGATAGACCATTTTCTAATTAATTTGTATCAAATAATGACTAATACGTGGTATATATACAAAATACGTCTTAAAGATGCAGCCCTTTCGGCTTTTAATATGTAAAAATTAACATAGTACCTGGCAAAATTGGATCAAAACAAGCTCAGTGTACTGCTTGCCTGTGAGGGCTGGTGGGATCAGCACATGTGACTTCTCACTGAGACAGCAGTGGTTCCAAAGCCCAATTACATCGCAGTGTCCGGGGGTGAGATACAAACCCTGGAATTTTTTGAAGCTCGCCAGGAAATTCAAATGTGGAGTTTGAGAACCACTGTGATAAAAGCATAAGGCCTTCCCCATCCAGTGAAACGTTGGGCTTTGTCAGTTAAAACTGAGAAGAACCAGCCCAATTTTGGTTCACTGACAACTAAACATGGTAGGGAAACTTCTTTCCCTTTTCCTTCAGTTTGGAATCTATACCTCTAGCATCCATTCCTTCCTGTTTTTCAGATGCAGAATCGGAAATAAAGAGATGAACTAGCTTAGGATTCCACTCAGTCTGTAGAAGGACAGAAATTGGTGGCCTTTTCATCTTTATCCTCATCTAAAACCATTTACCTCCCTCCTCCCCCAACAGCACTCACCACTGTTAACTGTCCATTTTTATCTTTATAGATTCGTTCTTCTGGTCCAGTTTTGAAAACTATTGTGTCTTCTCTTCCAGGACTAATATAAAACTGTAATCTTAACATAGACAAAACAGTGGATTAGTGACATACTGAGGTACTTTTCCCCCTTCAGCCTTTGGTTTGCAGAAGAAATTTACTTACGCAGTTTTACTAGTTTCAAGATCGAATTCCTGTTTTTTTACAGAGCTTTACTGCATACTTGAATAATCAAAAGAAGAAACCCATTTCCACAACTGGGAACCTTACCACCTATTTCTGTAGTTATCCGCAAATCAATCTAGCACATTCAGTTCAAGGGGCCAATTTGAGGTCTGAAGAACCATTTCTACATCTTCATGCTGCAGCTCTCATAGTGGGCGAGGTCATCCCTCAGAGGTCCAGTAAAACAAATACCGCTGTCCAAGGGACCCAACTCTCTTTCCCCATTCCACACATGAATTAGCTCATCAGGGCTAAGGGTGCTGTGCCTGATGCAGTCAGAATGAGAACCAAGCCTGGCCTTGGGAAACCGCCCATCATCCCTGACCAGCTAGGTGACATGTGGCATGCTGGGTCACCACGTTGTGCCTGGGAAATGCAGAAGGTAGCACCTACTGCAGAGTTGTTGAGAGAATTAAGTACTCTATGTGTCAGGTATTTTTCCCTGACGTCCTAGAGACTTCAGCACATGTCCCTTAGTCAGTCTGGAAGCAGCCTGCAAAGCTGAGGCCCACTGCGTTCAACCAAGTGTCCAAAAAAACAGGTTTCAGCAGCGAAGGTGTGGCTGTCACCTGCTCTGGCCCAGAGTCCCAGCCTTCAGTTTATGACAGCTTCCCTCAGGAACATAAGCACCTCCTTTCAACATTGGACGTTAAGACCACTCACTGTTGGCTTACGTCAGTGAGTGATCACTGACATCTTCATTTGCCCGGAGCCCAACCCATAGAAGGCAAGGAAGGACGTTCTTTGTATCAGAGAGGGCCTGGGTACCCCACTAGAGGCTTCTTTCCCCCCTGCTCTGGCAGGCAATGCTCATTTTACGGGAAGAGGCAGGCTACAATTCAATTCTTCCCTGATCCGTGAATAAACATTTTAACATTGCATTACTTCCGGAGCTGAAGGTGGAACCAACCTACCTTCCTTGAACAACGTTTACAATGTTCTCCTTTTTAACCAGCATGGCGAGTTTAGTAACCACTTCAAATACGTGTTCACACTGTAGGATGGCATCCCCCTGAGGTGGAGAGGAGACGACACAGCTGTGTCAGGAGTAGCAGCTTAAAGAAAAACACTGTCCCCTACAGGGATTGCACCGTGTCAACATTTCGGCAGTGTATGCGGCGGTCTCCTTAGCAGAGACTGGTGGTCTTCAATTACCTTTTGCTTGTTGACTTCTGGCGAAACATGAAGGACTAAGATTCCATCACTCAGGTTGCTAGTGGAGACACCTTAGGACAGATCCAAAATTAGGAACCAGGAACGAGAGGACTTGGCGTTAATACAGAAAAGGCACGCCTAGGGTCTCCCTAACCACCCCTCCCCCCACACACACAATTTCTCCCTCCGAGCTGGGCCCGGAGGAAGGATCTGTTCAGACAGCATGCTATTGGGCTGTAAAGAGAGAGGCGCTGAATAAAACAGGTCACTGGGGAAGGTGACTGCCGTCCAGCCTGGTTACTTGAGGGAAAAGGGTATCCCTGATATTTGTGCCAGAATAAAGAGACCCAGGCTGGGCCTGGACAGCCCCCCTACACTGAGGCCTTCGGATTGAAGGCTCCTTCATGACTCATGTGCCCAGGAGCCAGGCAATCCAATGAGTTAAGATTGCCGGCTTCTTACCTTTGAGTGTTGAGTACTCTATTTTCTGCTTGATTTTGGCAAGTTCCACCACGTAAGCCGCTTTCTGAGTAAGAATGAGTTGCCGCTGTCGTGCCTTGAAGCCTTTCCTGTCATATTTAATGACTGGGATACCATACTGCAAGGAGACCTACCATCACTACGAGGGGAAGGTACTTCATGGAAGGGAGGGGGCAGCGGGCTAAGGTCCTTGTTACTCAGACTCTGGCCACGTTACTCCAAGCGCTCACACACACACACAGGCTCAACCAGATCTTGCATAAACGTGTTTTCTACCCTGGCTCTGCTCGGTAGATGTTTCCTGGCTCTGCCTAGGGCATTGCCCTTGTGAGGAAGTCAAGGTTATGGCCACCTGCTCCCAGGTTTGCTCTGAGATCAACAGAGATGACCTTTCCAACGCTGTGTGGAAGTGAAAGCCCTCACATCCAGAGGATAATCCACTCCAGCCTCACAGGTTTCTCTTCCCCAGGGGACCAAAAGGGACAGAGCAGCCATGAGAGCCATCAAGAGCTTACATAACCAGGTGGGGATCGCACAGCAGCTAAGTCAAGAAGCCCACATCAGCGCCCAGGCACCTTGCCATACTGCTCACCAAGAGGGGATGTTTAAAGATCAGGTTCATGGCTATCCCGGGGGTGCCAAAAAAATGTAGACAAGTGGACATTTTGGTCAACGTGGCTCAAGCAGTAGTTTGCCGTAATCAGAAGTGTCTGGACGCTGTAGGTAACCACTTTGAGCACCTCTTGTCATTGCAGGAGTCAAACGTGACTTGTATTCATCTTCTGTTTTCGGTGTATATTGAGTATTACAATTTTAATACAGTTTTTTCCTTTCTTAAAATGTGTCTACATTTTTTGGGGCACCCTCTGTATTCAATTTCATAGAAAACCAAACACAGCTCCTGAGGTGACGGATAAGGTCCATAAGAACAGCAACAGGTATGTCTAATAGTCACCTAGTCCCCACAGCCTTAGTTGTTACCCAGAGCATGACAGGTGAGAGTCCGGCCACCCACATACCCTCCATTCACACAGTGCTTCCGGACACACTCCATGTAGGAAACAGACCCTGGTCTCAGACCCCACACGGGAGTCCTGTTTGAGGCCAGGCCCACGCTTCCTTACCTGGATTTTCTCATTGCTAATAAGTTGAAGCACTTTGGGATTAATATCTCCTTCATCTAGGGAAGGAACCAGAACACAGTGAATCGTCACTAAATACCACCCTGTGCAAAAGCCACTGGCATCTGCTGGTTTTATGTTCCTCTGTGACCAAGACCTCCATTGGGGAATAGGCGTCAGCAAATGCTATGGAGCCGAGCCTCTTCCTTTGACTTTTTTTAAAACGGAAAGAGTACATACACGGAAAGGTGTACTTACCGAGCCGACTGTCGGCAAAGGGTTGGTTTAAAGTTTTTGCGTAGCCTTCTTTCTTTCCCCCGAAGATTGCACTGGTAACTACCTTTTGCTGCATCTGGTAACACAGAATTGAAAAGTAAAAAAATGGTGGCCACGGAGCTCTTTGGGACAGAGAAGATTTAAGGTCCACGGTATCACTTTCTTGGATAAGCTGTAGGAGCCTTGTCATGTACTTCTGCATAGAAATCAGAACACATTCCTGGCTTTGGCCAAAATGCCCTAAAAATTATACTGCCAGAAGTTGAAACTTACAGAATTTCAGAGAGCAGTTCCTTTCTTCTAGGTCAGAGATGGGCACACTACAGCCTGCGAGCCCAATCCAGCCTCCTGCGTGGTTTTATTAGTCAATTTTATTGGGGCACAATCCTGCCATCCAGATATGTATTGTCTCGAGCTGCTTGCGGGCTACTATGGCAGAGTGGGGTCATTGCAACGCAGGTTGTCTGGCCCGCAAAGCCTAAATATTCTCTCTAGCCCTTTATGGGAAAGGTCTGCTGACCTGCAGATAAGCATGAACAAAACCAGACCTCCAGCAGAAAAGGGTCCTGCATTTGCAGGGCAAGGGCCATCTGGGTTACTTTCCCATGGTAACTGACGCTGATAACAGCTGCCATTTAATGAGGGTTCTGCTACGTGGTCTACATGCGTTTAATTTTCAATGTGTATGAGGCCTGGGCCTAGTGTGACCCTTGGCTTACAGGTGAATTGGTGGGTGGGGACTGTTAAGTCTGATCATCCAGCCGTAGGGCCAGCCGCTGCCTCTCTACCAGTCCACTGTCTCACACACATGCATACATACACCGCGTCCCTACCAGTGCCTTCCTCTCGGCTGTGATCCCGCGGCAGTACTTCCGAACCAGGTTTCTTCTGCACAGTTTCTGGAGCAGATAGGATGCCTATGTGGAGAACACACTTCTTTTGCACCTGCCTCAGTCACACCCTTTCTTGGGCTGTGGCTTTGACAGCACAGCTGAGTTCAGTTCAACTTAAAGTACAACGTTAATCTTTTATAGTCAAAGCAGTTAATCTTCCAATCCTGCACTAACTTCACTACTGCTAAGCTAGGGGTTCTTAAACGTGAATGTATTTGAGTCACCTGAGGAGTTGACTAAAAGGAAATTCCTAGAAATGCCGACTCACTGGGTCCAGATTGGAACCCGGGAATCTTACTATAGCCCCCACTCTGCACTCCAGACACAGAGGGTCCTCAGGTCATCTTTAGAGAAACCCTGTGGTAGGTGACAGTCACCGAACCCATTTGGAAGGCTCCATCAAGGACTGACACCATTTAAAAGTACTCTGTAAACAGACCTCCCATGGCTTTATACTTCCAGTAAGAATATTACGATTTCTTGTGCAATACCCTTGCAAAGAACTGCTTTGCTAAGGCCAGGGGAGACAGCACAAAGAAACAGAAAAGTTAAGCTCCATCGGTGCCCGAGTCATTTGCAACATGGGTCCCAGTGGAGCCTTACATTTTCCAAGATACCAGGAGGCATCAGCCAATTCTTATCCAGGACATTCGTTGGGACGTAGTAGCGAAGGTTCAAGATGTATTTCTTCCGCACAAACACGACAAACTCCTCATTGTCAGGACAAAGAGGCCTGTGTCGATGGATGAATCCCTTTATGAACCTAAACAGGAAAGGATTTTGTTGGTTTTTCTGTCCCATTTCTTCACCGAGACTTGCATTCTCTCCCCATTTGTTTGATTCAGAGGGAGCCAACTGGTAGAGATTCTTTAGATGGTCCCATAGGCCAGAGCCAGTAATGTAGCCCACAGGCCAGATCTGCCCCCTAATTTATGTTCTGTTTCACCCACACTATTTTCTGTTTCTTTTTTAGTAGCTTGAATTAGTTGCCAACAACAAAAAAAATTGGGAGGTATTACATGAAAGCCAGATTTCCAGTGTTCCTTGAAAACAATCGAAAGAGTTGGCAATGCTGGCCTGGCATTTCTCCACGGCAGTGGTCGGCTGAGATGGAAAGCTTTCCAGTTTGCTGCCACACCTTATTGTCCCCACCACACCTTATTGTCTTATCCCAGTTCATGAGAATCACTTGACCTGCCTGGCATCAGAGGGCACTTGACTTTGTGACTTTTGAACTAGACTCTTAAGAGAGACTACAAACGTACTGAGCTATAATCACCCCCAAGTTAGGGAGCTCAGAGGGAAGAGATGGGACTGGATTGGTAAGAGTTGGCATCCCAAAAGGAAGATTACCTTTCTACACAAATCCGAAAAACCAAGTCTAGGGCCACCCTCTTCCAAGCACCAGCATTGAGTAGGGCCTCTCTTCCCTCCTATACCCCAGAACTTACTTCCTTATAATCTGCACAGCCCACTTTCTCCTTTTCATCTCCTTCCGAGCCAGGACTCCACGCCAGTGGGTTTCCAGTTTGATGGCTGAAAGAGTTCACTGCTGGCATTAGAAGGTGAGTACAATCATATTTAAATACAAAAGGCTTTTTCAGAATTGGTCATCCATACCACAAACATCTACAAGCCCACCACAGCACTTTGCTAGCCCAGAGATGGAACGTCCTGGGGGTGCTCAGACGAAGGCTGAAGTAGGGAGACAGAGGAACCCCGGGATGCTCTGGGAAGCTTCAAGGGAAGCCGCGAAATTATGCGAGGGGACCAGAGTTTCCCAAGGTCGTTTCTGGGGACGAGCGGTGCTTGTGACAGCATATCCAGTTGTCTTACCACTCCTTGATTTGTTTCATCATGTTTAATTGTCTACATTTAAAAATTGGGGTATATAAACAAATTGGGACACAAAATTTAGATTTCTGGCTCCTCTCCCACTTTTGGAATGCTTTTCTGATTTTTCTCAGTTACTCAGATTTTTTAAATGCTTTTATTCCTCATAACTGGTACAAAAACAACCAACTGGCAGCAACCCCAATGCCCATCAACAGAATGGCTAACTTGGGAAATACTCATATAGCACAGGGGTCAGTGAACGACAGCCCTCGGGCCAGCCTCCTGTTTTTGTAAATAAAATTTAATTGCAACATCACTGTGATCATCCATTTCTGTATTTGCCTAAAGCTACTGTCATTCTACAACAGCAGAGTAGAGTAACTTCAACAGAAACCATATGACCTACAGGCCTAAAAAATTTACTGTCTGGTCCTTTAAGAAAAAGAATGCCGACCTCTAATACAGTGGAATACTATGCAGCTATGAAAATGAATAACTAAATCTACACACAGTTACTGGTTGACTTTCAAAAACAACTTAAGAGTGTAAAAATGTTGCAAAAACTACAAGCAGTATAATTTATTAAGTTCAAAACATGCCAGCCTAGAACTAGTGTTAAGTGATGAATGCATCCATAGATGGTAAAACGATATTTAAAAAAACAAAACCCCAAGGGAATTATAAATGCAAAAATCAGAAGAGTGGTGTGTGTGTTGGGGGCGGGGGGGGGGGGGCGCTGACTGAGAAGTGATTGGGGACAGAAAAGATCCAAGGGTACTCCTGGTGTTGGTAACTTTTTTAAAAAATTATTCTTTAATCATGCATACGTTATGGATCAAATAAAACATGGAACAAATATAGGTTATATGTTATCATCTCTGGTCAACAGAGTAAAAATGAGAGGAGGCACCAGAACTGGGCCCCAAGGCCACCCCATATCAAGGTTTCAAGGACAGGCAGGGAGAGAGGATGAGCAAAGGGAGCCTGTGCTTCCAGGAGGTGGGTAGATGATTGGAAAACAGTGGGGTTCTGGCCCATCGCAAACTGGAAATGTCTGTTGAATGCTTACCTGCTTGTCTCTTTTTCACATAGACTCTCCTTTCTAGGCAGCCTTTGTACGTGGCTTGAATTTTCGCAACTTAAAATAAAACAAAAGTTTTGGTGAAATGGCTCTCGTTCTTGCATCTTGGTGGTTGTGACCTTCAGAGGGGACGTGAGAAGTGGCCCTTGGGGTGTGCGGTTTGGAGCAGACAGAGGAAACCCATGCAGCAGGGCAGAAATGAGAGTGGGCAGGTTATCGTAAGCCTGGCGGTCAGAAGCTGTCCAATGACGAGCTTCCTTTCTTCCTTCCCCTTGCCTTCCTTCCCCCAGGGTAAAGAACCGAGCTACCATCTAAAGGGACTGTGGGGCCCTGGTTTCCTGTGAGGCGTTATATTTCATCCTCACACCCTACCTTGCAAGGCCGACATCAGCACATTTTAATTATGGGCGTGCAGGCTTGCTCACTAAGGAAACTTGCTGGCTGCTAGGCAACGCAGCTGCAGGGCTGGGGACCCCACACGCTCTACCTCTTCCTCCCAGTGCCTGAGGTCCCACCCCAGGCCAAGCTCCTCCAGGAGGGTCCCACAGACCAGCAGTGTCACACCCCTGGGAGCTGGTTAGAAATGCTGACTCAGGCCCCCACAGCCAGCTGCTGCCCATTAACTAGACTCAGCTGATCGCTACCCACTGGGGTCAAAAAATGAAACCATGCAGCACAGTGGTTAGGAGTCCAGGCCTTGAAGCCAAAGAGACCCACGTTCAAAGCCCAGCTCTGCTGCTGACTAGCTGTGTGGCCTCCAGCAAGTTACCCACATCTCTGGGCCCATTTTCCTGAATATGAAGTGGAGGTAATGTCACTCCATAGGTTTGTTCTGACGATACAATGAGATCATGAGTACCAAGGAGTGGGTATGCACCGGCACACAGCAAACACGCAGATTACTCAAGCTGAGTCCTCAACAGACCAGTTTTACTTTCAAGGGAGACCCGCCACTGCCCCAGTAGTTGTTTATTGTTTCCATTCTCCACCCTCCTTCACCCCCCATCTCACTTTTCTCCATTACCATTCGCAACAAACACCCTGGCTGTAGGCTTTGAAGCTATACCTTCGGAAAACGGATACTCATACAAACCAAGTTTCTAAAACCTTCATTTAAGGGCGACGGACTCCCATGGGTTTAGGTCCTCGTGTAGCACAACAGAGTTGGGTCCAAACTAAAACTGGGGCAGCCCTGCAGTCGTGAAGCCTCGGTGTGCCCCCACGAGGACCTCCAAACACCCATTAAAGGCATACAATCACATGTATCTTACCACTTTCTCATATCTTGTTCCTGGTTTCCAAAGCCAGGAACGTTATATCAAACACCATGTTTAAGATGTTTCCCAAGCTAAACGTGTTCATTTCACATTCTATTGAAATCAGGGCAGGAAAAAAAAATCATACCTAATTGATGTTTCCTAAATTCAAAGGCCTCTTCAGTAGCAAATAGAGCTCTGGGGTAACGAATGAATATTTTGGTTCTAGAAGTAAAAAAGAAAAAAAGAGAGAGAGAATGTCTTATGTTTATTTTTCCTACAGAAAGTTTATCTGAGAACAAGAGTGAAAGCTTTTGCACATTTGACAAGGTAAAATTGTTTTGATAATAGACTCCATCCATATTCAACTCTACCCCCAGTATCACAAATGGAACATATTTTTTCTAACAAAGATCTGGAAGTTAAAGATCTTTAACTTTAGAAGTTAAAGGCTGTGATTACAGTCCAACGAAAGGTGAAGCCCCGAATGTCATCCTTTAGACTGATTTACAACATAGGATTTAAATCACACTGTCCTGTTTCCTAATGCAAGGGATCCCCACTTGGCTTCCTTCCTATCAGAATTCCAGGGACTCATTGAAAGGATATCCCCATAACTAGATTGTACTCTAGTCAAGAGTGTCTGGGGATGGGACCCAAGCATCCGTATTTTTTTAAGCTTTCCAGGTGATTCCAATGTGCAGACAAGGTACGTGACCATTGCTTCAGCGGCAGGTAACAATGATCAGAGTTCCTCGGCCCATCACCCCTATAGGAAGGGGGATCTGTTGGATACTGATGGCTCTCTTTGATCCTATCTTTCACTCTACTCAAGAACTCCATATATTATCAGCTTTGGGTACAATTTGGAGCCTTTCTGTATGCCTTCATGATTTCAAGAGCGATATTTAATTAGGCAAATAGCAGAGAGAGAAAAGATGGAAAAATAAATTTTCATTAGGCATGATACAGATAAATAAAAAAATGGAAAAAAAACCCACTCAGGTTTAAAAGTAAAGCAATGAAAAGTCAAAGCCTGTGAAATTTTATTCATACAAAAGAAGAAAAATCGATTTTAAAAGGACTGATTTAAACGTGTCGTGCAGGGGACCCTACTCGCTGCACCATGTGTCGTGCGGGGCGTCCGGCGGGGTCTCTGCTCCCACTCACCACATAACAACGCAGGACATAGTGAGGCCAAAAAGGAACACCCACGGAGCCATAAATAGGGGAGTCAAAGCACTATATTCTCACTGGTGGCTAGGCTGGGGACACAGGAAGCAGGATCTACATAATCTGCAACCCGCCATCCTAACAGCAGTCTGCGCTTGCCAGCCACCATCTTCTTGTTAGCCCCCATTCTCCCTGCTAGCGTAGCCACAGCAGTTATATTAGTGGCCAATGGCTTACGGGTTACAGCTGACGGCCAACTAGCCACAGCTGATGGCCATCTGATTACAGTTGATGGCCATTTACTACCCGAGCCAGCACCTTTTTACGTGAGGCCGAGAGCCTGGAAACTGCTTTTCGGGGCTTTGTCCCCACAACATGTTTTTCAACTTTTCCTATTCCTTGAACAAGAAACTGCTTCCAACTAAGAAAGATTTAAGATAGGTAAGTATTAAATAAACACTCTGTAACTTTCCCCTGCAAAAAAAAAAAAAAAGAGAGCCAAATTCCCCACTTTTTTTATGGTAAACCCAATTACTTTCAGTTAAAAATATTGGCAACTCCACGAAACATGATCAGATATGTCAGCAGGAAGGTACCAGCTGTACCAAGGGCATTACAAAAAGGCCCAAAAGAAAACAAGATGGTAAAAACAACAGCGGAAAAATGATGAAACACAAACAAAATACAAAAATGCTGGCATATTTACTGCCTCCCTCTGAAATGTGACCTGTTCTACTTTCAGCATGAAACAAAAGTAGAGACCTTTTCTCAATGGATATTGTCACGCAGGGGACCCTGCTCGCTGCGCCATTTGTCATTCAGGGCGTCCGGTGGGGTCTCTGCTCCCGCTCCCCACATAAGAACGCAGGACATGGTAAGGCCAGAAAGGAACACCCACAAAGCCATAGATAGGGGAGTCAAATCACTATATTCTCACTGGCGGCTGGTCTGGAGATACAAGAAGCGGGATCTACATAATCTGCAACCCGCCATCCTAACAGCAGTCTACGCTTGCCAGCCACCATCTTCTTGCTAGCCCCCATTCTTTTTCTGCTAGCGTAGCCACAGCCGTTATATTAGTGGCCAATGGCTCACTGGTTACAGCTGACGGTCAACTAGCCACAGCTGATGGCCATCTGATTACAGTTGATGGCCATTTACTACCCGAGCCAGCACCTTTCTACGTGAGGCCGAGAGCCTGGAAACTGCTTTTTGGGGCTTTGTCCCCACAGATATCACAGATGAAACTGATGCCAGCCAGTTTGCAGGGGTGGGGTGGGGGGGAGGACATTCAATCTAAGAAGAGAGAGATTCAGTTAGCAACTTGCTGGGATTATAACCCCATTCTTGGTGTTCCTACTAAAAATGACACGAAGTCAATGATCCGATGTGGTCTGACTGAAATGACTTGTCACCTTTCAGAACTACTCAGTCACAGGCACTGGGTCTGGGAACACAGAGGTGGGTGGTGACACACTCAGGTGAGAGATGTTTATCTTTATGAAGTCAGAGGAGGGAGGCAGGACTCTCCAGCCTGGAAGCTTCAGCACTAATGAGTCTTCTAATAGCTTATGGGGGCGGGGGGGTGGGCGGTTGTTGGTTTAACTTCAGATCAATCCTGTGCTTTTTCATTCTTTCATTTTTTTATGACAGCTGTAATGACTCCCTGAGGAAGTCAAAGCAGCAGCCTTCTGAGGTTTCACTCCCTGCACAGAACCATCCAAACCCTCAGGGTCCTCCTGGCTGGGCTCCTTTTCCTGATTGTGGAAGTCTGGGGAAGTATCACTTTCTGTCCCACTTCCTGGTTCCCTCTTTTTAATGAGCTGCTCCTGAACTCCTGCCAAGGCACTTACTGCAGCTGTTGAAGTAATACTTCCCTTAAACTTCTGATTCCTTTGTGGTTTTTGCTATTGGAGTTTTTTTGGTTGTTCACACACCTATCCCAGCCACGAATAGTATTGCCAGACATCTGCATGTCTTCCAAGTAGCTTTCCTTCA
This sequence comes from Rhinolophus hipposideros, assembly GCF_964194185.1. Taxonomy (NCBI): domain Eukaryota; kingdom Metazoa; phylum Chordata; class Mammalia; order Chiroptera; family Rhinolophidae; genus Rhinolophus; species Rhinolophus hipposideros. The sequence continues at coordinate 13,811,298 of NC_138070.1, forward strand.
AAAACATCGATTTGTCCCTCCAAGTTTGCCCGTGTTTCTGCCAGCTCCTGCTGCCGCTTCACAAGCTCCACCAGCTCCGGCGGGGACCTGGGGTCTGCAGTGTTACCACCTTGTTGTACTGGTATCACCATGTTGGGCTGAGACAGGCAGCCAAGAGTGTTTTCACTATTAGTTGGTTCAGTTACTATCTTATAATGGGTTGAATAGTGTTCCCCGAAAATTCATGTCCACTCAGAACTTGAGAAAGTGATTTTATTTGGAAATAAGGTCTTTGCAGATGTAATCAAGGTAAGGATGGAGATGAGCTCATTAGGGTGGACCCTGAATCCAAGCCTGTCCTGATAAGAGACAGAAAAGAACGCACAGAGACATAGGGGAGAAGACAGTGTGAAGACGGAGGCAGGGGTTGGAGTGATGTGGCCACAAGCTGGGGAATGCCAGGAGCCACTGGGAGCTGAAAAAGCAAGGAAGGATCCTCCCACAGAGCCTTTAGAGGAAGCGTGGTCCTTTCAACACCTTGACTTTGGATTTCTAGCCTCTAGAACTGGAAGAGAATACATTTCTGTTGGTTTAAGCCAGCTAGTTTGTGGCAATTTGTTATACAGCCCTAGAAAACAAATACACCATCCTAACCTGAAGTTATTTCCCTGGGCTTTAAGAAGAGATGACACAGAAGTGAAATAAGTCAGACTGAGAAAGACAAATACCACATGATCTCACTTATATGTGGAATCTAAAGAACAAAATAAACCCACCAAAAAACCACACAACAGAAACAGAAACAGACTCAGATACAGAGAGCAAACTGATGGTCGCCAGAGGGGAGGGAGGTCGGGGAACCGGGTGAAAAAGGGGAAGGGATGAAGAAGTACAAATTGGTAGTTACAAAAAAATCACGGGATGTAAAGTACAGCGTAGAGAATATAGTCACCAATGTTGCAGGGTGATCACTGCATAAATTATATAAATATCTAACCACTATGCTGTACATCTAAAACTAATGTAAAATAATATTGAATGTCGACTGTAACTGTAAAACAAATCATTTTTAAAAAGTGATGAGAAAGACTATGAGTCTAGTTTTAAAAGAAGATCCCCTCAATTAGCAGAGCTAAATTATAAATACTGCTGTCCATTGCCTGCCCCACCCACCCACCCTTTGAGGGAAACTTCCCAGGACGGAAGGGGGGGAAAAGGGGGTTATAGCGGGGGTGGGGGTGGGGGGGTGGGGGGGGTTATAGCGGTGTTATGCCACATGATCCCACTTCCTCATCAGAAGTTGTGGAACGGGGAAAGGACCCCCCTCTAACCTCCATGGCCTAGCCTCCGACAGGAAGTTCTAAGCAGGATTCCCCCCTGGAGAAGGGCCTAGAATAGAAGCATAGAGATGGAGATGGGGCAGAGCGGCCACAGACGGCCAGGTCCAAGTGGGACTTAGGAGTTGGCAGCTCAAGTCCACTGACAGATTCAAAGGCAGAGAGATCCCTGAAGTTGGAATCTGAGTCATGGTAACGAATCCTCTTCATGTTTGGGCACCAGGCCTTATAACCAAATGAACCCTGATCAAAATGACTAATAGACTAAAATCTTCCTGCTTCACCCTGATGAAGTTTTGCCTCCACGCCTTCAATGTGCGTGAAAGTTCACTCACAACTACAACTCTATAGTAATGCTACTCCGAGTTCTAGACCAGCACTTTCCAGGATGGTAGAGGAGCTTTCACATCACTGTCGCACGGGGCGGCAGGCGGGGTCTCTGCTCCCACTCCCCACATAAGAACGCAGGACATGGTGAGGCCAAAAAGGAACACCCACGGAGCCATAGATAGGGGAGTCATATCACTATATTCTCGCCGGCGGCATCCGCCTCTCTGCAATCTGCTCTTGCTAGCCCCCAATCTTCTTCTAGCGTAGCCACAGCCGTTATATTAGTGGCTAATGGCTTACGGGTTACAGCTGACGGCCAACTAGCCACAGCTGTTGGCCATCTGATCACAGTTGATGGCCATTTACTACCCGAGCCAGCACCTTTCTATGTGAGGCCGAGAGCCTGGAAACTGTTTTTTGGGGCTTTGTCCCCACAATCACGTAAGTCCTAATATCTCCTCTAAGAAATCCTGGTACGTTTGAACCATGGAAGAGGCTAGGCACAGAGGTTAGGGGAGCCACCCTAGTCCCCTCATTTTTCAAGCCAAGAGGCTCATTCTAGCCCTCCGCCACCCATCAGGCATAGAACACAGGCCTGTTTATAACTTAATCTTCTCCAACAGGCAGCAAAATTGCCCTTCTAACCATTTAGAGCTTGTCATATTGTGATTTATAATGAGAAATAGATATTTGGCCTTTGTTGTGTTTCAGTGTCACAGCCCACAAAACCCTTGTAATTTACTAAGTGATTAGAGCACTAGGGGCTTTGATTATATTTGGCTTTTGTTTCTGAAATAGCTTCAAAGTGACAATGGTGAAATGGGTGTCTTATTATTTATAATTATAACAAAACCCTCTTGATCACACCACACTTGAGTTTATGCTGATGAAATGATATTTGGAAAGCCTCTAGGTAACCGTGGGGACAGAGCCCCAGACAGCAGTTTCCAGGCTCTCGGCCTCACGTGGAAAAGTGCTGGCTCAGGTAGTAAATGGCCATCAACTGTGATCGGATGGCCATCAGCTGTGGCTAGTTGGCCGTCAGCTGTAACCAGTGAGCCACTGGCCACTAATATAACTGCCGTGGCTATGCTAGCAGAAAAATGGGGGCTAGTAAGAGCGGATTGCAGAGAGGCGGATGCTGCCGGCAAGAATATAGTGATATGACTCCCCTACCTATGGCTCCTTGGGTGTTCCTTTTTGGCCTCACCAGATCCTGCGTTCTTATGTGGGGAGCGGGAGCAGAGATCCCCCAGGCTGCCCTGCATGACAGTAACCTAACGATGGGGGCTGGTTGCCAGGGGAACCAACCACATGATTAGAAGGTTGGAACATTCAGCCTCACTTCCCGGGAAGGGAGAGGGGCTGGAGGTTAAACTAATCACCAGTGGTCAATGACTTTATCAATCACACCTCTGTAATGAAGCCTCTATAAAACCCCAAAAGGACATGGTTTGGAGTTTCTGGGTGCACCTGGAGAGGGTGTGGAAGCCCCGCCCCTTCCCGCGCATGCCTTGCCCTTTGGATCCCTTTCATCTGGCTGTTCCTGAGTTATAAGCCTTTGTAATACATCAGTAATCTAAGTAAAATGTTTTCCTGAGTTCTGTGAGCTGCTCTAGCAAATTAATTGGACCCAAGGAGGGGGTTGTGGGAAGCTCCGGTTTATAGCCAATCAGTCAGAAGCACAGGTAACAACCTGGCCGTGGCACCGGCGTCTGCTGTGGGCGCCTTCACCTGCAGTATCTGACGCTACCTCCAGGTGGGCAGTGTCAGAATGGGGGTAAATTGCAGGACATCCAGCTGGTGTCAGAAGTGTTGTGCAATGGAGAGTTGTGCGTGTGGGTGAAGAATTGAGAGTGAAAGAGACACACAGGAGAGGTGTTTCTTTAAAGAGATGCATTTAAATGGAGTGGATGAAAGTATCTGCTTGGAAATCTACGTCAACTCCTGAAAAATGCATCTCCAGGCTCTAGATGGATATGGATAAATGCCCAAAACATTTCGACGGCAACTTCCCAGCCACTTACCTCCCTAATTTGTAGTCCTCGGGTTTATAGCCAATGTACTTGATCAGCCGCTCTACGCCCTCTGCTGGAGGCCCCTGCCAGTGCGGCCAAGTGTCTGGGCACAAGGATTTGTACCTAAGGGAGAGAGGAGAGGCACACCTGGAAAGCCATCAGATCTGGCACTGGCCCCCCACCAGGAGTAGGCTTCTTTCTGCTGCTGGCATACCAGCCGCTCAGCATACTATAGTAGACTCACTACTTGCTTGAACTCAACTTCTTTGAATTCAACACCATATACGTGGCAAGAAAGAGAGAGAAACTGTTTTGGTGGGACAGGCCTGTTTTCACAGAACAATGACCTCACCAGAAAACAATTCCCTTCCTAGGTATAGACCCACGAGACATGAAAACATATGTCCATGTGAAAACCTTATACATGAATGTTCACAGATTCATTGATCATAATAGACAAAAGGTAGAAACACACAAAGGTCCATCAACGGACAAATGCATGGACGCCAGATGTGAACCAGCATGGGAAGAACACGTGCCATGCCTGGTAGGGGACCAGGGATTTTTCAAGGGTAATTTGGGATCCAGTGTTGACGTAAGAACTTGATTTCAGCATAGGACGCAACGCCCTTTTAATATACAGTCACTAGAAAGACAACGGTGATGTCTATAAATAATACGTGAATGCAGAATTCCAAAGTGTCTGCCTGGAACCACACGGCCTGGGTTTGAGCTCGGCTCAGGGGCTGGACAAGTCACTTCATCTCCTCACTTACGCAACGCGAACGAGAACAGGACGTTCCTCACGGGATCATCCAGAAGATTGAAACGAGGAATCCACAGAAAGTATCTGGCACGGTCCAAGACTTCCCATACAATAGCCGTGGCATACCTATTAAGTATCTTCCTAATGTCGTTATATGGTATTATTTTAAAATCAAAATTTAAACTGTTAAAAACATGGTTATTTTCCTGGGGCTGTATTTTATGAGCAAGTCCATTAAAGGCATTTGCAATGAACTGAATGTTTGTGAACCTTCTCCCCCAAATTCACATGTTGAAAAATCCTAACCCCCCCAAGGTGATGGTTGTTAGGAGGTGGAGCCCTTGGGTGGTGATTAGGTCCTGAGGGAAGCGTCCTCATGAATGGGATCAATGTCCTTATAAAGGGACCGCAGAGACCTCCCTGACCCTCTTTCCAACGTGTGAGGACATGTGAGAAGATGGCAGTCTGCAACCCAGAAGAGGGCGCAAAGCAGAACCTCACTGTGCTAGCATTCTGACCTCCGATTTCCAGCCTGCAGACTGTGAGAAATCAACTTCTTTTGTTTATAAACCACCAACGTCATGGTAGTTGGTTATAGCAGTCTGAACAAAGACAGGCATTAAGTGTCACCTGCTCTTCCCTGACTACCTCGCCCTGTCCAGCCACAGGCACAATGGCATGGATGAATGCCCACCCCAGGGAGCATGCACACCCCTACTCCCGTCCTTCCGGCTCTCACCCATCACTAGCACACGCCATCCGGTCTGCCCAGACATGGGCCAGACAGATGCAGAGGTGATGGGGAGGTGACTTCAATGCCTGCAGGGTGGGGGGACTACTAACTTCTGTCCTTTTCAGCCCTGAGATGCAGTTGCGTCCTGACCACGAGAGGCGGTGCCTGGCCAGGTGCACAGATAGGGCGTCTCCAACCCAATCCCTTGAACGTCTCCTGCTTCTATGCCCAGGCCACTGCCCTGCAGCCACGCCTGCCCTTTAGCTGGTCCTCGAGCCTGCCCAGTTCCCAACGCTAGGCTCTTTCCTGGACTGCTGTTCCCAATATCCTTAGGGCTCCCTCCCTCACTTGGAGAGGCCCTCCTGGGCCACTTTACCTAAGGAGGGAGCCTGCCACTCTTCCCCCTTACCCACATTCATTTTCCTTCTAAGAATGTACCCCCACCCCCACAACTGGCTATATCTTCGTGTTATCACTGGTCTCTCCCACCAGAAAGTAAACTCCATGTGGCAGGGATGGAGTTTGTCCTGTTACCCAGCACCTAGGACAGAGCTGGTACAGAGCAGTGCTCACTGGTATTATGGAAAGAAGAAACCAGCCTCAGACAGCAGCAGACTAGGGAAAAGGGGTATGAAGTTCAAAAAATCCCAGGAAGATGGGAAGGTCAAGTATGTGTGTGGTGGTGGGGGTGGGGTGGGCAGTGACTGCTACTTCCTGCCACCTTCACCAGAAGTCAACTTCAGAAAGATGGATGAGATAAGGGCGAATGAATGACAGGTAGCTGATGAGCAAAAAGGGGTACAACCCCCCCCCCAAAAAAAAACACCTGGCAAATTGTGTGGTGGTTTCCCAATTATACATTATCATCTGACCCAGTAATTTATTCCAAGGTATATGCACAAAGAAATGAAAATAGATGCCCACACAAAAACTCGTACATGAATTGTCCTAACAGTATTATTCATAATCACCAAAGAGTGGAAACAACCCAAATGCCTATCAACAGATGAATGGATAAGTAAAATCTGGTCTATGCACACAACGGAGTATTGTTCTGCCACGAAAAGGAATGAAATATAATCCAAGCTACAATACGGATGAATCTCGCAAACATTATGTTAAGTGCAAGCCTCCAGACACAAAAGCCTAAATGCTACACAAATGACTCCATTTGTATGAAATGTCCAGCATAGGGAAATCTACAAAGACAAAGTAGATTAGTGGTTGCTTAGGGCTGGGGGTGGTAAGGAGATAGGGGGTTTACAGCTAAAGGGTACAGAGTTTGTGAGGTGATGAAAATGTCCTAAAATTGAACACCCCAAATCACTGACACGGACGTGGGTGAATCGCGTGGTATGCGAATTATATCTCGATAAAGCTATTTAAAAAGACAAGAGACCATGGCTATGCATTGGGAGTGTGGTCCAGAAATGGTGACAGATGAAAGAAAAAAGGAGAGGGGACAAAGAGGAAAGGGATGTGACAACGAGCCTCCAACATTAGACTGCTTGAAGATCCTTTGTTTCCTTCAGACCTGCCTTCTACACACGCCTCCATGGGTGTTTTATGGTTCCATGGAGTTGAGGATTGGGGACGAAAACGCCTCTCCAAATGTACCTACGGTATAGAACAAAGCTGTCCCCAAGCTGGGGCCTGGGCCTCCCCTTGGGAGCCTTCAAAGATGGCATTTGGGGCAGGATTGTCTGTAACTCTTCTCACTGTTTCTAAAACCCAAAGAGTTACGCCATTTCTCAAGATTAAGTGTGACGCATGTCGGTAAAATCCTGTGTGTGTTCAGCCGAAATTGTATCATTAGCTGATGATGCTAATCAGAAGTTCAGATCAGCAGGTAGATAAATCATTAAAATAACAGTGAGGAAAGAGACTATTACTTAATAAATACATGTAAGTGCATATCAATGATCAAGACACAAGGCTGATGGGAGAAGAACAAACATGATCCTTGGTAGAGAAAAAACTCTGGAATCACAAAATTAGGGGCTAAAAATAAGAACACATGAAAATGCTAAAGTTTCAGAGCTCAGGATCTTGGGGTGTAAGTAGCAAAATGCAAGTTGTTAGATTTAAAAATGGAAGCTCACGCATGTGTTTTTTATGATGATAAAATCATACTTCAAAAAAAGCCTAATTTCAGTTGAAGTATAAAATTGCTGATATTCAACCAGGGGGACCTACAAAAATGACCATTTCACTATGCTTCTGTGGAGAGTGTGAGAGCGTATTGCTATTTTGGCAAGAAATTCACATGCAGCTTACCACCAATGAAATATTAGCCAGCAAATTTGGGCCATAGTAGTGGTACTGGTGGAGCATATTATTCAATTCTTATAAACTCCTTGAGAGCAGGCAATTTAATCCCCATGTGACACCCAAGGAACTAGGTCACAGGTGGAAGAGATAGAATGGGGATTCCCACCCAAGTCTGTGTGGCTTCAATGCCTGTGTTCCCACCACCACACCCGCTTCTCTTGACAGCCCGCGAGGCCGAGAGGAGTGACCCCAGACTGACAGCGCCAAACCAGGACCTGTGGTCCCCTTAGGAAGGGTTTGCCCTAGACAAGTACAGACCCAAGGGAAGCACCACCCATATCTGCCCTGGGGTCTCTGCACTCAGTTCCAAGAAGATAGGGGCTTTGTGAAATGAAGTGGCAGGTGGTGAACTGAGTCAGCTTCCTAGCCTCCAAAATGTTAGTGTTTCATCACTGTCACAGCTACAGCAGGTAGAAAAAACTGAGTTCCCCGAGGGACGCCCTTTTATTCATCGCCTCACCCAAAGACTCACACTGAGAACAGTCGTCCCCCCCCTTATCTATCACTCCACTGTCTGCAGTTTGTGTTACCCACAGTCAACTGTGGTCTGAAAGCATTACATGGAAAATTTCAGAAATAAATAATTCACACGTTTTACACCGCATGCTGTTCTGAGTAGCGCGATGAAAACGCGAGCCATCCCGCTTTGTCCCACCCTGGACATGACTCCTCCCTTTGTCCTGTGTCTCCACACTGTGTACGCTGCCCACCCACCCATCAGTCACTCAGGAGCCATCTCAGTGACCAGATGGACTGTTGGGATATCATGCTGCTTGTGTTCGAGTCACCCTTCTCCTACTTCATCATGGCCCCAAAGCACAAGAGTGGTGAGGCTGGCAATTCAGAGATGCCAAAGGGAAGTTTACAGGGCTTCCTTTCAGTGAAAAGGTGAAAGTTCTCAATTTAAGGAATTTTTATCTTCTCACGTCATCACAAGAAGGGTGAGGACAATACAGTAAGATATTTTGAGAGAGAGACTACATTCACATAACTTTTATTACAGAATGCCGTTGAAATGGTTCTATTTTATTACTGATTGTCGTCCATCTAGTACTGTGCCTAACTGATTGATACACTAACCTTTATCATAGGTATGTATGCATAGGAAAAAATGTAGCATATATAGGGTTGGGTGCTATCCACGGTTTCAGGCATCCCTTGGGGGTCTTGGAACGTATTCTCTGCAGATAAGAACGACTATAGGTGTTTGACTTTACTGGCTTCATCAATAAAATAAACTTTACCTGTGTAAGAAATGCTCGTATTTCCGACGGTATGCAAAGCCAGCCCGTCTCACCCGCAGATGTTCCATCAGCCCCAGGTACTTGACCTGATGCCGTACGAGGAAGTCATCAAACCTGCCTTTGGAAACACAGAAGGGAAAGTGACAATTAAGGACACTTTGGCTCTCTTTCAACCTAGACCGACCAGAGACGACCAGCTGACCATCTGTGAGTTGCATTTGGCCCCAAATATGTTTCCTTAGGCCCTAATTGTGTTTCATTTATGGGAGCATCTTACAGGAACATCCGGATTTCAGTTTCTCTTGAAAAACCATGACATCTGGTCATTCTGGGCTTAGAGTCTCACATGACAACAACAGCTGGAAGGGAGTAGTGCTTTAGACAGGGTGTGCCCTCTCCAGTTTGCCGCAGTGCCCTCCACTGCCCAGTCTGCTTCACTCATTTGCTCTTCCTGCCTGGCCTCTGGAAGTCTTTGACTATCTGACTTTATTAGAGACCATGGCACGAGTTTAGAAAAGACCCATGTCATAGACCATCTTGGAAGATTGCTCACTGGCTGAAAAGAAGCAACCTCACTTCCCCTCACCTCTGATAACTGCCTGGCTCAACTGCGTTGCTCCTGAAATGGGACAAAGTCTGAGCAATGTTCACTCAGGACCACCCAAGGAACACCCCTTGCCCCTACTTATTTACCTTCTATTATTAAAAATGAAAACAATTCACGTCCAGAGGATAAGAAGCAAGCCTGTGGTGGTTTTCAGGATTTTAACCCACCACCATCTTGGTTTTCCCCCCAACCTCATTTCCCTGAGCTATCTGTTCAGAACGATTCACAACTCACTGGGTTCTTTCCACTCATTGGGCTTGATGCAACGGATGTATGAAGGTTCCTTGGAGATGAGAATTTCCAGAAGGCTGCTCAGGCTGTTTTTAAACTGAGTCCCCACCTGCAGGGAGAGAGAATGAGCTAAATAGACATCGCTACTCCCAGTTAATACCGAGAAGACTAGTTGGGGCACAAGTACGCAGTGAACGCCTGTAGGAGCCAGCATCACCTCTGAGCCCATCCCCCACCACTTTCCCCTGTTAACAAACTTCCTTTATGATTCTCATACTATTGTAAGTTCTTTCTTTATTCGATGGCATTTTCCTATACCATCTCCCACTAGATCGTATGTCCCATGAGCTCAGGGACCTTGACTGTTTTATTCTTGCTAAATCCACAGTCGGTGCTCAGTGAATGTCTGTAAATGACCGCACTGCTTGCTAACCTTGGAAAGTATATATTTAGAAGACCAGGTTAGAAAGCGATACTTCCAGAAAAAGGGGAGGAAAGACTTAAAAAGTGTAGATAGCCAGAGGTAATCGCACTCTCTGAGTGATTTTTGCTGCCTTTCAATTTTGCACGGGCATTTTCCCCACTCACTGTTGGTGACCTTCTCCGGTTTTGTAACTCGGCCACCAGGAAGCATTCTTTCATGATGCTGTTTTTGGACATGCACAGTACCTGTAAATAAAGGGAAATGACAACCACTTTCGCTACTTAGGAAATCAATAAGGGGTCTTGAGGGCAGCTCACGTCAGTGTGCACAACAGACCAGAGTCATCCGCTTCGGGAGTACTTGAAGAAGAGGGAGAAAACCACAAACAAGTGTGGAAGGAAGTGTTCATATATGATATCCACTGCTATATCTAGTTGATGAGGCCATCTAGGCGTTTTTCCTCTGACATGATGAAGCCATAATGGCTTCCAGTCCAGCCCAGACACTACAGGATAAGCGGGTTCCTTAAGAATGACCTCCAGGGGCTGGCCCGGTGGCTCAGGTGGTTGGAGTGCCGTGCTCCTAACGCAGAGGTCGCCAGTGTGATTCCCACATGCGGCTCTCCCTGGAGCTGACCTGCCATGTGCTGCCAGGAGCAGCCGCGCGGAAGAAGAGGAAAAATAAAAATAAAACATTAAAAAAAAAAGAATGACCTCCAAAGACATACAGTTGGCTAATTGACATATGAAAAGATGCCCAACGTCATTAGCTATAAGGAAAATGCAAATCAAAACCACCATGCAAATCACACCTGATAGAATGGGTATGATAAACAAGATAAGTCATGGGGATGTAATGTGCAGCATAGAGAATATAGTCAATATTATTGTGATAGCGTGGGACGGTGTCAGATGGTTGCTGGACTTATCACGGTGATCACTTCTTTATGTATATAAATGTTGAATAACCGTGGTGTATACCTAAATCTAATATAATATTGTATGTTAGCTATGTTTTAATAAAAATCTTCAACAACAAAAAATAGTGAAAGAGGCTATGATAAAAATAGAAAAAGGGTGACATTTGAGACATTCTGGGGACGCCATGGTACACTCCTCTGGTGACCCCGTAGGCAGAACCAATCCAACTATAAAAAGTGGCTCAGTGTGTTAACCCGTTGCTCAGATAGAATCATCCTGGAAAATTCCAAGTTTTATACAGAAGGTGCCAACAAAATGTATACAAATTTTAAGAAAGGAAAAAACTGTATTAAAATTGTAATACTCAATATATACACCGATAACAAAAGATGAATACAAGCTATGATTGACTTCTGCAATGACAAGAGGTGCTCAATGTGGTTCCCATCAGCATAATTTAAATACAGTTTTTTCCTTTCTTAAAATGTGCACACATTTCTTTGGCACCCTCTGTATATCTTACTGATAATCTGTACTGCAGTTCCAAATAACTCCAGCCTGCCTGAAATTCCATCCTGCTCCCGTTCACTAGATATGGTGACTCTGCTTCCATGGAAATGGTGTAAAAAAAAGTAGGCAGATGGTGAAGCCGATCAAACTCGAGTGTTAAGTTTTAGAAGTTTTATAACCACTGTGATGATCAGTTTGTATCTGTTATTTAAGGAGTTTGAAGTGTTTAAGAGAATCTAACAAATTAGCCTTATGATTTTATTTTGAAATGATACATTGGTATTCGATTTGTGATTTTCATTTGAAAGTTGTAAAATAATTGAATATGTCCATTAATAGTGTTTGAATGTGTAAGAGAACCCAAGTTACTACATGTATATGTTAGTTTTATTAGATTTGTAAGAGTTCATTGAGATGTAGAAAGATTTTACTTCATAGGTTTATAGTTTTGTCCCATTAGGCATTTGAAATGTTTCAGAAAATCAAATATACTAATTTGTAAGAGTAGTTGAAAAATAGTTTAGGAAACTTACATGTGTAAAGGTAATCAATTGTGTGAGGAAATGTAATCGTTTTAAATTTATGAGTTAATTAAATACGAATCAAACAAAACAGCAATTGTTTTCAATTTTAAATAAAAATCACTAGTTTTACAAATAGAATAAGGTTATGTTTGAAGACTTCTAAAAACAAAAATAAAATGTTCAACTTAAAAAACAATTTAACTCAACACTAAAAACATTTTCTCTTGTATCCATACAATGGAATATTCTTCAGCCTTAAAAAGAAAGGAAATTCTGACACTTCCTATAGCACGGATGAAACTTGAGGACATTAGGCTGAGAGAAGTCAGTCACAAAAACACAAACGTTGGATGATTCCACTTATATGAAGTACCTAGAGTAGTCAAACTCATAGAAACAGAAAGTAGAATGTTGGTTGCCAGGGGATATGTGACCTTGAGCAAGTCCCAACCTCTGTGGGTCTCAGCTTCCTCAGCCTCAGTTTATGTCACCTCAGTACATCCCCATGGCACCAGAACAAAATCTCTACTCCTTCCTGGGGACCTCAGCCTTCTGAGCTCTCAGCCCCCTCTCCTAACACTACCCCTCACTGAACACACACACTGAGCTCCTCTGGTGCACACGATGGTCTTTCTATCTGGAATAACCCTGATATTTCCAAGGCCAGAATCATTCTCATTCAGGTTTCAGCTCAGTCATCTCCACAGGGGTGTTTTCCCTGATCCTCTACACTAAATTTAAAATGTCTCCCTCAACCACAGTGCCTTATTTTCTTCATAGCACTTTTCACTGAGGTGAGGGATAACTTATTTGTGTACGTTTATATTTATTCTTGGCCACTATTCTCCCTCCACCCTGCACACCACACAATGGAAAGCCCCATGTTCACCTCTGAAACTCCAGAGCTAGCCCAGTGTCTGGCACACGGGAGGGGCACCACATACACTTGAATGGGTTTATTGAGTGAAAGGTTCCTACAGATGATCTTAAATGGCTGTTCCGGCCATGACATGCTGGAATTCTAACATAACTCAGATAAGAGAAAAATCCAGAAGGCCAATCTACCCTAAAATCAGTGTCATGGGTGATATCTTATACTCATCAGAAACACATGTAGCTAAGTTTCAGACTTACCTCTTTCAGATGTCTGTAGAGGATATCGTTGTTTTTTTCCAAGAATCCTACAAAACATCAAGTAAAAAAATTGTGTATCAATGGCTTTGCTTTAAAAATGCAATTCCATCCCAATGGATAGCAAAGGGAAATCCTAAAAATCATCTCTTAGTATTAGATGGGAATTCTCAGCCTTGGCACTACGACATTTGGGACTGGATAATTCTTTGTTGTGGGACCGGTAGCACCTTCTCCAGTTGTGACAATCATATACGTGCTCTGACAATTAAGTTCACTAACTTGTTGCAACGATGTTGCTAACCTTTTTTGATACCAAAGGGATTATTCATTATGAATTTGTACCAACTGGACAAACAGTTCACCAAGTTTACTATTTGGAAGTGTTGAAAAGGCTGCGTGAAAAAGTTAGACGACCTGAACTTTTCACCAACAATTCATGGTTCTTGCATCACGACAATGCCCCAGCTCACACGGCACTGTCTGTGAGGGAGTTTTTAGCCAGGAAACAAACTGGTAGTGAGGGTATTGGAACACCCTCACTACTCCTGATCTGGCCCCCAATGACTCCTTTCTTTACCCAAAGCTAAAGGAAATATCAAAAGGAAGACATTTTGATGACATTCAGGACATCAAGGGTAATACGACGACAGCTCTGATGGCCATTCCAGAAAAAGAGTTCCAAAATTGCTTTGAAGGGTGGACTAGGCATTGGCGTCAGTGCATAGCTTCCCAAGGGGAATCCTTCAAAGATGACCATAGTGATATTCAGCAATGAGGTATGTAGCACTTTTTCTAGGATGAGTTCACAAACTTAATTATCTGACCTCAAATGTTTCTAGACATTGCCAGTATCCCTGGGGGGTAACCCCATCTCTGATTGAGAACCAGATCCTCAGAACCAAGCTTATGACACACACAGTATATTCTAAATCCCAATAAGCTACCATATGAATACACAGCCTTTACACTGAGTATTGTACAGGGGCCTAGTCCAGTAGCAAAGAACTACACATACAATGAAAGACATCAAAACAATGGATAGGGCACTGAACTCAAGGGCCACCAGGTGAGACCATGCAGACAGAGGAGAAAATCAGGCCCATCATTAAGAAAATCAAATTCGAATACCAGGATTTGTGGTACCCTATGGCATCTTCATACAAAGGAACACATGTCAATTCCAATGTTAAAACTTGGTTTAAAGTTCTCACTTAAAACCTAATCAGTTAGTTAAATTAACAACTAAATGGCATGATAAAGTCAAAACCAGCTAAAAAAGACATGCATCAATGATGTTTAAGATACAACCTTTCTAGATGACAATTTTGAGCTATCAAAACTTTCTTTTTTTTAAAAGGAGGGTGCAACTCACAGTGGCCCATGTGGGGATCAAACCGGCAACCTTGGTGCCATCAGCACCACACTCCCACCAACTGAGCTAACTGGCCACCTCCCCAAACATTTTTATTGGGGTATAATGTACATAATATAAAATTTACCTTTTTAACTATTTTTAAGTATATAGTTCGGTGGCATTAAGTGAATTCAACATTACTGTGTGACCATCACCACTACCCATCTTCAGAACACTTATCTTCCCAGGCTGAAACTCCGTACCCCTTAAACACTAACTCTCCATCCCCCAGCAGCCCCTAAACATCACTACTTTCTGTCTCTATAAATATGACTACTCTAGGCACTTCTTATAAGTGAAATGGTACAGTATTTATCCTTTATGTGCCTGGCTTATTTCACTTAGCATAATGTTTTCACGGTTCATTCATGTTGTAGCACGTGTTAGCACTTCCCTCCTTTTCATGGCTGAAAAATGTTCTATTTTTTTTAACACACATTTTGTTTATCCATTCATCTATCAATGGAAACCTGGGTTGCTTTCACATTTTGGCTGTTGTGAATCATGCCGCTAAATACATGGGTGTACAAATACCTGTTCGTGCCCCTGCTTTCCATTCTTTGGGGTATACACCCAGAAGTGATCAAAACTAACTTTAACAGAACATTTCACCCAACAATGCCACTTCTGGGAATTTATCCTATGTATATAATGTGCACATATTGGCCAAGTGAAATATACAAAGATGTCAAATGTAGCAGTGTTTATAAGAGACAAAGTTGGAAACGAGTGGCTATCAAATAGATGACTATGGGGAGTGCCTGTAGCTTTTCAAAAGAAATGTGGTAGCATCTGCATTCCCTGGAGAGCTGGCGTAGATCTGGAAGCAAAAGACCTGAGTTGGCACCCCAGCTCTGCCCCTTACTAGCTGTGTGAACTTGGGCAAGTTACTCAACTTCTCTGAGCTCAGTTGCCTCATAGATTAAAAGGGGGATAATAATGCTCTCCACCTCAGCAGGTTTTGTGAGGTTGTAGTGAACAGCAGAGAGAGCTAAAGCACTTGGGACAGTGCCTGGCCCAGATAAGTGCTCAATTAATGTTATTTGGAATCCAAATGATCTCCAATATTCATTCATTTAAAAAAAGCAAAATACAAAACACAAAATAACAAGACATTGTTGGTTCTTGTGGTTACTTCAGAGGAGACTAAGAGTGCAAAGGGCTTTTAATTTTCTTTTTGTGCTATTCTCTACTGTCAGCAATTTTTAACCTTACACGTGTATTACTTTTATCTTTAAACAAAAATCAATAGATTATATGACTAGAAAGATTTGTCCTGTTTAAAATTTTTCTGTTTTATACCCCTCTTTTTTTAAGGGAAAAAACATAATATTATAACGTTATATTTCTTTTTAAAGATTCTTAGAGACATAAACTGATTTCTAAATAAGAACCTAAATCAGAAGTGACAAAGAAAATGTTTTTAAAATATTTTGAAAGAAAATGCTCACAGCAGCATTCTTCATAGTAGCCAAAATGTGTAAACTACCCAAATGCCTATCAATTAATGAATGGATAGATAAAATGTGATGTATCCAGGCAATGGAATACTACTTGGTAATAAAACAGAGTAACAACAGGCATGAACCTTGAAAACACTATATTAAGTAGAAAAAGGTAAAGTAAACTTCATAAAAATTAAGAAATTCTATGCTTCAAAGGAAACCATCAAGAAAGAGAAAAGACAAACCACAGATTGGTGAAAATATTTGCAAATCATATAGCTAATAAGGGACTTATATCCAGAATTTATGAAGAACTCTTACAACTCAATAAAAAAAATTTTTTTAATGGGCATAGGATCTGAGTAGACGATTCTCCAAGGAAGATATGAAAAGGCCAATAAACACATGAAAAGATGTTCAGCATTATTAGTTATTAGGGAAATGCAGATCAAAATACCACTTCAGACCCACTAGGATGGCTGGAATCAATAGACAATAAGAAGGATGTAGAGAAGCTGGAAATCTCATCCACTGCTGGTGGGAATGTAAAATGGTACAACCGCTTTGGAAATAATCTGTCAGATTCTCAAGAGGTTCAGCATAGAGTTACCCTACAACCAGCAATTCCACAAGAGAAATGGAAACATCCACGGTATGACAATTAAGTTGGCGAACTCATCCTAGAAAAGTGCTACACACCTCATTACTGAATATCAGCACAGTCACCTTCCAAGTACCCCCCTTGGGAAGCTATGCACTGACACCAGCACCTAGTCCACCCTTCAAAGCAATTTTGGAACTCTTTTGCTGGAATGGCCATCAGAGCTGTTGTCATATTACCCTTGATGTCCTGAATGTCATCAAAATGTCTTCCTTTCAATATTTCCTTTATCTTCGGGTAAAGAAAGAAGTCATTGGGGCCAGATCAGGTGAGCAGGGAGGGTGTTCCAATACAGTTATTTGTTTACTGGCTAAAAACTCCCTCACAGACAGTGCTGTGTGAGCTGGTGCATTGTCGTGTTGTGAGAGCCATGAATTGTTGGTGAAAAGTTCAGGTCGTCTAACTTTTTCACGCAGCCTTTTCATTACTTCCAAATAGTAAAATTGGTTAACTGTTTGTCCAGTTGGTCTGAAGTGGTATTTTATACCATTTATTTATACAAATTCATAATGAATGATCCCTCTGATTTCAAAAAAGGTTAGGAACATTGTCACAACAAGTTCATGAACTTACTTGTCAAACCTTGTATGTCCCACATAAAAACATACACAGGCACATTCATAGCAGCATTATTCATAACAGCCAAAACGTGTCAACAACCTCAATGCCCATCAACTGATGAGTGGATAAACACAAGCGGTCTATCCACACAGTGGAATATTATTTGGCAATAAAAAGGAAAGACACCATGCATGAATCTTGAAAACAGGCAAAGTGAAAGAAGTCAGACACAAAAGGTCACATACTGTATGTTTCCATTTATAAAGACTATCCAGAATAGGCAAATCTATAGAGACAAAGTAGATTGGTTTGTTGCCTAGGGCTGTTAGGGGATGAGGTTGGAAGAAAATGGGGAGTGACTGCTAACGTGTATAGGGTTTCTCTTTGGGGTGATGAAAATGTCTAAAATTGACTGTGGTGATGATTGCACAACTATATAGTGAATATACTAAAAACTGTTGAATTGTACACTTTAAATGGGTGAAATATATGTGAATTGTCTCAAAGGGATACTCACACACACACAGTAAATACATTTAAAAAGACCTTTCAGATGGCACGCTTGCATGTGGAGCTAGGGAACGTCGGAGATGGACGTGCAGCATTTTTTCAGTGGACACAGAGGCTCCTGCATGGTGAGACCTGTGCCCCCAGGGCACTCACCTTTGGTGCAGTATGTGACCACTCCCGCATAGTGGAAGAGTTGGAACTCCATCAAGCCAATCCTCTTTCGGCCCTTTGGACCCGCCAGCCTCCGGCTACAGAAAGACAAAAAATAGACATGAGCTGAACCTTTCTACTTTACAGTAACAAAATGCACTGATATATAAAACCAAAAGAGAGAGATTTTGGACAAGGTGTTTAAGACCATGATAATCTACTGAAGGCCAGCACTGAAATCTAACCACATACAGCAGCTCCCAGGAAGCAGTGCTGCCTATTTCATCTGACGATAGGTCAAGGTCTCCCTCAAGTTACACCCTTCCTTCTCCTAAGCTCCGAGGAATAAAAATGCACGTGAACCACAGAATCACATTTATTTGTACAACGAAGTAATTTCCATTTTTCTAGGTGATAACTAAGAAATAATTTTACTACTTTATATCCTTATGACGTTGAGACTAAAATACTCATTAAATATTTTTCAGATTCTAGTGATTCATAATTTTCAAGAGTTAAGCTCCTATACCATCTTATCAATGATATAACAAAATGACATTATTCGAGGATTTGCTGATATGATTTGGTGCCTCATAATGTACTCTTGGGGAGCTCTGCCCCAAGAAAATGGATGAATATACAGTGATCTTCCTCCATGCAACAACTTGTCAAATGAGATATATACGTGCGGAAGTGTGCGTGCTTGCCCACTTTCTCTTCCAATTTCTCAAGGAAACTCAAGTCTGTAGCAGGACCAGGACGAATGCATTCTTCATCCTTGAAAAGAAAAAGAGATGTGTACTGTATAGGAAATAGAGTCAATGGAACGGTAACAGCTACACACACTATCAGAGGGGTAGTAGACTGGGGGAGGGAGTTATCATTTTGTGAGGGGTGTAAATGTCTAACTGTCACATTGCTTTGTACACCTGACACTGAGAGAGATAGAGAGAGAGAGACACAGAGAGAGAAACAAAAAGAAAAAGGGAAGCCTCAATCCCTAGCACCACACTCCATCAATTCCAAGTTTAAATGCTTTCACCACCTGTGGCAGAATGTATTGGACTAAAATACCGTCATCTCATACAAGTTCAGGTGAACATTTCAGGGTACGGTGACTAATCCATCACATGTGCTCAGCTTTTCAGATTTGATAAGAGGACCATGGAACCAGAGAGATTCTGGTGAATCTCTCTATGAAAAGTCAATTCTCCCATCCATCTGACGCACATTGCCAAAGTCTTCTCAAGGACACTCCACAGCTTCCATGAGCAGCCAATGTAAAACTAGACCTCATTTTTTCTTAACTACTCGTTGCTGGCCAAGAACAAATGCCCTTTTACTAGGAACAAAGCTTTCATGGAAAGCAACTTATAAAACCACTTGAGTCTAACCTTTCATATTCCTCAAGCTGTGCCTTTCTATTTCCTACTGTGGGTCTTTGACAGTGACAACATTTAATTGACCATCTTAATTAAGGATGAATCAATCAACACTGTAGCTTTTATTAAAGCAAAAGCAACAACTTCATGGACTGTAGATGCCTGCCCACTATGCTCTATACCTAAGCTGAAGTTGAATAATATTGAATGTCAACTACAATTAAGTATACATATATATGTGTGTATATATATATATTCAAAAACAACAACAAAAACAAAAAACCTGGGTTAAGATTGGTGAGACAACTCCTATAAAGTAGCATTTCTATGATTTCTGGTCTCATCTACGGAAAACCAAATGGAGACAAGTATTTATTACCAAAATATTTAAAAATACTGGTCTAGCAACTCACATGAACATTGAATGTGTATGTGCCAGCTTAATGTCAATCCTTGCTCCCTGGAACGCAATTCCCCAATGTCCACAAGGCCTGTGACTTCACCTCCTTCAGGTCATTGCTCAAATGTCACTTTCTCAGTGAGTCCTTCCTAGACCATCTTACCTAAAATCGAGCCCCCCTCCCCAGCACATCTAATCTTCTCTTTTTCCTCCATTGCACAACCAACATATTTTGCCCATTAACCTCTGTTGTCAGTCTCTTCATGCTAGAGTTTCAAATCTCTGAGTGCAGGGGTTTTGATCTGTTTTGTCCATTGCTTTGTCCCAAAGCATAGGGCACAGTCCTGACATTCGATGAGTATTTGTTGAATGAATAGAGTCTGAATATTTACCATGGAATAGGCATCGCTATAAGCCCTCTGCATGTCTTATCTCACTTAATTTGACCTTATAGCTCCTCTCCGAGGTAAGTGCTATTATTGCTGTACCCATTTAAAGATAAAAAAAATTGGAACTCAGAGAGGTTAAGATCCCTGTCTAAGGTTGCACAGCTAGCAAGCAATGAGGCTGGGCTTTGAAATCAGGTGCTATCCATGTTCCTGGCAACTATAGTCACCTGTAGTTGACTGGCTGTGCTTTAGCATGCTGGGTTCACAGCAGTTAGGTGGGGTGGTTGGGGCAGGGCAGGAGAAAAAAAGGGACCAGTTATTTTCATTTAGGAGGCAAACCGTGGTGCAGATGATCCCAAATGAAAAGCAAGGCAAGGAAACCATTTCTCATTTGGCCCTTAGGGTTTACTTTAAAAATTGATATTTGAATTGGAACAACTGTGGATTCAGGACATTAGTGTTCTTAGAAGTCACGACAGTTCAAAACAAGGCCACAGGCCCACCCCAAGGAGCCTCAATTCAGACTCAGTGGATGTATTTTGGAAGGCCTTCCTTTATGTTTTTTGGTTTCCTGCTCGGTGGCAAGCATGAAAGCAGCTCCTCCCCAAACACCTGCCTAAACCAGGTCCCCAATTTTCTGGCTCATCCTTCCACGTCTATGGAAGATATATATGTATGCTCTCATTTCAAAGGTCTTTCCTTGCTATCTCCGAATGGACTATAATTTAGGTCTGTGGATTGAGATGAGAGGGGAAAAGCTCAGTCAAAGCTCTGAGCAAGAATTCAGCAAAAAACCTCAACTTGTATGTTTCAATCAGCTGGTGGATTCCACTCTTGAGCCTTGTAAGCTGGGGGGAAGTTCTTCCATGTTTTGTAAACATGGTGTGAGGAGGCTCTAGGTCAATATTAACTTTCTCACCAGAATGGAAATGATTCCTTTGTGTCTCTCTTCTACCAAATCACAGATGATCTTGTTGTTGAAATAGCGAATTGGTTCCCACTGAAATGACAAAGAGGAAAGAATTCTCCAAGGATTTACGAAGTGAGATCAAAAAACACGGTGAATGTTTAAATTTAAAAAAGAAACACACCTATTGCAGTAAAAGACACATTGCCATTAATCCCCCTCAAAGTACTCCTCATTGCTTCAAACACACTCATCTCATCGTTCTTGCCACTTTCTGAAGCAGTTTTGGAAGTCCTCTTTCGTGAATGTCTTTAGTTGCGCTGTCATGGCTGCCTCGATGTCCTGAATCGTTTTGACTTTGGGGAGGAGTCAGAAGTCTCACGGTGCCAGATCCGGTGAATAAGGTGGATGAGAACACACTGTAATGTTTTTATTTGACAGAAATGCCCTACCAGAAGCAATGTGTGACACGAAGACTTTCTGTTGTGATCAACAAATATGGTGAATGCTGCTGCTGCATGCCATCCAACAGAAAGACAGGGATCTTCAATACAGGGAAGCAGTGCATCGAACCTTAGTAACTGTGTGACAAGCTTCAACTTGTTTGGTGCAGTCAGTCGGGTGTCAGCTACGGTTGAGAGAAGGTGTGTTTCAAAGTGTGCCATAAATCATCCTCCATCATGACAATGCTCTGTGTCACACATCACTTCAGGTATACGTCACTTTCTGTCAAATAAAATCATTACAGTATGTCCTCATCCACCTTATTCACTGGATCTGGCACCGTGTGACTCCTGGCTCTGCCGCAAAGTCAAAATGATTCAGGAAAGGGAGGCAGCCTGATTCAGGACATCGAGGCAGCCACGACAGCACAACTAAAGACACTCACGAAAGAAGACTTCCAGAACTGCTTCAGAAAGTGGCAAGAATGATGGGATAAGTGTGTTTGAAGTGAGGGGGAGTATTTTGAGGGGCATTAATGGCAATGTGTCTTTTATTGTAATAAACTTTTTTATTTAAACATTCATCATATCGTTTGATCACTCCTCATAATGAGTATAAAACAGATTTCTTTTTAATTGACTTTCCAACATTTTTTTTCAAGACCTGTTTATCTCTGACATTAACAAAATAATACTTTCTGAATATTAAAATAATTTCCCAGGAAATAAGCAGAGAAGGAGGGAAAAATAATTCTTAGTATTAATCAGGAAAAACTATCAACGTTTCTCAAGTGAACGTCTTTCGCTATATTAAGAAATCAAATGAGGAGAAAACATTAAAATGTTTACCTCTATACCTTCCATTTCATATTCTGCCTGTTCCGCTTTTAGGGTGCTCTCAATTAACAGTTGCTGGAGTTTTTCATTGCAGTAATTTATACAGAACTGTTCAAAACTAGAGATGCAAAAGATTTAAGTAACTAAAGCTATGCGAGTAGACCAATTTTTAAAAAAATTATATTTACTGTTTTCAAAGATGGTTTTTAATATAGAAAAAGCGAAGTCCTCATTAATCAAATAATTTACAAAATAGATCACATGAATCAAGCTAAAAGACATTTGCATTTTTTTTATGGTTATTCCAATTCTAGGACAATCGATGAATTAGGGGCTATGCAAATCTGGAGAATTTCTGAGGACAGGAAAATCAATTCCAATAACATCAGAGATGCCTTAAACCTGACTGAGACCTTAAAGAAGAACAAGGGTTAACAGATAATGACAAACGGACAAACTCACCCATTCTTGTCAAACACTTCAAAGCCATAGATATCCAGCAATCCAATCACAGTTTTCTTGGTGAACTCCTAGTCAAAATAACACACGCTGCTCACTGTTAGCTCTTTTACTGTGTGACACTCAAAACCCAGTAGCTGCCCCAAATCTGGGACGTGGCTAGAAAGCTCATGCCTTCTCTTTCCAACAATGGCTCACAGAAGAAACAACGTCCCCAGCGCAGTCCTCCTGCCTGCAGCTTTCACATATCCCAGCCATGCCAGCTTTCACCTCCATCACCTGAGCAGTGAGACTGTCCCCTTCTGATTCACTTCCTTACTTCAACCTTCCTCAGCTTCCCAAGCCCATATTCAATCCAAAGAAGAAGAAGAAGAAGAAAAAAGACCTATAGATGGTCAAGGAGATGTTTATCCGGGAGGGAAGACAGGTGGTAATGGACTTTAAATAGAAGACCAAGTACTGTCAGGCAAGGATGGCTATTCACAGAGAATATACCTCTTTTTTAAAAAGGGGACACAATTGAATATCCTGAGTGGTGTACAAACACACCTTGTTTTATTGTGCTTTGCTTTATTACGCCTCACAGGTGTTGCATTTTTACAAATGGAAGGCAAGGTCCTCCGCCAGCCAAAAGAGTATGGATGCGCTTTACTGCGGTTGTCTGGAACCAAACCTGCCACATCTCTGAGGGATTCCTGCACTGCGTTAATGCCTCCCGAAGCTGTCCAGTGCTTCCTACCTCCAGGAGTTTCACCACCTCCACATACCTCGCCCCTTCATGTCATTTCCTTAATTTCTACCTTTGAATAAATTCCCTTTTTTATTGAAATAATTCCACTTCCCAAGGAAATGTGACCATAGGGTGAGTTCAAAGGAGTCGTTGTATTTTTTCTGATACACACGAAACATCTACTACTGTTAAAATAAAAAAAAATTTCTGCGTACACTTAGAGCCATCTGGCATCCTTGGAATGCTGTGCGTCCCCGACTTTGGGACACACTGCGAAAATCGCCAGCATGCCTTTTTGTGAGCCTACTATGTGCGGGGTGCTGGAAACATCCATGTGCAAAGAACGGTCCCTGCCCAGCAGGCGCTTACCGTCAATTCTCACACATTGTTTCGAGTCTGGATGCTGATTCTACAATATGACCATGTTAGTGAGAGCAAGTCATCCAAGATGTGGACTAACCTTATTCACGATGGAGGAATTAATTTTGTTGACCAGCCAAGTGAATGTGCGTCCATAAATAGCCTTCGCCATTGCATCTCTAGCGAAGACAGAGAGTTCTAGCGTCAATGGGCATAGCACCTGAGAAGAAGGACGGGGCATCATTACAGAGGTTTAAAAATAAAAGCCCCAAGTTTTCAAATGAGCCTTTAGTGATGACCAGTGAAGGGTACGTGCTGCGGGAAGACGCTACCCGCACCTGTACACGGGCACGGAGTAGCTATTCTTGAGTACCAGGCACTGGGGTGGGCTTAATGAGATACAGCCAGGAGCAAACAAACAGTTCCAGTCTTTTGTGGGCTGGGCTCACACTTGGGGGCGGGGGGGCGGCAGGACATTCAATAAGTCACGGAAAGAAGAATCATGTTGTCAAGCTGAGAGTGACACATGCTGTAAGGAGGTACGTATGGTACTGTAGGGTAGGGTTGGGGGGAGCAGGGAAGGTTCCTTGAGGAAGTGCCCCTGGGAACTGAGGAGGCGTCAACTAGATGGAACAGAGGGAAGAGTCTCAGCAGAGGGAAACAAAGACCGTGTGGAGGGAAGGCATGGTTCGTGTGAGGCATGGAAAGCTGGTGATGGCGTGGGATGGGGAAGTGAAAGCAGGAGATGCTGGCAGGAGCTGGATTATGCAGGGCCCGGTGGGCAGGGTTCAGGGATTTTCCCACGCCCCTGGGGGCCGCCATCCTGCTGGCACAAGCAGTGGGGGGCAGGCACATTTCCACTAGGTCCATTTACCTCTTCAGTTTGGGTTTCAATCTTTCTATGGGTGAGAGCTTCCAGAAGGACCGATGGTGGGACCCCCAGGAGCTAAATAAATGGAAACCAAAATGCCATTCAGCAATCTGATGTTACTCACTAGCTTATAAAGAGTTCGTAGAGTTTTCAGGCCCAGGGTTCTCTGCCCTGTGCTTTTATGCCAAACAGACCACATTAGCTCTTTCAACCAAATGGCTTTTACCCATGCCCTCACCCGGCCCTACACTCGTTACGCCTCCTAACCAGTACCAGGCACGGTGTCAGCCATCTGGGACGTGGGCACCCAGCTGCCTCGCTCCCCTCTCCCGCCTTTCCACCTCTGAAGGTGAACATCACCTTGGCGATCCATTTGATCTCGTGGGTGACTGGTATGGTGGCACAGCCCTGGTGGTTCACTCCAAAACAAATGTTCCCCAGGTGTAGGACACTGGCAATAATTCCAAAGAGATTCTAGGAACGTGGGAAGTGGTGAGGACAGGGAGAGAAGACGGCAGCTGCCTAATCGGTCAATGTCATCAGAGGAGACCCCCGAAGGAAAACCACCCTCTTCTTCCCTAAGCTTACAGAACCGAACTGTCATCCTTTCCCAGAAATGGGCCTCTTGTCCACTTCAAGTATTAAAGGAAAGGGGGAGGAAGAGCCTCCGCAGAAAGTGGGGAGAAGCCTTACTGGAGCTCCAGGACAGGATACTTCTATTTTTATACCCCCCCCCACCCAATAAGCCATTTAATGTTCAAATGCCATAGTCCCAGATACATGTATTTGAATTATATTCTGGTCCTTGAAAGATCAATAGTTTAACAATCAAAATGAAAAGACAAAAAGATGTAAAAACAATGTTTATAAACACTACAATTCAT
Organism: Rhinolophus hipposideros; assembly: GCF_964194185.1. Taxonomy (NCBI): domain Eukaryota; kingdom Metazoa; phylum Chordata; class Mammalia; order Chiroptera; family Rhinolophidae; genus Rhinolophus; species Rhinolophus hipposideros. Next base: position 13,836,789 of record NC_138070.1, read on the forward strand.
GCCAGGCTGTTCAAAAACAGAAGTGAGAATAAATAACAATTCTATGAGAATTCATTATCCATAAGATCCTATGAGATCTGAATATTTGACAGTGGACTTGATTGGGAAGAAGAAACATCACCTCCTCCTTCCACACAACGCTGGGAAAAGTTAGAGATGCCAGAAAAAATGCAGAGGGCCCAGTTAACACTTTCAAGTAATCGATGACTGATTTTTTTAGTGTAAGTTAGTCCTGTGCAATGTTGGGACGTGCTTATGCTAAAAAATTAGTCATTGCTTATCTGAAATTAAAATGCGAGCATGTGTCCTGTGTTTTTATTTGCTGAAGCTGGTAACCCTAGTATGCAACCACCAAGAAAGCAGGATTGTCGTCTGGATCCCAGACCTTATGGGCAGTTCTGCCCTCAGGGCCCGTACCTCAAGGTCACGTTCAGTAAAATCGATGGCAGCAAAGGCATTGGAAATGGTTTTCCAGTCATTCTTGTCATTGATAGAAGACTCATTGGCACAATGACCCTGTTGACACAGAATTGGGTCACTTAATGACATTTTCATAAGGACAGTTAGCATGTGAATACCTATTGCTAAACCAAAATGGTTTTCTCTACAAGCATGCAAGAGCTAGTTCTACAATGTTCAGAATTATGAAAACACAAGTTTTACTCTAATCATCGAGCATATGATGATTTGCCAACCGCTGCTTTATTCAAATTTATTTGGAATTTTATTTAAAAATCTCTGTTCTAGGAAACCTTTCAGAGTTACATATTAATGCTACATCATTTTGTGTCTGTTTTTAAAAAACGTTTTTCTTACCATTTTTGCTAAATAAACGGAAGACAACTCATCTCTATGTATACCTGCTGAAACATGCAGGGAAATGATAGTGCTTAAATTCAGAAAAGTCTCGACACACTTTAGTAACCACCAGCAAGACCTTCCCTGCAGAACTAGATGGAAGGAGACTCTCATTTAAGTAAATAAAAGTTTGGCATTTAGAGAAACACAGAGAGATGATGGCTAGGGTTGCGCTAAGACTTTTCCCACTAACTCTTGAAGTTGTCTTTTAAAAAGTAACAGATGGGAGGTGGCTGGTTAGCTCAGTTGGTTAGAGTGTGGGGTTGATAACACCAAGGTTGCCGGTTCAATCCCTGTAAGGGCCACTGTGAGTTGCGCCCTCCTTAAAAAAAAAAAAAAGTAACCAATGTCACAATTTAAAGAGAAAACATTCTAGATGAGGGTTTATTGTTATTATTATTATTTTGCTTTTGGCATACAGGGGATTCTTAGTTTCCTGGTTATCTAAAGATTTGTCATCTTAAGAGATTTCCTTGTTGCATAGATAAACGAAAGGTGTCATACCATGAAAATGTTCACCCGTGAAGTGGTATGGGTTAAATCTACAGCCTTCCAACTATCCATTTTCCCACACAACCAGCAGCATCTGCTCCTGCTTCCCAAGGTCAGGGCTTATGCAAGTCAGTCCTTCAAATACATCTAGAGATTTAGAAGCAGTGCAAATACACTGCAAAGTAAAGCCACATAGTTTGCCAAAGTTAAGGAGATCATGAAATCAATCAAAAGAATCCAAATTCTTGAACAGAGCCATTGTGGCATGAGGATCTGGCCAAATTCACCTGGGCGGAAAAAATTTACAAGGCTGAAGATATGATACATTCCAAAAGAAAATGATTTAATTATCAAAGAGTGGGAGAAGCCCTGGGGAAAATAGATGAAGCCCTCAGATGTTTTTACATCTTGATCCTTCCTGATCATGCCTTGAAAAGACAAATGTGATGTTACTGTCCAGCTTTACTGGAAAAATTAGGTCCTCAAAAAGGAAAAAAAAAATCAAATTTGATTTATCGTTTGTTCTAAGACTTAGTACAAAGTTTGTTAAATATTAAATGAGATTATGAGATTTATCTTCATTCTTTAGCTTCATTTTTCAAGAAAAACTTCAGTCATGTCTGTTTTGGTGTGTTTTTTTTTCATGACTTACTACGAAATGTGGATCCTTGTTTTACAAGATTCACTTTAGAAGACCGTGTTCTCTTTTCCACTATGTTTCCTCTTGCACTCTTTCAGTGACCTCTGTTTGAAGTCAGACCCAGTGAGAGGAGAAAAATCTTGGGTCAAAAAAGTGCTAGTGACATCACATACTGAGAAATGCTATACAGTCTGGGCATTCTATAACCCCAGTGCGGGCTGCAGAAAAATCAGTGCTGGGAAGTTAAATTCTGAAAGTCAATTTCACAATACTAAATCTCAGGAGTACTTATAGGAATAGCCTAACTGATTTTTGTGAGGGAGTATGTTCATTTTGCAGCTAACAGTTCTCAGAATGGAAGGCAGGAAGGTGCAAAAAGCCCTTTCCAAACTAGGTTTTTAAAAATATGATTACTATTAAATGTATTGGGGTGACAATGGCTAGTAAAATTATATAGGTTTCAAGGGCACATTTCTAGAATACATCGTCTATATATTGCATTGTGTGTTCATCACCCAGTCAGTTTTCCTTCCATAAAGTAGCATAAGTTATAGATACAGATGGCCAGTGAGTTCCTATCCCGCCTAGACCAGCAGTTCTCACCTCGCTGTGCATTAGAATCATCCGGGGATTCATTTAATTACCTTGACGATCACAGGGATGTGTTTATAACAACACCCATGTTCAGGTTCCATTCTAGACCAATTAAATCTGAATCTCTGGAGGGTAGAGCCCAGGTATTTATAAATTTTAAAAGCTCCTCAGGTGATTCTAATTTCAGCCAAGGCTGAGCACCCCTCCCCTAGATATTGGTGACTTTGCCAAGTTGATATACCTGCTAGGCATAAAAGGAGGGGTTTTGATAAGTGTCAAGAAACCAGTTGGTAAGATACCTCCAGCTTGGTAATGAGAAAGTTCCCGGACATCCCACAGAATTCCCCTCAAACACCACTGATCCCTCCCTCCAAAAGGCCACCAGAGCCAGGTGCTGGCTCTTCAAACCTGTGAGAGGTATTTATACAGACGGGGGTCTCGCTCCAGTCCCAGGTAAGCGAGGAGCTCCTCTTCACCACCCTCCAGCAGCTGGTAGAAGATGTGGAAATTCCGCTCACCCTGGTTGTGATAGACGACACGAGACTTTTCTATTAGGTAACTGATGATATGCCCACCTACGGGAATGCCCTTTGAAACAAGACCAAAATACATACATAAATAAAAATGCAGCAAATAAAAAAAATGCAGGAATGACATCAATCACCAAGCCACTCTTACTGGTGTCTCCTGAGGAACAAAAAGGCTAAATTTGAATGAAGTCTGATCTATCACTCTTCTGTGATTAGCGTTTCCTGGGCTATGTGTGAAAAGATTTTTGCCTACATCATCAGGGTCAAAGGACTGACATACCAAACGTTGACAAAGATGTGATGTGTCTGGAACTGTCATTAATTATTGTCACATTGCGGGTGAGAACCCAGCAATGCCACATCCGGGTATATGCCCAACATAAGTGAATGAGTGTATCTAGTAAAAGACGTGTACAGGGATGCTGAGAACACTACTTGCAACAGCCCCAAATTGGAAGCACAAATGTCCACCAACAGGAAGATAAATGTTGACAAAGTCAATCAAAAAGCGAACTGCTAATACATGTAATAACATGAATGAATCTCATACATATGTTGAAGCCAGTCACAAAAATGTAACATGTTGTAAAATTCCATTCATATGAAGTTCAAGAACCAGCAAAATTAATCTGTGATTGCAGAGGTCAGAATAGTGGTAATCTTTGGGAAAGGGGGATCTTGTCAGAGAAGGAGGAAAGAATCTTCTACGTGCTAGACATTCTTACATATTGACCCAAGTAGTGGTTACACAGAGACATATGTAAAAATTCACTGAGTTGTATAAATGATTTGTATCCTTTCTAAGATGTGTGTTGAATTGCAATAAAAAGTTTAGGGAGGGGGGTTATCACTGTGTGAGGGATATAAATGATAAATGTCTAACTATTATATTGTTTTGTACACCTGAAACTAATAAAAATAATAATGAAAAGAATTGAAATCAAATTCCTGTGAATATAATAAAGATTTCCTAAAAAAAAGTTTATATATATATATATAGCGATTTCTTCCCCCCCCCCAAAAAAAAAATCTATGCACACACCTCCAGACGTCCATGCATCCAGTCTCTGGGAAACCCTGAGAAACCCTGAGCCAGTCTGTCTTCATCACTACACTCAATGTTCAGCTGGATACTCTCCAGTCTAAGTGTCACTTTTGTCACTCGGAATTACATACCCTTGAGCACTTGTCTACCCTTCCCACTTGCATTGGCCCCATTTAAATTCTGGGCACAAAACACAACCACACTCATTCATTATTGTCTCTGGCTACTTTCATGCTACAGCAGAGTTGAGTAGTTGGGACAGAGTCTGTATGGCCCACGAATCCTAAAATATTTACTATCTGGCCAAAAAGTTTGCTGACCCGTGCCCTATAATTATGTATGCCTAAATAATATGTTGTTCGCTTGTGATTGTTTTCAAGCTTTATAAGCAAGAGCCTCACACCGACACCGTACACGTTCCCAAGACCTGTCCATGTTACGTGTAGCTGTCATTCATTTGCTCTCACCGCCATACAACCCCTCATTGTGGGAACACCCCACCATTTAACCAGCCAGTCTCCTGCAGATGGACATTCCGTCCTCTCCAGATGTGTTGGCTGTCTCCAGTCCTTTTACCATCATGAACAGTGATATTCTAGGCATGCTTGCACATCTGTAGGAAAATCTCCAGGAGTAGAACGTCTCCACCTGAGATTTCAAGTTCACAAGATAACATATTGTTTTCCAAAAGGGTTGTGCCAATGTACCCACCCACCTCCACCAATGTGTAACAGTTCCTAATGATCCACATCTTTACCAGCACCTGGTATCGTCAGACTTCTTAATTTCTGCCCATCTAGAAGGTATAGCATGGTGTCTCCTTGTGGTCTTTATTCGCATTTCCGAAAAGTAGTACTAATCCTGGATTTTTCAGTTATTTGAGTCAACAAATGCCCTTCCTCCCTTAAGGTGCCTTGGGTTGGGTTTCTGTCGCTGGCAAGTTAAGGGGTCCCCGTGAACCAGTAACGGGAACTTCAACGTACCTGAAAGTCAAACTGTATGTCCATGTATTTTCCAAATCGGCTGGAGTTGTCATTCCGGCACGTTTTGGCATTTCCAAAAGCCTTGGGATACAAAGGAGGGGAGAGACGGAACCAAATTGTCATTCACTGTCATTGAAGCTCACTGTGCTCATCAAATTCCCGACCCAAAATGCCATGCATATGGTGAAAATGGTGGAGGGCGGGGAGGCCAGTGTGGAGGGCCTGACGCCAAATACTGGGGTTGGACAGCAAGAATATCTTCTCCCTGGACTCCAATCCAGGAATAGATTTAAAATGGCCCAAGGAGAGGTATTTAGGATCCTAGGCCCTTGCTGTTCTAGAAGGCACAGTTGATGGCCCCCATCACCAGACCCCTTCTTTTATCAAAGAGGTAAATTGGTCAGCTCAAAGGTCCATCAGGAAAATCCCTTCAACCATAAACATTTTTTACACAAAGGGCAATGAAGACACGGAGAAAAATAACTTGTTCAGAATCCTTCAGCAAGTCAGTGAGTTGCAAGAGTAGAAATAATCATTAAAATAAATAAAATAAATTAATAATTTTAATGCTAAATATTAATAAGTAATCAAGCGTTATTTTAGTGCTTACTAATTCCGCTGCGTGCTTTTTATGCATTCATCTCGTTTAATCCTCAACACTTTTTAAGAGGTAGGTACTACTCATCTGTGAGTAGACCCATTCCACAGATGGAAAAATAGACTCTGGGATGTGAAGTGATTTGCTGAAGCGTGCTGGTGCTTGGCTGCCCTGGGATTAGTATCGATGCCTGCTGGATGGGAGATCCCTCTTCTTAACTCCCAGACAGTGACCTACCCATTTTGACTGAGGAGTCTTCTTACTTAGTGACCTTCCTGGAACTCCCCTTTATAGGTCCTCAAAGATCGCTTACCTCCAGCACTGGGTTGGAGAGCAGCAGTCTGTCACGGGCTAGTTGTAGTGAGTCGGTCATTGGGCAGATCATTGCAAAATACTGGAGAATCTTCTTGGAGGCTTCCGTTTTCCCTGCCCCACTCTCTCCAGAAATGAGGATGAGGTGGTTAGTTAGCTCAGAGCACATCATGCGGTAAGCGTTATCAGCTATGGCATAGCTGGAGAAGAAGGGGGACAGAAACGGCAAGAGCGGGGAGTGGCTATAATACTACTTCCTTGGCTCTGACGCCCACCAGAGCAGAAAAGCAAAGTACCCTGTCCCCAGAAGCCACATATGGACTGTGGTATAAGTGTATTGAGCTCAGAGAGAGATCAAACCCCTACCACAACCCACTGGCTGACCACACACAAAGTGTACTAGAAACCAAAGCTCAAAGAGCACAAGAGATAAAACGAAGAATTTGAGCAGTAATGAAAATAATTTTTAATTTAACAATTTTTTAAAAAAATTATCAACATTTCTGATAAGAATAAGCCAGATATTAAATTACATCCCCAAGAGATGTCTTAGTCATTACAGGTGTTAATAACATCTTGTCTGAGTATTAAGTAATTCAATAGATATAATAAGATCTCACATTTTCTCTTTCCCTTAAAACCTAGAGTATTCAGAGTATAGAGACAGGAAACCACAAAGATTTTAAACCTCTGTGATAGCTCTTGTCCTAAAGAGGTCATAAGGGCTTTATCTCTGAGATCAAAAACCAAAGCATGAAGGTCTCCCAAGAATATAATCTTTGCACGTGGCCGAGTTTGAAAGCTGGTTATTTCAGAAATAGCTGGTGGTAGCAATGCAGGAATATTTCTAAATGCCTTGGGAGGTGAATAGCGTTGCCAAGAAAAATGGAGGGAGAACCTAAATATAAGCCCAACAAGAAATCCAACAAGGAGAACTGGGAAATTCAGCAAAGCCCCAGATCACATGGAGATTACCCAGGACATTGCTTGACTTTGGGATCTGCAGCCCTCGTAAGTTTCTACCAATGGGCATGCTCCTTCACTGCCATGATACTCAGGCACGAGTAGATGGAACGGTAGTAGTAACCCACTTCCTAGAGAAGACACCTCTCTAATCATACCCAGGCTTCTCAGCAGTTACAAATGATTGCACCTCTCGTCATATTTAAGCTGAGACTTCGACAGTGACCTACTGATGTTTTCTACTGTGTTGACAGATTTATTTCACAAGAAGACAGCCATTTAAATGAGATACAAAATTTAATGAGAATGTATCAAGGATTTGGATAGATGCATGGATGATGAGTGGATGGAAGGGTGGATGGAGAGATGGATAAATGAACGGTGGAAGGGTGGATTGAAAGGAGGGAGAGAGGGAGGGAAAAAAGAGAGAGAGAAAGGAAATCGAAAAATACATCCATGGATGCCCTGATGAGTGCTACTTACAGATGTGGTGGCAGTTCAAAGAAATTGACCTTTTCATAAAGCTCCATCTGGCTCAGGGTGTAGATTCCAAGGTCCTGGTATGGATTTACAGACACAAGGAGGGTGCCGATATACGTCTAGAGGAATGGAGCAAAGCACTAGTAAGGAATTGCGAGGTGCAAATAGCTACAGCCAAAGACCGTTACCATGCTCTGAGCCCCATGCGTTCATTCAGTGCTGGGAACATAACACGATAAATAAGACAGGTGAGCCCTCTGCTACCATAGAACTTACATGGGGGCAGGGGAGGACAAACCACCAAGGGATGGAGGCTGCTTCCAGTAATGTTAAGAAAGGTATAAATAAGGTAAGAAGAGAGCAAAAGACTAAAGAAGGTCACCTTAGCTAGTGGGCTTAGGAAAGGTTTCTTTAAGGAAGTGACATCTGAGCTGAGACTTGAAAGATAAAGAGCCAGTCATGAAGAAAGTTAGCAGAAAGGGCATTTCAGGCTGAGGGAACAAGTGTGGCAGGCTGGCTGCACTGGAGGCCAGTGAGGGAAGAGAGAATGGAAAATAGTAAAAGAGGATGCCAGAGAGGGAGTGAGTTCAGATCACACAGGGTGTGAGGAATTTGGGGGTTTACTCCAAAAGTAATGGACGGTGGAGACACCATTCCCTATTGAAATGAAATACCTACCCTGGATTGTTATGCAAAATAGATGGCTTTAAGGGGGGAACACCATACTGATTTATGTTTCACAAAGCCCTCTCTGGCCATTAGGTAAAAGCAAGGCGAGTATACGTATTAGCCATCTAACATTGGGCAAACACTCCTCCTACTGGTAATTAATATCCTTGATTTCAACAGTGGATTCTATTAATATTCATGTTTTTGAAGTACTTATATTTGTAATATAACTACTAATATACAACGTCTTGGCATACAATTGAGAATAAACAAAGCTCTAAGCTAATACAGAAAAACAGAAATATTTGGCCTTCTTTGAACACACATCTGGTGCTTTCAGATTCTGAGTTGTTTGTTGTTGCTTTTCATGTCAAGGTCTTGACTACTGGAGGTATTTGAGCCTACATCAAATTATGCTAAAGTCATTCCAACTATTGTTTCCAATCTCTAGGACCAAGTCAAGCAGAGAACCCAAACAGGGAAGAGTATTTTCACTAAAATTCCGCATTGCTTCAATCAGTAGAAAATTTCCAGGGTAGAACGTAGTTTCTGAAATTTATCTGTTCAAATCGAAAACATTTAGTTTACTCATGGTGATCCTATCGTCCCACTTACACTTCTCCACATAGTGCTATTTCTCTTTTGTGTATGCATAAAATCAATTTATATATAAATTCGATACGTAAAATAAAATTATATATAAAAAAATATGGGCTCTAAGAAGCACCTTGCTTATGGCTTCCGGGAACCTTGGTTTCAACATGTAGCTTAAGTCACAGGTACCATTACAAACAAAATAACTACGAGACAAAAATTTTTAATTTTTAAATGTTTTTAAACTGCTTCTGATGATCTAATTTACTCTTCACGAAAGCTAGCAAAATCTCAATAAAATTAAATAAACTTAACAACAGCCCCCCCCATCTGCCCCTCCCCCCACACACACACACTGCCGAGTATACCCTAGGAGAATTTACCTAAAAATTGACCAATCAAATCAGGATGGGGTGATAAATTGAGATCTTAATAACAACTGGCCACCACTAGAAGCAACAAGACTAACTTGAGGAGGTCTCTTGACTCTTGAAGATTCAGGGAACGTGGTGGACATCTCTGATTTTGCCTGCTCGGCATCTACTCCCCTTTCTTCCAGCGGATTCCTTAGGCGAACCCTCTTCTCCAGCTGTCAGTCAATATCATATGGTCACAAGGGGTATGAGCCTTACCCCTCATCTCCAGGGGTGGGCTTGGATATAGTCTGTCCAATCAGAATAGTCTTCATTCCTAGCTGTGAGGATTGGTTCAGAGATAGGCACCTGACCCGAGATGGGCCAATCAGAGCCAACCAGTGTGCATCTCTGGGAAGACTTGCTCTCTTCTCCGTAGCAACTCTAAGCTGATGACAGGTCAGCCCGGTTCCACTGGCAGCCATCTTGCCACCTTGTAGCGAGGCTGCCCCGGAAGGAAACTGATGCGAAAGCAAGCAGAGAGGTGGGAAAGAGCCCTCAAGATGGATGAAGAGTCCTCAAGACATCCCTTGAGACGCTAGATCTATCATAGACCCTACAGTTACGTAGGTTGATGGATTGCCCTTTGGGGCTTAATAGGCCACTTTAAGCTGGGTCTCTGTCACTGGCAGCCATAAAGGCCTTAACTCAAAGGATCAAAGTGCATCTGATAGTGCTACCCGCACACCTCCCTTTACTGGGTGATAATTTCACAATCATCAAAGCTGTGAAGGCAGGGAGGGAACCACCACTGTAGGAATACAGGTGAAAAATGGGTTACATTACATAGATGAGGTTCTGGCTGAAACGCTTGCGAAGATTGTCCAAAAAAGCAGATTCGCTGGTGTATGCATCCAACAGCACAAAATCCTGCACCCCGACCTTGTCCCGGGCGGTCAGCGTACTTTCCATGTGCAGACGGATGTGCTTTCTCCTCACCTCTTCTTTCTGCAGGAAACAGAACGTGCCTCAGCAGCTCATTTAGTCCGTAATTTCTATTGCACATCTAATGTGGAAATAAACAGCCAGGTGCTAAGGCCTGGGGACAGTAGAGAGCCGGGATTAAATGATGCTGCCTTCATGAAGAGTGTACATCCCGTGAGGGATACAAGAGGATGATGACAAAAGCAATGACGAGTCACGGCAGCAGCTAACAGGAACTGAGTATTTCCTGGGTTAGGCACTACTCTAAATGCTTGATATGTATTATCTCCTTCAATCCTCATTCTGACCCTTTGAAGTAAATACTATGATCATGCCCATTTTACAGATGAGGAAACTGAGGACAGAGAGGTTATACTATATGCCCAAGACATGCCAAAAGGCAGAACCAGGATATAAACCTAGGAAGCCTGGCCCCACAGCCTGCTTTCCTGACCATCCAATGTATTCAGTGAATGTTAGTTGCCTAAACTCACTATGTAATTCCTAGACAAACGATGAATAGGTTGGTCAGAAAGAGAAATTCTTGTTATAGAAGAGTTTTCAAGGAAGGACCAAGTTGAAGGGTCCCCTCCTCAAGGCTGGACTTCAGACCTCCCTGAAGAAGGTGTGGTTGCAGCCGAATGGATGGCAGAGAATCTCACTGGGTTACCAGGGCCAGAGCTGGTCCACAGTCCCAGGCATCAGAACACCCCTCCTGGGCACAGGGGAGCAAACGGATTCAGACGTGGTGCTACACCGTTTGAGTCAGGAGAGTCACAGGAAATGGCTCCCCAGGGCTCAGGCAAGCTGAGGCTGGAGGGTGTGCAGAGGGAGTGGAAGTGCAGCTGTAACTGGAGGCCTGCAGTGTGGTCCTCAGACTCGGGACGGGGCTAAGAGGTCACCGAGAGACTCTGTGCTCTGGGCACACAGTTAGCGCAAATCCCACCCGCATACCACTGTGCAGCTGACCGTGCAGCTGAAAAGCAAGAAAAAGTAAGACATAGCAAAGGGAGCCAGGAAGAGAAACCTCCTTCTAGTGCAATGTCCCTCTAGCGCCGTCTGCTGACAAAGATTAACATCATGCTCACTTCAAGGAGAAATGCTTAAGGTAAACAATTCATTACCAAAGTGCGGGTAATAAAGAGCGAGCTTTGATCTGAAAGGCGATAAATTGACAACTGGCACACAGGGATGTGCAAAGGTCCTAGAAGAGTGGAAACAACCTTGAAAAAAGGAAAGCAAAGCTAGAGGACTCACACTCCTTCACTGTAAGTTATCAACACTGTGTCAATTGATTTTTGAAAAAGGTACGAAAACTATTCAGTACAGAAAAGGAATATCTTTTCAACCAAAAGTACAGGAATACTTAGATATCCGTAGGGAAAGTTTTCATTTCATTTCAACCCCTATCACATATATATTTGATTTTACATATATATTCAAATATATTTTAATAATATATTATACGTTATAATAATGTTAATACATGTTTATTATGTATATGAATGTATTACATACACACATATATGTGTATATATGAATTAGATAGGGGTTGAAACGAAATTTTTTATTATGGATCTCTAGTTGTTTCTGCACTATTGGTTGAAAAGATTTTTCTTTTCTGCATTGAATGGTGTTAATCAAATGAATGCTAGCACCATTCATTGTATTACAATTTTAATACAGTTTTTTCCTTTCTTAAAATGTGTATACATTTTTGGCACACTCTGTATATAATGATTTCTATATATAAAATTGTATATATACTTATATATATAAAATCATATATATATGAACTTGAGCTGGGTCTTAAATCTACACGTAAATGCAAAATGTATCAAGCTACTAGGAGAAAACAGGGGAATACAGAGGAAGGCAAAGTTTTCTTAGACAGGACACAGGAAGAAACAATTATAAAACAAACAAAAAATGAAATTAGACTTCATCCAATATATAACTTCTTATCAGAAGACACTGTTAAGAAAAACGAATAGACAAACCACAGGCTGGCAGAAAATAGTCACAACGTATATACTTGCAAAGGATTTGTATCCAGAATAAAAGACCCAACAGCTCCATAATAAAAAGTCAAACCCAATACAAATGGGGCAAAAGATTTGAATGGACACTTCACAAAGGACTACAGACAAATGGTCAAGCGGCACACAGAAAAGTGTTCAACGTAGTTAGTCATCAGGGAAACGCACGTGAAAACCACAATGAAATACCACCCAAATAGTTAGAATAAAAACGACTGACGACATCTAATATTAGCGAGGGTGTGGAGCAGACAGAACTCTCATACATTGCTGGTAGGAATATAAACTGATAGGGTCACTTTGGGAGAAGGTCTGGCAGTATCTAATGAAGTTAACCGTTGAGCCAGCAATTCCATTCCTAAGTATTTACATAAGAGAAATGTAAACATATGCCCACAAAAAGACTGGAACATGAAGGTTTACATCACCTTTATTCATAATGGCCCCAAACTGGAAACAGTCCAAGTTTCCATCAACTGGAGAATGGATGGGGACCATCTATACAATAGAATGGGTACAACGATAAAAGAGAAATGACGGGTGTACCCAACAACACGCATGACTCTCACGGACATTATGCAGAGTGAAAGAACTCAGACACAAAAGAGTGCGTGCCGTATGATTCCATTTATATGAAATTCTAGGACAAGCAAAACGAATCAATAGTGAAAATCAGAACAATTGTTGCCTAGTTAGAGGGGATTGTCTGGCAAAGGACATTTTTGGAGTGATGGAAACGTTTTCTAACTGGATAGGGCTGGGAGTTACATGGGTGTATCTATTTGTCAAGATACAGTGTTAAGATTTTGTACATTCTGAGACACGTAATTTTTATTTTAAAAGTTACCCTTAAAATAATTAAGTGGGGAGGGATGGAGAGTGGATGGAAGTATAAATGAAAACAGAATGGCAGAATGTGTTTAATTGGTAAAGCTGGGTATAGGAGGGATTTATTAGACTATTCTGTTTACTTTGTATGTTTTTAAATTTCCCATAAGAAGTTTAAAAAAACAGAATGGCCACGAGGTGTCTCCCTACACTAGCCAACTGGGGCTAGAATAAACAATCATCTGCTCGATGAGGATGTAAACAATGCATTTAGATCAAACAAGATTTTGGTGATTCCAAATTCTTATTTGAAAGTTTTGTTTTATTTTTCTAAGACAGGCAGTATAGCATGGTGATTAAACACCGAGGACTTTGAACTGAGTCTGTCCAGGTTCAAATCCTCTCTCTCTCTCTTCCTGGCAGTACAACCTGGGAAATTCTCTTACTCTCTCCGAGGCTGGTCTCTGCTTCATGTCTGTAAAATGGACTCAATTGTACCCACTGCACAGGGTTGCTGGTTTGAACAGAATCATGGAAAACACTTGAACAGTGCCAGACACAATATCAGCTCAGTGGGGACTTCCTTCGGTCCTCATTAGTATTAATAATATGATCATTGGAAACAAGAACATAGTAAAACAAAAAAATCTGTTGGGGGTTAGTAGTCAACGAGTCTCTCTGAAACTGGAAGTGGGCTGGAGTCTGAAATAGCATTTGGGGGCTACACCCACAAATATTACCGTAGTCAGAGCTCGGCAGGTAGAGTGTGTAGAGATGAACAGAGCTTTTTTTAAAATCTCATTTCTAGAGATGGGAGGGTGGTGTACTTATGAGGGTGAGCCCTGCGGTCAGCCCAGCACCTTATGCAACTTGCAGCCCAAAGAGATTTGACAAAATCTCCTAGATTCAGGAGTGCAACCATGAAATCATAAAAAAACCTAACTATATAAAATTAAGGAAGGCAGAGGCTTTTTGATTCAAGGAAAGGTGAAAGTCTCACTGGTTGCCCATGTTCATATGGGAGCGAGTCTGGGGACCCTCAGGACAAAGAGTTTGCAAACCCTTACGTATCCCCTGAATCATGTTCCCCAAGCTTCAGGATTTGAGTATCCCTTACGTTTATAATCCATTACATTTATAATCATATCTGTGCACCACCCGTACTATTTTTTCACTTCATGCATTTCTTTAAATCACTTTTTTCCTGTAAATATACACAGTGAAGTCTTTTATTATGAAAAATATTCATACACAAAAGTATCAAAGGCACAACAAATCGAATGTACCCATTACTCAGCTTCAATAAATACCAACTTACAGGCTCTTATTTCAGCTCTTCTCCCCACACTGGATTCTTTCAAGGTAAGTCACAAACATATCATTTTATCTATTAATATTTCAATATCTTCTAAAAGACAAGACTTTTCAATATATGTACACAACACCATTATCATAAAGAACTTCCCATTTCTTTAATAGTAATTGTCATACCCAATCAATCATCTTATGTGATATTTTTTTACAATTGGCTTGCTCAAATCAGGACCCAAACAAGGTCCCTCATCGCGTTTAGCTGATGAGTCTCCCAAATCTCTTTGGTTCTACAGGTTCCCTACCCCTTTCTTTGTTCTTGTAATTTATTGAAGAAATTGGACATGTTGTCCTGTAGAATTTCCCCCATTCTGGAATTTGTTGATTGTATTCCTATGGGGTGAACATGTTCTTCCACTGAATTTCTTGAAAAAAAATGGCAATTTTATCTAGAGACCTGATCAGATACAGGATTGACTTGTTTTGGCAAAAACAAACACTTCCTAGGCAGTGTACTGTACTGCACCTTAATGGTCTTTTATAGCCTACTTACTTATCAGGATGCCAAGCTTTCTCAGGCTTATCTTACGTATTCTCAACCTAGACCTTGAATCTGCACAATGAGCTTTGGTTTCTTAACTAACCCAAGTATAACATTGTACACAACAATTGCAGAGTCTATATTTTGTTTCAAAAGCACACAGAACATTTATAAAAACTGACCACAGCCTGAGCCATAAAGAAAATCTCAAAGGATTTAAATCCTAAAAAGATGAATTCAAGATTCTAGGCCAGCATTCCAATAAGACCTTCTGAGATAATAAGTGGTCTGTAGCTTCACTGTCCAATACAACAGCCACTAGCCACATAAAGTGACTTCTGAGCACTTGAAATATGATGAATGAGACCAAGGAACTGAACTTTCAATTTGATTAATTTAAATTTAAATAGCCAAAGGTGTCTAGTGACTAGTGTTTAGACAGCATAGGTCTAGATCTAACTTCTAATTCAAGGGATAACAAAGAATGAAAAACACATTAAACAAGGCTGCACCATACAATTCGCTAAATCCAGACTGGGAAACTCTACAGGACAAATTACCCAGTTTCTTCAGTATTTGTTGAAGAAAACTGCAAGTGAACCTCTATGTATGAAAAGAGATGAAAGAGAAAAATGCCAAGTCAAACCCACAAGGAGATACCATTTCATACTCACAGGGATAGCTGCGATCAAAATGTCAGATAATAGCAAGTGCTGATGAGGAAGTGGAAAAATTGGAACCCTCACACACTGTTGAATGTAAAATGGAACGTAAAATGGTGCAGCCACTTTGGAAAACAGTCTGGCAGTTCCTCAAAAGGTTAAATATAGACTTACTATTAATATATGATCCAGCAATTCTACTCTTAAATATAAACCGAAGAGAAATGGAAACACACACCTACACAATGGTTGGAGACATAGGGGTGTTTAATATTCTTTAGGTTGTGCATAGATTATACATGCTCTTCTCTAGGTATCACCTTGTATTAAAAAATATTTTTAAAACTAGACCTCACTTAAGTATATCAATATTAAAGTCTTCAATAAGTGATTAGCAAACTGAATCCCACAGACAAATAAAAGGAATAGTAAAAGATGACCAAGTGGGATTTAATCCCAGGAAGTCAATATTAGATATTCTATTAATGAAATAGATTAGTCTAGAAATTCAGTATTAGAAATATATTAATAATCATATCATAGATCAAGAGTCTAAAATTACATATATCCAGAGATACTGAAAAAGCATTTGACAAAATTCCACTTTCTTTCATGATAATTATATTTATTAAAAACAATAACTACTTATTTAACATCATAAAAAATGTTAAAGCTAGCACCATACTTAACAGTAATCATAGAAATATACCTATTAAAGTCAGGAACAAGATATGGATATCTTTAATCATCCCATTTACCATTGTTCTGGAGGTACTAGCCAATGCAATTAGGCAGGAGGAAGGAAACCAGAAATAGAAATGTTGGAGAAAAAGAGATAAAAATATGTGCAGATTGTCTGAGTGCTTACCTGGAAAATCCAAGAAAGTTAACCAAAAATCATGGATGATATATAAATTCAGGCCAAATAAACTTACTAATCAGAAATCAATAGCTTTAACATAAGCAAATAATTAGCTAGAAAATGTAATAGAAGAAGGAACTCTACTTAAAATAACACAAAAGAAATATAGGAATAATCTTATCAACAAATGTGTCAGGTCTATATAAAAATAATTTTAATATACTCCTGAAGACCACAAAAGATTTTAACTAATGGGAAAAAAAACACCATGTTCTTGGATAGAAAGATTCAATATCATAAAGATGTCAATTCAACTAAGTTCATCTATAAAGTAAGTAAATCTCATTTAAAATGTGCCATGATTTTTTGCGTACTAAATAGAGTCTAAAGTTCATCTTGGAAAAATAAATAAGAATGTGCAGGAAATTTCTGAAAGAAATACCAGCCTTAGCAGATATTAAAACCTAAAGCCACATTTATTCAACAATGTATGCTCGCACATGAAGAGACAGGCAAGTCAGTGTTACTGAAGAGAGGAGCTAGAGCCTGTCCCAAACATATAGGTGAATTAAATAATTAAGCATTTCAAATTTGTGGTAAGAAAATGAATTATTCAATAAATGCCATTATACAATTCTTAAAACTCAGAATTGCTCATCTAAAGGGGTGAATTTAGTGTATGTAAATTACATCTTTATTAACCTAACTTCCAGAATTAGTGTTGGATACTGGATAGTTCTATTTTTAAAAGTTGTACACCTACCTCATACTTTACACCAAAACAAATTCCAGATGAAGAAAAACTTCAAACATTAAAAAATAAAATTATTAAAGACTAAAATAAAATACAATTGAAACAAAGAATACTTTTCTAAGTATACAAAAGTCAGATGCCACAAAAGTCAGATGCCACAAAAAAACTGATCAATTCAACTACATAGAAAAAATTTTCTACCTAGAAGAAAATACTGTAAGCATATAAAATTTCTACCTAGAAGAAAATATTGTAAGCAAAGGACACAGCAATTTTGGAAAAAATATTTATAACTCACATCCCAGACTAGTGATTAGTTTCCTTCATATGTAAAAAGCTTCCATAAATCAATAAGAAAAAAGTCCAACCCCCCGCCCCCACATACATACACACCAAAAGTAGACAAAGGCTATAAACGATTCACAGAAAATTTATCTTTTAAACATAAAAAGATACTCAACTTCACTCCAAAGAGAAAAGCTACCAAAATATATTAAAATACCATTTTTTATTTTTGACAACTTGATAGGTAAAGTTTGAGAACACTTGGTGAGAGTGTGGCAAAAAAGTACTGGCAGCTATTACAGGTGAGAGGGTATGTGTATTTAGAAACTATGAAAAATTGATATCATATATTTAAAATTAAGTACATATTCTTTGAAGCAGCAATTTCCTTTCTAGATATTTACCCTATAGCTAGGCTCTCACATAGACAAAATCTAAATATCCATTAATAGGGAACAGGTAAATTAAATTACGGTACATGCAATATAATGGAATACTATAGAGGTACAGAATCTCCTGAATAGATTGCTACCATTTTTAAGAAAAAATATATACATACACATTCATATATGCTTACAAAATCATGACATCTCCCTGAAAAAAATGACCAAGATACTGGCAACAATGGTTGCTTCTGGAAAAGGAAGTTTACATTTTTCTGTATACTTGTTTGTGGCTTTTGAATTTTGTACCTTGTATTTGTATTATCTATGCAAAAAAAAAAAATTCCCAATGAGTAAATCGCCCTATTATTCTATATCTCCTCACCCTATTTGTTTCTTATAGCACTTTCTACGATTTACAATTATTTTAAATAATTGATTTCTTGATCTTAGCTTGACCCCTTCTAGAAAACTCTCAAGGGTAAATCTTGTTCATTCTTGTGTCCTCAGCTTCTAGCTCAGGTGTTGCCACAAAATACACGCTCAGTAAATTTGTCAAGTGAGTGAATTACAATTTTATTCCAATTCTGTACCTTGCATCGATTACTAACTATCTAGAACGTTTTAAAAGGAGGCATTACAGCTCAAGTCATAGATCTGAAAGAAAGCACAAGTTAAAAATATTCAACATTGGTTTACCCAGATGTATTCCTCCTGCCAATAAAATATACTACTAAAATGGGTAATATCCATTTCTACTTTTTGACTTTGTACTATGCACAGGGCATGGTAACTGGACAGTTTACAAATGGAATGACCACATCACGTAGGTGGTCTTTTCCCCACTTTGTGAAAGTAGAAACAGAGTAAGTGACAGGGGAGGCTGCGGAAAGGTCTGAAGATTTGGATGGGTCCAAAGGCCAGCCCCGCTGCTGAGTAGCTGTGTGACTTTAACCAATGCCACTGCTCCCTTTGAGCCTCAGCATGGCACAAGTGCCAGAAGTTGCCTCCCCATCAACACCCCCTCCACGGGAATCTGCCCTTTCCTCACTCCTGCTGAAGAGGTGTGTCAAACCGGTCACACGTAGTCCAGGGCAAGACCCTGCCCTGGCCACAACTGGGATGGGGAACAGGCCTGACCTGGGTCAGACAAGATTGGGCCTGGGAATCTGGATTAGGGAGTCCGTAAGGCTTGATTCATTTTGTCATGGAAAAGTGAATTTCAAGGTCATGAACACAGTGCTTCTGGCCAAGCTAGCCCACGTGGTTGCAAAGACATCAATTGGCAGTCCTCGAGCTAGAAAGACAAACACACAGACAGATACTGTCTGATAACCTTTTGGTGCCCAGTAGATCTGGCCATACTTTTGGCAACATGGTGTGTGCATGCACATGAAGGATGATGGAAGGAAGAGAGGCTTTCAAAAACTAATATAATTAATACCTGTACAATTTTAAAATGGCAAAGAGTCCAAAAAGAAATAAGCGAAAGTTTCTCTCATCACTTTAAACCTCGGTCCTTCTCCCCAAAGGTTTACTTCTGTTTGGTGTGTATCCATCCTGAAAACGTATGCATATATAGCATTTGATTTTTGTATTTACATAGACAGGACCACGTAATACACAGCATACTGCATCGTGTTTTCTTACTTCACAATATATCCTAGGTATCTTTTTTATCAGCAAGAACGACCTTATTCTTTTTAATAACTACATACTATCTCATTGCTTATTGCTTTCAATTATCCAGCATTCATTGAGCTCTTTTTTATGTGTCAGCCCCTGTTCTAGGCACTTTGCTTAGAATGCACCTGTGAACAAGCCAGAAAAATATCCCTGTCCTTGAGGAGTGACATTCCTGCAGATGGATACGTAGGTTATTTTTCGTATCACAGACCATTTGTAATGGGCATCCTATCCTCCTACTTGAAACTCAGCTTCTTTTGCCAGAGAACCAGTAGGGAGCATTTGCCATGCAGAAACTGCTTTATCAAAAGAAACTTAAAAAAGCCAGCTTAGCAAACACGCCTCTAAAAGATCGCTTCAACTTTCCTTCCAACAAACAGTATGAAAAGGCCGCTTCCTCCCAAGTTACAGGTCTTTTTAACAATGTTTTGTTAAATCTACTAGGGCAACATTGGTTAGTAAAATCATACAGGTTTCAAGTGTACAGTTCTACACTACATCATCCATATATTGCATTGTGTATTCTCCACACAGTTCTCCTCCCATCCCTGTATATTTGACCCCTTTACCCTTAATTCTCACCAGTCACAGAGCTGGAGATGGGAACATTTTGTGAACCGCAAGCAGGAAGGAGCGTCTTTTTGATTTTTTTATATGTGTATTTTTATTGGGCTTTTGTATTTCTTTTTCTATGATCTGTCCACTGATATCCTTTCTTGGATTCTAACAGACAGCTTATGTTTGCCTTTTATTTGAACAACCTCTTGTAAAGTTAATCAATTATCCTTTTGCCATGTGCTGAGACTATTTTTCCCAGTTTGCCATTTGTCTCTTGACTTTTTCTTGTGGACTTTTTCCTTCAGAGAAAGGGCTGATGCATTTTTCCTTTGTGGTGTGGACGACTCCAGGATTATTTGCCTCTTCTTGGAGCCCTTTGAGTTTCTTGTGACTCTAAAACAAAATAAACTTACTTGGCTGGGTTTTTGTTCCTTGAAACTGAAGAATATAATCCTCCAGTTCTCCCTTTAGAAAGTGAGGTCATGTCATATTTAACTGATTTGTTGCAAGGATCTGAGATGACGATAGATACAGCACCAAATAAAAAGTTGCCCCTCCCCCAGAAATAGTAGGTAATAAAATAATGACAGATGTAGTAAGAACAATGAGAAATGATTACGTTCCAATAGCCAGTAATGGACAGAGCTGGGATTCAACCCACATCTGTCACCCCAAACTACCCGTCTTTACCTACTCAATTTAGCCTCTTATGTAGCAAATGCAAGCGTTTTTTTTTTTAATGTCAGCTTCAATGCTCAATGTTGTACTGTGTCCCTTTGAATTTCTAAGTAGGTTTATCTGCATCTGAATGAGAACCACACATTGGTCGTCCATCCTGAGCTTCCAGTTCTGTGGCAAGGAAATTATTCTCGAATCTTGAATAGGTTGTTCATCTTACTTAAAACTCCCCACAAAATAAAACTCCCCAGCTGCAATGGTCTCAAGCCAGTTCTAGAGCTGTTTCAAGGATCCTTATGTGGTTAGCACTGAGGGGTATGGAAAGAGACCCCCAACTTCTCCAAGCCTTTTCCCGTCTTGGTTAAACTGTAGCCTTGGCTAAAAATTCACCACGGGACCCCTTTGCTTTGGGCTAAGGTTGTGGCGGGACACAGATTTAGGAAGTTTTGGCAAAAAAAAAAAAAGAGAGAGAGAGAGAGAGAGACACAGTCCAACAAGATACTCCCACCTCCTCTAGCCAAGAGGACGACAGAAGACACAGCTCGGACTTCCAGATTTCTCTCTTGAGGACTCAGACCTTGGTTGCAGCAGTGTAAAGACGGAAAATGGCTGTTGCCAACAGCTCTGTTTGGAGGACACTTCAGTGCCTCTTTCTAGGGAGTGAGTAAGCAAGGGAGATGTACCCAGGAGAATACGCTCACAGCATCGTGGAAAGATATTAAATGCATTATGAAGGAAAAAGAAATGTGCTTTTTAACTAACATGCAATGAACTCAGACGCAAAACAAAGCTATGTGGTGCACATGGGTACAGCCATATTTAAGGACCCACACCAAATGCACTGTGGTGAGAAAAGTCCCTAATTGGGGAGGTAAAAGTGAAGTGTGGGGAGCAGAGCATGAAAGGAGCAAAACAAATTGGGAGAGAGGCTTTAAAAAACCAAAATGACTGTGTGATGTGAGCCAGAGAACGCTACCTGCACCTAAGGTCAGAGGAAGAGAAACAAGTCATTCATTCCTTTTTGGAATAAGTTAGGGTTGTTTCTATGACTTGTAACCCATGACACAAAACATAACCTAACGGATAGAATTTTTAAATAATAAAATTATAAATTCAGGAGAAAAGAGATTATCTTTGACTCAAAGCAGAGCTCACACTGTAAAGCCATACATTGAATACAGGGATATGTCTCCTCAATAAGTCTCACAGCCGATGGAGCCCTACCCTACCTCAACAAAATAAGTTCACACACTTTACCCTGATGCTCCCCAACACTTATTTGCTCATACGCAGTTTTTAAGTAAAAGCTCTCACTTTTTCTGACAGATTACAAAGACTTTGGGGACTGAGCAATAAAATGTCATGGGACGTCTGCTTTCTCTTTGCAAACTTCAACAGAGAGCAATCAGCCCCAATCCAAAAGATGATTGTTAATGAATCCTATGGCTCCACATTTCAGTTCTGACTTTTGCAGTGTGCAGATCTCATATTTTCTATTATTTGACTCCTTTTTTCTTTTCTTTGCACTGATGCAGGATTAATCACAGGGCCTGCTTTCATCTTGTTCTAAGCGATAGTGTCTAAACAGTGATGCATTTGGGTTGGCTGGTTATGTTTTGTGAGATGTATTAAGATAAAACTACACTCATCTTTCTGCTGGTTAAAATTATCTTGATGCTTCCAGTTTGTGAAATCAAATGCTCAGCAAATGACTCAAAAAAAAGTCATGAAAAATCCAAAAATCTACTTTCCAATAGAAAATCCACTATCTTTAATGGGTACGAAGGGAATTGAATGAAAGAGGCACATGAGGGGTTTCTGGGTTGCTAGCATGTTCTGTCTTGACCCAAATGGTGATTATGTGGGTGGGTGTCTTATAATAATAATTCATTAAATTGCACATTTATGTTATGTACTTTTCAGTATATGGGTTGTATCCCACAATAAAAAGTCTTTTAAAAACATCATGTCATAATTGTCATGTTTCCTCTCATGGAAAAGAATATGGGACAGCAATCCCTGTGAGGAACTCCACACTTCCATTTTTTCACTTATTCTTTATAAATTATAGCTGGGGAAGCCAAGTTACTGAGAAGTCCTATTTCATTTGGAAAATTTGACTTGTGTAGATAGCAGGTAAATAGGATAAGCTAAAAGAGAACAAAGTGATAGATAGGGGTTGTTCATGTTGAAAAAGGAGAATATATCAGTTTTCTGTTGTACTTT
This sequence comes from Rhinolophus hipposideros, assembly GCF_964194185.1. Classification (NCBI taxonomy): domain Eukaryota; kingdom Metazoa; phylum Chordata; class Mammalia; order Chiroptera; family Rhinolophidae; genus Rhinolophus; species Rhinolophus hipposideros. The sequence goes on from NC_138070.1 coordinate 13,859,697, forward strand.
TTCAAAAGGGTTGATCTTTGTTTCTATTTCTCCTCTAATACAGAATCCTGTGGTCGTGTAATGTATCAAGCTTCAAAAGCAACAGGAATTTCGGGCAGAGTCTTACAAGCAAGACCTACTTCTTTCGACATCTCTAATTCACAGGATGAGACATGTGTCTCTGTTTTTTTGTGTTGTTAGTACAATACTTCAATATGATCATTCCCCTGGAGAAAAAACACCTACAGTTCACACACCCTCCAGGAGGACCAAAGAGACTTTTTCCAGGCATCACACACATTTACCCTCTACTCCATGAAGGCAGATGACCTAAGAGTTTGGAAACCTGTGCTTTCCAGAAAAGTTTAGTCTGCAAGGATCAACAAACCACAGCTATTCTTGTCTCCAGATCCCTAACATTATTTAATAAAGTTCCAGAGGGAGAGAGAAGACCTTTGCTATGGCAGTTATCTAATTGGCAACAAAACAGCATTGAAACTCCAAAACTGACATCTCCACACTGATTCAAGAAGCTCAGAAACTCCCATTAGTTTTGTCATAAACCGATTAGAGCTGGCACACAAATCCAAGGGTTTCAGTCCTTAGAGCAAGATTGAATAGCCACTCCAACCCCAATAGTTTCCCTAGTATAACCCACCGGGAAATTCTTAAGTTCACAACATGGTGACATTTGAAATTCTCTGCAGTTTCATATTAATCTACACATATCCAGAAAAAAAATTTTAAAAGTGAAGTTTAAGCCAAGAGAAAGTGCCAACTGCCATTCCTGGGACCTCTTGATTATTTCAAAGAAATGGGTTCCAAGAGTCTTGTAAAGGCGACCATCCAGTCGCTGGAACAGAACAGAGGTGGGGGTGGGGGGAAAGCTGCTTCACTTTCCCAAATCAAAAGGGGGGAAAGTGAGAAAATCTCCCGAGTTCAAACATTCCTTTAAACCCCGCAACTTTAAATACTAAATGTGTTTCATGGCTGCCATCTTGAAAAACTGTTGGCCAGAGGCTCCCTTTGATTCCCATTGGGGATGGAAATGCTTGCAGATAATCCATTGAAACAGGTCTGGCACAAAGGCCTTTTTGCAACAATCCTGGTGCTTGTGAAGGACACCATTTTTGTGCGCCAAATAAAACATTTTAATGCGCTACAATCCATTACACATATAGTCCTCCATTTCCTTTCAGTAATTATTCATTAGAAAACATTTAACGTCACTGTGGATTTCACACTGGGTAGTCTGGACACAAAGAACAAGAGATGGCCCATTTATAAGGGGCTGGGGCCTTCTTTTCTAATCTGAGAAACTCCACGGAGGTGGGGCCCACAGGACACAACAGGCCGTCTAAATTGTGCGGTTAACGGTCAAAGCCCCCCTGCCTACTTTGACACTCATTTAAAGATGACAGCGAACAAAAGAGATTTGTTCTGTGCAACCCTTTCTTGTTACTCAGTCGACATCGGCTCCACACATGAAACTGCCAGGTTATTTTATTCCACCTGCCATCTCCCTCCCGCCTTCATCGACTCTCTCCTCTGCTACTTTGCTTGTTCCCACTTTAACACAAAGAGACAGGTAAAGAATATCGTCAAAAGCGGTCCATTCAGCATGTCAGCTTTCATAATACAATTGCCTGTCAGGTCCCCTATGAGCTACGAGGCACTCAGACGTCTGGGTTCAGGCCAGAAATCCAGCCCGCAGTTCGCTTAGCTAGCGGACAGCCTCCAGCCACCTCCCGCCCGCCCCTACATAGCAAAAGGCCATCTCCAGGGCACAGACACCAAAACCATCTTGAATAACAACAATTTGAAACTTTTTCTGCATCAGCAAGGAACCACATGCCAACTCCCGATGGACCGTATGTATAGTCCTTTAATGCCTACATTTAAAAATGTAACTAAAAACTCAGACCCAAAGACCTAGAAGCCTATGAGTAGGAAAAGTTGGAAAATATTTATCCTATAGCCATCTTCTAAGACATTCTCAATAGGGTAAACGAGTTTAATACCCGAGGATCCTTCCCTAAAGCGGCGGGGAAAACAATCTTGAAAGTCTCACCAGATTAACTGATGTAGCTAATCATACTGGAATATGTACAGATCTAACTGAATACTTCTAGGGTCGTTTCTACTTTGCGTATTGCACACAGCATACACACCACCTAGGTGCTTCCAGAACACACTGGTGAGAAACCAGTGAGCACAAACAGGCGTTGGCTTGCGCAGAGTTTCAAAAATGGCCCATATGCCCCTGCACTGTTCTTATTCCTGCAACAGCAACCCTGATGTTTGCGTGTTACACCTGCTTCTGATGACCCTCATGATGTGTCACAGAGTCAAACAGCGAGAATGTGCTAGGTAAGATCAGTGGGTCCTTAAGGAGAAAGCAAAATTCATCATGAAGCCAATGATAGAACCTTGGCCAACGGTCAAGGAAATTCTAAAAACAAAACAGGTTTCATGTTCCAGGTCAGAGAATAGCAAATGATGTCCTACAGGCTAAATCCAGACAGCTGCCTGCTTTGCCACAAGTAAAAAAAAAAAAAATTATATTAGTATTAATATATTATAATACTCTTATGTTATTATACTATTAATATATTATAATTATACCCTATTATAATATTACATTATTATTGACATGAGAAAGTTATATGATATTCAAATTTCAGTGTTGATACTTGTTGGAACACAGCCATGCTTATTTACATATGTCTGTGGCTGCTTTCACACTACAAGAGATGAGCAGTTGCCACATTACTCGCAAAGCCTAAAATATTTACTATCTGGACCTTTACAGAAAAAGTTTGCTGATCCCCATTCTGCATCCTATTTAGCACACATTTCCTTTTCCTTTAGGAACCAGACTTCAGAATCAGCGCTGTTTAAAAACTGCACACACCCAGAGAAGCAAAGTGAAATTTCAAATTGAACCCTTTCCAAATAAATGTTGAATGGGTTATGATACCTGCCTCAAACATGGAGCTGGGATGCTTCTTAAGATCTTCCTTATACACCTCATCGTTAAATGTTGAAACATAAAGTCATTTAGAACTCAAGTTGGGACGTTTTCTTTCCAGACCCATTGTTGCTTCCCCGCTCGCCAAACCCAAACCCAAAATTGACTAACTGTGCAAGCAGCAGGTAGCGGTTTTTCCTATGGAACTTAACAAGTGTTTGCGCTACAGACAGACACGTCTAGCCCTCTCAAGGAAACCCTTCTGAATGACAGTACACCCGGGCAGCTAAAATATAAACCAAATGTTCGTCCAGAAAGTAAGCATGGTCTGAGATTTGGATTTAAGGGGTATTAGCTGTGGAACTCACAAGGATCAAACTTGGGTAATACAAGCATTATGACACTGCGAGTTTTAGAATATCTGATTTGCTCAACACTGACAGTTCAACAGTTGAACCGGAGTACTATCTTTTCATTTAACGACAGGGAGACTGCTGGCATTGTATCATCCAACTGCAGCCTCTTAATCACTGCTGAATAAGTATAATTATGAATATCAGCAGACAGAATAATGCTTCTAAATTACCTTAGGGATTAGAAAGAATTAGAGCGGTTCATGGAGTTTTAATTGCCCCATGGCAGTTGCAGGTGGGGAAAACTTTGCAGTTACATGGCCATCTTTTTCAGCATAAGTAGGGCCTGAAAAATATCGAATGCGAGAACCTAGACGGCTCTCGCTATTTCCTGACAATAAATAAATTAAATACATTTTTTTAAAATGAAAAGAAAGGTCTTTGGAAGTTTGTAGCAGTTTTTTTATCCCTTCACACAGGTTTTTTAAAATTGACATATAATTAACATGGAACATTATATTAGTGTCAGGTGTACAACCCAATGATTTGATTTTTGTATGTATTGTGAAATGATCACCACAATAAGTGTGGTTAAAATCCCTCACTATACAGTTTCAAAGTTTTCTTGTGACGAGAACTTTTAAGACCTACTGTCTCAGCAACTTTCAAATATGCAGTACAATATTATTAACTATAGTCACCGTACATTACATCCACAGGATTTATTTAATCACTGGAATTTTATACCTTTTGACCCCCTTCACCCAATGTTTCCCAAACCTCACCCCATCCCCACCTCTGGCAACCACCAATGAATCTGTTCTCTGTATCTGAGTTTGATTACTATATGTATATATTTTTTTTAGGTTCCCGTATTAGTGAGATCATACATCAATATTTGTCTTTTTTTGACTTATTTACTTAGCATAATGCCCTCAGAGTCCATCCACTCTGTAGTAAATGGCAAGATATGCTTTTTTATGGCCAAATTATATTTGTATATATATATATACATATATATATATATATGTATATCGCAATTTCTTTATCCATTCATCCATCGATGGACACAGGTTGCTTCCATGTCTTGCCTATTGTAAATAATGCTGTAATGAACATGGGGGTTCGATATGCCATTTTAAGTGGAGGCTATCGATTCTAATTACTTTGAGCCTTTCCTGAAGTCCATGGATTTTCCCTGAAGTCCTGTCTCCCTGAATTTGTAGCTGAACTTGTAAAAGAGGCATTTTCGTGTCCGAAGGGTCATCTTTCTGGTATCCTCAGCAATCTTTTCCCTAGAACATCAGATATTTCATGGATTGGGAGCCTTGAAACACTCAGCAGAAATTGGATATTGACCATGGATTATACTAAAATCTATTGGAATCAACAGATGCAAAAATGTAGCTTGGAATTTCCCTATGTTTTTTGTTCTCTTTCCATCTCAGTCCATGTCCCTTTGGGGGCAATAAGGAATTTAATAGACCTCACACAATAGATAACTTTCAACGTGGCTTTTTAACTATTCCCCATCCAGAAAGCGGTGTTTAAATAACACTCAGGTAAACATTGTGTCTTCTGGTAGGTTTAGAAATCACTTAAACCTAAAAAAAAAAAAAAAAAGAAAAAAAAAAAAGAAAAGAAATCACTTAAACCTGAGACTATGGTTCTCAAACTTTCAACGTGCAGGTGAATGGCCTGGTGAAGTCTGGGAAAGCACAGAGGTGGGGGCCAGGAGTCTGCGTGTTTAACAGGTACCTGTCCCCTCCCCAGGCATTCCAAGGAGGCTAGCCAGGACCGTCGTTATAACTCCACTTCTCAAAGTGTGGTCCATGGACCTGCAGTAACTCTATCACCTGGGAACTTGTCAGAAACGCAGTCTCAGGGGGCACTGCTGAGACAGAATCTGCATTTGAACAAGATCCCATGACAATTAGCGTGTCCGTTGACTGTGTTTCACCGATGTTAAGACCCAGAGATCTTGGGAAAACTTAAAAGTTAGTTTTAAAAGAAGACTGAAAGCTCTTTAAGAGGAAACCAGCATTTCCCTGAGGCAGTGTGAATATGAAAATGGGAGACAGAAAACTCCATCAAACAGTGTTAGGTTGAGAAAGGGGCTTACCCAGGAGGGAGGAAGGATCAAAGACCAGGAGGGCAGGCCTCTGGCAGGACCGGGGGGGTAAGGGCTTATTGGTTGTACAAACTGTAACTCCAACCTTTTTTCTTTCCTAATACTAGAATGTATTCGAACTTTTCCAACCCGTTTTCCTCCATCTCAAACACCAGTCAGGTTCTTTCTCTTTGGAGATATTGAACTCAGCAGGCAGGACAGGCTCCCTTTCTTTTTTTTCTTGTACTGGGGAGGTCAGCCAAAAAGGCCTAAATCCCAAATCCATACAAGGAAATGTTAAGTACACACCGAAATCAAAACGATACAATAGTGCCAGGCTTTAAACTTTCTCTTCCTAAAGAAATAGACCTTTTCTGTCCCTAATTTTTCATAGAAAACAAAATGTACAAGTTCTTTACTCATAGACTGTGTCAATTTACTGGAAACATTTACTCCACATGGGGCAAGTGGTATCCTGGGCATTTCAGGCTGGGATTTCTATGGTTTCTTATGGGAAGGGAGGAGAGAGAGAAAGAAAACCCACACAGGCACCCCTCTAGGACTAACATGCAAGAAATAAAGAAATACGTACAATTTTTTAAAATTCACTTTTCTGGATTTTGCTATTAATATTGAATGGTTTATGAAGAGATAAAGTAGGAAGATGAGTGTGAAAAATATACTTATTAAATAAACAACTATTAAAAGACCCCATGGGGCCGGCCCAGTGGCTCAGGCAGTTGGAGCTCCGAGAGCTGCCGGTTCGATTCCCACATGGGCCAGTGGGCTCTCAACCACAAGGTTGCCAACTCAACATGATGGGCAGCGCCCCCTACAACTAAGATTGAACACAGCATCTTGAGCTGAGCTGCCACTGAGCTCCCGAATGGCTCAGTTGGTTGGAGCACCGGCTCTCAAGCACCAGGTTGCCAGTTCGATTCCTCGAGTCCTGCAAGGGATGGTGGGCTGCGCCCCCTTCAACTAGCAACGACAACTGGACCTGGAGCTGAGCTGCGCCCTCCACAACTAAGACTGAAAGGACAACAACTTGAAGCTGAACTGCATCCTCCACAACTGAGATTGAAAGGACAACAACTTGACTTGGAAAAAAGTCCTGGAAGTACACACTGTTCCCCAATAAAGTCCTGTTCCCCTTCCCCAATAAAATCTTTGTTTTAAAAAAGCCCCCCATGAATACAGCTCTTTAAAAAATTTTTTTTGGTCTGATTATAAAAAAAATTACACATTCATTTTAGACATTCTGAAAAAATGCAATAAAGAGAATAAAAATCATCCAAAATCCTACCACTCAACAATTACCACTGTTTTCATTTTGGAATATTCCTCCTTTCCCTTGTGCACATGCGTATGTAAAAATACTGGGATGATGTTTTATATGTGGTTTTATATTATTTTTTTAAGTAACATGATTAATCCTCATAATTTAAGAATGCCACCTTAACATACCACGTAGTGTGAAATCATCTAAATTGAAACATGCAGAATTACAAGGTTAGAAATAAAAATTCAGGCAACAGTGAATTTGCTGGTAAATTCCATGCACCACAGTGGTGTTGTTTATTAATCTTCTGGCCAAGTACCCCCAATTAAAGTATTAAAACTAAGGACTAGAGTTATTTTCATCAATAAATGTCGTCTTCCCAAGACTCTATCAAAAGAGGAATTATGAGCAGAGCCAGGCTGCTGTGACAAGGGACCTACCCCTGAAAAGAAGAAAAAACCCTTCATTTTCTGAACCTTATTGAATATCTACTTGTTCCATTCACTTGTAAAACAAATTCTGAAGCAAAGAAAGAGAGCAAAGCTCATCGGACAGAATCCTGAATAACCAGAATACTATATGGGAGGGAAATTTTCTAATTGACAGTAATGAGAAAAAGAAACTAGTTAGAACTAGATTCTCCAACCACCATGGATGGCATCTACTATGTTAGATGATACTTGATTCAAGCAAAGACAAAATGAAATAATTTTATGGAACCTGCTCAAACTACCATTGGAAATGCGGACCCTAGAATCTGTACTGTCAAGAAGCAAATGATCACGTTAGAAAGTTGAGTGATTCTAATAGGGACGTGAGCACAATTCCAATCATCATAATTATGGGGGCTTATTTTTTTTCAAGTAAACACAGCACCTGATCCACCAACTTCTGAGCACCTACTGTGTGCCAGGCATTACGGAATTTACAATCTTTAAAAAAAAAAAGTCAATGATAGGAACAGTCAACTAGACAATAGTTGTGGACTCAATGCCTAATCTTTTCAATGGCTGTTACTCAGATGCCAATAAAAATGGTTAATTAGAAAGTCACTTAAAATAATGTCGTAAGTTCCTGGCTGTAAGACTGTGCGTGATTTTGCTTTTCTGTAAGATTTCCTTTTTATATAAAAGGCTTATTTTGTTAGTCAAAAGAGAAGGTAAGATAGCGGAGGTTGATTTGAGGAAAGTGCTCATATGAGTCTTTGTGGTAGGAAAACAAAAACACACCAGCCAGGTTTAGACACAGCTTTGCTTTAAAAACAAGCCATACCAAAAATCAGTTGCAAAATTAAACATGAAAGTATTGGAAATAAGATTCAAGAGTCAACTACCTAACCCAAGTACGTATTCTTTGAACCCGATAGATGACTTAGAAGCCCCTTCATAAATTCTACTGAAAATGCCTCCTCACTGAATATGAGAATGAGCCTATTAAAGGCTTAATGAGCTTAATTAATTAGCACGTAAGACACTCAGAGTAAGCATAATTACTCTCAATTGTTGTTGTTGTTCCATAAACCTACAGATCTGTTAAAATGGCATGAACTACACATGCGCATTACACCAATGCGATTTGTCCTGGTTTATATAATGCACTTGAGCGATGTAAGATGGAACTATTGAAGGTACCATCGGACCTCTCTGTACTATTTTTGCAACTTTGTGACTCTATAATTATTTCAAAATAAAGTTTTTTAAAAATTACCTGTTGCATTTTGACTCTTTGGTGTTTTATAAAGTCACGAGATCATGGCACAGAACTTATTATTTGAAACATGGTGAAAGTCCTCTATAAATACTAAACATGGACGTAAATCCTGAGTCGCTTCCTCATGAGCTAAGAGGAGAACTTTCCAACTTTTGACCAAGTTCCAATCATCCAACTAATTTGGAGGCAAGAGGCAACTGCCCAGGTGATTTGCATCAAGTGAGATTTTGAATGAATTGCCCATGAACTGAATATGCCAATAAGTGGATGATTCACAAACAAGTGGCCTGAAGTACTCAGTTAATATCCATGTCATTATCCATGTGGCTTTAACTCTTCGTTTTTTTAATTTGCTCATCAAACCCAGTTCCCTCTGAGGTTATTTCCGAATGGCTCCATCTCTAATGTTTCCAAATAAGGGGTTTTCTTTTTAAACTTTTTATTTTAAAATAATTATACTCACAAGAAATTGCAAAAATAGTAGATAGAGTTCCCACGTTCCCCTCATTCAGCTTTCCCCCCATGTAATGTAACTAATATTGACACTGGGACAATCCAGACTTTATTCAGATTTCGCTAGTTTTTACATGCATGTGTGTGTGTCTGTGTGTGTGTGTGTGTGTGTGTGTGGTTCCTGTAATTTTATCACATGTATGGATTCATGTAACCACTATGAAAATCAAGATACAGAATTGCTCCATCATCCCTAAGGATGTACTAGTTTTATAGTCATAGCGACCATCCTCTCTCTAACTCCTGTTCCCTATCTCTGTAGTCATATTATTTTGAGAAGGATACATAAATACAGTCACACAGCATATAAACTTTTGAGGTCGTTTTACACTAAGAATGTCCTTCAGATTTATCTAAGTTGCTGGAGGTATCCCTAGTTTGTTCTTTTTTTTTCATTCCAGAGTAATAGTCCATTCAAATCATGTTTTACTAAGGGAATCTGGGAGTTAATTCACAAGTTAAAGACGAATAGCTTCCTTCATTTATTTAAAAAATATACAACTATATACAGATAAATCTGCATGTATACATCTGCATGAATTTCCTATAGCCATGACGATAGAAAATGCCACAAAACCTTGCTTGAGGACAAGCTGACCTGTTGTTGCATTTTCCCTGCAAGACTTTCCCTGCAAGTTTCACAGTCACTACTCCTCTCCACCTATCAACCAACTTATTTCTCCCAGTGAATCATGCTTCCAAGAGTCACTATTTTGAGATGGAATGCAGGAATGGCAAGGAAAACCAGGACCTCTGGGTATTCAAATACATTTTCATTGAGGACAGTGCCATTTTGAGTTACCAGTTGCCAAGGTGCTATAGAAATGGATAATTGACTGAATGGATCAATGACAAGCTGTAGCTAGAGTTTCTTCACTGTGCATGAGGTTTCTGTGGCTGGCTACTAAATTATTCTAACTACATACACAAGTGCTTCTGTAACTTCTTAGCTGTGTAGAAAGAGAAACAATCCTTCAATAAGGTTTTCTAAATAGACAACATATACCAGGAAAAAATTATCCTTCTAAATCTTTATACCTTTAATTCCTGGAAAAGGGCAATAGCTTTGACACTCAAATTTGGTCTTCCATTGACCCAGAGAACTTTTTTCATTGTCAACATGCCAATGAAAATAGCTCAGTTTCAGCTTCTTAAGGTGGTCTTTACCTGGGCCAACTTGGAGTTACCACATCTAAAAGTCAACACATTGTATCTGGGATAAACAAAAGAAAATTTACAAATAGTCTTACATGCAAGGACAAAAGTTACCTACAATTTTCTCCACCATTAGGTCACCATCTATTATTTAAGGTTCTACCTGCGCTGCCCAACACAGTAGACTGTGGCCACATGTGGCTACTTAACTAAAATTAAGTAAAATTTAAAATTCATCTCCCCAGTCTCGGCCACATGTCAAGCACTCAATAGTCCCACGTGCCCTGCAGCTACTGCATTGGACACTGAGAATGTAGACCATTTCCATAATCCTAGAAAGTTTGATTGACAGCATTGTTCTCGACCAATTTGAAATGAACTGGTAACATCCTACACTTTGGTTCTAAAGGAGCACACTGTCCCCAACCAACAAAAGGGGACAGATGGCCTTAAATGAAATTTTCACCAAAAACAAATTCAGAATCTTTTCCACGAGCCCAGTTCTCTCTGCGTGCCTACTGGAGGCTTAGCTCTTATGGTTGTTTAGACAGCTCTAGGTGAAAAACCAGGGTGCCAGTGTGAGGCCACCTTCGAGTCACATTACCTTGGATCCCATCGTGCATGGAGGGAGTTCCTGATAATTATTCCACTGTAACTATTCAAAACTTGCTTCCCACTGGCTTACGATCCTTCCACGCATGACACAGCAGCAAGGTATGAGGTGATTCTAGCTCGCTGGGAGGAGCTGCATTAAAAATTTATCCTGGGAGGCAGTGACTGCATCCTATGGCCACCCACCTGTGGGCACACGGCGTTGCTTGGGAGCGATAAGAACTGGAAACCTGACCTCCCTCCAGATTACGTTACAGCCACTGCTGATCTTTGATTAGTCACTTACATTCCTGACCAGTCACCTCGTCTATTAAAGTCAGGCCCCTTCGTGAGCTCCACACACAAAAATAAAAATTCTCCTGACCACTCAGCCTAGATAGATCCAGCTCAGCGGAAATCCTCTTGGAATCATCTCTTGGCTCCATTTGGAAAACTTTACATCCTCAAACTTCAGGAAAGCAAGTCAATCGGCAACTTCAAGTTTCCTAGTATAGAGACTCTGGACTTTCTCAGGTTTCCTTTCTTTTCACTTTGTTATTGTTAGTTTTGAGATGCAAAAATAACGTGTGTGTGCCTGCTCATTTAAAAATGACAACATTAAGTCTATTGGAGGCAGGGCAATTGCAGGTGGCTCCACGTTGGCCCCTTCCAGGCCTGGAACGAATTTTGTATTTGTTAAGCTGTATTTCTCTTTAAAAGACCTCCCCTTTACCCACCATCTTTTCACTGCATCAGCTACAAGCCCCCTAAACCGGCGCCTGCGTATTCAATAAGGTCATGGCTAAGAGTCCATTGGGTGGGTTTGTACCCCCGCTGAGCTCCCTGTTGGATGTGGGACTGTGGACAAGTGGCTGAACTCTTGAGCCTCAGGTTCCTGATCTGTAAAATTTGGGAGAATTTGGAACTACCTCTCCAGGCTGTTATAAGGATTTAATACACGTAAAGTACTTGGAAGGATGCCTGGCACTAGTGGCACCCATTGCACGCTAGCTCTTTGTTGTTATGGGTAAGGCTCTGCGAGCCTGCCCTTCTGCAGTGCCTCCCCTAAGGGGACCCCTAAGGGTATGCCATTATTATCTTGCTTTGTTTCCTAGACCTTTTTCTGCACATGTCTATCTACATAACAAACACACTCTACATTGTATACATTTATACAAGTATTTTATGCAGTACAGAAAGTCCTGCAATTTGGTTTTCTTCACTCAGTGATACAGTTCGGAGATCTTGTCATTTCAGTGCCCATCTTTCACTAGATTGTTTTTAAAACCTTAACAGTACATACGCTAAAAGGAAACCATTGTCCATGGACATTTGGGTTGTTTCCACTTTTTGGCTATGGGGAAGCATGCTGCTATGAACATTCGTGTACTAGTTCTTACGTACATATTTTCATTTCTCTTGGGGATATACGTAGGATTAAAATTGCTGCATTCTGTGGTAAGTCTATATTTAACTTTTGGAGAAATTGCCCAACTGTTTTCCAAAATGGCTGCACCACTTTTAATTTCCACAGCAACGTATGAGGTTTCTGGTTTCTCCACATCCTCACCAACACCTGTTTTAATGTTCTTATTGAATACAGGAATCCTAGTAGGTGTGAAGTGGTATCTCATGGTGGTTTTGACATGCATTTCCCTACTGACTAATGATGTTGAGCATTTTCTCATGTGCTTATTGGTCATTTGTGTATGTTCTTTAGAGAATTATCTATTGAGATTCTTTGACCATTTTTAAATTGGGCTATTTGTTTCATTTTTTTTCTTTTTTTTAATTTATTGGGGTGACATTTGTTAGTAAAATTACATAGATTATTTGTTTCATTTTTGAACTGTAAAAGTTATTTACATATTCTAGATATTAGACCCTCAACAGATATATAATGTGCAGATATTTTCTCCTACTCTGTAGGTGTTTTCATTTTCTTTATGGTGTTCTTTAAGCACAGAAGTTTTCAATGAAGCCCAGTTTATCTATTTTTTTCTTATGCTGCTTGTGTTTTAAGTGTCATACCTAAGAAACCATTGCTTCATCTAAAATCAGAGAGTTACACCTATGTTTTTTTCTAAGAGTTTTAGAGTTGATCCATTCTGAGTTAATCTTTGTATATAATATGAAGGAATGGCCTAAATTCGTCATTTTGCATGTGGCTATCCAGTTGTGCCAGCACCATTGGTGGAAACGTTATTCTTTCTTCTACATTGAATTGTCTTGGCATCCTTGTCAAAAATCAATTGACCATAAACATGGGTTTATTTCTGAACTTTAAATTCCATTCCCTTGATCTACATGTCTGTCCTTATACCAGTTCCAAACAGTCTTGATTATTGTAGCTTTGTAGTAAGTTTTGAAATCAGGAAATGTGAGTTGTCCAACCTCATGCTTCTTTTTCAAGATTGTTTTGGTTATTCTGAGTTCCATGCATTTTTATATGAATCTTAGGATCAGCCTGTAAATTTCTGCAAAAAAACCATATGGGATCTTGATAGGGATTGTATTGAATCTATAGATCAATTTGGGAATTATTGCCATCTTAACATTAAAGCTTTCAATCCATAAACACAGGATGTCTTTCCATTTATTTAGGTCTTCAATTTCTTTCAATAATATGTGATGATTTTCAGTGCACAAGTCTTACATTTCTTTTGTTAAATTTATTCCTAAGTATTTTATTCTTTTTGATGCTTTTGTACATGGAATCACAGTCTTAATTTCATTTTCGGGTTGTCCATTGCTAATATACAGAAATATAATTGATTTTTTAATATTGATTTTATATCCTAAGAAGTTACTGAACTCATTAGCTGTAAGTTTTTTTGGTATCGTATATATTTTTAAGTTTTAAAATAGGTCAAGTCAAGGTTAATAGCAACAAACATAAATTGTACTGATAGTTATGTACTCTTAATGTGATGTAATGAAAATGACACTCTACCTCTGTGGTCTTCTTTCCAATAAACCATAACCCCAAATCATGAGACACATCAGACAAGTTTCAATGGTGGGGCATCCTACAAAATGCCTGCCTAGTACTCCTCAGAATTGTTAAGGTCATTGTCAAGGAAAGTCTGAGAAACTGCCACAGCTGAGAGGACCGCAAGGAGACGTGATGACTTAAGGTAATGTTGCAACCTGCATGTGACCATAGAACAGAAAAAGGACATTAGGTAAAAACTAAAGAAATAGCTTATGTAATACAACTAACACAATGCTTTGCGCCTAGTAGGTCCTCAATGAACAGAAGTTGTCACTAGAGAGAGTCAACTAGACAGAGACCACTTCCTACCCCACCCATTAGTTTCCCAGACTTCCTCTTGAAAGTTGACCATTTTAACACTTTCTTCTATGTTCTTTCAGAGTTATTCCATGCTGAAAGGTGCACGTCTATGGAAGTACATATATCACTTACAATACACACGACTGGGAGGACACAACCTAGACGCACTCTACTCCTTTCTTTTGATTTTTTTTCCTTGCTCTCTCTTGGTGATCATTCCATCCTATTAATACACATCCAGCGGCATCCTGGTGGAGGGCTGGGAATGACAACAGCCGTAAGTGTCTGCAGAGAATTTACAAGCAATCTTAAAACCAACTACAAGTCATTCTGCTTTGTGTTACCAGCAGGCACCAGCAATTCTAGACAATGTCAGAAAACTCCTTCTCCCCCCAAAGAATCTTTTGTTGGTCTAAGTTTTAAATGAGCATAGCACAACTATTTCTGTTGAGTCTTGATAATATATGTGCACGCTTCAAGTTAGCTTTTTGTTGGTTATCCTTTAAGAAGCATTGACTCCTACATAGAATTTAGAGAATTCCTCCTTCTGGAGTCCTCCTCCGACCCACACAGACTCAGTCCATGTGTTCCCTTTGAGAGCAAGAGCATGTCCTTTTGGAATTGTCTGAGCTCAGTCTGAGCACTCTCCCTGTCTCCAGTCCCTGGAGTGTTACATAGTCCCGAGTGTAAACAGTAGATTAGAAATAATAATACCTCTATGCAATTTTTTTCCAGAGTTATCTTTTTCGTAGGAGATGTTTTAAATGAGGTTCATCAATCATAAAAATGTTTGTAAAGAGTCAGAATCAGCCTTGAACACCAACCTTTAAATTGTACCCTGAAGATCCTTACACAGAAAAGGCACAAAAGCCATTAACTATGGCTTAGCTGTGGAGAAAGCCACAAACTCTGCAAAGAAAGATGTAAGAAGATGAATATATACATAGAAAAACGAACCAATTTCAAAAAAGACGGGCAGGAGAAATGACAAAAGATACCAGTTTTCCTGGACGAAATCAAAATAGCAGTATTAAAATACCTCGCTCATTTTCACCAACAACTAAAGGCTTGTTCTAAAGCCAAGGATGAAACACCATCAATATCACGAGAGATTGGCCATACAAATGGACAATGGCCAGCCCATGTATGAAAACAGAACTCTGACCCACAACCTGCCACAACCTGCCTAGAAAACCAACCCCACATTACATGTAAAAAGAAAAGAAAAGAAAACCATGCCGGAAGCCAGCCTGCGAGGTCAGACTTGCAGGAAGCCAGCCTGCTCTCTTTCTAGTACCATCCAGAAAAGTCAAACAATAATCCCTGTAATGATCGATTCAAAAAGGGCAGGACTTGATTCATAACTGCCAGCTTCCCCAGTTTTTGTTCCCTCCCTTCTTGGTAGCCCATCTCCAGGTTCACCACGCCCACAGTCTCCAATGAGGGCACACCTGGAGCCTTCCCTTTTTCCCCCCACTATAAAGTTTTCCCCCTCTTATGCCTGCCTTTGAGTCTCTATGAAACACAAGTGATGGTGGCTGACTCTCCTGTTATAACAAGCAATAAATAGCCTGTGATTGTTTTCATTAGGATGATCTTCATTTATTATTTCCACAGTTACTGGCATTCAGTCATTTTCACTAATTTTTGCAGAAGAAAAAAAAACTTCAGAAATTTTTACTGAATATAATACATTTTCTAATAAAATTGTTACAGCAGAAATTTTTGACTGTGGAGACGTTTGAAAGCTACAAGAATCGATCTGAAGAAACCAAGATGTGGACAATTTTGCCACTTCTGGAATGTACTGTGAAAAGGAATTTTTATGACTCTCTAACCCAACTTACCCTTATGTTTAAGACTTTTCTCACTATTGGTACAGCTGTTGCTTCAAACACGCATATGCAAAAAAAGATCAATGTTAATGAAGTCATTAATGAATTTGCAGAAGGTTTAAAAACAGAAACTGTAATATTATTCATTACTATGACAAATAGGTAGGCATAACTTTTTTTCTCTTCTGTCAAAAAAAGTGTGAATGTAATCAACAAGTGCGAATCCATTTCTTTTCCTCTTTAGGATATACTGAAATATTTCATTTTGAATTTCTTTTTACTGGCATGATTTTATATATAGAAAGTTCAGGAAGACACATTTAACTCCATTTCTTTTCTGAGCATTATTGCTTTCGTTTCATTTCATGATTGTCACTGAAAATAATTTTGTAGCATAGAAGAGAGAAGTGTTAAAAGTGACCTCTGCAGGTGTCAGATATTCCAGGTACACAACTATATGGTCTAATGTTCTTTGTCATGGCTGTGTAGGTTTCCACTTATAGATTCATCATAAGATACTGACCAGACCCCAGAGGTTAGTGTGTAGATTGTTTGGAGGGTTTGATACCATAAACAATGCCCTCCATCTGACTTTGAGCTACATACCGTGGTACCTCGGTTTTCGAACGTAATTCGTTCCGGAAGACAGTTCGAGTTCCAAAACGTTGGCAAACAGCCAACAGCTAGGCCTCAGGATCTTGCACTCAGCAGAAGCCACGTGACATGTTTGACTTTTTTTCGAGTCGTGTTCAAAAACCGAAGCATTTACTTCTGGGTTTACTGCATTCGTAAACTGAAATGTTCGTCAACGGAGACGTTCGAAAACCAAGGTACTACTGTATATGGAAAACTGTAGGATACTGAATTCCTATAAGTGGAATGGCTGCATTAAGGTTTACGTGTATTTCATATTTTGCTCAACACCGCCACACTGCCCTTCACCAAGGATACATAAATTTCCATTTCCAGCCGAGCCCGAGAATGCTTGTTGTTTTCATCACAACATGGCTTGTTGGCTATCATTCTGTACCAGGTCTCGACAGCAGGATTAAAAAAAAGCAACAATTCCTTCATTGTAAGAAATGGTGAGCTTCTTTCCTTATGCTTAAAAGCCATTTCAATTTCTTTGTCTTTAGTCCTTATCGCTGTTCCCCCAACCCCCTTTCTTGGACTGTGGATCTTTTTCTAATTGATGTGCAAGAGCTCTTTATAACTGTAGGAAATTGGCCTTTTGACACATGTTTCCAATAATGGTCTATTTCTTGCCCTTTGACATCATTTAGGATTTTTCAAAATTTGCTTTTGATTTGTACGTTGTTAAATTCGATTAGAAGTCTCTTCCTCAGTGGTGTCTAGATTGGGATTTTGCTCATCCATGCCGCTGCTACTCTTAAGCACTCTAGTCTTTGAAATGACAACAATGGCTCCAGCTAGAAGTGTTAATTTATTAATAGGAAGCACTTTTTTCTCCCTGAAAATTTATACATGAAGCAGTGAGGTGTTGTGAACAAACCACACTTTCACAGAAAAATATACAAGATTTTGAAAGCCTTCTAAAAACATATACACTATGACAAAAACACTATTTCCTCCCATTAATCTCTCTTTCTCTCTCCCCTTCCACGAACCAATTGGTAGGAGAGTTCATGAGGTCAAAGCCGGGCAAACTTCCTCCTTCACAAGATGCACGTCGAGCTTATTTTTGGAACCGTAAATAGGAGGTCAGACAATTAAGTTCACAAACTCATCCTCAAAAAAGTGTTACATACCTCATCGCTAAATATCACTACAGTCACCTTCGAAATACTCCCCTTGGGAAGCTATGCACCAATGCCAGTGCCTAGTCCACCCTTCAAAGCAGTTTTGGAACTCTTTTTCTGGAATGGGCATTAGAGCGTCATCGTATTACCCTTGATGTCCTGAATGTCATCAAAATGTCTTCCTTTCAATATTTCCTTTATCTTCGAGTAAAGAAAGAAGTCACTGAGGGGCCAGATCAGGTGAGCAGGGAGGGTGTTCCAATACAGTTATTTGTTTACTGGCTAAAAACTCCCTCACAGACAGTGCCGTGTGAGCTGGGGCATTGTCGTGATGCAATAGCCATGAATTGTTAGTGAGAAGTTCAGGTCGTCTAACTTTTTCATGCAGCCTTTTCAGCACTTCCAAATAGTAAACTTGGTGACTTGTTTGTCCAGTTGGTACAAATTCATAATGAATAATCCCTCTGATATCAGAAAAGCTTAGCAACATCACTGAAACACGTTTGCAAACTTAATTGTCCGACCTCGTATGTTCTACACACATCAAGGGAAAACAGAGCCTGTGCTCTGGAAGCTAAGCGCTGCCAATCTGACAGGACTTTCCTTTTCATCAGTAAATACTTATTGAGTATCCATGGAAAAATATGGTGCCACAGACATATCGCTCTCGTTTATTACAAAGTGAGAAATAAGTCTCCAGATGCTGAGGAATAACTTGGTAAGATCTGTGACAAATCCCTGCACTTTATATGGCACATTTGTCATCGAAAGACATAGCATCAATTCTGACATATCAACTAGAAACAAAAAGAGATCTTGTAAGGAATCTCAAACACGAGCAGGTGGCAAAAAAAATCCCGATCAGGTTAAGCTCTGTAGTTGCCACAGAATAAGACTAAATAGAAAGCATTAAGAGCAAATGAAACAAAAGCAACTCATCTCCAGCTTTAACACAGGTGCCACGTTGTAAAGCTGAGGGCAACCCCCAAAAAATCTGAAAATATTTATTCGTAAAAATATATGTACCCCTACGTTCATTGCAGCATTATTCACGGTGGCCAATACATGGGAACAACCCCAGTGTCCTTCGATAGATGACTGGATAAAGAAGAGGTGGTACATATATACAATGGAGTATCACTCAGCCATAAGAAAAGATGATATACTGCCATTTGTGACAACCTGGATGAATTCTGAGATGATGCTAAGTGAAATAAGACAGATGGAAAAGGACAAGAACCGTATGATTTCACTTATACGTGGGATGTAAAACTGAAAGAGACAAACGAACAAACAAAACAAACACTCAGACACAGAAACAGAATGGTGGTTACCGGAGTGAAAGTGGGGGAGAGGGGAAGATGAAGAGAGTAAAGGGGGTCAAATATATTGTAATGAAAGGAGACTTGACTTTGAGTAATAAGCACACAATGCAGTGTAGAGATGATGTATTACAGAATTGTACACTTGAAACATATAATCTTATTAACCCACTAAACAAATTTTTTTAAAAAAAGACAAAAAACATTGAGTGCAGGAGGGAGAAATCATTGCATGGGAACTTAAGGAATTGACAACTGCCATTTAGATCCTTTCACATTCCATGGAAGACCTGTCTCAGTCCTTTTTCTCTTTTCTAAAAGGTCTAAAAAGTATCCCTCCGGAAGCAAAGCAAGTAACTGCCACTTCTAGAATTCTCCTTCCAAGGTGGTCTGCTTTGCACACAAGCTCTTGGATATAAGGAGGGCCCAGGCTGTGGGTCTAAATGTTTGGCAAGACATATGGGAGACCCCACCCCACGTGGGCATGTTCTCCCTATACACATGACCCATGCTGGATCTCAGAGCTCCTACCTCTAGAGGAAACAAGTTCTCGGAAAGCCTGGGAAGGCATTCAAGCTTGTAAAGAAGGAATTGTTTTCCATCTCAGATTGGTGAAATATTATGAAATCTACTCTAACAGAAACAGAAAACTCTAATAATCCATAACAGACACACTCTCGTGGATTTCCTGCTTCAGGAATGCAGGAAATAAAACACTGATGATTTGGAAACGTCAGGATGATAATAAAGAAACACAAAAGCAAATGAGATGTAAACGATTATATATTTTAGAGTACATTAGAATTAGCAAAAATGAGTCCCTTTAAACAAGGAAATTTTATCCATGGCATAACGCCATGACCAAATTCGCATTTAAATGATACTTAAGTGAGCAATCGGTCAAAATTATGTCCAGTGTTATTCATTACTTTTGAAGGAAAACTTACACTACTACTACTTACATGCTGAAAACACCCTCTGACATCAACACGGACCGTCCCAATTCAATGATTATTTGTGGTGTAACAACCCAAGATTACAACAATAAAGCTAGGTGAAACAAAAGGGTAGAATATAGTGTGATTTCCTGGAAATCCTACAATGCAATTTCACTTTGAACTTGCAAGCAAATACCCAGGCATGATCTGCATGAAACTGGGTGGCGTTTTGTTCTAGAATGATGGGCCCCAATTAAAAATAATGAGGCTTGTCTCCAGCTGCCAGACCCAATTAGAGATAATGAGGACTGATAGTTCCTGAAGTAGATTCATTTTTCTCTGATAGACGAATTGGGACAGGGGTCTTCGTAGGGTCATCAGGATAGGCCAGGCAACAAAGCCTGGGTCACTCAGGCTTAAGAAGCCCTTATGAATTCAGTTATTAAATAAGGAAGTAGAAATACCCCTGCACGACAGTCACCCACCAGCCTCTTAGACTCTGCCACATTCAGATACACAGTATTAGCCAACCAGTGTGTCTATTAATATTAAAAACATTTTAAGAATGACTATAATATTAAATGATTATTTAAAAAATACTGAAAAAGGCGTAGTTGATTTCATGTATGTGTGTGTGTATGTGCATGTACACACACACGTACACACAGTTTTCTTTTGGAATAATTGTCGACCTATAAAAAAGTGGCAAAGACAGTACAGAGTTCTCATATACCCTTCACCCAACTTCCCCTGACATCAGCATCTTACAGAACCTGGTACATTTGTCACAACTAAGAAATGAAATTAACATTCTACTGTCAATTAGACTCCTTAGCCTGGGACGAGAAGAGAGACTAAGACAGTGTGAGGGGATTGAAGTAGGGGGACAGGGAGACAGCAGGCAGTAACGCAGAAACATACCAAGTGCTGGGACCCTGGGCAACCAGAATGAGGGAACCGCTCACTTGGACAGGTACAGACAGATGGGCAGGTTGTGCCCAAGGAGTCTGATCAGCCTCTTCAGGCAAGTACCTCTGCAAGCTGATAGAACCTCAGCACAAAAATGCTTTCCAGACATGGGCTTTACCCGATAAGGAAGAATAGTTATCAAGGATACAATTGTCTTGTGCAAGCCTTAAAGTAAGGAGAGCTGAGGCTGTCTCAGGTAGGCTGATACATTTGGAAAGAATTCCATGTTAACCCTGGTCACCTTTGGTTCCCGGAGCAAGATTTTAAACTCTTAACAAAACAACAACTTTAATATCATACGAGATGTATTGAAACAGTGTTGTCTTTTGTCAAAAATACCGTAAAGAGAAAAAAAAAAGTTGTAAAAATGAGTTTGGCAGATTGGCTTTTCCAAAGGTGGCCAGAACAATTATCGCCCATTCCATTTGTTCTTCTAGATCTTTCCATTCCCCTATCAAAAGGTAAAGCCTAATTCCCTCCCTTGAATCTCGGTGGGCTTGTGACTTACTTGTAACCAACAGAATGTGGCAGAAAGGACACTCTATGGCTGGTGGGGCTAGGTCAGCTGCGCAGAGGCTGCCATGCTGTGCGGAAGCCCAGGCTACGTGGAGAGGCTGCAGGCAGGTATTCCGGCCAGCTGCCCTCGTCCTCCAGACCTCCAGCCAGGGGCCAGACATGAGAGTGAGTGAGCTTTCAGGTGCTTTGAGCCACGAAAGATCCCGAATGGGCAGAGCAACATTGAGAAAGAATAAAGCTAGGGGCATCACATTTCTTGAGTTCACAGTACATTACCAAGCGATAGTAATTAAAACAGTATGATATGGGCATGAAAACATACACACAGGGCAATGAAACAGAATCGAGAGCCCAGAAATAACATCATGCATATATTAACTTACAACAAAGGAGCCAATTAATATATGACAAAGGACACAAGACTATACAACAGGAAAGGACAGTCTCTTCAATAAATGGTGCTGGAAAAACTGGACAGCCATATGCAAAAAAAAAAAAAAGAAAGAAAGAAAGAAAGAAACTGGACCACTTGTTTACACCATATACAAAAATCAACTCAAAATGGATTAGAGGGGGTGGCCGGATGGCTCAGTTGGTTAGAGTGTGAGCTCTTAACAACACGGTTGCCAGTTCGATTCCCACGTGGGTCAGTGAGCTGCGCCCTCCAGAACTAGATTGAAGCACAACGACTTGACTTGGAGCTGATGGGCCCTGGAGAAACACACTGTTCCCCAATTTAAAAAAATGGATTAGAGACTTGAACACAAGATGTGAAACCATAAAACTCCTAGAAGAAAACACAGCAGATAAGCTTCTTGGCATTGGTCTTACCAATGATTTTTTTTTTTGGATTTGACACCAAAAACAAAGGTAACAAGTGCAAAAATAAACATGTTGGACCACATTGAACTAAAAAGTTTCTGCACAGTGAAGGATACCATCAATAAAATGAAAAGGCAACCGACCCAATGGGAGAAAATATTTACAGACTATGTATTTGATAAGGGGTTAATATCTAAAATACACAAGGAATTCCTACAACTCAATCACAAAAACAAATTTAAAAAATATTTTTAAATGGGCAAAGGACCTGAATAAACATTTTTCCAAGGAAGACATACAAACGACCAACAGATGGATGAAAAGGTGCTCAACTATCACTAGTCACCAGGAAATGCAAGTCAAAACTACAGTGAAGCCGTCACCTCACACCTGTAGGGATGTCTACTGTCAGAAAAGACAAAGATAAATGCCGATGAGGTTGGGGAGAAAGGGGAACCCTGGTGCACTGTTGGTGGGATTGCAAATGGGGCAGCCACTACGGAAATCAGTATGGAGGTTCCACAAAAAATTAAAAAGAGAACTACCGGTACCAGCAATTACACTCATGGGTACATATCCTAAGGAAATGAAATCACTGTGTTCATTGCATCACTGGTCACAATAGCCCAGGTTCAGAAACAACCTAAATGTCTATCAGTGGATGAAAGGATCAAGAAAATGTGGTATACACACACAATGGAATGCTATTCAGCCTTAGAAAAGAAGGAAATCCTTCCATTTTTGGCAACATGGATGAACCCGCAGGATATTCTGCTTAGTGAAATAAACAAGACAAAGACAAACAGTGCCTGATATCACTCGCACGTGGCATCTTAAAAAACCAACAAAAACTCACAGGAACAGTAGAAAAGGAGTTGCCAGGAACGGCAGGATGGAGGTAATTGGGAGAGATTGGGAGAAGGGTACAAACTTTCAGTTATAAAACGAGTAAGGTCTGGGAATCGAACGTGCAACACAGTGACTCTAGTTAATAACACTGTATTGTATAATTTAAGTTTGCTGAGAGTAGATCTTCCATATTCTCACACATACACGAAAAGGTAAACATGGGAGGTGATAGATGTGGTAATTAATTTGATGGGGGGGGGAATCCTTTCATAATACATATCAAATCATCACGTTGTACAGTTTAAATATCCTACAATTGTATTTGTCAATTATACCTCAAAAACGCTGGGGAGGGAAAAACAGGCTTTTGAATTCGTTTGGCTAGTTTCTTGTTGTTTTTTAGTGACATATGACATTTATTTATTTACATTGCGGTTAAGAACATTTAACATCAGCGCTCGCCTCTTAGATTTAAGTGCATAATACAGTATTGTCAACCATACGCGCGCTACTGTACCGACCTCTCGACTTTACTTACCTGCATAGCAAACTTCATACGTGTTGAATAACAACTCCCCATTCCCTCCTCCCTCCCCCCAGCCCCTGGCAACCACCATTCTACTCTCTACTTCTATGAGTTTGTTGCACTGACCTCATATAGAATCATGCCGTCCTTCTGTGACTGGCCTAGTCCACTTAGCATTATGGCCTCAAGGGTGGCTCATGTCTAGTCACTTCTTGACTTTTGTTAATATCGTAATGTTGTGTACTTAAAAACCATTTTTTAAACCCTAGCTTGTCCTCACCATTTTATCAGCCAAAGCTGTATACCCACCCCTCCGGTCCCATCTTCCACCAGGAGTCAAATCCTTTCTTGCTGTTCTATTTGCCAGACCATAAAACATCTAATGGATAAATTAAACATTGGTGATTTTAACAACTGAGTTTTTAAAACACCAACCAGGAATGAGAGCATAAAAGCATGACTTCACACAATCCCCCAACCTGTGGGAGAGAGAGAGATTTTGGACAAAAAAACAGTCCACTAACAGGGCCCCTTCCCCCTTGTACCCAAAGCACCCAAGGACCTTGTGAGGGTCAGATGTCACTGAAGACTCTGCCTAGTGCTACCATGTCTTCTTTGCTGACTTGAATATCTTGGAAAAGGAAAAAGTCTTCATTGCCTGATTCTGAGGCCTAAAAGTGTGTTGAGTA
Source organism: Rhinolophus hipposideros (assembly GCF_964194185.1). NCBI lineage: Eukaryota > Metazoa > Chordata > Mammalia > Chiroptera > Rhinolophidae > Rhinolophus > Rhinolophus hipposideros. Next base: position 13,883,882 of record NC_138070.1, read on the forward strand.
TGAATCGCTAGTTTTCATTCATCTCACTAAGAGGAGAGTAGACAGACCAAAGGTAATCCAGGAAGCAACTCAACGTGCTTACAGAACGTCATCAGCAATGACCAACTATGTTCACATTCCTTCTATCTTCCACCGTGGGGGCCAACAGACTTTGGCTTCCACCTGCTCAATCCAGCTGGGTAGGGAAGACACCACTAAATCCAGAATTGGGAGGTATTGCTCATCAAGAGTGTTCTACAGCTGATGGGGGGTTGTTACCTTTTCAGAGAGACAATAAAGTTGCTCTAAGACTGTGATGTTTGCTACGACCATTGACAGAGGGCTAAGCTGAATGCACCAATTATTTTGCTTTTGTTCTCCGTTTTCTTCTGACTGAGGCAGCTGTGAGCAGGTAATGGGGAGCAGCTTGGTTAACAATTACCAAGCTGGTGTGGCTGATTCGCCATCAACTTCACGCACATTGATAGCCTGAAAAGACTTATGAGATCAGTACACACACCAAATACATGAGATGAGAAAGAATACGGTGAATAAACAGACCACATAGATTGCTGTGACCAAGAGAACTTTCAGTGACGATGACCTGTGTCTGCATTGTCTAATATGGTAGCCCACATTGCAGCCATCAAGCACTTGAAAGGTGGGTGATGAACCAGGACCTGAGACTTAAAATGGACTTTAAATAGCCCCATACCACTATTGACTACCATAAAGAACAGTGAAGACCTAGACAATTTAGTTATGTTTTTAAAAATCTGTTTTCTTTCCTCCCCGGTCTTATAATAATAGTCCAATGGTTCTGAGCCAGGAGCAACTTTGCCCTCAAGCCCAGGGGACATTTATCATTGTCTGGTTTTTCTGTTTTGGTTTTTGGTTGTCGTGATGGGGGAATGGGGTGCTACTGGCATCTAGTGCGGGGAAGCCAGGAATGCTGCTTGTCGTGCAGGGTCTCAACTCCCACTCCCCGCCCAAGAACGCAGGACACGGTAAGGCCAAAACGGAACACCCACGGAGCCATAGATAGGGGAGTCAAACCAATATATTCTCGCTGGCGTCTGGGCTGGAGACACAGGAAGCAGGATCTACATAATCTGCCTAACAGCAGTCCGCGCTTGCCAGCCACTATCTTCTTGCTAGCCCCCATTCCTCTCCTGCTAGCGTAGCCACAGCCGTTATATTAGTGGCCAATGGCCTACGGGTTACAGCTGACGGCCAACTAGCCACAGCTGCTGGCATCTGATCCCAGTTGATGGCCATTTACTACCCGAGCCAGCACCTTTCTATGTGAGGCCGAGAGCCTGGAAACTGCTTTTTTGGGGTTTTGTCCCCACACTCCACCCCTACAGGGTCTCGCCTCACAATCTACGCGACAAGCGTCTTCTGCGAGGGGCCCTGTGCAAGGAGCCTGGAGGTGAATGCACTATCCTGAACACAGCCAGGCTCTCTGGGCACAGCCAGGGTTTCTCAGGGCACCACCACAGTACTTCTGGGCACAGCCAGACATCCTGGGCTTCTTAGGGTACCACCTGTCTCCCCGGGCACAGCCAGGTTTTCTCAGGGGACCACCACAGTACTTCTGGTCACAGCCAGACTTCCTGGGCTTCTTAGGGTACCACCTGTCTCCCCGGGCACAGCCAGAGTTTCTCAGGGCACTGCCACTCTCTCTGGACACAGCCAGACTTCCTGGACTCAGCCAGGGCCTCAGGGCACTGCCACTCTCTCTGGGCACAGCCAGACTTCCTGGACACAGCCAGGGCCTCTCAGGGCACTGCCACTCTCTGGACACAGCCAGACTTCCTGGACACAGCCAGGGCCTCAGGGCACTGCCACTCTCTCTCTGGGCTTCTCGGGGTACTGTGCTGGAACAACAGCGGCTCACATCAAGGTGCTTACATATTATCAATGGCGGCCAGTCAAGACACAAAAGCAAACATCAAACCAGTCCCACTACATGGTGGTATGTTCCCAAACAGTCAAGCGTCCATTAAATTAGGGATGGAAGGCAATTCCCCATAGTCCATAGTCATTCGCCAGGGCTGTCCTGGGGGTGAGGGATGACCTTGACCTCACCCTCATCTCCCACGGAGGACTCAGCAAGCATTTCCTCCTGGGACTAAAAGTCCTGCATCCGGGCTGCCTCAGCAAGCAGTTCTCAGCCCACAGGGCAGCAACAACCTTCGCTTTCTCCACTTTCTCCGGCCTCTGCTGGTTGGGGAACCATCCACCTCTTTCCACCCCTCCACGGGAATCGAGCTCTCCGGCAGCTGCTCCTCCTGGTCTTCCTCAGACTGAGCTTTCATACGCACAAACTGCTCCACTGCCCTTCGGAAAGCTTTGGACAGCACCGTATCCTGCCGACTACGCCATGTGTCGGGCGGGGGACCCTGCTCGCTGCGCCATTTGTCGTGCAGGGTCTCAACTCCCACTCCCCGCCCAAGAACGCAGGACACGGTAAGGCCAAAACGGAACACCCACGGAGCCATAGATAGGGGAGTCAAACCAATATATTCTCGCTGGCGTCTGGGCTGGAGACACAGGAAGCAGGATCTACATAATCTGCCTAACAGCAGTCCGCGCTTGCCAGCCACTATCTTCTTGCTAGCCCCCATTCCTCTCCTGCTAGCGTAGCCACAGCCGTTATATTAGTGGCCAATGGCCTACGGGTTACAGCTGACGGCCAACTAGCCACAGCTGCTGGCATCTGATCACAGTTGATGGCCATTTACTACCCGAGCCAGCACCTTTCTATGTGAGGCCGAGAGCCTGGAAACTGCTTTTTTGGGGTTTTGTCCCCACACTGCTAAATAGCCTACAATAAATAGGACTGGTTCCACCCCCCAACAAAGCATCGTCAAGCCCAAATGTCAGCAGCCCTGAGGCTGCGAACCCTGCCGTAGGCTTTTTTCATGGTAAGCAAAGGTTTTCCTAATTGGTACAATTGTTATGTTCATTTCCTTGATTAAAAAAAAATTTAGATCAAATATATGGTGATGGAAGGAGAACTGACTCTGGGTGGTGAACACACAATGCACTATATAGATGATGTAATACAGAATTGTACACCTGAAACCTATATTGTGGGGACAGAGCCCCAGAAAGCAGTTTCCAGGCTCTCGGCCTCCCATGGAAAGGTGCTGGCTCAGGTAGTAAATGGCCATCAACTGTGATTGGATGGCCATCAGCTGTGGCTAGTTGGCCGTCAGCTGTAACCAGTGAGCCATTGGCCACTAATATAACTGCTGTGGCTACGCTAGCAAAAACATGGGGGCTAGCAAGGAGATGGTGGCTGGGCTGGATTGCAGAAAGGCGAATGCCGCCGGGGAGAATATAGTGGTTTGATTACCCTCTCTATCGCTCCCTAGGTGTTCCTTTTTGGCCTCACCATGTCCTGCGTTCTTATGTGGGGAGCGGGAGCAGACACCCCGCAGGCCGCCTCGCACGACAAAGGTTTTGTCTTGCATTTGAGAAACAAGCCCTAAGAGCCAAGAGAATTTTGTTAAATTCTTTTAAGCATCTCAGCTTTTTGGTTCTCTTTTGAGACAACTCATCCTAATCGGAAAGTTATTTCTTTCCTTTGCATCTGAAATCAAAGCAGTGATTCAGGAGGGAGAACTTCTTTGGGTGTATAGAGAAATAGCATATGAATCTAAATTACCATTGAAATAGCTATTCTTTGATTTAAAATTTCAGGGAACAATTAATTATTTAAAAATATAAATGGTTACTTGCTTAGTTCAGAGTCCCAAGCGCACACTGGCTGGTCACTTGCTGTAACATGGCCTGTATTCAAGAATCATGTGTACAGATGTGCCATTTTCATTCTTCCTGTCAAGCTGTCATGGGGTTTTCAGTCTGCGGCTCCGTGGAATGACAGTTTCAAAATCGGGGGCACTGTAGTTTTCATTTCAGGTGCAGATTAATTTCTGAAATATAGAGCCCTCTACCGCCTCCAGTACAGACCGCAAATGCTGACTTTCTTCCTGATTAGTGAACAGCCAATACGGATTTTGATAATGAGCTCTCTCTATTGAGCACACCTGCCATATCCTCACTGCCCGGCCTGAGCAAGTTGCTCTTGGAATAAGTTCTCATGGAATTTGGAAGGTTTAAAGCTAAGTACGCTCAGAGAGCACTTCTGCGGATACCGTACCCTTGGTAGATTTCAAAGCACACAGAAGACACTGCAGAATGTCACACAGGCTAGGTGATCAAATATAGGCATTCTTAGGGGCCCAAATATCCCAAACCAGTCAGGCGCTAGGACCTCCAGTGTATTCTGCAGCCGAAGTTGGGGAGGTCTTTTTGTCCGTTACACCCAGGCATGTAATCAGCGATTGTTCCTATTGTGAGTCCCAGATTCACCATCTGTATGCTCCAAAGGGCTGGGTGATTGTTAATACCCCATCCCTATGGGATTAATCTGCAATTTCACACTGAATGATTTTTAAGTATAATTTGTTACAATGATACAACATTACCATTTCTAAAACAAACAGCTGGGATTGTTACCTTGCAAAGCAGAAAGGGTCCAGGGCATGCTACATTGGAACAAGTTTGTGCTACTGTTTTATATTCATTCACTTTAGACACAAATGGAAAGAGATATGGGGGGGAGGGGGAATCCAGTCCAGAACCTGGGAAGGGGGCCTTTGTAAATAAACACGCTGCTTTTTGTTACGGGGAACAGGATCTGAACGTGCAATAGTGATAAGACTGAAAGAGACTTCTGTGAGCTGTCTTACAACCAAACTCAGGGTTGCTTGGTGTTTGCAGGATAAAGCTGCTTTGCAGTGAAAACATCTGAGTTTGGATTCTTTGTTGAGCAAAGAACGGTTAAAAGCCTTTTTGTGAACAAAAGAAGAGCTCCCCCCCACCCCCAAATCAATCTGGGCTGGCTTGAAGCATGCAAAGAATTTATTCCTTATCACCAGGCTCTCTTCTTTTTCATGTGTTAAATGAAAATTAACTTCCACAGCTGAAAGCTGTGTTTTTAGGAAAGGATTTATTAGGGGTGGAAAGACTAGATACTGGGACACGATGTCTGAATCACCAGCAGCAGGGCAGGTGAGCAGAGGGTCCGTTGTCCCAAGCTGTAGAGCTTTGCTTTTATACTTCAAGTAGGGGTTGGGGGAGAAAGAGATGTAAACCGTTCTGGAAGAATTTACATTAGCTAGAGACAAAGGGGGTACGAGAAGGTGAAGTGGGGCCAGTTCTGGGATCCGTGCAGAGTCAGTCAGAAGAAGGGCCCTCGCCTGTGAACTATCTATGGGCAGCAGTTTGGAAAATTCATGTGCAAATAAGGAGAGGCTCCTGGGGTCAGGATAGGGAAGGCTTCTGGGCTTTGACTGTGCATGGCTATTCTCTCTTTTGGAATCAAGGAAATAGCCTCCTGGAAGTTAATCCTAAATTCCAACAGATTTATAGGAATGTGAGACGTTTTTTGTCAGAGCTGGTCCACAGCTATTAACAAGCTAACTATCCTGTCTCTCTCACTCTCTGGCCCATTGTCATGTGATTTAGAATATCCCAGAAGTTTTTTCTTGTCCCACGTCTTAGTGTATGACATGAAAGGCATCACTCCAATCAAAATGTATAACTCCATGAATTTCAAAACATTCTCCAAGAGTATACTTATTTGAAATTAACTCTAACCAAAACAAAGGATACCAAACATGGAGACATTTTGGGGGGTCTACTTTTCTACGAAGGAAGCCTTACTATTGAGTAAAACAATTTTATTTTCCCAAACTTTTTATGTTCCTTTGGATGGAGCAGATGGTTGAGATGTTAGATGCAGCTACTTAGAGTTATAAAATGGTCTGCACAACTAGTTTGTTCAACTCTATTTTTTATTTAACCTACCCCATGAACCAAACGCGTGCCTTCTGAGGCCAGTGTTGGAAGGTAACAGTTCCCTGGGATGGAGCTGTATCCTACCAGTGGGAACTGCCTTATCCCAAGTCCTGCATCGTAAAAAAAGAGATACTTAAAATACCCTTCCCATCCAAAACCACTCAGTGCAGAAAAGTAGGAGGGAGGGGTCCTACACACCACTTCTTCGCCAACTCATAGTTCTCGCCTCATCTCTCCTGTGACGACAGTTTAACACCAGCCTCTCAGCATTATTAGGAGAACGGGGCAAGAGGTCCAAAGCATTTCACCAATGCTCGAGTAGAGTAAGTTATCCAAAAGCATAGCTTCTTATTTTTATTAGTTACTGACAATCTTTCTGCAGTTTCAAAGGGCATTAAGCAACATGGGCATTAAAAATCTGTTACGTTTGTCTTCATTCTATCATAATAGAAAAAAAGACCTGTGAAAAACATGTTCAAAGACAAAAATGGTACAGAGCTACTAGGTATTGGGGTTGGGTGATAAGCAGTGTGGCCTGTGGCAAATGGAAGAGCCTGGGAGAATCCCTGTCACAGGGAATGGACAGCTGCATTCAGTGCCAGCTCATGGCTTCCTCCTGCGATTGTGGGCCGAGTGTGGCCAACACTTTAGATTTTTCAAGAAAAGCTGGAAATCCCAGCTTGAAGGATTTTAAAACACTGGCGTCTAATTCAAGGTTTTTTGTTTTGTTTTGTTTTTTTTAAGCCCTCAGTCCAAACAAAGCCTGTCTGTGTGTGGCCAGGAGACCCCTAAAACCAATAAAAAGCGACCAATAAAAACCAATAGAAAGAGACATACAAGGAAAACAGAATATGGAATAGCATGACAGTCACTCTTCTAATAATGTAGACACAGACTAGATGTGGAATTATAAACTGTGCCCACAACGTAAATCCAGAGGATGGAACAATTATGTCCTGCATGAAGTGAGCTGTAATATTTTTGCTGGTGGAGAATCTTGCCTTTAACTTGCAAAAAAAAAAAAAGAAAGAAAGAAAGGAAGAAAGGAAGAAAGGAAGAAAGGAAGAAAAAGAAAGAAAGAAAAAGAAAGAAAGAAAAAGAAAGAAAGAAAGAAAGAAAGAAAGAAAGAAAGAAAGAAAGAAAGAAAGAAAGAAAGAAAGAAAGAAAGAAAGAAAGAGAAAGAAAGAAAGAAAGAAAAAAATGCAATTTCAGTGAAGCCCAAGAAAGCCAGCTAAGCACAATTAAGGCGGCCGGTTAGCTCAGTTGGTTAGAGCGTGGTGCCGATAACACCAAGGTTGCAGGTTCGATCCCCGCATGGGCCACTGTGAGCTGTGCCCTCCTTAAAAAACAAACAAACAACAACAAAAAAACCACTAAGCACAATGAAACGAGGTGTGTCAGTACACAAAGTAGCCAGATTAAATCAATTATAGAATTCAGGGACTAGACAGCTTTCCCCAACTTGTGATTCCTGAATGGGATTTCCTGGTGGATAAATGAAAGGTCTAGGTTAGGTAAGATTATGGAAGGGGCAGAAGGTAAGGGCTTTGGATAGTTTTTAATATCTAAAACAACTTTTTTTGTTTTTTTTTAAAGGAGGGCACAGCTCACCGTGACCCATGTGGGGATCAAACCGGCAACCTCGGTGTTATGAGCACCACACTCTAACCAATTGAGCTAACGCCCACCACCCCTCCAAAGAACAACAAAGTATTGAGAGAGCATAAGCTAACTTCCCCCTGGATGCCAGAAAAAGGCTGGGTCAAACCTTTCTGATGATTAGAAAACTGTTTGGTAAACCCAGATTCTATTGGTGTAAAATGTTGGGACAGCTTCCCAACGTAACTCCACTGAGTCCGTACTTTCTCCAGGAGAATCTAGTTACAGAACAAAAAAGAGAGGCTGTAGAAGTAGAAAACCACCTGAAACTGCCCTTGTTGGTACCACCTCCAAGCCTCACACAGCCCTGACATATGGGTGTTGCTCTTCCTTTTACAGAGGTGGTGTGGGGACAGAACCCCAGAGAGCAGTTTCCAGGCTCTAGGCCTCACATGGAAAGGTGCTCACTTGGGTAGTAAATGGCCATCAACTGTGATCGGATGGCCATCCGCTGTGGCTAGTTGGCCGTCGGCTGTAACCAGTGAGCCACTGGCCACTAATATAACTGCTGTGACTACGCTAGCAGAAAAAATGGGGGCTAGCAAGAAGATGGTGGCTGGGCTAGCAAGAGCAGATTGCAGTTAGCACGGCGGATTGCAGCTAGCGAGTCGAGTCAGTTGGTTGGCAGAAAAGCGGACAGCATGTCGCACGCTGTGTGAATCCAGCCTTCAGTGAGACTATAGTGGTGTGACTCCCCTACCTATGACTCTGTGGGTGTTCCTTTTTGGCTTCACCATATCCTGCGTTCTTGTGCAGGGAGTGGGAGTAGAGACCCCGCAGGCCGTCCTGCGTGACAGGTGGGCAAACAAAGGTATGGGGAATAACTTACCCAAATCTCCTCGGCTAGGGAAGGGCAAGGGAGACCTGTGGCTCTTGAATGCTTGTTGGCCCCACAGCTGAGCCACCAAGAAATCTTCCTCCCACAGTGCAGTCTTCCTCCCACAGTGCAGTTTTATTTTTATTTGTAACACTTAGAGTCTGCAAGGAATGGGTGGTTTTGAATAAATATTCTAGTTCATCTGGAATTGCTATGTTAAGAGGGCAGGGCTGATTCAGGGTCCAAAAGTAAAAGGTGCTTCAGGTTGAGATGATGTCAAACAAGTTGACGTCTTTGCGGAGTCAGAGGGCATCTCTGTTTTTCAGGACCTGGTGAATATCAGTGAGCTTTATAAAGTAATACCAGCCCAGAGATGGCCCAGCTTTTTAAAACATTTTTATTGTAGGAACCCATTTTTGTCTCTAAATTCTTTGTTTTGTGCTTTTAAATGTAAGCCAAATAGAAAGATAACTGCTGTAGAGTTTCAGTGTGATCATTACCAAGACAGAGGCCTGGGAGTTCAATAACCCCGTATGAAATGTTTTCTTAAAATATTCATTTTCACACTTTTTTTGCGTTATCACAATTACACGTAAATACTTGTTAAAACATCAGGAACTCGATTGTCCACATTCAACGGAAAATTTGCTATTTATATACATGAACTCGGCACTGAAGTTCAGGGATGAGGTAGGTATCAAATACCACAGAATTTCAGCAATGGGGGTGGGGGAGAGACTCAGCAATTTCATCCAACGTGTCTGATTTTATGACTTCCCCTGCACCTGTGCTCATTCTTTGCTGGGTCGAGGGCACTTGCTACCATCAGGAGAGACAGGTTAACCTGGGATCGCTCTAATTGGTAGACAGGTGTTCCTTATATTGATGAAAATAAACCCTGGAACCTACAACCTGGTGATCTTAACTCTGTTTCGGGGAATCGCAGACCAAAACAAGCCTCTAGTTTTTATTCTTTTTACACTCAAAACAATCCTCAAAAGAAAAGAAAAATAATAACTTTTTCATAAAGGAAAGCCTGGCCCTATTGCCCAAACTGACAACTAAATGATGTTATTATAAAAGGAAGAAGAAAGAAAAATTTGAAAACACAAAAGCTCCTTGCAATCTGTTGGGTGCACATTCAAGGGTCACAGTCCTCAATAGGTTTAATTTTATTCACTACTAACCACCTTTCTGAGGAGTAGGATAGGACAGTGGTTGAACTGGCTCTGGGTGGAGGCCGTAGGATACAACAACAGTTTTCCCTTCTTGTAACACCCGAGTGTTTAGCATCCTTTTATTTAATAAGATGTATAACCATTACAAGCTGCCGTTCCTCCTAAAGAGAACCATAAAACCCTTATCAGTCATGCTACCAGAAGCGAGGGCTCAGCGACCAGTGTTTCTTCATGGCCTTCCACCAGAACAAAGTCTGTGCGCCCTTCTTCAGAAGCTGTGTTCAGACACCGCACAGGGACTTCACAGTGCTTCAGAACCTCACATCTTATGAAATCAGAATCAGACATTATGTTCAAAGGTGGTACAAACCTTGGACAGTGACTATTGGGGAAGTTTTCTGTTGAGAACTTTCTCATAAGAAAATACCACTTTGCGAGTTTCTAGCAATTGCCAAAACAAGAAAAAAAATGTTTTTTAAGCTTGAAACCTCCAGAGTATCTCTAATGTATGCCAGACACAGCCCAGGGTGCTGTGACCTTGGGGGTGCAGGGGGGGTGCTGTTCTAGTATAATCGTTTATGGAAAACACCTTGATCTATTTCTGCTTCATAGACATGACCTTCCATTTACTACAGCAGAGAAGAGAACTGATTATTTATTGCTACAAATCATACATTCCTGATCACACTTCCTTTCCCTCCTCACTACCAGAAAAGCAGAACAATAAGCTAAGAACTTATGAAAAAGGAGAAATGGTCCTGACCTGTAATGCAATCAAGCTTCTTCTTGATCAAACAAAACCTGCTTTAAACTTGAATTTAAAGTGCGTTAGTAGTTTTTAATTTTTCAATACAATATGAACACTGCACTGACTCATTGCATATGAGGAGCTGGTCTTCCCACTTACGACTGAGTTGTTTTAAACTGATCCTCAACATCAGAAACAAATATTTCTTATACCACCACTGGTACCCTAGCTCTGAACAGACCAGGCAAATAACCATACTGCTCAACTATCAAAGCTTCAGAAACACGGGCCTCAGTTAGAGCATTCTCCACTACATCGAACCACAGAGTAAATAGAAAAACTATGCCTATTGCTTTTCTCCCTTCCACAGACATCTGATGAACTGGGTTTCTGTTCAGCCTCATGGAAATCTTGCTAGCATGCAAGCAGCTACTTCTGCAAAAGCAGGACAAATCTGAAGCTCTCGCTAGCCAGAAACCCATGCTAAGGTGTTATACAGCTATGGAAATAGGTGAACTTCACATTCTCTAATTTAAAGAAAAAGGAGTGTTGGCCATCTTTACCTCAGTAAGGAGATCACCTGGTACAGATGCCCACACTTACTTGGTCATAGAATCACCTGAGACACTTGTCAAAAAAATAAAGATGCTCAGTTCTTCCCTTTAATGGTTCTGATTTCACCCCAGGTGATTCAGAATTCAGCAGTCTTGAGAAACACCCTATATTTATAAAAAGGAAAAACTGCATTAATCTAATAAAAGATGGGTTTCTGCTAAAGTACCTGGGTTTTCTGAAGAACACCAACAATAGATGTTTGAATGGCAATATTTTCACCAACCAGTCTCGAAGCAAAGAACTTACAAAAATTTCAATTCATTGGTGAAATGAACCAGTTGCCAGCCAAAAATCCAGAGAAGCCAAGTTCACAAGGAAAAGGGGGTTCTTAGGGCTGCCCAGAACATCTCTGAATCTCTATTTGAAAAAAAAAAAAATTTGTCTTTTAATGAAGGTTCCTTTCTCTCCTTTTCCACAGTGCACGAGTCTAAAGAGCTCATAGACTGGATACCTTTTATTTAGAAAGTTTTATGGAACCCACCAGCTTTCAGAAGAGAAACTTTCTTTACAAACGACTCTCAAGATCTAAAAATGATCCCTTAATGAAAAGGACTGTTGCTTCAAAAAGAGGTTGTCAGTCACACTCTTTATTTACAACTCCATTAAAGATAAACAGAAATAAACCCAAATGGTTTTTCAATGTGTCCATCTTCACTGGTGAATACACTACAGGTCATTCGGGGGCACTCAAAGCATTGTAAACTGCCTTTATAATCTATCAAAATACAAAACAAATATATTCAGGTTGGAGAGAGATGAAAACTGAGCAGGTTTCATGACCCCGACCTTAACTCACATCTGTAACTTAGGTTCCCCCCTTTAGAGAGAATGCAAGCTGCCCTGTGTACTCCTGGCAAAGAAAGGAGTAAGAGCAGCCAGGTGCTACAAGAAAGCCATTCGGGAGGACATGGACCAGCGCCACCATCACAGCCCACCTGAATGAAACATGAATTCCAGGTACACCCCGGAGAGGCTTCCCAACCACGGGCGCGGAGACACGTTCCCACTGCATAACACAGCGTGAGGACAGCCTCCACGAACTCAAGACGCCTTGGGTACCGGAGCCTGATGTCCACACGCAGGAGCGAGGGCTGTGGAGCCAGGAGACCTTGGGTTCGAGTCCAGCCTCTGCCAGTGGCTGGCCCTGTGCCCCGGAGCCACTCCTGACGGCTCGGAGCGTCAGTTTCCCCATCTGCACAAGGGGCTCATCCTAGCTTCTAAGGGGCTGGTGCGAGCCATACACGAGGAGGCAGAAATAAATAAGGAAATAAAGAAAGGGTGACTGTGCCTGTCATTGTTGTTGTGGCCGTGCAAATTATTCCAACGGAGGCTCAACAGGGAGGGGGCCGTAAAGGCAAACTTTCTCAGGGGATCCAACTAATCAAGCCCCCCCCCCCCCCGGAGACTGGGGAGACCTTTGTCCGCGCTCAGCCCCGCCCGCGGCCGGCGGTGCGCGCCACCTTTCCCGCGGCGGGCGCCGGGCGGGGGGGGGCGGGCACGGGGGGGGGGGGGAGGGCGCGGGCCGGGCGGCGGGGAGGCGGGAGCGCGGGCGCACGGGCGGGCCGAGCCCCCAACGGCTCGCCGGGCTCGGGCGGCGGCCGCGGAGCCCAGCGCTGTGTCCCGGCGGAGTCGCCCTCCTCGCGGGCAGGGGGCGCAGCGTGCAGACCGGGGCGCAGCGTGCAGACCGGGGGCGCAGCGTGCAGACCGGGGCGCAGCGTGCAGACCGGGGGCGCAGCGTGCAGACCGGGGCGCCCCCCCCGCCCCCGCCCCCGCCCCGCCCCCGCCCCGCAGCCGCGCCGCACCCGACCCCCTCTGGCGGCCGCGACAGGTGGAGGCGCCCCGCGCGAGCGCTCCGGGCCCCAGGTCCCCTCCCGCCCCGCGTCGCGCGCCAGACCGCGCGGGCGCAACTTTCTTAAAGGGACAGGTGGCCGGAATCCGCCTCTACCTGGGGGCCCTGAGTGGGCTTCCTGGCCCGTCCCCCCTTTAGGGGAGAGAGGGGGTTTGCAACAGATTTCTCCACCCCCCCACCCACCCACCCACCTCCTTCCACCCAGGGCAGTGACGGATTGCAAGTTTTAATGCACCCAGCATCCTTTTGCAATTTAATGCTTTGGGCCTAACTCGCCCTCCCACTGCTCTTCCACGCAGGCTCGCGGGCATGCAGTGGTGGCTGCCACTGGGGGCAAAGTTTGAAGAGGGGTGTCCCTACGCCTGGGCCCCACCGCACCTGGAACCTCGGGGCGTGCAAGGGTCTCCGCTGCTGGGAAACGCCCGCTGCAATCCCCTTGCAGTCCCCTTGACCCTGCCCTGTAACTGACCCTAGGGGAAAAAGCCCCCCGCACGGCTACTGCGCATGCTCTGAGCTGGACAGCTCCAGAGAGGGAAATTTAAAAACGGTTCTTGCTGCGACGGCGGCCAAATTGCAGAACGCGAGGGGCGAGCGCGAGGGAGTCCCCCTCCGAAAGCCCCGCGCGCCCCAGAAGCGCCCGTAGCGGCGGCCCCGCGAGGATCGGCTCCAGGTACCGCCTTGCAGGGTCGGCTTTGCTCCCTCCTCCCGGGCAGTGCCCTGCATTGCATTTCCAGGGTGGAGACCCGGGCGCTGCCTCTCTCTGCTCCCCCATTTTCCTTCCCAGGAATCCCTGAATGACTTTGGGGGCTGATCTGAGAATCTATGCTGGGTTTCTGTGTAAGTTTGAGGCTTAGAGTTTGAGAAACTTAGGGAAGATTTCTTTCTTTCTTTCTTTTTTTTTTAAAGGCTGTGTTTGTATGTGGCGTGGGTGAAGTTGAGGGTTGGATTGGTTTTCCCACAAGGGCATGTGTCATATCTGAAGGCATCCCTAGGGCGGGGGCCATGCGGGATTATTTTCTTTGCAAGTGGGCATTTGGCTCCCCCAGAGAAACATACATGACACATCCAGCCGTCCTTTTTTGTTTTATTTTTATTTTCAAAGTAATCATAAGGGAGCTGCAGTTGAACATATTAGGCTTGGAAGGGAATCCGTTTTTTCTGATTCCTGTTTTGTGAATCCACATTTTCCAAGACTTGACACTTAGATTCTAGAGCTTTCCTCTGCCCTTCCGCCCCCCGCCCCCCTTAATTCTAAAGAACCTGGAATTTCATTCCATTCTCTTCCTTTGCTTCTAAAACCCTGTAGAGTTGCCATGGGAAAGTGACCTGTGACTCCCAGGTATCCTCTAGTAGTTCTTTCTTTTTCTTTCTTTTTTTTTTTTTTAGTATTGTTAGTTGTTGGAGCTCCATCCTTCTGAACTGTGGGAAAACTGTGGGTTTCTGCCCTGTCCATATCATTGCTCATGAGAGCTTTGTTTTCTGTTTGTTTGTTTTTTCCCCAAGGAGATGATAGAAAGCCCCATCTCATCCATAATGTCAGGAATTATTCGAAACTCAGGGCAAAATCACCATCCCTCTCCACAGGAATACAGGTGAGGGCTTCAACAATAACAAACATATTTTGTAATTGTTTAAAGTGAATATGTGCTGTTTATGGTTTCTGAAAACTATTGTTACATTAAATTTTGCGATTTTGCAGGAGAGGTAGGCAGTCTTGATATCACGGTTGGTCTCTCTGAGGGTGTCGAGCTTGTGGCCTGGAGCACTGGAGCCGCTAAATGCCTGTAGTCTTTTGTCCCCTCCCAGAGAGGTCCCCTCCTGGGCAAGAGACCGGGCATCCTAGTGAATGTTATGATGACAATAGCAGCTATTGCTTCCCCTCCAGTAGTCCTAATGGGGCTCCAGAAAATGCCCCCAAAAGCTTTGGGGGAGATTGACTTCCATCCTCCTTGGATGTTGGAAAACTTGTGAGTTAGAACTCCTGGGTTCTTATCCTGGCTGTATGACTTTCAGCAAGTACCTTGCCCTCTCTAGGCCTCATTCTGTCATCAGTTAATGATGCTGTTGAATTCGATTGTTTTAAGGTCTCTTCTAGGTCTCCAGTATTTGAAGGATAAATTAGATGGAGACTAAGGCCAAAATAAATTATTTTTTGAGACAGGATGAAGTGAGATACAAGTGTGTGTGGGAAGAGCCCTTCACCTTTTTGTCTTCAAACCTCAGACCTAGAAAGGCCCTTAAATGGGTCAACTAGTCTAGCCCCCTTCTTTTACAGATGGGGAAACTGAGGCTAAGAGAGGAGAAGGGGCTTGTCCAAGGTCATATAGCAAATAGGAGGGAAGAGAAGAAAAAAGGAAGGAGCTGGAGTTCCCTTCCAGCTTCTCTCCCTTGAGCCAGGGGAGGCCTGACGTGATTCCCAGCCCTCCTCACCTCCATAGCAAACACCATAACCTTGGGTTGAAGGGGCACAGCCCAGATTGTGGAAGGGGAGACAGGACAGGGGCTGGCCTGGGAAGAGCAGGCTGTTACCTCAGATCACCGCCACCCTACCCCTGGGGCCACTGCAACTCACCAGCAGTGACTTGTGGGGCAGACCACAGCCCTCAATTAGAGGGAGGCTGCTTCCTGAGGGCTGTGGGTCTGGAGACTGCCTTCTGAGACCCAGATGTGGCCACAAATTCAAACAGATACTTGCTGAGAGTCTGCTGTGTGTAGAGCTAGGACCCTAGGTGTGGGCCTGGCACGTGGCAGTTTGTGAGCACATACTGTATGCCAGTGCCTCACTCACTTCAGCCTAGTAGGCTGCTCTGATGAGTCCTGTTGTACAGGTGGGGAAACTGAGGCTCAGAGAAATGAAATGGCTTTTCCAAGATCATACAACCAAAGACCTCTGGGCTTCCTTCCAGCGCTGAAAGGGTTTAAACAATGGCAGATGTAGTCAGGCCCCCTTAAAGCGTAGGAGCTTGGGCTCTGGAGTCAGTTAGAATCCCAGGTTCTGTGGCCGCGTAGAGCTCCCTGATAGAAATAGTACCCAAATAATTTCTGACTCTGCCACTTGCCAATTTTATGATCCTGGGCAAACTCTGGGGGCCCAGCCTTTCTTAGTTACACAGATTCAGGGCTGTTTTCTTGTGTTGAAGCTAGCGCATCCAAAAGGCAGAATATCATTATCATCATCATCATCCTCCTCCTCCTCATCATCAGTTTCTTAACACTTTAGTACCTGCCTGCCTTGTGCACAAACCACACCATCAGAGTAGCACTATTGGGCCCATTTAGCAGATGAGGAAACTAAGCGTCAACCAGATGAAGTGGTTTAACAAGATGACGAAGCCAGTTATGGGTAAAGTGAGAACTTGAACCTGAGGCGATCATCCCCAGAGTCCGGCCCCAGACCCCATTGGTGAAGAGCATAGGTGCTGGAACAGAATAAGTTTGCTCTACTACCTTGTAGCTGTGTGACCCTGAAGAAGTCCTGTCCCTCTCTGTTCCTCAGTTTCTTCATCTGTGCAATGGAGCAATGAGAGAACCCAATTTGCAGGTTATTGGAAAGATTTTGTACTTCTGTCTAGAAAAGGTGTTCAGCCAGGCCTGGGACAGAGCATTTTGTTATGGAGGGGGAGCTTTTATGATCATGCAGTAACTCCCCTACTCCTTCCTACCACTCCCATGTTTTTCCTCACATAATAGCCCTAGAGAAGTTTATGGGCTTCTCATGCCTCCTCCCACATTGCCGTGAATGGCTCGAAGGACCACTCAGGCTGATGGTCCAGCTTGTTCAATCCCCCTTGCCGCCCTCCATGCAGCTGCCTGCCCCTCCATCCCGAGGGGCCGAGTTTGGCCGTTAACTTTCACTGGCTGTGTGTAGGGAGGTGGAGGGAGAGGGCAGCAGCTGGAGGCGGCTGCCCTGTCCCCAGGGAGCTGTCAGGAGTCGGCGGTGGCCTAAACAGCAAATTGGCAGCAGTCTCCCCTCCTGTAACACTGTGGCCTGGGGGCAGGGGGTGGGGGCAGCCCTGACCTCCCGGCAACGGCAAACAGCTCAAACAGCTTGTGCTCAACATGGGTTCGCTTGCTTCCCCTTGGCTCAAAGGCTAGGAGGTAAGTCCACTCTTAGAGGTGCTGAGAAATAGAGTTATTAGCACCTACTGTGTGCCTGTACCTGCTAAGCTCCTTAGCTAGTGCACCGTCCCATTTCATCATTATAGAAACAGCCATGAGGTAGGTGCTGGCATTATCCAAGGTTACAGACAAGGATCCCGCAGCCCAGAGCCATGATTTGCCCAAAGGCATGAGTTCAGAAAGAGGCAGTGCTGCAGATTCTGTCCACCTGCCCCAAATTTTGGAATTTATTCTAGAGGTCAAGTCCAACAAACTTTTTTTCCAAATTGGGAAACTGAGACCCAGAGAGGTGAGAGAAGTCAGGCTGCTGCTGCCTCCTCAGACCCTCACCTGCACCCAGGGCCATGATCCTGTACCATACCCTCCGTCCCTCTTCTAAGAAACGAGATGACCTTAGGCAAAACCCTTCCCCTTCCTGGACTGTGGTTTTCTCATCTGTGAACCACAGTGCCGGCCATGGTAGATACTTAAATATTCATTGGGTAGATGGAGGGTTGGGTGAATATCACATGAGAAATAACGTGCATTTGGAAATGCAGGGAGGCTATATGCTCAAGGGATGGCAAAATCCTGTTGCATGGACCAGGACAGGCAGACCCACCCACCTTTCCTGTTTAGCCCCACTGAACTGTGTGTATGAGGATGGTTTAACCCCGATATCGGTGTGGCTCCACCCATGAGTTATGAACCCCTTGCAAGGGGTTGGGGACTCTGTCTGTCAGGGGCGGTGACCATCCCAACACCCTTACAACCTTTCACCCTCATGGTTCCAGACAGCTCCTCGGAGTACCTTGCAGACAAGGAAAAGAGGTCCAGCCCTCCCTCGGGGTTTTGTGATTCCACCCCCAGAAACGTCTGTATGCATGCACACGTACACACACACACACATACACAACCAATTTCCAAGCCAAGTTCTAGAAAGGGAAGATTCTCTTTTCGAAATTTCTAATCAAATCATTTCACATTTTGCTCACTCTTGGCCCAGTGGGAATTTCTGAGCTTGCTAAATTGCTTTTGATTTTGTTTTTCCTGGAAACGGTTACAAAAGATATTATAAAAGCTATGTTAGCTAAACAAACACCTCCATGAAATACTAATCCCTTTCCTTTCAAGATTGGATTAGAAAGAAAAAGGGTTTGTGGTGATGTAACAGTTTCTTACTAACCACATCTAGAGAAGGCAGGTGAAACTTCCTCTTGTAACCAGAATGTCCCAGGAAGCGCTGGTGGTGCCTCTGCACTGCTGGGATGGTGATCTGACCCCCCAGAGACAGTATTTTCTGGACTAACCTCTTCCAGTGACCATGCAAAGCAAAAGGAGAGAACGCAGTGGAAAGGAAGAAACATGGTTTGAACACCTGCTGTATGCTGGGCCCTGTCTTACAGGTTATCTGATCTTATCCTCACAGCTGCCCTCTGTGGTGGAAATCATTATTAGCCCATTCTACAGGTGGTGAAACTGAGGTGCAGAGAGAGGTGTGCCCAAGGTCCCACAGCTACAAAGTGATTGAGGTGAAATTTGAACCCCAAATGGATATTCCTTCCACTGCACATTTGCTACATCAATTCTAAAGAACCCCAACATAGGAAATAAAAGGGTCAGTGTGGGCTCCAGACTTCAGGTGTGTAGGCAAAGGTCCCCACAGAAACTATAATCTATTCACAAATATGTGTGGCCCTATGCAGTCACCTGCCAAGCTCATCAGAAGTGCACCATCCCATTTCACCTTTACAACAGGACAGTGGCATGGAGTCCAGTTCACCTTGGGTGGACAAATATTTGTCAAACGAAAGAATGAAAGCCTGAGCTGGTCGCTCCGAGTCTGTAATCAGGAGTAAGACAGTCATCCCTGCCCTCTAGGAGTTTAGCATCTAGAAGGCAGAGGGCGATGAGAAGAGATGCCTTAGTAAAATTAATGGGTGATCTCAGGAGTCTATGGTATGTGTAGACTCTAACGGCATGAATCATTCCAGGGGATGAAAGACTGGGAGACTGGTCTGGGAGGGCTTCCTGGAGGCGGTGGTGTCGAAGCTGGGCAGGAAGTTAATAGAGATTAAGGAATGCAAGATATGTTGAGACTGGGCTGGGCTGGGGGAACTTTCCACCCTCTTCTACTCCAGCAGGTATGTAATAAATGCCCACAGGATGCCAGGCCTTGTGCTGGGTGTTGAACAAAACAGAGGCCCTCCTGTCCCTACCTTCCTAGAGTGGAGAAAGTGGAAACGTGTATCAATGAATACCTTGTTGCAAAATGCTAAATGTTTTACAGAACACAGGAAGGACCGCTAAGGTTGGGGAGGAGGGTGTGGCCAGGCAGGACCTCTCAGAGGAGAGGATATTTAGGCTGAGACCAGAAGAAGCATGAGAAATAGCCAGCCATGAATGAATGCATGGAACAGCATTCCAGGAAGAAGGAACAGCATGTGCAAAGAGAACTTAGAATGTTTGAGGGAAAGGAAAAATAAACAGGTTTGCTAGAACAGATAGTCAAAGGCCAGATCATGGCAAGGAGCTGGACTCTTATTCCCCTGATTGGTTTTAAGGACAGTGACAGGTTCTGATGTCCCTTTTGAAAGTCCACTCTGGCTACTGGGTGTTCACAAACACTTCTCTAGCACTTGAATCAAACACTGTACTGTGCTCTTCCCATGTTTTACTTCCTCTGAGCCAAGAGGCAGGCCCTCTTATTGCCTCTATTCTGCACACGAGGAAACGGGGGCTTAAAGGCGTTGAGTCATCTGCCCAAGGACCCCCTCCTTAGAAGTGGGCCCCAGACTGGAATTCAAGTCTCCCTGGGCTCACCCCTCCAGTATCTGTTCTCCTGGCTCATCTCCTATTCCTCCAGCAACACGACTGATTAAGGACATGGTTAATTAACATCAAGATGGTCCCCTGGTCAGTGTAGGATGGCAGCTGTGGGCTGCAGTTGGTGTCTTGCTTTGCTTGGGACCACCACAGCGTTTCCTGGCCCTGTCACCATGGAGGCACCCAGCAGATTCTTATAAAAATGATATGATGATAGTTGGCCCTTTCTGTCCACAGCTTCATGTATTTCAGGCAAACTGGCAGTGGCTGAGTGAAGAGGATCCAGGGTGGGTGGTGTAAATCCCAGCACCTTTGGTGACACACTGTGTGGCTGAAGGGCATCCCTTCCCCTCTCTGGGTCTCAGCTATCCCATCTGTGAAATGGGTATAAGTACCCATTCCACAGGCTGTCAGGTGCAGAGCTAAAGAAGCTGGCAGGAAGGTATGCAGTTCTCCCCTGGCCCTTTGCATTGCTAGATTAGCTAGAAAGTGATCTCCTTGGACAGAAGGAGTTTTGTCTACTCCCTAGAACAGAGCCTGGCAAGTAGGAGTTTGGGAAGTATTTGTGGAATGAAGCAGATGCTTATTGAGTGACTGACACTCTGCTAGTGCCCGTCCCCTTGGACGCCACTTCATGCTGAATCTATATTCTTCAGAGGATGTTTGCAATAATGTGAACCTCTACCAATCAATGCACACCAATGGGCTGGGCCCCTGCTGTGAAAGGGGGTGATGATACCCCCTAGGGTGTGTGTCTTTAATAAGGGAAAGATGGATCTGGTTGAGCTTTAAAAGAAAGCAGTGTCTGCTATGTGGGGTGGGGAGTTATGGGTGAATTACCAAATTCAGAACGGGATTCTGAAGTGCCAAGACAAGCCTTCTTATTTTCTTTCTGCCCCAAAAGCTCTCCACTCACTAAGGAGGACCCCCTGTCAGTGACAAATCCCCCAATTGGTATGAGAAGGATGCATTGTCAGGGGTCCCCTAAGGTCCCTGAACTAATAGTTTAACCTGCTTTTTCAGCAGAAGACTAGATGCTTCTTCATCTGATGTGATGCTTTACTGAACTGCTAATGAGCTATTACCATATTCTCAACAGCCACTTTAGTGTATACATGGAGAGACTGAGGCCCAGGGCAGGCGAGTCCCCTGCTCCAGATCACACAGCCAGGAAGAGTTCAGGCTCAGGCCCGCCTGCCTTGGGGACGCACGCCTGCTCCTGACCACTGTGCTACTCTGCCTTCCTAGGGCCCTGACGCCAGTAGAGCCCTGAGGGAACCGCTCTGCCACTATTGCTTTATAGATGTGGAAACTGAGGCCTGGACAGGAAAAGGAGCTTGCCCAGGATGATAGAACATTGGAAATGCAATTTATCGGCACACTTCTTTCATGAATTACAGGGTCTTTGCATCAAAAAGGACCTAGGAGGCTGCTTAGGCTTATCTCTCACTGAACAGGAGCCTAACAGGTCATCCCTCTGCTCCTGCGTGAATGCTCCTGGGGCAGAGAGCTCACTTTACGTACGGCCTTGGTACATGGCTCCCAGTTTTAGAGTCCTGCCCCTAACTTCCTCACTGATGGGGGTGGGCTGGGAGAATCCTTTTTAAGGAAACATACGAAACCTCAAAATTCCACGAAATCAGCTTCTGAAATTTCCAAACCTAAATCAGATTTCTACTTGTTCTCAGGCTATGTAGAAACACCACAGATTTTCTCTAAGATTGGAAAGAATGTTTCAGACCACTGCCACCCAGTAGAGCTTTCTGGAATGATGGAAACATTTCACATTTGCACTGTCCACTATGGCAGCCCACGTGTGGCCACTGAACACTTGAAATATGGATGGTGTGACCCAGAAACTGAATCTGTAATTTTACTGGATTTTCATGAATTTAAATTTAAATAGCCACATGTGGCTACCTACTGGATAGCACTATGGTAGGATTTTTCTAGAATTCACAGAGCCCATATCTTCAACCGTTCCTGATAGGGCAGGGAGAAAGGACAGTGGGGTTGTAATCAACCCAGTCTCTAGCTAGGGCACCCTAGACAAGCTGGTTTTTTGCCTGGCCTCAGGGTCCCCATCTGGCAAATGGTAAGGATAATACCTGCCTGATCCGGCTCTTGTGAGGTTGATGTGAGACCAAATGTGTAAACCCTTGAGCTCAGGGCCGGCCACACACCAGGGTCTCGCCCATCCAGCCGTGTCCACAGGCTTTCACCAGGCCTGACCCCAGGGAGAATGAAGGTGCGGCATCTGGAAAGCCTGGGACTGTTTCGTCATTTGTCCAATCCGTGAGGACTTATTGAGCACCCACTATGTGCCTAGCCCTGTGCTGAGCTCTGGAGGTACAGCTCCTCCCTCAGGGTGTGTAGTCCCTGCTTCAGCTTGCGGGTCTCCTGCGACCCGGGGCCTCCTGCACCCAGCAGGGGACCCAGCCTCTGACCTGGCTTCCTCCCTGCCAGACCCGGGGGCTCTGAGACCTGGGGGTGCAGCTCTTGCCCTCCTGAGGACATTTGCCAAGCTCAGGAGAAGGTGGAGGCTTGTGGCCAACTAGGGAACTCCCTGGAGCTCAGAAATGGGGGCTCAGGTAGGGGGACACTAGAGGTACAGAGGGAGAAGGAAAGGCATCCTTTGTGAGGTAACAGGAGACCAAGAAGAAGCACAATAGAGGTGTATTGGAGGAGATGGGATCAACGTTTGGCCCCATCTGGACCTATAGTGCTGCCTGGGCTGCAGGGCCTGTCACACACTACACCCTTGTTAGAGCATGGCTGTAGGGCACGGGGTGGCCATGGCTCCCCAATACTACTGGGTGGAGGAATCACCTGGGGTTGGGCGATGCATTAAGTGCAAGCCTCATCCCCAGAAAGGGCTCTGGGCTCCAGGCAAATAGGGGACCGATGGATGTGTGGGATGGAGACAGTTCTGTGGGAGACTGGGGGGCCCTGGACGCCACATTAAAGAGAGAAGGGGAAAAGGAGAGGGTGGATGTTTACTAAGAACCTGCTGTGGGGACTTTGCCTCAGTCATTGTTGGCCCATTCTGGAGATGAGGAAACTGAGGCCCAGGAAGATTTGGAAGTATATCTAATGTCACCAAATAGGAAGAGCAGGGCCGGGACTTCATCACACACAGGGCCCCTGAGACTCAGAGAGACACAGAGACACAGTCCCAGAGGCACAGAGAATACAGAGAGACAGAGACATCGAAAAGGAGAGGGTAGGAGAGACAGAGACAGAGACGGTGAACTAGGGGCTGGCCAGGGAACGGGTGGGTGCAGCAGACAGAAGGAACTGGATCTTTGAAGTCTGATTCTTCTTGCCCCCTCTGGAGGTGACCCCAGGCGGGCAGCCATCAGTGACATGGTGAGCCAGGGTTAGGAGGGGCGGGATCATCTTTACTGAGAGATTGAAGAGACAGACCCAGAGAGAGGGAGCAGGGCAGGTCCTCGGAGACCCCAGGGCAATGGGGTTAGTAAACATACTATTGTTTTCCAGCGGAAGAGAAACGCACTCGGGAGCCTGGCTCAGGGACACAGACACACACCAGGGAATAATCCCAAATCCTCACAGATGACAGGAGGGTTCACAAAGCCAGTTCATCTCCACAGAAGCATGCAGCATGCCAGTCCTGGGGTGGGGACACACAAGTATTGCTGCTCTTATTATCATTCATGCCCATTTTACAGGTAGAAAAACTGAGGCTGGGGATTAAGTACCCTTCCAAGGGCCTATGGATGGAAAGCCAGGGTGGTTCCTGAAACAAGAAGTCTTTTCCATGTCACAGCTGCCTAGGACCCTGTGGTTTACGCCACTAAAATTAAGTGCTAGGAGAGAGCAAGAATGGGGTACCTGGGGACATCTTTAAGGAAGGAATTTCAGGCACTGGTGAGGGAGCGGCTTGGGGGGGCCTTCACATGTCACTGTGGAGAGGGGGTTGTGCTGATACACCTCTTTGCAGAGGGTGGAGGAAAAGGGGACAGAGAGGGTCAGGTTGCCCCACGCCACGCAGTGGGGATGAGACACCGAAGGCCAGACGACCCTACAGCAATGGGAAGGGAGTGGGCTTTCGGCCCAGCAGGCTCCCACCAAGAGCTCCTGGATGTCCACGTCCATTGCAGGAGACCAGCAGGGTCGGCTGGGGCTACCTGTCAGGCCCACTGAGGCAGACACTCTGGCATGGTCAGGAGGGAAGACCAGACCACCTCTGGGCTGTCTGAGGCTGAAGGGAGTGCAGAGCCTGGCTGCCAATGGCCAGGATAAGCCACAAACCCCCAAGAAGGGCAAATGGGGGCCAGGCCTGTACCCAAAGTTGAATACAGACAGGCTCATTAGCTCCTCACAACAACCCAGGAGAGATGGAGTTATTTTCCCGTTTTCCAGATGAGAAAACACAGGCTCAGGGTCCTGAAGTGACTTGTCTGAGGTCATGCAGCCAGAGATTCACACAGACTTGACCCCAGATCCAGTCAGTGCCTGAGCTGTGCCCAAGCCCCTGCCATGCCCTTCAGGGCTGCTCTTCCCCCAGGGCTGGGAGTGGGATGTGGGGAGGAGGCATTAAAATACAGCTCCCCAGGCCTCACAGCCCACGGGTGGGGCTTCAGGGTCTGGGCTGCGCCTTGGACTCTGCATCTGAACCAGCTGCTGGAAAATGCTGGTCCACACAACCCCGGCTGAGAGCCTCAGACTCAGGGCGGGGGCGTCTCGCCCTCAGGACATCTGAGTCTCTGTGGTGCCGCAGGAACAACCCGAGATTGGAGCGGACAGACCCAGGTTAGAGTCCTGGTCACGATTTTGCTTTCACTGGTGGCCTCAGATTGGCCTCAGCTTTCCCACCTGTGAAGTGGGGGTGCCTGCTCCCTGTCCCCCTCCTGAGGGTGTCACAAGGACTCCAGGAGGCAGACGATGGCTCTCTGAGCACTAAAAGTCCTGGACAGGACAGTCATTGTCAGGCCATTGTCGAGGTTGGTGGCCTGGGGTTGTCCTGTTCCAACCAGCCAAGTAGGCATTTAAGTCGCACCACTGTGTAGAGGGCACAGGGTGATGGAGGGCTCGAGGCCAGCCATCGGTGAGCCAAGAGACAGGAGAGGGCAGAGAGATGGCGGTGCAGGACGTGCTGGCCCTGGCGAGGTTAGGGAGCAGTCAGGGTGCAGAGGGGTTCCCCGAGCTTAGGGTCTGCGTGACAAAGACTTCTCAGAGGAGGATCCTGGGCTGGGAGGGGCCCACATGGGAAGCCAGGTGCCAGCCCTGGTCCTTTTCTGAAGTACAAAATTGGGAGCAAACTGCTTCCCTTCTCCCGGCCTCAGTTTCCCCATGGGTGAGATGAAGGGTAGGGGACTTTGGCTGAGGGGACTTTGGCATTAAGAGGCCGGAGGACAGAATTTGAAGTGAGCCTCCAGGGACAGGTACTGTGGGTGGGGGGAGGAAAAGCAAAAAGGGCATTCCTAGCAGGGGGAATGACTCATGCCAAGGTGTGGCAGGGGCACTGTGCTGGGTGTGCCACGGGCAAGACAGACACCGTGCAGCTACAGTTGGCTGCTGCTCCTCACATGAGTGGGGAGTGGGGCTGAAGGAATGGGGAGCCAGGTGGGGCCCACAGACAGCAGGAAAAAAATAAAAGAACAACCAGGATAGCATCATTTACCCAGGCCCTACTACGAGTCAGCGCGTGCTAAGCAGTTACCTCATGTGACCCTCATTTCATGTGGAAATAGGCTCAGAGCATGGCTGCTCAGGGTCTCAGTTTCTCTCTCTGTAAAATAGGGAAAGCATGTAGCCCAGGGTCTGGCATACAAGAAGTGCTCAATAAATGGAAGCCAGTACTGTGTTTCCCCCAAAATAAGACCAAGCCGGACAATCAGCTCTAATGCATCTTTTGGAGCAAAATTTTAGTAAAATACATTTATTTAGTAAAAAAAATTTATTTAGTAAAATAAATTTAACAAAATAAATTATAGTAAAATAAGACCAGGTCTTATATAATAATTATATAATAATAATAATATAATAATAATATAATATAATACCGGGTTATATTAATTTTTGCTCCAAAAGACTCATTAGAGCTGATTGTCCGGCTAGGTCTTATTTTTGGGGAAACACGATAGTAGCAGCACAGGGGCAGGTGTGTGTGACCATGGAGCCTAGAGCTTCAATGTTCTTCCAGTCCCCTGAGGACCTAACTAATGTTATCATTAACATTGACATTGATATTAATATTAATGACAGCTTTCCATCCAATAACACATTGAATCCTCATAACACCCTATGAGATAGGAAGTATTATCCCCATTTCACAGATGAAAACTGAGGCTCAGGTTAAGTCAGTGGCCTAATTGCACATAGGTACAAGATATGATAAAAAAAATATATGGTGAATGTTTAAATTTAAAAAAATATTGTTACAGTAAAAGACACATTGCCATTAATCCCCCTCAAAATATTCCCCCGCACTTCAAACACACTTGCCCCATCATTCTTGCCACTTTCTGACGCAGTTCTGGAAGTCCTCTTTCATGAGTGTCTTTAGTTATACTGTTGTGGCTGCCTCGATGTCCTGATTCCATTCAACACGTTTACCTTTATGGTCATTTTGACTTTGGGAAAGAGCCAGAAGTCGCACGGTGCCAGATCCAGTGAATAAGGTGAATGAGGACACACCATAATGTTTTTATTTGACAGGAATTGGCATACCAGAAGTGATGTGTGACATGGAACATTTCCGTTGTGATCATAAAATATGGAGAATGCTGCTGCCGAGTGCCAGCCAATGGAAAGGCAGGGATCTTCAATATGGGAAGCTGCATGTTGAACCCTTAGTGTGTGACCCGTTTCAACTTGTTCAGTGCAGTCAGCTGGGTGTGAGCTACGGTGGAGGGGTGTGCTTTAAAGTGTGCCGTAAATCATCCTCCATCATGAGAAAGCTCTGTGTCACACACCGCTTCTGGTATACGACGATCTCTGTCAAATAAAACCATTACAGTGTGTCCTCATCCACCTTATTCACCGGATCTGGCACCGTGCGACTTCTGGCTCTTGCCCAAAGTCAAAATGACCATGAAAAGTAAACATGTTGAATGGATTCAGGACATCAAGGCAGCCGCGACAGAGCAACCAAAGACACTCACGAAAGAGGACTTCTAGAATTGCTCCAGAAAGTGGCAAGAATGATGGGATAAGTGTATTCAAAGCGAGGGGGAGTATTTTGAGGGGGACTAATGGCAATGTGTCTTTTACTGTAATATATATATATATACATATATATATATATATATAATTTTTTTTTTTTTAATTTAAACATCCACCATATTGTTTGATCACACCTTGTAAGTGGAGACCAGGATTAAAACCCAGAGCTTTTACCACTATGGGTATGCCTGTCAGACTTACCTACCACCAGAGATTCTGTTCCACAGTGGCACTCAGGGCCCTGGTTTGTTTGCAAGCCTCCCACTGGGCTTCGGTGGGCCCCCCACCTTGAGAAACCTACCAGCCGGGGCTCCCCTGTACTCTTCCCTGTGTCCCCAGTGCCAGGCAGATCGATGAGGGCAGTGGGAGCCACAGCAGGTTATTGAGCAGGAGTGGGGCTCGTACCAGCAGAAGGTGGGAGGTCTGCTGGCTGTGGGGTGAGGAGAGGTGGGTGGGGGCCAGCCAGGCATTCCGGACAGCGGGTGGCACACCGGGCCCTGCCTCTCAGCCTCACCCCATGGTCTCCACGGGCCCGAGGGGACAGATGGCCATTGCCCAGGCCTGGGCTATGGCTGTCATTTGGCCAGATGAGTTATGAGCAGGCCAAAGGGGGCGGTAGCTGGGTTGGGGGTAGGGGGGCTTCAGAAACAATTGCATTGAGACCCCAGGACAATGGGAGCCACGTGCCACAGGGGCAACAGTCGTTTGTTACACAATGGGCAGCCAGGGGGACAACAGCCGGGCCAACTGCTGCTGCTGACACGGGCCGGCAGCGTTTTCAAATCGTTTCCAGGCCCTGTTTTCTTACAAGGCAGCCAATCACTAGGGCAATTGGACGGTCACCTGATGCCAGCTTGGTGGGCTGAAGGCCCAGGCCCTGTGACAACTGAGCAGCAGTAGTTATGGCAACGCTAATTGTGGCCCTAAAACACAAGGAAAGACAGAGGGAAAGATAGGAAGGAAGGGGGACGAGAGACAGAGAGCAAAGGAAGGAGACAGGAAGAGAGAGAACACCAGATTGAGGTGGCCCCACAGATGGCAGGAGGGGGGTGGAGGCTAATGCCCCTCTGTGGGTCCACGGTCACATGCACGAGAAAACCAGAGGCTGCATTTCTTCTTTCTCCCTCTCCCCAGCTCTAGGGGGCCCTGAGACACTTATTTTTGAAACTTGGAGCTTAGAATTTGGACCATGGGCCCCTGGCCTGCGGAGTGGCAGGCATGGTGGGTTCTGGCGTGGGCTCCTGGTCAGTTTGTAGCCACATTATAACGTGGACAAAATGTTACTGTGGGGCCCAGTGCTTTCATAAATCGGGGTACCTGCCTGGCATCCTCAGTGGGCAGCCTTTTTCCTTCCACAGAAAGTGATGTTTTTGCTCATGAATCTGTTGAGGGGTGGTGGGCATGGGTCCTAACTGGAGCCTCCGGGGGCTGTCGGAGGTCATGGGGAAGAGCCTGGGCTTCAGGCCACGCTGCCTGGGTTCAGCCCCACCACTTCCTGTTCCACGTGGCCTTGGACAAGTCACTCAGTGCTCTGAACCTCAGTTTTCCCATCTATAAAAGGGGGATGTGGGCATACCTTACTTCTCAGGGATGCTCTCAGGATTGAATGGGACTGTGCCTGTTGAGCACCAAGCCCAGTGCCTTGGTTTCCCATCTGTAAAATGGGAATAATAATACCTGCCTTATGGATTAATGGGGAGTGTTAAATGCATTAATATCTCTGAAGGATTTCATATGGTGCTTGGTTCATAGTAAGTGCTCAACAAATATTAGTGTTTATCATTCGGGGCGGGGGCCAAGTAACATGTGCTAAAAGACTGAATGCAGGAATGATTTGCGACGTGTGATCTGGCTGGGGGGTCGGGGGGAGAGGGGGGGCTCCTGGGAGGTGTCCACACCCAGCCCTGGGGGTGGACAGGCTGAAGGGCAGAGTGGCTTGGGGAGGTAAGGGGCTAAGGGGGTGATTGCAGAGGTAGGGGAGCCCCCCCAGCTGGCCTGAGCTCGCCACCCCTCCCGAGCTCCTGCCCCTCCCTCCAGGCTCCTGGCCACCACCAGCGATGATGAGCTTCCCGGGGACCTGCAGTCACTGTCATGGCTCACGGCTGTGGACGTGCCGCGACTGCAGCAGATGGCAAGCGGCCGTGTGGACCTGGGCGGCCCCAGTGCACCACACCCACACCCAGGTAGGCTCGGGCAAGGTGGGGCGGCCTGAGGGTGGTAAAGGGGAGGGGCGACACCCAGCACTGCCACCCACCTGCCATGCGGTCGCGGCCAGCTCTCTCTCTCTCTCTCTCTCTCTCTCTCTCTCTCTCTCTCTCTCTCTCTCTGGGCCTCTGTCTCTGCATCTGTAACATGTGGACTTATTCTGTCTTCAGAGGGATATGGTTCATTCATTTGCTCAACCACTCTGTACCAGGCCTCGGGTGAGCTCAGGTCTCAGTGAAGAATAGACAGACCCACCCCTACCCTGGTACGTCATGAACATCTAGAGCAGTTGGCAAACTATGGTCCATGGGCCAAGGGCAGCCTTCAGCCTTCTTTTATACAGCCTTCGTGTTAAAAATGATTTTTACATTTTTCTGGGGTTGTAAAAAAACGAAGACAAAAACCATATGGCTGGCAAAGTCTAAAATATTTGTTCTCCGACCCTTTAAGAAGTTTACTGACCCCCGATCAACAGATTCAAAATGATGATACATGGAAAGTGCCTAGCACAGGGCCCAGAACACAGTAGGTACACAATCAATGGGTGCTAGTTGCAGTTACAGTAAGTGGATTAAATGCCTAGAGATGTAGAAAGTGGTGAAGAAAAACAATCAACAGAAGCAATCATCTCAGTACATTAAAAGTGTCAATAGTTGAAAAATTGTCTAAGAGTGTTTCTTTCATTAGACAAACTGTTCTTGGCCAAAGCATCCATTATAGAGGTCAGCAAACTTTTTCTGAAAAGGGCCAAGAAGTAAATAACGTATTTTAGACTCTGTAGGCCACACGATCTCCGGGGAAACTAGTCACCTTTGCCACTGAAGTCCAAAACCAGCCATAGTTAATATGTAAATGAACGGGAATGGTTGTGTGCCACTAAAACTTTATCTACAAAAACATGCTGTGGGCTGGACTTGGCCTGCTGGCCACAGTTGGTGGCCCTGGTCTAGAACCCCAAGGAGACAGCTGTGTGACCTTGGGCAGGTACCTTCCCCTCTGATCTGTTTCCTCATCTGTGATGAAAGGATAACAGAACTGTCCACATGGGGTGTTGTCAGGATTCAATGCAGAAAGTATCTTGCACACAGTAGGTGTTCAATAAGTGCTAACTGTGTCGCTGCATGCCTCCTGTGTATCTGACACTTTGCAAGGTGTTTGGAACACTAAGTCATATAAGATGTGGTCCTGGTTCTCAGGGAGCTGAGGGTCTGGTCAAAGAGAGACGGACAAGGCAGACAGACCAAGGCACAGAGGATAAGCCCAGATGGCAGTCAGAGCTCAGAGGAGAGCTGAGGGACCCGGAAGGCTTCCTGGAAGAGATGGCCCCAGGCCCCATAACCACATTGCTGGTCAACTTTGAATTGGGGGTGGCTGCCTAAAATCAGGCGGGTGCTGTGTGAATCTGTGATAGATTAGCAATGTCTGTTACAGGCCCAGGACAGGATGGGGTGTGTGTGTGTGTGTGTGTGTGTGTGTGTGTGTGTGGTGCGTAGCTGCTATTTCTGAGCTAATCCTTGGCAGAGGAGCAGGGCTAGACAAAGGAGAGAGGAGGTGCAAAGACATTTGGACCTAAAGGCACTGAGGAACCAAGACGTGCTTTCGAGGAGGAGAGGTGAACAATGAACTGATGTTTACGCTTCGTGAAGGACAAGAACCAAGGTCTTAATCACATCATCATCATCATCACGTTTATTAGTCTCTCATATTTACTGAGATATTATCATGTGCTCAGCAATGTGCTTTATAGATATTTTCTCATTTAACCCTCACGACAACTTTTCACGTAGGTAACGTCAGTGGGGAAACTGGCTCAAGGTTATACAGCTGGTAGGAACCCACTCTTCATAACTGCACCCCGGGGCAGTGATTTTCCAAGCCCTTACTATAGGCTTGGTCCCAACGGTGGGGTATGGCTCCCTTCTCTGCAGGTACCTAGGGACTGGGCTGTCCCTGCCATGGTCACAGTCCTTCCAGCTCATCTCCGCGCTTCCCTCTTGCAGGTGCGTTGGCTGGGGTGGCTGACCTGCACGTGGGAGCTACCTCAGGTCCCCTGCTCCATGGCCCAGCTGGCATGGCCCCTCCTGGCGTCCTGGGCCTAGGCCCCATGGCCAACCACAGAGCCAGCGTAAGTGCTGCCACATGGGTTGGGGAGTGAGGTGGGTGTCCTACAGCGCTGGGGGCTCCCCACCCCACCATGACCCTGTGTCTCCTCCTCTCCCGGCCCCAACAGATGAACCAGTTCCCTGTGGGGGGCCAGCCCTCATCCAGCTTGCAGAACCCGCCACAGCTGTACTCTCCAGCTTCCCAACCACAGTTCTCACTTCCTCCAGGCACCCAGCAGGTACCCGGGGCTTGGAGGGGCACTGGACTCAGAGGCAGGCACTCCTGGCTTGGGCTGGCCAGGGAGCTCTCTGAGTCTCAGTTTACTCACCCAGAACATGGGGATAACATTCTCCACCATGCCTGTGTCATGGGGTCATGCATTCAGTTCCCCCCAAAAAACCTGCTGTCGGTAAAGACAAGATTGTCTCCTGGGGTTGTAAACCCTGTATGTCCTCTCGGTTTTTGAGACTGGGGTGGAGGTGGGAGGTTGTGAGTCATTTATGCTCTCACCTTCTCTCTCTTTCTGCCACCCATACCCTGTGGGAAGTGCCCTCCTGTGGGCCTGTATGGCTCCCCGTTCGGGGTACGTCCTCCCTACCCCCAGCCCCACATGGCTGTGCATTCATCTCAGGAACTCCACCCCAAACACTACCCCAAGCCCATCTACTCATACAGGTAAGGTCCAGGGTGGACTGGTGTAATGGGGACTCGAGGAAGAGAGGGGTGAGGGCTGCCTTTAGGACATCTCAGACAGCTAGGTGTGGTGGCCCAGATTTTCAAGGGGGAAGTTTTGGAGAGTGGGGAACCCTCAGGTGGGATATGCTTTCAGGAAGGACCATCCTGTGGTCAGTCAACCCTCAGGGTTGTGAACCCACTACAGACACAGAGCCCAGAGCTCCACTCTGTCACTCACAAGCTGTGTGGCCTTGGGCAAGTGGCTTCACCTCTCTGAGCTTCAGTTCCCTCTGATATCTAAAGTCATCAAAATAATACTGTTGTGTGCCTCATAAGATTTTGGGGAATGTGGGGGTAAGCAGCCTCGTTAAAGTCTAAAGTCCCATAGATATTAATTATGGGGGGAGGAGGGATAAAGAGAGGGAAAAAATGAGGTTTCTCAAATCAGTACCAATGGCTGAGCTCAGGGTTAAGGAGAAGGGCGGCAGAGGGTGGGAAAAACACAGGGCCATAGAAAGGTATCGAGAGCTACCGCTGTGTGAAATGGAGCATGGAGGGGCTGGTTCTGCTGGGGCCGAGCAGGACAGTCCTCCTGCACAGGGGATCTTGTGCTGTCAGCCTGAGGTGCCCTCACATCGGGCCCGCCCCACCTTTTGCCTCCAGCTGTCTGATCGCCATGGCCCTGAAGAATAGTAAGACAGGCAGCCTGCCTGTGAGTGAGATCTACAGCTTCATGAAGGAGCACTTCCCCTACTTCAAGGTGAGAGGTCCCAGCCCATGGTTGGGGTGCTGGAGCTGCTCTGGCCTCTCCCTGGCACTGCCAGAGCCCAGGCCAAACTGAGCCACCCTTTTCTGCCCCCAGTTATGTCTGTAGACCTGGTAGTAAGGATGCTTGCACATGGACACTTACAGAGACATGGGCAAAAATATCCAGACAGACAAGGGGGCATTTGAGCTGGGCTCTGACGGATGAAGAGGAGTTCACTAGGCATCCCAGCCGGTAAAGAGTAGAGGGGTAACCTAGTTATTCAGCACAGACTCAGTAAAACATAATGATATAAAACACAGATCTGGCAAGAGCCTTTCGCCTCTCTGAGCCTCAGTTTCCTCATCTGTAAGATGGGGAGAATAATACCCAGCTGGCAAGATTAATGAATGTTCTGCATGTAAAGGGCCTGGCAGCTCTTGGCACATGGTTGGCTATTAGTTATGTTATCCTTTTTGACATCAAAGCAAAAAAAGAAGCAGGAGGTCAGATGTTACCAAGCTGTGGGTCCCTGTCCTGGGTGGTGTTCTTAGCAGAAATGTAGAATAATGGTGTGTGTGTGTGTATGGGGGGGGGCGGAGAATAGGGAGAGGGGTGGGGAAGAATAGGGTAGGGTATGAGGTGCACTACAGTATCTGATTACCCAATAATAAACTAAGAGCTTTTAAAAATGATTGGCATTTAATACACTTGACCAGTTATCCATGTATTGGCATCATGTCACTTGCTTGCTTCCTGAATGGCATAGAAAGATGGACGACCCAGCAGCCCTGGGCCTTGTTGGTTCGCTCTTGTGTAGTAACCAATGGCTAGAGCTGAATTGCCACTGCCCTTCTAATCCGGTACAGGCCTTCCATTTTGCCACAGTCCCCACACTCT
Source organism: Rhinolophus hipposideros (assembly GCF_964194185.1). NCBI lineage: Eukaryota > Metazoa > Chordata > Mammalia > Chiroptera > Rhinolophidae > Rhinolophus > Rhinolophus hipposideros. The sequence goes on from NC_138070.1 coordinate 13,917,344, forward strand.
CTCTTCCCACCTCAGGACTGAGTGTTGGGACACTGTCATTTTATCCCTGCCACCGTTGTGCGCTTTGAGATCCCCCTGGAGAGAAAGGGTTTATAGGGAGCTCTTTGGAGGGGTCTCCTGCGTACCCATTTCTCCCCATAGACGGCGCCCGATGGCTGGAAGAACTCAGTACGACATAACCTGTCCCTGAACAAGTGCTTTGAGAAGGTGGAGAACAAGATGAGTGGCTCCTCGCGCAAGGGCTGCCTGTGGGCCCTGAATCTGGCCCGTATTGACAAGATGGAGGAGGAAATGCATAAGTGGAAAAGGAAGGACCTAGCCGCCATCCACCGGAGCATGGCGAACCCCGGTGAGACCTGGACGCCTCACCCCGCTCCCGCTCACACACACCTCACACATCACCCATCGGACCCCCATCTCCCCCGCCTGCATCCTGCCCGCCAGCACCAAGTCCTAGCCACCACAGTGGGGACATGGGCGCCAGGTGAACTTCCCTCCTGTGAAATACACCTCCCTTCCCCACCCCTACGCAGTGGCTGGTCAACTGAGGGGCCTGGTCAGAAACATACCGTGTTTCCCCGAAAATAGCACCTACCCCGAAAATAAGCCCCAGTTAAGATCGTCAGCCAGGCGGACACATTTAGTATCTTATGACGATGTTCCAGAAGAAGATGACATGACTGTATTTGAATAAACGTAGATTGTGGTACATGAAAAAATAAGACATCCCCTGAAAATACGCCCTAATGAGTCTTTGGGGGCAAAAGTTAATATAAGACCCAGTCTCATTTTCGGGGAAACATGGTAAGGAAAGCTGCTGAGTCTCACTAAGCAATCCCTAGTTTCTTACATAGAAATATCAAACTAAACAACCATGGGAGAAAACTGCTGTCCTACCTTGCCTGCTACATTGGCACAGATTTGAAAAATAATAAAATAATAATACCCAGTGGGGGCTAGCATGAGGAGAAATAGGCACCTTCACATACAATCGGTGGGAATGTAAGTTGTTCAGCTTTTTCAGGGCAAGGTAATCTAGCAAAACCCTGTATATTGTATCCGTCTATGAGTATCGGTCCAGTTATTCTACTTCCGGCAATTTATGCTGAGGAAATCAAAGATTTGTGCAAAAGGTTTATGAACAAAGTTAGCCATTACAAAATTATTTCCAACAGTAAAAAATTAAAAGCAAGCTATATATCCTGCAATGGGGGATTAGTTCCATGAATATAATATCATACCATGCAAGTATTAGAGATAAAAAAAAATACTTTTGGAATATAAAGAAATGCTCACAATAAGTGAAAAGTGGCAGGTTATGAATCAATATGAACAGTATGATCACATTTTAAAAAGCATATGTATCCACACCCATTTCTACATATGTGTGTATGTATGTGCACGTATATGCACATACACATATATCCACACCCATTTTTAAGTGTGCATATATAAACATACACATGTATATATCCATATAGATGAGCATGTGTATATGTATATATTTGTATGTTGTGTATATATGCACACATATCTCTATCTCCTATCTAGCTAACTATCTGGAAGAATACCAAAATCTTTACTGTGAATGGAGAGACCACTGATAATTTTTATATTCTTCACGGTTCTGTATTTCCCAAATCTTCTACCCTGTTCATGAATTACTTTTATATTAGGGGGAAAAAAACCCACATCTTTTGTATTATTATTGTTAAAAGCTGTGAAGGGGAGGACATACAAGTGACGTATGAAGGGAGAATGGGAAATGGGAGGCTAATCCACACACCCTTCGGAATATTTGGCCTGACCCTGTGGATATCATCCTGCTCGAGATTTGGGTATGAAGGGGGATGGGAGTAGAGCTCAGAGATGAACAATTCACTCTGGCGGGAGAAGGACCATGGCATGCAGAGGCCCTCAGCGGAGCGGGTACCACATCATGCGTACCCCACAGAGAACTCTCGGGTCTGGCTTGAGACTCCGTGCCCGTTCTGACATATATGTAGTGTGACATCGTGGGCAGGCCACTTCACCTTCTAGATACTAAGTGTCCTTGTTCCCCAAATGGGTACATTTGTTCCCCAACGTCAACCGATGTTGGGACGCTAATGGTCCAGTCTCAAAATGGTGTTACATTCCATAAGACACAAACTAACAACCAGAAATAATGTAAGAGTAATTTCAGTCTTGTTTATATCCAAGAGCATGAAGGAGGATCCAATTTTGAACCCACAGCAATACTTTTTAACATCTCTTTAAGCAGCAGGGAACAGATGGGACCCCTTGCCAACTAATCAGTTTTGTCCCAGTCTTGTGGGACTTGTAACCCTTGCCTTACCTCCCTCATGCAGGGCTGTTACGAGGGTTAAGTGAAGTCCCAGAGTTACTGGACTATCCTCTAAGGCACTGTCCCAAGGAGAGGAGCCAGGGTCATTATCCGAGGCTCCTCTCGTTCCTCAAAGTCCCTGCACAAAGTCCCTGTACAGATGCCATCTGATAGCTGAAGAGACTGAGGTTCAGAGAGTCCCAAAGGCTTCCTAACGTCACACAGGTGGTAATGCTGGGACTTGAACCCAGGCCTGGGCTGGGGCCCCAGAACCGCAGGGTGACTTCTGCGTGACCTCTTCCACTTGCTTGCAGAGGAGCTGGACAAACTCATCGCAGACCGGCCAGAAAGCTGCCGACGCCCTGGCAAACCAGGGGAACCTGAGGCCCCCGTGCTGACCCATGCCACCACGGTGGCCATGGCCCATGGTTGCCGCGCTGTTTCCCAGCTCCCACCACAGCCGCTGATGACCCTGTCCCTGCAGTCAGTGCCCCTGCATCACCAGGTCCAGCCCCAGGCACATCTCGCCCCAGACTCTCCTGCCCCAGCCCAGACCCCACCCCTGCACGCCCTGCCAGACCTGAGCCCCAGCCCTCTCCCGCACCCCACCATGGGAAGGGCTCCTGTGGACTTCATCAACATTAGCACCGACATGAGCACCGAGGTGGACGCCCTGGACCCCAGCATCATGGACTTTGCTCTGCAGGGTGAGGCTGGAGGGATGCGGTGATGGGAAAAGAGGGGTAGGGGAGAGGCTGGGGGAGCACAGAAAGACGGGAGGGCAAGGGAGAGGACGGCTGTCTGCATTTACCCCACAATTCATTTCTTCCACAAACACTTCCCAACCACCTAATAATAGCATTTAATGAGCGCTTACTGTATACCAGGCCTCGTGCCAAGCATTCCATCAAGCATGCCATCTTACCCTACAACAGTGCCGTGAGGCCACTGCCATTTCATGTCCCCATTCCACCAATGAGGAAACTGAGACAAAGAGAAATGAAGTCACCTGGCTAGTAAGTGGCAGAGCCAGGATTTCAACCCACATCTGTCTGACCCTAAACTTTCAATCAGTAACTGCTTCTAGTTGCAGGTGCCAACCTCATGCCAGGTTACACTCTGACCCGCTGCCTGCCACATGATCATCCTTAATGCATGAGGAATGAATGAATCAGGGAAGTTCAGGTTTCAGTGAAGGCTCATGATCCCTCCATTCACTAACACTTGTGCACCTACTACGTGCCAGCCAATAGTCAAGACAGCCTCTGCCCTCAAGGCATGCCTAGCAAGGGAAATGGACAAGTTAGCAGGTTAGTCAGCAAGTTAGTAAATTAGTTATAGTGGTGTAAGAGGTATGTTTAAACCTCCCTGCTCTCCCTCTGGATTATAGTGTAGTTAAGCTGTGATGAAGAAAGGGAAATCATTGTTTTGTGTCCTGGCTTTGACCATGATGGTACCACTTAATGAGGGCTACGTGTTTTCCACACAACCCCTCGTTTACGCCTTGGATGAGTTCTCTGATCGCCTCCATTTAATTCTGAGGAGCCCAAGGCTCTGAGACAGAAGTGACATTCCAAGGACACCCAGTGGGAAAGGGAGGGCCCAGGCTGAAACTCTGCTTCTCCGTGCTCTTAGCCTGTAACATATGACTTTAAATCCCACACATAGCCTTGGCTAGGGTTTCCAGGTGGGAATTCCCGCCCGTTCTCAGGAATTTTTTTTTTTTTTTTGCTTTCCCGTTCCCGAATCCCGAGAAAAGCTGGTCGGGAAATCAGGAAAATTGGCTCCTTGAACCCAGGTGGATGGTAGTATCAACTGTCACTTTGTGGAAACGATTCATTGTGGAGAACAGAAAACAGGTTATATCTCAGGATTCGGGAACGGGAAAGCGAAAAACAATGCCTGAGAACGGTCGGGAATTCCCACCTATAAACCCTAGCCTTGGCCTCTTCCCCAAGATCGGATTCGAACTCAGATGTTTGACATGAAGCCTGCTCACCCAAACACTTTTGTCTTTGAAAGGGAACCTCTGGGAGGAGATGAAGGATGAGGGCTTCAGCCTGGACATGCTGGGGGCTTTCGGAGATTCCCCTCTTAGATGTGAGCTGGGGTCCTCAGGCCTGACCCCGGTCTCCGGCGGCAGTGACCAGACCTTCCCGGACTTGCAGGTGACAGGTCTGTACACTGCATATCCAGACAGTGTGGCCGCGTCAGCCGCCGCCACCTCCTCTCAATACCTGGGTGCCCCAGGAAACAAGCCCATAGCCCTGCTCTGAGCTGATGTCCTCACCTGCCCCAGAACCTGGGTAGAGGGCTGACCGAGCCAAGTGGTCCTGGAAGAAAGGCCCTTTACTCTCCCACAGGCCTCTGAACCTCTGGTGGGGCTGCTGGCTAACAGGGAAGCAGTTCTCGGCACCCCCTGGCCCTCTCGCACCTCTACAGGAAGCCTTTGGGGCCTCCCAGGTCAGAGGGACAGAGGCGAGTGAACAAGCATCCCGACCTCCCTCAGTCCGTGACGCTTCCTGGAGACCTGAGATGTGAAGCCTCCAGCCTGCTTCCCTGCTGGGCTCCCTCCATCACCTGCAGCCCTTATGGGACTCCTTGGGGCAGCATGGAAACACCCTGGTGGGAAGGAAGGCTCTTTAATTTATTCTGCTTGGATGAAACATCTGCCTCTGCCTCCAGCGGACAGGCCGTGAGGCCCGGAGTGGAGCGGGCAGACTGTCTAACTTCTCTTGGATCAGAACCAGCTGAACTCTGAAATGGGCGACTGCCCTGCCGGCCTCCAGGCCCACTTCTCCTGTAGTTGGTTAGAATTTCATAGAGCAGGTCCCTGGGCCACGCCGGGCACTGTGACCCCATGTACATTTATTTATATTTATTGGAGCCCATCCACACCACCTCTCTGAACCCAGCCCACAGCCCCTGGAATGAGTCTCCCTGGTCCCCTCCCTATGTCCCAGCAATCCCAATGCATAAATTATCTGTGAATCATGCCTCCGAACTGGCTCTTAATCCCTTCACAGCCGTGGGCTGCTTTTTAGAACAAACAAGCACTTTTGATACATCCTTTTTTTAAAAATTAGAGACTAGATATTTTTCTCACTGTTCAGTCACGATTCAAATCTCTCCTCATGGGCACCTAAGTGGGGAGGTGCCATAGTTTTGGATTCCAGCGGTTTTCTAAAGACAAATCAGGATGGGAATGGGAAGAATTTGTACTGGAATTTAAGACACCCTGATGGAAAGAAAGCAAACTGTGAATCACGTAAAGCTTGACCCAGGTAGCAAGTGGGGGCTGACGTAGTTGCAGTGCTGAGTATGGGCACTAATTGCCGATTTCATTGCCCTGGGACTATTTTAATGTGTGTTTTTTTCTCTTGTTGCCAATTCCTAACTTTCCAAGTGGCGGGTTTTGCAGACAGTTGGGTGAGAGGGGAGCCAGCTGAGTGGGTTGGAGAAAGGAAAAGGCAAATAGGGATCTTCCAGCTAAGCAGCTTGTTCCACTGTCCTCTCTTGACCAACTGGATGCTTGGATCCTGTATCTGGGAGTTCCCAAGCCCTAGAGCCAGAATTTTCCGATTAATCAACAGGTCAGCCATCCACCTGAGAGGTTTGGTGTTAAGCCCTGTTTTGAAGGACCGTCTTTAAGTTCTTCCTAGTTCTGGAATTTTCTGCTGAAAATCACCATCTTTAAACACAGCCCAGTGCTGCCTGTCTGACCAGCATTGCTCAGCTGCTCTGTGTGATGTGACCCCCGATCAGTTCAGATGTTTTTGTTAATGAAGACCCCATGTTCAGGGGACGTGGAGACTATGTTAAGTGTGGTGTTGAATTATTCTCTTCTGTCAATAAAAGCTGAATGGCAGCTCTGTGGCTCCAAGGGAGGGATGAAAGAGGGGAACGGGCAACAGTGCCACTCACGCACCCCTCACAGGTCAGACCCCATTTACAGATGTGGAAACTGAGGCCCAGAGCAGCTACACCACAGCCACACTGAATCCAGGGCTTCTGATGCCAGGTTCCCATCACATCAGAAACTGGGAGGGGCTTGTCATTGTCGATAAAATTACCATGGCCGCCATTCACAGTCCCTCGCTGCCAGGCTCTTGATAGGCATGATCTCAGGGAGGGATGTGAACCCCGTTTGCTGCTGTCATGTAGGGCAACAGGCGGGGTCTCTGGTCCCGCTCCCCGCATAAGAACGCAGGACATGGTGAGGCCAAAAAGGAAGACCCACGAAGCCATAAGTAGGGGAGGCATACTGCTATATTCTTGCTGGCGGCTGGGCTGGAGACACAGGAAGCAGGAGCCACACTGGCTGCAACCTGCTGTCCACTTCTCTGCAAGCCACAACCCGCACTCAGCTGTGCTAACTGCAACCCATGCTTGCCAGCCCAGCCACCATCTCCTTGCTAGCCCCCATGTTTTTGCTAGCGTAGCCACAGCAGTTATATTAGTGACCCATGGCTCACTGGTTACAGCTGACAGCCAACTAGCCACAGCTGATGGCCATCTGATTACAGTTGATGGCCATTTACTACCCGAGCCAGCACCTTTCTATGTGAGGCCAAGCGCCTGGAAACTGCTCTCTGGGGCTCTGTCCCCACAACTGCTGAGAAAGTGGAGGCTCAGAGACATTGGGTAGGACTCAAGGTCAACTGAAGAGGCAAGACTGAGTCCACTTCAGAGCTGGAGTTCAGCAGTGCTTCTTGGAGCTGCCCCTTTGGTACATACCTGGGGTCAAAGAAGGCAACAGGTAGAAGGAGTTGCACCCTTTACCAGGCCCCATGCTACCGTGTTTCCCCGAAAATAAGAACCTAGCCGGACAATCAGCTCTAATGTGTCTTTTGGAGCAAAAATTAATATAAGACCCGGTATTATATTGTATTGTATTATATTGTATTATGTTATATTATATATTATAGTTATTATATATTATGTTAAAGACCCGGTCTTATAGTAAAATAAGACCAGGTCTTAGCTCCAAAAGATGCATTACAGCTGATTGTCTGGCTAGGTCTTATTTTTGGGGAAACACGGTAATCACTTCTGTAAATTAGCTCACTCAATCCTCATTATAACCCTAACAGGCCTAACAGATGTGTCATATTCGTATACCCATTTTGCAGATGAAGAAACTGACGCTTGGAGGAATTAAGCAGGTGACTTTCCACCCAGGAAAACAGCAAAAGGGTGTATTAATTAGGAGTCTGTCTAACTCTTGAGCCCACCCAGGAAGTGGCTTGCAGCCTCACTGGGGCGGTCAAATTCACACATATGCAATGACTAGCAAGTAAAGAACAGTATGGGATGATGGGGCTGTGGGTGTTATTGGGAAGTTCTGAACAGGCCCCACCTCAGTGGAGACCAGGCAGGTGGTAGGGAGAGGGTGCCTGCAGCAGCCCTGGGCTGCCTTCCTCTCCCCAGCACCCCCTCCTCAGCTTGGCTCCAAAGTGGCCCTGAAATGCAGACCTGGCCACAGAGAGCATTACAGCTCCCAGCCACCCCCCCGCCCCGTGATTGGGTTTGGGGGCAAGTGACCCAGGCCATGTTGGTCACAGCCAATGAGCATCACCCCAGGGACTTTGTAGAAGCAATGGCATAAGGGGGGATGGAGGATGAAGTCTGAGCAACTGGGTCACTATGTAGAGAGGGCTGGGGAGCCCTGATTCGAATGACTTCCATTCCCTACACAGGCAAGTGAGGCCACATATGCATACAGTCAAGGTGAAAATGCCAAAGTCACAGAGTCACAAGCTCTAGGCAAGAGTCCTGGTGACAGCCAGAGCCCCACGTGCCCTGGGCCATGCTGACGCTGAAAAAAAAGCATAAAGGAAAGACAGGAGGAATGAGGATTCTCTGAGATTCTCTGGAGTTGGGCAACTAACAGAGGACAAATACAAATCACCACTACTAGAGCACCTTGCCACGCGCCGCAATGAATTAAACACAGGCAGCATCTCCCCGAAACAGTACAACAACCCACACAATGGGATGGTTCCATTTCTCAGAGGAGAAAACTGAGGCTCAGAGATGGTCATGCAGCTTTTCTGCAGATTTCCACGAGAAATCATCCACATTCTAACAAAAATAACACTGGCTAACGTGTCTAGAGGACTTCATGCTCCACACTGTGACCGCGCTTATCTCATTTATTCCTCCTACTCCCGTGGAGTAAAGCCGTTATTATCCCCTGTGGTAGGCAGAAAGAATGCCCCCCAAGGGTGGCCACGTCCTAATCTCCAGAACCTGTGACTATGTTATATAAGGGGGAATTAAGGTAGCAGATGGAATTAAGTTTGCTAATCAACGGCCCTTAAAACAGGGCGAGTGTTCTGGATTATCCAGGTGGGTCCAGTGTAACCACGGGATCCTTATAATTAAAGAGAAAGGTCAGGTTCAGCTCGGAAGACGGAACGATGCCTCTAGAAGCTGGATAAAGGGAAAATAAAATGAGTTCTCCTTTAGAGCCTCCACTGCCTGCTGACATTAGCTCCGTGAGACTCATTTTAGACTTCTGACTCCAGAACTATAGAAGAATAAATTTGGGCTGCTTTTAAGCCACTCAGTTTGTGTTCATTGTGACGGCAGCCATTGGAAACAAACATAGCCCCATTTTTACAGAAGAGGACACTGAGGCCGAGAGAGGCTGAGCCGCTTACCTGGGATTAGTGAGGGGTAGAGATGGGGTTCCAGCAACACTCTGCTCCCCCAGAGTCTTGGAGGGGGTTCTGTGGACTGTCTGCTTGCTGGTTTAAAGAGGAACAAAGCCTCTCTGAGGTCACGCAGCGCAGTTCTGACTCCAGGTCTGCAGATCTGCCGGCCCCTTCCACGACACCACGTGGCCCAGCCTAGTGTTTACTCCTGAACGGAGGTTTAAGGAAAGGGATGAAAGATACGGTCAGAAGTAGGAGACAGGTGATAGGGTCAGGCTGTTCCCAAGCCGTTCTTCCTCTGGCTGCGGACATCAGACGTCCAACCCAGGACTCACTGTCCCGAGTCTGGGGGTAGCCGAATAAACACCAAAATGGTGGCTCAAATGTGGACTTCACAGGTGGGAGGAAGGGAGGCCCGGCGGCCAGGGCAGGAGCAGCTGGGTGCGCGAGGGAAGTGGGAGGCAGAGGAACCGGGACTTGAAAGGCTCGACAACAGTGGGGTGTGATCTCCTGTCCACGATATTTGAGGAATGCAAGTAAAAAGGTTCAGGGACTTTTGAGTTAAAGTTATTTCTCGGCTCCACCCATTAGGATGGCTACTATCGGAAACAGAGATTAAACAAGTGTTGGCGGGGATGTGGAGAATTCAGAACTCTGTGTCCTTGCTGGTGGGAATGTAAAATGGTGCGGCTGCTATGGAAGACAGTATGAGTGGTCCTCAAAATGAAACACAGAATCATCCTAGGATCCAGCCATTTCGCCTCTTTCTACCCCCAAAGAAGTGAAAACAGAGACTTGAACAGATATTTGGGCATCTACGTTCATAGCAGCATTATTCACAACAGCCAAAAGGTAGAAAGCAACTCAAGTGTCCATCAATGGATGAATGGATAAACCAAATGTGGTCTATCCATACAATGGAACATCCTTCAGCCTTGAAAAGGAAATTCTGACACCTGCTAATAGCATGGATGAACCTTGAGGACATTATGCTGAGTAAAATAAACCCGTCACAAAAGGACAAATATTGTGTGATTCCACTTATATGAGGGACCTAGAGTAGTCAGATTCATGGAGACAGGAAGTAGATGGCAGTTACCAGGGGCTGGGGGTAAGGGGAAAATGGGGAGTTAGTGTTTGATGGATACAGTCTGAGGTGAACAAAATGTTCTGCAGAGAGATGGGTGGTGATGGTTACACAACAATGTGATGGTACGTACTGCCAATGAACTTCAAAATGGTTAAAATGGCAAATTGTGACGTATATTCTACCACAATAAAAAATTTCTTCCAGCCACTTGGCCTGTGTTTTCTGCACACACCACTACTCAGAGATACCACACGGGTCAGGGTATCACAAGATAGAGGACATCGCTGCTGAAAGTGGCCTCTGATCTCACCTTCCAGAAAGGAGCCATCACTCTGCCAGTAGACTGCTGTCCAAAATGCATCCTCAACTCAGCAGTGAGAGGGCCACGGGGACCCCCAGGTATGCATTTCACTTACAAATGCACGTTTCATATACATCACAGAAAAGGGGAGCACAGGGGCTGTGGTCTTCCTTTCTACTGGAAAAGGAAGGCTGCCCAGAGGAAGTGCTATTTGAGATGGGTTTTGAGGGATGAGTAGGAGTTAGCCTAGCAAAGACCAAGGGGGAAGGGTTTCCGGCAGGAGAAACAGTCTGTGCTCAGACTGGAGATGAGCGAGAGATGAACTGACAGTTGGGTCTGGTGGGTGCTCGATGAGAACAGACTTGGTGGGAGGGAGGTGGGGCCAGGACGGGCTCACACTAGGCTTTTTGGGATCAAGTGAGAATTTTGTCCTGGGGTCACTTCGAGCAGGGGAGGGGCATTTGGGGAAGATCCTGTGGCTCTGAGCAGAGGATGTGTTATGGAGTTTAATCTATTGGCAGAGAGCGTTGGCCAGGCTCAGGGCATCAGCTATACAGGCATTGCCCAGAAGAGGGTGGGTTTGCCCATACTACCTGGGTGGATACCCAGGAGCCTTTCCTGTGCATGGGGTTCATTTGGGGAGCCTTTCTGTGGTCTGCCTTGGTGATCCTTCTCTATCCCATTCCTATCGCAGTGACTCACGGGTGGACCTGTCTCTGAAACAGGACATTAAATTACAATAGACCCCAGGCATCTGTGGACTTTTACATTCTTGACTTGTCATGACCCTGAAGGTCCCCTTCTGGTTAACCACTTGCAATTTCTACCTGTTGGGGAACCCGGATATCAGCTGCCGAAGGCAGGAGTGGGCTGTCTTGCTCACGCCTGACCCTTCACAGTGCGTGGCACATAGTACACACTCAATAAATAGTTGATGGAAATATTTGGCTGGGGTCCCATGGACCGTGAAGCCAGAGTCCCCTCACTAGCCACAGGCCTATTCCTTCATCTCAATATAGCTCTTGTTTTTGCTGCACGTGTGGCTGCAGAAAAGCTCAGGAGGTGATTTAAAGAAGAGAGAAAAGCTTGCTTTGAAATGCAAAAATGACCCTAGAGAAGGGTATGAATGTCTGCAATTTGCTCTGAAATATGTCAAAAGATGGATTGACAGCCTGAGAAAGGGATGGACAGATGGACAGTAGAGCAAATACAAGCACAGGAACGCGTCAATGGTAGCCTCCAGCAGTGGGTACTTCGGGGTTCGCTGTAAGTAATTCAACTTTTTGGTGTTTGGAAGTTTTTCATAAAGTGTCAGGAAAGAATGACCCAGGAATAAAAAGCCAGCTGACTTTTGGAGATGAGGAAAAGAATTAAGTGGAAGAAGACGAAGAAAGACAGAGGCTGGGAGTGGGGTGGGGTGGGTGGGGGGTGCCAAGTTTGCCAGCACCTCACATTCATGCTGTGGACAAGCCGTAGGTCCAAGGACATGGGGTTCATTCGAGTGGCTTAGGGCGCTCTATCCACGGAGGGGGAGACCTCCGTGAAAGGCCAGAGGGCAGCTGCCTACCCAGGTCAGGACTGGCACAAACAGGGTGAGCTTCTTGATGAGGATCCGAATGATGACATTGGCTGAATTAGCCAAGGGAGGAGAGAGGGAGGGGGGAGTGCAGCCCAGTTTGGGCAGTGTCCTCACGGGTCAGAACACAACCCTCGCAAAGGTTCAGGGTTTGCAGGAAGGCACAGCAGAACTGGGTCTGCTGGGTGCTTAGTCCCCGCCGTGTGACCTTGGACAAGTCTGTTCATCTCTGAGCCGGGGTTTTGTAGTCTGTACCTCAGAGGCTCACGGGATTGCGTGGGATGAGGCCAGGGCAGTGGCCAGTGGCCATCACCCTGAGCATTCAGTTTGGAACTGAGCTGCTCACCAAGGCCTCCATCCAAACTCAGGGGTCTGATGCTTTCTCCCTTCCCTGGACACCGGCCGTGCTAAGTCCCCCGAAGGAAGCAAGTTGGCCTCAGCAGGGAGGGAACTTTTAGTCGGTGGCCAAGGGGTTGAACGCAGCCTCGGCTGCCAGCAGCTTGTGTCCATGTCTGCCATCAGGCTGAAAAGACTAAACAGTCCTCCTGCAGCCTTTGGGATACAACTGCAGTCCGAGCTCGGTCCTCCTGAGCCGGGGACTTGCTGCAGACCTCAGGTCTGGCAGGCGGACGGTGAGCTCTGGGGCATCGCCCAGGGAGGTGGCCTGTCTTTCCTGATCCGCAGAATGAGTCAAGGCCAAAGGGCTTCCTTTAAAAAATAATTTATTCCACACATCCCGGCAGGTTCCTCCACCCACCATTCCTGGATAGCAGCTAGTCTTCAACTGGACTTTCCCTCCAGAACCAAGGGGGCCTCCCACACCGGGGAAACGTCTTGGGTTCCCAAAGCAGCATGGACTCCCCCGCTCCCCCGCTGGCCTTGGGACGGGACAAGGAATAATTCCTCTTGCTCCCACCCCGCCCTGCCCCCACACCACATTCACAAGCCAGGGCTGTCATTGGCTGATGGACAGACTATTTTTTTTCCGACTTCCTCAAGCATCTGGCTTATGGGGGCTTCCCCGGGCAACCTTGATGGCCTCCACAATGGCCAGGCGGAACGCTGGGCGTCCTCAGACAAACTGCCCATCACCACAGTGGGGGGTGGCCGACTCCCCCCCATCGCTGGCACCCAGGGACCGACGAACAAGGCCAGGATGGCAGGTCCTGACGCTGTGCAGCCTTCAGAGCTGGGTGCTGGTGTGCGTGTCAAAGGCCTCCCTGAGCAAATCAGTGTGGTCCTTGTGGTCTGTCCTTGGAAACCGACAGCTCTACCCCTCGGGGCCATATCCCACCATGGACATCAAGGCAACAGGTGAGAAACCGGTGGTGACTTGTAAGCCCTCCAAGGGGCAGCAGTAGTCACAGTGGTAACGCTCGGCAGCAGGTTGTGCTGTGAGTTTGGGGAGGACTTTCTCTCCTGCTCTGTTTCTCAACAGGGCAGGAGGGTGCGTGCCAGGGAGGGTGGCCAGTCTGGCAGTCGGGGAGGGGCTAGACTTTCTTGTCCTCGGAGGGACGAGGCAGGCAGAGCGCTGTGACACGCAGAAGAGATCTCCCAATGCCCTGGAACTGATGGCCAGGTAATTCTGCTCGTTTTGCTTTCCCTCTCTCAAAAAGAGAATCTTTGCTGATGAGTGCTTAGCATGGCCTGCCAAGGGGACATTCCTAGTGACTCACTAGGGGTCATCTGGGGAACAAAATACCATTTTATGCCCCTATAAAAAAAAATCATTTGTGCTCCTTCCTGGATGACTTGATAATCTCCAGATAGCATCATTACAAAAATGGGTTTGTTTTCCTTGTCTTGTCTCTATATTTCTTTTCTTGGCCTCTTTCTTCTGCTGACACATAGAAGACACTTACTATAAGAGCTGGTCTCAGAGTAAAAAAATAAAAGGTTGCATGATCTGATATAAAACGAGCCTAAAATGACACCTGGATCCTGGATGGTAGGCCCTGAAAGGAAAAGGAAACTGGGGCGTTTGGGTTCAATTCAATTCAGGGAGGCAGCAAAAACGTCTGAAGAAATAAAACAAAACAAACTTTCCGACAATGGAGAGGTGGCTGTCTGCCTGGAAGGGGGCACGCCTGAGCCGTTCATTGAGACAGGAGTGAGGTGGGAGCCAGCAGTCCTGCGGAAATGCTCAGGAATTTTTTTTTTTTTTTTGGAAAGCAAACCCCTAAGGTCCTGGCGAGGGCCTGCAGTCAGCAGGTCAGTGCGGTCTCGCTTGCCCGTGGTCCTGCAAGTGGCCGGTGGGCAGGGTTCAGGTGGAGGCCTGGCTGTCCATGGTGGACAGGAGCTGAGTGACTTGGGCCCGCTCAGCTGGGCTGATGTGCTGGCTCATGTACATTATGCAGTCCAGGGCCACCTCCGGGTTTTCCTGGACCAGGCTGCAGGGAACAGGAGAGAAGGGCTGGGGTCACTGCTGCCATGGAGTTCAGTGGACCTGAGGGTGGCCCCAAGAGTCCGTGTGCAGGGCCATGTCACGTTCCTGGGTGGGCGACAACCTGGAACTCCTGAATGTCTTCCTGCCACGGTCACCAAGGGGGTGACGGTGCCATGGGGCAGGGGAGAACACGGCCGGGAGATGAGAGCCCCTCAAGGAGCAACAGTGGACCCTACTGTCACTAGCTTGTGACCTGAGACACGACACTTCCCCTAAACTTCAGCTTCATGCCTCAAAGGGGGTCCCACGTGATCTCCCTTCCTCCCAGGGGACCCCATAGGAATGGAGGGAGCAAATCCTCCAGGAAGACTGATACCAAATGGGAGCCAGAAGCCTAAGGCCTATTAGTTCAGAATATGGGTTCTCTAAGCAAACAGGCCCTAGCTGTGACCTTGAACAAGTCACCCTGTGTATTCCAACAAGGATCATGAATTGAAATCATTGCACGCCCTCCACATAGCTTCCTCAGGGCTTCGTACCGGGAGACTGGGTATGGGGGAGTTTGGGCCTCTTTTCGGGGGGCGAGGCCCAGCACTGGGCTGTGCACCTCAGCCCAGGACCCTGCCACCGGGGGTGGTGGATTCGAGTGGCCACTCTAGGGTCAGGTGGCTGGAGGCGCTTCCTGTCTCCAGCACTCGCTGACGAGTCCAAGGGATGGGCAGGCAGGTGGGGCGGCCACTTACCCTCGGATGGTCTTGAGGACAGAGTCCCGCTTCAGGTACTTGATATTCTCGTGGATGGGAGAGCGCAGGCCGTCCCCCACCTGCCAGTGCTGCTCCAGCCACTGCACCACCATCTGGTTGTTGTCCCACAGGTAGGCCTGGGGAGGAGACACAGGCTGCCTCAGAGAGGGACCCGCTGCCGGGTACACCCCCCTCAGCCCCTCAAGGCACCCACCCACCGGCCCCGTCTCTGGCCCAGGCCCACCTTGACGGCCCCCTCCGACTCCACGAACCAGCGGCGCAGCATGGACTGGATGTGCACGTGGCTCAGCTCACTGCTGACCTGCATGATCTCCTGTTTGACCTGGGCCTCCAGCAGGAGGCGGCGCAGGCGCCAGTACAGGAAGGTGCGTGACGTCTTCCACTCCAGGATGTCCTGCGGACAAGGCCCGGGCCTGAGTCTCCAGAAAGAGCGGGAGGAGAGGCAGGACACTGCCTGGGGCTAAGCCCTGCGATCATTCCCATTTTACAGGCCCGGAAGTTAAGGCCTGGCAAGGTGCAGGCACCTGCTGGGGCAGTGGCAGAGCCAGGACTAGACTGGCTTCCCAGAGGCATGGAGGGCTCAGGCCCCCTGGAAAGGAGCACAGGACACAGGGGTAGTAGGTGACTGTGCGATGTCCTCTTGGGGGCAGGGCAATAGGGCGGGGGTTGGGATGGTCAGTAGTGGGTGAACGCAGGTCAGGAACAGCGGTTCCCAAATCTAGCCCAGCGGTTGGAGACACATACAGAGGTCAGATGGGTGGTTCCCCAAACCTTGCTGCCTCTGGGAATTTCTTGGGGATTTGAAAAACAATACTGATGCCTGGCTCACACCCCAGCTATTCTGATTTCACCGGTCTGAAGAGCCACTGGGGCACGGGGATTTTTTTTTTGAAAGCACCTCCGGTGATTGTAACATGGAACACTCGAACCCCAATCTCTTCCATTTGTTGGAAACCAGGTGACTTTGGAATGGGCCATTGGCAGCCAGCCGAGGCCGCAGGCTCTTACAGAAATGACGCCCTTCTCCAGCATCCTGCCGGGGGTGTCGTGGAGGTCGGCGAACTGCACCGCCACCTGGTGGTAGATGGGCAGCAGCAGGTCCTCGCGGGCCTTCAGCCGCCCCTCCAGGTCCTTGCGGTCCTGGTCCGAGAGCTCGGACGTTCCTGTGACAAAGGCACAAACCAGGGTTTGCAGGACTGGCCTGGCCCCAGGAGAGCTCTGGGTTTCAACTCTGACTCAAGCTGGGCACCAGGCCTCAGAAATAGACGCACAATGCCAGACGGCATTCCACAAGCCTCTTGACATCTGCCCTTTATCAGACCCACTGTGAGTGTCGGATACCATCCGTTACTATTTTTAGCATATATTGTGAAAGGTAAGAAGGGAATATTAAAAACAACTGTATGACAATTAGGCCACTTTGATGAAACAGATAAATTCCTTAAAACACACAAACTACCAAAGCTCCCCCAAGAGGAAACAGATTACCTGACTTTTCCTACTAGAGATTTAAAGGTATAATGATAATTCCAACTCAGCAAATAGAAGGGAACACTTCCCAACTCATTCTATGAGGTCAGAATCACTGTGCTACCGAACCAAAGAAATTAAATACACGCGTACACACGCACAGTAATAAATCTGATGAACAGCGCAGTTATAAAGACTGCCACCTAATATGCACTTTTAAAGAGAATTCTAAGGCTACAAGTGAAACAAAGCCATCACTCAAACGAAATGATAAAATACTTCATGTCTGATTGGAAATTCTAAAGGGACACTATCAAAATTCTGATGTTCGTCACTGGCTCAAAATATTTCAAGGTATATTTTGTGCGTGATGAAAAAAAATTCACAAAGGCACTGTGTGCGTTTTGGAATGTTAAAAGGGTTGATTTGTTATATGTGAACATTTAAAATATCTCAGTTTTTACAGCTCTGTTTTGCTATGTCTTCACTTTATTTTTAACATACTAGAAACCTCCAATAATGGAGTGGACTGGGCCTCTCCTGACCTTTGAGGGCTGATGCATTTTGGACCCTCTCACCTAGCTGTTCCACAAGCTTCTTGTAAGTTGGATCGATCCTTCTCATGGCCTTTACCAGATCTTTCTTTCGGAACTTAATTTCCACTGTTCCCTCCGGCTCCAGAACACCCCCCCTGAAAAAAAGAAACAGCAGGAGTGGGAGTGCATGAGGGGTTCCTCAGTAAGTGACAGACAGCCAAGAGACACAGCAGTGGAGGCAAGATAACCAGGAAATCTGGGTGTCAGTTAGCTAATTCACTGACTCACTGTGTGACCTTGGGCAAGTCACTTCCCCTCTCTGGTCATCTGCGTTTCTACCCATCCAATGAAGGACTGAGCCAATTTTAAAAAATAAATTCTACCCTCCCATTTCCAACCCTCTCACTCACCCCTCAGCCTCCCTCTGCCCCCTTTCCTCTGATCGCTTGGGACAACTGAGGAATACTTGATGTAGCTCTGAGCTTCCCGGTGGCCAGAATGAAAAGTTAATGGTGACCCTATCTGAGGCTGCTCATGTCCTGAGGCTTCCTGGAGGGCTGAACTCACCAGCCCCACGAGGGTCTAGGTACGCTGAAGGCAGGACAGGTTTGGCTCATCTGCACCACTAGTACAATGCCTGGCATAATGCCTGGTCTACAGTATGCGCTCAGTAAATATCCAGTGAATTAATAAATGAATAAGGGAGTGGACAGAGGAATAGGGTGTCCATATTTGGGGGAGAATTACTCCTAAGGCCTTTATGTACTGCACAGCACGTAACACAGTCTTCACTTGGAAAGTACTCAAACACCATTTTGCAAGTATTATTGTCATCATCCTTTCTGTAAAAGTTCTTGGGATGAATTCTACCTAAAAAAAAAGTACCAAGGTTTCTCTCCCCAAAGAACTGGTATCCTCTCCTAGGAGCATTCATTTGGTTATCTGTTTGGCCAGTATTTCCCAACCACCCACTAGGAGTCAGGCCCTGGGTTATAAAAATGGATAAATATAGCTCCTTCAGAAACTCATAGCTTTGGGAGAGACTCAGAGTCTAGTGTGAACTAGATGACTGGGCCTATTTCCCTTTTCATCATGGCTGCCAGAAAGCTCAGGTGCTTTTAGTATCTCTTAATTTGACTGCAAACTGCCTTGGGAAGTGGGTATTATGAAAGAACAGACAATTCTTCCACCACCTCCATGCTTCAGATACTAGCTCTACTGAGAAAATCCAATTGGATACCAGATGCTAGTTTCAGACTGGTGAAACTTAAGGCTCTCCATCTTTCACAAACTCTGAACACCCCCATGACCCCCAGCCAAAAGTGAGGGGGCCTCAGGACTGGCAGTGAGAACAGGAAAAGGCTAAGCCAGGTTAAGGGTGACACACCCACCTGCTCTCTTTGTCCGCGTACATTTCTATGCACAGGGGGTTGATGGTGGAATCCACGACCACCCAGGAGCCTCCCCGGAGCTCAGCGTAGGGCGGGATATAGATGAGGACAGGCTGTTTGTACTGCTTGAGGCCGTCCACGATGTAGGCTCCAAACTTCAGCACCTGGTCATACATGTCTGAAAAGCAAAGCAACGGCCCGGTGAGGTGACGTCAGGCCACAGCACTCACCCACATGCAAAGCCCACAGCCTCCGTTGTTCTGGGGGTCCTGGGAGAGCATGTTCAGCTGGGAGGCTTCATGGCGCCCTAGAAAGACAACTCGGATGAGAGTCAGGAGTCGGCCTGGCACAGATGGCTCTACCATCTGTTTTTCCAAGAGGCAGCGAAATGTCCGTGTAACCTTGGACAAGTCACTAACCCTGCCTGGACCTCAATGTCCCCATCTGAAAAAGGGATGCATAGAGAGCAACTGATCTCCGATTCCTTCCAGCTCTGACTCTGCCCCCTGCCCTGTCCTATTTCTAGCACACAAAATCACACAGTCCCTTCCCTCTTGCCCAGAGAGAGTAGGCCCTTATTTTCCACCAGGACAGTGCAGGTCTAGACACCCTACATGGAAACAATAATGTAATAATAGAATCAACCATAACCACACCGAAAGCTAGTGCCCCACGCCAGAGATCGACTTATCAAATCCTTTCACTGGCCCTCTGAAACTGGCCTTATTCTTATCCCCTTCACAGGAGGGACACTGAGGCCCCAAGGGGTCACAGAGCTAGCAAGGATTCACAGCAGGTCTGCCCATCTCCCAGGCCGTCTCTTTCCTCAACACCCCACTGAGAGCCACTGTATCTCAAAACATGCTTAGGGGTTTAAAAAGCACCCCCATGACGGTCAGGTCACTGAAGCTCATGGCAGCCTTCTGAGGAAGGAAGGGCAGACACACCTTCTCATCTTACCCAAGCAGGGGGCTGACTACCCAGGATACTTGGCAGGTTGTGGAGCCACCCTTCCCTGCCCTGCCACTCACGATGTGACCTCCAACAAGTCACAATGGGAACCCTCATTACTCATCTGTGAAATGGGCTGACGTTACCTGAACTGCTCCCGTCCTCAGTGTTGTGTGGGGGTAATGGCTAAGATGACAATGGGTCTGCACACAGAAAAACAGCATCACCACCCCAATTGGGCTGTCCTGGGTGCTGACCCTGTGGCTTCAGGGCACCCACCAGAGAGGCCACCTTACCCTTCATGCCACCGGAGAAACCCCTCCAGTTGGCAAAGATCATCAGGGGCAACTTCTCTCGGTTGAAATCCTTGATGACCTGGGCCGTCTTGTAGGCTGAGTCTGGGAACCACACCTGGCCCGCTTGCTGGGTTATCTGGAACACAGAGCCAGCTGGATGAGAGGGTGAGCTCAGGACATGGGGCAACCTGACTGGTGTTGGCACCAACACCAGAGCCAGGGCTCACAGGGAGGGCCCAACATTGGTCTCTAAGGGCCCCACTAGACGGTCACACTGCAGCCCAGAAAAGTTCCTGTTGCCCCATTTATAGACTGAGGGGTGCCCAGGTCGTCGAGGCTATACTGAGTTGGGTCTTAGGAAGCGCTCTCTGGCATCTGAGCTCCTTCTAGTACATGGCATGGCTCAACCTAGAAACAGCAACAGGGATGGGGGCGAGAGGTGGGATGGTTCCTAGAGACCTTGTGTCATCCTCTGAGGAAGGAAGAAGATGGAGTGGAACATTGCATCCTGAAGAGAGTGCCGGAGAAACAGGCACCAAGTCCCCCCAAGGCCAGGACTCCCCTGAGTGTGAGCGATCCCAGGACCCACTGCTGTCGCTGAGCCGGCTGAAACAGCAGCCCCAGCTCCCTGGCCCCCTCACCTTGGCCTCGGAATCCAGGTTGGCAGGGTCCGCAGGCACCACCACCTCCACTGTCCGCGTCTCCACGGCAATCACTCCGACAGGGATTCCCCCCAGCCTGCAAGGCAGAGCACAGGTGAGCTGGGTGCTGGGTGGCACCGCCAGGTAGATTCAGTGGCAGATGAGTCCACCCTGCCCCCGATGACATTCTACAGGTGTCTGGAGTGGGCACTAACGGTCAGGATGAGGGCATGCAGAGGAGGACACGCTGTTGTCCCTCTGGCAGGGTATTTTACTGGAGGGCAGAGCAGCAGCCCCAAGCAGTATGTGCCTTACAAGTTGGCAGGCTGGGAAGATCCTACTGGTGCCCTTATTGGGCCACAGCCATGATCGAGGGGGAGGGTCTGAAGCATCACTGCCCACTAGAATTTTCCGTGATGACCACGTTCTCCACCTGTGCTGTCCAGTACAGTAGCCCCGAACTACATGTGGCTACGGAGCACGTGACATGTGGCAAGTACAACCGAGGAACTGATATGTGGTCCTCTTTCATTTTAATTCATTTAAATTTGAATCGTCACATGAGGTCAGCATCTACAACATTAGATAGAGCAGGTCTACACACCAAGTTGCATCTAGAAAGGACTGAGGAGCTTCAGCGCAGGTGACGCCAAGACATCAGTAACTGTCACGGACGGCTACCGGCCACCCCGTGCCATGTGCATTACTGGATTCCGCTCATCTAACGACCCTACGTGGCAGGTGGGGACAGAGCAGTCTTCAAATAAAGGAGGGGCTTCCACATAGAAGGAGGAGATTTCATCTCAGATTTTTTTTGTTCTGTTTTAATTGTTTTTAAAATAAAATGCTTATGGATTAGCAACTAAGTGCCAATACAAGGCTTAGTATTTTAATACTTACATTTTGCCCGGGGGGTAAATAACAATGATAACGACAGCCACAGCAATTGCGACCACTGACAGAGCATTTATATTTTACGTGCTTTACGTGTCACTTCTAATCATTGCAACCACCCTCTGGGGGTAGAATTATCATCCCCATTTTACAGATGAGGATATGAAGGCCCAGGGAGAGTAAGTAACAAGAGTGGGGGCATGACCTCAGGTCTGAGTCCAGAACCCAGACTTGTAGCAAGTACACTGTGCCAGGAATCTGAGTGGTAAATTATGAGGGTGCTGCTTTGGGATCCAGATAAGGAGGAACTTTGGGGCCACTAGAGCTGCCCAAAAAGATGATGGCTATACCGCTGAGGAGTGAGCTGCTCGGCTCTGAAAGCATTCAAGCAGCTAAGCCTTCCACCAGCTATGGGATACCACAGAAGTCCAGCCTGTGACCCTCCTGAAGTGGAATTCAGACTCCTTTGAGTGTCTGTAGTTTGCTGGTGAGAGCACCAGGGCCGGCTTCTGATTCCCAAAGGGGCCCAAGGCTCCCATGGCTAAACCGCCCTGTCCCAGGGGTAGATACTAGGGGTAAGGGTCCCTGCCCCCAGACAAATTTAGACTTTATGAAGAAGTTCATCATCCAGAAAACCATCCCCCCAAATTCCTCTTTCTGAAAATCCTGGGGCCAGGAAGAAAGTGTCCCATTGTCCAGTGAGGCCTGGTGGGTGGAGCCTGCCCCGCCCTCATGGTTACCTTGCTCGTCCCGTCACCACCGTCTGGGCCCAGGGCTCCAGGATTTCCCTGAAACTGCCCTGGTCGAAGAATCCACTCTGCCAGGATCCCTTCAGAGCTGTGGGAAGACGGCAGAAGCCCAGGCTGAGGGGCCAGGTTGATGAGGGCCCCTACGGTCCACCTGCTGAGGCAGACCTCCTCACAGTCTAAGGATAGCCCGGCCTTCACCCGACAGCCTGACCTTCACCTGACTGCCCGACCTTCACCTGAAAGCCTAATTTTTTCCTGAAAAACTACACAGATCTCAACCCCCTGCCAAACAAACAAAAAATCCAGGGATGAAAAAATACACCAAGTAAGCAATTCAGTTCACATAGAATATCCAACCATATCAATTTCTGTCAATGTCAAACACAAGGAGATCCCAATGGCAGAGAGCTGATGGACACCTTCGGAGGGTGGGGTTTCAGGAAGGGACCCCCTGCTCCCCAAAACTCATCCCTGACCCCTGCCCTACTGGCTGCAGCTTAATAACCATTTAACTTCCCACTTAACAGGAAAGAAAATCTTCAACTTCCCAGAGAGAGACAGAATATGTGACAATGTCAGCTGTAGTCATCCCTGGAGAGGAAACGGTCCCTTAAATCCACACCACGGTGTACATGACTGCGGTTTGGACAAGAGCAGCCAGGCAGAGGTCTCAGGTTGCAGGTGTAGGAGGCTGGGCACCTAGGAACCAAGCTGCTCGCTCCCCTTCAGTGTCGGCCCAAGGACTGGACTGATGAGGTGGCGAAAACTGCCAGTAAGAAGCTGGACATTGTTTTAATCAAGATAAAGCCAGCCCCATGTTCCCAGGTGAGAAAGGCCAAGAGAAACGGAAGGGGGATGGGGAAGCAAGCCACGGGGCTTCTTTTGCTGGCAGAGGAAGCACACTCCCGACAGGCACCTCTCCTGCAACAAGATGAGCAGGCCGATTTCTAAAGGTGGCAGCATGTGAAATTCTAGACTCAGGATGATGGTAGCGCAGTAGCTCATCTTTCCTGTTCTGTTCTGGGTGCTCAGAATGTAATCATATACCTCTAGGGGACAAACTTGCTCCTTTGGGGGCAGGGGTGTGAGCGGGGGGGAGAGCGAGAAAGAGAGAGAGCGAGAGAGAGACTGTGCAAGGGCATGTATTAACACGTGAGTGTGTGCACGCGTGTGTGTGTGTGTGTATGTGTGTGTGTAAAAGGCTAAGTTGCCCGTCCTAGGTACATGCACACACAGTGAGCTCAGCTTCGCTGTGATGGTTTAACCAAATAGAGAAAGAAAAAGGAGTGAGGGAGGGAGAGAGGAACAGTTTTTGCGACTCTTCTGTGTCAGCCCTGGATTGTCCACCTATGTAACCACAACCTCCACTGCACTGTACTTCCACCCATCAGCTCCAGAGACTGGAGGCTGTTTCCGTCCCTTCTTGGTCAATTAGCTCAGGCAGAGCATAGGGTACAATCTCAGTCTCTCCGCTCCCTCTGCATGTGACCTCAGGTACCCCCCCACCGGGGGGATCTGACCAAACAGCAATGCTTCTACCTCAGTGCTCCTTCACCCCAGGCCCAGAAAAAGACATGTGAGACCTGGGTCTCAGGCAAACGCCTGCGGACTTACTTGGGTGAGGCCTTCCCGCAAGCATCCACCGGGGGTCATAGGGAGCTCTGGATGGCAGGAATTCAATTTCTCTGTCAATGGGGTCGGTGGGTGTGATGATAGGGACCATGCTGTGATTATCCTAGAAGAGAAAGTCAGGTGTCCAACACGGTCTCCTGGGCTTGTCAACAACGCCCCTGATCTACTCATCCGGCTTCTTGCCTCTGACTATGATTCTCCCTGGTTGTGCTGTGGAAGTCCACCCCCGACTAGCTCATCACTATGATTCTAAGTAGCATTTGGCGAGGGCCTACCAAGTGCTGGGCTGCAAACATCATTTCACTTAATCATCACCCTGGGGGAGGGGTCAATGTTATTCCCATTTCGCAGATGAGGCAACTGAGGCCGTTATCTCAAGGTCTCATTGACGCTGAGGAAGAAGCCAGGAATCAAATCCAAAGCTGGAGGATTCTCTGTAGTCCAATGTTACCTCATTTTTCCCTCCCATCTCCCACTCCCCTCTCCCCCTTGGTAAACATCAGCTTGCTCTCTATGAGTCTGTTTCTATTTTGTTTTGTTTTTCTAGATTCCATATATAAGTGAAATCATCCGGTACTTGTGTTTCTCTGTGTGACGTATTTCACTTAGCATAATACCCTCAGGGTCTATCCATATTGTCACAAATAGTAAGAATTCACTTTTTTTTTATGGCTGAGTAGTAAGTTTCCATTGTATATATGTACCACGTCTTCTTTATCCATTCATCTATTGATGGACACCTCGGCTGCTTCTGTATCTTGGCTATTACTAGTAAGTCTGCAATGAACATAAGGGTGTACATATCTTTTCAAATTAACGTTTTTGTTTCCTTCAGATAAATACCCAGGAGTGGAATTGCTGGATCATATGGCAATCTTATTTGTAATTCTTTGAAGAACCTCCACACTGTTCCATAGTGGCTGCGCCAATCTGCAATCCCACCAACAGTGCACAAGGGTTCCCTTTTCTCTGCATCCTCACCAACACCTGTCGTTTGTTGATTTATTAATGATGGCCATTCTGACAAGTGTGAGGTGACATCTCATTGTAGTTTTAATTTGCATTTCTCTGATGATTAGTGAGGTTGAAACATCTTTTCATGTCTGTTGGCCACCTGTAGGTCCTCTTCGGAGAAATATCTGTTCAGGTCCTCTGCCCATTTTTGAATTGGATTGTTTGGTTTTTTGGTGTTAAGTTGTGTAAGTTCCTTACATATTTTCGACATTAGGCCTTTATTGGATGTATCATTTGCTACAATGTTACCTCTTTTGAGAAGAGGCAATGCCACCCCTTCCTAAAGGATCAACAGACAGGATCCTATGATGGCATTAAAGACAAAAATCCAACAACAGCTAGTACAGGACTGAGTGTCACAGAGGGAAGGAGGGGGGGTAAAAATTAATTCACCCAGTCACATCTGCAGCACTCCCTGCCCCCCACAGCCCACACCACCCAGCAAATGAACTTGATAACAGTCTTCCAGGCTCTATGCTGAGCAGGAGCGGGGAATACTGCACCTTTGGCATATAGGACAGCCACTCCAGGATGGTATAAACGCCCTCGAAGTCGTCCGGCACAGTGATATGGGAGACACCATTGCAATGCATGATCTGTACGCCGCCCAGCTGGCTGTTAGATGTGTAAACCTCTCTGCCCAGGACCTACATGGACATGGCATAGTTAGCAAGTTCTGCCTGGCTAGGGGCCCTTCTACCTGTTTGGAAGTCACCTCCCTCGGTGGTCCTCAACCTTGGCTGTGCCTTAGAATCATCTGGGAGCTTTCAAACATCTGGATGCCCAGGCTACACCCAGACCAATTATATCTGAATCTTTGGCAGTTTTTTTTTTTTTTAATTTCCAGATAATTCCAACATGCAACCCAATTTGAGAATCAGTGACCCAGCTGATTACTTTGGTCATCTCAAAAGCAAAACTTGACCTCATGTTTCTGATTCAGGACGTCTGCGGGGCGGACTGGGGCGGGGGCCGAGAATCTGCATTTCTAACAAGTTCCCAGGCAATGCTGATGCTGTTGAGCGGCCCAGGGCCCGGACTTTGAGGCCTCAGGGGGATTTTGGCAGACATTAAATTATGGAGGCCTTACCGCAATGTGGAAAATGTTTTCATCCAATGAAAAAAGTAGACTACCAAACTGCCCATCCACTAGGAGTCACGTAAAGACAGAAGATGAGTGAGAAATACACCCAAATGATAGCAGGAGCACTCTTTTTGGTCTTTTTCCAATGTTCTGCAATGCGCCATGCCATTTTAATAATTTTTTTCATTTAATAACTTTTTAAAATTTAGTAATTAAAAAAGTTATAAATGTCAGTAATAGAGAATTCCACCAGAAGAGCCTAATATTTTTTTTGGAGGGAGGGGAGTTCCTAAGAGGCCCAGATAATTGCAAATTGGGAAAAGTTTTTATATCAGTAAGAATGAAACTGGTTTCATGTGGAGAAAAATCCCCCATCAGGGGACAACAGGAATGGTAAAATGACCCTGAGGCCTTCTCACGGTTACCTTGTTGAGAGCACCGGCTCCTGTCAAGATTATATGGGAGTTTTCCACCTGGATCACTCGCTGGCCCAGCCTCACCAAGTAGGCTCCGATCCCAAGGGCTCGGCAGGTCACCTGTGGAGACAGGATCCCTTGTGAATTCCCACGGGTGGTGTGCCCCGCCCCCCACAGCGGGGTCGCAGGGGACCGCCCAGGAACCCGCTGGACACAAATGGAAGCTACACAAATGGACAGTGTGGCCACTGGCCACCTGATTCGGGGCCAAACAGCAGAGGCAAAGCCTGTCCTTCAGGCTCGCCTGACGTTGGCTTCCGATCTAGGAAGAACATGGTTAAACAAGAAGAGTGTTCTAGACAGAAAGCAGACACGAAATGTTCTGGTTCTTCTTGAGCTGGGTCATTCACGAGCCATCGCGGCCTCTCACACACACCAAAGGACGGCTAGGAGTGCACATGAAACTGGTGACATTCACGTAAGGTCTGCACCGAGTTAAGAGTATTGTGTCAACATCCCTGTCATGGTTTTGATAAAGTACTTGGTTGTGAAAGTCACTGTCACGGGGGAAGCTGGGTGAGGGGTACATGGGACCTCGCTACACTCGCTTGTAACTTCCAATGAGTCTGAAACTTTCAAAACACACACACACACACACACACACACACACACACACACAGATGACTCTTAAAAAACACAGCCGTTACGGGTTCTGACCACCCTCCCCACTCAGTCAAAAATCCACATGTAACTTTTGACTCCCCCAAAACTTAACTGTTAACAGACTACTGTTCACCTGAAATCTATGTAACTTGACTAACAGCTGTCACCCCAATAAACTTTAATTTATAAAAAATTAAAAAAAAAATCCCACCCAGTTTCTAAAGTTGAGCTGCACCTGTGACCAGGCAGCCAAAACAAAAAGGGAAACCTAATCAATTACATCGTTTGCATTGTCCATGAAGAGAAAATATACCAATCCTCACGGAAAAGAAAAAAGACTACTGTTGACCTGAAGCCTTAACGATAACATAAATAATTAACACATATTTTACACGTTATATGTATCATATACTGTATTCTTACAATAAAGGAAGTAGAGAAAAGAAAAATGTTATTTAAAAGATCATAAGGAAAACACATTTATGATAGTTATTGAAAAAATCCACATATAAATGGACCCATGCAGTTCAAAATTGTGTTGTTCAAGGGATGATTATATATAAAGGTATATTTATTATGTACATATATAATATATATCCTTTGGAATATATTAAAATATGTACCTTTTTATACATTTCAAAATAAAAATATTTTTAAAATATGTAAAAATACATATTTTTACATACGTATTTCTTTATTTTGAAATATATACAAAATAAACATATATATGACATGAGGAAAACAGCATTTTTCACCTTGGAAACTAGAGATCCAACCCTTAATGTAAAAATAAGGCCTTGAATAACAGTTTACCATTATTACTACTACTAGTAGCAGATTACTATAACTACTACTACTAAAAACAGTATGTTGGGAAAGGTCAAGCGGGGAGACACTCATCCAATACCACTAAAAATCAGACAAAAGTTCATGTAAGTCCTCAACACCTTTTCAATAAAAGGCGAATGGACTCTGATTCAAGCAAACCAACTATTAGAAGATACTTGGGAGGTAACTGTTAAAACTGAATCCAAGCTGGCTTCTGAGGAGATTAAAGAATCGCCCTTGCTGCTGCTGGGTGCACAATAAGCGTATTGTGGTTCTGTAAATTGGGGGAGGGGAAGTCGCTATCTAGTAAAGATCCACACTGATATTTACAGACAGAAAGACAGGACAGGGCGTTTGCTTTCAAGCGTTGCAAATGAGGGGGCAGAGGGGTTGACACAGGAAAGGCTGCATGTTGATAACTATTGCAGCTGCACAGTGAACACATGGGGCTCCTTATCAAGTCTCTTTACTTTTGTGACTATTTTAAAGTTTCTATAATAAAAGTTGAGACATTCAAAAAAATAAATAAATAAAGCAAGAGGCAACTCACCAAGCTAATGGTGACGATCTCATCATAAGCCAGAGAGGACTCCCCAGCAATCATGCCTGAACCCCGCAGGTTCTCCACGCCCAGGCCGTCCTCCTTCCCAATTATGTCCGTGATGACATACCTTCAAGAACCAAACACAAGTTACAGACAGATCTGGTGCGGAAATCTGAGGCTGATGCATTTCCCAAGGACCTGAGGCAGGAGGGGCAAGCAAGGCCGTAAAGCAGCCAGAGGTGAAATGAAAGCAGAGGTCTAGAACCCTCACAATTAGCCCTCACGTTTCTAGAGGAGCAAGTTCAGCTTCAATAATTGTCATCCCCCCCAACCCACGATGTCTGCCTGCTTAGAGGCTGTCTTAATGGAATGCTACGCCCACCGTGCATTCCTCCGAAAGCAATCTAGAATAGCATCTGGTCTACAGAGAGACGAGGGTATACCTGGGAAGCTAGGTATTCACAATCCATCAATCAAGATTCCATGGCCACATAAGTGTAAGAGACACTGTACAGCCTACAGCCTAACCTGTTAGAGATTCCCAAGGTACTTTAATACATTAAAGGTTCTGAGAAGGCCTGCAGTAAAGATGCTTGTTAGGGACGTATCCTTTAACCCAGGGTTTCCTAAACCTACTTGACTATGGAAATTTTTCCTCCCTCCTACATATCCCCAACTAACATTCTGGAAAACTCAGCCTGGGAAATTCTGATTTAGTCAACCTTGCTAAGAGAAAACAACAACATTCCCTGGGAAAGACAGCCGGTAGCCTTGACGTTCTCACAGAGAAGCCCCCTGCCCTGCCCACACCTTGCCAAATCACAGCTCCATCAGCTTGGCTAGTTTGGTCATAAAAGGTGAGCCTGCAGCTCTGCGGATACCATGGGAATGCAATCTAATTCTCCCTGTGCGATGTGCTATTTTTGTGAGCGGCACGGCTCACGTTGGGATGACAAGGATGGGTTCATCCTAGAGAAAGCCCCAGGTATGGAAGTCATCAGTGCCCGGAAGCTCAGGGGTCCCACTGTACAGACACCACCGCCCACTTGAAAACACCACCATAAGCCAGGACACAAAGAGACAGATTCCTTTGTAGCAGCTGGAATTAAAAACAGACAACATGAGGGGTGCCGCTGGCTAAGTCATTTACCTGGATTCTCCTTCTTCTTCGATGTGTTTACAATGGACAGAGTTCAGAGAGCTGATTCTGGTGTAGTCTTGCGGAGTCAGGTACAGGTATTTAAACCCCTTAAAAAAAATATACTCCAGTGAGGCTATGACTCCAGTTCCCTGTACTCAGACAGCTACTGTTGTTGGTTTTTTTAAATGTCAATATTGTATAGGGGCAGATGTTAGTAACATGTTAACACTGTTTAACAACATGTGAACATGTCTGATGTTAATACCGTGTCAGTAACAGCTATAAACTGAAGATCCGCTCTGTGCGAAGCACTTTCCACTCACCCGTAATTACAACACAGCCTCACGTTTTTCCTGGGCTCTCAGATTCTGTTCCTCAATTACCTCTGCACCAGTGCTCCCTAAGGAGCCTTTTCAAGCTTTGTTCCTTATTGCAAGCACCCCGTCACCCCCTTTTTATTATATATTGTTTACGTACTATGTGTGTGTGTATGTGTGTATGTGTGTGTGTATATGTGTCACATGAAAAGAATAACTCTGTCCCCTTTGGGGAAGGTGGTATCATCCCCTGGGAAATGCATGCTCTGGTTTTAAATAACGACTCTCTCCTCTGCATCTTCACATCACAAAATGTGTGCTTATCTCTCATTCATTATGCCTTTTATTGTAGCTGGTGTCTTTACATCTCCTGGACGTCTTTCAAGACCTCTCCGAGACCAGGGACAATGTATTTTCCACTTTAGCATTTTCAGTGTTTACTGCATTCAAAAGATGCTCAGTGTACAT
Organism: Rhinolophus hipposideros; assembly: GCF_964194185.1. Classification (NCBI taxonomy): domain Eukaryota; kingdom Metazoa; phylum Chordata; class Mammalia; order Chiroptera; family Rhinolophidae; genus Rhinolophus; species Rhinolophus hipposideros. The sequence goes on from NC_138070.1 coordinate 13,947,481, forward strand.
TACGTCACTGTTTATAAACGTTTTTCATTACTGTCGCCCTAAGGAGCCTTTTTACACAGTTTTTCCTAATTGCCATCCCCTCCCATGAAATTTTAATACTGTATGCCTGTTCAGGTACGTTATGGATATCTGTGCTTTATATATAAAGAGAGTAATAAGATGTTTTCCGCCCCTCTCCTGGGCGCTATCACCCCCACTGAAAATGTTAGCTGAGCAGAATCACGCCGCCGCACTCGCTTCATAACGTACTTTGTGGGGATCTTCTGGGTCCACCCAAGCCACCTGGAACATGTGTTTGATTTCCTCTGCAAGGCCGATACGAGCCCCGCTGTTGGCTGCGAGGTAGATTTTGGGGATGCCCTCTGCCCGGGCCATCTCGGATGCCCGCAGGTACAGAAGGTCTTCTCCCAGGCCGAAGGAGCCGATGCTAAAGGTGATGTCGTTGCTTATGACGACCACATCTCGCCCTTCCGGATACTCTCGAGTCTTAAACCTCATTTTGAAGGCCACCATGCCCACCTGGTGACAAGACAAATGCACCGGGAAAACAGCTTTGTGTCTTCAGGGGGGAATATTTTGAAAGGGTGATTCCAGCCAGGGACAGGGCTCTGCTGAGTTCTTACCTCATTTCCTCCAGGAAGTCGGTTCATCTCTACCAGCTGGCCCTGAGGGTCCAGCACCAGTTCAGTGTAAGTCAGGATGTCTTTGGGGTACTTGTCTGGGGAGCCCCACAGTTTAAAGAGAGCCTGGGGGGGGGAAGGGGAAGAAAGAGAAAAACCTGAAGTCATCAGTAAAGAGGCATGTTTTCTAGTTCTTTCTCTTTTAATTATGAACTATTTAAAGCACACAAAAAAACATGCAGAATAATAAATATCTGAGCACTCATCTCATGGTTTTGTCATAATTTTTCCTTAGTTAAGATTTTTTTTTTAAAGAAGTAAGAAAAATGACTGGATGCACTTTTATACACTAATAATGAATTATCAGATGATAAATTAAGAAAACAATCCCAATGGGGTGGCCCGTTAGCTCAGTTAGTTAGAGCGTGGTGCTCATAACACCAAGGTAGCCAGTTCGATCCCCGCATGGGCCACTGTGAGCTGAGCCCTCCTTACAAAAGAAAAAAAGAAAAAAAGAAAACAATCCCATTTATAATTGCATCAAAAAAATACCTACAAATAAATTTCACCAAGGAGGTAAAAGACTTGTACTTGAAAATTATAAGACATTGGAGAAAGAAATTAAAGAAGATACAAATAAATGGACGCATGTACAATGCTCATGAAGAATTAACATCATTAAAATGTTCATACTACCCAAAACAATCTATAGATTCAATGCAGTCCCTATCAAAATACCAATGACATTTTTCATAGAACTAGAACACATAATCTTAAAATTTATATGGAACCACAAAACACCCTGAATAACCACAGCAATCTTGAGAAAAAAGAACAAAATTGGGGATACTGTATCATGCTACCTGATATCAAACTAGACTACAAGGCCACAGTAATCAAAACAGCATGGTACTGGCATAAAAACAGACACAAAGATCAACGGAACAGAATAGAGAGCCCAGAATTAAACCCACTCCTATATGGTCATTTAATCTGTACCACAGGAGGCAAGAACCATTTATTGAATAAATGGTGCTGGGAAAACTGGCATGTAAAAAAAATAAAACTGGACCTCCTTCTTATGCCATATGCAAGAATAAACTCAAAATGGATTAAAGACTTAAATGTTAAGACCTGAAACCATAAAACTCCTAAAAGAAATATAGACAGTAAACTCTCTGACATTGCTCTTAGAGATATTTTTTCTGTTCTCTCTCCTCAAGCAAGGGAAACAAAAAATAAATATGTAAACAAACAGGACCACATCAAACTAAAAAGATTTTGCACAGCAAAGGAAACCATTAACAAAACGAAAAAACAGCATACTGAATGGGAAAAGATATTCGCTAGTGATACATTTGATAAGGGGTTAATATCCTAAATTTATTTAAAAACTTATGCAAAAAACCAAACAATTGAATTAAAAAATGGGCAGAGGGCCTGAATAGACATTTTCCCAAAGAGGACAAACAGATGGGCCCACAGACATATAAAAAGACGCTCCATTGTCACTAATCATCAGAGAAATGCAAATTAAAGCCACAATGAGGTACCACCTCACACCTGTCAGAATGGCCATCATCAATAAATCAACAAACAATTGTTGGTGAGGATGTGGAGAAAAGGGAACCTTTGCACACTATTGGTGGGATTGCAAACTGGTGCAGCCACTATGGAAAACAGTATGGGGGTTCCTCAAAAAATTAAAAACAGAACTATCTTACGATCCAGCAATTCCACTTCTGGGTATTTATCTGAATAAAAACAAAAACACTAATTCAAAATGATATATGTATCCCCATGTTCATTGCAGCATTACTCACAATAGCTAAGATTTGGAAGCAACCCAAGAGCCCATCAGTAATAGATGACTGGATGAAGAAGAGGTGGTACATATATACAATAGAATATTATTTGGCCATAAAAAAGAATGAAACCTTACCATTTGCAACAACATGGTTGGACCTGGAGGATATTATGTTAAGTGAAAGAAGTCAGACAGAGAAAGACAAATACCATATGATCTCACTTATATGCGAAATCTAAAGAACAACAAAAAGACCAAAAAAGAAACAGACTCATAGATAAAGAGAACAAACTGATGGTTGCCAGAAGAGAGCGGGGTTGGGGAGCTGTGTGAAAAAGGGGAAGGGATGAAGAAGTACAAATTGGTAGTTACAAAATAGTCACAGGATGTAAAGTACAGCACAGGGAATGTAGTCAGTAATGTTGCAGGTGGGTAGTAGACTCATTGGGGGATCACCGCATAAATTATATAAATGTCTAACTATTGTTCTGTGAATGAGTGAATGAATGAATTTCTCAACAGGCTAAATGTTCTATAAAAAATAAATAAAAATAACATAAAACAATAAAAAAAAATAAGAAAAACGTGGTTGAAGCCTGCAGTGTACCCCTCCCCATCCCATCCCTGTCCCTCTTCTCCTCCTTTCCCCAAGATAATCATTATCCTGAATTTAGTATCTACTAGTCACCTGATGCTTGTATGTTTTCATTTCATCAGGTATGCATACATTTAAAACATGTAGTATTATTTTGAATGACTTAAGTTTTAAATAAGTACATCGCACTGAACACGTTCTTCTGTAACTTGCTTTTTCAACGCCCTAATGTGTTTGGGAGATGTGCCCCTATTAATTTAGCTCTGGTTTCTTCATTTTCCATGCTATTCAGTCTTCCATAGTATGACTATATCACAATTTATGTATTCGTAACTCTTTTTAGGAACATTTAGGTTGCTTCCAATTCTACAGTATTACCAGTAATGGTGAAATGAACATTCTTTTTTTTTTTTTAACTTTTATTTGTTTGTAATTTTCCAGGACCCATCCGCTCTAAGTCAAGTAGTTGTTTCAATCTAGTTGTGGAAGGCGCAGCTCACAGTGGCCCATGCGGGGATCGAACCAGCAACCTTGGTGTTAAGAGCACCGCGCTCTAACCACCTGAGCTAACCAGCCGCCCGGAAATGAGCATTCTAATGGTCTCTTCTTATAAAGACAAATCAGTTTCACCAGCTATATACCTAGGAGTGCAACCGATGGGTCATAGGGTTTGTGAAACTTCAACTTTACTTGATATTATCAAATTGCTCTTGAATTTTTTGAAACCCTTTATAGGCACAGTAAGACTGTATAAGAGCTCCTTTGTTCCACATACTTGCCAATATTTAGTTTTGTCAAATATTTTAACATTACATTTACCATCTGCTGTGTGTGAAATTGTATTTTCGTATTGATATGTACTCCACTGATTATTAGTGAGGTGTGTACCTTTAAATGTTTACTGAGCTTCTTTTTTGCCAATTTCCTATTTATAATTTCTGCTCATATTTTTTATAATTTTGCTTGTTCTCTTCTAATTCATTTATAAGCATTCTGTAGATAATATAGTTCTAATCCCTTGCTGGTAATAGACATTGAAACATATTCTCCCAATCAGAGGCTTGTCTTTTCTCTATGCTTTTAACCGACTCCAAGTGGCTTTAAACCCTCTTGAAATTTTTTGTTTTTGTATACTAAATGATATAGAAATCAAAATTTACTTTTTTCAGTTAGATAAGACGTTTCCTTGTACTTTTTAGTTAAGTTTATTCTCTTGACCCATAATCCCACCTCTGTATTCTGTCAAGGTTCTATTCATGAGTGGGTCTGATTCTAGGCTCTAGCCTGTTCCATTGGTCTATTTGTCTAGGTCCATTACAATCATAGAACATTGTAATAAGTACTGCTGCTTTAAAATAAGTAGTAACATCTGCTAAGATGAGTCCTCTTGACTTTGTTCTTTTTCAAAATTGTTTTTGCTATTCATGGGCTTTTGCTTTTCCATATGAAATTCTAGTTTTCACCAAAAAACTCTAGAATTTTATTGAATGTATTCATTTGGGCTGAACTAATAGTTTCACAATATTGAATCTTCCCATCATTCCTTCATGACATATCTCCCCATTTATTTAGGTTGAAAGTATTTCAATAAAAATTTTTTAAATTTCTTCCATAAAGGTCTTGTATGCTTTTTATTTGATTTATTCCTAGGTAATCTTATAGTTGAACTTAATATTGTTTCAGTGTCCTTTTTTTCGCCCTAATTTCATTTTACAATTACTGTTGGTCTACGAGAATATAATTAAGTTTTGTATATTGATCTTGTGTCTACCAATCTTCCTGTGTTGTCTAACTGTATAGATTCTCCTGGATTTCTTATATAGATATTTATATCACCTACAAAAAACACCATTCTGCTCTTTTCTTTCTAGTCTTTATACCTTTTATTTCTTTTCCTAATCTTATTGCATTGGCCAGGAACTCCGGTAAAAAATGTTCAACACAATTGGGGATAAAAGCTAATTCTCTCTTGTACCTGTCTTTAAAGAGAATACTTCCAACATTTTACCGTTAGGTTTTATTAATTTTAGGTTGATATCTTTTATCAAGATAAATTCCCTTCTATTCCTAGTTTATTAAAAGTTTTTATCATGAACAGATGCTATCTTGTCAAATACTTTTTTTTTTTTTAAGATTTTATTGGGGCAGGGGAACAGGACTTTTATTAGGAAACAGTGTGTACTTCGAGGACTTTTCCCAGTCAAGTTGTGCTTTCAATCTTAGTTGTGGAGGGCACAGCTCAGTTCCAGGTCCAGGTGCCATTGTTAGTTGCAGGGGGCGCAGCCCACCATCTCTTGGGGGAGTCGAACTGGTAACCTTGTGGTTGAGAGCCTGCGCTCCAACCAACTGAGCCATCTGGCCACCTGGAAGCTGAGCGGCAGCTCATTGACTTCATTCTAGTTGAGAGGGCGCATCTTGCTGGCCCATGTGGGAATTGAACCGGCAGCCCCGTTGCCCAGAGCTCGCGCTCTAACCAACGGAGCCACCCGTCTGCCCCGACTTTTTTTATACCTATTGAAAAATTTAAGTTTTTTCTTAATCTATTACTATATAAATTATATGAATAGTCTTCCTAATATCAAATCATATAAGCAGTATAAATCTATTCTTTGAAGGTTTGATAGAAATTGTTGTAAAACCATCTGGGCCCAATTTTAGTGAATAGATTTTTTAAACTATTGATTCAATTTCTTTAATGTTTATAACCTAGTTAGATTTTCTATTTCTTCTTCAGTCAGTTTTGATAAAGATACATTTTTCTTGGAAATTTTCCATTTCATCGAAGTTTTCAAATTTATGAGTTGTCTGAAGTCTTGTTTCCTTATCTAAAAGAAAGGGGATGGATTTGCTTCTGATTTGTCCGTTTCTTATCCTATGGCCCTTGAGCTCAGAGGTAATAGGAATATAGACAATGATATTTTTAATCTTGAAAGTTTCCATTGAAGCATCTAATGAATACGTCATATATCTTCCTCAAAACAATCCTGTGAGGAAGGTACTACCATTATCCTCATTTTACAAAGGAGGAACCTGAAGCCCAGAGAGGTAAAGGAACTTACCCAGAGACACACAGGAGGCAAAGGACAGATGCAGGGTTCAAGCTCAGACCTGAGTGAATTTCAGTATCATGTGTTCCGACTATCCTGTGTCACCTCTGCCTGACGTGAACTGATGCTTTCCTGCCTACAGTGTGTGGTCCGTGACTTGAGTGTCATGAACGTCACTCACAAAGCAATGGAGAGGATGTAACAGACACCTACGTCCCTAATGCCAGTGTGTTCAGTCTCCTTGAAAGGCTCTACTATGTAAGAAAAATAGCTAGAGTCATAGAAAAGAAAAATGGTTGAAGGAAACTAAAATGTTATTACAGTCATCACTGGTGGATGGATTACATATGGGTGAAATTTTACTGATTCCTATTTTTCTGTATTTCCCAATGTATACTTTTGAATTGGAAAAACACGACAAAAATGTTATTTTTTTAAAGTAGACTAACAATTCCTCAACGGCAGTGATTCCATCCTCTTCCTCTTGGTCTATTTACCCTTTGAATGGTGCCTGGTAAGTAGCGGGTACTTAATAAACAAGCAGTGACAAGATCAGAAGGAAACACATCAAAATGCTAAGCAATCTGTCTTTAGGACGTGAAACTACGAGTTACTCTTGTATTCTTTCCACTCTCCTTTATTTTCTGAAGTTTCTACGTTATATTCCTTTTACCATTGGGATGAAACTGGATTTATTTTAGAAAAAAATGAGAAGCCATTGCCAATATTACAGTTGACCCTGGAATAACACAGGTTTGAACTATGTGGGCCCACTTACACATGGATTTTTTTCAGTCAATACTGTAGAGGTCTTTTCTCTTCCATATGATTTCAGTAACATTTTCTTTTCTCTAGCTGACTTGATTGTAAGAACACAGTATAGAATGCATATAACACACAACATATGTGTTCATCGACTACGGTCAATGGTAGGCTATGAGTTACTAAGTTTTGGGGGAGTCAAAAGTTATATGCAGAGTTTCCACTGCGTAGGGGGTTAGGTCCCCACACAAGATTCAACTGTAACTGCTTTTTCTTCATGAAGACCTTTTTCTTTAGAGTGGGGTCTTCAGAGGAGTAACTGAGGATGGTGGGCTGGGGTGGGGTAGGGTCGGGGTGGCTTGGCGGAGTCTCTAAGGTGATGCGGGGCATTGCTGCATCTCAGCTGCAGGACTTACCTGCCTGAACATTTCTGGGAAGTCGTACACGTAGGTGGTCCCCAAGGACTGGGCCTGGAACCGCTTGGCCTGAAGCAGATCCTTGGTGACGTAGGGAGTGTTAATCAGCATTCCATGCTGGGGCCCTTGCTTGTTGCCAAAGGAGTGAAACATGATCTGCACCAAAAAGAAAGAAAACACAAGAGCATGAAGGAGGCAAGTCTCAGGGAACCACACTCCTGCCAAACTTATGTAGACCTGGTTCTCAGTGAAAACACAGTGGACGGAAAGCGAAGCACGTCGCGTCACAGAACAAAGTGAGGGCAGAGAGAGTTGATCTTCTCTTGTCTGCCACTGTGGGCAACCAGAACAAAGAGGGGCAGTAAGCGAGGAAACGGCCCTCCAAATGTAACTATCATAGTACTACACACACACAGTGCATAAAACCTGGTGGAACCCAAATGAAGTCTGCATTTGAGTTTATAGTACTGTCCAGTGTAAATGTCCTATTTTGACAAGGTCCTCCATTACGTAAGATGTTATCACTGGGAGTTAGGTGAAGGGTACATGGGAACTCACTGTATTGTTTTTTCCTCTGTACTAATTTTGCAACTTCTTGAGAGTAATTATTTCAAAATAAAGTTTTATATATATATAAAATATACACACATGTGTGTAAATATACACACACATGTAAATATACATACACGTGTGTGTGTATATATGAAATATACACACACATATATATAAAATATAAAATATATATATATATACATACACACACACATATGTATATATAAACGTCAGCCAGTAGGATATTTGATTCACTTTACAAAGTCTGTTCTAAAAAAATGGTTGGGAAAAATACCCATTTCACTAAGTGAACCAGCTGGGAGCTGCATTCTAATCAACCGTGGTACCCCACATCTTATCCCGAATATGGTCCTAGATGGAGTCCACTTTGAAATCATTCTCCTTCCAGGGGAATGAACAGCTGGGATTCAGACGCTAACACGTCTCTCAGGCAGTCCGGAGGGGCTACCCCACTCTGGCACGCAAGGCAAGACGCCCACCGAATGTCACTCGAATGTGTGCTGCTCGCCCGAGCGGCCTGCCTCTGCTTGGACCTGGACCTCCGGGACCTGGCCCAGCCTTACGTTTCCGGATCTGGGGTCGGTGACTTCTTTGTAGAGGCTGATGTCCAGGTAGTAGCCGGACTCGTTGGTGATGAAGAGACGGATGGGCAGGACGCTGCTGGTGGTGGTCTGCCGGATGTTGATCTTGACCTCCGCCTGCAGCACGCGGAGTTTCCACAACCGGCTGCCGTAGCGCATCACCATGGAACGCACCGACTCCTCAATCTGCCCCCAACCCCAGAAATTCCAGTGTCAGAGCCCACGCTGCACACCTCGCTAGTAATCATTCTAGCACCGGCAATAACGGAAGGCCGACAGAGACTGAACGCAACATGCCTGGGACATAGTATGTATCCAACAACTGTGAGCTAACTATAACCACCAAAGGCACCTTGCTAAGCATTTAAAAGCTCATTATCTCTCTCCGTCCTCACAATCGCTCAGAGAGGCCGGCATTTTCCTGCCGCATTTAGATGAGGAAACTGAGGCTGGAACTGACAGCTAGGTCTCCGACATTACACGGCCTTTATCTCCATGCATCTCAAGCCCACGCATCTTCTCTTCTGGGAACAACGTGGACTGGTGGAGCCGGGGCACCAGCATGGGTCCTCTGCACCCCACAGATGCCAACCTGATGTACCAGGACTCATTCCATCCCAGAATCACCACCAGAAACCCTGCCTGCTCATGAAGAACCAGCCGACGGAGCCCCCAACAGAGCCTAGAACCAGGAAGAGGACAAACTTTTGTTTTGCAAGACACTTGTGGGACATCTGTGCTGTCCTACAGGTGAAGTACGGCCATGAAGGGTGAACCTTGGAACAGGGATAGGCCTCAGGGTGGTGGCTAAAATATGGCTCTAGAATTAAACAGCGGAGTGTTTGTTTTCCTCCTGCAGCCACCAAGGTTCAAATGTGCACATACGCACATCCTGGCACTCGGGCCTCGAGTGCCAGGAGACGATGCCCGAAGCGCCCTAGCACTAAGAGCCATGGGTCCCAGGGAAGTTGAGCACCCCCCAAAGGTGAGACCTTGTAGGGGTCCATGATGACCGTGGGCACGAAGTTGAGGAAGATATGGTTGCAGTCGGTGCGCACGCTGGTGTTGTTGAACGCCACCTCCAGCTCGTCCATGGCCTCCAGGAGCAGCCGCTCACCCTCATTTTGCAGGTACTCGAAGGACGCTTCCTGCCAAAGGCGAGAGGGGCAGCCGCTAAGTCAAGGGGCGCAGGGCCCGCTCCCAGCTGGCCTCAGAGAGGCGGGGGAGAGGAAAACATTCTTCTCCTTTACAAGTGTGCCAGGTGGGAACAGCAGAGCCCTGCCTCCGAAGGTGAAAGGATGACAAAGGCCGCTGAGTGCATCCACCACCTTTTATTTTCTGTATTCTGATGCTTTGACAACCTTGCTCACCCCGGAGGGACAGCCCCTTCAAGAGCTGGCTAAATCCTAGAGATAGTAACACAACTCACCCACGAGCACACTTTTCAAATTCAAACCAACCAATCCAGAGCCCACACCCCAACCACTTCCTTTACTGGGCTTCCACACTCCAGGCCACCATCCCCCTGCCCTAATCACCCCAGGCTCAGGTACCAGGCACCTAGAGACAGCCTCTATGCTCAGAACCAGCTGAAATTCCTCAAACTAGCCAATCCCAAGCCTGCGTGCCCTGCCTCACCTGTTCCTTCCTGCAGAAACCACAATAAGGGCTCTTGCCCCAAGTTCCCCCGCGCCCCCATCTCCTGGCTGACCACGGTGCTTCCCAGTGTAGCCCTCCATGGAATGGAGAGCTCCTTCCTTCTGGGCCCTCTGAGTAACAAACGATCTTTTCAATGGCAACTGTCTCCTGATCTGTTGGCCTTACTGCACATGAATAATAGCAAAACCTATTAAACTAGGTCTGCAATATCTTGTTGACTGAGGCAGCAAAACACTGAGATCAGCTTAACATCCATCAACAAGGGATTAGTAGGGAGAAAAAAACACACACATAGTACATCCACGCAAGGAAATAACATGGAGTGGATTATCTTCATTAAATGGAAAGAGGTCTATAAGTAACTGACCAGTAACAAAAACAAGTCCTCAAACGATTTGTCCTCTTGAGCTCCATCTGTAACTATACCTACAATACTACTGTGTTTCCCCGAAAATAAGTCCTAGCCAGACAATCAGCTCTAATGCGTCTTTTGGAGCAAAAATTAATATAAGACCTGGTCTTATATTATAGTACAATTAAGATCGGGTCTTATATAATATAATACAGTAAAATTATAGCAAAATAAAATTGGGTATTATATATATTACATTATATTTTTATATTAATTATATTAATTATATATCATATTATATTACATTTATATTATATTATATATTATATTATACTCAATCTTATAGTAAAATAAGACCGGATCTTATATTGATTTTTGCTCCAAAAGACACATTAGAGCTGATTGTCCAGCTAGGTCTTATTTTCAGGGAAACATGGTATGTATTGAATTATTCCTAGAAAGGGTAATAATTCAATACACAATAGGGCTGACTCCTGAGTGGCAGGATTCTGGGTCCTTTTCCTTGATTTTTAAAAGTACAGCTGACCCTTGACCAACACAGGGATTAGGGGCGCTGACCTCCCACAGTCAAAAATCCACGTGTAACAACATCTGGCCCTCCATGTACGCAGATTCCCAACCTCGGAGTTGACCCTTGAACAACGCAGGTTTGAACTGCGCAGGTCCATTGAAAAGAATCCTCATATAAGTGGACCCGCATGGTTCAGACCCACGGTGTTCAAGGGTCAGCTGTAGTTTTCAGAATTGTTTGAATTTTCACAACCTAACCCCCGGTGCCTTTTCTAAATGCATGAAACAATGAGAAATGATCATATAATCAGCAAATACAAGAAACTCACTTAATAAACCAGCATCTTTCTATCCTCTCAATTCTCCTCATGCAGAGAGACCCACATGACACAAGAAATGAATCCACGTGCCACCAGCTGGGACCTGAAAATAGGCCATTTCAAGTTCAGCCTCCCGCCCCAGACTCGAGTGTGACAAGGGTAGGGCCACGTGTGCTCCACGCATCCTGCAATCCCCAGTGCACAACGCAGAGCCTGGCACAAAAGCAGGAACTCAACAAAGCATCGGAGTGACAAGCTCAGAGGGAGACAGAAACATCCCGTGACATTTTACCTTTGTAATCAGGTCCGAGTGCCTGATGATGGCACGGATGAAGAACCTGTGGTCCGTCACTTCCGCACCTTCCTTCACCTTGGCAGCGCCCAGGTAAAGGTGCATCTTGTGGTTGGCGCAGGGCACGGCGGTCAGATCGAAATTGCGCATGCGGCTGAGCTCCAGCTGGAAGGCCAGGGCGGGCTCCAAGTGACGGTAAATGCGATCTTCTGCAAACTGCAGGCCGACGAGACAGAGCAGACAGACACACACACACACAGACACACACCGAGTCGGACAGAGGCCAAGAGTCTGCTTGGTCCACACTGCCCTGCAGCCCCTGGTGTGTGGTTCAGCACTAGGAATGCAGCCGTCATCATGTCCCCTACTTGTGAGCAAACCCCAGGGCTCAAGAGATTTGGGATTTGGGGACGGCCCAGAGGACAGCCCCGGGTGTGTAAGTCTGGCGTGCTGGCATAAAACTCTCAGCTTTCAGGGGAACCCAGCCAGGCCCCAGCACCTGCCAGCACAAACAAGCAGGTCTCGGTCTGCCACAGAGTATTTCTCAAGAAGTCACCAACTCCTGGTGTACTTGTGGAAACTGGCCCCCAAGAGGATGTAACTGACAGTGCTGGAGAATGAACTTGAGAGAGAACGAAGAAGCCAGAGAAAGAATGGCTCTTAACTAGAGAAGGCTTTGGATCAATTAAAATGCAAAATTCTGAATTTGGTAGTCTTGAATCGACGTTGGGAACAAGTCCACCTGCCCTACAACAGGGATCAGCAAACTTCCTTCACGGGCCGGAGGACTGGTAGCCCATACAGTCTGTCACGACTACTCGATTCAGCTGCTGGGGTGAGAAAGCCACAGCAGACCGTATGTGTGACCACATGGGTGTGGCCATGTTCCACTTAGACTTTATTTATAAAAACAGGCAGCTAGCTTACAAGCCAGTTTGCCAACCACTGTTCTAAAAGAACATGGAAGGCCAGAGTCTGCACAAAAGTTGCCATGTTGTAGAATACAGGGATACCTCAGGACTGGGATATTCTCCTTGAATATCAAAGAGGCCAGGGAAGAGAGAACAATGTTGCTTGTGGTCATACCTGGTCTCTTGCTCTGAATGTGAAAAACTTGGGAAATTCTTTCTGCAAACAGAAAATCCATACAAAAGACAATTAAATTAAGCAAGCCTTGTTTAAATATTTGTATACTGGTTTTTAACGATAACCCCATCTTCTTCTAGAATGAATCATTTGGAAAGCCATCTCTTCTCTAGTAATTGATCACTTCTGCCCCAAAGTACAGAGTAAATGTCAAATAAATGGCACTGGGTCTTGGAGAATGGAAAAAAGACTCATACGATGCACTGAGAATTGGACTGACCTCTTGGGCAATCAGGAATGTGATTCTTCGGAGTCCGTAATCCACAAGGATGCTTTTCTGCATTAAAAACCAAACACACAATGGAATTGTATTCGGCCACAAAAGGGAATGAAGTCCTGATACAAGTTACCAGGTGGATGAACCTTGAAAACAGTATTGCTGAGTGAAAAATGCCAGTCACAAGAGACCTCATTACTGCACGACTCCATTTATGTGAAATGTCCAGAAAAGGCAAATCCACAGAGACAGAAAGTAGATGAGTGGTTGCCTAGGGCAACAGGAGAGGGTGGTGGGACAAACAAAAATGGGGGATGACTACTGATGGGTACAGATTTTTAGGGGGTGGTGGTGAAAATGTTCTAAAATATAATTATCATAATGATGGTTACACAACTCTATGAATATATGAAAAAGCATTGCATTGTATACTTTAAATGGAAGAATAGTGTGGTATCTGAACTATATTCAATAAAGCTGTTACATTAAAATACATATGTATTTTTTTTTTAACACTTCATGAAATCTTTCATGAAATGGGCAGGGATGAGCACTGTTATATTAACCCCCCAAAAAAGAAAAAGACAAGAAAATTATTTCATGTAGCCAAAATTCAAGGACAGACAAAACTAATCTCTACTGTTAGAAGTCAGGAGAGTGGTTGGTTATCTCTGTGGGGGGCAGGGGGGTAGAGACCAGAAGGGGGCTTGAGATGGAGCCAGAAACGTTCATTTCTTGATCTGAATGCTGGTTACTTGGGAATTCACTATGAAAATTCATCAGGCTACACACTTATGATTTGTACACTTTTCTGTGTTAGACTTCAAAATACAACAAGCCAAGAAAAAGCACAAATCTTTTTAGCTGGTCCCTAAACAAAATAAATACTATTATATACAGTTTTCGGGGGAAAGAAAAAAACCCAGAAGATAAAAAAAAAAATGTTATTAATTTGTCCACATGGTAAGAAAAATTATTAGGGGAAAGAACAGTCATAGCCCATTCAAAAAGAGGTAACCAGACATACACAAAAGAAGGGAATGAACGGGATGCAGGTTGGAAAGTGAACAGGAGAAACTAGAAAATGAAGAGGATTCTAATGTGGGAAAACTAGCCTGGTTACGGGGAGCCTGATTTTCGGTTCTCAACTAAAAGTATGCGTGAATGTATGTATGTGTGTGTGTGAGAGTGTATGTGTGCGTGAATGCACACACATTTCTGCTTAACGTAAAAAAATTTAAATCATAAAATATATAACATAAAATATATAACAAAAATTATTTTCTTTCTCCCAGTAGGTGTATATTGTTTTAGCTTTCCTCTCTTCAGTACGTTATATATACATGTATATTATATACTTTATTTGGACAGACATATCTACGTTTAGTTTTTTCTAGCTCACGAGTATCCTCCTGGGTCGCTATTTAGAGAACTGTTTCCTTCCTTTCTACAGCCACGTGACAACCAGGGCACAGTTGTCCACACAGCCGAATGTGCCATTGCCCACACTTTCCACAGGTGATTCTGACACCCCTCGCATTGCCCTCACTGGGTAAAAACCACCAAATATCCTGAGTGTCATCTGATTGGTTAGAGGGCCAGGCGAGCCACCAATCAGCTCAAATGTCACCTTATCTACACTGTGGGCCACCACGCTGAAAATCCAATAAGGACATCAGCTAGGCCAAAAAGAAAAAGGTGGAAATATGCCAATACTTTCACAGCAGCTGCCTCTGTCTGGATGGTGCGGTTGTGGGTTTTGTTTCTAAACCTACTTTTCAGATTTGTCTGCACCTTAAACGTTTTCTACAATGAAAATCATTAGCTGCTCATTAACCAAGGAAAGGCTAAGTAAATCACTAACGATGATGTCCCTGAGCTTTCATGGCCTTATCCATGACATCATTGGTCCATCTCCTACCCAGAAAGCACCAGGCCATGTTCTCTGAGGGACACCAAGTCAGAGGAAGTAAGAAGTGTCCCTAGCACCAGGATAATACAGGAAATTCAACACAAATACAAATAAACAGACTAAAAAGCAATGAAAATTTCCAAGTGTTCTTAAAGTTAAGACCAAGTCAGCAGGGTCAAGAACTAACAGCCAGTGTGCCTGGTAGATTTAATTAATTTATGAGCTAAGAATCTTAGCATCCCATTTTACAGACGGGGAAACTACAGACCAAAGAGGTACAGTGACCTGCCTGAGGTCACACAGCGCCTTCCTCCTATTTCTACCACCTACATTTGCCAAGCTGCTCCACATGTCTGCAGCTGAGGTCCTTGAGCATACATAACAGCTGTCTCACTGCCAGGGTGAGAACACATGCTGTAAATGGCAACCACATATGTATAAAAGCAACCTGCAGTTACTTGCAGAAACGGATGTCAATGTAAGTGACCGTTTCACAATTGTGGGTTTTCTGGGTTATCCAACAAAAATATTCCCCCCAAACCTAAAACTATTTATTGACTGTGTCCTCAATGCTACAGAGCGTATATATATTGGGTCATTTCATCATTGCCAACACCCTGGGAGAGGGAAAGAAATGCCTCCCTCGTGTGATAGAGAAGGATTCACATTCGGCCACCTCTGCCCAAGGTCAGGGGCAATGAGAAGCAGAGCTAGGACAGGAAGCCAAGTCTATGGCTCTGAGACACTCAGCATGTCTCAGGTTCCTCAGACACCTCGCCAAGACAGCCCCCACCCCGCCTCCAGGGCCACGAGGCAGAGGCATAGCCCAGTGCACCTTGGACTGCACGAATGTCCGCAAGATCGGCACCAGCTCCTCGTCCTCCAGATGGTCCGCACACTGGATGGCCACGTTCAGGATGTGGATCGGCTCTTCTCTGAAGTTCTATGAGGAAAAACACAAAGGTGGGCAATGGAAAGACCTGGAACCCCAGCCTGCCCCCTCCTCGGCTTGCTCCCTGCTCAGACACTCACCTTGCCGTCTTCGTCACAGTACAAGGAAGTGCGGGCCTTGCCGAAAAGGGGGGTGTCCCTGGGCACGTTCGCGAAGCAGGAGATGACTTCATCAAAGTTCCTGGGGGTGCAGGGCAGAGAGCAGGGCTGAGGGACTGCTCCCCCACAAGGTCGTAGGTTAGACCTGGGCCCTCCCTCTTTCCCAGCCACCACTCGGCGAGCTCATCCAACTCGGCAGAGTTCATTCGGTTCCTGACCATTTCCAAGGCATCACTGATGGGGTCTTTCCCAAAAGGGAAGAATGAGCCCCCGTTATCTGAGATTGACCACGAAAGAAAGGCTGTCCAAACTCTGGGACATCAGCTGGGCGCCCCCCTCCCCTTTACCAGCTGGGAGATCCTCATCACCTCACCTCACCGAATCAACTGAGGATAACAGAAGTAATCACACCTCCTATGGCTGTGTGAGGATACAAAATAATCCGAGCACGATGTAGAAGACACAGCAACAGGTTGAAAAAGGGCAATAATCGTAGTAAGACTGATAGGTGACATTTACGGGGCATGTTATTTACGTATCAACTATACTTTAAATATAATACTTAATATGCACTACCTTGCATATTTTCCTAGTGATCTTCGAAGTAGATCCTTCTCTTATTCCCATTATACAGATAAAAATACTAAGGTACAGAGAGAGGTTCAGTAATTTGCTCAGTCTCAGTTAGGAGGCACAGAGCCAGAATTCAAACGCAGGCAGGCTGATGTGAAAGCCCACACTCTTGGCGATGATAATGTTATTTTGTTATTATTAACTCACTGTGCCATGTGGCTGGGCCACCCTAACCTAGTGTGTCACATGAACAGGTGGGAGTCAGGGGAAGCTCACTCGGCCCTTTTGCTCGGGGTATCTGGGAGGCCGGGCCATACTGGGTACCTGGTGAACTCCTCGAATCTCCGGAAGGCGACCATGGCCCCCATCCGTTGGCACAGGGGGGAGAAACCACTGTCCATGAACAGCTCAGTGCTGTGCCTCAGAAGGTCAGGGTTGGTGACACTGATGGGCATAGCCATCCTGCAGGGGGACAGGAAGTAGGGGATGAGGCCGCTGCTCCTAGATCTGGCCCTAAGAGCTGCTCCTACCGTGGAAACTTCGGTGAGCCAGACTAGCACTAGGGCCCACCCAAAAGCGGGGCTAAAAATCGGGGGTAGAGGGGATTGAGGACGGGGCCAGGGGCTGAGGACTAAGAGCTGAATCTCTAACCAGCTGCCAGACAGCATTTCACACACATGGTC
This sequence comes from Rhinolophus hipposideros, assembly GCF_964194185.1. Classification (NCBI taxonomy): domain Eukaryota; kingdom Metazoa; phylum Chordata; class Mammalia; order Chiroptera; family Rhinolophidae; genus Rhinolophus; species Rhinolophus hipposideros. Next base: position 13,964,617 of record NC_138070.1, read on the forward strand.
ACAACTCGTGGCTGGGGGAATGAAACGTGTCCTGTACCAGGAGAGGACTCTTGGAAGCCTATGCGTGGTTTCCTCTGGAAACCTCAAACCCCTTTTGTCTTTGCTGACTGTACTTTGTGTCCCTTTGCCATATTAAGAAATAGTGGTGAGCATGGTGACCTACTGAGTCCTATAATATCTTCCTCGTGAATCGTCAAACCTGGGTGTGCTCTTGGGAATCGCTGACCCAGGTGAGGCAGGGCCTGTGTGTGCCTTCCTTTTATACCCCTGAAATCACCATCCAGGCCCACTGCTCCAGACAGCTAAATGCAGAGACAACAAACTGGCAGGGCAGCCTGGGCTGAATTCAGCCCAAAGACTGACTTTGGTCTCTGTAGCATTTTTAATATAGTCCTATACATTAATCCCTGCCCATAAATCCCTTGCAAAGTTGAGGGACTTCAGATTTTTTGTTTTTTAAGTCTAGCTGTCCTGCTTCTCTAGGGAAAAAAAAAAAACATGGAAAGGTTTGGCCTCACAGGCTCGCTTTCCTGTAGGGCAACAACCAGCGGGCTAGAACGACAGCCCCTGAGCCAGGGCCGAGCTCAGCTTTCACCTCGCGGGTGTGCTCACAGCCCCCCTTGGGCCTGGACCTAAGTCCTGGCCGCAGGCCATAAGAATCCCTGCTGTCCTCTCATCTGTCCTCCCCATAGTCCCCTGACCCAAGCATAACGGGCCTGGCTCTACAGACACAGGTGTGGAGGGCCCGGTCAGGTCCAGCTGGGAAGTGAGACTTCACTGCTCTGGTCTTTCCCAGAGGCCATGAGGAATGGGGTCGTGGGTCAGCTGCAAGTGGGGTCTCCTCTGAGGCCACAGGCTCCGAATAAGCTTAAGGCACTCCCAGCAGATAGCGGCAGTGAGGACCTGAGACAAATCAGGGTATCCCTCCAGGCCGGCAGTGTCTCTCTGGGTGAAAACAGGATGCTGTGTCCGTGCTGAGGGTCCCAACCAATGACCCTGACACAAGCATAGGTGCTTCCTAAGAGACAAGACACAACTGACCCACAGGCTTCAGGACAGCCGCCCTTCCTTTCCTAATCCATTTGAACTGCTGAGACAATGAAATCGAAAAAGAAACGCATTCCTCCTTGGGGGCAGATAATTTCAAAAGTTCTCACACCATACCTCCCACAGTCCCCAAAATGATTCCAGGTCACACGCAGTCCATCTCCCTTTCTCTCCACTGGCCAAAATGTCACAATTTTTTTTTTTTTGAAATAAGGGTGAAAATAAATGATAAATATGAAAGATGATGGAATGTTCTAGAACTGCACTGTCCAATATAACAGCCACAAGCCCTATGTGGCTACTGAGCACTTTAAAGGTGGCTGGTATGACTGAGGAACTGAATTTCTAATTTCCATTCATTTTAATTTAAATAGCCTACATGTGGGTGGTGGCTACCATCGTGGACAGTACAGGTGTATGAAGTAGGTTTGGATTATTTCCATTTTGCGCATGAGAGAACAGATGTGGCGAGTTCCCACAGTGGGGAAGTGGTGTCCCTGACGTCTCCCAAGCATTGTCCCCAGACATACTTGCTGGATTCCTCCAAAAAATAGGATGACAGTGGTCAGGGAGAAAAGAAACACAAGCCACCCCTGGGTATGAACCACTCCATACCGGTTTGGGTGGGAGGAGGGCAGCATGAACCGGAATTCCACCACGCAGGTGCCGTCCGGAAGCTGCCGGTGCTGCAGGCTGTTTAACTCATAGGCGATGTAGCCCCTCCGCACGTAAACCTAATGGAACAGAAACACAGGGGCCATTCTCTCAAGAGGGCATTGCAGAATACCCCTGAAAGCTGAGGACACTCAGGATGGAGAAATGATCTCTCAATTACCGCTAAGCAGTAGTTAAGAGCAAATTAGATCACATTTCAGAATGTTTCTTTCTCTACAAAGGGCTACATAACAAATATTTTGCGCTTTGCGGGATATATCATCTCTATTCCAACTACTCAGTTCTGCTGTGGTAGCCCAGATAAAGCCACAGACAATATGTAAATGAATGAGCATGGCTGTTCCAATAAAACTTTATTTACAAAAACAGGCAGGGAGCCGGATGTGGCCGATGGGCTGTAGTTTGCCAACTCCTGCTTCAGAGTAGCGCTCGCTGTCCGATGGAACACGAATCAAACAGGAGCCACCTATGTAACTTTAATTTAACATTTTCTAGTGGCCACTTAAAAAAAGGCAACAAGGGAAAAATAATTTTAATAATTTTGTTTCATTTCCAACACCTAAAATACTATCATTTCAAAAATAATTTTAATAATTTTGTTTCATTTCCAACACCTAAAATACTATCATTTCAAATGTAAAAAATTACTGAGTTATTTTAAATTTTCCGTAATACTAAGACTTTGGAATCCAGTGTGTATTTTACACTGAGAGCACCGCTCAATTCCAACTAGTCGTATTTCAAATGCTCACGAGCTATGTGTGGCCAGTGGATGCCGTTATCGGACAACACGGTTCTCGAGTTTAAGCACTGGGAGGTTTTTAACTGGATAGGGAACACGAGGATTTTGAAGTTAACAGAGCAGGCCTAACTGCTAGTCTTTGAAAGACGGGCTTGCAAGGCTGGTCTTTGGCTAGCATCTGGGAAGTTGGATTTTGGAAAAGTCTGCACAATGTCCTGATAAGAACAGTTCATGGAGCCTAAACCGTGCAAACGATATGATGTATATTCATCACGTACTTTCTTTCCGGGAGTTTACGATCTTGGTACATGCTAGACAGAGGAAGCCTATATGACCAGCCCCCAAGTAAAAGCCCTGGGTGCTGAGTCGCTAATGAGCTTCATTTCACACTTGTTGTCACAACTCGTTGCTCAAAGAATTGTGTCTAGAGGCATCTCACGCCTTGATTCCTCTGGACTTCACCCCATGTGCCTTTTTCCTCTGCTGATTGTGCTTTGTGTCCTTTCACTGTAATAAGTCACAGCCATGAGCAAAGCTATATGCTGTGCCCTGTGGATCTTCCTAGAGAATCATCGAATGGGGGGGTAGTCTTGGAGATGCCAGACACATTCAGAGCAGGGACAAAACTCCGCACATCTCAAGAGGCCAAGTGCAAAAGTTATTATGTTCACAATGCTCATCTTGAGTCATGGAGAAAAGCTTGGATTACATTCCATAAATCCGCTGAACAAAGTGATAGGATGTGTAAAGCACTCTAGAAAATTCTCTCACAGAAATAAATGGGATTTAGCATTTCAAAGAGTGAAGAAGGTAAACTGCTGCTTTCCACCTGACATAGGGCCCATCCAAATAGGGCAGGTGTTCGGATGACGGGCAGCAACCAATATCCACTTCAGGTTCTTACTCGTTTACCTTCAAATCATCCTGTGAGGTGGATATTATTACCCCCACCTAAAGCTTGAGACTCTAAATGTCCAGAGAAGGAAAGCAACTTGCCAGAGGTCACGCAGCTCCAACCTCTCCATACGCCGTTCCCACTGATTAGTATTTCTCTGCTTCTCCCTCCCACCAATTCCTATTTGCTCTTCAGATACCTGCTTTCATGCTCTTCAGATACCTGCTTTCCTCATCAAGCCTGAGTTGGACCCCCTAGTAAGATTAAATCCTGCTGTCCGATTCTCACCATGACTCTATTTTCCCATTGCAGCCCTGTCCCATGCGTAATTAAAGGAATATTTAATGTGTACCTCTCCCCATCTAGAAGGAGGCTCCACTAGGGCAAAAACTACGGTTGTCTCCTGCTGTATCCCCAGCACCTGGCACATAGTAGATTTCAATAAATATGTTGAAAATTGGCGAGAGAAAAAAATAAGTACTCAAGATCCGTATTAGATCTCACTACTGGAAACGAAGTGGGACATGAGAAGCATTTTTTGAGTTGAAAGCAGGGAGGTGGCAAAAACCACAGTCCCAGGAGACTCTGTAGCTGTAATATGCTCACAAGCCCAAAATGGTCTCCATGGAAACCTCATTAGCCTGCCAGAATCAGGAAGGGGACAAACAGGGTATAAAAGATGGCAGAAGAGGGAGTTGGAGGGCCCAGGAGACCAAAACTCTAAGATCACAGGGTGAAGAAATGAGGAAAAACTACCAGGGGAAAAGAATCAGGTTGAAAACGTAAGTCATCATCTCCTATTTCTTTGAAAGGAGCAGATTAAACACTGTGATGCCCTGAAACTAACAAAACACCTCTGAGACCCTGAATTAAGGAAGACTGGAGCTGGAGCAAGATGACCTGGCCCTGATCTGGGTTTTGCTGCTGGTCACGCCCTCCTCTGCCCCATCACACTGGGAGGACCTACGCTCCTTCTTGCTCTTTTAGTTCCAAGTGGAAAAGTCTTTCAAAGGTCACTGATGTAGGTGAGTTGGAAAGTTTGTTGTTGTTTTGTTATTGGGGACGGGGAACAGTTCTTTATTGGAGAACAGTGTGCACTTCCAGGACTTTTTTCCAAATCAAGTTGTTGTCCTTTCACTCATAGTTGTGGAGGGTGCCATTCAGCTTCAAGTTGTTGTTTTTTCAGTCTTAGTTGTGGAGGGCGCAGCTCAGCTCCAGGTCAGGGTGCTAGTTGCTGGTTGCAGGGGGCACAGCCCACCATCCCTTGCAGGAGTCAAACTGGCAACCTTGTGGTTCAAAGGATGCACTCCAACCAACTGAGCCATCCGGGAGCTCAGCGGCAGCTCAGCTCAAGGTACCGTGTTCAATTTTAGTTGCAGGGGTCACAGCCCACTGTCCCTTGCGGGACTCGAGGAATTGAACTGGCAACCTTGTGGTTGAAAGCTCGCGCTCCAACCAACTGAGCCATCCGGGAGGCAGCTCAGCTCAAGGTGCTATGTTCAATCATAGATGCAGGGGGCAGAGCTCACCATCCCTTGTGGGACTGGAGGAATTGAACTGGCAACCTTGTGGTTGAGAGCCCACTGGCCCATGTGGGAATCGAACTGGCAGCCTTCGGAGTCAGGAGCACGGAACTCTAACCGCCTGAGCCACCAGGCCGGCTCAGTGAGTTGGAAAGTTTGGACGAGCTAGCAGGGGTGACCAGCAAGACCTAGTATGAATCTTGGTTCTGCCACTTCCTAGCTGTGTGACCTTGAACAAGTTGCTTCACCTCTCTGAGCCTCAGTTCCCTTCTCTGTAAAACAGGGATAGTAACGGTACCTGCCTTATGGGGAGAATGATAAGATCATGTTTGCAAGGCATATGGCCTCAGGTCAGGTGCATGGATGCTAGAACTGGTCTGCTCGGTGCTGTGCTGTTACCTGGGCCGCTCCCACTTACCTCCAAGGACGCCATGCAAACGACTTTGTTAACATGATAGAAGAAAGTGGGCAGGACATCAAATATGGTCGTTTCTGAGAGTATTAATTTCTACAGGAAACAAAAAGGGGACCAAAGGAAAAGTAAATGTTAACAAGTTTTAACCAACAGTCGGATAAGTGGGAGGGGTGGGAGCAGGGGAAGCTGGTGGTGTTATCACAAAACGCTACCAGTGCCCCAGGCCTGTAAGATCTGAAAGTGGAAGTAGCACAAGGCCGACTGCACCCGGGGCTCCCAGTTTCAGACGCAGAGGGGTTACCTGGAAGCTTGTAAATGAGCCAGAGTCAGGGGACAGGAGACCCTGGGAAGATGAAGCCATGACTCAGTTACGAGTATGTGAGGTTCTCAGCTTCCAGAAATGCTCCATCATACCTGACTTTTTAAAATCATACCCCCTGGGCGAGCCCTGCTACCTGAGCCTCCCCTGACAGCAACCTTGGGCAACCCTGGCCACACTGGACTAAACCACTGGTATTTGCGACTGTGCCCTCCACCCCACTGCCAGTGGGACCCACTTCCCCCGAGGCCCCACTTGGCCACAGTATGTGCTCTGTGACGGGGATGGAGAGTCTCACCTTGAGGTTTTCCGGGCAAAATTGGTGGCCGTATGAGTCGATGGCAGACAGGAAAATGGACTCCACCTGGTTGTGCCTCAGCTCGTAGGAGGGGAGGTGGGAGGCAATCAAGACCTGCAGGGGAGGGGGCAGAGGGCTTGGGGTAAGCCAGCCTTACAGGGGAGAAGCCCATCTGGTTGGACATGGGACGGCAGGAGAGGGGCTGTGCACAGTGGGGGACAAGCATGGGGAGGAGGGTAGTACCCCACGACCCCCACCTTAACCCTACCTGTCTGGCTCTGAGAGCCACTTTGCAGTGCTCGCTTTTGCTCAGCTGAGTGAGGTCGTTGAGGATGGAGGTGAGCTCCTCCGACAGGGAAGGGTCTGGGCCACAGAGCTCATCCTTTGGGGACAAAACAGAATCCAAGTGGCTTTTGTCCACTAGAAAGAAATATGCCAGCACTCACCCTCGACTGGGGATGTAGCTGCCTGGGCAAACCAGACAGCTGCCTGGTCCTATGAAGGTGCCCGGGATAGTCTGACGTACATACCCTTACCCCTTTCCACCATGTATCATTCATTCATTCATTCATGCATTCATGCATGCATGCATGCGATCACCCATTCATCCACCCTGAAACAAGCCCTACACATCTGGTAAGAAGGAAAATACATTTACGTCTCTGGCTGCATCACTATTAATGGTCAGCAATTACGAGGTACTTGGCATGTGCCAGGCAAGCAGCTAGACCCTTGACATTGATCTCTCTAAATTTTCCCCACCCTCTAAGGAATTGCTGTTGTGATCCCCATTTTACAGATAAATACACTGAAGCTCAGAGAGGCAATATGCCTTATCCCAAGTATGTCAGGAGTGCCTGGCACATAGTAGGTGCTTTGTGAGTGTCAGTTATGCTCTTCCCCAGGGTCTGACAAATCCCACCCACTGCCTGGTTTTGCAAATCAAGTTGATCAGAACACAGCCAAGCCCATTTGCTTACATTGCACAAAGGCAGTTTTCAGAGGTGCGGACAGAGACCATATGATCAGCAAAACCTAACATATTCACTCTCTCTGGTGCTTTCCAGAAGAAGTCTGCAGACCCTTGTGCTACCCCCACTCTGAGTACAGGGCGCCCTTTCCTGCTTACGATCAACATGATCACCAGCTGGTTCTTCTTAGCCACCTGCGCGTGGGAGAAGATGCAGTGCAGCACCTGGGCCATATCGGGCTTCAGCTGCTCCCTGAGGTTTATCACACACTTGTCGTAGTGGGCTACAGGGAGACAAAAGGCCGCAAGGGGGTAAGGCGCAGGGCCCCTCCCGCCTGTGGGCTGATCACCAGTGCCAGCGGCGACTCTTGCCTTGTTGGAAATGGTGCTCGACATGTAAATATTTTCGCAGGAGATCCAACACCACTGCCTTCATGTAGCCACGGGTCCCGCTGCGGTATCTGGGGAGGAAAGAAAGTCTGCTTTAAGGATCGACTCCGCTTCCTGGTGCAAATGAATATCCACAGCCAGGGCTTGTAGGGTTTCCAAAACAAGAAAACTAATAAAGCATCTGGTGGCTGCACCCCCTCATACTTAGGCCTGCGAGGGATGTGTGAGTCAGTTCATTGGTGCTAACTCTGCAGGCCAAAGAGAGCAGTGACTTGCCCAAGGTCATACATCGAAACAGAGGGTCAAGCCTGAACCTTTGGATGGCACCTGCCCCATTCCCAGAGAGAAGGAAAAACACTTACAGAGTTGGGATGCTGAACGGGGTCAGCCTTGCATGCATGATTGAAAACAAAAATTCTCAATTAACCATCCACTGTATAAAGACAGTTTGGAAAAAACCAAAACAAAACTAAAAGACACCAAAAACAGACTCCGTGTAAATTTTGTTTCCCTTTCAAAACCAAATTTTAACCTGGACATTCCCCAAAACATTTCTTCTTCTAAATCATTTCTGAACACAGGGAATTGAGTTTCCTAGGACATGGGACACTCAGTTTTAGAGACGCTGAAATCAGCTTACCCCTAGCATCACCAAATAGCTACAAAAGAGGAGACCTAAAATGCTCCTTTATTCAAATGTGAGTTTTTTGTGTGTTTTTTTTTAAACCACACACCTTAGGACAGAGCTCTGATATTTATGTTCAACACAGAAAAATCAGCTAGGGAATTCGATTTATCATTTGTTCACTTCTAGGTATTTCTCTGAAGCTGAAGGACGGGTTTAAGGTTAGCGTAGCTGTTGAAGTGTTCTGGGGAGAGAGACCCACTTGGCCCTTGGCTTTGAAACTCTTTGTGGGGAAGCCACACAAAGAACTCCTTCCTCAGCTTTAATCCTGTATTGCCAGTGTGAGTCCCCATGAGCCAGGAAGTGCCTGAAAAGCAGGGCCACCTCCTACAGCCCTACCTTCTCTGCACCTCTGATAGCTTCGGGAACATAGGATACATGAATTAACTCACTCCAGTTGGACAATGCTTTGATTCTGTCTTTAGAAGCCATGCTTGCTTCCTGGGTTAACTTTTCATGCAAAATGGCAATTCATCATCAGAATAGTTCTCCCTGCTCAATAGCTACTTAAGATAAAATACAAATTCTTCATCCTCTCCTTTGCAATGCCCACCCCCCAAAACTGCAATCACTTGTCCAGTCCTTTGCGGCACATAAAGTCATTTCGTCTCACTATCTCATAATCAAAGCTGCCACAAGGACTCAGGATTCATTAATACTCAGAACTCAGAATGACATTTCATGTGTCAGGTGTTTTCATTCCCATTTTGCACACTGGCAAACTGAGACGCACAGAAGAAAGTGCCTTGCCTGGGCTTCTGCTGTTAGGAATGGCTATGCCAGAACCGTGATCAGGGTCTCTGGACCCCATACACTGTCTCCCAGTTTGAGCCTGCCCTTAAGAGACGCCCCCGCCCCGACCAGCAGCTGGGACAACACACAGGACGATAAAGTGTGACAACCGCACCCCACGGAGGGCCCAGGATTCACCTTTGGACCAACTGCACGATGCTCTGTGTGTTCATGAAGAAGACCTCCCGGTCGGCTTTCCGCTGCAGGGTGGCCGCGTGGCAGTCCAGGATGGTAGCTATCTGGATGGAAAAAGAAGACAGGTCTGGCCACTCACAACCACATAATCCAGTCACCACACCTAAGTTACCGGAAGGACGCACAACAGGCTCCCACTCTAGGTGCTATCCGAGGCTCGTTCGAAAGAAGAAAATCCCAGCCCCATAGCCCTCTGGCCACCCAGAAATAGCTCTGTTCATCCCACTCAACATATTATTTGAGAAATTCAAGAGCCCAGCGTGACGATAATCGCATAAAGACATACATACATTTGTATTACACCTCTCCACAAATATGAATGTTGTAGGAAAAGAGAAGGGAATTTCCAAACCCAGGGAACGTGAGGGTGCTGAGTGGGGAGGGGTCCTATTTGTTATAATTAGATAGAATGTCGGTGTATTGTTTTTGGCTACAAAAATATCTTTAATGAATAAATCTGCATCAATGACAAATTCCTGAAAGGTTCAAACATGTGCCTTTCTCAACTGGGGTCCTTTAGAGTTTTGCTTTATTATTTTTTAGCTGATATATAATTCACATACCATAATATTCCTCCCTTTTTAAAGTATACAATTAATTCAGTGGTTTTTAGTATATTTAGAGTTGTGCCACAGTTGCCACTATCTAATTTGAGACCATTTTATCGCTCCAAAAAGGAACCCTATAATCATTCACAGCCACTCCCCATTTCCCCTTCTCCGAGGTCCAGGCAATTACCAATCTAACTCTCCTTCTCTACGGATTTGCCTATTCTGGATATTTCATGCGAATTGAATCATGCAACATGTGGCCTTTTGCAACTGGCTGCTTTCACCTAGCATGTTTTCAAGGTTCATCCACGTGTAGCAGCAATCAGTATTTCATCCCTTTTTATGGTGGAACAATATTCCAACCTCTAGAGTGGTTGACCTCTGGGAATGCCCTGACCTGTACTCTAGTTTCCCCAGTCACTAAGGTGTGTGTGGGGGAATGACGATGGTAGGTAGGCCTTCCAACCAGACAGTGGGCACAAAGATAAACTGGCAGAGAGGGCTCTTCCAAATGCAAATTACCTTTAAAATACTTGATAAAAGCAACAATAAAAAAAGAACAAAATGACGCCAATGTAGAATTACTAGAGATGTTTTATATTACCCTAGAATGGTTTCCATTCTTAAAAAAATATTTATACTTACAGCCCCAAGGCTCTACCTTCATAAAAACCAGAGGAAGAGAATCTAAGCTACAAAACAAGCAAAAAAACCCCACAATTTCCTCTATTATATCAGGAAATTATACCAGTGTATGGACAATGCTTGCTTTATTTGCACCAACTGCTTACTCCTATTCTGAATCCGAAGTTTATGGAATGAGGCTTAATAACTGTCCTCGTTCATCTCAACAATTGTTGCTTTGGTAGAAATGCTGGGATTCTGCAGAGAAGGCTTGAAAGGCAACACTCGGCCCCGAACATCTCGGGCTGTCACTGGGCTTCATGAAGCCCAACTCGACGAGAGGCCAGATATCCAGACATCCTGGGAGCAGAGTTAGTTTTCAAGGAACCACCTGGCCTAACGTGGGTACTCTGATGGGGCTGAGTGGGGGCACCTACCTGCTGGCTGGGGAACTGGCACAGCACCGACGTGATGTTGCTGGCATACTGGGCCATCACCCTGCGGACCGACTTCTCCACGGGGGCGGGAATGCGGCCCGACACGCTGGTCATGATCTCTTGCAGCTCCAGCAGCGGCAGCGACGGGTGTCGGAGGGTCATCATGAGCTTCTGCACCCACTCCTTCAGCTGCAGCAGGGACCACAGCATTGGCCTGAGGCCCTGCAGGAGCATGGGTACAGCCACCCACCATGGGGTACCTGACACACTCAACCAATCTAGACCCGTGCACTCAAGTGGCTGAAGATCTGGAACCAGCAGACTCTGGAACAGTCCTGAGTGGAATGGCCCACTGACGACAAGGGGAACCCAGTTTCCCCACCCAGGAAGGCCCCCACTCCCCGCTACCTGCATCCAGAGAGCCAGTATGGTGTGAGGATACAACATAAGGCCATGGGAAGAGCTAATGTTTGTGGGATGTTTAGTACCAGACACTGTTCTAAGACCTTTATTTGCACGTTCTCATTTGACTCTCAGAAACAACCCAATGAAGTACATATAATCATTATTACCATTTTACAGATGAGGAAACTGAAACACAGAGAGGTTAATTAAGTTACTCAAAGTCACCCAGCAAAGCCAGGATGCAAATTCAAGCCATCTAACTCCAGAGACTATTAACAACTGCTCTGCACTATTTCTGGGCATACCAATAGATGATACGTTGATGGCTTTTAAAAGACTAGAATAATGGTACCAACCCCATAACCTGGGTATGAGGTTTAAAAATGAAATGATGCATGCACTGGCAAGTGCAAAGACTAAATAAAGGTTGCAATGACAGCAATCACAATTAGGAAGCACAGCACAAGGGTTAAGAGCATGGACTCGGAAGCCAGATAGCTAGGGTTCAAATCCCGTCTTTGGCTCTTTATGGGTAAAACATGGCAGGTGTCTTAGCCTCCCTGTGCCTCAGTTTCCTCATCTGTAAAACTGAACTAAAGAAGAGTTTCCACCTCCTAGGTTTGTTGGGAGGATTAAATGACAATACATTTTAAGTGCTTAGAATAGGAGCTGGCACAGTCTGTACTAGACAAGAGTTGACCATTTTTATTATCACCAGAATCACCACCATCACTATGTTTGCTATTCAGAGATGAAATGTAATGCAACACAGTTTTATCCCTATTGATGTTAGGTTTAGTGTCAGGGGTCTTTCACAAAGGTCTGCAAATTTGAGGACTTCTTGTTTCTCTATTGAGTGAGTAAACAACAGGACCCTGGGATGGTAAACGATGAACAGAGCTGTGTGTCTGAACCAAGTGATTTCCTCGTTCTTTCTTTCACAGGGTAAACCACACTGACTCCACTATTAACTTACTACTTGAACATTCTCTGTGTCGAGCTGACCTGAGCCCCAAAAACCTAACTGTCACTTTTACAACAATTTATAATCACAGAGAAATGTGTATCCATGTTTACAAATTGAGGCGTTCTCTGAGAACGGGTCCTTCATAAGTCAATTACGTCAGTCAAGACCTCTGATCTCATGAGGTAACTCCTTCTGGCCCTTCACACAGACCTACACAGGTATGCAGCATACACACCTACCCTTCACACGTGACCTACTTTTATGCTAAAAATAGGCTCCGGCAGACAGTAGCCATTCATGATGTTAGTCAGGTTTTCCAGGACATTGTGGAAGACCTGGTGTAGTTTCTCTCCCATGATAGGCAGAGTTTGCTGGGGAGGCAGCTCTCCTGTGAACGGCTCGGCCTGACGAGACACAACAAGAAGCAGAGGTCAAGGACACCGTGGCCTCCCAAATGAGACAAGTCGAGGGCGGAGGCAGATCTACCAATGGGCGATATGTGCAATACATTTAGGATGAAGCGGAGGTGGGGGAAACAGAAGAAAACATCGTATCTGAAAGTTAAAATTGCTAAATTCACAACCCAGGCAGGTTTTCCAACTCTTCCCCTTTAATTTCCCATCCGCCAAATAATTTTGGAGGAGGTTTGACTTTTTTGGTTTGTTTTGCTTGGCTTTTTAACCAAGATTATCTCCTTATTTTCTCTATTTATTTTCAGTCTCTCTTCAGTCCCAAAGATAAACACCCAGTCAGATGAAAATTTATGAAACTCTCATATAAATGTATCTGATTTTTTAAAATCATAAACATTTAGCCTTAGAGGACCAAAACATTAAAAAACTCCCCAAAGGGGCAAACACGGACTTATCGTGCCCATTCATCTATTAATTCATTCTATACACCCACTGAACACCTACTATGTGTGAGGCACTGGGACCCAGGAAGTTTGGGACATCTGTTCTGTTGGTCTGGCACCCTCAGATCCCTGCCCCCACCCCCACCTCCACCCCCGCCGCTCCTTCAGTCCTTGAACAGCTAATTGGAGGGTTTCCTTCTCCACAATCTGATGCCGGCTTCTCCATGGGGCTTCCCACAGCCAGGGGCCAAGGGCAGTCTCCCTTAGTGGACTTACCCAGCTGAATTACAAGGGCTTACCCTGTAGGCATACAGGAGCCTGTAGGGACTGGTGGCCACGCCCTGTCCCACAGACCTAGCCTGGGAAATGTTTGCTGCATCACAGGGCAGGCACAAGGACCTTCCCAGTGATCTAAAAGGCTCAGCCTATTACTAGCTTTGGGGACCACCTAAAGAGAGTAATGAAAAGAATGAGAAGGGGCAAAAAAATAATGAAACTAATAGAACAGTCTGGAGAAAAGAAACAATTTGATTTTTTTTCAATGTGTTTCTAGCTTTTTTCCTGGGCATCTGTACTAATAAAATTGTAGAGAAAAGAACAACACATGCATAAAGGGTGCACGACCTCCCTAGGCGTGCCTTACTTAAGCAGTCGTCAACACGATCTGTTTTTTTCTCAGTACTCACTATACCCCAAGAACATTTGAGTAAAACCTCATGGGAGGTGAGAGAGTGAACATCTGGCGGAAGGTCATTCCAGGCAGAGGGAGCGGGGCCCCAGGTGGAGGGGTCTGGCGTGTCCAATTAAGTGAGGGAGAGAGGATGCAACTGGAGAAGAAAGTGGGGACAGCTCCTCTGGTCATCAGAAGAACTTGGGTTTCATTCGAAGCAGGATGGAGAGCCGCTGGGAGGGATCTGAGCAAAGGAGGGCATGTTTCTGCACCCATCACACTGGCTGCTGGGGGCACGTGGGGGCAGGAGAATTGGAGCCCACAGTCGGGCGGGGTCACAGAACAGGTGGAGGGAGGCCATGAGCACACCTGAGCCAGCCTGGGTGGCCGTTCTGGGTGCTACATACCGGGTGCACTTTAGAAGGGTCATCGAGCTCCAGCCTGGCCACCACACAGCCTGCTTCCAGCACGGCCCCCGGCCTCTTGATGTACTTCACCCGGCCACTTTCCTGCACGTTCAAGGCCATGATCATCTTCATTACCTGTTTTGCAGAAAGAAGAAATAAAGACAGAGCCCACCTGTACCGGTCTGTGTGTGTGACACCTGGAGTTACCCACAACTAGTAACTCTGGAGCAGGGCCTGCATCATTTAAATAGAATGACTCCCTGGGCAGAGTTTAAGTGGAAAGGACAGAGGGAGCTAGCAGTTACCAGAAGCCTGCTGTGTGCCAGGTTATGAATCACCTCCACTGGCAAAACCAGCTCAGAAGTAAGTGTTTATGTACCCATTTTAAAGACATGGAAACTGGTCTTTATTTTGACAGTGAAGCCTCTCTCTTAGAAATACAGTTAAATCATATTATGTAGGGTGATTAATACCGTGTTTCCCCGAAAATAAGACCTAGCCGGACCATCAGCTCTAATGTGTCTTTTGGGGCAGAAATTAATATAAGACCCGGTATTACATTATATTATATCTGGTCTTATATTAAAATAAGACTGGGTCTTATTTTCGGAAAAACATGGTATATACACTTTCCTAAAATGTGATGCATTTTGTGATCTGCTCCTTTTCTAAAGGCAGCAAGAATAAGCTTTTGGGAACCCTGTGTGAAATGAAGAACGTGCTCGCAGTCGTCAGTCACCAGGCCCTTTACACGGGCCTCTTTGCAGGCACCGGATGTTCAGACATGATGAGTGCTGCCACTGTGGTGTGGGCTGCAGACACTCAGCTCTGGGCTCCTTGTGCTCAGCAGTTCACAGCTCGGGTACCCAAGCCTGGGCGGTAGCTCCAGCACGTCACTCGTCACTGTGTGACCTCCATCAAGTGTCTTCCCTCTCTGAGCCAGTTTCTCCTCTTACATTAATAAAATGGGGAATGACATGGGGAATAATAATTGGACTCTGAGGACTCAGCAAGACGAAGCATCTGGCACGAGGCAGGAGACCACGAAGCCTTAGCGCTTCCTGTTACTCCATTGTCATTATCATTATTATTTTCCTTGGAGCAAGGAATGGCGGCCAGGTTTGAATCCTGGCTACATGTGACCGCCAGTGAGATCCTTAGCCTGCCTGCGCTCCGTTTTTTCACATGCAAAAACAGGGTTTAAATGTGTGCCCGTCTCCTCTTATGGCTGGGAAGATTAAAGAAGGTAATTAAAGTAAAATGCCTAGAACAGTGGTTGTCAAGCGGCAAGTGCTTTGCAAGTGTTGGCTTAAGACTTTTTTATCGTCACCATCCTAATTATTAATCAGCTCTTACCCATTTCTGCGAAGCTGTGCATTCTTGAGGTTTTTCCCTTTCGATATTGCAGAAAATCTGAGCTGCACCCCACACACTGACTCTCTTAGGCCCAGGGGAGAAGGAGGCCCATCTGCAGAAGCCACGCCGGACGGGCCTCCCTTGGGGAGCAGGGGTATAAGGGAGGCCCGGCTAAACCCCAGGGTCTGCTGTGCTTACCTCCATCTCAGCGTAGCTGCCTCCAGCCTCCACGTGGCCCCCGTCCTCCACCGTGTACTGAGTCAGCTTCCCAGCCGACGGGGACCTCAGGACTGTGGGGTCATTCTCCTTCTCAAACACACACGTCTTGTTGCCGATGGTAATCCGGTAACTGGGAGAGAGGAGGAAAGGGCATGGGGTGGGGGGCACTTAGGGAAGACCATCGACCCAGCGTGTCCGAGTCAGGAGTTCTACAGTATTTTCCCTTCCTAAAGGCAGCCACGAGTGTCACCCTATGTGTGGTTTGCGGACTCCACTTTCCCAAATGGTGGCATTTGACAGTCACTGCAGATACACTGGGAGTTAGGGGAGCAAAGGGTGGGAATCTTTGCTAACCGAATTTTTACTGACATTAATTCCAACCTGCACGGAGAAAGCAATCACTAAATATTCCTCAATAAATATTGACCGACTTCAAATCTTCAAATTATAACTGAACTGGGGAAAGAGTATGCTCCGTGGGTGGAGCCTACAATAAATCTTGACTATTCTTGGCAGATAGTACATGGTTAAAAAGAGGGAATAAAACATTGCTCTGGAATGAATCTAGTCCACCTTCTTCCACTGAGAAATGGGAAGGGAGACTCCACTCTCGAACCGGAGCCTTTTCAGGCGTGGGGCTTCTGGTACCCCGCCCCCACAGCCGCCTTACTCTCCTGGGCCTGGGGTGTGTGCTGCCTGCTCACAGGGTGGTCAGCATTTCATTATGAGCTCAGTGTGGTCAGACACACTAGAGCAGGAGGGTCTCTGGGTCTACCTAATATGATGCCCCTGTGCTGGGTGTTTCCAGGCATCCCGTATGTCACCCGTCTGGATGCACAGTGACATTTCCTGCCAATGTCTGCTCGATCAATGTGTCGTCTTCCCCAACAGGCTCTATGAGTCTTGACCATGATTCTATCCTAGCAGCTAGCCCGGTGCCTGGTACAAGGACAGGTGTAATATCCAGCCACTGCCCTACTGGCTGGCCACATCTCCTCCAGGCCTGTGCCGAGGTGGGTGTGGACGCTGCCGCTCAGACACGGAGCAGCTGTCCCATCGTCATACACACTGCAGGCCCGGAACTCGGAGTCACATTCTCACTCCACTCTGAATCCTCCCCCGTTACTAGAAGAGGGCCTCCTGGGCACCACCCATACGTGTCTGCCGCTAGCACGGAATTCCAACCAAGAGATTAACCTCTCTCAATGGGCCTGGGCTGCACATAGGCTAGCTTCATATTTTCAACTCCACGGGAGAGAGTGGGCTCCGGCCCAGCCCACGGAGGGACCCCACGTACCTGTCGACCTCTTCTTTCATGTAGGTCGTGTAGCTATTGCCATCGTAGGATAGTAGAAGCCCACCATCGTTCAGCCGGTGGGCATCAATCTCGATGTGACAGCCATTCATGATAAGGACGAACATGGTCAAAGACTGCCGAGCCACCTATGGGGACAAGGGCCAACGTTCCCACCTGAATGCAAGATGCCTGCTTGTCCCTCCACCGTGTACTGGCCCCCAGAGCACCATCTGGCCCCGACTGGGAGCTAGGGTGGGTGTCCACGGCGCGAGTGCCAGGGTGGAAACCTTGCCTATCTAGTCCCAGCCTTCAGTCACCGCGAGGGAGCAGCTGAGGGGGAGAGAGCCCGGAGTCCGCACGCCACATCTCCCCTGTGGGGAGGCTAATGGTTGCTGGCCACAGGCGTAGTCCTATTGGGCCATCTCTCACCAACTATGTGCCTTCAGGGGTTGGCGGCTTCCTTCTAACTCCTGATTCCTGCCTCCAAGGGTCAGCCCTTAGCAGGGCCAGCCTGGGTAGCAGGGAGAGGGGAACGTACTCTAGATGAGGCAGCCCTGGGGGTTCCACCAGTGACCTGGGTGTGGACTAGGGCTCTGCACCCCCAGACGTGGCTCTGCCCAGGGCCACACAAGACATTTGGGACACTCAAGAGAGGCACAGGTGGCCAGGGCCTGGCTTCAGCTCTGCCCTTCAATCTGACCTACTGGCCCCATGTGGCCCTCAGCTCAGTGTGCATGCTCTCTTTCAGAAAACAAAGACCCTAAAGAGCCCTTGACTTCTAAAACGTACATTTTGAGATAAAAGAGAGCAAGAAAGATAGAAATGTTTATTGCAATATTATTAACGGTAACCGCAAAACTTAACAGCACTATGGTAACAGCAATATGATTCATGGTAATACCAACACTTAGGACGAAACCATGACAACCTTGCAATGAAAGACTCTAGACCTGCACGGTCGAATACACTAGTCCCTAGCCACTCACGGTATTTAAACGTAAATTAATTAAAATGAAATGAAACACAAAATTCAGTTCCTCGGTTACACTTGCCACCCTTCACGCGGTCAAGAGCCACAGGTGGCGCATACTGGACATCAGAGATCTAGAATATTTCCATCCCTATGGACATTTGAATTGGACAGCGCTGCAGATTCCAGACTGATGTCGAAGAAACCCTGTTAAAACCGCGGGGAAACTTTATGCCATGAGAATATCAAAGCACAGTAAAAATGTATGTGCACCACGGTAAATGTATGTGCGCCCATTGTCAACTCAATGCGTAAGGGGGAAAAAACAAATCACTGAAATGAGATCTGCTAAAATGTTCACAGGTATTGCCTCCAGGGGTTGGCACATGCTGGATCTGTTTTTCTGATGCTTTCTACGCATGTTTGAAATTTTGAAGTTTTCTACAATGAGCATGTACCACATTTAAAATTGAGTTGGGGGGGACCCAGGCCCCCAAAGGTAGCCAGGAAATCTTGGAGGCAAACAGGAAGAAGTGGTTTTACAGCTTCCATGGATAATACACTCACTTGTCTGAACAAAACCTAAAAAAAAATCTTCAAAGTTGAAAGTTCAACATGTGCTCGGCAATATTAAAAATAAAGTAAAAGAAAATAAAAATTCTGCCTCCACAACCGACGTGAACTCCGTTTTCTTTTCCCTCCCCAGAATGTGAGGTTAGGAAGGGCCAGGAAGGCTTCGGCTTCCTGGGGACATTTTGTCCCCCAGGTCACTCCAAGTTGGACCCGGCGCCACCCTCTGTGCCCACCTCTCAGAGACTCTCTGACACTCTCTGCTGAATTGACGCTGGATAGCCCAGGAAGGGTAAGTGAATATTCCCACCAGAGGAGAACAGCCCTGAATAGGCACCAAGTACAGCAGAGATGGCACAGGAAGAGGCCAGAATCCCACACACTGTTCTTGGTGCGGAGACACAGGACAGAGCCAGCTTCACAGTCCTCGGCAATGGACTCAGACATGATGCCAGCTCAGCAATGGTCCTGCTCACGCACTGTCGGGTTGGACAGTGGCCCCCCAAATTCACATTCTTCCCGCCACTTCAGAATGCGACCTTATTTGGAAACAAGGTCTTCGCAGATATAGTTAGTTAAGATGAGGTCGTACTGGATTAGGGTGAGGCCCAAATCCAATATGACTGGTGCTCTTCTAGAGAAGGGACCCAGAGACACAGGCACAGAAGGAAGACAGTGTGAAGACAGACACACACAGCGAGAACGCGGTCCTACGGAGCTGGAGGCAGAGACGGGAAGGACAGCCTACAAACCCCCAAGGATGCCCACAACGCCCAGAAGCTAGGAAAGCAGAGGACTGCCTCTGCCCTGGAGCCTTCGAAGAGACCAGGGCCCAGCCTACCCCTTGATTTTGCCTTCTGGCCACACCTGTGAGAGAATAAATTTCCTTTGTTTGAAGCCACCAGTTTGTGGTACTTGGTATGGCAGCCGCTGGAAACTAATACACGCTCCATCGTGCCTTGTGTGCTCTAGTCAAACCTACACATTCTCAAATCCAAAGTGTTTGGGTTTCAAGATCATGGGCTGTATGGGGCGTCCTGGGGCCCAAGCATGAGAAAAATCCCCTCCAGGGATGGCTCATCACAGAAATAAAAACTCCCTCAAGCCTCCAGAGTGCTGGAGACACCTAAGAAACGCAGGTCTTTACCTTGAGAATGTACTTGATGCCTCCGTAAATTAATTCCACATCCACAGTATTCCGCAGAGAATCCGCGGGGAGGACCTGGCCCCTGAAAGAGAAGACAGACCTGAGGTCAGCCTTGGGAGTGACAGAACTCCGTGGCCATCAGCTGGATCTAACAGCATCCCCCGGCTCTTTGCCTGCCCTAAACACCAACACCACTTGGCTGCACTAAAAACGCTAAATCTGAACAAAAGGCAAGAAACGTGGATCATCCCGAGGAAACTCACATTCCTCAGGACTTAAGGAAGCTGCACTTGCTGAAAGATGTAAAACTGCAAAAGGGCTTTCCAGGAAGCCACATCCATCATGGCCCCTTCTCGAAAAATTCCACGTGTGGGAATCCTGCCTCCTGCTTATGCAAGAATGCAGTTCACAGACTGTGATTCCAGTACCATTCCAAAGCATGATAACCTAGCACTATAATCTTTTATCTTTTTCTTTCCTTTTTGGTAGTTTCGTTTGCCTCTCATAGTGATTCTCAACCGGGGGCGATGTTTGCCTCTACCCCTGGGACATTTGGCAACGTCTAAAAGCATATCTGATTGTCATGAGGTCCCACGGTGCAATGGTCAGCACTCCAGAGTTGACCATCACTTCCGGGGGGAAGAAGGGATCCTATGAACAGGGCCAGGAATCCTCCTAACATTGTGCATTGCACGGGACACCCCACGACAAGGAAGGACCCAGCCCAAAATGTCAGTGGTGCTGAGGCTGAGAAAGCCTGGCCCATCCTAGCAGAGAGCACCTGGCCACTTCCATGCTGGTCCATTGCACTAGACACCTTCGGCTTCAGGTGAGGGTCTGGGAAAGACCCATTTGTAAAGGTGACCTACAACCGGCTTTGCTTCCCAAATCCATATCCTACGACTCTGAACTCCTGACTCTGCTGACGTACCTGACACAAGGCAGCATGAAGAAAACACGACTGTGTTTGACAGGGTAGGTAGAAAGGTAGAAATGAGTGAGAGACGGAGGGAATCAGCCTCGTCAGGAGGCCCCTTGCAGCTGCTCCTACTTAAGGCACAGATACCATAAACAAAGGTGGGCACAAAACACCTAGCTCAGTAGGACAGCGGGCTCACACATGCCCCTAAATAAGAAGGAAAAACGCCGAGAGCGATGGGAATACATCCGCTTATCAGATTATACACCCTGCTTCTTAGGGTCATGAGCTCAGATTGTAATGAGCTCAGACAAGCTTGGGAGCGAGAAGAGAGGACGAGGCATGCCAGCTGGAGAATGAGAGATACTGGAGACAAAGAGGGGAAGACAAGTCTACCCAGAGAGAAAAACCCTCACACAATGTCAGGAGAGGCTGCTTCCCTCTCTTGCGTCGGCCCGCTCCCTGTCTCAGTGCACTCGTTTTACTAAGAAACTTCTTGCTGTCCTGTGCTGCACAAACTCTGTCTCCTGACTGAATTCTTTCCCTCAAGAAGACAAAGAGCCCAGGTACAAAGTCCGATTCCTGGTAACATGCTGCCTACTGCCTTGGCCTTGAGAATCCTGTCCCCTGGCCTCTTCGCGGGCAGCCCAGGTTTCTCCAAGGAATTTCAGAGGCAAGCACGTAGGAGGGGCTCACGAATCACTTGGTGAGTGATTTGCTCCCAAGTAAAGCAGGTTCTGCCTTACTTGCCACTAAAAAGGGGGAAAGAGTTACCCTCGCGCCCTACCTTTCCAGCGAGTGTAAGAAATCCGTCATGCAGGTTCTGAACATTGCATCAGCCACGTTCAAGGCTCCGCACACCACCCCGAGCATGATATCGGGCTTCTCGGCCTAGGAAAGACTATGCACGTCAGTATTCCCGGGAAGCAAGCCCGCAGGGAGCCGGGGGTCTCCGCGATGCAGAGAGGAGATGCCCCCCACCTGCACTTTCTGGGCGATGAGGTGATCCAACCACCCAGTGTCGATGTCGTTGTTCTGGAAGTTCTCCGTCTCCAGCAGGTTGATGAGATATTCCACGGTGGTCCTGAAGTCGCCTCGGATGGACAGTTCCTTCAAAGCCACCACCATGTTGCTTGGGGGGAAACGCACACGGATTGTTTTTCAATTAATATGTGAGTCCCAGAGTTCCCTGCGGTTCCCAGAGAGCCAGAACAGCACAAAAGTTAAGAAAGCCCTGAGACAGACAGCCTGGGTCAATCTCAGCTCCGGCCCTTATTAGTCAAGTAATCCTGGGCCAGTGATTTAATGGCCTGGGCCTCAGTTTCCTCACCTGGAAAAATGGGGCAATGATGCCGCCTTCACACAGGTGCTTGAGGATTCCAATGAGCACATCCATCATAGGAAGCACCCAGACACTGATCAGTAAACGTCAGCTGCTATGAACGTGATTAATTACCGTGACTATGGTTCTAATGAACCACTTCCAGTCACTCTACCTCTCTCTCCTGCTGCATCTGTTCAAATCGCCGCGTCCCAGAGCTGGCGCCACCCTCGGGCTGTCCCCACAGCAGCTCTGCCCGGTGTGTATGGGACACATCAGCAGACAGCTAACACTGTTCCCCCACCCAGGGCTCAGTGGTCAGCAGCCCACGTGGACTTGGCTGGTAACCACCTCCCATTTCTCAGAGGGGCCTCCCCTGCCACCAAACAGAGCCTCCCAGACCAAAGGGCTGAAACCGCCACCCCCTCTGAAGTCACAGGGAGAGTGTTCTGGGGAAAATGCACCAGAGAAAGGAGAGGCATGAGAAGGCTTCTCTTCCTGGGAGAGAAGAGCTTCCACACCTGCATGCTGTCAGCACGTGTGGCAAGAACCACTCCATTTGGGGGATGAGAAAATGAAGATGCAGTGAGGTCAAGTTAGGGTGTCACTAGGCTACGGTGGTGGGACCCACTGACCCACTTGTCCCAGTCTGCTCAGGACTTTGCCAGTTTTAGCACTGAGAAATCCCATCATGCCGGGAAAACCTGGTCCCTTGAGCCCCCTACTGGATTCTGACATCAGTAAAAAAAAAAAAAAAAAGATGGAATTTTTTTCCTTTGAATCCTGTTGAAGTTTCAACCGGCCATTCATTCACAGCATGGGACAAGCCACAGGCCATTTCATTTGGAGTGGGCTGGACTGGCTGACCTCCCTCCCTCCCCCTATTAATTCATATTTGCTGAAATCCTCCCTAAGCTCCAAGAGTCTCCATATTTTACTGAGCATGATAAAAATTAATTATTCAAAGCTGGCAAAGAAAGCCAGCTTATCAAATTACCAAACTCAATTTAATTCATGGCTAAGTGCCCAGGGCCAGATAGATTTTAATGCTTTTGAAATGAAATGTCCACACTACCGTTGGGATTTTTCACATTAAAGGACAATTATTTACCCACACAAGAACGCTGAATTACAAAGTGAACTGGTTTTGAGCTTTCTGCACCCAGGTCAAGGCCGGAGAAAGCTTAAGATGTGTTTCAGAATTTAGGGCCCCTTTGTCAATGTGGGTTTCTCTAGGAACTCCTTATAAGATTTCGATTTAAAGGAGTTCCCCCACACATCCATCTTTCGTAAAAAAGTTTTAGTTCTCAGCACCTTTTAAACTTTTGGAATCATCTTGAACATTGTCTGTCTCTCTTTCAAGTTCAACCTAGAATAAGCTCAAGAGCAATGACCTTGGTGAGGTCATTTTACTTCATGGATCTCAAATACAGGAAGAGAGTAGACTTTGTGCTTGAACTTCAGTACTGAACATTTAAAACACAGTTTGCTCTGTGATTCACCTCCTTTGATCTCGTAACATGCTACCACATCTGCAGTCACAAGCTAGCTGTTGGTTTATTAAAGAAAGAAAGGGATGGAAAGAGGAGGGGAGGAGTGGAGGAAAGAAGCCGGGAAAGAGAAAGGGAGAAAGAAGAGAGGGAAGAAAGGAGATACTCACGAAATGGCCTCTTCCCGGTTCTCTCCCCAAGAGAAGCAGTGCCCGAACTGGGAATCAGCAAACTCATGTAAGCCACCACTAGCAGCCACGCTAAAATAACCCCACACATTCTTGCTGCTGCGGAAATTCAGTTCCTGGACTGTTCCGGAGCTCGGCTTAAACCCCTGGAGCCCAGAAAGAAAAAAGCAAAATGGAAGAAATCGTTACTCCAGATCTATTTTCATCAGAATTAAATCCTAGGAAAACCCAAGAATGCCTGCCACAACCGAAAGTTTAGCATGATGAATAAAACATTGATACCTCATTAGGGGTGCAGGTGAATCTGCGGGGGCACCCATGTACACACGCCAATGCATGTCACTTTTACTTAAAAAACAAAAACTAGTAATAATTATTCGCTCTACCTGATTAAAAAAGCTATTAAAATAACAACCAAGTTGGGCTGGGGGAAGGCACAATATGGATGAACAGTTATCACTGGTGGAGCTGAAGGTACATTCTGATTTTATACTCTTGACATTGTCGATAATCAAAAATTTAAATAAAATAGGACTGGATTCCCAATTCTGCATCATGAAAATCCCAGCAGATAAAGAAATCCAGTGTCAGCCGTGCTGATGCTAACACATCTAATTCCCTTTGGGATGAGGGGTGGCCTGCCCCACTTTGAGTGTAATTTTGGTAAGGAGTAGGGGCGAATGTGGACACTATCTCTGGGATTAGGGTTCTTGATGTGAGTGAGGGAGGCATTCGTTTGGCAGAAGTGCCTGGAGGCAAAAGAGTTCCAGGTGCCTGAGAACTCCATCACCAGGTCCTTCATCCTCCCAGACACCTGTAAACAAACCAACATCCTTCTGAAAAATTCCTGTTTCGCTTGTCCATTACCAGAGTTGGTTCTTTGCAGCCAAAGATCCCAAACGAATACAGCTGCCACAGCTTAAAATTCTTTAGTTAAAAGGGAGAGGGGGGAAGAAACTTCTCTTACCCCAAGTTTCTTGAATGTAATCATAAAACAATTAAGTTGTGGTAAATGATGGCGATCATGTGACAATCATTAGTAAGCATGTGAACTGTGACAGATGCCAGTTGGTTGGCTGGTTGTTTTTTTTAAGGAACAAGTAAGAACAAGTCACAGAGGGACACCTTACAAAGGGCCAGACTGCATTTATGGTGAAGCAAAAACCCAAGGACCCAAACTCTAAGCCTGGCTGCTCGTCCCACAGATAGATGTAGCCTTTAGAGTCCCCTGGCAGTGCTCAGCCACAGCGTCAGCAGGTCCCAGGTTTGAGGCAAGTTACCCCAACCTCTTGAACTGTAACGCAAGGTAGCAACGCCCAGTGGCAGTGTTGTTGTGTAAGTGAGCAATGAGACACAGGAAGGGATCTGCCCTGTGCCTGGCACACACAATGTGTCAATAAACTGTGATGGGTCCCTTCCTGCACCTCAGTTTCCTTGTCTGTAAACCGAGAAGCCTGGGGGGAATTTCGTCCAAGGTTAACATTAGGGATCTGCCCCACACCCGGAGATTGGAGATGGCAGAAATGCAGGGCTCCCCCATGACTTGCCTCATCTGGGTTTTCACTGGTGATTCTGGCTGCAATAACGTGGCCTCGGGCGAGGGGAGGGTTGGAAGGGAAATCAAAAGAAATGGGTGTCACCGCCCACGGTGACTCTCCATACAGAAGCCGGATATCTTTCAGCCGGTGCAGTGGCACGCCCATGGCGACCTGAAATCAAGAAATCCATTTATGTAATTTAAGAAGTGATAGCATGGTACGGTGTCAGATGGTTGCTGGCCTTATCGTGGTGATTCAACATTTAGGTATATAAATGTTTAATAACTACTGTGTACACCTGAAACTAACATGATATTGTATGTTGGCTAGATTTTAATAAAAATCTTTAAAAAAAAAAATATCCTTCCCATGACTGTCAGTCCCACGAGACCCCTGGCCACTAAACACCAAGCACAGTGCTAATTGCGATGGAGATAGAGGTACAGTGAACCATTTCAGATATACTGAAAGCCTAACGGGCATACAATACTCGTATACAGTGGCGGAAGACGCAAAGACAGGAAAGACAGAAGGCTTGACTCTGTCCCCACAGAGCAATTGTGTCACTAGGAAAAGCAGCAATATTCGTAAAACAGTATCACATAACAAGACAATAAAAGTTAAATAAAAGGTACAGACTTTAGTGCTATAAAAGGGGAGCAGAATGAAAGGTTTTGTGAAGGACGCAGGGAAAGCTGAGCTAAAATAATGACTAAAAACCAGGCAGTGACAGACACTTAGCCAAATGACCCAAGGTAACACACTGTGTCTTGTTATGTGATTCTGGAAGGACACAACAACACTTGTGGGATCTTTGGCCAAACGTTTAAAGAGACTCTAACCAGCAAGAAATGATCAGACAAATCCAAATTGAGAAACATTCTGCCTGAACGCTTCACCAAATGCCAACGTCAAAAATTAAAAAAATAAGACTGAGGAACGGTCCCAAATTAGAGGCGAAAGAGAAATGACAATGAAATGGAATACGTACGTGGCCCTGAATTGGATCCTGGATTTAAAAAAACAAACAAAAAACGGCTACAGATTTGGGACCTTATGGGGACAACTGGGAACATTTTAATGTGGGCGATAATATTAGACATGGGATGGTATCAGTGCTGTATTTCTCGAGTGCAGTAATTTTATTGTGGTACTGTAACAAAATGCCCTTGTTCTCAGGAGGTCCTCATACTGAAGTAATTAGAGGCAAAGTGGCATGACAGTTCAAGTCAAAACGTCTCAAAAGGTTGGACCGAAAAAAAGAAAATTAGACAAATACACTAGATGAAAGCAAATGTGGTGAGATGCTAACAACTGGTAGACCTAGGCACTGGGTATGGTGCTAACTTGTTTTATCCTTGTATCTTTTCTGAAATTTTTACAACTAAAAAAAAATTTTTAAAAATAGAACAACCATAAAAAACAATAAAAATTCTGGTGGATGACGGAAGGGAGGAGAAAGAAGACATTAATTAAAATTTTTAAAAAATTGAGCTCCAATTAATGCAAGAGTTCCTACCGTTAGGTCACAAGTTCTCGATGGGGGTGAAACTCCCTCCAAGGGGAGCAAATATTTAACTCTTGGGGGGAAAAAAATCTTATTCTTTGTATGTATAAAGCACAGCTGTATCTACTGTATCCAAAGAGATATATAGTATATCTATGATAGTAAAATGTTATGGGGGAGAAATTAGAGGGGGAAATGTCTAAAAAGGCTCCTCAGGGGAGCGATAATGAAAAAACGGTTGATAAATACTTCTCTGGTCTATGAATGGATATCAGGGATCCATGAATGCCCTGAAATTGAATAAAATGTATTTCACCAGGGAGAAGGCCCACAGCTTTGTCTAGTTTCTCAAAGGTGAAAAACCACGTCACGGAAGGTTCTTTGCCTGCATGGTTCTCAGTGCTACTCATGTATCACAACAGTCATTCCCCCAGAGACAGCCAGCCAAGAAGGGCAGAAAGGTATAATCTGAGTAGGACGGGGGACCCCACCCTGGGCAGAAGAACATCGAGGGCTTGGAGCCCGTTTCCTCACCTGAAGCTGAGCGGCCGGCAAGTTGACATCAGCAATCATTTCTGTGCAGGGGTGTTCCACCTGCAGACGGGGATTCAGCTCCAAAAAGTGGAAGCTGCCATCCTGGCTGTAGAGATATTCAACTGTCCCTGCACTCACGTAGCCCACGGTCTTGGCCAGGAGGACAGCACACTGCAAAGAAACGGAGAACAAGGCGTTCCCAGTGGCGTTCTTGGGTAGTTTTAATAGTGGCTTATTAGTTCCCCCATAAAATGAAGACTAAGGACTTGCTTTGTGTCACTTTCTTTGCGACCACATAGATCATGTTCAATAAACCCATGCCAGCCTGAAGTCATCTCCATGATGGAACCCCATCTCTCCTTGGGCACCCACCCCACTTCGGCAACATGGACCATAGCGAGTTCTTGCTGGCTCTGAGCGGACACAGCTACCCCTGCAGTTGCCACCCCCCCCCGCCCCCCCCGCCCCCCCCCCCCCCCCCCGGCTCTGCAGAGCCCACCTGCTCCATGAACTCGAACACAGATGGTGTAGCGATGGTGGCAGGTGCCTCCTCGATGATTTTCTGGTGCCGCCGCTGGATGGAGCAGTCTCGCCCAAACAGAGACACGGCGTTCCCATACTGGTCGGCGAGGATCTGGACCTCCAGGTGACGGGCGTGCTGGGCCAACTTCATGAGGAAGATGGGGGAGCCTGGGATCTCGCTCTGCACCTGGGGGGAGGGGGGAGGCAGAGCGACTGTCTCTTCCCTGCCTGGGGACCGGGGACCGCGTCTGGCCACAGGAAGTTCCCCGAAGAGAGAAACAATGGCAGTGATGTCCACGACCACGACCTTTTAGTTTTGTTTTACCTCTCTCCAAGACATTACATTCTTGTTGTTGTTTTAAATCCAACAGTGAAATTACGTGACACAGAACGTGAAATTTCCCCATACTCTCATCTCCTAAAGATAATGAATGTGCTGTGAAGAGTTGAGTACAAACTGGTTACGAGTTTAAGAGTTAACATTGTTGAAAAAGGTGGAGGGATGAAGAAGTACAAACTGGTGGTTACAAAATAGTCACGAGGATATAAAGTAAAGCAGAGGCAACATACTCAATAATGTTGCACTAACTATGTATAGTGCCAGGCGGACACCAGACTAATCGAGGGAGGGGGGAGATCACTTCATAAATTATATAAATGTCTCACCACTACGCCATACACCTGAAACTAATATAAAATTATATTGAATGTCAACTGTAACTGAAAACAATACATAAATAATTTTTAAAAACAGTTAACACAGTTAAGGGTTAACTGGTTAAGAGTTAATATGCTGTTAAGAGCTCGGTGTACGGTGTACAAACTGGTTTTCTGCTATACATTCCGTAACACGCACAAGAATGTTTCTTTAAACAAAAATAGAACCAAAGCGCATTTCTCTGTAGCTTTCTTTTCCTCCTGCCTAATGTACTTACTCAGCCAGTTCTCTACGGTGGAACCTACAGACTCCACCCTTTTAGTGGCTGAAAGGCACTATCGTACGGAGATGTCATCTAGAGATTCTTAAAGATAAGGAAGTGTTCACACAGAATGATTTCTAGGACAAATTTTTTTTTAAACCAGGTTGTAATAATATGTGGGATGACCCCACTAATGTGGAAAATATTAAAACCGAATTGCATGAATGTCTACATAAAAGATTATACAGTAAAAATGCTGGAGAGAAAGCCAACTGCTAACAGTGGTTACGTCTAAGAAGCGGGTAAGGGTTGGGAGGTGAGAGTGAAAAGAAAATTTTCCTTTTTTGTTCTTGTTACTGAAGTATTTGAATTTTCACAGTAAGAACATTTTTATATTACACTCAGGGAATTAAAAGGAAAAAAGCTCCTGGAAGGTCACGCATGTGTCAGGCAGGGTCTATGGGAACTCTGCATGTAAATCGTCACACAACATCATCAACAGGTTCTGTGACCTTAAGCAAAATGACACAAAATCAGTTTTACCACAGGCTAGTTTATAAGAACAAGAATTAAGTTCCTACAGCATCTCATTGTTATAACTTAATGAAACAACGTTGAAGGAAAAACCATGTTATTTAAGGACCTGCTATGCCTCCCCTCAATTTTACTGTGAATTAGAAACTGCTCTAAAAAGTCTATTTTTAAAAAAAAAAAAAAGAAAAAAGCTTTAAAACCCATACAAACCCTAAGTGCAAAGTGGGATCCAGGACAAACTGGCAAGATCTGAATCATGTCTGGAATCTACTTAATATAAACGTACTTTTACCCTTTTAATTGTGACAAACATGGCAGAGTTACGGAAGATGTTAATAATGAGAAAACTAGGTGATGGGGAGATGGGAATCTGTATTACTCTTGTAACTTTCGTGAAAATATAAATTCTTCCCAAATAATACTCCCCAAACCCATACACCCCAATGGAGACACATGGTAGTGAAACCACTACTTTCTATAACACTCACATATTGCCCACAGCTGTAAAATCGGTAAATCTTTTTAGAAAGCAATTTTCTGATGTGTATTCATTCTCTCACCATGGTCTTTACCCAAGAAAATCATTCAAAAGAATGAAAAAGAACCTAAGTATTAAATACCATATTATACTATAGCAGAGTTATTTGTAATACTGAAAATGGAAACAAGCTTAACGTTTACCAAAAACAAGAAACTTTGATCAATAAGATTACAGCTGTATAGCGAATATTGTACAATCAAAATAATTGTCAGGACTGGAACAACATGGTAAAAATCTTCATGATCTACAACTTAGAATTTTTTAACTGTACAACAAAATATTATGTAAACCAAATACAACTCTTTAAAATATATACATGAACAAGGTCTAGAAGAAAACCTAGAACTATTAAAATAGTTGGGTTAAGAATGAGACATTGGGCCTGTGGTGGTCGCACAGTAGCCTAACCGTTTTTCTCCTTCTGCCTTTCCCTAAGAAAGTAAGGATTGTGGAACTGTGCCTCTTTGGGATTAGAGTTTTATGACTCGTGTCTCTCTGCCTGATCACCAGAAAGAAGCATTCGCAGTCAAAGATGAGTAAGATTCCTTATGGAAGGAACAACTCAAGCCAGACGGACCCCGTTGAGACCCCTGATGAGCTGCTGTAAAATAAATGGAAAGGAGCCTTGTCTCCCTACCCCCTTGCTTGAGAAAAGCAGCTGCTGACTCTTGCTGCTCCCTCTCACCTAATTGTGAGAGAGGTCCATTAGAGTGATAAGATCTCGCCCTTACTGCTCAGCTCATGGAATGGCTCATCACGAGAGACTGTCAACCCCCCAGGAGGTGAATAGCACACCTTAGATATCATCGGACTATATGCTTCGGTTGCTGTGGGACATACAATTGGGCTCAAAAAGTATTTTTTAAATTTTGCAAGAGTTTCATAGGCAGGGCCTAAAGTCATGTGATTCCTTTGCTGGTAATCAATAAACACCCCAGTTGACCCTATTTGGTGCTCCAGTCTCTTGAGACTGCAAGTCCCTTTGTCCTCTGTGATTTAACTGTATCTGAGTCTCTGTCTCTTTGTTATAGTTTAACCCTCGCCGCCTCCCTCGTCTTCCCACGGCTTGTGTTGTGCAGGTCGCAACATGGGCCGGCCCGGTGGCTCAGGCAGTTAGAGCTCCATGCTCCTAACACCAAAGGCTGCCGGTTTGATTCCCACATGGGCCAGTGGGCTCTCAAGCACAAGGTTGCCGGTTCAACTCCTTGACTCCCACAAGGGATGGTGGGCTCCGCCCCCTGCAACTAGCAAGGGCAACTCAACCTAGAGCTGAGCTGTGCCCTCTACCCTAAGATTGAAAGGACAACAACTTGACTTGGAAAAAGTCCCAGAAGTACACACTGTTCCCCAATAAAGTGCTGTTCCCCTTCCCCAATAAAATCTTTAAAAAAAAAAAAGACAAAGTGTCAGCACCAATTTTTTTTAAAACACGGCCAGTAATTGGTATAATGTTTTAAAAGTGGAAAACCAGCTACAAATAAGTAAATATATGGGGCAGCCGGATGGCTCAGTTGGTTAGAGTGTGCACTCTTAACAACAAGCTTGCCGGTTCAATTCCTGCATGGGAGGGTGGGCTGTGCCCCCTGCAACTAAAGACTGAAAACGGTGACTGGACTTAGAGCTGAGCTGCGCCCTCCACAGCTAGATTGAAGGACGACTTGGAGCTGATGGGCCCTGGAGAAACACACTGTGCCCCAATATTCCCCAATAAAAAAATATTTTTTTAAAGTAAATATACAATTACAGTTGACCCTGGAACAACTCGGGGATTATGGGTACCAATGTCCTATGCACTTGAGAATCTGCCTATAACTTGTGACTCCCCCAAAACTTTACTAATAGCTTCCTGTTGACCAAGAGCCTTACTGATAACATAAACGGTCAATTAACACATATATGTGTATATTTTATGGTAGTAAAAGATAAAGTGGACTAGTATCTACACATATTTTACGCATCTGTGACATACTTTTTCTTAATTTTTTTTTTGATATTTTGATAGTTCTAGGTTATAGAGTTTGTCCATGAGTTTTTTCAAATTGTTGCAAATCTCCAAATTTTTCAAAACCTATTTATGGACGAGAAAAAAAAAAAATCCATGTATAAGTGAACCCACGCAGTTCAAACCCCTGTTGTTCAAAGAGTCAACTATTTAGTTCCTACAACGAAAAGGGATCATCCAGAAATGTTGAAAATACCAAGACCACCAACATTTACAAAATATCCCGCCTCTCAATAGACAAATATAGTCACAAACCGATATCCTGACCCTGTATTTCTGAAACCATTTATAGACATGCTGAGTCCTAGACTTGAACATCTAAGGCAACGGTACACCGATCAACACAAACCGCGGACTTCCGAGAGTGAAATGTACACATTTGCTTCAAAACACAGCACAGCAATATTCCAGCTCCCACAAATGTCCTCTCAATCGTGACAGAATCATGCTAATGGAAAGAATCTGGTGGCCAACAACTGCATAAAGACAATGCCCAAAGACATACAGAAAAAAAACGCAGCAAGAACAGCTCACTTGTCTGAAAAGGATTGGGAAATCCTCAGCACTCTCTGCTTTCCGGATTCCTTTCCCTCCACCGCCTTCAGAAGCTTTGATCATCAACGGAAAACCAATTTTTTCTGCCGCCTGGAAGGCAAAGGACAGACAGACCTCTTTAGAGGTTGGACAGTTTCCACCACTAACAAGACAGTGAGAAGTTTCCGGGGCCTTGGCACCCCCCCTCCTGACCCCTTCTCCCCCTCCGCTCTGCATTTACCTCTAAGCCCTCCTCTATATCCTTCACACAACCCTGGTTGTAAACGTCTTCCGGGACACTGATTCTTTTTCCATGCTGCAGGCTATCTTCTGCCCACTCCACCGTCAGACCTGGAAGAGTCACAAAGAAAAATAAATTCTCCAAGGAGGACAGAGACACACATAACACAGATACCACAGGGCTTGTCCTCACCAAAGCCACTCTAGACCTGGCCTCTGGACCAACAGAATACAGACATGTTCCTTTATCTTAATTAATTAATGGCTTTTAATTTTCTTAAGGACTGACTCCACCCTGAATGAGAAATCAACTTTAAGAAATTTAGACTGAGTCTACAAGAACCATAGTAACCTGAATCCAAAAATATCCCAGTTCTACCCCATGGAGTCATTTATGTAAGAATCATTCCTTTCTAATACCTTGGGAAGATATATTTTAAAAAAAAAACAATGCTTTTCATTCCAAGTTTAAAACTCAATCTCTAAAGGAAAAAAATCAAATTGAATAGGAAACTCCTGAGACTTTTTCTTGTTTAATTTTTAATATTACCTAGAAATTCTACTTTGAGGAATTTATCATAAGGAAATGATTAAAATATGCATAGAGATTAGCTTTAAGATGATTAAGACTCCATTCCTTCTAATGTTTTTTTAAATCAGAACCAAATAAACTAGAAACACCCTAAATGTAAAACTAGAGAGGACTGTTACTCGTGGTACATCTGTATGATACAATCCTATTCAGGCATTTCAAATGTTATAAAGTGTATTTATTGACATTGAAAGATTCATGAGAAAAAATAAGTCCCAGACTAGTAAATATAAGATCTCTGGTTTTTTAAAGGATGTGCTTAGAAGAAAGGCTGGAAAAGTAGATAGATACTTAAAATGCAACAAATGCTCAATACCAGGTTATAGGATTATGGATGAGTTCTATTTCTTTTTTGTACTTCCCATATTTTCTAAGTTATCTACAATGAAATTGTACCACTTGTTTAATAATTTAAAATTTGTAAGTGAAGGAGTGAAAAAAAAGCACATTCCTATCACCCCCTTGGCTCACATTAGCAAGACTGGGCCAAGGAGTCCCCCAAAGTGAAGCTTGGGTCCCTTACCGCTTCCACTCCAGGGCAGCGTGGGAATCTGCAGCGTCTGGGCCACGATGGTGGAGGCGATCTTATCTCCCAGGGCCCACATGGCCTCGCTGGGAGGGCCTGAGGGATCATGGACAAGGGGGAAGGCAGAATCGAGTCAGACACAAGACCCTCACAGCCGAGTGCCAACCAAGTGCACAGTAAATGTATTCAAGTCCTAGCTCTCAAGGATTTTAACATCAAGTCAGGGAAGGAAAAAATCTGTTAGTCTGTTACTTCATCAGTTAACTCTTAACACATGTGGATTGTAAACCTGGTCTGAGTTACACCCTAAGCTATGTGGCATACAGAAAATTCACTTTCGGGATAAAGCAAAAAGCTAAACGGAGGGGGCAAGCTAGCACTTCACAAAACTAGACCATGGGTGAACTAAGTTTTCCTATGATGAGCCAGATAGGAAATATTTTCAGCTTTGTGGGCCTGCTGGTCTCTGTCACAAATACTCAACTTTGCTAGCGTTGGGCAAACACAGACTTTGGCAATACATAAATGAGCAGGGGCCATGTGTCAATAAAACTTTATTTACAAAAGTAGGCAGCAGGCCACATTGGGCCTATGGACTATAGTTTGCCAGCTTGTGGGCTGGATCATCAAGCTCCAGAGGAGCTAAAACTAAAAAATAAGGAAGAGTCCCGTGTGACAGCCCATCAATGACCGTGGACAGAAAAAAGAGGTCAGAAAAATCAGCAGGCATGGGTCACCAGGTTGATCCTTGGAATATCAGGTGTTGTCTGCACTGAGCTATTTCATACACAAGTCTGTGTCGTGGACCCAGAGGTAAGGATTTATTATGGATGGTAAATGATTCCCCTAAAGTTTAGGGCCTAAACCATGCAACGATGTCAGATAATATAACTGCACAAAGTATACAAATGTAAGTTCAAATCCCAAAACAAACCGGTATCATAGATAATAAGTATCATTTTACCTAATAAGTAGGAGAAATGAAGGGCTCTGGTCTCAAGTGGTTAAGGCATTCCAAAGGCCTAAGAACAGCCCAAGGAAAACTGTGACCTTATCAGAAATGTGAGCTGCAAACCTAGCAATAAATCTGAACTTGGCTGGTACCTCAGTACCAACAGGAACGCAAGCAGAGCTCTGCTTGCCCCAGCATCATTCCGTTGTGGTAACCATGGTAACAGCTCCCATTTCCCCAGGCTGGACAACCTACCCAGGAGCCCTCCCACCCCTGGTCTCGCTTGCTCCTAACGATGAAATTGTGAGGTGGGAATATCAAACTGACTCCCACCTTACTGGGATACACCAGAAAGAGAATCTGACCCAGCGGTCAGCTGAGTGTCCTATCAACGCCCCAATTCCCATGAATCTGACGGAGACAGACTCTACCTAAGAAAGCAATGTCGTGCTTGCACAGCAGCTCCGGAAGTTTGGGGTTTTCGGAAGCATGGCCCCAGCCAGCCCACACCGCCTGCAAACACAGAGAGGCATGAACAAAGATTTTTCTTTAAGAACCTGCCTCCCATCACACACTAAAAACTCTTTCTTTGCCGGGTCATATCAGCCCTGGATTTTGGGGTCTCGTAGGACCCAGCTCCTCTGACCCTTCTGAACTATGGAATCAAGCTGCTCCACAGCTCAGGGCATCACCCGTCGTGGGCAGACTGGGGCGCCCCAACCAACTTACCTGCACGGGGATTCTCTTGGCAATGTCCACGATCAGCTCCACATTGGCATAATTGTTATTGTTGGGCCCTCCTGGCACAGGGACATACTGATCTGCTATCTTGATGTATTCTGGAGTTAAATGGGAGAGGAAAGAACAGCAGAGAAATTAAGATCAACTGCAGGAAATCTGCGAGACACAACTGTATATGGCCATTGAAAAGTTAACCGTGACAATTCCTGGGCAACAATGGACAAAGATGTGTGATAATTAGAAGAAAACTCTGAGTATGATTTTAATTACGTAAAAATATATGTGTGTCTGGATCAGGCCTGGAAGGGAACAAACAAAAAAGAAGGAAGCAAGCGATCAGGATAGAGGGATTAGAAGTGGGTATTTTTATTCCTGTTTAAAGTTTATCTTAATATTGTTTTGCCATTGAACAATTCAATGTTTGGTTTTCATCAGGGTAAAAAAAGCATAACATAAAGTTTACCATCTTACTCATTTATTGAGTGTACAGTTCAGCAGTGATAAGCATATTCACACTATTGTGAAACCGATCTCCAGAACGTTTTCATCTCACAAAACTGAAACTCTGTACCCATCAAACAACTCCCGGTTTCCCCCTCCCCTGCCCCTGGCAGCCACCATTCTTTCTGTCTCTGTGCTTTTGACCACTCTCTGGACCTCATCTAGATGGAATCAGACAGTATCTGTCTTTTTGTGACTGGTTGATTTTCACTTAGCATAATGTCCTAAAGCATGTGACAGCAATTCCTTCCTTTTTAAAGCTGAATATTAGACAATGTTTTGACTTTAAAATATTCATGCTCTTTAAGTCAAAAATTCCACTTGGAGAAATATGTCGTAAAACACAAAAGAATCACTGGGGACAGGGTCCTCTCTTCCACCTCCGCCCAGCACCGCGAGCCCTCCCCCGCAGCCCACACAGCCCCACCTGTCACTCCCTTAGCTGCTCAGCCTGCACTTCTGTAAGGGCCAAGACCACGCAGTGCAGCTGCATGGCTGAGGGGATATCCCTCTACTCCCCCAGGCCTAACTGTCCACATCTGTGTAAACAGCCCTGATCTGCCCACGCCCACCTGGGCCTCCCCCGTGACCCACCCAGGGGCTGGCTCATCCCCTGCATTCCTTCAAGCCTGGGACCATGGTCGCCTGCCGGTGCCACTACATGGTCTGGCGCTGGCAACGAGCCCAATAAATGCATGTTGATGAATAATAATAATGATTACAAACAACAACAACACACACACACAAAACACCGGGGAGGTCCCAGGGATTATAAAGTGAGAAGTCAGATAAGTACCCTCTCCTCCCAGAGTTTTACTCTCATGTTGGAGAAGATAAACAAGAAAACGAACATAACTACGGACTGTGGTCAGTGTCGGAGCTCCCTGAGACAGACACACAGGAGGACGGTAAGAACTGAATGTTGGGGCATGGAGGGGTGCAGGCCTGCTATGCGAAGAGCTTCAGGGAAAGGCACTGTCAGCAGAAGGTCCAGCACATCCCAAGACTCTGACACAGGAAATAGGAAAGCCAGCCCGGGAACCAATGAGGCTAGTGTAGCTGGGACCCAGGGATGGAGGGCAAAAGGCACGAATCGGGCCAGGAGGCCAGCAGCGCCTACCCATGTGGGGCCTTAACTGGCCTGAGTGAGGATCTGAAATTTTGGTCTGAGCATGATGGCAAATCCATAGGATAAAGTGGTGGCCTCTCAGGCAGCCCTGGGTTCCAATCCTGCCTGTGCCATGTCAAAAAAACAATAATAAATGGAGCCAGAGCTGCCATGCCAGAGGAACTGCCTTGCACATCTGACGGAATGT
Organism: Rhinolophus hipposideros; assembly: GCF_964194185.1. Taxonomy (NCBI): domain Eukaryota; kingdom Metazoa; phylum Chordata; class Mammalia; order Chiroptera; family Rhinolophidae; genus Rhinolophus; species Rhinolophus hipposideros. The sequence goes on from NC_138070.1 coordinate 14,001,457, forward strand.
TAACACAGGGCAAAATAACTTTTGGACCCTGCCTAGGACAACATTTTGTCCCAAAAAAACTGTTTGCAAAGACAACAAGAAAGCTGTTATTTTGACTACTGGACTGAAAATTAATAACAGCTGTTTGGAATTAACATCACTATGTTGTTATCTGCACCAATAGAAATGCCTTCCCGGTTGGAGCTCCGTACTCCTAACTCCGAAGGGCGCCAGTTCAATTCCCACATGGGCCAGTGGGCTCTCAACCACAAGGTTGCCAGTTCGATTCCTCAACTCCCGCAAGGGATGGTGGGCAGCGCCCCCTGCAACTAAGATTGAACACGGCACCTTGAGCTGAGCTGCCGCTGAGCTCCTGGATGGCTCAGTTGTTTGAAGCACATCCTCTCAACCACAAGTTTGTGGGTTCGACTCCCGCAAGGGATGGTGGGCTGCGCCCCCTGCAACTGCAACGGCAACTGGACCTGGAGCTGAGCTGCGCCCTCCACAACTAAGACTGAAAGGACAACAACTTGACTTGAAAAAAAGGCCTGGAAGAACACACTGTTCCCCAATAAAGTCCTGTTCCCTTTCCCCAATAAAATCTTCAAAAAAAAAAAAGAACTGCCTTACTTCTATTGATGTAATTGTTCCCTTCCCTTCCCACTGCATTTGTCTCCTAATCGGAACACTAGTTGGGTTTCTGCCCAAATCAGTGCATCTGGAATAGCTATTCTCATTGATCTCAAACAAATGCTTTTTGACTCTCGCTTTGAAAGGCCTTTTTATTTTTAAGATAATAGTCACATGCCATTTGTACGACCCTGGGCAAGTGATTTATGTCCTTGTGCCTCAACTGTCTCATCTGTAAAATGGGGTTAATAATGAAACCTGTCCTCACTGTTTGTTGTGAGTTAAAAAGAGGTTGCATCCATGTAGGGCAGAGCCCAAGGCCTGTGTCCAAGGAGGTCAGGTTCAGGGGATGGGGCCAAGGCTGCTGGGGCTGGGAACAGCACTGAAGCCACTGAATCATTTAAGGAGGAGATGATGGGACCTGAGCTGTGTTTTTAAAAGATCAGTTTGGCTGCTATGTGGAGAAGGGTCTGTAAAGGGATAAGACTGTTCAGGGGGAAAAGCAAATCGTCCTATACTTTTTGTACAGAATGGAGGCTAATAGAGAGATAAGTGAATAGATAATTCATGATTGAAGACAATGAATGATTGAAATACAGTACATACATATGCAACAAAAAACATCCATCTGTGGTAACATGGACATTTCTCAAAGATGGGAGTTCCGCTTTGCACGTTAACCATTTGCATTTTTATAAGGCACATGGGTCACTCCTGTTATTAGCAGATATTTTAATTAAATAAAGAATAAATGCAGGCTCATGAGAGGTACCCTGGGTCTCTGCTTGGGGTTCAGAATGAACTTGCCTAAGTGGGGTGGAAGCGGTGAGGGCAAGTAAGGATGGGGCACGTTGGGGGTAGGGGGCAGTGAAGGCCCACATACCTGCATTGGCCTTGAGGTCCTCCGGGGTCACCATGACTACAAACCGGATGGCCCGCTCATTTCGAAACATCTCGTAGGCCCACCTGCGGATGGAGCGCATGCACTTCACGGCAGCAATGCCATTGTTGGCAATGAGCACCTGGATGGGAAAAAGGAGGAAGGGACCAGCGCTGCTCATCTACCTGTGCTGGAGGCTGCACACCTCCCAGAGTCCGTCTCACGGCTGCAGAGCCTCCTGCAGTACCTGGACCATGTCATTCTTCTTTGTATTTCTATAGCACACAGCCCAGCACAGAACAGGTGCTAAAAGTCTTCCAGCTGCATGGATGCAGGGATGGACAGACGGACGGATGGATGGACAGACGGAGGGATGGATGGACAGACGGATGGACGGACAGATGGACGGATGGATGGATAAGTGGATGAGCGGGTGGGTGGATGGATGGATGGACAGACAGATAGGCAGATGATGGATGGACGGATGGACGGATGAATGGGTAAATGAATGAGTGGTTAGGTGGGTGGGTGGATGGATGGATGGATGGATAGATGGATGGACGAACGGACAGACAGATGCATGGATGGACAGACGGACAGACGGATGGATAGATGGATTAGCGGAGTGGTGGGTGCATGGATGGATAGATGGACGGATGGATGGACGGACAGACAGGTGGATGGATGGATAGATAAATGATGGATAGATGGATGGATGGATGGATAAATGAATGATTTTCAATTCCTTTTTCATGGAATTGATAAAGGAATGGCACCATCATGGTCACTTAACATTTTTTGAGTGTTTAGTATATACTAAGCTACAATACAATGTATTTTACCAGCATATTTCATTTCATCCTCATAACAGTCCTTTGTTTCAAAAGAAGTTTTAGTATTATCCCTACTTGGGGTTAAAGACATTAAAACTCAAGGAATTAAGGCACTTGCCCAAGGTGGCACAGCTGGTAAAACTTGGGTCTGCCCTGTGCTCTGAATGGCCCACCATGGCTGCCTCTGCATCCTAAGGTTAAAGGTCCCAGGTTTAGTCAAGAGGAAAGGCAGTGACGCTGACTGTCCTCAGCAAGAGAGAGCAACAGAAGGGGTCCTCGTTTCAGTCGTCGTTTGTATCATGGACTTGCTGTGTGGCATTAGGCAATTCCCTTCCCTCTCTGGCTTCAGCCCCACATAAGGAGCTCAGACTGGCCAACCACTGACTTGGTTAGGCACCTGGCTTCAAAGCTCTGGCTCACAGCAAGGCCATGATTTTAAGGCCCTTACACAGCTGACGAACCTTCACAACAGCCCTGAAAGCCAAATCTCATTAGAGATTTGGGATGTGACTGTCTCTTCTTCACAGAAGGGGAAACTGAGCCTAGATGTGATATCCCACGAGGGGCCACAGCTGACAGACCCCAAAGCTCCTGGCTTAGGTTCAGCATTCTTTCTCTCCTTTCAAAAATGGCAAGTTTTAGCTGTCTCATTACTGTCATTCTCGTACATGGATCTTCTCTCCTCTAAGGAGTTGCAAACCGTGACAGGGCAGGGCTGGGTTTTATGCTTCCCTCCTAATAACCACGGAAATAACCCCTTGCACTAAAGTACTTCAGGGTCCTTCGGGGAGCTTCCTGATCTTGCTCAGAGGCCTCAGTCTCCTCCTCTGTGAAATGGGGTCATGCACCTGCTGCTTCAGGCTGTTCATCAGGGTGAAAAGCTCATGAAGTCCAGCACCCAGCACTTAGCAAGAGAGGAGGGATGGCCCTCGCCCCCTCTCTGCAGTGTGAGGACCCAGCCTGCGGCTGGTTCTCCCACCCCATCTGGCCCCACCCAGAGTGCCAGGACCCCAACTGTACCTTCTCAATGACTCGATCCCCCCCAAAGCGCGTGACAAACTCGGCTGGGGAAGCCACGGTGAAGTCTCTGTGCAGATCCATCTTCTTCTGTTCTCGGCCTCTCTTCACCAGGTGGAGTCCTGACATACTGGGCCTGCAGGGGGAACAGCACAAACATGCATGAGCCAGGAAGCCTGTGACGCTCAGGGAGGGAGTGGGGCACCTGGCACCTATAAAAGCCACAGAGAAGTGGAAGCCCATCAGACCCCTGTTGTTTCACAGTCCCTGCCCAGGGACCTTGAATCATTTCTTTCACAAGGGGACTCAAGAGGCTAGCGCACAAATAAACCAGGATAAATCCCGACCCTCTCCCCACAAGCTGTATATTCAGATTGGTAATCTTCAAGTTTTACTTTATGTGCCCATAATGTAGAAACTCAAATAATACCAAAAAGCTTACAACAGGTGGAAGGGTATGACCAGGGAGGAAGTCACACATTCCAATATTTCGGACACGTTAAACAGTATAGACCACTTTCATGCACTTTTCTGTATGCGTATATCAAAAAATTTTTAAAAAACAAAAACAAAACAAAATATATGTTAATACTTTTTAAGAAAAAAAAAAGAGGATTTTGCCCCACCCCCTCCGGAACCCGACACCAGAGGAAATCACTCTGTGGCATTTACACATCTCCACGTTCTGAACAATGTGTGTGTACTATCTTGTGAGTCATCCATTTGAGAGCCCATCTGTGGAGCTTCCTGTCTTGAGAAATGAGGAAGGAATGCTCATCCTCGGCCATCCCATCCACTTCCCTTCTCCCAACCTCTCAATACGGGTACATTGTAATCTGCTGGACTCACTATTCAGTATTTTGAGTCCAGGATCATTATTCACAGGTGAGGGCTGAGTAAGACCAGATTTTCCTTTCTTTCTTTTTGTTTTTTCTTTCCTGGAGTCAATGGGTTTTCCTTTGCATGTGTTGCTAATTCATCTCATTCCTTCTCATAGCCTCCTGGGACACATAAGATAAGCCATCGTCTCCATTATTTTTTTCCATTGGTGACATCCCTCCCGGAAGCCTCTACTCTCCTTTCATCTAGACTAGCTGTTCTCCAGACCCCCCACACAACTGTGATTCCAGACATCCCTTTGCTGACATCCTTAAGTTCCCTTTGCCTTTCTTGGGGCTTGATCCCTAATTTGGGGGATCAAACGGCTCCCTCTTTTTTGGAGGACTCCATTGTTTTGCTAGGGCATATCCTCCAGTAGTTGTAACCAGTTAAAAGGATGGTACAAAGGCAGGGCACATGACGATGATGTCTTCGACATGCCTGTCCTGCTCCTAGCTGCACTGGGCTCCCTCATCACTGTCACCCTAGGGTTTCCCTTTGAGTCTATGTTGGAACTCTGTTTCCTGTCTCCCATGTGTTGCTCTTCTTTGATCGACTCTTTTGTATCAGTAGGAAGACATCTGTCATTGGCTTTCTAAGAAAAGGTATTCGGGAGCGGGTGGTTAAATGTTTTACAGCCATGCATCTTCTAGAACTGTCCTTCTGCCCTCACATTTAACCCTATCATTTGGCTGTGTACGGAATTCTAAAAGGGAAAACCTTCTCCTTCCGGGTTTTGGAAACCTGGTGCCATTGTGTTGTGGTTTCCAACGATGCTAGAACCAGAGCCATTCTGACCCTTGACCCTTTGTGTGTGATCTGTTTTTTCACATCCAGAAACTTACAAAACCTTCTGTGTCCTGCATTCACAATTTAACAGGGATATGCTCGGGTATGTGTCTGTTTCCATCAGTGAGGCTGGGGATCTGTTGGAGTCCTTCAATGTGAAAACTCACATCGGAGAATTTGTCTTCAAATATTTCTTTGGTGATTTCCCTGCTTCCTTCTTTTTTCTATTCTTCCCAGAAGTCCTATTATTTGGATGTTGAAATTCATGGGCTGGCCCACCAGCTTATGTATTTTCCCCCTCTCCCATTTTCTATCCCTTTTACTTTCTGGGTGATTCCTTCACCCTTCTCTTCTAACTTCATTAAGTGGGGTTTTCCTTCTCTGCTATCATGCTTTTATCATCTACATGTCTGGTTTTGGTCTGCAAATGTTCCTTTTGATGTATCCTGTTCCTATGTGTGTAAATCCTTGCCAACCTTGAGGAGAGTGTTAATGATAGCTTTTTTTTTTAAGATTTTATAAGGGAAGGGGAACAGGACTTTATTGGGGACCAGTGTGTACTTCCAGGACTTTTCTCCAAGTCAAGCTATTTGTTGTCCTTTCAATCTTAGCTCCAGGTCCAGGTGCCGTTACTAGTTGCAGGGGGCGCAGCCCACCATCCCCTGCGGCAGTCGAACCCGCAACCTTGTGGTTCAGAGGACACATTCCAACCAACTGAGCCATCCAGGAGCTCAGCGGCAGCTCAGCTCAAAGTGCCGTGTTCAATCTTAGTTGCAGGGGGCAGAACCCCATCCCATGTGGGATTCAGGAATTAAACCGGCAACCTTGTGGTTGAGAGGACGTGCTCCAACCAACCGAGACATCCGGGAGCTCAGCGGCAGCTCAGCTCAAGGTGCCATGTTCAACCTTAGTTGCAGGGGGCAGAGCCCCCCATCCCTTGCGGGATTCGAGGAACTGAACTGACAACCTTGTGGTTGAGAGCCCACTGGCCCATGTGGGAATCGAACCGGCAGCCTTCAGAATTAGGAGCACGGAGCTCCAACCGCCTGAGCCACCGGGCCGGCCCAATGATAGCTTTTTCAAGTTCTCATCTCCTATATGATTTCTGTTTCTTCCAAGTCTCCTTCTTTCGGGGCCTGCCTTCCATATTAGAAACTGTACCCACACGTTTGGTAAGCTTCGCTTACTTCCTCATGGCCAAAAGCAGGAACTAAAGGGCTCATGAGAAGCACTGAGAATGTGATAAGGCCAGTGAACCCTGAGCTCAACACAGAGTGACCTGGGAGGGCTGTGCTTTGGAGAACCCCAAGTGTCATTAGAGTGTTCCTCCCTCACTGGTCCAATTCTTCTGGGAGAAATCCTCTGGGTCTCCTGCCTGGAGGAAAGGTTGACCCAGAGGCTGGGTGGGGAAGAAGGGGCACCTATTGGGACAGGTCTGGGGGAGGGGGATAGGGCAGGTTTCAAGATTCAGCACAGATCCTTGCCCTCCTGTTAGGAATAGAAGCCCCACACTCCCCCACCCCGTACCCATCAGTCCTCAGTCCTAAGACCCTCGGCCTTTCCCTCTCCAGAGGACAATCCTCCTGGCTTCTGTTGGGGTGCAAATTCGGTAGCACCCAACCACACAGAGAAAGCGAGGGGCTTTGGGAGTCTTTCACCTAATACTCCCCATTTTTTTGCTCCCTTCACCCCCAGTTGCAATGCACCAATACTGCCAGTCCCTGCGCCTATCTGCATCCAGTAGGTTTTCAGCTTTTCTCACTGCCCCTTTACCACTCAGCCCTCTTGGTTCTACAAAACCAGTTACCACTTGTTCATCTGCTTTCCAGTTTCCAAAATGTTGCTAATCTCCCCTTCTGTCCCTTCATGGGCGTCTGCCATGGACTCTCTTTCTCTTTTTAAATCTCTTTGCTGTCATTTGGTGCGATTTTGACAGGAGCAGAACCCGGCAGGCACATTCAATTCACTCTCTTAAATCTGCCATGCGGTATTCAAGCTGGAAGCCGCCTGCCAGGAATTATGTTAGAGGTTAACCACGCAAAGGTGTATCCGAGGACTGTATCATCAGGCATCTTGGGAGGCCAGGACTGAGTGGCTTCAAGGGGCCAAAACGTTGGGTTAAAAACTGATCATAAGGAACACCGCCAGCATGATGCCGTCTAGTATCCGAGCAGGGAACAGCAAGGATGGAAGCAAATAAGCAGTCAGGGAAGAGAAATTCCATTTTACAGGTGCACACACTGAGGCTCAGCCAGGCAAATGGGGTCACTCAGCTAGTCAGCAGGCCTGGGGCTCTTTCCATCACACCGGGAAATGTTGGGTGTGGGCGTTTTCTGCTACATAAAGTCTCTGCGTTCAGTATACTTTCCCGTGGGAAAATGTCTTCGACAAACCTGCAGTCTGCCCTTGACCCCCACTGTGAACCATCAAAGGAAAGGCTCTGCCTGTCAGAGATGAAGAAACAGACTCCTAGGCTAGGGGAACAAAAAGAGAAATGAATGACAGAAACCCATCATGTTTATATGCCACAACAAGATATGTATTTTCAATTAAGACCTCTGTTCTACTGGGCTTAATATGCATGATGCCTCAATGAATGAACAAATAAACAAAGATTTCCGGCCTTTGAGACACCCTGACTGCCTCCCAAAAATTGCAAGCAGCTTTTCTTCTAAAACCTCCTATGATTGGGCCGGCCCGGTGGCTCAGGCAGTTAGAGCTCCATGCTCCGAACTCCAAAGGCTGACGGTTTGATTCCCACATGGTCCATTGGGTTCTCAACCACAAGGTTGCTTGTTCAATTCCTCAAGTCCCACAAGGGATGGTGGGCAGTGCTCCCTGCAACTAAGATTGAACACGGCACCTTGAACTGAGCTGCTGCTGAGTTCCCGGATGGCTCAGTTGGTTGGAGCGCATCCTCTCAACCACAAGGTTGCCAGTTTGACTCCCGCAAGGGATGGTGGGCTGCGCCCCCTGCAACTAGCAATGGCAACTGGACTGGGAGCTGAGCTGCACCCTCCACAACTAAGACTGAAAGGACAACAACTTGAAGCTGAACGGCACCCTCCACAACTAAGATTGAAAGGACAACTTGACTTGGAAAACAGTCGTGGAAGTACACACTGTTCCCCAATAAAATCCTGTTCCCCTTCCCCAATAAAAATCTTGAAAAAAAAAAAGCCTCCTAGGATTAAACTCCTGCAATGAGATAGGACTTAGAAAAAGTACTTTGGAAGGTCAGTATTATCTCGCAAATGTGAACAGTGCTTTTAGCCTAATTATATTTCATTAACCAGGAAGTAGCTCAGTTCATTTTTAAGAACTTTATTTCTTTACAAAAACAGGCCGATTTGGCTCGAGGGCCATAATTTGCAGACCCCTGATCAAGGGAAATAGACACCAAAATGTTAATAGTAGTTATCACAGGGTGTCTGAATTAGAGGTGGTTTCTCTTTTTTTTTTTTTTTTTTTTTGCCTATATTTGTTCAATGTTCTGCAAGGATGTATTATTTTCAACAAGAAAAAAGCTATTAATTTTGTAATAGGGATGCTGAAAGCCATGGCAGTCCCAGTATCCATTGAGTAAGGCACTCGGTTTCCTCATCTTTAAAATGAGGATAAAACACACACCTCATTGAGTTGTGAGATTTCAATAAATTAATACATAAAAAGTAAAAGATGGCACCTGACACACAGTACACCCTAGATTATTACATCAGTGCAATGAGGTCAAGAGGATCAAAGGCATCTCTCCCAACCTCACCAGGAAAGGCCTCAGGCCACCCCTCTCCCCAGGCCAGCTCCCCATCCATTCACTCTCCCTACTCTGTCCACGGCCTTCCCTGGCTGGCTGGCTTGATCTCTTGGCTTCAGAAAGTCTGAGACACCCCATTTCCATACACACAAACATTACAACGAGCAATGTGACCTAAAGTGCAGCAAAGAAAACCTCAACCATGAGAAAGACACCATTGTGTGGCCGGGGGGAAACCATTCGCGGCCGCCATTTTGATTTCAAACCTGGTGACAGAGCCCATGAGGTGGGTCACAAACCCATGACAGCAAAGTAGGCAGGTGAACACACACAATGCTGCCGGAGTGGCTTGTTTAAGGCCCCATCTCCAGGCTGGTGACTATTTTTATCTGTTTTTGACAAAATTGGAGGCCGACCAACATTGGCTCTGAAGGGCTGACCTTCAGCCGGCATTTGTTCCAAAGTAAGTGTGAAGTGTGGAGACTGAAATATTCCCTGGTGACTTTGGCAATGGCTTCAGGTACAATCAACTACACAACAGAGCTGTCAGCCAAACACCAAACACAGTCAGCTGCTGAAGCACAAGATCAGGCAGAACTACATTAGGCGGGAGGAAATAACATTCTCCAGTGTCACTATGGATGGAGCACTGGGGGCGTCTTGCTGAATCTCCACAGCCCTGTGCAGGGGAAGCCATCATCTCCTGCTCACGATGAGGAAACCGAGACTCAGAGAAGCCCACTGACCTCAACTGGCAGGCAACAGAGCTGGGTTTCCAATGTGACTCTGTCTGACCCCCAGAATCTAATTTTGAGGCAGAAAGCTTACGGAAATAAACAGAAGTACCTCTATTGTCTGTACTTTAGAAACTAAGCACTTGCATTTGAGAGGCAATATGTGTAATGCAGGGTTCTCAACTGGAGCGGGGGGCTCACTGTGCTCTCTGGGGACACATAGCCATGTGTGCACAGTTGGTTGTCACAATTTGGGGGGGGCTGCTGGCATCTAGTGGGTAGAGGCCAGGGATGTCGCTCAACATCCTGCAAAGCTTCCAAGACAGGCTCCACCATAAAGAATTATAGGGCCCCAAATGTCAACAGTCCTCAGCTGAGAAAAACCCTGGCCGACCAGAGCCATCGCTCAGGCTTTGAGTCTGGAATCTACTACTTATGACCTCTGTAATCTTGGGAAAGTTGCTTTAGTCCTTGGTATCTCGGTTCCCTCGCAGGATGAAAACATTTCATAATATCAGCAGGATCAGCTTCATGGAGCGCGCAGCCAGGGTTCAGCACTGGGCCTGGCCTACATACTCGTACAGGAAAGAGCTTTAGCTGAGGTGTCTCTCTGCAGGGGAACCATTGTAAGGGCCCCAGGATGGTGTCATCAGGCCAGGGTCCTGGCATTAACCAGCGCGTAAGACCCCTCCCTCCCTTTTCTTTTCTACAATGGGGGGTAACTGCAGAGGTGATGAGCTAACAAAAATGAAGGCCTAGCACCACACAAGTAAGCAACAAAGGACATTGTAGAGCCCTATACAGGCTCTTCACTTTAAACTCATCTTTGGGGTCCCAGATAAATGGACCTATGGAAATATCTCGGGCCACCTGTCCTCTCAACACCTCCTGGGATGGCCACTTTGGCTAGGCCAGGGGTCTGGTGTCTATAAACTGTGACTTCTGTACAGTCAGGCCCATTCGATTACATATTATCTATGACTGCTGGTGCAGTAAACAGCAGAACTGGGTAATTGTAACAGAAACCATATGGCCACAAAGCTGAAAATATTTACTAGCTGGCCCTTTAGGAAAACCGGTTTGCCAATTTCGAGTTAGACAGTGGTTTTCAACCCGGACTGTGCACTCCATCGCATGAAAAGCTTTAAAAACATACTGATGCCTGGTCTCCACGTAGATTAATCAATCATCATGCCTGGGAGTGAGGGTTTGGGGGGCACCCAGGCATCTACATTTTTCAAAAGCCCCCCCAGGAGTAGCAGCTGGATGGCTCAGTTGGTTAGAGCGCGAACTCTAAACAAGGGTGCTGGTTCAATTCCCGCATGGTCCACTGTGAGCTGAGCCCCCTGCAACTAAGATTGAAAACGGCGACTGGACTTGGAGCTGAGCTGCGCCCTTCGCAACTAGACTGAAGGACAATGACTTGGAGCTGATGGGCCCTGGAAAAAACACATGGTTCCCCAATATTCCCCAATTTAAAAAAAAGTCCCCCCCAGGAAATTCTAACATACACGCAGAGATGAAAACCACAGATAGATTCACAACCAGCATTTCAAACTAGACAAATGGCCTTGGGTGGGTGACCGACCAGGCCTGCTGACCAGGGCTGCTGACTAGCTGGGTGGCCCCCTTTGCCTGACTGAGCCAGAGAATTCCCATGGCAGTGACATCACTCATAATGGAGCATCATGGGACTCACTGAAGACCAGATTCTTCCGCTTTCCCTTACCCAACTCTATTTCATCCCATTCAACTCAAGTCTCTTTCAAGAAGCCCATCTCCAATCACTCTGACCCACATGCATTTCTCCATTCCCTGAACTCTGGCCCTGTGGACACACCGAGGGATGCCGGTCAGCATTTAGTTCTGGCTCCTTCATAGACGATCCAGCCTTCAGGACAGGCTCTCAATGCCTCTTGACTCCACAGACCTCTTTCACAACAGAATTCTGCCGTTACTGCTATCAGTTGTGCAAATGTTTGTGCCAACCTGGGATAGTGCTCAAGGCCAGCAGCACCTCCCAAGGGCTGGGCATCAGGCACAGTGCTGGGCTCCAGCTCTGGACAGTCTCAAGAACCCTGTAAAGCTCTATTAGGATTAGCCCCATTGACAGATGAGGAAACAGATTCAAATAATTGATGGCATATGCTCAAGGTCACACAACTCAGTGGCAGAGGAGGGCTGTCTAACTCCATCTTTTTAGCAACTCTAAGCTAAGGGAGGAACCATGCAGTGACCCACTAAAGCAGCTTCACATTATTATAAATACGGTAACCACATGGCCTGAACTTGCAGGGACAATTCCAATTTTCTCTCCAAGTTTATTCTTTTGGATTAAAGTGGTTTGTGAAAGATATTCTTTTGGATTAAAGTGTACGATTAAATGTGATTCATGATTTTATGTTAAATAGACTTAATAGGTTTATAGATCAGAAAAGAAAAAACAGTATTCTTCGTGAGCTACGTGGCCTGCTTTGAGTATACTCCAGGACTTGAGTATTTCTGCCAGAGGAGTTAGATAAGGGCTCCAAACGTGGAAGAAATGTGACCTCTGTGCTCCATAAATGACTGAGTGCATAAGAAAGACCCTGACCCTGCCCCTCTGCAGGCTCTTTGCACGGACACACCCCAAGAGACTCTAGGAGGGTTCCCCGAGGACTCTGTTAGTCTCCTCTGTGAAAGGACTGAACAACTGCAAGGTCAGCTTCCCTCCTGGCAGGCTGGCTGTATGTCTGGAACATGTCTCTTGCCCTTTCTGATTCCCCCATCAGAGGAATTAAACAACCAAGGCCCTTCCAGCTCCAAGAGTGCTCACTACCTAGAATGCTCACGAGCTGCAGTAACGAGTTTTCAGCAAACCTTTAGTCCAACATTAGGAAAGTCTTCTTATTTTTGAGTTGTGCTCTTAAAGCGGTAGAAACTGGCTGCCAATAGAGAGCCCTCTGGGCGACAGCCTGAAAGTGAATCCCAGTATATTCTCACCAGCACTGAGAGCCTGTTTCCTCATCTGTAAAATGGGAATAATGGCACTTAGCGCCCCTGATGGTGTTACTGAGAAAACATCCAATTCCCTCACTGGATCAAGAGCTCCTAGAAGGCAGAGGTAATGTTTCCCAAACATTTTTGTGTCCCTTCCTGCTCCCAGATGTAGGCCTTACACATGGGGGGTGTACAGGGACTGTTTATGTACTGGGTAAAGATATCCTGAGAAAAGAGCAAAGAATGGAGGCAGAGACTTAGCAACCAAGTTGTCCTTCATGATGCTGGGTATTAGCAAAAAAGGAGAAAAAGCCCAAATAGCCACTATTTATAGTGGATTGCTTATACATTTTAAGGTATATCCACTTAAAGGAACACTACAGATCCAGGAAAAAACATGTTGCAGAACAAAGATTGGCAGTTGTTTTCTGTAAAGGACCAGATAGTAAACACTTCAGGTTTTATGGCCCAGGCAGTCTCTGTCCCACTACTTACCTCTGCCCTTGAAGATTGAAAGCAGCCATAGACAATTCATCAATGATGAGCATGGCTATGTTCCAATAAAACTTTATTTGTGGACACTGAGAGTTAAACTTCATGAAATTTTCATGTTACCAAATAGTATTCTTCTCTTAATTTTTTAACCATCTAAAAATTAAAAACCATTCTTTGCTTGCAAGCCAAACACAACCACGCTGCAGGCAACAGTATGCTGAGCCCAGTGGTAGAATATTGAATGCCGACTGAAAGAGCAAGTTACAATACAGTATGTTCTGTATACTTCCTATTCATAAATTAAAACGTAACTGCACAGTAAGAACGGATATACAGCAATTTTAATAAAGATTATGGTGGGGCAGTTATGGGTGATTTGGGCTCCTCCTTTCTGCTTGTCTATACTATTCTGAATTTTCAAAACCAAACATAGCATCATTTCAGTCACTTAAAAAAAGAAAAGCCATAAAATGAAGACAAAAAAGAAATCTAGCAGGTGGGGCTAAGAAGCACTCAAGCACAAAAATGCCCACACTGACCTGCTCAGAAAATAACCTTAAAATGTGATACCTGCTCAGAAACACGTTGACTCGCCCAGGGCTTAACAATCACTAGGTTTCGGGGACCTGCCTTCCAGGACCATCACCTTCATTAAGGGTAAGGGGAGGAAGAGGAGGAAAGCGTGGCCCCCGCCAACCGGTCAACCGTGACGCACCTACAGTGTGCTCCAGAGCGCCCTCCTCCAATCAACATCACTGCCAAATCCGACCTCCTCTTCAACTGCCAAGGCCAGCTAGTGTTTTTGCAAGGCGGGATCTGTCGCCGCAACGGACTAACTGAAGCCTGCACTTCTTTGGGAGGAGGCGGGGAAGAGGGGGTGGTGCTAAGAGGACACACGGTTTGACTTCGCGAGGGGGCCAGGAAGTAGGGAGAACGCTGCATAAGTTTGTAAAAGACAACGGTCATTAAAAGTGCAACCTTACTTACTTTACTTTGCGATCAGGGAAACAGACCTTGCACTTGGCAGGGCTCATGTTGACCGTCCCGCGGACCAATCCCACCAGGCTCCAGCTGGGATGCGGGGCATGCACCCCCCCTAACCCCCCGAAGCAAACTCTGGTCCCGGGGCCCAGCGGGGCAGCCAGATCACGACCGGGAGGCGGAGGCGCTGTCCTAGAGCACCTCTCGGGCCGCGCTGTACAGCAGCCTTCAGGAACCCAGCTTCGCGCTGTGCTTCCTCCATCCCGAAATGCCTCCTGCGCGCGAGTGTCGGAGGCGGACGCGCCCGCGCCCGCCCAAGCCCCGCCCAAGCCCCGCCCCCAAACGGAGCCCTCCTCCGCAGAGGGTCCCGCCCCCTAACTGGGCCCCGCCTCTCGGCCCCAGACAGGATCCGGACCCAGCCATCTCCCGGGCCGGGTCCCGCCCCCCGAGCCGGCCAATCGCCGAGCCGCAGCTGACCTTGAGCGCCCCGCGTGGGATGCCCGGGACTTAAAAAGCCCTCTCTTGCCTACTGTCCTGCCTGACTCCCAACTGCAGTAGAAGAGTTCTACGATGGCCTCCCCCTACAGATTGGCAGCTGCCAAAAAACTCGCAAGCAATTGAATACACACACAATAGGGAAGTGGTGGAAAATAAGTTATTTAAAATGGGAGTCAGCTGTCACCACGGCGCCTGGTAAAAGCCCCCGTAGTAAAGTCAACTTTTTGCTTCCACGTGTCTGTTTTTGCTTATTCTTTCACCTCTATTTCCAGGGACGTGTATGCTCTATCCCCTTGCTTCTCCCCAGTGGGCTTCTAGCACACACTTTGAACCACCTGGGTCCCCTACTAAAATGAGGTCTCCTAGACAGAATAGGACCCCAGACGACCTGTGAAGCTTCTTTTTGGGAAGCTTCACATTTACTGAGTGCTCTTTTAGGCCTTTGTCTCATTTAATTCTCGCAGAAATACTATGGGTTCCCCCCCTCCCCATAATGCAGATTAGGAACTGCAATCCAGAAATGTACCTATGTTGCCCAAGGTGACAGAGCTGGTGACTTGAATTCAAGGAAACTGATTCTAGCTATTATAGAAAGAGTGAATGCTTCTCCAAGTAGTTATAATAAATAAAAAGGATCCAAAACACTGCAATAATAAATGTAGCCTATATTTATAGCAAGCAAAAAATACTGTAAATGTTTGCAAATGATTCCCTTCCAAAGGCATACTCAGCGCCACACCTCCAGAGGGAGCCGTCTACACGACCAGAACGAAAACAGCGACTTCCCCTTGGAGTTGTATAAGCAGCTGTGCTGAAGGCACTGGTTAGCTGTGCTCTAACCATAATGTTAAAGAACCTTTCAACAAGAGATTTAAAAATAAATAAAACAGGTGAACAAAATTCTCAGTTCTTCAGAGTTTCTAGAAGATTTTTTGTGGCTTTGTCTTCAGTCCCTCCAAAAAAAGGAAACCCACTACTTGGGCTGATTTTTTTAAAGTTTCAAACAAAAACCAAAAAGTATTCATCCCCCAAATGACCCAAATTTAAATGTAACCACCTCCAAATAAGGAAACAATTAAAATCAGGAAATGGTGATATTTCAAAACATCCTACCCTACCCAAAGTCAGTTAGGATCATGCAGGAGAGAATTCTCACTAGTTTACTTGCATTGCTCTAGGTTTTTATTCTCTATTCACAAAACCCTGACATTCATTGAACACGCTGTGGGTATTGCAACTTCTCTCCTAATGCAGCCTTAGAGACATCCTAACACTTCTAGCTCAACCCAGGGCTTTGAAAAAAGGGATTTCACTTAGTTGGTCTTTGCGTGTCATCACAGTGATAATGATTTGCATTTTTCTCTGCCTGCATTATTAGGGAATAAAAGATGAGGAGGAAAGAATAATATACACCCTGTGCACAATACCACCTTTATACAAAATCAATATTTGTGATTTTCAATGCAACGATGCAAAATTCACTGCACTTACAGTCTCGTGCTGTAAGCTCTTCTCCTCAGATTTATCAGAGGCTAAATTTAATTTGTTGGTATTGCAGAGGGAAAATCCAGGTCAATGACGACAACACACATACACAAACATACACATTCCACAAGAAAAATGTATGTGTCTAGCAGCATGGTGGAAAGACCTGAGCAATGATTGACCTTGGGCCTGTCCCTGCGTGCTATGTGACCTTGAGCAAACCCGTTCCCTCCACTTCCTCTTCTGTAAAATCATCCCCATATAACGTACTTTCATTAAAAGAAAAATAAAATACTCCCTTTCAACATGTGTTGAGGGAAATGTTCCCTTAAATATGGAGACATGAATGATTTTTCTAAAACAGAATGCTGATGCTGAAGGGGAAGGGGAAAAATAAGACTCTCATCACGCTGCACCCTGTATTAACAGCCATCCTCCCCCGAACCTCAATAGCCATTCCACAAATAGAACAATGAAAAGACAGACATCCCTTTTATCCCAGGTTCCCAGAAAACATCTTATGAGCTAAAGAGATTTGAAAATGGGGTTTCTGCCAGCCCCTTCCTAAATGAATTGATGAATAAATAAAGACATTATAGAAAAGATCTGTGGCATTCCATTTAGGAACAAACAAACATATTTATATATGGTTTAAAATGTTATGACCTGCTCACTACTCAGAGCTGAGGATGGGGACCGTGAACATACAGAAGGGGACCGTGAACGGGAAGAGGCTGGAGAGGCACCCACTACAAGCCCAGCCAGGATGCTATTTGGGACAGGGAGGGGGATGCCAGGTCCCAGCTTGCTTTCTGGTGGGCCTTCACTGCCAGGAAGGGCTCCCTCCTTCATGTCCAGACCCCACACACCCTCACTCGCCTTCCCAAAACCTCTCTTAAACTCAACACTCCCAGCGTGGAAGTGAGCAGTTTGGGAAATGGCAGAGGAAAGAGCCAGCAACTGTGTGCTGGTGTGTGTTTTATCCTTGTTTCAGGGCCACTTCACCTGCCTTTCCAATCCCTCTTCCTCCTCTGTGGACACAAGTTGCCATACCTTAAGCGTGGAGGCCTGGTGGCTTTTGAGAATAGCCATGGCCACCGGCGAGAACTTTGGGAGATGCCCATTCAACAACTGACAACCACGGCACCCTGGGACCATCCACTCCCTGCACTTCCTTCCGTGTGATCTCAACACACTTCCGAGGTAGACACTAGTATTATCCTGCTTCAACAGAGAAGGAAATTGCAGTTCCAAGAGGTCACGCGACTACTCTGAGATTTGAGCCCAGACATGTCTGTGGGTCTTGGGTCCTTACTATGACACTGTACTTGGCATATAATGACAATGACTGCCAGGTGGACACTGCTTTAAGTGCTGGGCTCACAGCAACTCAACTAAGCCTGACACTGGCCTTGTGAGGTGGGTACCACTGTGGCCTCATTTTAGAGGTGACAGCGTGGCCCCAGGTCACACGATGGCTGAGTAGAGGAGTCAGCAGGCCAGTCGTCAGTCAGCCAGCCTCCAGCATGACCACTCTTACCCACCGCACCACTCTCTCCACTTAGGAAATGTTCTGGGCTCTTGGCCTCTTAGGCCTGTACCCTGGCCTCCCTGAGGGCAGGGGTCGGTTTCACGGTCTCTGCGTCCACCGTGCCAGCCGCAATGCTTAGCGCCCACCCAGCAGAGCTGCAATACATGCTCCCAGCCAATGAATGGAGGGGACAAACCTGAGCTTCTCCGCTTGACAATCTCATCTCTTAGCTTGTCCTTAAACTTGCCTGGAACCCAGACCATCTGTGGTAACTGGCCAAGGGGAAAATGGTTATAAATTAATAAGCTTTTTCCAGCTGCTCTCTTGTCCCCATCTCCTAGCTCCCCCACCCACCTCTCCACACACACACACAGACACAAACAAAGCAAAGACTGTTCGGGTCACAGAGGGCCTTGGAGCATCCAGTCCAGCCCAGAGAGGGTAGGTGATGTCCCCAAGATCACACAGCTGAATGGTTGCCCAATAAATTGTCCTGTCTCTTGACTCTTCCCACTGATGGAAAGAAGGAGTTAGAAGGAAGGTGCAGATGCCATGGCTGGAGCCCTGGTTAGGTGGCAACATCAACACTCGGAGTTCACAGACCACTTATTTTGTTTCACGGACCACTTTCCAATCTGCATCTGCTAAAGGTCTGAGTTCAAATGGTGTTCTGGGTCTACGGTGATCTTGCTGGGAGACCTTAGACAGACCCCGAACCTCTCTGGGCCTCAGCTTCTCATCTAGGAAGTGAGATGACTGGTTCACTTTTATTAGAAAAAACTTATGTTTTTTCTAATAAAACATAATAATAATGTTTTATTATTAAATATTGTTAAAACCTATTATAACAATATTTACAGCAGAAAGTTAGAACACACAGAAGAAAATTTACTTATAATTATACCACATAAAGACATTGATGATTAACTATTTGAAGACATTCCTTCCGGTCTCTCCAACCATACATACACATTTATCAAGCACAAGCATTTTTTGTGCTTACTATGTGCCAGGAATGTTCTAAGCACGTTACATACATATGTCCACAATCCCTTATCCGAAACTCCTAGGGCCTGATGTGCTTTGGAATTGGGGAATTTTTTCAAGTAGGCAAAGCTTTTTGTTACACATTTTCATCTTAATATTTCAATAGCAGAAGGCATGAATATTCACACACAAAAATGAGATAAATAAAGACTATAAATAACTTCACAATTATTCCAGGCAGGTTTGCGGTGAAATGAGCTCACCAGCAACTTACGAACTTGAGTTTCATAACGTTACATTTCAGGACTGAGCTGTGCAATCCTGAATCTGTCCCAGCCCACTCAGTCCACACAGGCACCCTATAAGGCAGAGCTATTAGGGTAACAAACTAGTAAGGGGGCAACTCTGAACCCCGTCTCTTACCCCAGACCCACTGTGCACTAACCACACCCCTGCTTGTGAAACAAAATGGGACAACCCCGTAACCTTCATTTCCCAGTATGTGAACATCTATTTTGCCACATTATGTCACGTTCTCATCAGCTCTATTTCTAAGCATTGCATGGGAATTCCAATCTTTGGGGACTGTTTCCAAGTCTAAGGAAAGGACAAACCCCACCCCCCTGGACTGAGATGAACCCAAAAGGGAAGAGACTGGCAGGGAGGTGGGGGATGAACAGAAAACACAAAGCCACTGGATCTACGACCTCAGCCAGCCCTTGTCAGATGGGAACATGGAAGGAAAGGGGGAGATTACGCAAACATATGAAAGGCAGAAGAAAAATTCAAAGGAAGAGTTCAACCCCAGAACTCCTCTCCAAAGTCACGAGATTTATGCAAAGAGAATTTTCTGAAAACAAAAATTCTACTGTCGAGAAAGAGCAACAACAAAATGCCTATTCACTCATTCATTGATGCATCTATCCACTCATTCATCCACTCATCCACCCATTCCCAGACTCTTTCATCAAGTGTTTTACATGCCCCCCAAAATACAGAATTCTGCTTTTGACATGTTGGAGTTGCTCGTTTCATTCATGAGTCTGGCAAATTTTTTTTCTTTTCTTTTTTTTTTTGGGGGGGGCAGGGGGGTGTCTGGCAAATATTTATCCAAAGTCTACCATGAGCCCACACTAGGCTAGGTGGTCAGGAAAAGCGGAGACCCCATAAACAAGGCCCTGTTTCCATGGAGCCTGCAGTCAATTGCAGAAGACAGGATGCAGTCAAATAAACAAATAAGGAAATTAAAGACATAATCTCAAGGAGTGGTTAAGTGTTGTGAAAACAGCACAGAGGGATGGGTCAAGAAGCTGGGGGTCGAAGGGGAATCCTTTAAAGGTGGGAGGGAGGCAGGGAAGGCCCTCAGAGGGGGTGATTTTGGTGGGCAAAGAGCTGGAGGTGGAGACAAGACTGGCTACAGAATTATGGGGAGCCCCTTTTGGGGGGCTCAAAAGTTAGTAAGTTATTAAGAAGCTCAAGAGGGTGACAGCAGAGCATGCAACTGCAAAGGTCACACACCACCGTGGAGCAGGCCCTGGTGGGGAAAAGGGAGCATTTCAATTCAGAGGACACAGCAAGAGTAAAGGCCCAAAATGAAGCTACCCGTGTGAGTATTCTGGGATGGGGAGGGCCTAGTGGGAAGAAAAAGACCCCTTTGCAGACTGCTTCAAAAAAGTACTTCCTCCCAAACCACAACATCAAACATGCACATTTTCCGTCCCTGTCCTAGCCAGTCTCCCAGTGGGTAGCCTGGCAGGGAGGGGTGGAGGAGACCACAAGGTGACATTCAGGGCAGCAGAGCGGCCAAGTGGCTCCAGAGGAACCTGCAGGAAGCAGGGAAGGTCCACAGACATATGTTTCTTCTTTGCTATAGTTTCCACATGAGGAGCTCCGAGCCAAGGAATAAACTCCTCAGGCCTTAGTTGTCTATCTGAAAAATAGGAGTTAAAGCAGCACCGGAAGGAGTTGCCCTAACCCCACTTCTCTCCCATTTTGCAGAAACTGAGCCCAAAAGTTGAGATTTGCCACAGAGTGCTGACGACCGAGCAGCTTATCAGGAAAAAACACAACAATAATGAAGGGAACTTCCTGGAACTAACAGGGACTCTTTGTCACCACTTTACCTTCTATGTCACTCTTCATTTCCTCAGTGCTCCAGGTGGTGGCAAGCAGCACGCCAGCCTGCCCACTCCGCACTCGATGACCCACATCTGAAAATGGCCTGAGCATTTGACCTGCCCCCCCCCACCACCCCGCCGGGAAAAGGCGTCACCACTTGTAAAAGAGAAGCAACACAGCAGGACCCTCCACAAAGCAACACTCTGGACGGTTTGTTTTTTTTCCTTTTTTTGGGGGTGGTAAGGGGTTCCCCTGAACATCCCTTCAGAGAATTGGCCCAAGGCCCTACCAGTAATGTGAGGAGAAGTGTCAATGGGGGACCCCCAAACACCAGGCTACTGAGGTCCCCGAAGATGTCAAAACACCAAAGTGAAAACTCGACAACAGGATAGCAGAACACTCAGCCTTGTTTGGAAGCATTGTTTGAAACTGGCTGGAACACACAGGTTTTGACGTCATTTCTTTCATGCAGCCGACTCCCAGAGGCAGCGGCAGGCACTAGAACAAGTTTTGAAGCTTTGGCTCTCTGAAGATAGGTCTGCATGGGATTCTCACTCACTAGAAACAGGGAACACCTGCGGGTCCCCTCCATTGGAGGCTCCCCCCCACCATTCCCAGAACTCTGTGGGGGCTGAAAATGGTTCTCCCAGACATGCCAGTATCTTGGGAAGCACCAGCAGAACTACCGGAGTTGCCCCAGATACTAAAGTTCTAAATTCCCAACTCTGAAAAGCGCATTGATTGAGGATAAAAGAACTGTGTCCGCAGTGAGCTTTGTAGCCAGAGGTCACACCTCATGGGGCTGGTCCAGCCTCCTCATGCTACAAAGGAGGCATTGGAGGCTCAGAGAGGGTCAGAGACCTACCTAAGGTCACACAGCACAGCAGTCCTCCCTGTGCCCATTGCAGTCCTTTGCATCACCCACCACCCCACAATGCACCTTCTTCTCAATGTCTGGTGCCTCTGGTTTATAAAAACCAAGATCCCTTTGCCCCTCCCTCTGTCCTTTACTGGGACAAGGCAAGGATAAATGATTTTACCCACAATGCTGAGTTTCTATGCAATGAAGACACAAGGACAGAAAATTCATGTATCACGGCCATGCAAAGGTAAGCCCTCAGTTAAGTATGTTTTGTAACTGTAAATTCACCAGCTCAAAAAAGCTGTGGTTGAAGCACAAACTAGAAAATCCCTCAAAATGGTAGTGGAAGACAGTGAGTAGGCAGTTGGGAGACTTGCCACCTCCCCTCCCTATCTTCACCTACCATTTATTGACTGCTTATTCTCTTGCAAAGTACCTTAGAAATAGTTCATTTAATCCTTTCTGAGGATTAAATGAAAATCCAAGAATCCAAGCAAGTGTCTGAGAATTCAAGCCTCAGGAGAGAAGAATAATTGTAATAATGTTATGATACTGGCAAACCTATTGGCTTGGTTAAGTTCCTAATTAGCACCAGCAGAAATAATTCACACAGTTGGTTCATCCTTACCCATTAAGGCTGAATCTGCACTAATACAAGAGCCAGCAGCCACATGAGACGATTTAAATTAATTAAAAATAAAATTTTAAATTTAGTTCTTCAGTCACACTCGCCACATTTCAATCTCAGTAGTCACATGTGACTAGTGGGTACCATATTGGACAGGACAGTTCTAGAACATTCCATTCTAGAACATTCCATCGTGACAGAAAAGTTCTGTTGACCTGCTCAGGTCGAGTTTGAAAGTTGCCTCTTCCAAGAGCTCTTCCCTGACCTGACCACATCTTTCTAAAATAGATCCCCTCAGATATTCCTTCTCCTGTACTGTTTCCTCCTTGGCATTGGTACGCACTTGGAAACGGTTATTGGCTTATTTGTGATAAAGATGAACTGGAACTTTAAAGAAATATGATCGGGTGAGGGGGAGGGGAGAGTGTCTATGAGAGGAGCTAAGGCTAACGGAAGTTCACATGCGAACCCTACAGGAAGAACTCTATGGTTCTAACTTCCTTTTTCCCTTCCTTGAATACCCTTCCATCTTGGCACACTGGCCAGAATGTGCATGTAGCTTGCCATGTCTGCAGGCACTGGGTTGCAATCCTTTTCTTTTTCCCTGAATATCCTTTTTTTTTTTTTTCACAGTCCTTTTTTTTTTAATGTTACTTATTGAGGCATCTTTGCATTTGACACTTCTAGATAGATAAGGAGCTTTGACGATGGGATAAGAAGAAAGATGACAAAGCGAAGACCTAGGTGATTAGGAACAGTGCAAGGGGCACCACCTAGCTTATGATGTAGTGGGGTACAGTGGTTAGATTGCTATAAAAAACT
Organism: Rhinolophus hipposideros; assembly: GCF_964194185.1. Lineage (NCBI taxonomy): Eukaryota > Metazoa > Chordata > Mammalia > Chiroptera > Rhinolophidae > Rhinolophus > Rhinolophus hipposideros. The sequence continues at coordinate 14,024,338 of NC_138070.1, forward strand.
GCCTAATTTTGCCCCAAACTTTACCATCCCATATTCTGAGATTTCTGCTCCCCATACTCTAATCATATATCATCATTTTTATGTAGAAGTCTCGCTTGACAAATGAGCTGACAGATATGATCATGTGTTCTCCATAAGGATACCAGATGCTTCTTCTTCTATCTGTTTCACTGAATATCCTTTTTGATGATGAAATACCTAGTAGATATTATTTTTAAGTCGACATCTGCTAATTTGTACATATCCCATCTCCAGGCTAGGTCTATCTGTCTTGTTTCCTGCTGAAGCTATTGTGATAACAGTATCTTCCATCCCTCCTACTTAGCTACCACTTAGCAACCCCCCATTGGATATTCACTTCTAACATAATCTCTGGTGTTCACCAGTTTCGGCGAATTGATTCAATACACTGATTTTTCTCTGATCCCGGCTGAAATTGCCACGTTGAGGGAAAGGACAGGGTTTGGAGGGGAGAGAATGTTGGGGATTACTGGAAAGGGCACAGTGGAACCTGGGTTCAGCAGTGCAACAGACCTGGCCTTGAAACTTGGCTCTGCCACTCCCTAGCTGTGTGATCTTGCTACTTTACCTCCCTGAGCCTCGGTTTTCTCATCTGTAAAATGGGGATTGACCAGCAGCCTTGTACCACTGTTACAAGGGACAACTAGGTCATTTACAGGAACTGTAGGTAGAAGAGGGGTGGGGAAGCTCTGGGTAAATTTGAGTGGTGGGTGAAGTGGGTACTGGTGGCCGAAGGACAGGCCCAGGAAAGGAGCTGGGGAGAAATCCATTGCTGATTAAACACCTACTCTGTACCAAACTCTGTGCATACTTTACAAACATTCTCTCATTTAATTCCTTCAACATTTTGCAGATGAGGCATGGAGGCCGGGAGAGGTGAAGTGCCATGTCCAAGATCACACAGTACGGGGTGGCAGAGCCAAGGGCTGAACCCAGCTCTGGGTTCTGATTCCAAAGATGGTGCTCTTTGTACCAGACACTGAAGCCTGCTCTTCCTTTTACCCTTCCAGAAGCTCAAGTCTTTCCCTGAAGATCTCCGCATGGGGCACACTTACATTTTCTGTTTGTTCTATCTCCTACTTCCAGGAACCAGGGTTAAAATTAGCTCACCGGGAACACGGTATCTATGGAAGAGCCCATCTCCTTGCCCAGGTTTTTCTCATTTTTGGTACAGTGAGTACAAGAGCTGCTTAAAAGAACAACCAGGAAGATTCCACCCCCAGGCAAGGCAAACGGGAAGGAGGAAGGAACCCTGGGAAGGAGCAGAGTTCTCCCCGGCTGGCCAAGGTAAGGTTCTGCCTCTTTTCTTGTCTCCTACATTTCCCAAGTTTTTTACCTGGATCGACTGTATTCCATTTGTAATCTGGGAGTGGAGGTGGCAAAGTTTTATAACGACAACAACAGCAACAAAATAGCCACCACCTGCACCCCTGGGATAGTCCCACCTGTAATGGATATAGGTATTTGTTTCCAACAATCAAATTGGAGGATATGATTACAGTATTTGAGTTTCTGTTTTTTAGGCTTCCCTGGGGGAAGGCGTGCTCTTCAGTTGTTTGCTACCTGTTGAATGAATGTCTCTTTAGGAGGCAGGGACTCTGACCTACCCTCCAGGCTCCCATCATTCCTTGTGGCTCTGGCCAGCCTCAGCTCGTTCGGCTTAAATTATAACTAGTTACATACAAGGTCATCGTCCCCAAATAGGCTGATATCGTCTAGAAAGGCAGTTTCCTAGCAAGGGACCCTGTACACACAGGAAATGCTCCATAAATGATTTTGAATGGAGGGAATGAAGGCAGGAGGGAAGGGTAACGTCCCCTGCTTTTCACATATATTTCCCTGAAAATAAGACCAGGTCTTATATTAATTTTTGCTCCAAAAGGCATAGTAGGACTTATTTTCAGGGGATGTCTTATTTTTTTCATGTACAACAATCTACATTTATTTAAATACAGTCATGTCATCTTCTGGATCATCGTCATCACATACTAAATGTGTCTGTCTGTCTGACGATCTTAACTGGGGCTTATTTTCAGGGTAGGTCTTATTTTCGGGGAAACACAGTAGCTGGAAGTGTTGGCTTCAGCGGATGGCTCGCCTGAGCAGTAAAGCATGAGACCCCACCGTCATGCTGTGCCTCCCTCCTGGTTATGAGGACAAAGGTCACCTACCTTATAGTAGAAACGGGGGTCTCGGAGTCCCCTGTCGTCAGAGCGGCCTCCAGGGACAGAGCCCCCAGGCTGGCCCGGCTGCCCTTGCGGGAAGATTCTCGGAACAAGCCAGTGCCAGGGTCCTCATCAGAGGAGTTGTCATCAAAGGAGCCCAGGATGAACTTGGTCATCAGCTGCCTCCTGATGTGTGCCTGCTTCTCATCTTCTTTGGAGAGGGGTCTGGCTCGCTGGCCCTGGAGCCTGGCTGGCGACGACTGGCCATTGGTGTCTGGGGCTTCCAGGCCTTGCGTCCCTGTCCCATTGGCTGGGGAGCCATCACCCGAGGAAAGGGGTTTTTTTAGGGGATTCCGATGTGGGGGTGGCCGAGAGGTTCTTTGCCAACAGGCATCTCTGGGATCTTTGTGGGAGGCCATCTCAGCTTGCTTAGGAGTCTCTGGCAGAGAACGGCTGTCGCCATTTTTCTGTGGTGGCTCTCCTGAGCTATCGGAAGCTGGAAAGGGCTCCTGGCTTGGGATGAAGCTGGCCTCTGGGTTATTCTTGGCAACTGGCTTGGAGTCCGTCATTTTCCCCCAGATTTTTAACCAGGAAAAGGTCAGGCAGGAGAAAATCAGACAAGATAGAAAAAGAAGCAGGGTCATTCATAAAACCTGTAGGAAGAAAAGGAGAGATGTTGTAGGGTCTACATAATTATTTCTCTCTTAAAGGAGCTAGAGAGGGGCAATTGGAATTCCGTGTATTCAGCTGAGAGAGCTGGAGGGGAGAAGCACTGGACAGAGAGTGGGGCAGGGTTTCTTCTCCCGGCTCCGCTCATCCCGTGTTGCGGTCTTGAGCACATTCCTTAACCCCCCCGAGACTCAGCTTCTAACCTCTAATTTAGGTTTACTAGCACATGCTCACTGTACATCATCAACATGCATGTGAGAAAGAACTAAATGTGATCATGTCTGTTAAAACACGCTGCCATAGCATCATCATATCTAAAAAGTGGAAACAATCCAAATGTCCATTAAGTGATACATGGATAAACAAAATACAGTACATCCATACAATGGACTATTACCCAGCCATCAAAAAGAAGGAAACACTGACACATGCTACAACTTGCATGAATCGTGAAAACACTACACTGAGTGAAAGAAGCCATTCACAAAAGACAACATATTGTATGATTCCATGTATATGATATAGCCAGAATGGGCCAATTCATAGAGATAGAAGATTAAATGGTTGCCTAGGGCTAGTGGGATGGGGTAATAGCTAAAGGGTACCACATATCTGTTTCAAGTGATGAAAATATTCTAAAATTGATTGTGGAGATGGTTGCACAACTCTGTGAATACACTAGACACCATTGAAATGTACATTTTACATGAGTGAGTTGTATGGTATATGAGTATCTCAATAAAGCTGTTCTAAAAAAAGACGCTTTGGGGGCATCCGGTTTGCTCAGTGGGTTAGAGCGTGAACTCGTAACGCCAGGGTTGCCAGTGCAATCCCCGCATAAGCCAGGATGAGCTGTGCCCTCCACAGCTAGATGGAAACAACTAGATTGAAACTATTTGACTTGGAGCTGATGGGTCCTGGAAAAAACACACTTCAATAAAAGTTTTTTTAAAAAAAAAAACACAACTGAAAACAGGGACAAATACATGAACATACGTACTCCAAAACTTTCTGAAGCCCAAGCCTTGCTCTTATCCCCAAGGTTTCTCAACCATTGCCATTTGGGGCTGGAGATTCTTTGTGGTGGGGGCTGTCCTGCGTATCATGACATGCTAAGCAGCATCCCTGGGCAATACCCACCAGATGCCAGTAGCACACGACCCTCAGTTGTGACAACCAAAATTGTCTCCAAACATGGCTAAATGTCCCCAGGGAACAAAACTGCCGTCGGGTAAGAATCACTGGTCTTCACTCCTATGCCTACTCCCTCCCTCCCTCGAGCTTCTAGATGGTGAGGCAGGGAGCTTCTGGGACAGGGTCTATTTCTTATTCATCTCTTTCTTGCACATAGTAAGTCCTATGTAAGTCCTAAAAGCATCAGCAAGAAAGGTCAGAGTCCCGAAATTGCTGGCTTACCCATGCCCTCAGGACAAATTTTGAAATTAGTAATTGGCATATGGCATTGTCAAAAATGTTGCAAAGGCTATCCTGGCTTTCCCAGAGGCTCCAACAGGTTAGTCCTACATCCTCTCCAGGCAGGAGGGCAAGACAGGGTAGAGGGGCCACTCCCCTGTCACGCCCTCTGTTGGCCACACGGGCCGAGCACTTTCACAATTCCACATCCTGCTCCCACAGCGCACTCTGCCTAGCCCGCCGGGCCTGAGTTAACCGGTGGATACAGACCTCCATCATGGGAACACTGATGACAAAGCGTGGAAACGGCCTGTTCTCTCGTCTCCCCTGGCTGACTCGGAAGGCCCTTGGGGACATGAACCAATTGGCATTCATTTCTGGATCCTTGTGCCCAGCGTGGTGCTTGGTACGTGGTAGGGGCTCAGAAATTGTATCAACTGAATGATAAATCCACGCACACACATTGAGCACCAACTGACGCTTAAGGCCAGCTTGAACTTTGATTTCAGGGCCTCGTTTCTGAAACCGTAACAGGAACGCCAGGGGAATAAGCTGGGTGTTTCCATGGCAGTTTTGAAGTTGAGTGCCAACCGGGACACCTTACACTAATATGACCAATGTCGGGTGCTTTTTAAATGTGCACCTCTGCCATTGTGAGATGCAAGAAATACTGAGTGTATAGGATTGAAATACAGGGCATCCCCATGCCCCATGGAGAAAAAACTTGCGTTATTGCTGAAAAAAACAAAAGAGCAGCATCAAGGCAAAAAGTTGCTACAATAGTTTGGGACTTAGGAACCCTGAGCATATGTTCTTGACGTTGATTGCCACTGGAAAACCAATCAAACTGTTCAAGTTTCACATTAGGCAAGCTCTTTGGGAACTTGCTCGGGAAATCCTGGTGGGCTGAGGGTAAGTATGGCTGACTGGGACTGTGGATGGAAGGATGGATCGGTGGTGTATGGAGACGGGCTGAGCTGATGGGCAAGATCCAGGGACCCACACGTGTTAGGTGATGGAGCGATAGTGGGTGAAGCTGCCAAGCTTGACACTGGAAGCTCTAATGAATGGCATAACCAGCAGTTCTCCCCAGTTTGCCCCCCACCCACTCTGCAAATTCTTGAAGATCTGCTGTCATTCTGATAGGGGCCAGTGGATCTAACACCCCAAACCTACCTTGCAAGAGTTATCCGCACCAAAAACCTCGGGGTCTTTCCCTTTTCTTTGCAGAAAAATGATATGAGACCCCAAAGTCATTCTACATGAGAACTTTTCCCAAGTAAGTAAGTACATCAAGATAAATGGGGGAACTGTTTCAGAAAGTTCCCAAAGAAACACTTTAAGCCTGAGTTTCCTCATCTATAAAATGGGGACACAAATTCTTGCCCCATTTTCCTGCCTCACAGTTGCTCTTCAAATGACATATAAACATATATAGTATTTATACATACATAAACCATCAAGATTAGAGATTGTCTCCAAGCTTGCAACAGTGTGATGATATTACTGCTATGGTCATTATTTTAGTCCCATTTCACAGTTTGGTAAATTGTGGCTCAGGGAAGCTTGGTACCTTGACTTCACTCAAATCCAGGCCCAAAACCCTTACTTTTCCCACCTCCCTACCACTGATACTGGCTATAAATTAACGCCATAAAATGGAGGGTTTAAAAAAAAAAAAATGGAGGGTGTTACTATGAGCACATGCATACGATCCTAAAACCAGATACCTGGCTGTGTACATTGAAGATGGCATAGTGCAGCGACACGTAAACCCACAATTCCAAACATGCAGAGTCGTCTAGGACGACTTTGCATGCAGTTGATTCCATGGGCAGGGAAGGCCAGATGTGTCCTTCCAGTGAGCCTTGAGGACCAAGCTGTGGCCCTTCACTGAAATAACTCTGCTGACCCGAAAACCAGGCACTGGCCAATGCTATTTTTATTTCCTGCAAAGCGAATGCAAGCAACAGCTGCGGGGTGCCACACCAATCATGGTCCCGGCCATAACAACTGCAGGACACCACTTGGCTCTAACAAGTGCCGGCCAGCAGCCAAATGAGGGCTTGAGAACGAGGGGGTCATGAGTTTGTTTTTCCAGCTCCTCTGACCCACATCCATACCTGGCAAGGTCTTTGAGGGAACAAGAAGCAGAATGTCAGCAGTTCACCCAGCAATCCTGTTCCACACTCGGACTTTTCCTCCCACCAAGATGAACTCCCGAGAGCTTGCTGCCACTTACCGTCACTGCAGACACAGCCACCAGCTCCATTCTCATGTGGGTCTGACTGACTCCCACAGAGTGACTAAGGGAACCCGGCCCGGCCCCGTGAAGTGTCACCTTTCAGCAGGAGGCTGGTGGTGTATACATCAGGCCATGGGGGAGGAGTTTGGACGGCCAGTACTCCAACACGGTTAAGTTTCCTACCAAGTCAGCCATGCAGTACATGCCCTTATTTGTCACCTGCAAATAGAAGCCGTTCACGCTCCTGGCTGGCCCTCGCCTGGCCTTAGGCTCAGGTATTTAAGAGGCTTTCTGCGCTCTCAAGGGCTCGCTGGCCCACAGGGCCACCTCCCTCTGGCTTGCTACACTCCTGTCCTTAGGCCTACTTCTCTACTCATGCAATCACCCCCTTGCCTAACTCTGTATCTCTAGAGCGTGTTTAAAACACTCCCATAATCACCAGAGCCCCGTATACATAGGAAAACCGGATGGAGGGCAGACCTTTGTGGTCATCTGTCAGATGTCAGACACCTGCATGGAAGGGGAGTCGCAGCAGAGCCTGGGTTTGGCCAAGTTGGGCATGATGGAAAGAAGTAAAAGTCAGCACGAAGAGTGGATGGTCAAGGACCCCTCTGCTGGCAGGCAATGGTGCAATAACCTTCTGCGGATTCAAATAATGAAGGTGAGAACACCACCATGTGAGGCAGCCAGTGTTCGAAGCTGACTGGTGGATACCTTAACCTGTATTCCAGCCCAAGGATCGGGGGTGTCACAGGTCACAGTGTTTCCCAAAAAGCTTCCTGCTCCAACCTGTAGCCTAAGGGGTGGGGGGACACTTGGCAAATCCAGTGTCCTTGTTTTATAGATGAACAGAGGCCAGAGGTCACACATGAAATCAGTGACACAGCCACATCCAGCACCAAGGTCCCAGCTTCAGGCAGTGTTCCTTCTATAACAAGGCATCATTCTGTCCTCGGGCACCTCACTGGGTGCCCTAGAAACTGACCTGGGTTTACATCTCAGCTCTGCCACCTCCAAGCAGGGTGAGCCTTGGGCAAGTTCAATACCCGCTCCGAGCCCCAAGTGGCTCATATGCAAAGTAGGGTAAGGACGTACCTACAGGGCGAAATTCCAAGTAATCACTCACACGGGGTGATGGGCGCAGCTCATCTGAGAGACTGCGCTGAGAGCCAGGGCAGGATGTCACCCACTGTGACCCTCTGCCACCCACGGAGTGTGATCTCGGTCATCACGCCGCCTCTCTGAACCTGTTTCCCCGTCTGGAAAATACGCATCCTCATCCACCTCGCAGGATGTTTGGGAGAATCAACCAAGATCCGTTTGGTCCCTGAACACAATCTTCCCTTTCTTGGTGCACCCAAACGGAAGGAAGGCGGCGGGCAACTGGGAGTCTGATTCCGCTGTGAGAGTCCTGCTCTACAGATGGGCTTACAGTTGGTTAACGGGCACCAGTGAACCCCTGGTCACACACAAGGGCCACTCCCGAAGGATCACCCAGCCTAGAGGGGACAGGGCCTGTCCTAGGACTTATTTCGGCTTCGCAGAGCTCCAGCCATGAGCTGCTTGGAGGAACCCTGCAGGGCAGACACTTTTCTTAAAGTGCAGAAATCTCTGGGGCGTCAGCATGAACCAGGCTGAACTAACTTGTCACCATTCCCTGATCCAATGGGGACGTTCCCAAGGACTCTGTGTGCATTTGGGGCAGGAGGTGGAGTGGGGTGGAGGAGTGTCAGTTTTTACATTATTCCCAGACAAGATGTTTTGGAATGCCAACACAGGGGTTAAAGAAGAAAGGAAATGGGCTGGCCCGGTGGCTCAGGCGGTTGGAGCTCCGTGCCCCTAACTCCGAAGGCTGCCAGTTCGATTCCCACATGGGCCAGTGGGCTCTCAACCACAAGGTTGCCAGTTCAATTCCTCGAATCCCGCAAGGGATAGTGGGCTGCGCCCCCTGCAACTAGCAACGGCAACTGGACCTGGAGCTGAGCTGTGCCCTCCACAACTAAGACTGAAAGGACAACAACTTGACTTGGAAAAAAGGCCTGGAAGTACACACTGTTCCCCAATAAAGTCCTGTTCCCCTTCCCCAATAAAATCTTTAAAAAAAAAAAAAAAAAGAAGAAGTAAGGAAACGTCAGGAGCGTGCAGGAAGTGATTCCTAGTCTATTGAGCACAGTCTGTCATAGCCACCGCGTTACAAGCTTTACATGTGTCATCTCAAATTGTCCCTGCAACACTGGGCAATAGGTGCCACTACTCAGTCCCCTTTTATAGGCGGGGACAGGACCACTTACTCCCCAAGTTCGCACATTTAGGACACAGGTGGCCTCACTTGAAAACCCACCGCTCCTCACCCTCACACTTTCTTGCTCTATGCACAGAATTTCTCTCCACAAGCCCTGAGAAAGGGCTCAAGTCAGCGGACCTGAGAAATGACTGTCAGTGTTTGGTTTCTTCGAGCTGTAAGCTTGTTCTTAAATCTGTGTCCACTCCTAAGGAACACAAATGCAACCAAGAAATGAATAACAAAACTACTTCTCTAGACTTGGAGAATTCTTCTCCTGGGCAAGGTTTTGGGAGACACAGGAAGAGTTCTGCCCAAATAAAGAAAAAGCCTTTCAGATTAAGATCTAGCTTCTAGAATTCCAGAATCAGGAAGAGCCACATCTGAAAGGCGGTTTGAGAGAACTCCATCCACGGATGGAGATGGGCAGGAGGGAGAGTTAGGAGGAGATATCTGCTCTGAAGCTTTGAAGGCTGAATAGAAGTTCACCAGGTTGAGAAGGGGGCAGGACAGCTCAGGCAGAATTAGTTCTTGGCACCACGCTGAATGGTGAGTTAATAACTCTACTGACTAAAGTAGAGCACTCTGCCAAAGGTGCTAAGCCAGGAGCAGCGGTTAGCAAATTGCTTCTATTGTGAAGGCTACTCATTTGTTTAACACTTTTGTGTCTGAAGAAGGTATGTGACAACCTTCAGGTCACAGTGGAGGGCAGTGTACCGCGCTACAAACTTAAGACTTGAGAAGGCACACATCCTGGTGTAATCCTAGGACCTTGACTTTCCCTGCGATTGCGATCAAGGGTGCTCGTGTGACGTCACGCCTCCTTACCTCAGAGGACAAATGCTCCTCGGGGAGAATCGCAACCCTCCCCTCTAAGAAGAGACTGTGCCCTCTGTTACTTTCTAACTACAAACACTAACTAAAGAGCCCTATACAAATAAATAATACCACCACCACCTTCCATTACAACGAGCATCTGTTATCCAGAATCTCATTTATTCCTCACAGCAGCCCTACAAGTGAGGTAGTATTCTTATCCATTTCACATTATTATCATTATTATTATCCCATTTCACAGATCAGGCATGAAAAGCCATGCCCAGAGAGGGGGACTGACTTGCCCAAAGTCACACAGCTTGGAAGTTTATGGAATTCAAGCCTGCTCTGCCTGACTCCAAAGCCTAGATTTGTAACAGATGGAGGTGAGTGGGCTGGTGATTCAATTAATTAACTGGCTATCCTCTTAAAGGGGTGGAATCAGAAGCCTGGAAATGAGACCCGGGGAATTAGCAGTTCTCAAACTTATCACATGTCAGAGCATCTGGGTCTCTGGAGAATCCCAGCAAATAGTGTTAGCATAAGGATAAAATAGCTACATCAAGTGGTCTTGTGTCAAATCCCAAGCCACTCGATTCTGGAGTCCAGGAGGTGTGCAGCTCCAGCGGCCACTGATTTGGGAACAACTTCAGGGAGGAAAACACATTTGAGAAAAATCTTGTGAATTTCAGTTTTTTTCCTCAGTCAGGAAAAGGCCCCGATTTCCAAGAAGTCCCAGGGTCCTCTGGGAGTGCTGACCCAGGAAGGTGCACTTCCATGGTGCCCGGCACACTATAGGTGCTCAATTAACGCCTGGTGAGCCAAACCAAACTTTTGATGGGGTTAATCTGGTGGCCCAGGCAAAACTGGTCTGAATGGTTCCAGACCAGCCCCCGCCATGGAGACATGCAAAAGGAGCAGGTCTCCTACCTCCAGTGGAAAACTTGTTCCACTGTCTCAAAGGCTAATCCGGATCATCTGTTCCAGCAGCATCTCCCATGAGTCATCCCTGCAGAAACTGTTGCAGTGGACTGTCCCACGTGCCTGAGGTCCGGGGCCCCTGCCACCTTCGCAGATAGAATTCCATCCTCCCTCCCCTCTGTTCCTTCCGTGCTGGGAACCTGCCTTCTTCAACCATTCACTCATTTGTCAGAGGGCATTTCCTGGGCACCTGCCAGTCATGGCGACACGGAGTAGACAGCATCGGAACGGTCCTGCCCGCGAGGGTGTACCATCTCACTGTGTAAGATCACAGATGAACGTAAGGGCACAACCAGGAGGATCAGGACGAAGAAGCCTGGGCTGTGCACAGCCCCAGGAGACCCCGCCTTGGTCTATACGGTGAGCAAAGGCTTTCTCAGAGCAGAATGCTCATGTGGAGACAGAAAGAAGTGTGGTTTAACCAGGCACAGGTGCCTGGGTGGGAAAGCGCAGGAAGAGTGTTGGAGGCGGATGGAACAGGATTCCCCACAGGCAGGGAACCAGGGCCCCTTCCCTACCTTGCGTGGGTTAGCATTCCACACAGGAGGGCCCCAACAGCCCCACTCTGTTGAGTGTGGCAATAAGGGACCGCGGCCTTCCATAGAGCAGAGTGGGGAAAGCCTGCGAAGGGGTTGGCGGGGCATTTCCAACAACAAATTATTCTAGTTACTATTGGAGCCCGTGACCCATTTACTTTCAAATAGAGAGTATGTTCAGGGTTGTCCCTTTAATGTCACTCTCACCCATGATTTAATTTGAAAAGGTAAAGCTTCAGTGAGTCCAATGGAAGTGGCACAAAAGCTGGGCTAACTGAAGAGCATGGCTGTCTTCTGGGGCCCCAGCAGACACAAAGCACACCCAAAAGGTGTGCTAAAACCTGGGGAGATTGACAGCAGCACTTCTGGTGTGAAGCTGACCTGGGTGGAGACTCTCCTGTTTGTCATGACTGACCAGCCCCCGTCACGGAAATTCTCCAAACTTTGGTTTCCTGGTCTGTGGAATGGAGTAAGTAACACCTGCCCCCTAGGGTTGTCTTACAAATAGTGTGTAAACACCTGACGAGCCAACTTCTCAATAATTGAGACCTCAGGTTTCCTGCTGTGCCCGTCTGGACTGTCCAGTACAAGGAGTCCTGGATCCCTAGAATAAAGGACACACAGCCTAGCTGCCTGGAGAACCATACTCTATGGGCATGCGTTTGCTGTTATCACACAGACGGGTCTACTAGAATAGAATGGGAAACACGCATGAAGTTTGCAGATAACATGCAAGATTTCTGACCACGCTTCCAGACTTCCCAGGTACTCTCCTCTGAAGTAACAATCCCTATGTCAAAATTCAGGAGAAGCTTTAGAATAAGGGATCCCACAGTTTCTACAGGAATAAGATTTTTGAGAACATCTCCATTTCAAAAGATTAAAATGTTATTTCCCCATAATGATCGAGTATCTCAGGTAATGTCACACTCTCATTTCTATCTCTGATCTAAAGGTGATCAAAGTAGGAGGGGGTTTACACAACACCTGAGCAGAAGCGAATAAACCTGCTTTGCATAAACATAAAATGCCTTCCCCGATTCCTCAAATAAAGTTAGGGATTGGGCATGTTTGCACCTCTGATCACCTGGCTTAGAATTGGCTGGGTCTTTCCATTTCAAACTCGGAGAGGTCAGTAAAGAAATCACGTCTTAGGGGCAGCCGGATGGCTCAGTTGGTTAGAGCGTGGGCTCTGAACAAGGTTGCCGGAATCATGGGATGGTGGGCTGCGCCCCCTGCAACTGAAGATTGAAACCGGTGACTGGACTTGGAGCTGAGCTGCGCCCTCCACAACTAGATTGAAGGACAACTACGTGGAGCGGATGGGCCCTGGAGAAACACACTGTCCCCCAATATTCCCAAATAAAAGTTATTTAAAAAAAAAAAAAAGAAATCACGTCTTATAAAGATCTTTCAAGACACTCTTAGAAGGAAAACATTTACAACACAACATCCACACCTTTCGGTTTTTAAATGGAAAGACCCACTTCCTGGGAACTCCCCTCAGTGTTGGGCAAATCAGATCACCAGGTGGGTGATCCTACCTGTGGAGAAGCCCATTTATTTTCAGATAATAGTAATAATGATCAGCATGAGAGGTACCAGGCGAATGCAAAGAATCAGAGGTCTTTGGGAAACAAGGTCTGGGGCGTTTGACACCAAACTGCACAGCAGCCCCCTCCAGGAGGAGAGACAGACAGAAGGATAGTGCAAGGAGATACCCCATTTTCCTCTGTGCTGCTTCTTTACTCTCTAACATGCTTTTTAAAAATTAAAGGAAATCGTGTCTTTCTAGCAACTCAGGACCACTATAAGTGCTTTACTCTTAGAGTCTGCTTTTTGAAAAAATGAGCAACACTTTGAGCGATTGGACATCTATGAGCAACAGAATACTTTGTCTTAAGTTTTGGGGACAGAAAACCCCCACAGAACTAGGTAAACCTAAAACCTAAACCAGTCCAGTGTGCGGAACTGATCAAAGTTCACACAGGGATCCCCAGAAACATAACCATTTATAGAAGCAAAGAAAGACCTTTCTCCATCTGTGTTCCATTCTGAGCCGTTCAGATCAGCTTCCTGCAAACAGAACAGGAATCGCTGCTCCCCTAGAAACCCTGCAAGCAGGCTGCTCGTATTATGCACTGAATTCCGGTCACCTGGACGCTGGCTTTATGTCCAGGACTTCGGGAAGGGGTGAGCTCACTTACCATGCCTCTCTCCACCTTTTCTTTTCCCAAGGCCTCTCAACGGTGCATTCAGCATTACATTTTCCAGGTTCCTTGTTTGCCGATGGCCTAACTCTAAGCCGGCTAGCTGCTCCCTGCCGTGACTGTAAATGTCACTTTTAGATTAACTGGCCCCTGCTGTTTAAAAATATCCTGGGCACACTTAACCTTCAATGCACCAGAGCGGTAATAACCCAGGCGAAGTGGGAAAAGACCCAGCACCAAAGCATTCGTATGATGTTTTCCACCTTTCAGTCCTGTAACTTGCTTTATTTCAAAATTCTTAAAGACATCTAAGCCACGATGCATCTAAAGTCCAAGTTGTCGAAAGCACTATAAAGCCATTGGGTCCTCCTATGACATGCTGCAAATTAGCTGCATACAGGTTGGTGCTGGTTTGGAGAAATGGCTTCTGGAACAAACCCCCAGTGAATGGGTTCCGTTGATTACTATCAAAAAGATCACCTAGCTTCTCTCCCCGGAAAAGATTTAGTAAAACCCTCTCAATGAAAACGCCACTTAAAGAAATGTTTCCCGTTTCTTAGGACTTGGGCAAAAACAAAACCGAAACAGCTCCATTCCCATTCAGGGTTGGCTGGCTCTTGCTAGGGCTGGGAGGAGAAGCCCAGCACATGCTGCCACCGTTACAGAATGTTCTGCCACCTGGGGAAGGCTGGTGGCATGTGGGACAAAGGTCACCTCCAGGTCCAAACAGAGCTGGCGACAGGAAAGCAGAGGCCACACAAAAGGGTATTGTGCTCCAGTCGAGCAGGATGTGTCTCACTAAACAGCAAGTGGAAAAACCTCCGAGAGAGCTGAACTTATGCAAAACAGTTTAAATGGCCTGTGCCAGGTGCAGCCTTCATCCTGATGGAGAAGTTATTTCGTTTATGGGCTTGTTTTCCAAGAAGGAAACGTCATCCAATAGTGGACTTCTTGGAATTTTCTCCACTGGACTCATAAGTAGGAGGCGCATATCTTGGGTCCTCTTGAATCCTCCGTATCATCCGCTGTCACCTGGGACAGTGTCACATCCGTTTTACAGGAGTTGAGGATGAAATAATGCAGGTCGAAGGCTTAGCACAATGCCTACATGCCTTACGTTCTTCATTGGCAGCCCCTATGATTGTGGTTTGCTTCTTTATCAAGACTACTTCACTCTAGAGTAGCTTGTGCAATCCTTTCAAAGAGGTACTTCTCAAACTATAGACATGACCTTCCGTGTTTCCTAAAAGAGCCATCTGTGACTCAAGGAAACTTTTTTTTTTTAATTTATTGAGGTGACAATTGTTAGTGAAATTACATAGATTTCAGATGTACAATTCTGTATTATATCATCTATAAATCCCATTGTGTGTTCACCACCCAGAGTCAGTTCTCCTTCCATCACCATATATTTGATCCCCCTTACTCTCATCTCCCTCCCCCCACTCCCCTTACCCTCTAGTAACCACTAAACTATTGTCTGTGTCTATGAGTTTTTGCAAGGAAACATTTTTGAACTCCATTTAAAATTTCTCCCCGATGATGCCAAATAATTCTGACCTGGGCAGAGTTGTAAATAGTGGCAAGACTGTTGGGCTTTGCGATCGGGTTGATGTGGGTTCGAATCCTAGCTCCGTTACGTGTGGCTTTGAGCAAATGGCCAAATTTTCTCATCTAACTACTTCACCATATGGTTGAAAAAAATTAAATGTCTAACAACATACATTGAGCTTCTAGCATAGTGGCTTGCACATAACAGGCAGTTAATAATATCTTTCTAATGTAACTCCTTACTTTCAAAAGGACTAAAAACCATCCCCTGCCACCTCTCCTCCCACCCCCCCCCCCTTCTACCTGCCACCTCCCGCCTCACTCAGATGAAGGACTCTTTCTAGTGGTTCAGGTTGACGCTCTCTCTTTAAGGCACAGGTATTTTCTAGAAGGCAAGTGGAGGGCTTGAAACCAAAGTTACTCATAAACTTTTCCCACCAAACACAAGAACATTAGTAGAAACATATATTTCTTCAAGCACATCTTAGATTCAGAAAGTCATACATATCAACTCATTGGCTGAAAAAAACCAAAGTGACCACATGACTTAAGAAAATAGGGCATCTGGAAAGAAGGTGCCATTCCTACCGCAAACCAGACATTTTATAAAAATACTTCTGTCTCCTTCTCCCTCTAAGGGCCAATTCAATCAGAATTCCTGTGAGTGGGCCTGGAACGTTTCCCTGGATGGTGAGGCTTGAGGAGTCCTAACTGTCTGAAGCCTCTGGACCCCCTCTCTGTCACCACACTGAGAGGGATGCAAGAAATACACAACTGTAAGAACACAACATGCTGAATTCCTGGTTTGCCCCACTCACCAATATCTGCATTTCCAAACATACTTTAAAAATGTAAAAAATGGTTCCAACAGAGATAATCAACAAGGTAACTGCAGGTTGTGAGACCCAGATCAAAAGTGTCAGAAAGACTCTAAATAGGAAAAGAGGCTGTCTCCATTATCGTACATTCCAGTCTTTTCTGTTTGAATCACCATCAGCTAACAGCCAGGACCCTCCAGAGAAGAAGCCCAGAGCCCCCTACTTTGTACATCTCCAAGGTCTGACAAAGATGAAACGCCACCGCCACACACAGACACACCAAAAAGTTTGCTCCTCCAATCCAAAACTCTCAGAGTTTTTATGCCAAGAGCCAACCGAATCAGAAAGTGAATTTTAAAAGGGAGAGAATGTATTATCTTATCTGATAATGGAAGCATACTAACAACATGATAAAGTCTAAAAAAAAAAAAAAAAAAAAAGAAAGAAACTTTTCACATTCCTCTATCTTACCCTGCTGGACTCCGATCACACAGTGACTGTCACATGATTATTTTATAACTTGGGGTTCCCAGGACATTTTGCAGTACTGACTTCCTTGTGTTTCCAAAGGCCCTCAGCAGATACTCTTCTCCTTGCCTGAAAAGGGAGGAAAGGGGTATCACTTTTGGCCAGGTACTTACATGCTCCCACAGTGAGCCACGCAGAACAGTGCAGACAGTGGGAGGTCACAACACACTGGGCTCATTGCTGACGTCTGAGTGGCAGCACCTAGGCCTGTGCTGCCTGATTCGCTATGACTCCCAAACTAAGAGTGGATTTTACATTTGTTAAATGCTTGGGGGGAAAAATAAAAAGACCATGACACGTGCAAATCATATGAACTTCCCATGTCAGTGTCCGTAGTTTTATTGGCACACGGCTACACCTGTTCATTTACATTTTGCCCATGGCTGCTTTCTCTACAATGCAGAGAGGTTCCCAGAAACAGAACAATCGACCATCTGACACTTTACAGGAAAAGTACGCAGAACCCCGATCTAAAAGGCCACAATACGCCTTGTATTCATTTTGGCAAACCCAGTGCTATTATTGCAGCAAATCCAAAAACGTGAAAAAAAAATTACAGCTGCACAGCTAAAAGTTCATCAAAATGATTCTTGTTCCTAAAAAGATCAGCGATTAAATTTGTATTTTTTTTTGGGGGGGGGGCTAGTTATAGACCATTTAAGATGCTGCTGTGTTCTCTAATTTAAAGT
The DNA here is from genome assembly GCF_964194185.1 of Rhinolophus hipposideros. Taxonomy (NCBI): domain Eukaryota; kingdom Metazoa; phylum Chordata; class Mammalia; order Chiroptera; family Rhinolophidae; genus Rhinolophus; species Rhinolophus hipposideros. Next base: position 14,041,261 of record NC_138070.1, read on the forward strand.
GTTACCATTGTTTCAAGATTCAATATATTTTTTAAAATGAGTTTGCGTTTTGAATTCTTTATAGTAACCCAGCTTAGTGCGTCCTCACTCCTCACAGCACTGCACTGGGTTGGAAGTGTCAAAACCTATCGGATACAGAAATATTAGCCCCTCTTTTATCCCTTGGATAAGGGAGTCCTTTGTAATTCTGAGGAGAGGACCCTAAGTTACCAGAGGGCAAACGAAGAATGCATCTTTGTTCTGTCTTCCTCTGTGAAAGCCTGCTTGCTGATGGCAGAAAGTGGGATCACAAGCCCTTCTCTTCAAACATAAAGAAACTAAGGCCCAGAGGGAAAGCCATCTTCTGAAGTGCAAGTTTCTAACGCCCTGCTTTTGTAAATGTCTGTACTGGTCCAGGTGTCCTTACCAGACGCATTCTTTCTGGCCCGCTTAAATACAGGCACGTGTTACCAAGCCCTCCTGATCCCTTTTACTTCCTTCTCCATCTGATACCAGAGTCCAGCCTTTCGTAGTGATGGGCCACCCCTGCTATTACAGCCAAGCGCTGGCAGGTCAGTGGGCCACCCGGGCGTCTTCCCAGCGCCCTGCCTTCACACGACAACTCCAGAGTCCCAGGGAAGAGTCTGGAAACACTAGCAGAGGGAGGAGGGTGGGGAAGGTCCCCTCGCATGGTCCCAGGGCTTGGCAGGACACGCAGCCATGACGGACGGGAATGCCGAGATCCCCGCAGTTCTCCAGCCACAGCGGCCCCTTCAGGATCTCAGCAAACCCTGACCCCTTCCAGCCTCCCCACTGCGCTTGGGCTCGGGGCGCAGCTAACGACTGGGGTGGGGCCCAGCTCAGAGTACCCTGGACAGGGTCCTGCTCGCGCCCCTCCCGGGAACCCGGCGGCCCAGGGCTTACCGAGGCCTGGCGGAGGGGTGGGCGGCTCCATCCGGGCGGAGGGAAGGGGGCGGAGGAAGGAGGGAGGGCAGCGCGGAGGCGGCCCTTCCTGCCCATAACAGTTGCCATGGCTACCAGAGCCCAAGGGCAACTCAAGGGCGTTCGTGGATGTTTCCCACCACCACCATCCCCCGCCCCACTGCCCGGAAGGGGACTGCTGAAGGGCACTCGGCACAAAGGGCACTAGGCACAGAGAAACTTCAACAACCTTTTATTAGAAAACTCAAGCAGGGTTAACTCTTGAACCCCGCTAACAGCAAAATATCATCTGTAACAAGATCTAGAATGGAGGTGCAAACCTAATAAAGATTGTCTCTTAAACAAAGGATTAAAAAAATACATATATACACCCGCCTAAGTCTTTTTTCCTAAGTATTTTTTAAGAGCAAAATTAACCAGTGTTGCAGAAAAAGATATCCCAAAGTGATTTCAGTCTATAAAAAACAGCATTTGGCACTACGCTGCCTTAAAAAACCAACTCAGGATAAGCCTAGTAGAAAAGCATTTCCTCTTAAAAAAAACCAAGAAAACAAAAAATCCCCCTCTCCTCCTTCCCTCTACTTATTCCTAGAAACACCCCAAGGACAGCAGTTTCTTCAAGACCCAACCCAGTTGTCTTGGGCTCTGCCAGTCCGGAAAAGTTCACACCAAGGACTGTTCCTTAGGAATTGTCACCTCTACTGTAGTCAGGAAATGGATCCCTAATTTCTGGAAACTTGCAAAAACCATCCCCTTATTTCCTTCAAGGTGGGGCCTGAGGGCTCTGAAGGATCAAAGGGGCAGTCAGTGGACCTGGCTGAGACCCAACACCAGGTTGGGCAAAGGAGGGCTTTCTGAATAAAAACTCCCAACACCTTATAACCTAAGTCTAACCTACCAAGTAAAAAAACGAGTAGCAGCTGGCTGTCACCAAAAAGGTGCTTATCTCCCCCCTTGAACCAAAAAGAGAACAGAAGGGAGGAGTCTTGAATATTCCACCTCCTCTCCCTTCCAAGCCATGTTGCAAAGACAGACATGGGGTTGCAGGGCAAACTGGGCCTGTCCGGCCGGATAAACAAAAGCTGCCACTCATGGGCAGCCGGGCTCATGACTGCTTTCCCAGAACTCGTTTCCCTTGTGCAGAATGCTCCGGCATCACTAGGGAAATTTTTTCAACTAGACTTGTAACTGACAAATACTTCAATAGCAGCTTCTAGAAAACTGCCCGGAGATCCTCCCCCAGTTTAAGGTCACAGATCCTTCCAGTTGATGGGCTCCTTGCCGGACTTCTGCAGCAGCTCGTTGGTTTTAGAGAAATGTCTGCAACCGAAGAACCCTCTGTATACAGACAGCGGGGAGGGATGAGCAGTCTGCAGCACGTGGTGGCGCTTCTGAAAGAGAACACGAGAATGACCAAACGGTGGCACATCTGGGACTTAACGACCATTGCACCGGAAGGCAGCTGTGCCCTTCCCCTCGCCCTCTCTAAATCCTCCCCCTTTCCCAAGTGCATTTATTTGCCCTCAGCATTCGGAGGACATCAGTGTATTCATTCATTTATAGAGCCACTACTTTTGTTAGGCTCCGAGGCTGCAGAGAGAGGACCAGGCCTGGTCTGCAACTTGGTACCATCTGCGCCATTTGAAGCGCTCATCCCTTATCCAGCAATTGCACTCATACCTTATGATCCAGCAAACCACTACGAAGGTACTTGCCAAAGGAAATCATGATGCACAGACGTACACAGAGATAATTCTTATACAGGTAAAAGCTAATAGAAAGCCAGTGCTATGCAACTGGCTAAAAAATGTTCCTGTAAAGTTGTGACAATGGAACTCCACAGGACTACAAGGAGAACAAGGCCAATCTAGCTACACATGCTGATACGGGAAAACCTCAGAAATACAGCAAGTGAAATAAAGTGATAATTGCATTAAAAACTTTTAGAGAAATAACCGAGACACTGGAGCAGTTCTGTCAGGGAAAAGAAACAGTGGGAGGCGTTTACTTTCTATTTGCATCTTGCTACATATAGTGTCTGAATCGTCTCACCACAAAGACGAAATACTTTGATGATAGACATTTGCTTTGCTTTTTCTTCTTTTCTGTATTTAAATGGAAACCACCTAACAAACAACTGTTTTCAAAACATCCCTGCCTTCAAGTAACTGGGACCAGGAGGGGCCACAAATGAAGCCAAGGAGCCCAGTATGGTTAAGACAAGAGCTGGGAGCCAGACGGCCGGGGTTCAAGTCCTGGCCCTGCCACTTAGTTGTGCAGCAACAGGGAAGTCACTGACCCAAGCTGCATTTCATTTTTCAGCTGTAAATCGGGGCTATCAACAGCACCTAGCTTCTAGTTACTATGAAACAAGAAATGACAGTGTGGTACAGAGTATTCTGAGAAGTAACACAGGGCGAGTGTTTATTAGCCTGCTGTCTGGCATGCAGTACAGGCCCGAGAATGGGAGCTGTGCTGAGCTTTGAAGGATGAGTCAGTCAGTCTCTGGGGAAGGCAAAGACCTCCACACTGGGGAGAAAGGAAGGCCGAGAAGTGGGGCACAGGGACACCTGGATGGTTGTCAGCCTGGAGTTGAGAGTCCCAAGAGGGGAGCTGAGGCTGAGAGGCAAACCAGAGGTACGCCCAAGGCCCCTCCTTGTCAGCCTAAGTCAAGGCCTTCCAGGGAGAAGGCGGTCAGATGGGACTGTCTGAGACAGCAAAGAGAATCAAGGCTATGAATGACTGACTGGATATCCGGTGAGGAGGGGGGAAAGGAGGGAGGGGGGAAGGAGGGAGGGGGGAAGAGAAGGTAGGGCTGTCATGATATCTGAGGAGCAAGTTTAATGAGGAACGGATGAGGAAAGGACAATTTCTCTTGGAAAATGTTGAATTTGATGTGCTTTGGGTCACCAGTAAGGAGGCAGCTGAATATTTAGATCTAGTGCTCACGAAAGACACTGGGTTGGATGTGCAACTTGGTTTTAATATCCAGCTACTTTAACAACTGTTTACTTTCAAACCAAACCATGCTTAACAAGAAAGATTACAAATGTACTGAGTAAGAGCTATGCAGACCATAAAACCTCCCTAAGGCAGAGGCTGGAAATCACTCATGTGTACTTCTTACCTAGATAACCAGATATTAGCAGTTAATTCATTCATTCCAGATTTTATTCCTATTATGTCCTTCCTCAAAAAAATACCTGAAAATATCTTGTTCATTCACACAGAAACTTTATGGAAACAAACCTTTTAATCTGACTTACACACTGCTATGTGCTTGAGTTATTTTATATATGTGTGTGTGTATATATTTTATTTATATATATATATATATATATATATATATATATATATATATATAATATATGTTTTAACTGGAAGGAGATAGCAGAAACTAAAATAAAAACCACTGCTTTCTCAAGCCCAGGAGAAAACTGAACAGATGGGACTTGGACGGGAGACTTTCACCATATATCTTAATACCCTTTTTTATTTTTAATCATGTGAATCTACCTTTAAAAAACTAAATTACTTGGGGGCGGCCGGTTAGCTCAGTTGGTTAGAGCACGGTGCTCTTAATAACATTTGCCGGTTCGATCCCCACTTGCTCTCCACAACTAGATTGAAACTACTTGACTCAGAGCTGATGGGTTCTAGAAAAACACACTTAAATACATAAAAGTTAAAAAAAACAAAAACACAAAAAAAACCTAAATTACAAAATAAAATTCAATTTAAGAGAAAATGGAGGAGATAATTGGCACGTGAGCAGTCAAAAAACTTAACTCCATCACTGGCTTAGAAGCCTCACATACTCCCAGAAGAACTTCACAGGGCCCACACCCACCCAGGACGGCAGGCTGCTTAGGAAGCCCAAAGCTCCATGGCAGGTCCAATCTGGGCTCGGCCATTTATATAACTTTGGGTAAGTGACTTCATCTGTCTGAGCCCCAATACAAAATTGGGTCAGTGTACGCCTACCCTCAGCCTTTCCCAGTGAGATTCTGCATGAAGAATGCTCGACTTGCTACCTGACACAGGGGAGGGGATCGATATATTTGCACATTTCTGAAACACCAGAAACTATTGTTGGGTCACGTCAGTTAATCCCTTTACTTTCACTTATTGAAGTGTCCGCAATTTGTCCCTCATGCTTATTTCCTAATTCAGTGTCTCTCAGTTGCCCAAGCTGAAGACTTGTTCCTCACTCCTCTCCCATCCCCCATCTTGCCCCCCCTCCCCCGCATTCTCCATCACACTGCCATCATCTCCAGTTGGTCAGTTATCCTGAAGAAGTGATGGTGGCTCACCCAAGTGGCAGCAGTGTCTACTGCAAGCAGCAGTGGGACTGGGACATCTTTAGGAGACATTTGACAGGATTCTGACAGACTTCATTTAAGGGGATGAGGGAGATCAAGGACTTCTGGTTTTCAATCTCAGTGACCAGGTACGTAAGCGCTTCAGTAGGTAAATGGACAAGAATGGAGAAGGAACAAGTTGGAGAAACATGCAGAGAGGGCCATGATGAAAGAACTGTTTAGTGGTGTAGAGTATCGGCAATCAGAGCTCAGGTTTAATGACTATCAATCACCAATAGTATTTCCATACAGGAAGTTAAATTTGTGATTAAGTGGGGTACTTCATGTTTTCTATATATGCTCAAACTTCTTGGCAGCAAGAAACTTACTTACCTCATTCGTCACTTGTTGCACCAGTTGTTAAATGAACGGTACCTGGGGACCAGTGTCACTTTCTGTATTTATGACGAGTTTATGTCTGTATTACTAACTGTATTAAATCAGAAGTTGCCCAGCTGCTTTCCTCAAATACCACTAATCATTCCTGTAATTTGTCTACATTTTGTTCAATGTTCAATGGGAAACCCAACCATCATTTTAACAATCTTAAGGGAAAACAAGCTTCCTATTTATGACCTGGATTTCCCAGGAGCACACTGGAAGGATTCCTGGAATTCTCTAACCTGATTTAAACCGTTAAAAACAACATACCCTATCGATGGCAATACCCTTCTTCTGAGCATAAGAACCCCAGAGCAAGAAGACAAGGCCATTCGAGTTCTGATTTAGCCAGGACACAACCGCATCAGTAAACTGCTCCCAACCTTTCTCCTTATGAGAATTGGCCTGATGCGCCCGCACAGTGAGGACGGCGTTGAGTAGGAGAACACCTACGAACACACACCAAAGAAAAAGGTTAAAGGTAGTTTGAAATGAGTCTGCCTAACACCCAACCACAGGGGCTAAACACATGATGAAACCACTCTCATGATGGAATCCAGAACAGCCACCTGAAATTCGGTCATAGAGAAAGCATTACGACAGACTGCTGGGTACCTCTGGGCGAGATCAGAGGGCATTCAACTTTCACTTCTGCACTTTCAACACCTTCTGAGTTTGCAACAGTGAACGTGCATTGTATTATCCCTCATCAGAAAGAATTATTTAAAAAAAAATAATAACCTAAGTGATATTAATAACCCCAGAAAACAAAAAGAAATGTTTCATCAAAACAAAAATCTAACTGAAAGAAAACACAAGAGTAAATGCTCTTTCTGTATCCCAGTTATAGTTTGTCAAAGAAAAAAGTCCTGTAGATAGGTATTAAACACATGTTGAAATGTGTTGAAATGACAAAAGTGAGGCCACCTTCTGACTGGTCAAAATTAGGTTAAGTGGATAAACGTGAAACACTAATAACGAGGAACACACTTTTCTATTTCAAATTACAATTAAAGCATGAAAGAAAACATTGGCTTCAGGATAAAACAGAGATACAGTTTCTGACTTATGTAAATTTAGCTATTTTATTAGAACTCTCTCGTTCTTCTCTGACATCTTTTAAAAACATAAGCAAGTGTACAGAAAAGAACACTATTGAAATGTGCCCAAGACGTAACTAGCAGTGGTTGGTTTACCTTGCTTGGCCCACCCAGATAAATCTCCGTGACCAGGATGAACAAAACCATCTATGTCTGTAGACAGCTCTTTATAAATGTTTTCCAAACTGAAAGCAAGCCGGAAAAAACAAACAAACAAAAACAGAATCTTAGGCACCATTCTGAAAGTTCAGTAATCCCCAATACACATGTAAATTACAGCGTGTAAAGCAGCCCCTGGAGAGAAGGATGCGACAAACCTCAATGATCCATGAGGAAACACCACCATTCCTTTGATAGGTAACCCTGCCAAGGATCTTCATTTTGATCTGTGCTTGGACTTAAGGAACAGCACTTTGAAAGACCTAAGTAAATCAGCCCAGGGCCAATTTTATCCCACAGGGGACTTTCGGCAATGTTCAAAGACATTTTTCATTGCCATTTTATAACTTTAGTTCTGGGGGGTGGGCGGGGGGGGGCAGTGCTGCTGGCATCTAGTGGGTAGACGCCAGGGGTGCTACTCAACATCCTACAGTGCAGAGGACCAACCCTCTCCCCAACAAAGACCCAGACCCCCAAACAGGCATACCTGCAATTTGCAAAGTACACATCTGAGCGAGAGTAACTGTGATTGGACTTGAACCATCCATAAAGCAATCGTACCTGGGTGGAGGTGGAACAGGTCTTTGAACACTAAAGCAGAGCCCATGAGCTTGATTGGGTCCATGATACGGATCCTGTCCTAGGATGACAACCTTTACCTGTGAATACCAGGTGGCAAGAAATGAAACATTGTGGTGTAGGCAGTTTACATGAACACCTGGCTGACTATACACAGGGACACCATGATAAGGGCAGCCCCCCTCCTGACCCAAGCAGAAACCCAAGGAAGAAAGTAGGTAACTTGGCACCATTTCTTTCCAGTACTAAATCATCGTTCACTTAATCACCCTGCCGCACTGCCCCCTCCCTTCTGACAGGTATTTGAAACAAGTTGGGGTCAACTTGGCTTCCATCTCCTCCATTTTTCAAATTACAAAAGTAAATTACACCCTTGAAACAAGTACAACCATCCAGAAACAAAGTGGTTAGCCATCTCCTGGTCATCCCTATCCCATCCTGATCCAACCATTTTTAATTACCTTTAGAATTGGATTTATTGCACCCATTACCTTACATTTTTGTGTTTCTCACATCACACATTTTGGATCATTCAGGTCAACAGAGCTCAGTCACTGACGGGCATCAGCTTGTTCACAAGTTATTCCATTATAAAAAATAGCGCAATAAACGTCCTAATTCATATATCCTTACATACTATTGCTTTTATTTTTATGGAACATTTATAATAGTGGAGTTGCTGGTCAAAAGGTAAGTGTATTTTAAATTGTCAGACATATGCCCCATTGCTTTCCAATGAGTTGAAGCAACTAGAATTCCCACCAGCAGCAATATGAAGGTGTCTGTTCCCCTATTTTCTCTAAGGAATGAAACCAGAAGAGAATGAGGTCAGGTCAAAGGGCCATGGGAGTAGGTGGCAAGATGCAGTGAAAAGTAATTAGGTCACTGTCAGGGGCAGTGTTCAAATACAGTCAGTACTTTTGATCTGGAGACCGCCCACCTCTTCTTCATTCTCATGTTTCTCCCCGTGGGCTCCTTCTTAGAATCTTCCATAGCTGACATATACCTTAACCTTCAAAGTTAAGCGTTAGCTGTTTCCATGATCAGAAAGCTTTTGTGGACTTCTCCGTTCCTATTGTTGGTGCTCATGTGTCCCCGGCATAGTCTCCATTTTGAAGCAACCTGTCCCAGCAGGGAAGCTTTCCAGTTCTGGTCATGGATAAGGGATGGACTTGGAGGAACCAAATAACCTCCCAGCCCCTCCATGTGCTCATTTACAAAGACGCCCTGGGACACCTGATCTCAGAAGTTTCATGCTCTTTTTTTATTCTTCCCTATTTATCTTGATCCTAGGTATTCAAAATAGGGCATACTATTATTCAAACAAGGCGCAAAACACTACTGAATTTAAAAGGACTTAGTTTTTACCTTCAAAAACAAGGAGTTAAATTCGAAGTCTTTGCTCTAAACTGAAAACTGTGAAGTTTGCTAACTATCAAGTGTAGCAGCCATAACAAGAGGATTTATTCCATTTAGACATTTATGAAATCATAGGATTCCTGCTCTCAGCTTGCAAATGAGGGAGGGAAAAGGAGAACAAAATGTAAAACCTCCAGGGTAAACAGATATTAACCATGTGGGAAGGCTATAGAGGAAAACCAAATCACAAAAGTTGTGGGGAACAGGCTTCAATGAGGTACCACAGATGGATCTAGTTGGTTTTTAAAAGACAGAAGTGAGGAGAGGGCTGCCACGCTGTCCAAATCTAAGCACAATGGCAGGTGGAGGCTGGCAATATAACATGGCCATATTCACGTTCAGCTTTCGTAGTTCAGACAGTGGGAAGCCACAGACAAGCTTCTGAACAGGAGACTGACATGACCAGAGCCACCCGGCAACAGCCATTGTATATAATGAACCGAAGCAAAGGGATTTACTAACAGGAGAGCAAAACTGTTAGGGCCTGAAGTTAAAAGTGTGAAAGTATCAACTGTAAAAGAGTGTGGTCAGACAGAATACTAAGCTATTCTTCAAGGTAGGGTTGATTATACCCAGGTGAAAAAGACTTAACTGCTTCGTGCCTCAGTTTCCTTATCACTACCCAAAACAATACCTAACACTGGTATGGGGTTGGTTTCAGGATTAAATAAATTCCAAGAAACGAGAGTGTATAGACACATAGTCTACGTACATATTTTCCTTTTTTGCTGCATAAACACCACGTGGTAAAAGTTAAAAAAATAAATAAATATAGGCTAACATAGAGCCTGCCAAGTCTCCCAATTTCAGTATTTTACTTATTAACTGAATTATGGACAGTGGCTTAATTCCAGTGTCCCTAAGTAAGAAATACTATTTGATTCCCATGCCTCTTTTACTAAAATTCATCCACCACTTGTACTTACGTCTCTTATGTCACACATTTGGGTCCATGTGAAGACTTGCTCTGGGGGTGGATAAACAGTATAATGTCTTCTTTCCTCTGCAACAAATCCCATTAGCTGGGAGAGAAACTGGATTTAAAATCAGATTCTCACTGGGAAGCATAAGAATTCAACAAGAAAGCTAACTGAAGCATTATCTCCGTCTTTGCCCTGTTTTTTTTATCTACATTCTTTTGAAAAACAACGAATAAAAACAGTACCTGCTCCCCACCAGTCGCTCCATCTTTTCAATTCCCTCCCCCTTCCTTTGGGCTGGGTCAAAGTTGATTGGCTTAGATGCTCTGATTTCCTACACTGCCAACCCCTTCCTCTTTCTTTTTAAGGCGGAGCCCGGTTTCTTGCAGTCCAGTTTGTGGTTTTACTATGCCACCCTTTCCTGGAAAGCAGACTACAAGGATTAAAAGAAGCCATGGTATCATCTTACAGTCTTTAAACACTTTAATGTAAATGTGCGGATGCACAACACTATGGTTTTATTTTACCCCCTTTGGCGTGAAAAGGACATCGAAGGAGGGAAAACAGACTACAACAGCAATATCCAACACACGTGGCCTTGGCCTGCAATAGCTTCCACGTTTACCTTTATAAAATACGGTTTCCCGAACTCTCCGCCGAGGTGCTTCTTCCAACTCTCACCGAAACCCACCGGCACGTTGCGCGCCGCCAGTCGGAGCAGGGCGGCGGCCTTGTTCTTCTGGATGCGTACCAACTGCTCGGGGCTCAGCGGCGACGAGGGCGGTGTGTCGGGCTCCTCCGGCCCGACCCGGGCCTTCTTGGGGGGGTTGGCCTGCAAGTGGTCCCCGCAGAGGCGGGTCAGGAGCTGCAGCGGGCCTCTCCCAGGCGCCCGCAGCTTGCGCCCCCAACCCAAAGGCCCATTGCAGAGGACACCCATGCGTGAGTTTCAGCCCCAGCCGCGAGGTCGGTGCAAAATCGGGCTCTGAGAACCCAGGCCTTAGCTCGGTTCTGCACTAACAGGCCGATGCCCCAAATTCCTAGTTTGGTAGTAAACTCGGGGGTAGAGGAGCGGCTTCCTGGGATGCATTGCACCCAGACGCCCCACCCCGCGGGACACGCCACTCACGTCCCCACGTGGCCTTTTCGCGGCAAAAACCCTCCCCCCAAGGTCCCACCCCCCTCCTTCCTCTGATTGGGTGAAGGGCCGAAGAGAACGGCCCCCTCGCTTCCGATAGGCGCCGTTAGGGCCCGAGGCTTGTTCCCATTGGCTGGTCCCTCAGCATGGCCGCCGAGGGGACACCGCGGCGGCTGTTTTGAACACCCCGCACCAGTTCACCCGGTCAGCGGCGCGTCTCTGCACCCCCACGGTCGCCCAAGCCCCACCGCCTTCCTTTCCTTTCCCCTGGCCCCGGACCCCACAAGAGGTCCCCGGCACGCCTCACCGCCGCATCCCCGCTGTCCTCAGCTACCGCCGCCACGCCGGTCTCCGGGTCGGCCGGCTCAGGGCTGCGGGCACGTCGCTTCCTGGCGGGGCTCGGGGAGAAGAAGGAATAGAGCGTCTTCTGGCCGATCATCCCGAATCCGAGGAGGTAGCGGACGCTCGCCGCTTGAGGACCAGCGAGGTTCGCGCAGGCACTGGCGGCCCCCGATTCGCGCCAAGACGCCCGCGCATGCTCCGACCCGGGGGCTGGGCGGGGGGCGGTGAAGGGCCCGGTGCGCATGTGCGGGAGGGGCTGCTGGGGACGGGGTTCGCTCGTTTTGCTTATTCTTTCATTCATTATATTCATGCGTCACACCTCTGCCTGGGGCTAAGTCCCTGCACTTCTCAGCTGTCAAAAGATAAAAGTACCTGCCCGGGATTGTTGTCGTGCGAGTGCAATTAGCATCGGAATAGTATTTGTTTAGCGTTTAGGTACTACCTTGCCTCCTCCAATTTCTTTCCACCTATTTTACTGACGAAGTAAAGCAAGAGCTGTGCAACCTTGTGCCTAACCTGTCCTGTTTGGGGGAGACTTGAATTGAGGTCATGAAGGTTAAACTCCAAACTAGGCGTCCTCCGAAAGGCACCACCGCACCCCTCAATCCCAATACACCTGGGATTCTTCTCTTTCCTTTCTTTCCTCCCCACATCCAAACCATCAACAGGTCCTCTTGATTCTGTCTCCAAAACAAGGCCTGAATTCAGCTGATGCTCTCCATCTCCTGGCTACAATTGATGAAGAATTTTTGATGTGTGTCTGGGGCTCCGGCTTCGTGGCCTCATGCACTAGAAGAATGAGGACAGGGACCCAGAGAGGTTAGCTGAAGCAGTTTGTAGTTTTATTGCAGAAGAGGATAGTTTATTAAAGCAAAGAGTTACAGCTCCCGAGCCGGAGGGGGTACCCGAAGCTGGGATGCCCACCAGCTAAAGCAAAGACTTCTGTTTTTATACTTTTTCTTGTGTATCTAAGGAGAATAGCTGACGTCTACTGGTAACGTTTTATCAAATTCTCAGCCTGGAGGAGGCTTTTGAGAAGGCTCTTGGAAACAAACCAGCTGTCCTGTGCTAATGATGTTTCCCAGGGCTACCGCCTTAAAGATACGACTGTCCTTGACCCTTCTGCCAGGGAATTCCTGCTGCCTAAAGTCATGCTAACTAACCTGCCTCACAATCCCCCGCTGGTCTCTCTCTTAGGGAGTGATCCGTTTGAAATGTAAATTACATCCCGATAACTCCCGGGTTAAAATCCTCTAGTTTCCAAATATGCTTAAAATAAAAATCCCAGCTCCTTACCCTGCTGGCAAGGCTGCTACGACTGTGCCATGACTGAATCTGGGTCTCAGCATTCACTGGACTAACCAGCTTGTCCCTCGTGTGGTCTTTACATTCTTGCACACACTGCCTGGAAGCTTCTGGCCTGAGCTCTGGACCCTTCCTCTGAAAGGCTTTCTCTTTCTGCTCCATTTTCTAGCCAGTCACTTTATTTATAGCTTTCTGTACTATCTAAAATTACCTTCCTTATTCTTTCCTTATTTCTGTCTCCATCTCCAAAATGCAACCTGGAGGACGGCAGGGACTTGATCTTGTTACTGTTGTGTCCCAGTGCCTAGGACAAGGAGCTTACGGATTAGGAGAGAAGCCCATCATTTAAAATAATTTGCCCTTACAGCCACTTTGAAAGACGGTTCAGTAGTTTAGTATAAAGTGAAATATACACTTTCCAGGTGCTCCTGGAATCCTACTCTTAGGTAGGTATTTACCCAATTTAAATCTTAAATTTATATTTACACAAAAGCTTCTGCATGAATGGATATAGTGAGTTTATTTGTAATTTCCCCAAACTGGAAACAACCCAAATGTCCCTCAACGGGTAAATCAGTAAACAAACTGCCCCACTCATGCAGCGGATACTACTCAGCAATGAAAAGAACTGATACAAACACCAAGGATAAATCTTAAAAGCGTTATGTTAAGTGAAAGAGGCCAGACAAAAGGCTACCGTATGATGTCATGGATAAGAAATTCTGGAAAAGGCAAAACTGCAGGGACAGAAAACACATGAGTGGTCGGGAAATTGGGAGAATTTTGTCCAGTGATAGAAATGTTCTGAATCTCGATCGTGGTGGTGGTCGCACAACTGTGTGTGTACACTTATCAAAACCTGCAGAGGGGGGCGAAGGGTGGGAGATGAGGGTAAGGGGGATCAAATATACAGTGATGGAAGGAGAACTGACTCTGGGTGGTGAACACATAATGGGATTTATAGATGATGTCATACAGAATTGTACACCTGAAATCTATGTAATTTCACTAACAATTGTCACCCCAATAAATTTTTTAAAAAAACAACCCTGCAGAACTGTACACTAAGACCCAAAACAAAGCCCCCAACCTCCCAGAGCTTTCGTGCCATTGGGGAAAGCCAAGTAAACAAAATGAGCAGTAACAGACCCTGATACTTATTCATATTTGGAACATGGAAGCACTTCTCACACGTCCTCTCATTTAATGCTCAAGGTGCTCTTAGGGCACAGGTTGTGTAGTCCCCGCTGTACAGGTGAGGCCATTCAAGCCCAGACTGTAGGAGCCACACAGCTAGAGTCAAATGGAAACTTCGCGTCGGTCTGCTGCACTCGGGTCCCTCCCTGCGACAATATGCTGATGGCCCAACTCCCGGTCAGGGCGCCAAGTTAATCCTCAGAGAGAGGTGACATGGAACAACCCGCAAACCACAGATGACCCTCAACATACTAGCTACACTCAAACCCCGTCGTGCTTGCGACGGGCCCGGAAGGCCAATAGGTGGCGCCCGGAGTCCGCCCATGGCTTTGCTTTGCTTTGCAAATTTGCCTGAGTTTCCCAGCTTGCAGCTGAAATTACCCGGAACTACGATCCGGCTCTGTGTCTTCTCTTTCCCTCCAGCACTTTCCACGGCCTTTGCTGGATTTGGAGCCGCGCGGGGTCTGTCTGAGACTTTGAAGCGAACCCTCGCCACCCTCACCCCACGCACGTATTACACTTCTTATTTTCTTATCAAAATGCGGTGTGTGTGCGTATGATCACGTTTAACTGTGTTAACATTTAGATTCTGAAACATAACCATTCCAGGATTACTGTACTTACCTATTTTAATACTGGTGTGTGCGGGCCGGTCATGGATGGGTGAAAAAGAGATAGGTTGCTTTTCTGGGTGACTTTGGGCCAACCCTTTCCCTTCTCTGGGTGTCAGTTTCCCCATCTGTAAAGCGAGGGTTTGGACTGTAGTTTCCCCATTTACCTGTGGTCTGCGAATTGCAGGGGGTGGCGTGTGTCTTTAAAAATTCAGGGGCCTTGAGGGTGGAGTGCAAGCATTTGGGTTTTTGCAAGCTAACCGGGTGATTCTAATTCTTAGCCCGGGGTCTGTGGGGGGTGAAACCAAGGTCATCCCAAGGGACCCTTTCAGTTTTAATGTCCTTTACTTCCTTTCTAGGACGTGGTGTGAAACTTAAAAACAGTGAAGAGGAATGCTGCCTGTGGGAATCACTTTGCCACCAAGTACATTTTTACATCTGGGAGAGACCCTGGGCAATCTTCTTTTGCCTGGCCACTGGCTCTCGTCACTTGCTTTGTGAAGACAGGATGGACAGATTCCTGGTGAAGGGGGCTCTAGGGGGCCTTTTGGGAAAGAGAGAGCAAGAGCAGACAGGAGGAAGTCCAGCAGAGCTGGGAGAAAACGAGGAAAGCACCAGGAAAAGGCCCAGGAGAGAAACCCCCAGAAATGGCGTTGACCTAGGGAGTCCCAGCTGGCGACGCATTCGAGCCGAGGGCCTGGACTGCGATTACACAGTCCTGTTTGGCAAAGCCGAAGCAGACGAGATTTTCCGAGAGTTGGAGCAAGAAGTAGAATATTTTACAGGTAAGCAGAGGACTGCAGGTTATGTGCTGAAGGCTTGTTTGATAAAACGATGTTTAGAGAAATCGGAACTCAGGAGCCATTAATAACTCATGGGTGCGTTAATTGATTCAACACATATTCTCTGGACCCCTCTGGGCCCTGACCCTAGTTAGGAGCTTTGGATACAAATTTGAGGAAAGCAGGATTGCCTGTCCACTGGGAACTGACAGATGACTAAAGAGTCACAGCACCCGAGCCAAGTGAATCTGCCCTTGGCTGTTTATTAAAATCACCTGGGAAAGCTGAAAAAAGGAAAAAGATGCTGGGTTCTACCTGAGACCAATGGAATGGGAATATCTGGGGGTGCAGCATGGGCATAAGTGTTTTTAAAAGCTTCCAGGTGATCCTAACGTGCAGCCAGGGCTGAGAGCCACCAGTCTATTAGGAGAGACAACAAATAACCAGGTAATTGTGCACCTGTTCTCAGCAGCCCCTGGAGGACTTTATTGCTTTTGTGAACTTGGATTGCTGGGACGTGCCCCCGCAGTCTAGTATCTGAGTTTTCGGGTCATGTGGATGCTGCTGGTCCTGAGACCACACAATGAGAACGGCTGTAAGGTGGCAGACCCCAAACTACAGACTAAACTGTGTTAGCCCCACCTTTCAAGGGACCCTACACCTTTAATCCCCCACAGTTGGCAAAATCACCCTAGTGTGTGGAACCTAACTTCATCTTGCTCGCATTTCAGCCTCTTTATTCTGCTTCTACTATAGTTAAGGCAATTAAGCTTTGGTGTTTTAAAAGAGATTGGACTAGGACCATGTTTCTCTAAATGTAGGACAAGAGTCTTTGTTCTACATGCACGTTTCGTGCAAGCTACAATGACTTTTTGCGGGGTGGTCTTCATCAGGGCATTAAATGTTATTCCTGTTTTACTTCCATTTCGCTCCTGGAAACTCAGGGAGCGAGTGTGCAGGGCACTCACCTGCCTGTTTTTCTGAGCTGCCATGTTTTCACCTGCCCAGGTGCACTGGCCAGGGTGCAGGTGTTTGGGAAGTGGCACAGCGTACCAAGGAAGCAGGCGACATATGGCGATGCTGGGCTGACCTACACGTTCTCAGGCCTTACTCTGTCTCCAAAGCCCTGGATCCCAGTTCTAGAGCGAGTCCGGGATCGTGTTTCTTTGGTGACTGAACAGACCTTCAACTTTGTGCTCGTCAACAGGTGACACCCTACTTGTTTTTCACTTTTTGTGTTTTAGGCCACTGCACTGAGGTTTATTAATCTCCTGCCTCTTCCAAAAGGAAGAGTGTAGGATTCCACCACATTTTATCCACTTGTACACCAAATAATTCTTTAGTGCACCAGGCATGTCGTGGAGGAACAGCCTGAGCAGCCCTCGTGGGGCTTATGCCACAGCGGGAAGTGAGAGGTGATTACAGCTAAACAAGGTATCTTCAGATGATGACATGTGTCTTGCTGATTTGACCAAGAATGGCCAGGAGGAAGGAGTCTGGGGTTAGGGCAGGGTTTCTCAGCAGCAGCATTATTTATGTTTGCGGCTGGGTAATTCTGTGGCAGGGGCTGTCCTGGGCACTGTAAGGTATTGGGCAGCATCTCGGGCCTTCATCCATTAGGTACCAGGAGCAGCGCCACCCAGCCATAGCAATCAGAATGTCTCCAGACATCGCCCCATTCCCCTGGGGCGCAGAATCACCCTGGTAATAGACAAATCTGGGTGTAGGGGATGATAGTGACAGGAGGGTTCGTGGAGGTGGCGACATCTGAGCTGGTAACAAAATGGAGAGGGAGAGAAAGCATGAGCCACACAGCCATCTGGAGAAGAGCATAGGGATCTTGGAGTCTGTGGAGTGGAAATCCCACCATTACTGCCTGAAAGCATTGAATGAGGGTATCGATGCAGCTCAGAGCAGGGGCCAGACTGTGCAAGGAATGTGGATTTTATTCTAGGTGTAGGGAGAAACATTTAATGATAGAGGTTTACATGTACGAACCAGTAGAACTAGAAACACGTTTTTGGCTTCTATTGGTGTGTTGAGTTTTAAAGCAGGTAATCAGAGAGGACTGGATAACAAAGTGAAAACGCTCCAGGCTTGGCTCACCTATAGAACCAGGTGAGGCCCTGCAGCCCTTACAGAAACCTGGCGCATTTCAGGACAGGGCTGTTCTATGACCTGTGCTTGCTCTTTTTTTTTTTTTAAGGAGGGTGCAGCTCACAGTGGCCCATGCGAGGATCGAACCAGCAACCTTGGTGTTATCAGCACCACACTCTAACCAACTGAGCTAACCCGCCACTCCTGTGCTTCCTCTCTCACTACAGGTATAAAGATGGCTGTGACCACATTGGTGAGCACCGAGATGACGAAAGAGAACTGGCTCCGGGAAGCCCCATCGCCTCCGTCTCTTTTGGAGCCTGCAGAGACTTCTTCTTCCGGCATAAGGATTCTCGAGGGAAAAACCGCTCCCGGAGGGTGCAAGTGGTCAGGCTTCCACTGGCCCACGGAAGTTTACTTATGATGAACCACCCGACCAACACTTACTGGTATCACAGTCTCCCTGTTCGCAAGAAGGTTTTGGCTGCACGGGTCAATCTGACGTTTCGTAAAATTCTACAGACTAAAAAGTAAAAATATTTTTCAAGTAGGACTTCCATTTTCTCCTTCCCTCTGTACTTGAAGAGAGAGCTGGCATTTCCTTTACCAACAGTGTAGTGTTTATTATATAACAATGCAGAATTCAGAAAGAGGATTTGTTATCAAATCGGTCAATTATGAAAGAATACCAGTTGATTTTTTTTTCCTAAGAAAATGATTCTTTTATTGCTATAATACACAGCAGATACAAAAGGTACCTTTAGCAAGTACATAAATCAGCAGTTATTATGGCATAAACTATTAGTTTAACTTAGGTTTTTGCAAAAAGAAGCTATTTTGTAAATAACTTAAAACTGGAAATAAGATTATTTGGCTGCTATTTAATGCCTAATAATTTACAAAATGAAGTCAGCTTTAAGTCAGGTAAGAGACTTCGCACATATATCATTCACATTTACAGCCTTGGCTCAAACCCTGGCTCTGACCATCTGCTTACAGCTACCTAACCATTCCAAGGATTGGCCCCTTTTGTGCCTTACATCTCTTTAACGGCAGATTTCAAAGAGTAGTGGCAGAGCAGCAGTTATGGAAAGTTACAACTTTGCAGCGCAGTTTAAGGTCACACAATTGGGCATTTGTGCCACCAGACTCGGGTAAAATGGGCATGCTCATTTCCACATCAAACCCAGGGTCTGCCAGGGAGTCACGAAGGGACAGCAGCGATGACTGCATCAGAGGCTTCAAGCTGCTTTCACCCTGGGTGTTCGTGGCCTGGAGAACCTTCACAGTATGTTTTATTCGTAGTGAGAGTCTATTAGTCCTCGATGCACACTGGGCCCGGTGGAATGGTGATCACCTGGGCCTCTTGTGCTTTTAGCGGACGCCAGCTCCCCCTCACCAGAGGAAGCATGGCTCTTAGCCTTACCTCAGGTGGCCTTTTGGGTCGGTCTGATTCCAGATCTTATCTTTGAAGAGTCCGTTTGAATGTGTTTTGTTTTTTTTAAATAAAAAATCTGGCTAAAACATAGATACTCCTGTGTGTCATCAAATACCTTCGGCCCTGGGCTGCATTCAGGACTTACCTGAAGAGGGAAGAGGATGCTTAGTATAATCTTTTAGTATTAGGCTACTGGAGACAAATATATTTCGAACATGGACCTAGAACAAAATGACAATACTAGGTGTCAGCTGTAGTTACATGTTTAAAATTTAAACTTCTTTTCGTGGAAAGGGCTGGACTTTGATGGTCATCAAATCTAACCCTTCACTTTACAAATGAGGAAACTGAGGTCCAGAGAAATCGCAGCCCCATACTCAGTGCCCTTCCTTCTGAATCCAGCTCTCAAATCAAGGCGGGGGCGGGTGTCTTTGTACATAGTCCCTGGCCCTACCTGTAAACCTGAAGCGCTCTGCATGGGCAATAAATAAACAAATGAGAATAACTGTCCATTGAAAGTGGATCTTTGTGTAAGAAAGTGTTTTCCACACAGCAGAGGAATCACAGATGTTGCACGGGGCCTGCTCAGTTCTGGCCATTCTCACGGGTTTGTAATACGCACATCTCAGCAATCACATCTCAGTCCAGTATACAAAAGATAAAAGCAACATGGAAGAGTTTCACTTAGAATTGACAAAGCAGTGAAAGAATTTCCCCGAAGGGCAGTTTTGGCAGATGAGCTTTTACTGTATATAAAGGATTGAAGGACTAGAAAAAGATACAAAAGGGAAGGCGTGTGTTCTTTAGGCGTCTTTTAACTGTTCTTTTGCTTTTCACTGAGAAACTTGGGAGGAAGAGAGGGCTTTCCAGAAATTGTTTCTATGACTTAGAGAACGCATATTTTCCAGAATGGGTGTGCTACAAAAGCAATTGAAAGTGAAAGGCACTTTTTCTTCTAAATTGTTGCCTTTAATAATTTCACTAGTGCTTGTCAACAATTTTATGGGCCTGCTTATGAAAAATAAAAGATCTATGCTGAAACATCAGAGGATCAGGCAAAGTTAATTCCCCTCTGAGAACACCTAACACGTCAGAATATAAAAAAGGTGGCTTCTGGTGTCTGATTTCTTTTAATTACCTGTATCAGGTGAGTAAAAAGACTCTAGACATAATGAATGCTTTCCTACCACAATGACAACACCTTCCAGTGTACACTAGCAGTGCTGTGCAGGGAGCCTGATTTGGTTTGAATTGGGGCCACTGGCTCCCACGTGGAGCCCGCTCTTAGAACACACCAGAAGGCTGAAGGACTAGTGGGGCTGACTGCACACGCGCGTGCGCGCGCACACACACACATGATCTGATTTTGTGTTTTTCCTGGACAGTTTGGACAGTGCCATCAGCTCTGACTGTGGCGCCGGGTCAGAGTCATTCTTCAGACTTGTACTCCCGACTCTGGTGCTGCATCTTAGAAAGAACACGCTCGTAGAACAGCAGGTAAGCACTGGAGGACAGGACCTCCTGCAGGCTAGCCTTGCGGACAGTGTCATCGGAAATCCACAGCCACTGGTTGCTGGTGGAAAGAGGGTTCTTGGCCGAAGGTGGGGACCGTCGGTAAGTCACGAAGTGTCCAGAGTGCATGTCTCCATGGTGGACGACAACTGCCATCAGCCGGAAGAGGTACACGGAAGAGCTGAACGGTAGGAACAAATGCCAGTGGTTTACAAATACAACAGAGGTTTATAGGCAGACACAAAAAAGGAAAATCCTAGATGGTCAGTGATTGGGGACTGATACAATGGTACATCCATACAACTGGATAGTACACAACCATCAAAATACAGACGTATTTACTGGTAAGATGTCCATTCTGTGAGTATATGTATATTGGGTAGTATATGCACACACACACGACTTTACAAAGTGGAACGCCTTAATGATTTAACTGGTGAACTCTAGGTGGTATCCCAAGAAATTCAATTTTTTCTTCGTTATGTTTTATTTCTACATACATACATACATACATATATACACACATACACATAACATACATATTTCAATGTTACATAGTTTTATAATTCTTATTTTTAAAGTGATTTCTATTTTAGACCACAATAGGAAGTTGTATTAGTGAAGTTTCACCTTAAAAATGAGAGAACATTGTCATTCATTTTTGTGAAAAGCTAATTTTGGAAACCAAGAGAAACAGCAGTCTACAATGAATGAAAAATGTGCTTCTAAAGAGTAGCTCACCTGTAGTCAGGAACCACTGGGAGGGGGAAGGGCATCGGGGCTGGCAGAGTAGGCAGCAAGGATGGGGAGCAGGCGCCATTCATAAACATCTGGGTTTTGGGCCCCCCTGGCTGATTCAGAACTGCAAGAGAAAAAGGCCCAAGGCAATTAAAATTGGCGGAGGCTTTGGGTAAACCAAACGTGGTTTTGATTACTTTGAAATTTACCCAATAATGCTATAAAGAAAAAACGTTTTTTGTGTCATGTTTATTCATAGAATTTCCTCCCTTTCCGTTTTTTTCAAATTTATTTTATTTTTTTATTAGTTTCAGTGTACAAAGCAATGTAATAGACATTTAAACCCCTCATAAAGTGATAATGCACCCCCCAAGCTACTACACCTCTGAAATCTTATATAGCTGTTAAAATACCATTGACTACCGTGTTTCCCCAAAAATAAGATCTAGTCAGACAATCAGCTTTAATGCGTCTTTTAGAGCAAAAATTAATATAAGACCGGGTCTTTAATATACAATATAATATGATGATATAATTAATATAATACCTGATCTTATTTTACTATAAGACTGGGTCTTATATAAGACCGGCTTGTATATTAATTTTTGCTCCAAAAGATGCATTAGAGCTGATTGTCCGGCTAGGTTTCATTTTTGGGGAAACACGGTATTTTCCCTATGTTGTACTCCACATCACATGACTATATATACCTATATATTTAGTTAGAGTTGACATTCAATATTATTCTACTTCAGCTCTTCAGGTGTATAGCGCATTGGTCAGGCATCTACACAGTCTATGAAGTGATCCCCCTGATAAGTCCAGTGCCCATCTGGCACCTTACATGATCTTTACAACATGTTGACTATATTCCCCATACTGTATTAACTATCAATTTATATTTCTTAATGCCTTTACCTTTTTCACCCTGACCCCAACCCCATTCCTATCTATCACGCTGATAGAGCTAGTACCTATCTGGCACATACCTAGTTATTACAATATTGTTGACTATATTCCTTATGCTATAACCTACATCCCTATGACTACTGTATCACACCCAATTTGTTCTTCTTAATCCCTTCCCCTTTCACCCATCCTTAACCCCCACCCCATCTTAAAGAAGTCCTTCTAAGAGTCCTTGTAATACTGGTTTGGTGGTGATGAACTCCTTCAGCTTTTGATTGTGTGGGAAGCTGCCCTTCAATTCTAAATGACAACCTTGCTGGGTAAAGCAATCTTGGTTACATATTGTTACTTTTCATCACTTGGAATATTTCCTGCCATTCCTTCTTGCCTGAAAAGTTTCTGTTG
The DNA here is from genome assembly GCF_964194185.1 of Rhinolophus hipposideros. Taxonomy (NCBI): domain Eukaryota; kingdom Metazoa; phylum Chordata; class Mammalia; order Chiroptera; family Rhinolophidae; genus Rhinolophus; species Rhinolophus hipposideros. The sequence continues at coordinate 14,063,572 of NC_138070.1, forward strand.
AGAAATGAGCTGACAGTCTTATGGGGGCTCCCGTGTAGGTAACTAACCTCTGGCATTTTAATTATGATGTGTCTCGGTGTTGGCCTCTTTGGATTCATCTTGTTTGGGACTCTCTGTGCTTCCTGGGTTTGTATGTCCATTTCCTTCACCAGGTTAGGGAAGTTTTCTGTCATTATTTCTTCAAATAGGTTTTCAATTCCTTGCTCTCTCTCTTCTCCTTCTGGTACCCTTATAATGCAAATGTTGGTATGCTTGATATTGTCCCAGAAACCGCTTAAACTCTCCTCAATTTTTTGGGTTCTTGTTTTCTTTTTGCTGTTCTGGTTCGATGTTTTCTGCTCCCTTATCTTCTACATCGCTGGTTGGATCCTCTGCTTCATCTAATCTACTGTTGATTCCCTGTAATACATTCTTCATTTCCATTATTGTATCCTTTATGTCTGCCTGGTTCTTTTTTATGGCTTCCATCTCCATTTTTATGAGATCATTGAACATTCTTATAACCAGTGTTTGGAACTCTGCGTCTGACAGATTGCTTATCTCCATTCGTTTAGTTCTTTTTCTGGAGCTTTGTTCTGTTCTTTCATTTGGGACATGTTTCTTTGTCTCCCCATTTTGGCTGCCTCTCTGTTTGTTTCTATGTATTAGGTGGGCCTGCTATGTCTTCTGGTCTTAGTAGAGTGGCCTTGTGTAGTAGGTGGCACAGTCTTTCTGGTTACCTGAGCCACGCAGTCCAGGTGTGTCCTTGTGTGGCTTGTGTGTGCCCTCCTCTTGTAGCTTAGCCTTGGTTGATAATTGTACATCAATTGAGGGACTGACCCTGGGCACTGGTTGTGAGGTCTGGCCTTGACTACAGGGGAAGGGTTGTGCCGGGGCTGATCCTATGGAGCAGGATCTGCCTCAGCAGGACCCTGGTGCCTGCCCAATCCCGCCCCATGGGTGTGTCGTACTTGGAGATGGCTGGGTGATGCTCCAGTTCGTTTTGAAGCTGGCCACTGAGGGCGCCAGCCCCAGGACCCCCTTGGAGGAGACCCACAGTAGGTCTTCAGCCACAGCCTGTGCCCCACCTGGGGCCACCTAGCAGGAGTCAGAAAGAAATCCTCAGGTGTCTGCTACCTGTGCTGCGCTTTGAAGAACCTTTGAGAGGCCAAGCTAAGAACTAAGGCCAGCTGCCACTGGTGCCAGCTTAGGGCTGCTCAGCCAGAGGTACAGGACACTCAAGCCAGATGCTGCTTGTCTGGGTTCTGCGAACCTTTGAGAGACCCTAAGAGAGTGCAGCTTGAACCAAGGCAAGCGGTCTTCATGAAAAAGTCACTGAAAGCATCCCGAGTGTGCCCAAAGGTCGGGTGGGGCCAGGTCTCTAATTGCCAGGGCAGGGCGAACAAACAGTGGAGACTCAGAAATGGCAGCTGCCTGTGTTCATGAGCACCGGGAAGAGGGAAAGGGCTCAGCAAAGAAACAATGGCCTCCGCCAGCTCCCTTGTCCAGGAGAAAGCCGCCTCTCCAGTCCTCGTCCCAAGCCAGACAACTCAATTCCCCACCATTTGTCCCTGCCGCCTTTCCAGCTGCTGCCCCAGTGCTGGAGCTCAGAGCGAGTGATTCTGTTGGTGGGTGAGTCCGCGCCCAGTCCCTTTAAGAGGAGCGCCTGGGAGTGCAGCCACCCTCAGTCTCACTCAGTCACAATCTCCGCTGGTTTTCACAACCAAAAATTATGGGGACTTCTCTCCCCGGCACTGGAACCCTGGGCTGGGGTGGGACTGGGATCTCTTGCTCCTCTGGGGAGTTAGGGAGCCTCCATAGCCAAAATAGCCCTCCAGATCTTTAATGGTCACACACGGGTGTGGAACCAGCCTGTGCCACGTCTCTGACCTTCTTACCAGTCTGGAGGTGGCTTCTTCTGCACGTCCTTAGTTGTAGGGCTTGTTCAGCTTGATTTTAGGCGATTCTCAATAATGGTTGTTTTGTAGATTAGTTGTAATTTTGACATGGTTGTGAGAGAGGGTAAACACAGCCTTTACCTACTGCGCCACCTTGGTTGTCCCCGTGTCCCTGTTTTAATCCACAATAGGACACAGTGTATCTGTCTCCTGGTCTGCTGTTCACTTTGACAGCTTTGTGAATCTTCGAGATTCCTACCCCTGTTTGCTAAAGACGAGTGTCAGAGGTAAGCAGGAGCTGATTTACTGGCATTTTGACCTAACCCAAGGTTTCTCAACCTTCACACTATTGAATACATTTGGGACAGATCAGTCTTTGTGGTGGGGCTGTCCTGTGCACTGCAGGATGTTTAACAGCGTCCCTGGCCTCTATCTACCAAATACCCCTCAGTGGTGACATCTAAAAATGTCACTAGCCACTGCCCAATGTCCTCTGGCGGGCGAAACTCCTTGCTGATCTAAACATTCTCTCTTCTTTAATTATCAGCTTCTAAGGAATACCAACATGTAACAGTGCTAATAAATGTTTATGGGTGTAGATAAAATAATTCAGGAGAAATGGACATCTCTTTTCCTGTCAGGTGTCATGTGTGGGGGGCCTGGAAGTACCAAGTAGTGCACGACTGGCCTCTTTCACCACAGCCACCAGGCTCTGAACATGAGCAGACCTGCACTCACGCCCAGAACAGGAGGAAATGAGGCTGAAGAGGTCCTTGATTTAAAACAGGCCAAGGACTGAGCCTTCTCCCCACCCCAACTGTCCCTGGCGTCAATTTACTGATCCTTCGAAAAAAGGGAAAAATACAGTCTTCCTACAAATGATGTCTTTGCGAGGCCACGCAACTGTGGATGTAAAGAAAGAATGAAAGTGGAAAGGGATGCTAAGTGGGGAAGTGTGGGGTGCAGGGAAGGTAGTCCTGACTTCACAGGGTGCAGCATGCGGGTGGTGAGTTTTGAGTCCTTAAAGTCGGCGGGTTTTCCTCATCCATAAGTAAAGAACTCCACACACTAGATAAGATACCTTCAAAAAAGGACCCAACACTCATCTTCTAGTGCCAGTTCTCCCATCTGCTGTTTGCCCTTGGACCAATCATTTGACCTCTTAAAGCCTCGATTTTCTCATTAGTAAGACTGAGGGTAACAATAGCTACCTTGCTTCCCTGAGACCCAATTCAACAAGTCACCTCAAGTGAGGAAGGCAACAGAACTAGATAAGTCATTCAGTAAAGACAAAATAACAACCCAAGTAAGATGTTCGGCGATTTTTAGCCAGGACATTTCCTCCCCACATTTCCTGTTTAATGAGGTGACTGTATTGGAGGGAAAATTGAAAGAAATTCACTGGAATGATGTGAGCCAATTATTACTTAGTCAAAAGACCAGAAAGCAATCTTAAGCTTTTTTTCCTATATTTTTTCAACTGTGATAGTTTTTAAAATTATACATCTCATTACTATATAATTTTAACCTCTTTTAAGATGTGTTCTCCCTTTTACCCCAATCCTGATCGTCTCAAGAATCTAAGCAACCACTCAAGCCCTCATGGCATAAGGGCCCCAAAAGCTGGTGATGCCAAATTCCTTTTCTCTGTGCTGCAGATTCCCGCTGCCTCGGCTCCTCGGGCACACACCTGATTTGGGGGCTGCCGGCCCGTCCTGCAGTTCCAGCACAGGCCCTGCCTTCTCGTTCAGTTTCGGGTTATGTTGACCAGGTTTATGTCCCAGGAGGTGGTACTTGTAGATGTCCATCATCAGGAATTCATTAAACTGCACGTGCTCGTGCCGCTTCAGGGGTGTGCCGTGGCTGGACCAACTCAGCCGCTGGAGGTGAATACACAAGCACTGAGGGAGCTGCGGGTGCGAGAGAAACCAGAAAGTGCCGAATGTCAGGAGTGGGCCACAGGGAGTCCTCGAAAGCAAAGGCAACAAAGATGTGTGGTGTGGGCTCACCTTCCCTAGTTTTAACTGTTTAACGAAAGTGGTCCTCTGGTGCTCCACCTTTTCCCCATTCAATGTCCCTTTGGCTTCAATCTGAAATAAGAGAAACATCTCTTTGCAAAAATTCTTGACGTAGGACATGTATGGACAGCTGCCTGTAAGGGTGGGTATTATACCTGTATTCAGTTGGCACTTGACTTCCCCCTGCTGAAATAGCTGCCCAGTTATTTGTGGGTTTTCACTGTTTTACTCCTTAAGTAACAGCAACAGTGGAGGCAAGAGAAATAAAGAAGCTCTGATATTGGCATATAATCTATTTTGTTGTGTGTCTTCAAAAATTCTGTTCCACACAGTCCCTCTAAATCTGGAGGGTGAAATTTAATTGCTCATGGGGTTAGGCAGGCAGCATAGGTAAGGCAGGGTGTGAGACAAGTGGGAACGAAGGTGACGGTAGCAGATTGGAGAAGGCATGTCCCATCTGAAAACATGGCATTCAAATTTCTACTGTAAAAATTCTGTGGATGAAAAAAAACGCATCAGGGAAAGAGATTTGGTCCATGGGCTGCCAATCTCCTAACCAAGTTAAGTAGAAATGGCTGTGGCTGAAAAGATCCTCTGGGAATAGTCAGCAGAGCTCGGGGCCAATGGTGGGAGAGGCACTGTATCAGGACCCACAGCGCAGGGGAGGAGATGATATTTGGGGTTGAAGTCATACCTTTGTACAGTTGTCACATACAACATCCCGCACGGATTCTGATGAGATGAAGTGGTGAAGGCAGTGGTCCAGGGTCAAGGGATGACCCTACAGCATGAGAAGAAGAAAACTCATTATTACGATTCAAAGGGGAGCTATACTGAAATGATTAACAGATGGCAAGGTGACTGCCAAACCATTATTTTTGCTTATATAGGCAGGAAAAGCAGACATAATTGGATGCTTCCCGAACAAACATGAAGCTCAAAGCACCCTAGACTTGCTGCTGTGATGGATTCCAGGGTATGTGGACATAACATTACAGACAATTAGGGACTTCCACAGTGTTTAAGATCTCTTTGAATTTGAGATTAATATGTATGTGTGTATGTGTTCAAAACAGCCAACATTTCTGCAGAAGCAAAAAACCACACACTTCCTCCCCACCAAATCGGGCCATGGTACCACATGTTAAAATTAGGATGGGTTCACCCAACCACGTGTCAAAATAACGCGTGGCCCCTGCGTTACACAAAATGCCTCCAAGCCCTTTCCAATTCAAATGTCTCTGAAACAGACCCAAAAGAAAGCACAGATCACTCCTTACCCATGTGGCAGCTGGAATACTTAGTGAAAGGCTGTCAAAGGTATCAAATCGAACAGGACTCTGAAACAAATATTGCAGAAAACCCAGAAAGGACTTAAGTTCAATTCAGAACTTTATAGATGGAAAGATATATGCTTCATAAACAGTTTAGATGTCCAACATTATTAATATAATGAAATATAATGTACTTAGCTAGAAGCAAATTCTATTAAAAACAACTTGTGAACGTAAGAGGTACGATAATAATAAAGGTCGCTTGGAAAAACTATAAGATAACATATCCGGCCCAGTAATTTGGGGATTTTATCCTAAGGCTGTAACCATGGACATAACTGCAAGGATCTTCATCACAGGATTATTTATAACAGCAAAATGCGAACAGTTGACATTTCTAGGGAATGATTAAATAAATTATAGAATGTCCACAAAATGGAATACTATATTAAAAATAGTATGTGAGAAGAATGCATGATTATGTGGAAAGATGTGCATGTTCTATTATTAATTGCAGAAAGATGAAATAGAGTAAGAGTTCCAGCTTTTGGTGATGACAGCGTAGCTTGGCTAATCTAACTCTCCTTGAGATAAAAACTGTGAAATCTGGACCAAAACAAAACAAAACTTTGAATGATTGCAGAGTTACCAAAAGGTGAAGAACACCTAAAATGGCAAATATAAAATTGTTTTCTTTTTATTTCTTTTAAAAACATATAATTGTTTCATTACATGTAAATAAAGTAAAAATTATGACAGTATTGTGGAGTTTGTAATGAATGTAGATGTAACACATGAGAAAAATACCACAAAGGATGGGGTAACAGAACTATGATTTTGTAAGTTTCCTATGTTTTATATGGAGTATAATATTAACTCTAAATGGACCATGATAAGTTAAAATTGCATGATGTCATCATACACACACAAAAAATGTAAAAAGCCAATAGAGGAATTACAAGAAAGCCAATAGAGGAATTACAACAAAATACTAAAAAGTATTCAATTAACCCAAAAGGCAGCAAGAAAGGAGTAACAGAGGAACAAAAAATATGAGATACAAATAGAAAACAAATGGTAAAACAGCAGACCTAAATCCAACCATATAAATACTTACATTAAATTAAATGTAAATGGACTAAACACACCAATTAAAAGGCAGATTGTCAAGCTGGATAAAAAAACAAGACCCAATTACATGCTGTCTACAAAAGCCACATTATAAATACAAAAATAAAGATAGGTAAAAAACTGAGGGAACAGAAAGATATACCATAGAAACACCAGTTAGATGGAAATTAATCACACACCATATGCTTCAAGACAAGGAGTCTTACCAGAGATAAAGAGGGACAATTTATCATGACAATAGGAGTCAACTCATCATAATTTATGTGTATGTGCCTAATAGCAAAGTCTCAAAAGAAATTCAGCAAAAATAGAACTAAAGAAAGAAAAAGAAACAAGACAAATTCTAGCAAACTTTTAAGGAAGCGACAATACCATTATTAACCAAGATCCAAACCCTTCCCAGGTTATTTTATGAGGCTAATGTATACAACAGAACCCGACAAAGATAATACAAAAAATTGTAACACCAATATTCCTCATTAATACAGACATTAATATCCCTTAGAAAATATTAAAAAATCAAATTCAGTAATATATAAAAAGAATAGTACATCATAATACAGTGGAGTTTATCCCAGAAACACAAGGCTAATTTAACATTAGAAAAATCAATCACTGCAATTCACCACATTAACAAAATAAAAGAAAAATATGATACCCTTCATATGGGCAGAAAAAGCATGAAAAAATTCAACCACTATTCATGATAAAAACTCTCAGCAAACTAGGAATAGTACTTCCTCAGTGTAATAAAAGGGGTATGCTAAGACCCAAAGCTAATATCATACATATTTATGAAACACCAATACTTGTTTCTTAAGCTTTGAAACAAGTAAAGGATATCTCCTATCACCACTCCTATTCGACTTTGTATTGGAGGTCCTAGCCAGGATAATAAGGCAAGAAAAATAAACAAAAGGCGTAACAGTTGGAAAGTAAAGAAATGAAAGTAAAGAAAGTAAAGAAGAAGTAAAACTCTATTCACAGACAACATGACTGTTTACAAACAGAATTCGAATGAATCTACAAAACTTCGAGAACTAATAAATGAATCTTTGCAAGATCTCAAGACTAAAGGTCAATATACAAACAACTGTATTTCTATATACTAGAAAAAGATTTTTAAATTCCATTTACAGTAGCATCAAAACACAAAATGCAAGGGAAAATAAGAGCCAAATGGGCAATTTACAGCTTAAAAGATATTAAAGATTATGATTTGTAATCTATGGACCTTATTTTTTTTTTTTAAAAGATTCAACATCGTTATCAGAGTAATGCCCATTAAAACCACAATGAGTTACCACTTCACACACATTAGGATGGTTATAACTAAAAAGTCAGATATAAGTATCAGTGAGGAGGTAGAAAAACTGGAAACTTCATTCACTGCTGGTGGGACTATGAAATGGTGCAGCCACTTTGGAGAACAGTGTGGCAATTCCTCAAAATATTAAACATGGAATTACCAGGAGCCAGCAATTCTATTCCTAGGTATATACCCAGGAGAAATGAAAACATATGCCTACACAAAAACTTGTGCGTAAATATTCATAGCAGCATTATATACAATAACCCCAAAGTAGAAACAACCCAAATGGCCATCAATTGATGAATCCATACAATGGAATATTATTTGGTAATAAATGGGAATGAAGTAGTGGTACATGCTACAACATGGAAGAACCTTGAAAACATTGTACTGAGTGAAAGAAGCTAGTCACCAAAGACTATATATTGTGATGCCATTTATATGAAATGTCCAGAACAGGCAAATCTATACAGACAGAAAGTAGATTAGTGGTTACCTAGGGCTGGGAGTGTGGGATGAGAAATAGAAAGTACTTGCTAATGGGTACAGATTTTTTTTTGGGTGGGGGGAGGTGATGAAAATATTCTAAAATCGATTGAGGTGATAGCTGCACAATTCTCTATTTTGTATCGTGTTGGATATTTTCCAAATAAAGATTTTATAACCTCAAAGCAAAAAAATGAAAAACAAAAAAACAAAAACCCAAAACAACAGCCCTAGAATCTGCTGTGTCCACCATCAGTATAGATGTGAACTTAGGACTCGAATTCCTGCCAATCCATGATGGGTCTGCTGCTCTAAGGATCAGATGACATGTTAGCTCTGACCAAAGGTGGGCAGTCAGTCCACTGAGTGTACGGAGCGCAGGCAATCCCAAACACCATGTACCACTGTTAGTCAATACTCTTTAGATGCTTCAGGAATCTTAAAACCTCGCCAGAAAATATCAAGTATTGGTATTGTATTTACCTGGTGTTCACAGTGTTTGCAGACCATATTACTAGTAAGTCTTCCATGGAAAGGATGCTGAGATTTCCAGTGATTGGACATGGGATGAAGTGCCCCTGGAACACAAAACACCTTGTGATATGCCACCCCCAGCCTGCCCTTTGACACCAACCTCAAAATTCACTCTCCTTTTTAGTATGGTAGCAAGTCCCTCCTTAGAAAAAAATTGAAAAGTAAATTGAAAGAACTTTTCGTATTGACTTCCCTCAAAAAGACAACCCATTCCCTTCACAGGAGAATTTATACAGGTCTTAAATGTGGTTTCTGTATAATGGGTACAGCCACATTTAATAAAGGAATTTGTGTTTAACAACATATTCAGAAACATGTTTAAAATGTTTGAGATGTTCAAAGAATACCATAAGTCAACATCCCATGAAGTGAAATAAACTTCTGAAATCATCAGAATAAGCAAGATATGAAAAACTTTAATTTTTAATTTTTATAGGATGGGGGTTACTGTAATAAACAGTGCAGTATGCTAGTAAGAAACACAGGCGTAGAGTCAGGCAACCCTGGGTTTGGTACTGGCTTTGCTTCTTATTAAGCTATATGACCTGGGAAGTCAGTCCACCTCTGGAAGTCACTTCACCTCAGTTTGTGGGAAATGGGGATAATTATTGTCCCATTATCTACAGTATCATCAGTTTCACAAAGCTGTTGTGAGGTTTAAATGACATATTACAGTGCCTGGAACACAGTATGGGAGAAAAGATAATTGCCTTATTACTACAAATATACAAAGGAATTGATGTGGGGTTTTTTTTGTTTTTAAGTTTAAATCTGAAGAAAACAATGATTTCCTTCTTAGGAGGACTGTGATCATTTGCAGTACAAGTTGGCTAAAGTGGAAATGCTGAGGACATGACAGTTTCAGCTTAAGTTCCTCACAAGATTACTCCAAGAAGGTAAAAAGAAAACCCTTGTGTGAAGTAGAAATAAGTCCGTTTGGAGGAAACCGAGCAGGGCTAGAGTATGAGGGAACAATTCAAGATGTTCACCAAGGGAACAATTTAAAGCTGTTTCCAAAACACAAGTTCCTTTGCAAGTACACGCAGTTCAAGCCAGACTGGATGTCACCCGAAAAAAAATTTTTAAACAAGCAAATTATTGTCATATCTAAAAAGTACCCATCTTATGTGTTACGGTTCAATGGAAAATGACTACCTCTTGTGCGGCAGGTTATTTGTTTGGGAGTTATTTCTGACTGCTGCTGTAGGGGAAAGAAAAGAAACAGACTGAAAAGCTACTGCCATCCTTGTATCACCCTCATCCCATTCCTAAATCTTACAAGTTTCTATGCTGACCTCACCACTAAAAATCAGCTTTTAACAAAGGTTTCTCAAAGTAGCCTCAACCATACTCCTTGGTTGGTTACTGTGCCTATTCCTTCATCAAATGCCATCAAAACACATTTCCTGTCTCCAGAATATTTTCCCCCTTTACTAATTAACGTTTATCAACTTTTATAATGTTCCAGGGAAATGAGGATTCATTTAGCATTGCCACGGCTCCTTGTTCCCCTGTATTAAATGGAGGGAAGACTATATTCTTTTGTCTCCAAGCCAACAACAAACTGCAGCAATGAATCATGTTAAAGGGCCTTCCCAATCACCAACTGCAAAGTTCCCAGTTTAAGACCCGCCTCCAGCCCCAGCCCCAGCCCACTGCTGATTTGTTTTCACTCTCCTGAGTTTAAAGCTGTATAAAGATGATACTTGTGGTCCCTACACCCATTAAATATGCACTAACTCATTCAATGTATCAGAAATATTAATGGTTTACCTCCAGGGAATGCACATCAAACAAATGTGCGACCCGGGGCTGACGGTCCCGCTCATCCTCCAATGACGAGGTAATGACATGGAATAATTCGTGAGCATCCTGTCAAAGGGCAGAGCATTCTTCAGAGAGGCCTGAGGCGGCCACAGCAGCAGCAGCACCATTCCCGCAGGGACCACCGGGCAGCCCTCCTCCAGCTGTGGGCTGTGGGCAGGATTTGTTTTCCACCGTCTTGGGACCCAGCTAGTTAAATGGACACAGTCCCGTCCTAGACCGTTTCACAATCAAGACCCACGACTGGGAGGCCCGAGGGGAGAGAGAAGGAAAGAAAGCTGGTGGGCTGCCTCCAGGCCAGCTTCTCTGAGCCTGTTTTAGCTTTATGGAGATGGCCCTGACCTCCACTCCGCCTGACGACTCCTTTTCTTTTTCTCATTGTGGGCGAATACCCGGAACATAGAATAGTCTGTAGTGCTAAGTACAGTCACACTGTTGTGCTACCGAAAGCACCACCCATCTTCAGAACGTTTTATCTTCCCAAACTGAAAGGCTGTATCCATGAAACACTAGCCCCTCACGTCCCCCTCCCTCCAGCCCCTGGCAACCGCCATGCCACTTTCTGTCTCTGAATCTGACTACTCTAGGTACCTTACACAAGGAATCATACAAATTTGTCCTTTTGCGACTGGCTTATTTCACTTAGCATAACGTCTTCAAGGTTCATCCATGCTGTAGCAGGCATCAGAATTTCCTTCATTTTTAAGGCTGAATAATACTCCATTGTCTGTACATGTATTCCATTGTGTACACACACACACACACACTCCACTCATTTGCTGATGGACAGACACTTGGATTACTTCCACCTTTTGGCTACTGCAAATACTGCTGTGAACATGAGTGTACAAATACCTGTTTGAGTCCCTGCTTTAGATTCTTTCGGGTTTATATTCACAAGTGGAATCGCTGTATCACATGGCAGGGGACTACTCTTTAAGAATGAACTCAAACGGCCCTCTCTCAAAAAGCCAAAGCGGCCCCTCTTCCAGGATGGGCAGGTCTCTCCTCCCCTGAACTCTGACGATGCTGACCCTCTAGGCTTCCGCTCTTAGTGTCCCTCCACAGTCACGAGTGTGATCTTCGAAAGGCAAATGACTCAACTCTTGCTTCCAACCTTCCAACGGCTCTCACTGCCAGAGTAAACCCCGCGCCCCCTTCTTAGCTAGCCTACCAAGCCTGATAGGAGCCAGAGCCTAGAAGTCTCCCTCCCTCACTATGCCCTACCCCTCTTTTTTGAAAATTGAGGTACCACTGGTTTATAACATTATGAGTTTCACGTGTAGAACATTATAATTCGCCATCTGTACAGGCTACAGCACGCTCACCACCAAGGTCTAGTGCCCAGGGCCTCTTTTGGCTAATGAATGCACCACCCTAATTCCCCTCTTGGGGGCTGTTTTCACGCACTCTTGCCTGAGGAGCTCTGCTCAGATCTTCACCGAGCTGCTTCCTTCTCAGCCTCCAGGTTTCCACCAAAATGGCATCTCCTCAAGGAGCCCCTCCCTCACCAACCCTCCCCAACTTACCCCCACCCCTAGTCAATTCAATAGCAGTCCTGTAGGCTCTCCCTCCAAAAAACACCCTAACTCCCTGAGGACTCTCCCTGTCTCCCCTGTCCCAGCCCCAGTCAAAGCCACGCCATCCCTGGCCTGGACATCTGCCTGGATAACTGTCTCCCAACTGCCCTCTCTGTTTCCATCTTGGCCCCTACAGTCCTTCCTGTACACAGCGAGCAGCGTGGTCCCATTCAAACGTACACCGGATCCCTGCTCGAAGCCTCTAGTGGCTCCCCAACCGCACACAGAGCAGAAGCCCAACTCCTGCCACGGCCTCCCAGGCCCTGACGTCTGGGACCCCCTCTCCTCCACTGCTCTCCTTGCCCTGGCCCCAGCTATGCTGGCCTTCTCGCTGTCCTCCAAACACTGCACACTTGTCGCTGTCTCAGGCTTTTCACCTGGCTGGTTTCTCTGGAACACCCTGTACCCAGACATTCATAGGCCTTACTTCTTTTTAGGCTTCCGGTCTCAGCCAAGACCTCAGGTCTTCCGAAGAGCTTTGCCCATCTAAAGTGGTCTCCCAATTGCTTTTGTCTGACCCCAGCTCCTAGGCCCCCACATTCATAGTTTGTCACGCCCTGTTTGTTTTACTATTATTAGCGCATCTTGAAGTTACCTGTTTCCTGTCTACAGCCTCACTTGCCTGTGAGCTCTGTGAGAGCAGGGACCCTGTCAGTCAAGTTTGCTGCTTCAACCCCAGGCCCTCAACAGGCCCTGCCCCAGGCAGGTATTCAATACGTATTGGTGGCATGTATAAATGAATCCCCTCCTAGGCTGTGAACAGCACTTAGCAAGAGAGTGATAGAGATTAAAAGAGAAATCAGGCAAGGATCTTGCTCTCAGAGACTCACAATCCAGCCACAGATGTAGCAGCCCAGCTATTACCTAGCAGCACAATGCTACAGCCCTGTTATGGCCAATGAGCCACAGGGGACAGAGAGGGAATCGGCTCTTCCTGGGAGGCTCAGGCAGCCTCAAAGACAGGCATCTGGACCAACCCTTGAAGCGATGAGCAGGGCTTCACCACGGAGAAAAATCCCAAGACAGGATGGAGTCGGATCCAAACGCTATTCTGTCACAGTCAGCTACCTGGCCTTGAGGAAGAAAATCGTATGGCAAAAGAGGCTGGAGCTGACGTGTGCACTTTAGCACCAGACTGGTTCGAATCCTGGCTCTGCCACTGAAAGAGCTATGTGACTTTGGGCAAATCACTTCACGTCTCTGGATCTCAGTGTGCTCATCTGCAAAACGAGCATAGTAACAGGAACTCCTTACAGGACTGCTGTGAGGGTGAAATCAGTAATTCCCACGAGGTAAGCCCTTAGCCCAATGCTTCTCCCATAGCTCTACCTGCAGACACTGAAAAGCGGTTGACAGTGGAAGCCTGTTGGCTGCTATTGGCTGATTAGATGAATGGTAATGAAGATGAGGCCCCAGGCAGTGGTCTGGATGCCTTCCAAGAGGACAGACACGCACTCGCCTCTCTTCCAGCCACACTAACGCACTACCTGGCTCAGAGACTGCTGTGAGCCGTAGATGCTTAGGGAGTAACTGGGCCTTAAGTGGGTCCTTGACAGAAGAGCAGGGCTTAGAAAACGCATCTGATGTCCTTGGTGACTGAATCTCAGTCACTCTCAGTTTAGAAAAATGAAAAACATTTTGGCTAAATCATTCCAGGTACAGCAGGATTTAAAAAGGATTTTCTAAATGGAAAAAACGTTTCAACACCCAATAGATAAATCGAGATGCAGAGTAAGAAAGTATAGGTATCATCAATGTCATGTTTTAAAAAAACGTATGCATGGCTTCAGATTAAAGGGGAAACAGAGATAATCTTTAAAAATGAGAGGCGCTAGAAAGCCTTCCCACCTCACTTTTTCAGAGCTTTGAAAAGCTTTGCCTTTCAGCCCCACCGTATTGGGAGCCCAAAGGCCATCTCCCATTGCTGTGGTCCAGTATCTGGATGGTGGAAGCAGAGGCAGCCAACACAAAACTGGACAAGGCCGTTCTGTGAATTCGGCTCGTGAGGACGCACCCGAACCCCATTGGACGCTACATTTCCTGTCCTTAGATCTTCACCCTCTCAGTCTTAGCCTCAGACCTGCCATTGGTAATAGCGGTCTGAGGAGAAGGAGGGAGGCCGGGACCAAAGAAGACGGGGAATCTGGCGTTGTGAAAAGGAGGTGGAAGATAGCCCTCGGGGTGCACAGGACACCTGCTCTCAGTCTGGGGCTACTTTAAGGCCGTCTATGAAGACATTTTTTTCTTCTTTTTTAAATGAGGGTGTGATCCGAAAAAGGGTCTCGCCTGACCCTCTGGGCCTCTAAGGTGAAGCCACCTGCCTCTCTCTAAAGGACTCAGGTGTCCCTGTCATCCAGTGAAATGCCACGTCATTCAAGAACTACAGATTTTTGTTCTTTGGAACCTGTGTTTATGCCCTATCCTGCTAATCTGCCTTCCATCCATCAGGTGAAACCGAGCTGTATTTGTCCTCTCATCATGAGAGCAGGACCAAAGCTCAGAATCTAGCCCAGAACATGAAGGCTGCCTAAAATGTCACAGGAATGTACACTCAGGCCAGGCAACTGCAAGGTCCATACTGGCATTTATTCTTCCCGCTGCAGCAATGCAGCTGTTCTGCAGCCATCATTGTAAGCTCAGACCCCAGCTCGTTAGGGGGAAGCATTCTCCACGTAAATCTATTGGGAATGTTTTGTTCACCTGTTCCTCAAATGAAGAGATCTGCCATCTGTACATTCGTAAGACGTCCAACAAGCAGCTGGCATCCAAGACCTCCTCATCAGTGATTTCTTGGCAGGACAAAGCTGGAAACAAAAAAGGTGACCCAATTATTAAACTCACCAGCGTTAACAACTAACCAGAACACCTGCACCACACAGCCTATCAAAGCTAATGAAGAATTTAAGAATTGTAAAATTCATCTTGGAACTATGGCTCTTTCACTATTCTTCTTTGTAACCTTACCCGATGCTTAGCATATTACTCGGCACTTTGTGTTTGTTGAATGAAAGTAATTTTTCATAAGGCCACAGCATTTAAATGAAATAATTGATTTTCAGTGATTTGAATTATCATCATCAATACAAATTTATTGCTGCAGGCTTCTTATTGAATAAAATGATTGAAACTCACAACTCTCAGGGGTGAGAGGACCCTTAAGCACTCATCTAGTCTAACCCTACATGCAGTGCTTAACTCCTCTCCCCGGGGCTCTCTCCTGGGGCCATAAGGCCTTCACTTGTACATCTGTCTGCATGAGGTTCTGATTATCATGGCAAAACATCAAGGTACATGTGGCAGCCTGAATGGGTCTGGTGAATGGTTTACTTTTCAATCATAAGTAGAATCAAGCCTAATAAACAAAAATAAACAAAAGTTTGATGGGCTTATGAATTTATAATTACATCTAGAGCAGGATTGGTAAACATTTTAGGCTTCACAGATCACTGCAGCAACTCTGCCATGCTAACACAAAAGCAGCCATAGATAATACTAAACAAATGGGCATGGCTGCGTTTCAATAAAACTTTATTTAAAAAACAGGTAGTGGGCCAGATTTGGCCCATGGGCCAGAGTTTGCTGATTCCTGATCTTGACCATCCCCCATCTCATTGTATGTTACACTGGACCAGAGTATGAGAGACAAAAAATATAGGGGCTTGTCATCTTAGCACAGTTTATGGCCATTCCAATGCCCCAAGTAAACTAAGCGAGGCTGTTTCTTCTCTTTGATTTGCAGTCAGTGAACTTGAAGGATTCCTTTGAATACTTTAGGCTCTGACCCTGAAGGTTCTGAATACTGCCACCCACAACCTGTCTGAACATGGTCGGTGACTTTGTGAGTGGTGGTGACCTGTGGAGAAGTAGCAGCCCTGGCAGCCAGTGCTGAGAAGGCCTGAGGCTTGTCTTATCAGGCAAATATCACCTGAGGTCTGACCTTTACCCTCCAGAACAAAGGGAGCACAAAAGGAAAGAAACTATACCTTCCCTCTTCCTCCTATATCCATCAAGCCACCCTGTTAGCTTTTTCCTTCCCAAGGAAAATTTTAATGTCCCTCTTAGCCCAATTTTGCCTAAAATGCTGTGAGGCAATTTGGCAATGTCTACTAATTTTCATATCCTATAATGCAGCAATTTCACTTTCTTAGGATCTACCGTAGGGAAATACTGTGTTTCCCCGAAAATAAGACCTAGCCGGACAATCAGCTCTAATGCATCTTTTGGAGCAAAAACTAATATAAGACCCGGTATATTATATTATATATTATATTATATTATAGTAAAATAAGACCGGATCTTACTTTAATGTCCGGATAGGTCTTAAATTTGGGGAAACACGGTATGTGCATACGTCCAAGCCGGACACCTACAGCTTGTTTATCATAACAAGGCACTGGAAGCAAAAGGCTAAATAAACTGGGGTGTCTCAACTGTAAAAGTGAATGAGGTTTGCAAATCACATATCGGATAAGGGATTGATATCCAGAATATATAAAGAACTCCTGAAACCCAACAGCAACAAAAATACAGACAATTCAAAAATAAACAAAAGGACTTGAATAGAAACTTCTCGAAAAAAGAAAAAAGACATACAAATGGCTAATAAACACATGAAAAGATGGTGAACATTACTTTTCATTAGGGAAATGCAAATCAAAACCAAAGATATCACTTCACACCCATTAGGACAGCTATTAGCAAAAAGACAGACAATAACAAGTGCTGGTGAGAATGCGGAGAATTGGAACGCTTTGTGTACTGCTGGTGGGAATGTAAGATGGCACAGGCACTATGGAAAACAGTATGGTGGTTCCTTATAAAATTAGACAGAACTACCATTTGATCCAGCAAGTCTACTTCAGGGCATACACCCGAAACAATGAAATGCAGGGACTTGAAGAGAAATGTGTACAGCAATGTTTAAAGCAGCATTGTTCACAATAGCCCAAACACAATAGCCCAAAACCCAAACGTCTACTGATTTATGAATGGATAAACAAAATGTGGCATATCTATACACACAATCGAATATTATTCATATTCAGCCTTAAAAAGGAAAGAAATTCTTTTTTTTTTTTTTTTTTTTTGTTGAGAGCCCACTGGCCCATGTGGGAATCGAACCAGCAGCCTTCGGAGTTAGGAGCACGGAGCTCTAACCACCTGCGCCACCGGGCCGGCCCCAAAAAAAGGAAAGAAATTCTGACACATGCTACAAGGTGGATGAACCTGGAAGACATTATGCTAAGTGAAATAAGCCAGACACAAGAGGACAAATATTGCATGATTACACATAAATTAGGTACATAGTCAAATTCATAGAGACAGACAGAATAGTGGTTACAGCAGTCTAGGGGTAACAGAGAATGGGGAGTTGTTTAATGGATACAGAGTTTCGATATGGGATGATGTAAAAGTTCTGGAGATGAAGAGTGATTATTATGGTTGCAGAACAAAGTGAATGTACTTATTGGTACAGAATTATATACTTAAAAATGGTTAAGATGGTAAATTTTATGTTATGGATGATTTAGCAATTTTTTTTAAATGGGCAAAGGATATGAGCAAGCCATTCACAGAACACAACATCTATAAGGCCAATAAACTCACAAAAAGATAGAAAAATGAAAGAGGTAGAGCTAACATGTACTGAAATGGACATTTCTCTAGGGCATATTATGTTACTTGGTTACGAAAAAACATAAACAATACGTAATTCCTGTGGGTACTGAGAAAACGGTCTGGAAGGATATCCTTACACCTTACTTTGGGGGAGGAAGGAGAGAAACAGGATTGCGGTAGTAGTGATAAAGCAGTTTTTAGCCTTATCTATAATGCATTCATTTTTTACAAGGAGAATTTATTTGTGAACTACTTGTATAACTAAAATTATTTCTAAAAGTCAAAATAGAAGACACTGAAAGCAGACACAGAGAAGGGAGCGTATATTCTAGGTGCAGCGGACCACGGGAGGCTCTGCTTCCCAGCATTGGGTCATACGTGGGCAAAGGGGAGATGGGAGTGCTGAGATCATGATCAGGACAACTCTTTTTTTTTTTTTAACTTTTATTTATTTTAAGTGTATTTTTCCAGGACCCATCAGCTCCAAGTCAAGCAGTTGTCTCAATCTAGTTGTGGAGGGCGCAGCTCACACTGGCCCATGTGGGGATCGAACCAGCAACCCTGGCATCACACTCTAACCAACTGTTAACTGGCTGCCCCATGGGCAGGACAACTCCTGAACCTGAGTCATAACACCTATGTGGACACTTCAGCTTCTCACAAGTCTTTGGAATGGTGTTTTTCTTAGAACAGAGGAGTAGAAGAAATGCTTTTCCAACTGCCTCTTGACAGACCTGCAGAACTTGCTTCATAAAGATTTCTGTGTCAAGCTGAGATCACATGGGAAAATACCTCAGTGAAGCAATATTTAGCTGAGTGTTTTAGATCCAATTATTTTTTCTGACTGTGAGAATAATATATGCTTACTGTTGGGAGTTTTAGAAATATAGTTGTGTGGGGGTTTTTTTGTCTTTTTTAAAAAAATGTTTTCAAACCAGCAACTGCACAATACCAAAATGGCCATGGCTAACATTTTGGTCTTTTTCTGTCCAGTCTAGCTGTAGAAGTTTTTGCTTCACTGAAGTCAATTATATCATACTTTGTATCCTGCTCTTTTAAACTTAATATAATAGGCTATACCCTCTCCCAAATTAAAAAAAAAAAAAACTTCACAAAGATGTACTGTTCCATTGATTGCTTAATCATTCTACTGTTGGACAGCCACATTCTTTTCTTTCTTTTCCCTCATTATAACTAGGTATTGGAGACCTTTGTGCCTATAACAGCATTTCCCAAACTGCATTCTCTGGAATGTCCTCAGGATGGTAACAGATGCTATGCGGGGGGGATAAACCATTTCTATAGTCAAAATAGTGGTTTAAAAATGAAGTTAGATCAGTGACTTCTTAAAATTCCATGTATATTGTGACTCTCCAAGCTCAGGGCCAGTATCCAGCCATTCCCAAACTGGTTTGCTCTTAGAACTTCAGGCCAGTGTAAATCACAGTCTCCATTTCTAACTAGTTCTGTTAAGACAGACTCCCAGACAAGGCCTTACTAGGTCAAACGGCACTGAACATTTGGCAAGCTATTACTGTGTACTTGCAAAGCCCTTTCCTGAAAGGATGCCCTAAGTGACACCCACACTAATGTGTGCCAACATGTCACCCAACAGCTGGTCATGACCATCGAACTGTTTTTCAATCTTTGCTGACAGGCAAAAACATGGTGCCTCATGATTATTTTATTTATCTTTCTTTGATGATGGTCAAGTTGAATATTTGAGTATTTGTTAGATACTTTGTGTTTATCGAAATACAATTTGTAGTATTTCTCTTGCAAATTACCTTACTTTCTAGGCTAAGATACTTTTATTAAAAAAAAAAAGTTAATGTTTTTGAAACCAGAGTATTCTTATAATCAAAATGGTTATGTCACACTGGATTTTCTTTTTTCCCTAAAAAGCTGTAACTAAACTGACAATTTTTAAAACAGATGGTTATATCTTTGACTTTCAAAAACTAGCTGGTTGTATCTATTGGGCTCTTAGTGTTTTTTTTTTTTTCATAATCCGTATATGATGTTTTTCTAAACAGAGGCTATTAACCCTTTGCCTGCCATCTGGGCAGCTACTTGGAAAATGCACACAATCCCCTTTAAATTCCCAGCTAGATACCTTTCAGAAGGTGCAACAGTGTTAAGGATAAATACTGGTGTGGGGGGGGCTCCTTCTGATCCCGGGTATACTGGGTGGTGAACTCTTCCAGCCACTTGATGAAAGCTGGGCAGGCAGACAACCCTTGCAGCAGGGAGTTCAGGAAGCAGGTATTCCCCAAGTTGACAAGGCCAGGCACAAGCCCTAAAGAGGGGGGTGGGAAATGACAGAGCAGCACATTATATTGGACCGACGCTTTTTTTCTCTCCCATTAGCGAGTTTCTGCATCGGGGCCTTGCATTTGAAATCCCGACGTGAGAAAGTCCTTATCCAGAGATCCAGGGGCCGGGCATTTGTCCATGCTGAGGCCCAGTCCTACTACTGCTCCTTTAGGACACTGTAGGGACAGAAGGACAGGTCCCCGTCCTGTGTAACTTTTGAAACCTACCACGATGTCTGGCACAGTTTGGTTTACACTGAATGTACAAAAAAACACTTAATAACGTCTCTTTCTTTCTCCCTCATTCAATTCCCTCTCTCCCTCTCTCTCTCTCTCTCTCTCTCTCCCCTTTAAGAAGAAAGCATTGTTTCTCAAAACAGAAGAAAACAATTATTCTGTTGTTGCTTTCCAGGACAATGATTTTGTTCTTACCATCAGTGGGAAAGACTCCACTGTGGCAACTCTGCTCAGTCTTTCTGCAGAGATCAAGAAAATACTTCCCTCTTCTGCTGAAATTTTTTAAAAACGTTTTATTATGAAAGTTCTCAAACATGTACAAAATAAGAGCGGATGTATAATAAACTCTAATTATAACCACCCCCAGATTTAACAATGGTCAATATTTTGCTACATCTATTACCCACATCCCCCCCTTTTTTTGTTAACTTTTTTATCAATATAAGTAGAGCAACATTTACAAAAGGGGGTATTTTTAAAAATCAGAAATAGATTTGGGGGTTAATGAAGAAACTAACTTGAAACATTTACTAGTGACTATCAGCTAGTCAGTGAAACCACAAATGCATCAAACAACTGGTTGATTGTACTAGTGAAAAACACAATTGCCATATTAATGAGAACATAGACAATTAAGCTACTTGAAATTATTCATTACAAAGAATGTCACAAATTCAAGACTTTAAGGGAGGTGAATATTTTTACAACAGGGTATAAAATAATGAGTCATTAAAATTAACTTCTGCTTAAAAGAAAGTACTGTTCAAAAACTGAAGCTACATGAGAACCAAAAATGCCTCCCCTTTTTGTATTGTTTTTGGATAATAATGGTTCAGGTCAAGTCTACCGACCATGATGCAATGGACTCATTCTTACCTTTTCTACGCTTCTTTCTTTCTGTAATGGGACCCCAAATAACATATATTCCTGCTGCAAGAGCAGCAGCAATTCCACCTATAACACCCCAGTTCTTCATGACTTTACATCTAAAAAAGAAAATAAGTTTACTATCTTCCATGATCACAAACACAGTATGTACATAGAGAGATATAAGTACATAGAAATAACATTTCATCAAAATAACCCACTGGCCTGCCAAATACCTACCTTTCAAGTTAAAGTAGTATATAGTAACATACATAGGATTATGTCTTGAAAATCAGCACATTTAGACATCACGATTTAAAATTGAAGGGCACAACCTTCCAAAAGTCCCATCTCACTCAGACAAGCCAGGCTTTTCCTTCTACTCTGCCTCTCGCTTCGCCTCCACACTGGCTGCCACCCCAGTCATACTCTTACCTCAGGATCTTTGCACTGCTGTTCCCTCGGCCTGGTATGCTCTTCCCCCAGATCGCTGCTTGGCTCACTCCTCACCTCCCCTTCACTTCTAATTAACCTTTAGAACCTGCACTCCTGGTCCCTTTTACGGGCTTCTACGTACTTTTTGTTTTTACCATAGCACTTACCACCTTCTAATGTAACATTCATTATTCACTAGTTGATTGTCTGTCTCTTTCAACTGGAATGCAAAGTCTCCAAGGACAGGGATCTTTGTTTATCTTACTCACTGACATATCCCAAGGGTCTACATCATGCCTGGCACATTGTAGGTACTCAATAATATTTATGGAACGACTGGATACTGGGGAAAACATACAGAAATAAATTTATCTTTCAGATTATTAAATGAGGAGGGGACACATAATGGTATACGAAGATCTAAGTATTTGTGAAATTAAAGAGTCTTAATTTTAGGCTTGACTTGAACACTGAAGTTACTCTTTTACTGCAAAGGAAGAAATTGCACCAGCAATTTAAAACACGGTTTTATACAAAGTTGCATATGTCCACTGACTAAAGCAAACCATATGTTAGATATGTATGTATATACACGTGTATGTAATATGTTCATATCCCAATATTTAGATCATGTGACTATTGTTTTGATCTCAGCTCAGTCAACATTAACTCGTAGAGTCACTGGTAATACAAGTGACTCTATCTTACCACTACCACCGGTTTCCTAGTCTCGTAACTGATATGATGCTAACTGAATTTCAAATAAATCTTTGTTCTCCCAAGACAGAGCCAGTAGCGCAGAGCACTTGGTTAAGAAAGTGGAATCACATTAACCTGGTTCAATCTTGGCTTTGCTATTCTCTAGGACATCATTTCACCCTCTAAGCCTCAGCTTTCTCATGTGTACAATGGGGACAATCATGAGACCTACCTCGTAGGGTTGTTGTGAGGATTAAATAAGTGCTAATGCACAGGGTGGTATACAGTAAGAGCTCTGCAAATGCTAGCGGCTATGATGATTAAGTATTATAATCTCTGTTTCATTCATGAAAGTTTTTCTTGAAATTTCTTAATGCATCGTTGTGCTGACTTTTACACAATAGGTGTATTCACAAAAGTGCCTGGAAAGGTTAAAAAGGGCCAACACCGAAAGGCTAGAGCAGTTTACATATGCTCTTAAATCCCCTAATCAAACACTAATATTTCTACTGCAGGCACTGTGATCAGCTCAGCTCATCCTCAAAACAATCCCACACAGGTAGGTTCCTTTATCATCTCCATTTTTATACGGGAGAAAACTAAAAGATGCAGCCAACTTGGTCAAAGTGGGTGAGGCAGCGTGGATCTGAACTTTTACGCCCGTCTGACTACCAAGTCTGTGCTTATAAACACACAGCTTACAAGGGAAACTGAAGAACAGAGTGTCAAAGGGGTGGGAGAGAGGGCTTGCCCACATCCTTAGCAGGGCATGCACAAAAACACCCCAAGGGCGAGTGGTGATTGTGGAAATGCCATTTCTCTGCATAATGACAACATGAGGAGAGTAGTGCAGCCTGGGAGTAAAAAGATCTCGCTTCTCCCTCCCCACAGCTCGGCTATCAGGTCGGCTGTAGGAGCATAAGCGAGGCCATCTCAAGGCCCTCTACCCATCTACAGAATGGGGGCACAGGACGGGATAGCCACCGACAGCTTCCAGGCCTGGGATAATACGTTCTTTATTTTTTTGTTTAATTTTTATTATTTATTTATTTGTGGGAAGGGGAACAGGACTTTTTCATTGGGGAACAGTGTGTACTTCCAGGATTTTGTTTCCAAGTCAAGTTGTCCTTTCAGTCTTAGCTGTGGAGGGTGCAGCCCAGCTCCAGGTCCAGTTGCCCGTTGCTAGTTGCAGGGGGCAGAGCCCCCCATCCCTTGCAGGACTCAAGGAATTGAACTGACAACCTTGTGGGTGAGAGCCCACTGGCCCATTGGGAACCGGCAGCCTTCGGAGTCAGGAGCACGGAGCTCCAACCGCCGGAGCCACCGGGCCGGCCTGGATAATAATAAGCCCTCTAGACCTACTCCAGTTCCAAAGGAAGGCAGCCGTCCGGAACAACAGGTCTCAGTCATTTAGGGACAGTAACGGAGATGCAGTGCTCAGCTCTGAAGCCCGAGGCCCAGGGGAGGGTAGAGAAGAGGAGGGAAACAGGGGCCTTGACAGGACAGGGGACAACACTGTGGGGGGGGGCCTTAGCAGGTGAAGGGGTCCTGCCTGGTTTAACCCCTGCGGGATCATAAGTCCCTAATCAGGGTGGGGATGCAGACGGAACGGGGATCCCTGACCTAACTGCGGCCCGGGGCTGGCGGAAACAGGGCGACGGACAACGCCGGAGGGGAGGGAGGGCGCCAGCAAGGCCCCGGCCCCTTCCAGGGCTGAGGACCGCGCAGGACGGGCAAGCCCGACAGGGCGGGGGCGCCTGGCCGGCGGGGACCGCACGGGACCGGGGCGCCCTGCGGGCGCTGGGGTCCTGGGAAGCCCGCGGAGCCCAGAGGCCGGCGGGGCAGGGGCAGCACTCGGGGCCGCGACGAGCCCGAGGCTGCCTGGACGTTTGGGGACAATGTCAGGCCTGCAGGAGGCCCTGGCGGGCGGGCGCTAGCAGGACGGGGGGGCAGGCAGGCTGGCTCTGCCAGAGACCTGCAAGCCCCCCAGGCCCGTCGTCCCTCCGGCCTCCGGGGCTGGGCCGCCAGCCCTGGCAACGCACGAGCCCCCCGCACGTTTACTCCGGCCCTGGGGACCCCGACCAGGGCGTGACAAGGCCACCCGAGGCCCAGGCTGGGGACCCTGCTCCGGGCCTCTCCGGCCGCCCCGCCCCCGAGAGCTCACCTGACCGCCGCCCCGGTCCGCAGGAAACGCTGGAGGGCTCTGTCGGCCGCGCTCCCCGCCGCCTGGGCCCGGGAGCTCAGCATGGCGGCCCCGCGGGAGGCCCGCCGCCGCCGCCACCCACGCCGCTACCGCGGCGGACTGACACAAGTCGCCTAATGCTCCCGAGGCCGCGGAACCCGCGGTTAAAGAACCGGCAACTCGGGGGAAGGTAAGCCGAAGGACGGGCTCCCGGGAGGACCGGAAGCAGCCGTCGTCGGAGTGGAAAAGCCGATGGACCATAGTCTTGTCCCCCCTCCCCCGCCCTCCGCTTAGCAATGGGGTCAAGGAATTCCTGCGGCTCCGGGGCCTCTTTGGTTTCAGGGTTTGCCAGGGCTCTATTCTTAAATACAGACACCCCACTTCCGGGAAGGACCAGGTCATTTTTATTTTTTGGTACGAAGAGGGCGCCCCTGCTCCAGAGGGATCAGGCCTCGGACAGCATCAGTTAGTGTCAGAGTGCAAATAGGTTGCGGAGGAACGGCCTTTCATGAGCGTGTGGTCCATCTCTGACGGCATCAGTAGTAAAACGCAGGGCTTTCACAACAGCCAGCAAACGTATTGCCGACTTAGGTGCCTTGCCAGGCACGTCACGTGCATTATTCATTCACAATCCTCACCCCAACCCTAACATGACCCACATTTTACATCCCAGGGAACCAAAGAGGTTTAAATTCGTTATAGGTCTTTTGACACATCTCGTAATTGGTGGAACCAAGATTGGCGCCCAAGCCTGTGTGTCTCCAGAACAGGGCTGTTCAATGGAAAGATAACGAAGACCACATTTTAAATTTTCTAGTAGCCACATTAAAATAAAAACGACGGATGAAATCAGTTTTGACGGTATCCTTTGCTTGACCCAATATGTCCAAAATGTTGTCATTTCTATGTAAACATCAATGAGATCTTTTAGATTATTTTTATTTTTTGGTATTTATTAAGTACATTTCATTTGGACCAGCCATTTTTCATGTACTCAATAGCCCCATGTGGTCAGAGCCACATTGGACAGCACAACATATAAGGCATTAAAGCCAGAGAGAATTTGCCCTCCCTATTCATCGCGTTCCCCAACTGCACAGCAAATAGTTGCAACTATTTTAACACAGAAATCAATGTCGTAACGCAGTGGTTCTCAAAGGTCTTGGTCAAAGGACCTGTTGGTATGCTAAAAAAAAATTATGGAGAGCTTTTGTTTATGGGGGTTATATCGAATTATACGATTAGACATTAAAATTAAGAAATAACTTTTGGGTAATTTCAATTTGAAGTATAATTTGCGCCGTAAAATTCACCTAGTTTTAGTGTATAGTTCTGTGAATTTTGGCAAATGCATAGTCATGTCACCATTACCACAATCAAGATATAGAATCATCACCCACCCCTAAAAAATTACCCGGTCCCTTTGTAGTCAACTCCTCCACCCAATCCCAGGCCCGGGAAACCACTTGTCAAGACTGGGGGGCAAAATTTAAACCCAAGAATACCAAAGCATACATTCCAATAGAAATCAGAGCCATGACCTCATCACATGTTGTGCAGCCTCTGGAAAATTCCAGGGTTCACCCATAAGTGAATGAGAGTGGGAAAGGCAAATAATGTCTCAGTGTTATTATGAAAATAGCTTTGACCTCAATAACCCCCTGAAGGGGTCCCCAAGAAGGGGTCCTGAAACTACACTTTGAGAACTACTTCTTTAACCTCTTGAGTGAATACCCTGCCATCCCACCCACAAATCTACTTAGAACTCTACATTCCAGACTATTTTAAATAATTGGCACTTACAGAGTATCCATAGCTAATCAATGCACAAAGTATTTTTGAGCATTTTGCATGGCTTATCTTAATTTAATTCTTGCAACGACTACATGAGAAATACCAATACTTCACATTTCATGAAGTTAACAATGTCTCCTGCAGCCTGGCTCTTACTGCTCCTTTAACCAGTAGGGATGTGGCTGTCCTGGAATAATAGATGTTTTTATAAATAAGGATATATTACTAATTTATGATAATGCCACAACCAGGAACCATCAGGGCCTGCTCTAACATCCACTAGGCAGATCAAGGCTTTTTGGCACTGTAGGCGATCACAGGGTCACTACTCAGAGCCTTAGAGATCTTTCGGCTGCTGGGTTTATTCTGTGAGTAAATCATTAATTCAGGACCCTCAACTGCTGGGTATTAAAAACATGAAGTGGCATTTTTCCAACTGCTGTCACGTATACTAAGTCAGACCTCCCCCTTTCAGACCATGGAGCAGGTCCCTTAATAATGCAATTTTGCATCAACTTTCAGAGACCCATCTCATTTCAGTATATAAATTAGTGTCCTCTTTCAAACTCAAATGTGATTTAAAAGTCTTCTTCCTGTCTCCAGAGGAGAGAGTGGCCTAGAGAAAGAGGAGAAGTATAGCTCTGGATACCTTCTCCACTCCCTCTTCCAGCTCTCCTGGGTCTCAGAAGAAAGACCTCAGAAATAGTGGTCACATTGCCACACAAAATCACAAGAAAGACCTAAAACCCAATTGGGTATCTTTTAAATATTTTAAAAAGTTATTGTTTTCCTGTATTTTTCTCCAGATAGGTAAGAATCCCAATAGTAGGGGATTTGGAGAGCTTCTAAATTAAGAAATGCATCCACATCCAACTCCATGGGGACAGAAACTTCTGCACACTCAGGACCCTTCCAGACCTTACCGTATGTATCTCTTCAACTTGTTCATCTGCATCCTTTAGTAAACTGGTAGTAACTGTGTTTCCCTGAGTTCTGTGAGCAACTCTAGCAAATTAATCAAACCTGAGGAGAAAGTCATGGGAACCTCCAATTTGTATCCAAATCAGACAGAAGTTGTGAGTAATCTGGGGACCTGCTACTTGCAATTAGCATCTGAGGTGGAGTGGGAGCAGTCTTGTGGAACTGAACCCTTGACCTCTTGGATCTGACACTATCTTATGATAGATAGAGTCAGAGTTAACTTAAATTGTAGGACACCCAACAGGTGTCACAGAGAGTTGCTTGGTGTTGGGGAAATACCCCACCCATCTGGTGTCAGAAGTGTTGTGAGCGTGGTATTAGTGTGAAAGTAAAAGAGAAACACAGGTGGAGAACTGAGTTTTTCCCTACTCAGGAAAACTAGTATAAAGAACTAAAAAATGAGAACAATGTCTCACCAAATAGAGGATATTAATAAAGGGATAGAAATCATAAAAAGAAACCAAATAGAAACTCTGGAGTTGAAAAGAATAACTGAAATTAAAAAATTACTCGAGGGACTTGACAGCAGACTTGAGCTGGAAGAAGAAAGAATCAATCAACTTGAACATAGATCAATTGAGATTATCCATTTCAGGAACAGAAACAAAAAGGAATGTAGAAAGTGAACAGAGCCTTAGGGATTTGTGGGACAACACACACATAATGGGAATCCCAGAAGAGAGGAGAAAGAAAGGGGAAGAAAAAATATTTGAAAAAAATAATGGCTAAGAACTTTCAAAAATTTCATGGGAAATGTCAAATAATCTACACATCCAAGAAACTCAGAGAACTCCAAGGAAAATAAATTCAAAGAGAGCCACACCTAGACACATCATAATAAACAATCAAAAGACAAAGAGAACTGTGAAATTAGAAAGAGAGGTGACTCTCACACAAAAGGAATCTCAATAAGATTAACAGCTGGTTTCTCATCAGAAACTGTAGGGGTAGAAGGAAGTAGTATAACATAAAGTTCTTGAAAGAAACTGTCAACCAAGAATTCTATATCTAGCAAAACTATACTTCAAAAATGAATGAGAAATTAAGACACTCCCAAATAAGGGAACACAGATTTCTCATTTGCAGACTTGCACTACAAGAAATACTGAAGGGAATCCTTCAGTCTAAAATGAAAGGACGCTAGACAGTAATTCAAACTCACATGAAGAAATAAAGAGCATCAGTAAAGAAAGATGTCTATATAGGTCAATGTAAAAGATGGAAAAATGCGTTTTTGGTTTGTAACTCCTTTTTGTCTTCTACCTGATTTTAAAGACAACTGCATAAAGCAATAATAATAAATCTATGTTGATGGGCACACAATGCACAAAGATGTAATCTGTGACAATTACAGTGTAAAAGGGGAGGAGAAATGAAGATAAATAAGATCAAAGTTTTTGTATACTCTTGAAATTAAGTTGGTATTAATCCAAATTAGGTCATTATAAATTAAGATGCTAATGGTAATGTCCCAGGCAACCACTAAGAAAATAACTAAAAAATATATAGAAAATAAATGACAAAGGAATTAAAATCGTACACAAAAATATATATTTAACACGAAAGAATAATGGAAGAATTGAGGAACAAAATAAACATAAGACATTGAAAATAAATAGTACAATGGCCATGTGAATTCTACATGAGCTATGATTACATTACATTTAAATGTATTAAACTCTCCAATTAAAAGCCAGAGATTAGCAGAATGGATAAAACATGATCCAACTATACATATATGCTGTCTACAAGAGCCTCATTTTAGATACAAATACAAATCGGTTGAAAGTAAAAAGATGGAAAAAGTTTTGCCAGGCAAACAGTAATCAAAAGAGAGCTGGAGTGACTATCAGACTAAATAGACTTTATGACAAAAATTATTACTAGAGACAAAAAAGGACATAATGATAAAAGGGTCAATCCATCAAAAAGATATGACAATTATAAGCATGCATGCACTTAAAAACAGAGCGCCAAAATACAGAAAGAAAAATAAGACAGAATTGAAGGGAGAAATAGACAATTTAGGAATAATAGTTGGAGACTTCAATACCCCACTTTCAATATTGAATAAAACAACCAGACTGCAGATCAGCAAAGAAAGGGACTTTAGTGACACTATAAATCAACTAGATCTAACAGATATCTATGGAACAATCCCCCCAATAAAAGCAGAAATCACTTTCTTCTTAAGTGCATATGGAATATTCTCCAGGATAGACCATATTTGGGGCCATAAAACAAGTTACGATAAATTTAGAAAGGTTAAAATCATATCAAGTATGTTCTCTGACCGCAATGGAATGAAATTAGAAATTAATAACAGAAGGAAATTTAGGGGAATCCATAAATAAGTGGAAATTACACAACACATTTCTAAATAATTAATGGGTCAATGACAAATAAACAAGGAAAATTGGAAAATATTTTGAATAAATGAAAATGCAAACTTATAATACTGTGGAAAGAAGACCATCATTTCTTCAATGACTACTCAGACATCTTGAACTACTTCTGCCTGATAACCTCTTCCCTGGGTCTCAACAGTTTACTGGCTACTGATTCACTGCACCCTCTTGTCTATTTTACATCCATCCAGAAACACAATGTCTAAGGGAATCACAGTTTTATTGGGAGAGTTTCAGAGTTTGTCTTTCAAGCCAGCTGCACAGATGTTTTCTCTGCCCTCTTCAGCCCTCTCCAATCATACCGTAGATTAGACATCTTGTATTTCATGGCAGAATGGTACATGTGACCAACAGACTCTAAAGTTACATGCCTTGATATTTTTTGACAAGGGCTTCACCTCCTAGCCAAACTTCCCCTTTCTGCTGGCTCCTGTGGCAAAGTTAGGAGATACTTACACCACCCATGTCAATGCCAGGAACCTGCGAGTGACTTCAGGTGAAGGTGCCATCCCACCCACAGGGCTTGCAGAGCAGAGATCTACCACCAAAGTTTTGTTTTTCCCTTTCAGTTTTTTAGCCAACGTCAGTTCTCAAAAAAAAAAAAAAAAAAAAAAAATTAGACAAATCTCTTTATGAATTAAATCCACAGCTTCCTTTTTTTCAAATTAAGGACCATTTTCATAACTAGTAAAATATGGTCTTCATAAAAATAGGGGTTTAGAAAACAGTTGATTGGAAAACTAGTTATACATAACTTATGCTTTTCATATTCAGTATTTCAGGCTAAAGGGTAGCATGTCAGCCTCTATTCCAGTCTCTATTTTTAAAATGTTTTAAATATTCACTTCTGTTTTAAGAATCTGAGGAGGGAAATCATGATGCATTACTTTGATGTGAAATAAAACCCATCTGGCTTTTGGCATGCCCCCATTTCCCAGGCAGATGGATAATGTGGTTAGCTGGAGGCAACTGCCTTTATAATATTTCTGTCTGCCCAAGGATGTCTCAAGGATCAGAGGTATAAACAAATATGTGCCATATTTTTCTTGGCTGATAATCTCATCCTGATATAACTTTAAAACAGGGAAATCAGCAGGATCAGTATCACCTGGGACCCTGTGAGAAATGCAAACTGTCAGACTTCACCCCAGACCTGCTGCATTAGAAACTCTGGGGTGGAGCCCAGCCATCTGTGTGCTAATAAGACCTCTGGGGAAGGCTGACCCACACTCAAAGGTGAAAACCACTGCTTTAGAAAAATAGAACCATATTTCTAAGAAAGAGGAGAAAACATTACATATTAATTAATACCTTACATATTAATTAATTGTCTAAGATTTTCTTCAACGCCTATTTTGTAAGTACTGTTCTCCCAGTTTTCAGGCGGTGCACCTCAAAAGCCTCCAGAGAGCAGGCAGTGAATATAAATGTGCAAAGCTTGCTACAGCCTGACTACAGCCTGGGCAGTGTGGGATACACTGTTTCAAGGCCCCAGTCACTAGTGGCCAGAGAGAAAGGCAGACCCAGTGAAGGAATACTGCCTCCCCTTTTCCCAAGAAGGTAATAACCCTATTATGTAAAATCTCTCTATCTAAATGTTGGAACATCTGGAAACCAATTTAAAAAGTAATTAGTTTTTGAAAGGAACAGCTTTAATGACATATAATTCACATACCATACAATTCACCATTTTTAAGTGTACAAATCGGTGTTTTTTAGTATATTCACAGGGTTGTGCAACTGGTCACCACATCTAATTTTGGAACACTTTTGTCCCCCTTAAAAGAAATCTCACATGCATTCGCAGTCACTCCCCATTCTCCGCTCCCCATCTCACTTCTAGGCAACCACAAATCTATTTTCTGTTTCTATAGATTTGCCTATTCTGGAGATCTCATATAAATGGAAATTATATAATATGAGGTCAGACAATTAAGATCACGAACTCGTTGCAACGATGTTACTAACCTTTTTTGATATCAGAGGGATTATTCATTATGGATTTGTACCAACTGGACAAACAGCTAACCAAGTTTACTATTAGGAAGTGCTGAAAAGGCTGCATGAAAAAGTTAGACGACCTGAACTTTTCACCAACCATTCATGGCTCTTGCATCACGACAATGCACCAGCTCACACTGCACTGTCTGTGAGGGAGTTTTAGCCAGTAAACAATTAACTGTATTGGAACACCCTCCCTACTCACCTGATCTGGCCCTCAATGACTTCTTTTTTTTTAAAAAGATTTATTGGGGAATATTGGGGAACAGTGTGTTTCTCCAGGGCCCATCAGCTCCAAGTTGTTGTCCTTCAATCTAGTTGTGGAGGGCGCAGCTCAGCTCCAAGTCGAGTTGCCATTTTCAATGTTTAGTTGTAGGGGGCACAGCCCACCACCCCATGTAGGAATTGAACCAGCAACCTTGTTGTTGAGAGCTCGCGCTCTAACCAGCTGAGCCATCCGGCCGCCCCTCCAGAAGCTCAGCGGCAGCTCGTTGTCTTCAATCTAGTTGTGGAGGGTGCAGCTCACTGGCCCATGTGGGAATCGAACTGGCAATCCTGTTGTTCAGAGCTCATGCTCTAACCAACTGAGCCATCCTGCCTCCTCGACTTCTTTCTTTACCCAAAAATAAAGAAAATATTGAAAGGAAGACATTTTG
The DNA here is from genome assembly GCF_964194185.1 of Rhinolophus hipposideros. Classification (NCBI taxonomy): domain Eukaryota; kingdom Metazoa; phylum Chordata; class Mammalia; order Chiroptera; family Rhinolophidae; genus Rhinolophus; species Rhinolophus hipposideros. The sequence continues at coordinate 14,095,802 of NC_138070.1, forward strand.
ATGACATTCAGGACATCAAGGTTAATACAACAACAGCTCTGATGGCCATTCCAGAAAAATAGTTCTAAAATTGCTTTGAAGGGTGGACTAGGCACTGACATCGGTGCATAGCTTCCCAAGGGGAGTGCTTCGAAGGTGACCATAGTGATAATTCAGCAATGAGCTATGTAGCACTTTTTCTAGGATGAGTTCACAAACTTCATTGTCAGACCTCGTATGTGGCCTTCTGGGTCTGGATTGTGTCACTTAGCATAAGTTTCCAAGATTCATTCATGTGATAGCATGAAGCAGTACTTCATTTCTTTTTATAGCTGAATAATATTCCAATGTTTGGGTGTACCATATTTTATTTACCCATTCATCAGTTGATGGACATTTGGGTTGTTTCCACTTCTTGCTGTTATGAATAGTGATGCTATGAACATTTGTGTACAAGTTTGGTGTGCACTATGTTTTCATTTCTATTAGGTATATACCTAGGAGTGGTATTGCTGGGCCACGTGATAACTCTGTGTTTAAATTTTTGAGGAACCACCAAACTATTTTCCACAGTGGCTGCACCATTTTACATTCCCACAGCAGTGTAAGAGGGAAAGGTCCGCATCTTCACCAACACTTGTTTATTGTCTGCATGAAGTGGTATTTCATTGTGGTTTTGATTTCATTTCCCTAATGACTAGTGAGGTATCTTTTCAAGTGCTTATTGGCTATTTACGTATCTTATTTGAAAAAATGTCTATTCCTATCCTTTGCCCATTTTTAAATTGGATATATGTCGTTTTATTATTGAGTTGTAAGAGTTCTTTATATTTTTTAAACGTACGTCTCTTATTATATATTATTTGCAAATATGTTTTCTCCTTCTGTGGGTTCTTTTCACTTTCTTGATGGTATCATTTGCAGTGTAAAAGCTTTTAATTTTGATATAATCCTATGTATCTATTTTTTTCTTTTGTCTGTTTTGCTTTTGATGCTGTATCTAAAAAAACCACTGCATAACTGAGGGTCATGAAGATTTACTCCTATACTTTCTTCTAAGAGTTTTATAGCTTGAAATCTTACACTTCAAAGTATTCTTTTGAACCCTTCAGTCTACTCAAAACACATCTCTCTGTTGGATCATGCTTATGGTTGTAACAGTTACCTCCTGTCAAGGTTTGCTTGGGACTCAGGGCTTTCCAGGACAGGGACTGTCAGTGCGAAAACTCAAAGTTCTGGGCAAACAAGGATGAGTTCAATAGCCTACCAATAAACTTCCAACTTGCTACCTCTGATATAAACCATTGTCTCTGCTCTCCATGGGTTAGAGTAGATACTGAATCCCTCCTCACCTGCATGAGAGACCAGTCTGTTTTCATTTTAGCAGACATTTATTGAGTGCACACAATGCAAAGTCCTGGGTTGAGTGTAGTAAGAGATATTCAATTCCAATTTCCGTGTCCATAAATGAAGTTTTATTGTTCTAGGCTCTTGGGGGTACATCAGCAAACCTTTATGGAGCTTAAGTTCTAAAGGGGAATGCAGACATTTAGTGGGAGGGGGAAACCATTGAAGTAGATGGGGGGGATTTTGAAGGCGGGATTTGGCTTAATTAATCTTCCATTCCCCAGGGTCAAGAGTGTAGAAATCCAATGCTTGTTGAATGAATGAATGAATGAATGAATGATCTTTGGCCTTCTCATACTTACCTTACATTTTTTCTTGATTCATTTCACTAGACCTTCAGCACTGTGATGACAACGACATGTCTAACTTGTTCTGTCCTAGGCCCAGTGCCTATTGCATTGCCTGGCACATAGTAGGTGCTCAATACACGGTACTTGAGTGCATGGATACATTTAAAAAAATCTTCATTCCCTACCCAGGTGTTGTAGCAGCCTGGGTTTCAAGAATAATCTACCCATAACAACATAAATGATTCTCCACAAACAAACATTTAGAGAGGCGCTGTCAACCACCAAAGAGTGAGTGTTCATGGGTACCTCGACAGCCATTTCACAGGCTGGGGTGCCCCATGGGCACCCCGGGAAGGCACCAGCAGCTACAGAGAGCCTGTAAATTTCTCTAAGCAGAAGGGCTCTCCCCGCCCCCTCTCCCCGCACAGCTTGCTCTGCCCTCTGCCTCCTCCTCTCCGCCCACTCGCGCCGCGGTCTCCTGGCGGCGGTGGCTTTGTCTCGTGGGCTGGTCCCTGGCGGCTCCCTCCCCCGAACAGCTGCCGCCGGAGGGAGGACGCCGCGGCGCGGGAGCTGCCAGAACCCCGGTGCTGAAAGCCCTGAGCACTCGTCATCCACCACCACCATGTAAGGGCCATGAAAAGGGCTCGTCCTGGCGCAGCGTGGTCATGGAGGAGGACTTATTCCAGCTCAGGCAGCTGCCGTGAGTATCCTGGGGGCGAGTGAGAGGCAGACGGGCTCTTCTTTAAAAAACGAAAACCTGCAGGGGGGCATCTCTGTACGGCTTCTTGAATTTAAAGGGAACCGTTTCAGAGGAGGGAAATAGGCCTGGAGAAGAAAAGCCATTTTCCTACCCCAGGAGCCCAGCTTCTGTATCTCTGTGACTCAGTGCGATTTTTCAGATCCGTCAGAATCTTATGGGGACCTACGGGGTGTTATGTTTTCCCTTTTAATTGCTCTCAATCCCAAGGGGATTTCGAGGTCTGTGTTTGAAGAACGCCTTAGCTGCTGTTTTGAAATGTGAACTGAATTGATGAGTCCATGCTGTGACCGTGGTTCTTTCCAGCCCTTCTCCTATGCTGTGAAATTCCCAATTTGTTTTTTGCAAGGTCTTTTGGAAGGAGATGATAACCGATGTTGCAAACTGGTTTCTAAAAAGCTAAGATTCCTTCTTCGAAGAGAGGCTTCGGCAAAGACCGGTTGCTTAGGAAGTGTGTGAATGAGCTGTGCACCCTCCCTGAAACCTCTTGCCTTCTTCTGAATGAAAGGGTTTTGTATCAGCTAGCTAGACCAAGACTCACAGTTGTCTGCTATCCTTGGGAACATCAGGAATACACTGCTTAGAGGATGGGAATTTTGAAACGCTACCAAATTCATTCTGAGAATCTTGAGAAAATAAAACCAAACAATGGAAAGGATGGGGGTTTTGTAGAGGGGCTTACAAATTTCTCCTACCTCAAGCCCAGGGTGATTTGTTAAGCATATTCCAAGAGTATGAAGTGGGGTCTTAAAAAGAACATTCATGGGGACTGTTATTGTAATCTTTAGAGGCACTAGCCATGTGGATGGTAAAAGCAGACACCATTTGGGTTTGTTGGGAAGGATACGATATTGTTAGTATGTGTGTATTTTCTTGACTTGAAAAAAGAATGTTCTCTCTCCGAGCCACTGAGGAATTCTCCCAAGTGACTTTTAGTGTGACTGATACAGCTCTCTGAGCTCTGAGTACGGAAGGATATTGTAATATTTACTTCTCAATCAGTATAAAATTAATTTTCACTTCAAATTTCTAATTAATTGAAATTTTACTTTTAAGTGTTTATGAATTGATCCACAAATAGCATCTTATGTAATACAGCATTATTTTACAAGTGCTAAAGAATGTTGTTATAATATCCAGAGGTCGATATATGAAGACATAAAAAGATGCATGTCTGAGTGTAAATCTCCCAAAGAAAACAACACTTTCACTGAAAATAAATATCATATTCAAAAAAACAACCTATTATCTCACAATAAAAATGATTCAAAAAGTGAAATATGAAATTTGATACTCAGAATAACAATACTATCATATTAGAACTGCAGTTTTACTGGGATAAATTCTCAAATAATGTCAGACCTGTGAACTTCGCAAATTACTCAAAGATTCAAGAATATTTAATCTACTAATATGTAGACATGTCACTTGTGATGATTCCTTCCTTAATTAAAACAATAAAATAAGAGGTTTTTAGTTATCTAAATTTGAAAATTCATTTATTTTATGTTAGTATATAATATAGTGTACTATATAACCTATATAGGGTAAATCAAGTTAAAAAAACACACACAAATGAAAAGTCTCTCTCTTCCTAAACACTCATTTTAAGTTTCTTGATTATTCTTTCTGATATTTTATGCACATAAATACATAAAGTATCTATCAGGAAGACCAAACTGTGTTCTGATTAAGAGCATTGGCTCTTGAGTAAGACAGACCTGGGTTCAGAACCTGACTCTGCCACTTCCTGGTTATATAACTTTGAGCAAGTGACTTAACCTTTCTGAGACTCAGTTTCCCTAGCCATAAAATGGGGGCCACAATAGCACTTGAGTCATAGGGTTATTGTGAGGAGTGAGTGAGATAGTATGTCCTCAATGCCTGGCAGATACAAAGCACTCAACACGTATTAACTATGATCACATCTGAAAGATCATTTATAAAAACAAAATACATAGGCTCCCTATGTGTGCTGGACTTCCAAAAATTATGATTTGCAAACCCCAAACTACATTTGAATGAAGTCAAAATTAGCCTTGTAATGTGATGAGCTCAATTTATCAATTTAAAAAAGAGTTAGGTAAAAGGAGCAGCCACGGGAATCTCAGTGGGTTAGAAATCACGACTTAGATGTTTTTTAACCACGCCCTCTGTGTATCATGCACGGATTGCAGGCAGCAGATTTCCTGAGAGCAATATGGTTTTATAAAAATCAGAGGGCCTTGCAGAAGGTTGGCAAGAGTGGGCGCTGGAATAGGCTCCATCCTGTGGGAGGCCAAGTGTTAATAGATTATAAGCCACTAAGTAGTTTAAAGGGTCAGTGGAAGGAGAAAGTGGAGGAGGGTGCCTAAGAAAACAGTCCTTCCTTGCACCTGGGGGCTCCTTCACCGCTCTAGCCGTTCAGTTTGAGACCACGAGCAAACTTTGCTTTTCACCTGCTGTCCACTCAGGCACAATCCATGTACAGTACATTCAGAAGGCTGAGATTTTGTATCTAGTTCTGCCTTATTGTGTGACCTTGTGCAAGTTAGACTTTCCTGGGTCTCTTCTTTCTAGGATGAGTTCTTCAAAGCAAGTTTTACAGACTACATTGATTGATTGATTGATTCCTTCATTTACGAATTTACTTGGGCACCGTCCTTGATACAAGCGGTTCTACAACTAAATAAGTAGACGTTACCCTCGCCCTCAAGGAACTTACAGTCTAGAGCTGCAATTTCCGATACAGTAGTCACTAGCTACTGTATTAAATTTAAACTTAAATTATGTCATTTGGATATGAAATAACTTCTGTAGTATCATATACAGTAAAATATAATTTATAAATAAAATATGTGAAATTTGGAAAATCAGTCCCTCGGTAGCACTCACCACATTTCAAGTGCTTTGCAGCTGCATGTGGCTGGAGGCTGCTTGTACAGGCAACGTAGGTCTAAAAAATTCCCGTAACTGTAGAAAATTCTATCGGACAGCACTGGTCTGGTGGGAGAGGCAGACACTGAACATATAATTGCACAATAATTATGAGAATTGTCTTAAGGGCTACAAAGGATAACAGCAGGGTGCGATGAGACTAGTGCTAGATGGGGGAGGGGGAATTAAAGGAGGCTTCCTTGAGTAAGCTGAGCCTCCGTTGGAGCTGAGCCCCCAGAGGTGTGTAGAAATCATCCAGGAAAAGAGATGGGATGAGGAGCATTCCAGAGAGAGGGAACTGTGTGTGGAGAAGCTCAAAGTCAGGCCAGTGAACGAGTGGCTCGAGGGTTTTGGATGGTAGGGACCAGGCCATACAAAACCTTGTAGTTTGTGACAAACAGAACTTCATCCTGTGTCTGCTTAATCCACTTTATTTCCTTTCTTACAAACCCTGCCTTTCAAGATTGAGCTTAAGTCCATCACCTCCATGAATCTTCTCCTGGGCTTAATGAGCAGCAGGGGTTAAAGTGTAGGCTGAGTCAGGCAGATCTGGGTTCAAATCCCAGCTGTGCCACTTACCACCTAGGTGGCCTTGAGCAAGTCACTTCATGTCCCCAAGGCTGGATGCTGATGTGTAAAGACGGGATAAGGACAGTAGCTGCCTGGCGGGACGGTGGTGATTGGGGGAGCTCTCAGCACACGAGCTGGCTCCAAGTAAGGGCTCCATCAATGGTATTGATGATTTGTCTCCCTCCACTTGGGATTTGTTTCACTTATCCTCCAACTTGTACAGGTAGCAAAGTACCTGGAAGCCATATCTCCTCTGCAGAACACTAAGACAATAGCCTAATGACAGCTAATGAAAGCACGTGTCCAAACTTGAACTCCTGCTCTTTCCTTCTCCCCTCTCCTCTTTTAGCCTCACCCATCTCTGTTGATGGTACCTCCATCCGTCTCCTTGGGGCCAAAACCTTTGGAGTCAACTTTGTCTCCTTTTTCTCTCACTTCAATCCATCAAGAAATCCTATTGGTCTTGCCTTAAGCTACATCCAGACTCCAAACACTTGTCTCCCCCTCTACTGCTATTCCTTGGTTCAGCTCTCTCTCTGTGGTCTCTCACCTGAGTTAATTGTAATGGTCACCTTGCTGGTTTCCTGCTCCTGCCCCTGTCTCCCTAGAGACCCTTCTCACCACAGCAACCAGAGGGCTTCTTCAAAAGTCAGATCACATCGCTCCTCTGAGCAGAACCCTCCCATGGTTCCCTCTCACCTCGTCTCTCCCACTGTCCCACCCACTCACGCGGCTGCAGCCATTCTGGTCTCCTTGCTGTTCCTCAAACATGCCAGGCAGATGCCTACCTCAGGACCCACTGTTCTCTCTGTCTAGAAAGCTCTTCTCCAAGGTATCTGCTTCACTTTTGTCAAGTCTCAAATGCCACTGTCTCACTAAAGCCTACCCTGAACACCTTCTTTAGGATGGCAGCCTTCTCTCTTACTACCATTAGCACGGCCACTATCAAAAATAAAATACAAATAAAAATAACAGGATGTGGGGAAGTTGGAATTCTTGTGAATTGTTGGTGGGAATGAAAAATGGTGCAGCCTCTATGGAAAACAGTATGGCAGTTCCTCAAAAAATTAGAAATAGAACTACCATACCATCCAGCAATTCCACTTCTGGGTATTTACCCACAGAAGAATTGAAAGCAGATTCATGAAGAGATATTTGTACATGCCTGTTTACAGCAGTGTTATTTGCAGCGTCCATCAGTGGATGAATGGATAAACAAATGTGGTCTGTCCGTACAATGGAATATTATTTAGCTTTAAGAAGGAAGGAAATTCTGGCACATGCTACAACGTGGATGAACCTTGAGGACGTTATGCTAAGTGAAATAAGCCAGTCACAAAAAGACAATTACTATATGATTCCACTTATATGAAGTACCTAGAGTAGTCAAATTCATAGAGACGGAAAGTAGAATGGTGGTTGCCAGGGGCTGTGTGTGGGAGGGGAGAAAGGGGAGTTGTTTAATGTGTACAGAGTTTCAGTTTTGCAAGATGAAAAGAGTTCAGTGGATGCCTGGTGGGGATGGTTGCATAACAGTGTGAACGGACTTAATGTCACGGAACTGTACTCTCAAAAATGGTTAAAATGGTTAAGTTTTATCTTATGTGTATTTTACCACAGTTGAAAAATATTGCAACCCTCTTTCCCCATCCTCCAGCACCACGGTCAACTTGTGTTCCGTTTTTCATAGCACTTATCACCTTCTAACATACCATATAATTTACTTATTGATTGTTTAGTGTCAGTCTTCTCTCACTAGAGTGAAAGCTTTATATGGCAGGGGTCTGATGTATCCCAATAATGTGGGACATTGCCTAGATTACATCTGATATTGGATTCTAGTGTGGACCAGTATATATAGGCCAAGAGATTAAAAAACAAACTTTGTGAATGAAAAACAAGAAAAATCTGTTCAGCAGCTCAATCATTCATTCTCCTTAACAGCGTGGCCACCATGATTAATTAAGCCGAGTCCACTTGGAAAGATCAGACATAGCCTTGTTTTCCTCATAGTTGCTTATCTGCTTCCCCATTCCCTTCCATTAAATCAGGGAGGTTGGCGGAAGGCAGTATGATTTCCTGATTACATGGCTATATTCTTGAAATCGTCCCAGGCAAACTCTTTGGGCCCATGGCAACCCTGGTAAAGACTCGTTTTTCAGTTCTAGAGAAGGAACCAGAAGTAGGTTTTGTTTCTTGTAAATGAGGGGACCTGAGCAAAGAGACATAGGACCAGCAGAGGTGGCTAAGGCACACATGAAACTTCCTACTGGCTGCCAGCCCCCTGAGACTCAGTGAGGCAAAAGGAGAGGATTCCTGGCCAAGGAGGAGAAATGAGGGTTCCCTGTCACCTACTTCAGGCAAAAAGTAGGGAGCTATTATAATAGCCCAGGGATCCTCCAGGTTAACTCACGAAATCCTTTTAAAATTTCAGGCTCAAAGTTGCTCACCTCATTATTTCAAATGCATGCCAGCTAGCTTCACTCTGAGGGGTATGTGTTTCAGTGACTTTCAGCGGAACAGCCTAGAGGTCAAAGAAAGAAGGTTTCCTTGCAAAGACTCCATCGCTTGGGTAGCCTTAGGTCTTAGGGAGGATTGTTCCAGGACCTGTTGGCCCAGACCCTGGCGTTAAGCCCCAGCCGAGCTCTTCCCTGGGCTACTGTCTAAAAGAATTAGGCGGATCTGCAGGAATCATTGTGTGATCTTGGGCAATTCATTTAAATTCCTTGAGATTTAAAGGTGTGCCTGGGCCACCTTCAAGGGCATCGTTAGCTTTGTTTTTTTATTTTTGTTTTTTTAGGAGGGCGCAGCTCACAGTGGCCCATGTGGGGATCAAACCGGGAACCTTGGTGCCATCAGCACCATGCTCTAACCAACTGAGCTAACCGGCCACCCCAGCGTCTAAGCTCTCCAGATGGGTGTGCCTGGTACCATCCTGGCTTCTGGCGATTGTTTTGGTGTAATTATTAACAGCATCTCTCATGCTTTAATACAGGGTTGTATTAAAACTCAACCTTGACGCTATTCAAATTTTTGACTAGATAATATTTTGTTGTAAGGGGCTGTTCTATGCATTATAGGATGTTTAGCAGCATCCCCTGGCCTCTACCTACAAGATGTCATAACCACTACACCCGTTACCCCCTGACATGTGACAATCAAAACTGTCCCCAGACATTGCCCATATCCCCTGAGAGACTAAATCACACACACACCCCCGCCCGAGAACTACTGATCTAAAATGTTCTAATTTAGACAAGAAGCTACTCAGTCTCTTTATTTTCAGAGCATCTTCGGCTCACTCTTTAAACCTCACTCCTCTGACTTTAATAATGTCGAGCCCCTGGTATGTGCTATACCAGCCACTTGTGCCACTTCTTTCATCCTCAGGATACCTCTGGAAAGACACTACAAACTCCATGAGGGCAATAATTCAGTCTGCACACAGCAGGACCTCACTGCATGCTTGTTGAATGAATGAGTGAATAAACAAGTTACAGAGACAAACGACCTGGAAAGTTGTAGCACAGGCCTGGAAGGTTGTAGCATAGGCCTTCGTTTCTCCCGTCAGAAGTTACCCAGCCCCTCCCCTGAGGCCATGTCACAGAATGATTAGGTGCGAGAGCTCTCTACTCCAGGAGACCTGGATGTGAGTCTTAACCTTCCTGCCAATTTAGAGGGTAACCCTGCGGCAAGTTACTTTTCTTCTCTGGGCCTCAGTTTTATTATCTGTAAAGTGGGGCTAACAATGGCACCCACCTCGTAGGGCATAAGGCTCATAAAGTGCTTAGCGGACCTACCAGCACATGGTTAGGGCTCAATAAATGCTAATTATTATGTATTTGTGATCATTACCTTTTGTCCAGAATATAAGCTAGTGGTCCTTACTGCGTGCTTGTTGATTGAATGATGCTATTCCGGTCAGTGGGAATGGCAGGAAAATACAAATGAATAAAATCCACAGAGAACTAAAATTTGCATTAACTATAGACTTTTTTTAATTTAAATTTATTGGGGTGACAATTGTTAGTAAAATTACATAGATTTCAAGTGTACAATTCTGTAATACACCATCTATAAATCCCATTGTATGTTCACCACCCAGAGTCAGTTCTCTTTCCATTACCATATATTTGATCCAACTATAGACTTCTAGACATTCAGGAACAGAAGAGACCTTGAAACCATCACATTGAACCCCTCATACTCATCTTCCCAGTTCTGGCAGGAGGGCATCAAGTGGTGGCTTCCAAATATCTATAGCCATCGTCAACATCTTATGAAAATTCAGATTCCTGGGCCCTACTCTGCAGAGATAAAAGAGCATTAAGTCTGGAGAATGGCCCAGGAATCAGCATTTTAATCGATTACTTAAGGCTGTTCTTGGCCTCAGTTAGGGTAGCATGAGCTCATTGGTTAAGATCATGGGTTCTAGAGCTACTCAGGCCAGGGACCTAGTACAGTACAGACAATATAGGGGACCTGGACCAATTGGTATAACCTCTGTGAGCCTCAGTTTACTTGTCTATAAACTGGGGATATTAATAATACCTCCCTCCTAGGGTTGTTGAAGAGCTTATATGATAGTAAATAGATATAGCACTTAGGCTTGCCCCTGGCATGCTGAATTGCTGCATATTAAATATCATTACTCCTTAGGCCACTCATATGGATACCTGCTTTCTCTAGACCACATCTATGAAGTGGAGTCCCCTGCCTCCTAAAGCAGCCTTTTTCATCTTTGGACTTCTCTGCCTGAGAAGGCTCCTTATGTTGAGTTGAAATCTGCTTCCCTCTTCTTTATACCCAGAAGTTCAAGCTCTGTTCTCAGGGTCCTAGTTGAACAAGCACCTTCTTTCGTGTGCCAGAACTTTAAATATTTGAAGGCAAAGGTCCAGCCCCTGAGAAGACTCTTCCCAAATCATGCAGATCAGGCAGTGCTCAAGTCTTGTCTTGAAGGAGACAAAGCAAGTTCAGTTTTCAGTGACTTTGGCAGTTTCTGCTGCTCCTGGTCCCCAGCCTCTGACCTCATTTGTCAATAGGTTTCAGATCCCAAAGAAGCCCCAGTGACATGGCTGAGTACCGAGGGCAAAGCTGAGGGGTGCTGGTCGTCTGAGTTTCCCAAACATGTGGCCGCTTGTTATAACTTGGCCCTTTGTTGGTTAGCCTTACACACGGGCCTCCCTGTGAAGATGTCTTTTTCTAATGATTGGAAGAGTAGGGGGTAATAATAAAAACTTCACCCCCTCTTCCTGTAAACCCCCTAGTCCAAGTCACCGTTACGTCTCACTCAACTGACCACACAGCCTGTCTCCCTACTGCTTCCTCTCGTGCCATTTTTCTGTGTTAACATGCCTCTGATTTTCGCTATTCTTAGGTCTTGATACCTTGGGGCCTTGCTGACTTGGGAGGGGCCGTTCCTCCCAGGGTTAACTAGTAAATGACCTGCCTGTCAGTGTACCTTTCATATACAACCTAACAAATCCAGAGCCACCATCCACCTGCCTGATTGCCCAAGGCCAAGTACCGCACAACTAGGGACAGCCCGTAGGCCCCAGAGCCCGCTGAGAATATTCAAACTGGCCAATCCTCAGCCTGCTTACCCTGACTCACCTGTTGCTTCCCGTGAAAACCACTCTAAGGACCCTTGCCCGTGTTTCCCCCTCACTCCCTCTGCCTCCTGACGAATGCTGGGGCTTCCCTCCTCATATGGCGCCCTGGAGGTGTGGCAAGCCCCCTTTGCTCAGGATCTGTGAGAAGAACAGAGTATATCTTTGCAATGGCATCCATCTCCTGATCTACCAGCCTTGCCGTACTTAAATAATAATAAAAACCTATATTTTCAAATACTTTCCACAGTCGTTTTGTCTTCCTGTGGAAAACTATGCCTGAGTGATCTCAAAATTCAACTCTGGTCATCCTCTCCCCTCTCCCCCTACTTGAAACCTTTTCAATGGTCTCAGGATAATATGAATAGCCTCACTGTGGTCTCCAGAGCTCCGCAGGGTCCAGCCTATTTCTTTGACCTCTACTCCTTGGTCCTACCCCCGGGCCTTTGCACCAGCTGTTCTCTCTACTCTTCTCGCCACTGTGACTTTGTCTTCTTGACCTCAGGCTCCTCTGGGAGATCAATCCTGATGGCTCCTCTCTGCAATTCTTCTTTATTTTGGCACCCTTTGTTTCCTTCTCAAGATCCGTTCATTTGCAGATTTCTTTGTCTACTTGGGTATTAACCATCTCTCCAATTAGAGCATCCACTTCATGAGAGCACATTGATTTTGTCTCCCAGCACTTTGCACTTAATCAGCACGCAATAAACACGTACTGAAAAAAAAACAAATGGAAAAAAAAAACAAAAAACACGTACTGAAACACTGAAGGTGCTAAGCTCTGTATGAAGCTCTCTCTCTGTATTGACTCCTTTCATCCCCATGGCAACCCTATGAGATAAGAATTACCATCTCCGGGCCGGCCCGGTGGCTCAGGCGGTTAGAGCTCCATGCTCCTAACTCCGAAGGCTGCTGGTTCGATTCCCACATGGGCCAGTGGGCTCTCAACCACAAGGTTGCCAGTTCAATTCCTCGAGTCCCGCAAGGGATGGTGGGCTGTGCCCCCTGCAACTAGCAACGGCAACTGGACCTGCAGCTGAGCTGCGCCCTCCACAACTAAGACTGAAAGGACAACAACTTGACTTGGAAAAAAGTCCTGGAAGGACACACTGTTCCCAATAAAGTCCTGCTCCCCTCCCCAATAAAGGAAAATCTAAAAAAAAAAAAAAATTTATTCATTTAAAAAAAAAAAAAAAAAAAAAAAAAGAATTACCATCTCCATTCTCCCTGGGAGGAAATTGAGACTCAGAGAGGTAAAGTAATCTACCCAGGGTCACATAGCTGCTGCTTGGCATGGGCTCCGGATTTAGACCCAGGTCAGTTTGTGTGGCGGAGCTGGGCTCTCTTCTTCCCTGTGGCAGATCATCTCTATTCGTAAAAGACTCTAAAATCCATCCTGAAATAATCAGAATTAAGTTTCAGCTTCCTTTCAGTCTGATAGATTAAGGAGCTCAGGGGATAAAGGTCCAGAAACTCAGATGAAAAGAGCAAAAAACTTCCTTGTCTAAAATACCTGAGTCAAGTCTCAGACCCTAATTTAAGGTACGAGGTGAATTACATGATGGTACCAACAAGATTTGTAAGTTGACAGCCATTTCCTCAAGCTCTTCTTTAAATAGCAAAATTATGTAAAATAAATGTTCCCTGCTATTTTGGTGAATTATATGCTATCTATACACCACAAATACCAAGAAATGGTGAGCCAGCCTGTTTGGATGCCGTCGTCTATATAACATATGCCACTGCTATTTTCTTTTTCTTTCATTTTTCTTTCTTTTTTTCCCCTTGGAAAAATCTTGGCTCGTGTGGCTGATAAATACTTTGAGGAACCCGACTGATTCAAAAGGTAGCCTGATTTTCTGAGTCTAATTTCATGTCAAAGGTCTCTCTTTTATGTCTGTTTTAAAACAAGCATTCATTAATCAAAGCACCCTGGCTTTGAGTGGTTTGCCAGAGAAGGAACGTGAATAAATCCTGGCTTAGAACTTCAGGGAGCTAAGCCACCCTCTCAAAGTCACATTTTACAAAGGTCAGGGTACTCGGTGCTCAAGGCAGAAAGGTGACTTGAGAGAGGCCATGACGGAGGGAAGCTAATGTTTACTCAATGCCCAGTTTCCCATTCATCAAGCTCAGTTAATCTTCTCAATGGTTCTGCAAGCCTGTCGTCGTCCCTATTTCACAGATGAAAGCGTCTGTAACATGTTTAGCAGATGCTACCTGATCCACAGAGCTTTGTAAATAGTCACTATGGTTATGTATATTTATTATTAAAGTATAGATGCCCAATGCAAAGTTGCAAACATTACAGAAGGATCCAAAACAAAAAGTGGGGGGGAAATGTCCTTTCCCTCAAAATCCCCTGTTTTCATCCAGTCGTCCTCCCCAGAAGCAACCAGACTTTGGCTCTTTATGTATCCTTCCAGAATGTCTAGGACTGTAGAAACATAAATATAGCAGGGCAGCATTTTCTCAGACTTCAATGTGCATACAAATTGCCTGGGGACCTAGTTAATATGCAGATTCTGATTCATAGGTCTGGATCAAGACCTGAGACTCTGCCTTTCTAATAAGCCCCTAGGGGCTGGTACGCCCCAGGTTCAAGACCAAAATTAAGTCTTGGCCGCAAGGACCCATATCCCAGAATCATATTCTAGTATATTTAAGAACGAGCCCCAACAATGTTTTCCTGTTGGCCCTTACAGAGCAACTTGTGTGTAGGTGTGTGTGTGTGTGTATTGTGGTAAAATATACATCACATAAAATTTAGCATTTTGACAATTTTAAGTGTACAGGGAATGGCATTAAGTACATTCACAAGGTTGTGCAACTGTCACCACCATCATCCATCTCCAGAAGTTTTTCATCTTCCCCAAATAAAACTCCGTACCCATTCATCACTAATGCCCCATTCCCCCATCCCCTCAGCCCCGACTTTCTATCTCTGTGATTTTACTATTCTTGGCTCCCTCGTATAGGTGGATAGTTTGTCCTTTGCGTTAGGCTTATTTCACTTAGCATAATATCTTTAAAGTTCAGCCATGTTGGAGCGTGTCAGAATTTCCTTCCTTTTTAAGGCTGAATAATATTCCGTTGTGTGGATAGACCACACTTCACTTATCCATTCATACATTGATGGATACTTGGATTGTTTCCACCTTTGGCTATTGTGATAGAGATCAACTTAAAAAACAACATTGTTTTAAAACATTTTCTTACGTGGATGTGCCATCATCTATTTAATTACTCCTCTCCAGATGACTGTGTCTAGTTTTGTTTCTACTTACCATATTTTGGTAATAGTTATCACATGCGAAGCTGCAAACAGCATGCTAGCTCTAGAGGGGAATATAGCAGAGTGGCTGGGAGTGGGGACTCTTAAATCAGGTGGCTGCCAAAGTCTGGCTTAGTCACCCACTAGGTGACCTTCCACAATCTCCCAGCCCTTCTGTGCTTGAGTGTCTTTATCTGGAACGTGGGGACAGTGAAAGTGAAGGTTAAATAAGATAATGCGGACTTGTGTCTATCTCTACGATGAATCGCCAGCGCAACAATTCTAGGTGGGAGCACGGAGCATTTAAAATGTTGAAAGCTATCACAGATTACCTTCCAAAAAGGTTGCCGTAGTTGCTATTAGTCACGGAAGAAAGTACGGAGACCTGGACCGTCCTTGAGGAAAGGATATGATAAAAACAGTATTCAAGGCAGATGCTCAAGCCGCGTAGTCATTCTGTGAAGGTCCCCTGAGAGTCAAGGGTGATCCATCTACCTGCCCTTCGTCCCTGAAAATGAAGTGATACTGCACGTAAATGTTCATTTCCTCCCTTCGTCTAATAAGTCTCTATGTTTTCATCTTCTACGAATGCTTTGGGGGACTGTTTATGCTTTTTTATTTTGGGGTTGCTTCTTGGGGACAGGAAGTCTCTTTCCAGAACCCAATTCACACCACCCATTACTCAGTGGGTTGCAGAGTTGAAACATCTTATCTACTGGGGCCACACTGCCCAGAAATAGCCCTACTGTTCCCCTAGAGGAATATGGGCCCCAAATGGCCAGATAGTCTATTTTTAAAGAAACATCAGAAATCTTGCTTTTTATGTGAATTCTTCCATTAGAAAAAAAAATTGGCATCCATGGAAAAAGAATACCATATGGGCAACTTTCTGTGGGTATAATTTAACCCTTAGACAACCAAATTGTTATCTCTGTTATAGAGGGAGGAATCTAAATTCTGAAAAACACACGTACCTCCCCACAGTATTCAAGTCTAGAATGAAGATGATCCTCACGCCTGTAGCCTACCATGTGACTAGGGCCCCCCTGGAGTTGTGCAGTGTCCAACCTGTACAACAGTATGTGGCAGCCCTGATACACAACTCTTGAAGTTGTCACCCCTCCAGTACAATTCAATAGAAATGCTGCCCTCCTACCCATTCAACTCTCCTGATGATGAACAAAAGCTTTTCACCTGTCTTGGGCACTAGACCTGTGCAGCAAGGCACAGCAGGAGTTGTAGCCTTCATGACCAGATTTGCTCTGTCCTCTAGGGTGGTGAAATTCCGTCGCACGGGCGAGAGTGCAAGGTCAGAGGACGACGCAGCTTCGGGAGAGCATGAGGTCCAGATTGAAGGGGTCCGCGCAGGCCTAGAGGCCGTCGAGCTAGACGATGGGGCAGCTGTGCCCAAGGAGTTTGCCAATCCCACCGACGGTGAGGGGGCCCTGCAGTTGGGGCATCAGCCTGGGCCCCAGTCAGGGGCTCTGGGGTGCCAGGGTTGCCTCCCCAGATGGCACTCTTAGAGGGATCTTGTGAAGGGACAGGTAGGGAGGGCCCAGGGGTGACACTGGAAGTGTGAGCTGGACCTACATGGCTTATTTCAGCAGGCAAGGTTACATCACAATCCCTGCCAGTGAGCATCATTACACAACATTTGGCTGAGGACACCAGCAACAATGATGGCGATGGTGATTGTGATGGTGGTGGTGGTGATGGTGGTGATGATGCTGATGGTGATGACGGTGATAAAGATGATAATGGTGGTGACAATGGTGATGATGGTGGTGATGATGATGGTGATGATGATGGTGGTGATAGTGGTAGAGATGATAATGGTGACGATGGTGATGGTGGTGATGGTGGTGATGGTGGTGATGATGGTGGTGATGATGGTAGAGATGATAATTGTGGTGGTGACGATGGTGATGGTGGTGATGATTGAAGGTGGTGGTGATGATTGAAGGTGGTGATGTTGGTGATGATGAGTGATGGGAACAGCTGACATTGGCTGAAGGTTTACCTGTGCCAGGTACTGTTCTAAGCACTTTACACATAATACCTGTTTAATTTTCACAGCATTTCCAATTGGAACTATTATGACCATCCTCCCTGTTTTGCAGAAGAGGAAACTGAAGCACAGAAAGATTAAGTATCTTGCCCAGGGTCACACAGCCAAGTAGGATTTATACCCAGGTGATGGGATCTCAGAGCCCATATCCTTATCCACAACCTTGTGCTGCCTCTGAGTAGAGCTGGTCAAACAAGAGACCTGAGGCAGTGCTGGGGGACGTGGTCTCCCCTCATCACGTAATGCTGATGGGGGAGAACATTCCATGCATTTCTGAAAGACCCCTGGTTCCCAACATTAGAGAGGATTCATGACTTGAAGCCAAGGCCTGTTGTTGGCAGAGCTAAGGGTTCACTGGCTGGGGAGAGGGGAGGTAGTGATGAAGAGCCGTGGCTTTACTGTCAGGCTGGTCTGGGCTCCACTCCCAGATCTGCAGTGTGCCAGCTGTGTGACCCTGGGAACGTCCATTTCCTCCTCTGTAAGTGGGACTAAGACTGGGCCTTCACTAACAGTTGTGACAGGGACTAAATGAGATAATGCCCATGTAGCTCTTAGTGCAGTGCCTGGCACGCGGTGAGCTCTCAGTAGTGTACTGTTCTATCATTATTACTGCTACACGGACGAGCTCCTCGGGCTCACTCTGCTTTCTGCTCAGTATTTTTGCTGGACAAAACCAGCACCCGCGGGTGTGATAAACACCAGCCCATACACACTTCAGGAGAAAATGATGATGAGCGTTAAGAGGCCCATGTTTGAAATGCCATAAAGATGACAACTCCCAGCAGGGGCTGATGAAATAGATCCCCAGAAACTGCCCACGGAAGCCCACAGCCTGCTCCTTTAATATTTTTATGTGTTAACTAACTTTTTATGTGGGAATCATTTTAGATTTATAGAGAAGTTGCAAAGATACTACCTAGAGTTCCCATATACCCTTCATGCAGCTTCCCCTTATGATAATATCTTGCCTAACCGCAGTAACTAAGAAATGAATGAAACCCCAGACTTTATTCAGATCGCACCAGTTTTTCCAGCAATGCTGTTACAGGCCAGAATCCAGCACATCACATTACATTTAGTTTGTCAGTATTTTTCGAAACACTTAGTAGCTTAGAAATTATATCCTGATTTATTTTCTGGGTATATACAAACAACACATGTCTATTTGGAAAGCATTCAGACAGAAATGTACAGAGGAAAGTGAGTGCTGTCCTCTAAGATGACCCTGTTAACAGTGTGTGGACACTCATTCTTCCCCTGTATGACAGACACACACACACACACACACACACACACACACACACACACACGGAAGTCTGCTTTTATAAAGTATCCCCCCGCCCCCACGGAAGTAATACATTGTAAAAGGAAGAAAGCCAAAGTGTCACATGATTTCTCCTTCCCTCCCTCCCAAGACAAAAATAAAACCATAATGTAAAGTTTTGTGTATAGTCTGTGCATAGTCACATATACATATATTTATATTAGTATATATACATATACACACACATGCATACATTTCCAAGAAGAATACCATACAAAATATTTTTGCTATCCATCTCTTGCTTTGTTTTTTTTAAAAACAAATTTTTAATTAATGGACAGTATATTGCATGCATGCTTCTACACCTGCACATTCTTTTTAACAACAGTTGGGTCAAATTTCAAAAGGTGAATATATAAAACTATATCATTATAATATAACCACTTATGTAACCAACCCACCTGTTGGTAGACATTCTGGGTTTTCTAGTTCTCCCTCTTGTAAACAATGTCACAGTGGATTTTGTAGCAAAGTTATCTTTTCACACTTGCTGGCCTGTTTTCCTAGGATACTTTCCAAAAAGCAGCATGTGCTACCTTTAAGGAGCTTGGCTGGGGACCCCCACATTAGGAAAACTGCAAGAGACACTGACTCCTTCCTCCCCTCCCCCTCTCTCTTTCCCAGATACTTTCATGGTGGAAGACGCGGTGGAAGCTATCGGATTTGGAAAATTTCAATGGAAGCTGTCTGTTCTCACGGGCTTGGCTTGGGCAAGTATTTCTGGGGGGGGGCAGTGACCTCGCATTCAGTCTCCAAGAAACCCTTATGCTGCTCAGCTGGGTTTCCATGATCTACAAGGAAGGACCGAGTCCTCCCCACCTAGACACCTCCCCACATAGAGCCTTTGCTTGAATTGACAAAATTTATGTTGAGTGATAGGCCCTGGTGATAATAAAGCTCTATGCTTTGGGGGGAGTTGGGCGTGTTGGCAATTGTTCTCATGGAGGAGTTGAAGCTTCTGGCTAATGAAATGGTTCTCAGTCCTTTGGGGCTCATAACTACTATGAGATTATAACTTCGTCTGTGGAGCTCATCCTAGAAAACTATGCGCAGATAACAATGAGCCCTCTGCTTGAAGAAGCTCACTATCCTTCGTTAAAATGCCCTCATCTACCTCTAGCAAATAACTCACCCAGGCCTTTAATACAACTGAAATTGATTTTTGTGACTGGTGCGAGACGGTGACCTAACTAAATCTTTTTCCAAACGGATCTTCCATTTTCCCACCCATTTGAAAGGCCACTTATACTATCCATCACATTCTCAGGGCCACACGGGTCTGCTTCTGGATTCTCACTTCTGTCGCATTGTTCTGTCTATCTAGTCCCATAAAAGATGTTTCATTACTGGGGCTTCCTAGTATGTTTTACTATAGGAAAAAGTCACCCTTGTTAAAGACACTGATAATTCTGCATGAACAATGACCTCTACACCGAAGCAAGCTAGTCTTTCACTGAGCCCAAGAGAAAAGATCGTTGTCGCGCTACCTCTATAAAAAAGATTTTCGAAATGTGATGTTTTCCCACTTCATTTGGGGAGAGCCTCTAGTTTTTAAACATGGAAACACACACACACACGCGCACAAAGAATGTTTAACGTCTAGCTGTCGATTTCCTCTGGGCACCACACTGTTTGAACTGAAGCTTTTCGTGCAGTAGGGCGCTCAGCCGGCAGGAGAAGAGGCGTTTTCTCCACGATCTCTCTGGGGTCACGAACTTGGCAAGGGCTCAGCATCCTGGCCTTCTGACGTTTGCTTCCTCTTTGCAGATGGCCGATGCCATGGAAATGATGATCCTGAGTATCCTTGCGCCACAGCTGCACTGCGAGTGGCATCTCCCCAGCTGGCAGGTTGCGTTGCTAACCTCGGTATGCAGCTGGCAGCTCTCTCCTGTTGGGTACAGTTCTGGTCCCCTGGGGGGGAGGCGGGCTGGGGGGTGTGCCTCTCCTCCTGCTGCTTGCAAAGGTTCAGCAGAAAAGAAATAAGCCCCGCATGGAAACACCATGACCTCGGCTTTCTTTACTCCCCTCCCCACCTCACATATCCTGGCAGGTTGGCAGCCAAGGCTACCACACCCAGGGGTACAACTGTCTGGGAGCTCCAGATATCCTGCTCAATTGCTGGGAACTTGGAACCCACCTGGGCACATCCTTAAACCCTATAAACCTCACTCTGGCAAAAAGGAGATGCCAATACCTCCCACGCCAGGGTGATTTGAGGACTGGAAAAAACACAAAGGCTGGCACATAGTAGTTGTTCAATAAATGGGAAGGAGCTGCTGCTCCCTGGAATTAGGGCTTGAAAAAGTGTGAGGTAGAACCCTCAGTTTTTGTTGGGGGGGTGTTCAGCAGCCACTTTCTAAAAGGGAGGGAGTGCCACGCTCGATAGACGGATAGTAATGATACTCACAAAAGCTAATATTTATTGAGTATTTACTGTGCAAACAGCTTTACATACATTTTATATGTGCATAATATACATTGTGCTCTTTAATCCTCACAACCCCATGAGGTAAGTACTATTAGTAGCTGGGTAAAACGAGGCACAGAGTGGTTAAATCACTCATGAAAGGTCACACAGCCTAGCTAGTGGCAGAGTAATTGCTAACTAGGAATGCCTCCCAGAATGCTCTTTTTCTAGTACAACTGTTCTGGAATGACGTGAGTCCCTTCAGCAACCAGGACCGGTCTGATATTAGCAATAAAGTCGTCTAGCTCAGTGGGAGGAGCTTGATAAGCTCATATACCTGCATATTTGTGGTTTAGTCACCTGCTTAATGTGTGGCTTTGAGTGAGACATTTCACTACAGTTCTGTTTCATCACCTGCAAAATGGGGGAGATAACCCCTGTTTTTTGGCAGGTGAGCAACTAAAACCCTACAGTGCCCAGTACACAGTAGGGGTTGGATGAATGATTTCTTATATTCCTCATTCTCACAGCTACCCCCTAAGGGATAGTCTGTGTTTTTGCAAAGTGGGGCCTTTGTGGTGTTTTGTCAACCACCATTTATCGAGCACTTATTTTGTGCCAGGCTCTGTGCTCAGGGTTCTGCAGGTATTACCTCTTGAGCCCTCTCTGCCCCATGAAAGCAGTGCTATATTACGCCCATTTCTACAGATAAGGAAACTAAGGCCCAGAGAGGTATGATGAGTTGCCCACATCCATGTAGCCTATAAGAGGCAGAGGCCGAATTGAGATGCAGGACGGGCAGACTCAGAGTCCTGGCTCCCAGCCCCTGCCCTGGACTGTTTTCTTGCGGTAATAAAGTTGGGACTCTTGAGATAGGTAAAGCTGTGAAATCCCATGGCCAAAATTTCTGTGGAAATGTTAGAGCGCTGCAGGAGTTGCTTTAACTGCAATGTTTACCTGAGGATAAGACACACCTGTCCTTGCTGTCACGGGAAATACGGTGTGAGATTACCGTAATTACTGTAATCGAGAACTAGTGCTCTGGGGTGCCTAAATCTCTCCCACAGGGGAGAGAGAATGGGGAAAATTTGTGTTTGGGAGGATGCTTAACTCTTTCAGAATGCAAGGATATCACTTAGCACATGACTAAGGCAGCATCTTACCCCAAGACAGTAATCTTTAAACACTTTTGTTCCAGCTCATCTAGAAAAGAATTGCGTAAGAATTATGTCACCCCCCGGACTGTCACAAGTTTTTAAATTGACGTTACTTTTTTTTTTTAAATTGTAGGTTGCTGATTATATAATTTCTGATATATTGGAATATTCAAAATTTAAGTTAAATGATCATATCATGTGAAAAAAATGTGTCCAATGGAATTGAAATGTTTATCTGACAGCCACAATCATCTGTTTAAAAACAACGTGACTAAGCGCTTCAGAAGAATTTGGAAATTTCGCATTGTCTTGTTTTCTTCTTGAACTGATATTTGCATTCCATTTATCCATATAATTTGATCTCAGTGTAATGTGTTACTATGCTTGAAAGTATTTCATTTGTCACACTGTCCTATTTTTTGTGACAAATATATAAATTTTAAATTATTTTTTTAATTTTCTGAGATTATAAGGCTCCAAGTATTAAAATTTTTCTCCAGCACTGAATTATCATGATACTTCTTAGTAGTACACCACACGTGAAAACAAGATATAATTAATTTTGATAAATAATTGTTAAACGTAAGTACATTTTTGTTGGGAATGTACCCTGAATGAGTAATGTGGAGTGTTTCCCAACTATGTCATATCTTCTTGGATGATTACTTATTGCTAAAACAAGAGAGACTTCAGCAGCAATTCTATTCCTATTTTTCTGAAAAATTTCTGAATTTTTACTGAATGGATCTGAATATGAAGAGCTTTGTTCACATATAAAAAGTTTGGAACTGAAGGAGTTTTGTAATAACTCAATAAAATAATGCCACTGGTATTTTTTCAACAACTTCCAAATTACATGCCAAAGAGCACACAGCAATTGCTTATGAAACAGTATTTTTAGTGATTTAATTTGCTGGCCACTGGATTCGGCTTTCCTCCAATTTGGTTAAAAAAATAAAAATAAAAGAAGAATTGGAATCTGGATGACTTGCAAAAAGATTTGTAACGGTGTCACTGGTGTCCCTTTTGAGGGGTCCTGGAGGTTTCATCTCAAAGCAATACAATGTGAGGTGCGCTGGTGAGATGGGTAGAGAAGTTGGGGGGCGGGCAGTTAAAAAAGGGAAAGTGGGGCCAGGAACAGGTGAGACCCATAGTCTGTTTTCAGGAGAGTCTGTATGGAAGTGTAAGTCCTGGAAATTCATTCCTTTAAAATTAGCGATGTTGGCCTCTCCCTTGGACTGCAGCTCCTGGGACATGTCTGGAAGAATGCTTTTGGGGTCAGACCACACTGGACAGTGCCTTCACCTCTCTGGGACTCGGTTGCCTTACCTGCAAATGGGGGATAATACAATGCCCGCCTTATAGGGCTGCTGTGAGCATTAGGTAGGTTGTGGATATAAAGGGTTTAGTGTGGTGTCGGCATTTGGTGAATGTCCAAAGGCCAGAGCAGTGAGGAAAGCTCTACTGAGCCTGAATTTAAGACCTGCTCTACCCTCTTCTCTCTGAGATGCTGCGCAGGTTTTTTCTTAACCCTTTTGAGCTTCATGCTTCCCATCCATAAAATGGGTATGACGATTCAACCCTCATCTGCTCTGTTCAAGGATTAACAATGTAACAATGACTTTGCCTGGCACACAGTGAGTGTCCCCCAAATGCTCCTCTTATACATAGCTTACGACTCACATCCCAACCTCCTGTCTCCTGTTTTCCATACTCTCTAATCTCTACCTTGCAACCTGTGATTGTTTTTTTAGCAATAGGATAAGACCTTTCTTTGCTATGGAGAGAAATTGGTAAAATGCTAGCTCTGCAGCCATTCTGCCTGATTCCAGCCCATCTGCACTTACAGATGTGCAGCTTTACAGACGTGTGACCCCAGCCAAGTGACCTCTCCTTTCTGAGTCTCAGTTTCCTCATCTGTAAAATGGAGAGAATAGTAGCACCCACCCCACAGGATTGTTGTGAGGTTTAAAGAGTAATAGGAAGCACAAAGAATAGTGTTTGCATCTTAACATGGCCTCATTATTATTACCTAGAGTGTGACGTCACACATTCAATTTGTTGTTCCCTTTTTCCGTGTCGCTCCTTGTTACTGTCTAACAGAAACCATCTTTCCACCCACAGGTGGTCTTTGTTGGCATGATGTCCAGCTCCACCCTCTGGGGAAACATCTCAGACCAGTACGGCAGGAAAACAGTAAGGCAACCTCTCCTAAGCGTATGTGCCCTGGTTTATCTCCATGATGATGGTGACAAGTAGCAAAACGTGTGCTGCTTGAGCACTTGGGAGACCTAATTAGGAGCTATGTTGACTTGCAATGAAAAGACATTGCGCCGAGGCTGCTGTGGATTCTTGAAATCACACATGCCCAAGCAGGTGCATTTCACAGTATAGAAGATGCCACTGGCCCCATGCCCTTGGCACTCACCATTTACACAAAGCTAGGGGCAGTCAAGGGTTGGTAAGGAAAGATATCAGCTTTCTTGACCTAAAGTGGATCATCTCTCAATCCCAGCAGGGTTGAGCTCTGGGGCCACCAGGAAACCTCTCGTGAAGGCACTCTGAATTGTCTGCCTTCCCCACCCCTCCTGGGGTTGCCACCTCAATAAATTATTTGCACTAGAATCCTTGTCTCAGGCTCTGCTTTTGGGGAAGCCCAGCCTAAGAGATGACACAAAATGGATTTGCAAACAAGAAGGGGTTTACAGGTGTGGAATTACACTGAGCTCTTACAGTCTTATTTGTTACTTCAAGGCTTTGATGGGCCCCTTTGTATTTTATGCTGCTCATGTTTCACTAGGCTGCTCTTGGGCTCTTTGATCCTTTCAGCTACAGCCCTCCAAACTATGAATTTGGGCCTTAGGGGAGAAAATATCTATGCAAGCAAGCTTTCCTTGGTTATGTGACCTGCTCAGGAAAAACTGCCACTCCAGCAGTGCACTTTCTGAACTATTGTGACCCCTGACTGCTTTATTCTTCTCTTTATTTGCACTCTCCTTATCAGCCTGCAGTTTCTCCAGAGGCAGGGTGGCGTAGTGATTACAAACTTCGACTCTGAAATCAGGCAGACCTGGGTTCAATCCCAACTCTGCCATTCCTGGCTGTGTGACCTTGGGCAAGTGAATTGACCTCTCTGAGCATCCATTTCCTCATACGTATAAAGAAGAAATAACAGAATCTACATTGGAGGGTTTGTTGAGGTCATAGGTGTGAATCATTTTGCATAATGCCAGGCACAGGACACATGTGAGCTGGCATTGCAATAATAACATTTCTAATAAGTTCCCAGGTAATGCTGATGCTGCTGGTCCAGGAACCCCACTTTGAGAATTAGTGGCTTAGACTAATAAAAGTGTACTTCTGGAACTAGGAATGGGGTTGATACCTAAACAAACTTAGAATTCTGTTAAGATGGAAGAAGGGAGATAGGGATTCTGAGTACGTAGCAGACAAGGGTTGTTACAACCAGCCATAGACTGAAAATAAAACTGCGTGGCAGGCTCTGTACCAAGCATGTGTGCATTTACTAACATTTATCAACAGCCATTGAAGTAGTACTATTTTCACTCTGATTTTACAGAAGAGGAAACTGAGGCATGGAGTGGGCAACTTGCCCAAGACCACACAGTTTGTATAACACAGAGCCAGGTCTCACTCTTTCTAAGTGTAGACCCCTGTCTTAACCATCTTAACCAGGTCTCACTCTTTCTAAGTCTAGACCTCTGTCTTAACCAAGCACCCCAGTAGGTGCTCAATATGTAAAATATATGTTGGCTGTGAATGAATGAATGAACAAATGAATGTTTGAACAGTGCTGTACAGGAAGTAGACTCCCGCTGAAGCCCCTTCTACTGTGATGGGACAGGAAACACATAGGCCAGCAGACATGGGGGAAATGTTGATTAATAAAACTGCTGGGAAGTGGCTGTGGCAGGGCCAGAGGCGGCAAGGTTAGGAAACTAATGGCAGCTATTGTGGCCTGGAGGTCCTTGGTTGGTTTTAGGGGCTGGAGAGGTTAGGTGGAAAGACCTCTCCAGGCCTCCTGAAGAGACTAGAAGCTGGATTACTCTGGTCTTCAGGCAGCAGCTTTCTAGACTCTGCTCCCATCCACCCTCCCACCCACTTTCTGTCTCTGGCGATTGTCAGTCGCTGCTGTAATGATTTTTCTGGTTGGAAGGAAGAGCAGAGTAAGAACCATAGAGAGGAAGGAAGGGAGGGAGGGAGAGAAGGAAGGATGGAAAGAAGGAAGGGAAGGGAAGAAAGAAGGGAGGAAAGGGGGGAATGGAGAAGGAGGGAGGGAAGGAAGGAAGGGGAGAGGGAGGGAAGGATGGAAAGAGAAGAACGTCTTAAAATAAAATGGAGCTGTTTCTATGGTAGAGCTAAGCACCAGTTTAAGGAACTGGAAACCTGTGGCTGTCTGAGACTGGACCTAACAGTAATCTTCAGGCCTATAGAATAATGAAAGGAAAAAGCTCTTCTAGATCTTATCGTGGCTTCTTCCTAAACAGGCTGGGCCTAGGGATGGACGACTCACTCCTCTGTCTCTGGCTAAAAACATTTTTTATTTACTTGTTCTTGAAGCAAATGTGCATGTGCACCAAAAAATGCAGGAACCCGTCATGAGGAATTTTACTGTGCTCCAAATTCTGTTATCTAATTGCTGAATACTGAAGCTATGAGGAGTACAGGGGGAAAGGAGTAAAAATACCTTAATTTGGGGTGTGGATCCACCACTGCATGACTAAAGCAAGTCACTGTCCCTTGCTTTAGTCATGCAGTGGCTAAAGGAATCTCGGGCCTCGGATTCCTTTCTTATATCAGAAGAGGTTGGATTAGATAGTAGCTGATATTAATAACTACCATTTATTGAATTCCCCAAACTTACGGGCAAATAGGTTTTTGTCCCTTGGGTTTGTTCATTAGGAAATATGAGGAACATGGATTTGAGGAGTCAGAAGACTCAGTGGGACACTGCTGTTTTGTTCTGAGGTGGCCCCTGTTCCTGACACCTGGCTTCTAGCAGGCACTCATTACATATTTCTTGAGCGACTGAGCGGAATGGATGAGAATCAGATCTCCCTGTTTCCATTTTCTGTCCTTTCCAGACCAGCAACTGACTTTACGGATGAATCTTCCTCGTTTACCCAAAAAGTCCACGAAGGTCATTAGCGTAGGATCCTGACTTCCCTTGGAAGAGTGTGTTTACCAAGGGCAGTGATTCATACAGTGTTCCCAGGAGGTAGCTCTCTAGAATATAGATGTCTTTGTGTTTATGACGGGCCTCAGAAGAGAAAGCTATAAGCTTGGATTTTAAAAAAGCTTTATAGATGGGTTTTCAGTAATGAATCTTGTGACTGAATCTTGTGACCTCCAAACACAATTTTGGCATCTCCCCCCCGCCCCCTCCACACACACATTTAGCAATGTCTGCACATGTTTTGGGTTGTCACAACTTGAGGGGAGGCGTGCTACGGGCATCTAGTGAGTAGAGGTTAGAGAGTACTTGAAATCCCAGAGTACACAGGAGAGTCCCCACCACAAAGAATTACCAGGTCCAAAATGTAAATGGTGCCAAGGTTGAGAAACCAAGTATTGAGAAGGAATGCACAAACAGTGCCAAGTTGCTGTATTGTGAAGACTTAGGTCATCATCTTACTCCATCACCTGGGACTCCTCAATCCTCCTTTCAGTATTTGCCTAAGGGGCTCATTTAGACAAATGAAATACTGACTTGGCATCATTGTGAAAAGCATGGGCTCTGAGGCCAGACTACTTGGGTTCAAATCCCAACTCCTCTACTCACAGGCTGTGTGATCTTGAACAAGTTACTCAACCTCTCTGTGCCTCACTTTCCTCATCTGTAAATGGGATAATGGTCATTGCTCCCATTGGGCCGTTATGAGAAGTAAATGGGTCCTTGCACAGAAAGTTCTTGGCCCAGAGGAAGCATTTCATCAATGTCCATTATCTTTCCTACCATTTGCCAAGCTCATGGTGCCAACACTGGCAATGCCAGTGTTAAAATGCAGTTGTATCTGGCTCCAGAGTCCACATTCTTCCCCCTGACCTTGGCTGCTGGGGAATGTAACTGAATTATCCCCCAGAATTCAATTGATAAGTAGGACATCCATCATCCCAAATGGACGAAGCCTTGAGGGGCTGCCTCCAGCTCTCCTGACCAGCTGACGAAATTCCAATCATTGTAAAGCTGGCATGACTGGAAACAGAGGAGCAAAAGCACCCCCAGACTGCAGAGCCCTCTCATCCCCTGCATGGAATTCTGGCCCAACCTCGGGGAAGATGGATCAGGCTCTAATTATAACCCTCCCCCAGAACTCCTCCAGGAACAGCGGGTGAGTGGGGCAGCTGGCGAGCTTTAGTAAGTGCCGAAAATCTCCTCTTAGCTCCTTGATCTGCCTTGGTCCAGCTGGGAAGTTTCTGTGAGGGTGTCCGCTGCGTGACTTTGCAGGGGAATCACATATGGGGTTGGGACTCAGTGGGCCACTTCGATTCCTACAGAAGTTGTACAGCCGGGCAGCCACGGAAAGGAAGGGCAACTGTGGGTGTCTAGCCTTGAAGGGATGGAGATAAACGCATCCATCCTAGTGACTCCTGTCGAGTGAGATAACCTTGGGCAAGTGGCTTGTTTCCCCATCTACAAAGGGTTGACAGCAGTAGAAGCTCACAGGGCTGTTGGAAGGATTTAATAAGAAATGTATATACTGCACTTAGAATAGTATTTATTGATGCATGATTAGCCCACAATCAGTGGTAACTGTAACTGGTTGGGACACAAAGAAAAACAATTTTGGAACACGATCAAGTCACTACGGTATCTAGTTCAATGGCTATAGGCCCATGTTACCTCAAAGGAGGGAAAGGAGGTGACTGGCAGACAATAGGCCTTTCATTTCAGTATTTTGAAGATCCCCAGGTCTCCTTGCCTTGTAACTATTTTCCTGGCACTTGAGCATGATTGGAGCACATCAAGGGGGTTTAAGAGTCAGACAGCCCTGTAGTTGACTGAGCAATGGCCACAATGATGATAGTGGCATTCTCCTCTTGGGGGTGGCAGGCCTGGCACCCAAGTGGTAGCAAGACTTTCAGTTTCTTGGTGCAGGAGCTGGAAGCCTTTCCAGGCTACAGATTGCAAACTGATGAACCATTGGCCAAATATGGTCCACAGATGTGTTTGCTTTTTCCAGTGCTTTATTATAAGATTTTTGAATCAATTGCCTCCATTTCAAAAATGGCATATTTTGCATAAAAATAAAAAGAGTTGCAGGTTTTATTGTTATTTTAATTGGGCTATCGAGTTGCCTGGGATCCACCTTCTGTGATGGTAATTTTTGGCCCGAGCTGTAGAGGCTGACAAAACAGAGCAAGTTCTCTTCCTTGCGCCCAGGCCCACCTGCCCTTGCTGCATTACACCTGCATGTGTGTTCTCTGCCAGAGGTGACAGGGACCCATCAAAGGCCCTGGAGGAGGGGCGTGGCTCATTCACGGTACAGCATTTGGGACTGGAAATCCTGGCTCCAGTTTTGACTCTGCTCATCCTGAGCAAATCACTCAACGACTTCAACCCTCGCTGTGCTCATTTGTGAAGAGGAAATGAAAATAACCTCTTCCCAAAGGTTGCTGTGAGGGTCCAGGGTAATGATGTAATAGTAAAAATGCAAATCAAAGTTCCATGAAGTCAGAGACTGACTGTCTTGTTCCCTGCTGGAGCCTGGGACAGAGCCCAGTGCCTAGCAAACAGCAGGCATTCAATCTGTGCATAGTGAACGGATGAATGAATGAGTAATAGTACCTTGACTGCCAGGCACCCAATACATGCAGGTGCCCAATACATGCCTAGTGGACAAATGAGTGAATGCATGAGTGATATGTGTCAGTACTTCTAGTGCTGGGCACACAGCAGATGTTCAATACACGTATACTGAATAAATAATATACATTGGTACTCTAGTGTTTGGCATACAGCATGCACTCAATACATGCTTATTGTTGAATGAATTGTTGAATGAGCATATTAACAAATGTATAATGTCTATGCATCTATTTCTAGAGCCTGGCATACAGGGGATGCTAAATAAATAAATATGGAATGAAGGAAGGGAGGAGGGAAGGGTAGAGGGGGGTGGAGGAAAGGAGGGGCTACCCATCTACCCTTCCTTTCCTTTCCCTTCCTCTCCCTTTCTCTTCCTTTCCCTTCCTTTCCCTTCCCTTCCCTTCATTTCCTCTCCCTTCCCTTCCCTTCCCTTCCTTTCCCTTCCCTTCCCTTCCTTTCCCTTCCCATCATTTCCTCTCCCTTCCCTTCCCTTCCTTTCATTTCCTCTCCCTTCCCTTCCCTTCCCTTCCCTTCCCTTCCCTTCCCTTCCCTTCCCTTCCCTTCCCTTCTCTTCCCTTCCCTTCCCTTCCCTTCCCTTCCTTTCCCTTCCCATCATTTCCTCTCCCTCCCTTTCCCTTCTTTTCCCTTCCCTTCCCTTCATTTCCTCTCCCTTCCCTTCCCTTCCTTTCATTTCCTCTCCCTTCCCTTCCCTTCCCTTCCCTTCCCTTCCCTTCCCTTCCCTTTCCCTTCTTTTCCCTTCCCTTCCCTTCATTTCCTCTCCCTTCCTTTCCCTTCTCTTCCCTTCCCTTCCCTTCATTTCCTCTCCCTTCCCTTCCCTTTCTTTCTCTTCTCTTTTCTTTTCTCTGGTGGTAATGGTGTCCTGTTTCTGATTCAAGACTCCTTGGGTTCCAAGGAAGAAAATCTTCATTGAGTTAGCTTAAGCCAAAAGAAAGGAATTAATTATATCTGTGGCAGGTACCAATTTCATAGTCATGGGTTTCAGGGCACAGAAATGTTGCTTTATTATTATTGCAGTAGATCCAGGGCTTCCTACTTTAATAATTCCTGTCCTACCTGTTCTCTTATGTACACAGTATCTTTCTTTGTGTAAACTGTTTTGGATAATGAAATGAAATTTTCTTTTGAAAAGAAACTATAGAGAGTCTTAAAAAGGATAACAATTGCTCTAAGGAAATAGCTGCAAAAATAAATACAGTGAAAATAAAGCGATGTCATTACGTTCTTGCTGATAATGGTAGCCCCACTGCCCTGTCTGTTAAAAGGAGAGATTAGTAGGTGTTTACAAAGGTGTTTAAGACTGGCTTACACCACATGGATACTTCCTTTTGGACATAATCAGAAGAATGAAGATTGAATTAAAAACGAAATCACTTTCTTGCAAGGTGATTCAAAGTCATTTAAAATATTCTCTCTGCCACTTAAAATCATTTCCCCAAAGACTCAAAATCATCTGGTAGACCTCCACATTGCCTCTCCAGTCCTTTTAATTCAATTTAAGATTTTAAAGCTAAAATCATGTGCTTCACACTTTTCCCCTAAAGTGTCCCCAATGGGGCCGAAGAATGAGCCCAACCGGGGAACTGGGAGGAGTGCTTCAGAGAGAGACCTGCCCAGACTTCATGCAGGTCCCAAGTCCACCTGAAATTTGCATTTTACTCCATAATATGTTTGGTGTTGGTTGTGATATAAAAACTATCATTTAAATTATGTTTACCCTCAATTTTTTCTCAATCTCTAAGCATAATGAACACTCCAGGAATATACACTCTGTTTTTCTTGCTGCCTGATGTTAATAATGTTTCTTAATCATCCAGAAATAATTTCAAAGGTAAAATGAAATAGCCACTCACATCATTGAAAAAAAGAAGTCAGTTATAATGCCCTAACTGTGTATGACCTGAGGGAGAACTTTTTTAAAGGAGGTAATTAATAAAATAAAATTATGTCCAATATGCAAATGTTCATGTACAACTCTGCCTAGATAATAAGAGGAAGGGGTTGATATGTGCCCCTGATCATAAATAAGCTTGTATTTAACTGAATCGTGTTGATATTTTTTCTTTGTGTTTGCTATTTGGAAATAAGATTCTGATCAGTCTATTCATAGATGCCCCTCGAAGCCCTATGAATGCAGACAGATACCGAAGTGTTTCCTCAGTGACTCAAACACCACACACAGCGTTGCCATTGACAACGCGGTTTTCTGAAATGATGAACAATTATGTAAACTTCCAGATAAAACAAAATACAATCACAATCTTCCCTTGATTTACCCGGGAGTTCCCTTCCTGAAAACTAAGTGTGATATATTCAAACTATGCCCCCCCACAAAAAAAAAAAAATTCTGTTTACATGTAAAATAGAGGGAAGGTCTAGGTGCAGATAATCACCAACAGAGTTTTCAGCTGCGTGACAGTGGGGTGAGAAGTTTGATTCGAGATGATGCAGGACACAGGACAAGGGTTTATCTGGTCTCACGCACAGTGGGACATCTGATATCTCTGAGCCCTGGCTATTAAATGCCAATCATTGGGACAACCAAGAATGCCCTACAGTTTTGCCCCTAGGGGTTGGCATCACCCATATAGAGGAACCCAGACCCCTCGGCTGTCTGGGTTCCTTCAACATGACCCGATTGGTGACTTTCAACATGAGCAGGGGCCCTGGGCCCTGGAGGTGCTAAGAAGCCCTGTGACCTGGTGTCTCCCTTCTCTGCAGGGGCTGAAGATCAGTGTTCTCTGGACTCTGTACTATGGCATCCTTAGTGCTTTCGCGCCCGTGTACAGCTGGATCCTAGTGCTTCGGGGCCTGGTGGGCTTCGGGATCGGAGGGGTCCCCCAGTCGTAAGTAAATACCCAGCTCTGGCCTTCCAGCCAGACAGCCAATGGAGTCAACTCTGTTTGTGGCCTTGAGGAGATACGAAGATGGCGTACGGGGCTTTTGGCATCAGGAGCTCTAATGCAACCAGAGAATAGCGTCATTTTAAGTATTGCAATGATTAACAACAACAAAAGCAACGCAAATGCTGGAAGGTCATGAATGCGAAATAAGAATGAAAATGATAGATGTAGCATGGATCGGACATTTCTCTTTGACACGTCCCAGCAGGCCAGGAAATTTGAGTTAACTGCAACCTCTATTTTACAACTAAAGAAACTGAGACTCAGTGGGTACAATCATATGCTCAAGTTACACCGTGTGTAGGTGGAACTAAGAACCTGAGTTTATCTGCCTACAACATCTGTGCTCATAACCATCATGCATGCTGCCTTCACCCCCTTCTAACGTAAGCATGAGGCATGGAATGGGGCTAACGGTTTGAGGTGGGCGTTATTGTGTTGTTGCCGTTGTTAAGGTACTGAGACTAGTCAGAGTGGTAGAAAGAAGTCACTCTCTCCTGGGATATTACGAATCCTAAAGCAGAGATTGACAGATGATGGCATGTGGGCTGAAGCCAATGTGCTCATTGGTTCCCTAAATAAAGTTTTATTGGAACACAGCACACTCATTCGTTTACACAGCACATTTGCCCATTTTCATGCTGTAGCAACAAAGTTGTCTCAGCAGAAACTCTGTGGCCTGCAAACCCTGAAATACAGAGGAGGCCAAAAAAATGTAGACACATTTTAAGAAAGGAAAACTGTATTAAAATTGTAATACTCAATATATACCGATAACAAAAGATGACTACAAGTCACGTTTGACGTCTGCAAAGACAAGAGGTGCTCACAGTGGTTCCCATCAGCATCCAGAAACTTTTTTTTTTTTAATTTATTGGGCTGACAATTGTTAGTAAAATTACATAAAGACACTTCTGATTATGGCAAAATACTGCTTGAGAAACGTTGACCAAAGTATCCACTTGTATACATTTTTTTGGCACCCCGGGTATTTACTATCTGGCCCTTTATACTAGAAAAGTATGTTGACACCACCTTAAAGGATGATGAGAACCAATATTTAGTGTTTACTAAATATTGGAAGGTGCTATTGTAAACAATTTATCCAGATTATCTCATTTAATTCCCCCCCCCAATTTCCCTATCCAGTAAATTCTATCATTAATCCCATTTTACATCTAAAGAAACTGAGGCACAGAGAGGTGAGTAACTTGCCTCAGGAGACACAGCAAAAGGCAGAGCCAGACTCTGAACCTAGGCTGTCCAATTCCAGAGCCTGCGTTCTAACCACTGAGTTTTACTGCCTTGCTATTAAGAATGTAAAGGATTTTTATTTTAATTTAAAAAAATAAAGGATTTGGAAAGACTCAGAAAGGGGGTTGGGGACCATGTAGGCTATTTCATAAGAAGGAAAATGCAAGAAAAGAGGAAGCTATAGCTAATGTTCCAGTTCGGTTAGCTTGTCGGCCTGAGATATGTGAGAACTGAGAGCTGAGGTTGGATAGGTAGACCAGGAGGAGCTTGTTAAAGCCTCGAATGCCACGTCAAAGTTGCAGGATGAGGAAGTACAAATTCCCCCAATGGCGACATTGGGAGTGATGGCAATGAAGGCAACTCCTACTTCAACCCTTTGATTTCCAGAACCATGTATTCTTCTGCACAGCACCCCATAATGGTCATTGGTGAAAGGGTGTATTGTGTCCTGGATATAGTATCCTGTCCTCCCAGGTTACCATCTCCAAGCTGATGCCTCTGTGGCACCTTCACAGGCTGTTCCATCACTCTCAAGCCAGCAGCTTCCGGGTGGGAAAGTATGTGACCGGACCAGTGGACTTCATGGTCATGGACCTGCTGCTGCCTCTTTCATGACACGTCGGCTCCCTTGGGCCAGTGCACTGTTAGATGGAAGCCTGTGTCATTGGATCCAATACTTTCTAAGCCCTCGGATAGTGGTGCTGGCTGAGACCCTACGGGCAGGAAAGGCAAGCCAGTCCCCAGAATATGTGCCAGTTCTGGTCTAGGTGAATCACTGCTCCTTCTGAAATGGAAGGAGTCCAATGTAAATAACTTGCCCCCACGTGCCATGGGATGGTTCTGTCCATGTTCATCTCTGTTGCTAGCAGATTGGCCTTGGTGGGTGAGGAGCTGGGCGTTGCACCCCTGCAGCCCCTCCCTCGGAGGGTTAACAGTTTAGTGTTTGACTTCTTGAGTCTACTGAGTGTCATGATTGGGGACAGGTGATCTGAAAGGGTGGTGCTAATGCTGAGGTAGTGTGGTTAGACCACGGGATCGAAAACCCTAAAACCAGATTACCCAGGTTCAAATCCTGACTCTGACACATGATAGCTGTGTGACCTTAGGCAAGTAACTAAACCTTTCTACACCTCAGTTTCTTCATCTTTAAAATGGGGATGATAATATACCTCTATCATTAAGTCACGTGCAATAGTAAATAACAATACATGTAAAGCGCCCGGGATAGTGTCCGGCAGAACACTCACTAAATGTTAGCACGCATCTGGTCTGCCGAAGGCTTTGATAAGAAGCTCAAATGTCAGCGTGGTACACAGTGAATTTAGTGTGTCATTATAGACAGAATACATGGGGAGGGGAGGAGATGTGACCACATGGATTTCACACAGGATCGAATCCCCAGACTCTTTCTGCCACTTAGAGGCTGGAGGGACAGTGAGTAGCTCTCAGGTCTCCTCCATCCTTCCCTCCCTCCTCCCTTATTGAGCCCTGCAGGACTCTGCAGAGTAGGCATGTGATGAATCCTCCTGGATCTAGGATGAGCTTAAGAACCACTGGAGCTTGAAACAGAGGCCATTAAGCCATGCCCATAAATCTGGGCCGGCAGGGCTTGTGGCCCATGTGCTCTATTTCTGGTCCAACTCCAGAAATTCCTGCAGACACAGCCACTGCCCCATTCATGAGCCATTCATTGACCAGGGGACAATTGTCCCCTAGTGGCTGGAAGGAATGCACTCACCGAAGTACACATTAAATTTCCTTTCCCAGAGATACTCAGGTAGTTGACAGCAGAACCAGCCTCCAGACACCCCCTGGCTTTTCTCCCCGTAGGAGGGAAGGAAAAGGCACTAAGTATTCCAACTGTCCACAGTGATTCTTATTCAAGATGCTACAATGAGAAGCACTGTTTTCTGTTTCTTTTTCCTCCACGTTTTCTGGAAATGACATAAAAGGTATAAGAAAAGGAATAGATCTTTTAACAGTGCTGGAAAGCAAGCAAAGGGTGCCATCAGCAGACCAGAAATTTTGAGGAAACTCTGGAAGATTGTAAGCAATGGAATTGCAATGACAGAGTAGCTAGAAGAGAGAAAGACCACCTCCTAAGGGGAGAGATTCTGGGGAAGAAGATAGGACACCAGGGAAATAAAATACAGGACGCAGAGTGGTTGGAAGTGCCTTTACCCCTTACCCTTATGTTGTGAGGGTCCCCCAGCTTGCCTACCTGTTCCTTACCCCACACCACAGGTGTCATGCCTCCCCATTTAGCAGTTCATTTACCGAACACTACTATACCTTTCTGTTTGTTTATTGAGGTATTACAACTCTGCAGGCACAGATCACGTGCATATACACATGACCATTGTAAAACTCACAAAACCTTAAGACAGATATTATTGTCTCCATTTAACAGGTAAGAAAACCGGGGCTTTAACATGCCCAAGGTCACACAGTTAGTAAAAGGCAGAGCTGAGATGGAAACGTCACTTGACCCTCCAAATGTATTCTCTTACCTACTCTATTCTATAGCTTTTTGTCCAGGATGAGAGCAAATGAAAACCACAAACAAAATTATAGATGAAATATTCAGCCACCCAGAAGAGCCACTGGCTTCCCAGCACTTTCACTCCATCTATCTACATAAAAATAATCGTTTTAGTTATGCAATGTTCTTATCTGGTTATACAAATGACTCCCCTAAGTTCATTATTTGGCAACATTTCGTTGAAGACATTTTTATGTTAATTAAATGTAACTAAGAGTTTCCGTTCATTTTGAATAGCTTTATCCAATTGCACCACCTCACAAAACCAAACGAATAAAATTTTGCTGTATGATTTTTAAAAGCCCAACAATCAGAAGTCCTTACAATGTCCTCTGAATTTCCAGTAAAAATATAAACTATTTAACATTTCTTTCATTAAAGTTTTCTTTCCGTTTTATTGAGACATAATTGACATACATCACTGCATAAGTTTGTCGTACAGCGTGACTTGACTTACATATCTTGTGAAATGATTACGTCAATAAGTTTAGTTATTGTAACATTCATCATCTCATACACAGATTATATTATTAATAAGGAACCCATCCCTCTGCCCTGATCTGTGCCTTTCTCTGTCCCTCCTTCTCTCTTTCTCGTTCTTCTTTCCTTTCTTCCTTCCTCCAGAATAGGTTTTCACATTGGTTCTTGGTGACAGCAACAACAATAACATTAATAGTGACGATGATGATAATGTTAATTGAGTGCTTACCAAGTGCTAGGTGCTATGCTAAGTGCTCTCTGCAGATGACCTCATCTTGTCCCTTAACAATCCTATTACACCTATTTTGCAGATGAGAAAACAGACTCAGAGATCATAAATGACTTGCTTAAGGTCAGATGGTTATTAAGTGGAGGTTAGGGGTTACCTTTTTTTTTTTTTTTTTTTTTAGGGGTTACCTTTTGCTTTGTTACAAACCACCCCAACACTGATGGCTTAAAACAATTTATTTAACTCATGATTTTGCAGTTCACTGTTTGGTTGTTCTCGTCTCAGCAGGGCTTACTCATCTTACTCATACCGTGTTTCCCCGAAAAAAAGACTTAGCTGGACCATCAGCTCTAATGCGGCTTTTGGAGCAAAAATTAATATAAGACCCAGTATAATATAATATAATATAATATCGGGTCTTATACTAATTTTTGCTCCCAAAGATGCCTTAGAGCTGATGGTCCAGCTAGGTCTTATTTTCGGGGAAACACGGTATGTCTTCAGTCAACTGGTGAGTTGGATGGGGGCAGGTTAGGCTAGCATGGCCACAGCTGACTCCTGTATGCTCCACAAGCATCTCATCCTCCAGCTGGCTAGCCTGGGTACCTGGTCACATGGTACCCGGGCAAGAGTCCCGGACGACAAGCAGAAGCCACAAAGCCTCTTGACGCTTAAGTGTGAAACTGGCACAACACCACTTTTCCTACATTCTGTTGATCAAAAGCAAGCCAAAAGGCTCAGATTCAAGGGATAGAGAAATAGACTGCATGGAATGATCTGCAAAGTCACATTGCAAGGGAGCGTAGATACAGGAAGGAAAAACAGTGGGGCAACATTCGCAAACCACCTACCACATGGAGAAACTGGGTTCAAATCCAGGTCTGTCTAATGTCAAAGCTCTTCCATTTGAACAAATACTGGGAAAGAGTTGTGAGCTTACAGAGTCAGAAAGTCCTAGTAAATCATTGGGTACTGGTTTGGAGATAATTTTGCAAATGTAGGATGGGTGCGTCTCTCTTTAATTAAAACAGGAAAGAAAAATCCCATTTAGGTTGCCAAATAATTCCATTTTCTTTATGAAGCAACACTGAGAAGAAAGAGACTTTAGTTCAAGCAAGGGAGGTAAATGGAATTTTATTTTTCATTACAAACAATATATTTTTGTTGTAGACATTTTAAAGAATGTAAATAAGCTCCAACAAAATGATAACTGCCTCTGCACCTAGTTCCTCACACAAAAAATACAAGATACAGGTGGGGATCCAAGCACATCATTTCTTATTTCCAGTAGAGGGTGCTGTGTACTTTAGCAGAAAAGCCACTTACCTAAAAGGCTGGGATGGAAACTTTCCTTAACTGGCATCCTATTTGTGTTTTGGCTGCTCCTATAGATGCATGCCCCAGGTAGCTGCCCCCCTGTTCCACTTTGAAACCTGCCTCAGAGGTTCTTCAGATTGGTGTCTAGAATGAGCTTGCTCACAACCTGTCCTGGGCACTGATCTTTCCTCCAAAGACTAAGTACAAATGCCATTGGAGATCACAGGTCATTTCTTCCCAAGCATGTGATCCAAATGGTAAATCTCGAATTGCCGAAGTGTTGTAAATGTGTTTATTTGCAGTAGCGGTTTATTTACACCAGTATCAGCTGCCGCTTGCCATTGCTAATTTCATTGCTCATTCTTTCATTCTTCAGTGTGATTGTAATAATCATACTTTGGATGAAGATCAAACAGCTCATTTTCATTATGAACTGCTATGAATAATGGCCAAGTGTGGGGCACAACAATTACAGGAAAAAAATGTTTCTTGTGGCATAGGTTGCAAAAAAAAAAAAAGAAATTGAAAACACAATCTAAGTACTAATCAACAGGGTTGCAGCTGTTAAAAAATAAAGCAGATCTACGTATATTAATATTGAAAGATTTCCAAACTGTCTTATTAGAAACAGATCCTGACAGATTCAAGAGCAAGTACAATTGACTCGAACAACGCAGAGGTTAGGAGCGCCCACCCCAGCAGAGTCAAAAATCCAGTTATAACTTTTGACTCCCCCAAAACTTTACAGTCGGCCCTTCCTACACGCCGGTTTTGCATTCTCAGATTGATTCAACCAACAACGGATGGCAAACAGTATTTTCTATCCATGAATGGGAAACTGCTGTTGGGAATAGAATGTAAAAATAGTTTTCCATCTGAGATTGGTTAAATCTGCCGATGTGAAACCAGCGGATATGAAGGGCCAAAATCTGCGTATAAGTGGACCCACCCCATTCAAACTGGTGTTGGTCAAGGGTCAACTGTAGTAGTTTACTCTGGGAGACTCTGCAGCATACATCTCCAAATTATCCCTTTCAAAGATGTATTGGGGACCTCTCCTGGGAAGTTTAAATTCTTTGGCATTTACGATCTGCCACACATATTGGCCAAGCAACTTTTAATGACCAGAGAAAGCTCTCAGGGAAGAGTGACAGGTACTGGAAGTTGGAAGTTTAGTGGCGTGCACGGAAGTAAGCGGTAAGAGTCAAGGCATTTCTATGGATGGAACACTGACAGTATGTTGCATGTGTTAAGAAAGAAAGGAAGGAAGGATGGGAGGGAGGAAGGACGGAAGGATGGAAGGGAGTGAGGGAGGAAGGGGAAGAGAATTGAAGAAAAAAGAAACATACCATTTTGCTGAAATGTATTTATTTGTTTACATAGAAAAGGGGCTGGAAGATTGCAAACTCCTGTAATAATGGCTTTGGAGGAGGGGAATGGAAGAAGAGTTATGAGGAAGAGGAAGGACCATCATATACTCTGTATACTTGTACATTGCTACATTGTCTTATAATGAGAATGCATTCATGTGCTACTTCTGTAACTTAAAAATTAGGCTGCAGACGATAGGTTCATTATAAAAAGACATCCTTGACAGGTAAGGACAGGAATAGCTTTGCCCGTAGAATATGCTTTTGCACATTTTTGCAAGGTTAGTAGTTTGGCTTTAATTTGGTGGGGTAAAGGTAAACATACTTCTCATTTTATTATTATTATTATTGTTATTGATTTTTAAAAATAATATAAGCACACCTTTTGGAGAATAGAATAAAATGTCAAAGAAGTCATTCATGGTGATTACTGTAATCTTGTGCAGCCACTGTAATCTTGGTCCCTGTTTTCAAAGCTGAGTTAATAAAATTCCTAATGTTTTTTGTTGAGAGAGTTGCTTGTAGGAATACAAATTCGAACAACGTATATATGAGTATATACATATATATGTCTTAAAAATGTACATACTCTTTAACTTAAATTCTACTTATAGGAATCTATCCTGAGGAAACCTCATGTGAAGACAGAGATTTCAGCCTAAAGATGTTTATTGAAGTATTGTTTATAATTGTGAAACCATCCAAATAGGGAAGTGATTGATGGGCGACATAGTATGGACAGACCTGCGTTAAAATTTTGGCTCTTCCACTTAGTAACTTACTAGTTGGGTGATCCTGGTCAACTAACAACTTACCTGACGTAGATAGATACAGGTATGAAAATGGAGGTTAAAGACACACACACACACACACACACACACACACACATGGAAGTCATGCTTACCTGTGCTCATTCACTTGCAATGCTTATTGAGTAGATAATCCACGTGAAATATCTAGAACAGTGTTTGACCTATAATAGGTCCTCAATAAAAAGTAGCTATTATTCATGCGTATGATAGAATATATGTGTATAAGAGGATTTAAAACAGCATGGAAATATTTATAAATCAAATAAGAAACAGGATTCATAATTCTTGAGTATGATCTCAGCTAGGGGTTGAGAGAGGGAGAGAGAGAGAGAGAATGAATGAATGAATGAATCAGGACAGACAGAAGAAATATAATAAAATACACTGTGAGACTAGATGACATTGACTTTTTCTTCATACTTGTCTCTAAATAGAGTATATCTGAACATTTGACGAGTTATATCTGAACTTGTCTCTAAATAGAGTATATCAGAGGAAAGCTCCGAAGCTCGTGAGGAATTCTCTTCCTTCTCTGGGCAGAGGTGCCTTTTGTCATAACCCTAAGAAGGACTTTAACTGGTGACAGAACTGTTTCTAAATCTCCCTGGTATGGCTGAGGCCAACTTTTAACAAGTTAGATGTTCTACAGGGCAAGGTGTTGTAGGTTGATTTCCATAGAAACAGACAGACTGAGGCAGTGATTCTTGTACAAGTGGTCGTTTATTCAGGGAATGTTCTCAGGAGGAACCTGGAAAAAAGTGAAAGATGCAAGAAACGTGAAGGGAAGAAGTTAAGCAAAGATATGTTTCAGGTGAAGTCTGGACTCAGCCTGATCCCACAGGGGACTCAGGAGTGTTCGTTGTTCCACAGCGGTCTGTCCCACCTGGAGGTAAAGAGGATGGGCTTTTCATACCCAACACCAGTCTTTAGCCAGCTCTCTCAAGGGGTGTAGCTCCCAGATGAGGCAGCTCCAATAACTTACGTGCCATCCTAAGAGACGGTTGCAAGCATGAGCCGTTAGCAGCAGCAGCTGGGAGGTGAGCACACTGACCTAGTAAAGAGATTCCGGGAAATGTAGATGGGTCACCAGCACCATCTGCCTCTGAAGAGTTCATGGAAGTTAGCTTCCCTCGACCCCCACCACCCTTATAAGGATCCAGGAGAGTAACATGAGGCCACTGAGTAGCTCAGATGCCTGACTTAAGTGGGAGTTGAGGGAAAAGAGAAGGCCTCCTTTTCCTGGCAAAATGAAAGGCAGCCTGGGGATGTGGTCTACACGTTTCCTTCTCTTCCCAATCTGTCCAATGGAGGCAGTGGATGGAGGAGGCTGCCAGTGCAGTGAAAACATTGGTAACATTAAGCAAACAAGTACATCGACTGAGCAGATAAGTAAATACACGGAAGATAATGAGACCCTGATTTCTCGGTGTTGGAGAGGGAATTACCAATGTGGAAACTGGGAAGGTTAGAAAGAACCCAACCTTCTGATTGGGCTGGCATTGAAAGTATCAATATGAGCGCATTGTTTTTTTTTTAAACACATATACACAGATAGATAGATAGATATAGAAACACATAGATTTATGGTGTCCATGTGTGGTGTGGGGAGAGAGAGAGAGACAGAGGCAGAGAGAGAGAGAGAGAGATTGAGAAATGGAGAGACAGAAATGGATGGATGGATAAATAGGCAGGCAGGCAGGCAGACAGACAGATAGATAAAGGGGAACAGGGAAAGCTCTTCCTTATAGTAAGATGTGAACTAATAGATGTAGATGGAATAATGGAAATAAAAATACTATTTGTTACCATCATTGTGGTGGCTGATTCAGGCCGAAATGGGCAATAGATGGGATGCATAACTTGGTGGGTAGAGGTTCTATAGAGAAGAGGATATCGGCATAATCTCTGAATGTTCCCCTACAAAGTTGAAACGGTAACTTTAGGGTGGAGAAATCTGTCAAACACCAACTTGATCCGGAGATGAAGGTTAATATCACCCGTGGATACAATGGGTTGACCTCATGTCCCCTGATTTCAGGCCTTGGGAAAAGTTTGCATCATTTCGTGGGGTTCCTGCCAAGAAAACACGGCCTGAATCTGGTCACAAAGAGATATCAGATGGACCCAAGATGAGGGGCATCTTACAGAAGGAAAGGCCTGTCCTCCTTAAGATTATTCAGGACTTGAGTGGTAGGGAAACCCTGAGGGAAGGCTGTAGAATGAAGCTGCCCATCATCTCACCACCTTATTTTCTCCTAGATTCACCGGCATGTGAGGAGGGCTTGATGGTAGCAATGATTAAATTTGAGACTCACATGGGGAGTTAATTTTCAAATGTATATGTCAGAGCCCCACCCCTGAGAGTCTGTTTCTGAAGGTCTGGGGTGGGA
Source organism: Rhinolophus hipposideros (assembly GCF_964194185.1). NCBI lineage: Eukaryota > Metazoa > Chordata > Mammalia > Chiroptera > Rhinolophidae > Rhinolophus > Rhinolophus hipposideros. The sequence goes on from NC_138070.1 coordinate 14,138,703, forward strand.
CCTGGCGATTTACATATAAAGTCATCAATCCCAGGAAATTCTGATGTGAGTGATCCATGGATCACACTCAGAGGCATGTTGGCTTAGAAATTCAGAAAGCTGTAGCCATCTTCCCACTCTGTCCTGACCTTAACCCCTTTTCTCTCTTTTTGCTCTCCCAGGGTGACGCTGTACGCTGAGTTCCTTCCCATGAAAGCCAGAGCTAAGTGTATTTTGCTGATTGAGGTAAGGAGGGTAGCTGGGTTTCTGGAGAATTCTCGGTTTGGGGCAGGAGGTTCCCAGGTGTCTTAAGCCACAGGGCAAGGCAAAGGGAGTTTAAAAAAAATATAACAGATTCACTATGCAAAGACTTACACGGATCAGGTATATTGATTTTTGACACGGTTGTTTTGAAATATGGGTAAGTCCTTCAACTGACAAGAAAAATTCAATCTACTCTCCCTTTAAAAAATGGTGGCATGTCATTCTTGAACTGGAAATGGCTTTTATCTGAGAGTTAGTGCTGAGGGGTGCAGCAGAGTCTTCCTGCTTCCCCAACGCCACCCATAGCATCACCTTCTACCCCGTTTGTATCCTGATTAACCCGTGTCTTGTCTGAGATCCATGTTCTTGGTCACCGCAGCGGCCTGCAGGCTGCCTTAAAACTCTCTTGGTCCAGCCAGTCCCTCTCAAGCCTCCCTTCTCCCAGGGTCCTGTGACCCATGTTCCAACTATTATCTGGAAGATCTCAGCGCAAATATGTAGCTGCCCAACGGCCCCTCCTCCATGCAGTGGCGGAATGGTTTATTTGTCCCTGCTGGACACTAACGCCCACAGTGGGGACTGTGATACCACTCTGACGTCCCTCGTCACCATGAACACATGACGATATTGATCACGTGGACCCCGCCCAGCCTGACTTCACCATCCTGACAGCACCTAACCCTGATCAGTCGGGATGGTAGCCAGCTGGTCCACGCTGGTATGGAAGAACCAGTCGTTTAAATACTGAAGTGCATCTGTGACAGTGATCCTGAACCCTGATGAACCCTTATTACCTGACACCCTGTCTTCGCGTAGGACACCCCCCTAGAACTCTTCATGATCCAGCAACTAAAGAGTAAACTTCTGGCATACTCGTGGTGGGGAATGGGGAAGGGTGTGACCCGTGTCCATTCTGATTGGTCAGTGCTCTCCCAGTAGTTAGACATTTTGATTATCACCCTGGTTGTCAGCAACAGAAAGGGACCGTGGCTTCTTTAAGCAAAAGGGGGTTTAGGAAAGTCTTGAGGGCTCCCAGAACTGTTGGGGTAGCTCAAGGACCAGTTTTGGAATGGACAATAGTTGTAGACTCAGGGTCACAGCAGAAAATAGCATACTCAAATTAGGATAGATAATTTGAAGAGGGTTTCACAGAGGGACGATTTATAAAGTCCTTGCAGGGGTGTTACCCTCCAGGACTGAAGAGCCAAAGGAAGGGAGTAATTAGCAGGAGGGGTGGGGAATGAGTTGTAGGGTGAGGGCTGTTAGACAGGAGCTGTGACCTTCAGGTGAGGGATGCAGCCAGCCCATGAGCACCCTGCAGAGAAGGAGCCAGATGAATAAATGCCCCTCCCTCCCTAGGAGGGTCCCATGGCTGCACCCAATGGGAAGCTAAAGGACTGGAAGCCTGTGGAAGCAGTCCATACAAAGAAGGATGGAGCATGACTCGGAGAGGCAAACAAGATATTCAGCCCCAGAGGGGGCACTTCTGATAAAGGATACTGGGGTACTGTTTGGTAGGGGAAATGGGGGTCCGTAGACAAAAACCAACATGTCCAGTACCCTATTGGCCTCGCACAATAGCTGATTATACCGATCTCCTTAACCAGAGCTAACCCCTTGCACAGTCCCATTGGCACCACACAAATATTACACATTGTGGACGGCACCCTCGGTAGATGTACAAGATGGCAGCTCTGGCTCAACCATATGGACCCCAGGAAAAGTGATGGCCACTCTGACCTCGTGGACTCCAAGGACCTCTTGGGGATCACCTTGTGTACGATGACCCTGAAATTGCTCCTTGCCGGTGCTGCCTCCATCTCTAACGCCCGTTCTCCTGTGCCAGGTGTTCTGGGCCATCGGGACGGTGTTCGAGGTTATCCTGGCTGTGTTTGTGATGCCCAGCCTGGGCTGGCGTTGGCTGCTCATCCTCTCCGCCGTCCCTCTGCTCCTCTTTGCTGTCCTGTGTTTTGTAGGTATCTTTGAAGAGATCTCAACCTCTGCATGTGACCTCATGCCGCTGTTTACCATATTTTGGTGGAGAGGGGGTGGAGCAGGCCACCAAAGCCACCTTTGAAGATTATTTTTTTAAGTCAGGAAATGAGACAAAGGAACAGGGCCTGGGGGTAGGGCCAGCATGGGGTCCTGGGTTTCCTCCAGACAGACACCACTGGAATGTTCTTTAGGGAGATAACAGAATGTTCTTTAGGGGACAGGGTTCCTTGTCCCCTCCACTGTAAGATCTATACTTAAGGGGACTGTACCGGAATAGTTGGGACTCTTAAGTTGCAAGTGACAGAAACCCAATTCAAACTGGCTTCAGTAAAACTGGGAGATAGACACACGGCAGAGGATTAAATCTCTGGCTTCAGACATGACTAGGTCTAGGGGCTCAAGTGATCTCTCCATCTCAGCTCTGCATCAATTACACCCCCCAGGGAGATCATGTCACACATGTATCATTTCATGTGTAGGTCATATGCAGGAAACACTTCACAGGCAGTGGGCCCCGAAATGAGCCTTTAGGCAGGTTAGTCTCATTTATGGTAAATAATATAATAACTCCTGGTAATGACAATCCGTATTGTCTGAGTAGCAGGCTGTGTGCTAGACTCTTTACGTGCATTATCATACGTATTCCAATTACCACAGGAGGTAAGGCTATGATGAACACGTATATCAGTTAGGGTGACGCCAGCTGCTGTAACAAATAAAGCTCCTATATTCAGTAACTTAACACAATAGTTTATTTCTCACATAGCAATCTAGAAGGGGTGATCCTGTTTGGCAATGTGATTCCCAGGCTAGGTTCCTTCCAGCTCGGAGCTCTGTCATCCTGCAGGGCTGTGGCGTCATCTACATGCAGACCGGAGAAGGGTGGGTGGAGACACACACTCAACATCCTAAACCCTTGGCCAGGAATATTCCACTCATAGGCCATTGGTGAAAGCATGTCACATGGCCTCACTTAGATGCAAGAGGGGCCACGTAGCCATGTCCAAGGGCAATTCTATACTATGGAAAGGGAAGCGTGACTTTGAATGGACATTAGCAATCTCTGCTACATTCTCATTTCACTGATGAGGAAACTGAGGCCCGGGAAGGTTGACTGACTTGTCAAAAGGCCCACAGCAAATAAGCAACAGAACTAATCTGAACCAGATCTTCTTACTCCAAGTCTCACATTGTCTCATTTCACAGATTATATAATTCGTGGGGGTTGGGACTCTCTTAGGCCTAAAGGTCTTTCTGATTTTTTTCTGTCTCTTAGACTGAGTTTAATAAGATAATGTTCAACACGAGTGAGGTATAATTTCCTGAGAAATGGGGATGATGATGATAATGCGGTCAGTTTTCTTTTTTTAATATATGTATATATTTTTGTGGCAGTCTTAATGTAATTCACCCTTCACCTGGAACTCTGACAGCAGCACCACATAATAGGCCCAGGAACGGCAACAATAATGACTATGTTACCCCACTCTAAGCACTGTGTTGAGCACTTTGTCTGCATCACCCTACTTAATCCTCTCAGCAACCCTAAGAGGTAGATCTATTATTATCCCCATTTTGTGGATGAGGAAATGGAGGCACAAAGAGGTCAAGTAATCACTCAAGGTCACGCCACCAATATACTCAATGGCAGAGCCAGGATTTGAGGCTAGTTCTCCGGCTCCAAAGTCTCAATCCTTACCTTCTCCACACACAGATGAGTATGTCTCTGGGACCCAGTGTTCTGTTCTGCCTTAACCAGCCACGCCTGGGTCCCCTGTCCCCCACAGTGGCTGCCAGAGAGTGCAAGGTATGATGTGCTGTCCGGGAACCAGGAAAAGGCCATCGCCACCTTAAAGAGGATAGCAACGGAAAATGGAGCCCCCATGCCACTGGGGAAACTCATCATCTCCAGACAGGTCAGTGCCTGGCCCACTGACTCTGCGGTTTGCTGTCCCTGTGTGTGCAGGGCTGTGCTGCGCGTGTACCTGGGTAGGCATGCGTGTCTGTGTGCTCCCAAGTGTACGTGGAGTGGATGGGGGTGCGGTGGGCAGGACCGGCAAGGGTGATTGGGCAACTCCAATCTCTGTATTTTCACTGCCAAATCCTAGAAGGGCCACCTGGAGAACTTAGCTAGTGATTAGGGAAATGTAAAAGCAGCCATCTGCTAGTGGGTCCTATACCTACTCTCGCTTCGGTTTCACCTTTCAGTGCCCATGAAGTCTGATTAGCAAATGTGACTGATGGGTAAAGGCTGACGATAAAACCACGTTACAAAGACTTAAATCCAGGCGGCCACACCATGCCTGGGTGGACGTCCATAATGGATGGTGCATTGCTCCAGGTGACAATACCATCAGGGAATCCACCACAGTGAGGATTTAGGAGCGCCTTCTGCCTGCACATGTGCACCGCTCACGTGGGGGAGAAGGGAGCCAGTCTGTGCCCTCATCCAGGTCAAATACCCTTAGGCGAACAACAGATTCCACAAGGCATTTATTTTTTTAAATAAAATTATGTTTCTGATTGTTTCTATATTATGCAAAACGAACTGAATGGAGTCTCACCAAATTGAAAGGAGGGGTTTGGCATGGTCTGGCAATACACAGGCCAGGAAGGCTCCGAGAGGGTGGTGAATCCTGAGAAAAGCAAAAAAAAGAACAGAAGGGCTTTCCAGAAGCAGACCAATTCTCCAAAAGCAAATTTTCCTGAGTTAACTTGCCAATGTATTAATTTACCAAAAACATGTTTTAAGGATTATTAATGTATTTAGTAAATAGGACTATTTTCTCTAGGTATATATTAATACATTTATTTATCAGTACGTTCCAAAATATGTTCAGTAAATCCAAACATTCTCAAATATATTCAATGAACATATTTAATGAATGCCGTCTTTTATTGAAGACTATATTACAAAAATATCTGTATTCATGAAAACATTATTCATAGATAGACTAAAGCACCCATGGCCTGTAATTTTTTGCCCCCCACTTTTAGCATGTTCAAATAAGTAAGCATTTCTCAAACTGCTACTAAGGAAAATATGTTCATTAAATATATCTAAGACTATAATCAGTCATAGAATATACGTATTTTTTTAATTGGGGAAGGGGAACAGGACTTTATTGGGGAACAGTGTGTACTTCCAGGACTTTTTTCCAAGTCAAGTTGTTGTCCTTTCAATCTCAGTTGTGGAGGGCGCAGCTCAGCTCCAGGTCCAGTTGCCATTGCTAGTTGCAGGGAGCGCAGCAACTGTGGGACTGGAGGAATTGAACTGGCAACCTTGTGGTTGAGAGCCCACTGGCCCAGGTGGGAATCGAACCGGCAGCCTTCGGAGTTAGGAGCATGGAGCTCTAACTGCCTGAGCCACTGGGCCGGCCCTAGAATATATTTTTAAAAGAACATTGTAAGGGAAAGATTTGGATAAATTAGCAAATTATATGAAATTGGTAAATGGATCATTTAGCTAATCAGTCTTTTGGCATATTGGCTTTTGCTGAATTGACTGTCAGCATATTAATTTTTGTTACCTTGACCTAGAGCTGGGGATGAGGCATGAAACAGTTGGACACTCTTTGAACTGCTTTTCTGCTCTCTGCATCCCTGGGACCACCTCAGAGCCCTCAGCCGTGGGCCAATCCCGGAGGGGTCTGCTTCCCAGCTTTAGGATTCCTGATTGAGGTGGAGGGGGGCGGAATGTCTCTGTCCTTGGGAATCAAGCCTCAGGACGTTGCCTGGTCCTGTCTGTAGGGGCCAAATCGGCTGCACTGGGCTGGGGGACTGAATGCTGTGCATTTGGGTCCTGGGTTCTTGGAGCTTGAGTGTCCAGCCTACCAGAAACCTCCGTCTCAGCCATGGGGGTCCACGGGTCTCCAGCCAACAGCCAGTGCCCACACATCTGGAAGCCAGGAGAGTAAGCCGCATGTTTTATCTTAAAACAGGAAGACCGAGGCAAAATGAGGGACCTTTTCACGCCCCACTTTAAATGGACAACCCTGTTGCTGTGGTTTATATGGTAAGAGCCATTTCTTGACACTTTGATCCTGTTTATCTGGGTTAGCTTTGTTAACACAAAGCACGAACAACTTTTTGATTTCGGGCAGCATTTGCAAAATTTAGTAGTTTGAACATCACTTTTCCTGACTTCTGTCTTATCCAGATGTCACCTGTACGAGTTATTTATTTTCCTAGTCTTTTTCTTTAATTTGACTCACTTTGTACTCAAATAAATGCATTTTGAAAGGAAACTAGATGTCTGCTTTAAAGAAAAAAAGCTTCAATCTCAGGCCATAGATAGAAGGTGCTCTTAAAGAAATACAGTAAAAAGTAGTTAGGTTGATGGTTTGCCAAGGCACTGAGTGACTGTTTAAGAGACAGAGACAGACAGAGAGGGGAGCTGCTAAAGACTTATTAACATAAGTAACTCATCACTTAAGTAAGCCTTAGGACGCAATCAAAAGAATTGAAAGGAAACTTAAAAGGTATTTTTTTTCACAATGAGATTTCATATTTATGCTGTATCAGTTCCCTACACTGCCCATATTGCCTTGGGTATCACCAGTGCACAGGGCCCATGTTTTGGGAACCACTGATTGGGTCAACATGGGCATTCTTAGAACTTTTGATGTAGATTATGTTGGATCTGCCGGGGGTTTCTGGGTGTGGGCGGGATCGTGTCTCATGAGACCAAAGAATGGAAACACGGACCCAGGAGAGGCAAAGAGTTTTAAAAAGAGGATAGTTTATTGAAAGCAAAGGGTCAGAGTTCCCGAGTGGGACTGGGGTCCCAAATGGGGCTGCCCAGTGACTGAGGCAAAAGTTCTTACTTTTATACCTTCCCTTGCCTGCTTGGGGAAGGGGGCTGGAGCCTTCTACCAGAATGCATCTATCAGGTTTGTCCTGTTTGCCCATCCTGAAGGGATTAACGAAATAACCCATTCCTATCTATCGAATCTGCTTCTTTGTCTGGCCAAAAGGGATTTGAGATAATTTATTAACCTCAAGGCGCATTCTCATATCTTTGTCCTGGAGTGAAGGGGACATTTCAGAACCGGAAGTTTCAGGATATGGCTGCTTTTTGTTTATTTCACCAGAGACACCCCCCGCCCCCCAGCAACACACTAACTAACCTGTCTCACTTTCAGTCCTGATCTTGTTCTCCTTTCTAAATAACAGCCATTGGCCGGGGTGGAAAGGGGGCATTTGCAGAGAGTAATTACCTTGAACTCCACAACTAGTCAAATTACCGCTATTCTTTAAATTCTCTTGCTACCAAATAGTGTACACAGCATTAACAGGGCACAAAATTGGCCGGGGGAAGGCTTTGTGTTCTGTTCCTAACCAGTTCTCAACTTTCCTATTCACCTTTAGTAGAGGTGCTAATTATAATTAGCAGGGGAGTGTTGTGAAAGTGGTCAATTGTAGGGAAGAGGAGGGAAAAATTTTGATAATATGCAGAACTGGGCTCTGTTTGCAGAACTCCATACAGAACTCTGTCCCCACAGTCCTAAGAGCTGAATCAACTACTCAAGCATTTATGAAATCCCTTTTGTGTCCCCAGTACAAGTGTGGAGTCTGCAGGATTTTTAATAGGGAGTGTGTTGGGGGCAACAGTGTTAAGGGTATCTATCTTTTGAGTGCGTGTGATTCTGTTAGGCTGACAGCACTCCAATACTGGAGCAATGAAGTGGAGACTAATTTGAGCGCACTACAGAAATCCCTAAATTTGCAAGTACATATGGTAACCCAAGGAAAGTAATTATTGGTGTCTGATTGTGACTAAGTTCCCACATACTGTACTATACAGGATGAAATGTTCTGGTCCTACAGACTTGAGTATTCCGGTACCTGGGACAGTTGGGAATTATTTAACTGCGTCATTCCGATCTGAAACTCTAGAGAAGTCTGCAGACTCTGCACTTGGACTGGACACACAGCAGGTGTTTAATAAATGCTTTGTGCATTTTCTTTTTAGCTCTTAGGAATGCGGGGGCAGAGCTGGAGCCCAGTTCCATATATTATTAAACCATTCCCCTCCTCTTCCCTATCCCCATTGGCCAACTCAACCCAGATGCCCTGACAGATGTCAACACTGTTTTCTTCCAAATTTTGGTCCCCAATTCTCCCCCCCCCCCCCCCCGTTGCCAAATGAGTAAACAGCTTTGGTGGTGGCATGTGTGTAACGTAATACAGTTCTTGACCTTTCAGAGGACACAGGATCACTTCCCTCTGTCCTATTAGTATGCTTTGTGCCTGCCAGCCCCAGGAAAACCCAGTGTGGCCAGTGCCAAAGAGAGTCACTGCTGTTGTAGATGCAAGTCCTTCCCGAGGGGACAGGGAAAAGGGACTTGCATTTCTCTGATCATTTCTTTACCTTTCCTGGCAGGTTTTCCAATGCATTTTCTTACTATGGATTAGTTCTACTCACCACAGAGCTCTTCCAGGCAGGAGACGTCTGCAGCAGTGAGTATGGAAGTTCTCTTTATCCGTGCACCACCCCTCCTCTCAACACACAGACACACACACACACACACACACACACACACACACACACACCCCTCAGGTTCTGCCCTTACAGGGCCCGATCTTGCACAAGTCCCAGTGACTTTTACCCCAGCTGTCTTGGCCCAACAAACTCCAGGGAGAAAGTTTCTGCAAAATCGGAGCATGGGAGATCTGGACTGTGGTTCCGAGACTCTCCGTAGAAACCTGGACAATCTTGTCACGATAGAAGTGGCATGACAGTGGAAGCTCCATGAAGTACAGCCCTGAGTTGGACGGCTGGCTTTGACAATTCTCAGGTGCCCATTAAAGCTGAGAGCCAGGTTGGATCTCAACTCTGGCCACGCAACAGAATCACCTAGGGGAGCTTTTAAACAATCCGTTAAACAATGCCCAGACCAATTGAATCAGCATCTCTGTGGGGTGGAGCCCTAACATTAGTGGATTTTAAAAGCTCCCAGGTGATTTCTATTGTTGCAGCTGGAGGTGGGAACCACTGGACAAAAGGGACGAATAAAAAGCAACGTCTGTTATGCAGATGTGTGGGCTTTCAAACCATTCTGTCTTTAAGAGGATGCTGGATTCCTAGCACTGAACCCAGGGTGGGAGAGAAAGGGATCAAGTCCTTGCTTGTCTGCAGGATTTGCCCGATTATCTTTTTCATATTCAGCTTCTTTCATCTTAGCTAATAGTTTTATTTATTGGCATAAGGATTTAATGAGATGGTGGAGTCACATCTCACTAAAGCCTGTGAGAGTCTAAATTAATTGCTCTGAAGAAATGGCTCACTTATAGATCTGTGGTCTGGTAGTGATTGAACACGATTCGCATGCCCCTACCAGTGGACCTGCTTACGCAAAACAAGAGGATCCAGTGGCATGTTATAAAGCAGGGATTGGCAACTTTTTCTATAAAGGGCCAGATAGCAAACATTTAGGGTTGGGCCATACAACTCTTGCCATTGTAGCAGAGAAGGAGACGTGGGCAATGTGTAAATGGACAAGCTTTGCTTGTAGTTCAGGAAAACCTCTGTGGACCCAAATTTGAATTTCACACCATTTTCGCGTCATGAAATGTTACTCATTTTTTGATTTTTAAAATGTAAAAACGATTCTTAACCCATGGGCCAGGCAAAAACAGGCAGACCAGATTTGCCCGACAGGTGATAGTTTGCCAACCCCATTAAAAAGCTCTCTCTTATACCTGGATGGGAAAGTCATACTGTGAACCAAGCTCACAGCCAGAAATCAGGGAGCCTTAGTTCTAGCACCACGTAGCTGTGTGACTTTGGGCAAGTCATTCATTCAGTATTTTCTTAGTACCTACCTACCTACCAGCCATCAGGATATATATCGATGAATACAAAAGACAAGTATCCCTGCCCTGTGAGCTTACGTTTTGGTGGGGAGAGAGAAAAAGAGAGACTAGCATAATAAGTAAGGAAATGATATAGTGTGTGGGAAGGTGATACTTGTGTTAAAGGAAAAACTTTAAAGAAAAGGTAAAAAACAAGGTGTGAAAGCCTGTCACACGATCATAAAATGAACATAGGTCATTTAACTTATCAATGTATGAATGAATCAGTTGTTAAGAACTGTGAAAAGTCTGAAATTTTACCTAGTTGCAAGCTGACTAGTTAGCCTTTTACAGTTTGCACAGATGCTAGCAGAGGACATGACACCCCTGGGTCAGAGATGAAGGACTTTATTACTCGCAGTGAGAGCAGTAGTGAGAGTGTCAGCATTTTCTTACACCCGTTCCTTAAGCCCCACTTCCCACAGGGCAACATGAAGATGGGCAGGTGATACGTGCAAAAGCAGTGGGTTGTGTTACAAGAAAGGATCCCTGAGGTCAGGGCACCCAGATCTTTTATACTGGATGGTAAGCCTGCCTGCCCTTTGCCCTGCAGGGAGACACTCTATCTTTGAAGGCCATAAACAAACCTGCCCTTTGCTCCAAAGGGAGATACTCTCTATTTTTCAAGACTGTTTGCGAAACAAACATCCTTGAAAAGATCGTCCTAAGCAAAGGCAGTCGTGGCCTCTGCTTATATAACATGCAGAAACATGAGTGACCCATGGAGAATTGTCTGCTAACATCAGTAAGAGGTTACAGCAGCTTCAAAGGCGAATGCAAAGCACACGTGTATGCAGGCAATCAGAAACGCTGAAATGGATTCACAGTTAGAGACAAAACTTGTCAGTGTGTGTAAGTAATAATCCATTAGGTTGCCACCAGACACTGTTTGCCTTTTGATGGACAAGAACGATTTGCATTTGATCAGTATTCTGTCAAGTAGGAAGTTATAAAATAGCTTGAAGATAATGAAAGGAGAGATCATCGATAGGGGCGCCTTAGACAGGACATTTTTGCCCATTTCAAAGTCTTTCATGCTATTTCCTAACAAATGATGTGGAGGAAAAATATATAATAGAGCAGGGTCAGGGAGGTCAGAATGGGGCTGAGCAAGGGGTAGTGGGTAGGTTGAAGTTTTAAATGGAGTGGGCAGGGTGGTCTCAGTGAGAAGGTGAGATGTAAGAGAAGACTTGAAGGAAGTGAGGAAATTAGTCGTGGGTCTATATAAAGTGCAATTCAGGATGAGGGAGCAGCCAGTGCAAAGGTCCTGAGGCAGGGTGTACCGCCATTGTTGAAGGAACAGCAAGAGGACCAGTGTGCCTAGAGTAGAGTGAGCAAAGCAAGGGAGAGAAGATGGGATCAAGGAAGTAATGGGGGCAGATAATATAGGTGGGGATCTTTGGAGTCACCCTAGAGTCTATCTGCCACCAAAGCACCTAGTACGTGCCAATTATAGGCGAAGCACATTCATATGCACAGCCTGCTTTCATTGTCTCAACCACTTTGCCCGATAGTTTTTTGAGGAAACTGAGGCTCAGAGAGACGAAGCGGTAGCAGTGCTGGTCGGAACTCAAACCCGAGTCTGTCTGACCCCCGAGCCTGGGCTCTTTTCACAGCACCCCAACCAAATCATACCCAGAGAAAGAGGTATGGGGAGCAGGAGGGTGGGAAGCAAGGTGCTGGGCATGGCTCTTCCTCTGTGTCTGTCTCCTACTTCCCAGTCTCCAGCCGGAAGAAGGCGGTAGAGGCAAAATGCAGCCTGGCCTGTGAGTACCTGAGTGAGGAGGATTACATGGACCTACTATGGACCACCCTCTCTGAATTCCCAGGTGAGGGGCCTATAGCAGGTGGGACTGGGACAAAGAAGGCTGAGAATGTGGCAGCTGTTCAGTGTCATTATTCCTGGTGTCACCGGGAAGCGAATCCCATTTCCAGGGGAGTTGGGGATTTATTTTTTCAACCCTTAGCTCTAAATTGTCAAGAACTATGAAGGGGCTGAGATTTTACTCTACGTTTAGGCGAACAAGTGAAGCTGCCCAGTTTCACGCATGCTGGCAGAAGACGTGAGATTCCTGGCTCAGAGACAAAAGACTATTACTTGTAGCACAGCAAATAGCATGAACAACATAGTAGTGTCAGCTCCCGTTGCCCCAAATCCCACAGAGATGACGAGGAAGGGCCCAAGTGGGTGCTACACGTGCAGTGGATTTGCAACACAGCTGAGGAATCTCAGGCTTTGGGAACCCAAATCTTTTATAATAGGCTTCCAGAAATAGCCTTTGTCCCAGAGAGAGACATCATCTTTATTATATCAGACAATAAATAGACCTGCCCTTCGCTTTAGAAAGGGACTGTTTCTATACAAACAACCTTGAAATGATAACCTGTAACAAAATGGCAGCTAGGACCTCTGCTCAGAAGATGTGGAGAAGTAGGAGAACCACGGAGACTTGTCCCCCAACACTAGTCACACTGGAAAGGATCAATGGTGTGTCAAACATCCAAAGCTGCCCACAAAGAAAAGGCGATCTATTTCCTTTAGAAGGAATAATGATTACGATAATAATAATCTCCATTTAATAATAAATAAGCTTTTTGGTAAATTTAAAAAATATTCGGTATTTATTAAGTGCTTACTGCATAAAAGGCCCTGTGCTAAATGTTTTACACATACGTTCTCACTTAATCTTGTGACATTGTATAATTATTCCCATTTCACAACTGGAGAAACTGAGACTTGGAGGGGTATAGCAGGAATTGTTCCTGCTATTTGCTGCTGCCAGTATCTGCATTTTTGTGCTCGAGGGCTATTCGGGAGGAATGGAAAGCCTCGGTATCTAAAAGCAAGCTAGGTGGCCAGAAGTGCCAAGGAGTTGACACACGGGGACAGCCTCCAACCAATAACTGTGGGAGTTGGTGTATCAACAGCCCAACTTCCTCACCCATCAGGCAGGAGAATTCTAAAGTACATGTTCCACACTGGCTCCCTGAGTCCTCTAGTGGAATTCAACAGCAATTGCCCACAGTGGTAAGTTGCTTGATATGCACCTTTATTAGCTGCTTCCTTTCCCTGTCTCACTTTTTCACTCTTCTATTGGTGTTTCCTTGGATGACCTCCCACATAAACACTTTATACTTGCACTCAACATCTGCTTCTTGGAAAGCCCAACGAAGACACTGAGTCTTACGCTGCCAGAGCTCAGACCTGTGGTCCCACCCCACATCCCAGAGTCCTTGCTCTTCTACTACACTGTCTATCTATCTTCTAAAACCCTTTCCCCAGATGGCTTAGTAAGTAAGAGACACTGGAGTTCAACTCACCATTGCCAGTTGCCATTTCCGTGATTTCAAGCACTCAACACTTCCATGACTTAAGATTTCTAAAACTCAGATTATTCTTCTTTATTATGTTTATTGTTCTTTGTTTTTGCTCACTGACACATCACGTGCTCCCAGAACAGTTCCTGACACATAGTAGGCACTTAATGTATTGATTGAATAAATGAGGGAAATGGGGCTATTTAATAGCATTTCTTTTGGAGGGTTGTGTTGATGATTAAACAAGATAATGCCATGTTTCTCCAAAAATAAGACCAGGTCTTATATTAATTTTTGCTCCGAAAGACACATTAGGGCTTATGTTCAGGGGATGTCATCCTGAAAAAATCATGCTAGGACTTATTTTCTGGTTAGGTCTTATTTTCAGGGAAACATGGTAGAGGTAAAAGTGTTTGGCCCAGATTTAATAATTATTAATAATAATAAGCACTATATGCTATACTGCCTCTACAGAGATAAGGAGTGTTATTTTTATTTAATCCCATTTTACAGATGAAGAAATTCAGGCTCAGAAAAGGCAAGGGACTAACCCAAAACTACACAGCAAGTTAGAGGAAAAATGAGGTCTTAGAACCCATGTGTTTCTGACTCCCATCCCAGGAGTCCGCTGCCTGGATTTAGCACATGCCACTATTTAGGCTCCCCTTGATGTCTGTATTAGTTATCCATTGCTGCATAACAAATTATCCCAGTTTTAGTGGCTTAAAACAACACATATCTATTATTCTGTTTCTGTGGGTCAGGAACCTGGGAGTGGTTTATGAGGGTCCTTTGCCCCCGCGTATCTCACAAAGCTGCAGTGGAAGGGTTCGCCCAGGGTCTGCGGTCTCATCTGAAAGCTCAACTGGGCAGGATCTGCTTCCACACTCACTCACATGGTTGGTGGCAGAATTCGATTCCTCCAGGGTTATTGGACCAGGGGGCCTCCAGTTCCTCACTGGCTGTTGGCCAAAGGCCACCTTCAGTTCCTTGCCAGGTGACCAACAGGGCAAGTGCATGAGAAGAGCCAGGGAGAGAGAGAATGCAACAAAAAAAAAGACAAAAGTCACAGTCTTTTATAACCTCATCTCAGAAGCGACATCCCATCACTTTTGCTGTACTCTGGCCATTAGAAGCGAGTCACTAGGTCCAGCCTACTCTCAAGGTGAGGGGTGTGAATACCAGGAGATGAGGGTCGTTAGGCGCTACCTCAGAAGCTGCCTGCCATGATGCCTCTGCTCCCTGCCAGGTGTCCTTGTGACTCTATGGATCATTGACCGCCTGGGCCGCAAGAAGACCATGGCTCTGTGCTTCACCATCTTCTCCTTCTGCAGTCTCCTGCTGTTTATCTGCGTCGGAAGGTGGGTCCTGAAACCAGCTCTCTCTGACCAGCAGGCTTATGTATCAGGTTGTGGTCAGTGGCTCTTTGAGCCTGCAGGCTGTGGATTGCACCCCCTGTGGGTCATCTGAGGGATCCCCCCAACCTTCATAGGACTGAGGCTCTAGGCTGCCTTAAAACTGACCAAAAGATCAAAGGCTCAAAGTTGGGGCCTCTGATGGGGGTGGGAACAGGAGGGTACGTAGGTCCAGGTTTTGCTCTAACATGATCACATTTAGACCTTCGACATTGTCTCCCCATGAGATCATGCATATCGGTGTTTAATGTATGTGTGAGTTAAAAGTGTGCATTTGTTCCCTTGGAGATATTTCAGATAGGTCCTGTTTTATAATCGCCTTTGGGCATGTCTCCTTTTTTTCTATCAAAATATGGAAGTGGCCTGGGCCTCTCTTGATCTCTGAGAGGCCCTGATGAGGAATCTGGGGAAGGTCTAGAGACCTAGCTTAGACCCGAAAATGTTGATGTTCTGGGACCTGCCTGGGAACCATGGGACAGAGGGTTGGGGATCAGGATTATCCTAAAAGTCCTGACCAGAAGTTGATTTTCTCTAGCTCAGCTGGTTCCTGGCTCAATACCTGCCCCCACTGGGTCCTATGTGGACTTTAGATACTTTACATCACTTGCCCCCAACCTGGACACCACAGATGTTTCCATCTGTGGCCTGGTGCTTTGGAGAATGATAAAGGTTAAAAAGCCAGTCTTTAGAGATGTGAGTGCCCACATACCTGCATGAATGTGTGTTGGGTGGGGGTGGGCTTTGCCAATATCCAGGTTTCAATTCTGCCAGGGCATATAGGACTCTGCTTAAACAAGCTGACAGAAAACAGTACTTGCTCATCTGCTTTTTTTCTCTCCTTAGAAATATGCTCACTCTGTTACTCTTCATTGCAAGAGCGTTTATTTCTGGAGGCTTCCAAGCGGCCTATGTTTACACACCTGAGGTAGGAGGGGTGTCTGGGAGCAGGTGGGGCAGAGATGCAGGGAGTTCTGCCTCTAGAAACACCCAGCCTAGGCTCCTTGGTATGAAATTTGTCCTTGTGTCTGAGTGACAGCTATGAAGCCCTACGTTATTTCAGGCTATCAGTAATTTTTGTCTGCTTATAAAAGCATGGGTTCAATGTAAAACTTCCAAATGTTACCAAGCTGTGTAAATCAAAAATAAAAGGGACCCCATTCCCCCTTCCTAGAGGAAACCTTCTGGAATAGTATGTTCTTCCAGATTTTTTTTCGAAGCACTTACTGATACATGTTAGTGACTGTATCAAATTGAGTAACTGAGCAATTGAGAAGAGTTTAATAAAGGGACAAATTACAGTGATGTGGGGCAGTGCCCAGAGCTTGCAATGGGGTGGGGGTGGCTGGGGACAGTGCTACCATCCAAGACTGGTGGGGTGAGGACAGGGGCCTGGTACAGGGTCCCAGGAGAAAGTTGTGTAGAAAGAAGCTTTCACCGTTAGTTGAAGGATGCAGGTGGCCTGAGGCAACCTAGAAGGGAAGGAGCAGGAAAGTAAATACCCCAGCCTCTCTCACCCACCTCCTGCCCATGTCTCAGTGGGGCTTACCATTGGCAGGCGCCAGAGGGCCAACGAGCCCTTTGTTGTCCACATTGGCCAGCTCCCAGGGCAGAGAATGAGGTGGGGAAGGGTAGAGAGTTCTGGAGAGGAATATGGAAGATAATGAGCCCAGAACATATGTATCTACTTTGTTCTTTTTAATAGCTGCTACACTATACTGTGCTATATTGTACAATACTACATACCTTGTTTCCCCGAAAATAAGACCTAGTGGACCATCAGCTCTAATGCGTCTTCTGGAGCAAAAATTTATATAAGACCCGGTCTTATTTTACTTAATATGTTATAGTAAAATAAGACCGGGTCTTAATATAATATAATATAATATAATATAATATAATATAATATAATATAATATAATATAATATAATATAATAACATATTATGGCATATAACATAATGTAACATATAATATAATATAATATAATATAATATAATATAATATAATATAATATAATATAATATAATATATATAATATAATGTAATACCAGGTCTTATACTTTGCTCCAAAAGATGCATTAGAGCTGATGGTCTGGCTAGGTCATCTTTTTGGGGAAACACGGTAATACATATATACAATATCTATTATATACTCTACTACAGTATATTATATACCATGTTTCCCCAAAAATAAGACTAGGTCTTATACCATATTTTCCTGAAAATAAGATCGGGTCTTATGTTAATTTTTGCTCCAAAAGACGCATTAGAACTGGGGTTTGGCTAGGTCTTATTTTCGGGGAAACACTATATATAATATACTGTACTTCACTATACTATATAGTATATATATACTCTATATACTATATACTGTACTATACTATACTCTATTACATACTGTGCTTTATTATACTATATAATTATGTGTTTATTATTGCTATATTAACATACATAACTATACATAAATACGTTGTATTATATTTACTTTTATATAATAGAACATATAGTTGTATTCTATTATATGTGTATAATACACACACACACAATATAATGTCCATTAGTCTCTTCTGAATGGTAAACTGTGGAATATCAACTGTGGAATTCCGTTACAGCAATTAAAAAGAATGAGGTAGCTCTCTGTACATTGATGTGGGTAGGATTTTAAGGTATATTGCTGAATGGAAAAAGCAAGTTTCAGACTGATATGCTGCTCAGTATGATACCATCTATATTTTAAAAACAATGCTACATATTTTCTATACCCATATTTTTTAACGTATCGGGGAGGATAGGTTCCAAATTTCATAATAGTGGAGTCCTGTGGGAAGAATTTTCCTGAGACAGGGAGTGGATTAACAGGGAATTTAAGTATTTTTACAAGAATATATTTCTACATTTATATGTTGCTTGTATCACTGAGTAAATTAAAATGTCATATAATACATATGATATGCACTCAAAAAGTATTCATTGAATGAATGAATGAATGAATGAATAAATATGTATACAATCACAGAAAAACTAGAAGAATATGCATGAAAATGTGACAATGCTTATGTCGGAGGGGTGGGATCGAGCATGAGCTTTGTTTTTCCTCTTTAGAGTTTTCATTCTTTTTAAGCTTCCTGAACTGAGAGCAATGTGCTTGTCAGAGGCCTGCTAGCTGCTGTTACAAATAATTCCCAGAACACAATGTATTGATACCACAGAAGTTTCTCACTTAGGAAACAGTCCAATACGGGTGTTCCAAGTTGGCCGACAGCGTTCTTCCCCACAATGATTTAGGGACCCAAGTTCCTTGCATCTTGTGATTCCCTCACTCGGTGATTGTTAACCAAGGGCTATTTTGCCTCCCAGGGGACATTTGGCAATGTCTCAAGATATTTGGGGTTGTCAAAACCGGGATGGCAGGTGCAGAGTGCAACCATATCTAGTGCCAAAGTTGCAAAACCCTGCCCTAAGGCCTTGGAATCCTCCTTCCAGCCAGCAGACAGGGGAAGGGAGTGGAGAAGACATGCCCACTTCTTAATTACCGTGGCCTGGAAGATGCTCAGTGCCTTCTCACTTTGCCTAGGGGACAACTAGGCACGTGGCCACTGCTGGGTAGAAACTGAGACACTGTGTAAACATTTCAATCTCTCTTTATGAAATGCCTTGAACATCTGTGACCCATGCTTCAATGTAAACTAGTGAAAAGTGGCAGGTAGGACAGTACTTGGATCCTGCATGGAGTTCCAGGCGGAGTTCTTTGGTGACCACCAGGGCAGGAGTACCTCATTACAAGGTTGCCACCCACAGCTCGGCCCCTTGCCCTCTTTCTCAGTTGAACTTGAACTTCTTATCTCCTTTGGTGGGAGACTCTCCACCCCATCTCCCATCCCTTAATAGAATCACAAACACTGAAAGGAATCACCCGAACTTCAGGCTTGCCCCTGGGGGTCAGTCACATCATTCCTGAGCTGGAGAAGAGGGAAGGACTGCGTTTTCTCAAGGCTACATCTGGTGTCTGTGTTTCAGGTCTACCCTACGGCGACACGAGCGCTGGGCCTGGGCACCTGCAGCGGCATGGCAAGAGTGGGTGCCCTCATCACTCCATTCATTGCTCAGGTAGGTGCCATCCTAAATATGGAGGAGGTGGGCATGACCAAAGCCATTGCGTGGTAGGCAGTTACTATATGCCAAGCCTTCTCCAGAGCCCTCTGTATGCATTAGCTTATTTTAGCCTAATAAGCTACCTTAGGAGAATAGAGATACTGCTTGCAGATGAGAAATCTGAGGCTTAAAAGGGGAAAGGGACTTGCCAAGGTCAGAGTAGAAAAGATGGGAATCAAACCTGAGTCTTTCCCACGCAGAGGACTCCTGGAGGTGTTGTATGATTTGGCCAGAAACAATTTGGATGAAAACAAGCAGGCCAACTTGATTTCATGGGAAACAAATGTCCCCATCCCTGGTTTCTGAGTTGGATAGTTAGGTGTACTTGTAGAATTTTGCAACTCTTTGTGTGTCTTGACGCATTTCTACCCATTTTTAGGGGTCCTGTTTTGAAACCATTTTGCTTTTTATTTTTTCCTGTTTTGAATCCCTTTTTGAAATTGAGATGAAAGCCACGTAACATAAAATTGACCACTTTAAAGTGAACGATTCAGTGGCATTAGGACATTCACAGTTATGCAACCACCACCTCTGCCTAGTTCCAAAACATTTTCGTCACCCCAAAATAATACTTTGTACCCAGTAAGCAGTCATTCCCCATTTCCTTCTCCTCGCAGCCCCTGGCAACCGCCAATCTGCATTCTTTCAACGTGGATTTAGCGATTCTGAATAGTTCACGTACATAGCATTGCAACATGTGGTTTAGCCACGTAGTTCTGTTCTGCACGCTTGTTTGTGACCATTGTATGTCACCGCTGACTAATATGGTTGAGACTTGCCATGTGCCTGCATGGTGCCAAGGGCTCCTGAGGTATTCTCTCATTGAGGACCTGGACACTGCCTTTCTGCTCGTTTGGCAGATGAGGAAATGACGTTCAGCTCTGCTGTGTGATTTGCTTGGAGCCATCAAGCTAGGAGGTCAGCAGAAGTACTGCCCCAGGAGAGAGTGTTGTTATAAGGAATACAGATTCTTGGGCCAAGGGGGTCTGGGTTCAAGTCCCATTCTTAGTATCTTCATGAATGTGGGTATACTTTTAACCCTCTTCGAGCTTCAGTTTTTCCCTCTGTAAAATGGGGATGAAGTACCTGCCTCATAAAGCTGCCATGAAGACTAAATGGGACAATCACACAGAATGCTTCCAAGAGGGACTGGCATTATCCATATTAGCTGGTGGGTAGTTTATTCAGAAGGGATGCTCTGACCGGCCTGCATCTTTCTCCCCCAGGTGATGCTGGAATCCTCCGTGTACCTGACGCTGGCCGTGTATAGTGGCTGTTGCCTCCTGGCTGCCGTGGCCTCCTGCTTTTTGCCCATCGAGACTAAAGGCCGCGGACTGCAAGAGTCCAGCCATCGGGAGTGGGGCCAGGAGATGGTCGGCCGAGGGACGCATGTTACAGGCGTGACCAGGTCGAACTCTGGCTCTCAGGAGTAGTGACCGATGGGGGGCTGAGCTGGTCTTTGAGGCTGTCGAGCATGGGGAGCTGGTGGAGCCCAGCTGGGGCACTGACCGTCACTGCCGCCACCAAGAACTCCTCTAAGAGTCCAGCCTGGAACCTGGTTGCTCGTATTCATTGAGAGCCACCTGGGGATGGAGAGATGTTTGCTCTGGGGGTTCTCTGTATGTGGAAGGGGAGGTTTGTTAATAACCTGTGGATCTGCATGGGAAAACTGCCACAGTAGGAGTGCCTGGTGACGCCAGTAGCCAACCAGACGCCATCCAGAATCAGCTGGTCACACACTTGGTGAACAAAAACCAAAAGATCTCTGTAGATACAGTCCAGGTCCAGACCCTAGTGAAACCTGCCACCCAGTGTGTCGACACCTGCCACCCACCCGTAGGTTTCTCCTCTACCCTCAGCCCCCCTTTCTTCTTTGAAATCAGAGGTGACCTGGGTGTGACCTGAGCAGCTTTTTGTTGGATCCAAGAAACGTTCCCTCCGATGAGGCCCCTCGGTTTGCCTCCCCAGGAAGGGCCTGACTAGTGGAGGCTCTGGCAGATGGACATGCATTTGAACTTGAGCCACGTACCCCACCTGGCTCCCTTTGGAGTCCCTGTCCCTGGTTCTTAGGGGATCCAGGAGTGTCCATGGGGACAGCTGGGCTTGCACCAGGTGACAGCCTCAGAAAGCTGTTACCCCTGGGCATTGGAGACTGAGGCCAGCGGGGGTGAGAATCAAGCCCAAAGCCAAAACAGGGGCCTCCTCTTTGGCAGCAGTGAAGGCCATATTGCGGCTTCTTTTCTGGTCCCCTCCTCAGTCAGGCGGATTGATGACTCTTGGGGAAACAAAACAGTTATCTCAGGTGTCAGTGTTTTTGATTTTGAGCATGGGTGGATAGCTAAATGGACAGAAAACAAAAGGATGCTATGCCAATCATCCATCCCCATTGGGGTCAGGGGACCAGGAACCCTTCCCCCGTGGTTCCTCTGTCACCCTTGCTGTCAAGGGCTGGCTTGGTCTTTACATGGCTTGGGGTTCCGGCAGTGGAAACCCTGGTGGGGAGGCCGTGGGGTGGGGAGGAGCAGGACGACCCAGGTGTGTGAAATGTGTACATTTTCAAAGGAAGAGAAGGGAGGTCAGTAGGGTTTGGGGTTGGCCTTGGAAGGAAGGCCTGGCACCGTGTCTCTGCAGACAACACCCGCCTCCAGGATTTGGTTTACACAAGCCTTTTCCCCATCATGAAGGCAGGGAACCTAGAGGTGCAGGGAAGAAGCGGCTGGATCCCATCAAAGGCCAGAGAAAACTGACCCTCTGCTTGGACATACCTGCTTGAAGTCAACATTGCAAGGAAGCCAAATGTGTACGTTCATCTCTTATTAAAACATGTTGGTGATGGACATTGCAAGGGGCGAAGTTCGTTTGTCGTAATGTCCTAGTGACAGTGTAGCTTAATGGTCTTGCCAACTTTATCCATCCAGGGTCATCTCAATGCTTTCCTAGGACAATCTTTCCCATAAAAGGGGAAAGCTGCACAGTGGGTTGCCACCGTTACGACTTTGAGTCTGTTGGAGACAGCACTGTCTTTTAACAGTGTTGAGGTCACAGTGGTCGGCTTCTTCAGGCGCAAATCCTAGGGTGACTGCAAATGATCCCGGGTCCCTGAAATAGGGGCTGCAGCCGCCTTGGCCCAGGCAGTCAGAGAGGAGGTGTCTTGGCAGATCTACCGCTCCCTGACACTGTGAGTGTATCCTGGAACCCTGAGTGGCTATAGCTCTTATTATTTCTGGTCTGCTGAGCTCTCCTGGGTAATACAGAACCTTCGCTTGTCTTTTTTGCCTTCCAGCTGGCCAGACACTGCCGGATGAGCAGGGCCACTCCCTTCCTCCTCAAATAACCTGGAGGAACTGAGGGCTGGGGTGGGGAAGGAGTGCTTGGTGGGCAGAAATGTTGTCCAGGGGATGGGGGAAAGGGGCCTGCAGTTGAGAGCTTTCTCTTCTTCTTTTTTTTTGTTTTTTTAAATGGTGGCCCCCGCCCTCGCCCCGCTCCCTCCCTCCACCCTCCCCTCCCCACCCTTGGCTCCTCCGAGAGTTTTCTCTTCTTGAGAAAATGAAAGTTAAAAACTTTGCTTTCTAAATTGCCTGCCCTTCAGAAAAATCAATATTATTGAATAATATAAGAGTTGCCCCAAAAGTTGCTTTAGTTGAGGACATTTGTATCTAATTTTGAACCATCCAAAAGCTCCTATTTCCATTAATGGAAATGCCATCTGTTTCTCTGAGTGTTTGGAAAGATTTCAGAACATGGCAAAAATGTTTAATGTAGCCAGGTTATCTCATTTCTTTCTTTCCCTTATTTCAAGTATTCTCAGGAACTCATACATGACCCTGATGGTGTTGGCAATGAGATGAAAGACTGTCTTAGGGTTGAACTTTGGAATGAACACGGGCATTCATTATTTTTAATATTAAGCAACAGAGAGCCTTAAAGGATGAGATTAAGAGTCTCCCTTTGTTACTACTAATAAACATCAAAGGACTGGCTACCTTGAGCAGCAAGCAGTAGTAAAACTAGTCAATAGTAGCTTAAGCCATTAAAATATTAATTGTTCATTTAACAAGTCCAGGGTCAGGCAGTGCTAGGAAAAGTTCAGCAGCTCAATGATATCATCAAAGATCCAACTTTTTTTTTTTTTTTTGCCTCCACCATCCTCTGCATTTGAAACCACATGGTCACAAAATGGCTGCTGAAGTGCCGGCCATCATATTTATTTTCAAAGGAGGTAGAAGAGGGAAGGATTGGTCGCAAAAGGTCTGCTTTCAAACGGGTCTGTTGTTTTTGGTTGAAAGGGAGGTCCTTCAGCAGATTTACCATTGCTATGCATTGGTCAGATCTGGGTCCCATGTCTATCCCAGCATGAATCCTTCCCTAGGGCAGGGGAAGGAAGGACTTACTTCTCACTGGACAAAGGGATACCCACAGCCTCCTGAATACAAAATTGGGATTCTGTTAGCATGGAAGAAGGCAGGCGATGGCTGTGGGAAGGGGTGGGGAGGAGCCTTGCCACGAATTCTCATCAAGGCTGTCTTAATGCAAGGAGTAGAAATTAGACACAGGTTAATTCAAGTGAAGAAGTCCAGCTTTATTTTAAGGCTAGGATTGGCTAGTTAGTTTCTTACAGGGGACAACGAGGGAACGTAAATGAGAGAAACGGAGGTAATAAGGAAGAACAGGAAAGGCGGAGAACTGTGGCAGAGTAAGGAACACAGGTCCCATCCAAAGGCGGCGGCTACTACTCGGTTCTAGCCGATTTTGTTGCACGGTGGGATCTCCCAATTTTCAAGACCGGAATCTGGATTTTTATGTGACATCTCCGAATTTTAGTATGTTGAATCAAAATGTTTTAAATGATGTGTGAGCCCAATAAAATTCATCTGCAGGCCAGGTTTGATTGGTGGGCTGCCAGTTTGCAGCCTCTGAAAGGTTAAGAAGATCTCAGGAATAAAGTGCAGCCTGGCCTCACACTATGGAAAGGGAGAACTGGGGAGCCACCAGGGCCCGAGGCAGCCCCCTCTTTGGGTCCATAGCCCCATTTCCACCCTTCTCTGCAGACAGGCTTCCTTCTGCCTCCTTGTGGCTGCTGCATATGCTAACCGTGCGTATGGTTCCTGCTCACCATGGCTCAGCTCTGCAAACACATCTGACTCAGCTGTTCAGTGTCCCACTTCCAAATCCTCAGCAGAGGAAGCTGATTGGTTCAGTTTAGTGCTTGTTTCAGTCTGGTCCAATTAACTTGGGTCAGGGGAGGGTGGAATCAAGAAGCACAAACATGGTGGCTTTGGCCTGCCCTTTCAGCAGGGTGGCGAAACGACAGGTATGTCTGGAGCCCACAGCAACACATGTAAACTCTCGAGTCTATTCATCATAATTCTATTACGGATCGTGTCCTGGCATGTGGGCAGTATGCACGGCGTTTCAGCCATGCAGCAAGCATGATATTCAACACTGAGATGCAAAAAAGAGTGAGACATGGTCCTTCTCTTCAGAAAGTAGTGGGGAGGGGGAACAGGCAGAAACAGATCTTTGTGATGCAGGGTGATATGGGCACTACAAAGGGAGGCGGAGTGCTGTGGGAGGCATTAAGATGGCAGCGCTGAAGTGCTAGAATGTTCTGAAGGCCCTTCTGACTCCTCAAAGACTCAGTGGTTTCAGTCAGACATTAGTTGCTGGTGGTGCTTTCCTGTATTCTGATTCTGTGACATTTGAACATCCTGGATTTCATCACATGTAACCATTCTCGATTCATCCAGAATGCTTGATGATGGGCCACGTCAAATGCCACTGTATCCCCACCATGCCAGAGAGCAGAGCACTTTCTAAATTCATCCGTAAGGAAACAGTTCCGTTCACCACAGCATCAAGAAGAATAAAACACTTAGGAATCAATTTAACAAAAAGAGGGCAGGCCGTTTCCAAACCACAAAACTATGCGGAAAAGAATTGAAGTTCTAAATAAATAGATATTCCAGGATCATGGATCAGCAGCCTTAAAATGGTTAAGATAGCAATCGATACTTTGAGAATTGATCTATACATTCAACGCCATTTCTATCAAAATCCCAGGTGGGTTTTTGTGCGGAAATGGGCCAGCTGACTGTAAAATTCATACGGAAATGCAAAGGACCCAGAATTGTCACTGATGCCACTTGGGATGTGGACCAGGCATCCGAGGTTGCTAGTTCCCTGTCTCACCTCTTCTGTCTCCTCCGTACTCCAGGTCTACACATAATTGCCTGCAACGAAATCTGTTACAGCACTCTCTTGAGTTCGTTCTGTGGCATTTACGCTCTGGGCTAACGGTTTCCGTGGCCCTGTGGGTTTAGGAAGACTGGATTAAGCCACGTCAGAGAGGTGTCTTTGCGGTAGGACTTTTCAGAACCTTTAATGTGTTAGTGTGACTTGTCAACAAGTTACTTAACCTCAACTATCCTCACTTTCCTGTTCTCCTCTTTGATTTTCTGTGTTCTCCTTTCTTCTGAGGACTCATGGAATAAATCTTCATAATGTCAAGCCAGAGAAAGTAGATCAGAAGGTCCCGGGTGGGGCTGGACTCCCCTCTAGGAGTTGACCTGTGGTTCCCTCTCACCTCATGCTTCTTGGGGACAGGAGCCAGGGGTGGGGTGGAGGGTAAGGGATGGCTCAGATAGGAGCACTGATTACTTGGCCAAGGAAAGTGGGGAGTCCTGGTGGGAGAGGCAGTGGTCACTGGCGTCTTCAGAGATGGGATGGTGGCATTCTGAGCAGCTTCCTTTCTTCCAGGACTTCCCCAAAGAGCTTGGCCGCCTCCAGGGCACAGCCCCAGTGGATGGTGATCCCGTAGCCCCCGTGGCCGTAGTTGTGGATAACCTGGGAGAGGCAAGAGAGAAGGTGGCCTGGTCTGCCCTGGAAGATTCAGGAGCTTTCTGAAGAGTCCTGGGCAAAGCCAGAAGGCACCAGAGCTCCTCTCAGCACCCTAGCGGGAGGGTGGGGGCCCTGGGAACAGCAGTAAGGGGATTGTTTGGGGAGCTGGGGGTTGATATCCTAGACTCCTCTTCTGCTTAAGAAATGGAACTGCTTTATATACACTCAGCACAGCAAACAGAATCATCCAGAACTCAGGTCAGAGATTCCGCCCTCCCCCCCCCACCCTGCCCCCCCCCACACACACACCCTACATACACACATTACACACACATACACACAATAAGAAAGGAAGGGTGACTTAGATAGGGAAGATGGCTTTCCTGGTGGGAACCCAGCCACCACCCACTCCGCTCAGTGCCTTCAGCCCATGACAGCTCCCACCATTTTAAGAAGCCCAGTTCCTCCGCTATGAGAGAGAACATGAGAGAGGACCCAAGAGAGATGATGGGGAAGCCAGAAATGGACAGCTGGGAAATGGCTCCGGAGTCAACTTCAAACCAGATCCCAGCTCTGCCCCTCAACAGTAGTATGATTCAGGCAAGTGACTTCACCTCTTGGAACCTCCTTTTGCTCATCTGAAGCATGAGGGGAACAGTCCCAATCCCAAAGAGCAGTAGGGGAGATTCCAAAATGTCATTCATGTGGTGGACACAAAATAGATGTTCAATAAGTGCCTATTTCCTTCTGTTCAACCACAGGCTTTAGCAAATGGAGGCACTGCCCTCTAGGTAACCTTGAGCAGGTCCTTTACCATCATAGAGCCTCAGTTTCCCCATTTATAGTGAAGGGGATATTAGCCATCACTGTGCCTGCCTGCCAAGAGGCTGTGTGGAGCCGGAGGAGAGGAAAGACTGCTCCCTGGAGGTGCCAGAGCCCTCTCAGGAGTGGGGAGGGCATTGCTTTCCTTGCCAGGAGAGCATACCTCTATGTTTGAAGATCCAAAGTGAAGCTGTTCTCTTTCTAGACGAATCTGCGGGCGCACTGGCCGGAAGCCAGTCCATTCAGCAACAATTCTGGCATCCTGGAAAGAGAAGTGTTAGCAATTCATGTGTGGATTTTTTCTTTTTTTTTTCTTTTCTTTTTTTTGCTGCTGCTGCCATTTTTAGGTGACAATCAGCTTTTGAAATCTCATGATCCTTACCACCACCACGAACGCCATCACTGTCTCTCTTATTAATCACCACTGCTATCGTCACCACATTAATCAGCCACCAACATCATCACTGTCACCGCTACCACCTCACCGCCAGTTCTGCCAACTGCCTCATCCTCACCAACCACCACCACCAGCAGCCACCACCCCGATATCCTCAGCGGTCACCCCCTCATCACCATCCTTATCGCCACCCTCAACATTTTCATCAATCCCAACCATGACTTCTACCCCCACCCTCGTCACCGTCACTGAGCAGTTCTGATCCACGGCCATCTCGGTTTCATCCGCCCACAGCCAGACTTCCCTGTGCCTCCTCAAATTCTGGTGTATTCTACAGACCCTTGCTGGAATTACTTTGCCCAATTTCCCTGTGGTGGAATCTTCCCATCCTCAAGCATCCTCATGGTCAAGTTGCCGGGATCCCGGTCTAGGGCG
Source organism: Rhinolophus hipposideros (assembly GCF_964194185.1). Classification (NCBI taxonomy): domain Eukaryota; kingdom Metazoa; phylum Chordata; class Mammalia; order Chiroptera; family Rhinolophidae; genus Rhinolophus; species Rhinolophus hipposideros. Next base: position 14,166,173 of record NC_138070.1, read on the forward strand.
CCGAGACCTCTCCCCACCTTACCTGCAGCGTGGGCTCCAGTCTGCAGCAGCCTTCCCAGATGGTGTTGTGGTCTTGAATGTTGTTTATCTCACTCCAGTTCCCCAGCTGGAAGATGCCTCCAAGAGTCACGGCCTGGGTCCTAGATCCAAGCATGGAGTGTCATGGATGGAGGAAAATGAAGCCTTTGAGGAGAACGGGGTCATGCGTATGCTCACCCTTACCGCCCTGTGACCTAAACCACTGCTACCCTCAACATCGTCATCGCTGCTCACAATGCCATCAACACCACTGCCACCTCCAGTACCATCAACGACCACCTCCACCATCACCATTTACATCACCGGCAACCTTGTTCTCTCTTCCAACGTACGGCATGACGACCATAGTTAACAATGCTGTAGTATGTCCTTGAAAGTTACTAAAAGAGTACATCTTAAATATTCTCACCACACGCACACACACAAATGTAATTATGGGAGGTGACGGATGTGTTAACTAACTTTATTGTGATAATCGTTTTGCAATCTGTGCATATATTCAATCATCATGTTGTACGTCTTAAACGTACATCATCGATGTCAACCATATCTCAAGAAAGCTGGAAAAAAATATTGCCACCTCCATCAACGTCATCTTCACTTCTTCCTTCCTTGTTATCATTGATGGGTCATCACCATCATCTCCCGTCACCATTTCCACCGTCACCCGTTGGCCACTGATGTTGTCATCTCCACCACACCACTAACTTGCCGTTGAGACGGTCATCTCTGCCCCACTATTAACAGCCTCACTGATGGTGTCATCTCCATCAACACCCACGACTGCCCCCCCTGCCAATCACCACCATCATCACCTGTGATCTCCTTGTCAATGACAATAATGCCTTTACTACCATCGTTTTGCTGTCCACAATATTGTCATCCCATCCACACGACCACCATCTTCACTGACATCGTCACCTCTCCCATGAATGTCATCATCACCATCAACCCCAGTCACCATTCCCAGTACCACTCCCAGTATGGCCATGCACACCACTTCTAATGTTCCTGCCGTCGTGTGTTCGTCTCCAGCATCACCTTTGTCTCCAGTGTCACCACTACAGTCCTCCAAAAGTATGTTCAAGATGGAGCCCAAGCAAGGCTAAGTCCCACCGTCCCAGGGATGTCATCACACTTACAAAAAATTGGAAGAAAAAACCTGAAGGGAGTGAGCAAGGGGCCTGGGGCAGGCAGCAGGGGCATAAAGATGCCCGCTCTTCTGCCCGAGGATGTCAGATGTTTACCCTGGGATGATGTATGGCGACTTGTAGATACCTCCATGGAGATCATGGGTGATAATGAAATGCTTCATCCAAGGAGCATCGACCTGTTGATGGAGGATGGAGTCGTCTCGTTAGAGGAGTGAAATCAGCAGGCCCCTCTGCCCTGCTCCCCTCCAAGGCCAGATATTCTGATAGGAGAGGCCGATTCCTGACCCCCCTGCCCCAAGTCTGCCCCTGACTGCCTGCTCGTGCAGTGAGAGCGCCCTGAGAGCCACCTGCCCCCTGAAGCATTGCACGTTCTCACCCACATGTTCACAGAAAAGCCCAGCACGCAGGTGCAAATGCACACATTAGCCCACCTCAGAAACACACACACATACACACACCTACACACTTGTGAACGCACACATGTACACTCACAAAGAGGCATGCCTCACGCACATACCCACTTACACAGTGAGAGGCGAAGTGGGCCAGTGCTTACACATCCAGGCTCTTAAATCGGATTGCTTGGGTTCTAATCCCAACTCCATAATTTACGACCGTGTGAACTTTGCATCTTACTTAATTCCTCTGTGCCTCAGTTTCCCCCCCTGTAAGATGTTGATGGTGATATGATAGACCCCACCTCAAAGGGTTGTGGTAAGGATTAAATGAATTAACATTGTGGTAAGGATTCAATGAATTAACACAATGTGCTCAGGCCTGTGCCTGGCCCTTAGTAAACACTCCATAAATGTTTGCTCTATTTATTAAAATACAGGCAGATGTGGCTCCCACATGTGTACAAACATATACACACATGCTTGGCTATTAGGAAGAAACCCCAAAAGAAAAGTTTGGGAGGGCCGTGTGGTGTTGGTCCTTCTTGCTTCTTTCACCTGTCGTTTTCTCTAACCGATGTTACTGATGTATCCTCTCTCTTTGGAGATGAAATAAGCAGACCGCTACCATCTTCCCAGCAACGAAAGTCGGGGGAGTCATCCGTCACCTTCACACTCACCTTGATGATCTGCCCTCGACCTGGCTGTAGCAGGGGGTCTGGTTGCAGCGCCCCCGCCCACACACCGGTGCAGTTGATAATCACATCCGCGCCTCCTCTTGCTACCTGGCAGCAACCAACAGGGCAGGTGGGGTGGAAGGGGGTAAGGACCCTGGTATCCCCTGTCCCTCCACCTCCCCTCCTCCCACCTTGAAGCTCTCAGCTCCCTATGGTACAGCAGGGTGGGGGCTCAATGAGGAATCCATGGGCATGGCTCCAAAAGTCCTCTGTGCCATTTACCTGCTGTGTGGCCTCAGAAATGTCCTGTCACTTCCTCAGGGCTCAGCTGCCTTAACTATAACATGGGGGTGGTAATGCATGGTCATAGGCTACTGTGAGAATCCCATGTGACTCTGGATTTAGAATACTCTGCACTTAGAAAACAATACTGTGCAAGGCAGGGACCTTCTTGGAAGCTTCCAGAAGAAGTCAGAAAGCAAGCCGAGATATTTCTCTTCCTCCTTCTGTGTCCTTTGTTTTTCATTCTCTTGCCTTCTACCCTGCCAAGACATCTGCAGAAGGCATGTTGGAACCTCTAGTTCTGGGCATTATGGGATACTTGACAGCTCAAGGATGTAGCCTGATGGGCACCCAAACTCCCAACCCAGCCCCCAGGACTCCCTTCCCATGTCAGTCATGGGTCACACACACATCGCAAGGCGCTATTATCATTCATGACCCAGTATTTGCTACACTGGACTATGAGTTCCTTGGAAATGAGAGCTGTGCCTGAGTCAACTATATTTCCCAACTGTCCATCAGGGCTGGACCCAGAATCCCAGTAGCTGCATGGTACTGAGCACCTCCCGTGTCCCAAGCACTATTCTAGGTGCTGGGATTGAGTGAAGTCATAAGGCAAAGCTCCTGGTACATAGCCAGTGCCTGACGATGGGAGCTGCTACTATCATTATTGTCGGTGATGGTGTTACTTCAGAGGTGAGTCAGCTGAGAATTGAGACATTGCAGAAACATCAACCCAGATGTCGGCAGGAGGCAACCAAGTGTCTAGAACTTGAGGGTTGGGTGCAGCTGATACTGGGAAGAGGCAACCAGCTCTCTGGCCCTAAAACTCAAGGAGGCTTAAATAGAGATCTGTCCTTAATGGCCACCACTGTCCCTTTGCTTCTGCCACCAATATCAGGGTAGAATGCCTAAGTCCTACTAGCATTGACAAAAGGCCCAGAGTTTGGGATGGGCCTCAAGAGGACTCTGGAAGGCTGAAAAGGCGGCTTCCAACCCAGCAACAAGAAGCAAAGGCCTGCCCTCTTCACCTCTCTCCCACATCCGGCCCCTTCCAGCCCTGCAGCTCACCTCCTCAAAAGATTCCACCTTCCTCTGGAAGAACTTCACTCCCCTCTCAGTTAACCTAGGATGATCAAACACATCAAAAAGCCCAGTATTCAATTATCTGTTTCATCTCTCCAAGAGGAGGGCATAGGGGACATTTCCCAAAGAAACTTCTATCCCACAGGATGTTCCTTGAGAAAATAGCTGTATACTCAAGTCAGTTCATGAGCACCTTGATGGGACTAGTGGACCATGAAATGTCCCTTGGGGACCTGAGATGACCTAAGCCCCTCATCAGTCAGATGGAGATGAGAGAAGGGCCTTGCTGAAGGTCATACAGTGAGTTAGTTATGGGACTGGGACTCGAACCCAGGCTTCTTAGTTGGAAACGCTTCCTCCTACCACCACATTGCTTTACACTACCAAAGGGAATGAGATACAGGGTGGAGGAGGAACAGGGTTGGACCATGCCACATGCCCCTTTGTCAGAAGCAAAGCATGAAGAGGGAAGTGGGCTGGGGACACCTACCCCCCCTCTAAATATCCCAGTGGAATAAAAATCTGTCACCATTAGAAAAACAGTAGAAATCTCAAAATAACAGGAAATAAACTAAATAAAGGTTGAAACATAACTTCAGGACTATTTTATCTACATACTGTCCTCAATATAGAAAAACTGGGAGCAGTCTTTTCTGAAAGAGTCTAGACAGGAGTCATTACGTGTCCCAGGTTTAGAAGAAATAACCAACCATGTTTTAGCACAACATTTCCCAAACCTGGCGCTTAATTAGAATCACTCAGGAAACTTCTTAAAATACAAATTTATGAGCCCCATCTCAGAGGTTTTGATTTAGTGGACAGGAAGCAGGGTCCTGAAATCTGTTTTTTAAAACCTCCCTAGGTCCTTTGATAAAAGCCACCATCCATTCCATATTTTTAAAAATCTTAAAGTAGTAATATGTAGGAAATATGTGGAATCTTCCTTAATATGAGGGTATGTGAATAGAAATATAAAGGTATCGCTCAACTTAATGTTTACTAATGTGGAACACTATGAGATTGCTGTCAACATCAGAGCAAGACAGGGACATCAACTCTCACCTGTATTAGTTAACATTGTTCTAGAAGTACTGGCCATAGCAGTTAGACAAGAAAAAAAAGTGAGATATTAAAAATAAAAGGCAACTTATGTTTCGTAGATGATGTAATTATGTCTGGAAATTTTAAGACAGTCCATTTAAAACGATTCCACAAACATTACAGATTTTAGTGAGGTTGAGAATAAATATCACATGTAAAAAGCTGCCCAGATGGTTCTGTTGCCCAACTAAGCATGGGAACCATTGTCTTAGTACCCAGAAGTGATCAGGACCAAGGATAGATCCCATGATGCCTAAGGGTTAACATTTAGGGTTGGTTGATACAAAGAATCCCATGAACAATCATCTATTACCACCCTGGTCCCTGGGAGGTGCCTTTCTGAAACTAACATTGAAAAATCTCACCTTTCAGTCAGCCACTGTAGATATCTCCTCCCTTCCAGAATCAGGCTTGTGTTGAACCAGCCATAGCTAGAGTCACAGCAGGCAAATGTGAGAATAAAGGATCAGAATTAGAGCTATATTGGGAGGCTGTCAAATGGAGGTGGGAGCAGTGTCATCTTTTGGGCCCCAAGGGTAGGGCCAGAACCATTGGGTGAAATTCAAGGGGGAAGTGGTTTTCAGCTCAATGCAAGGAAAACTTTTCTATCAGAGAAAGCCATCCCTGACATAGGGATGTGTAAGTGGAGACTGGACACACATTTGTAGAAGGGATTCGAACATTGGGGGAGGGGGGGTGAGGAGAGGACCAGAGAGGCATGTAGGAAAAAGAATGGAGAGGTTCGGAGTCAGACTGGGTTGGAATCCCATTTTGGTCGCTTGGCTATGTGACCTTGGGAAGTGACTTAGCCTCTCTGAAGCTCAGTTTCCTCATCTACAAAAGAGAATAGTGATTTGAAGATTCTGGGCTTGAGATCTGTGATTCCATATCCCCAATCTCCTTAGTCCAAGACCCAATTTGAGTGGGAGTCCTCTCAGAAGGAGCTGGACATTGTGCCATTAGACCAAGTTCCCAGGGGCTCTAGGCCTGGAATAGGACAGGAAATTTGGTGACTACGTCTTCTGCTGCCTTCTAGACAGGCAGGTGTGATCTGTGGGGCCTCAGCCCCTTTGTCCATGACAATAACCTTACCTATAACCAGGGAACATGTCCAGCTCTCTTGGGGTCAGTTTCCGAAATCCCAGATAAGTGTCCTTCCAGAAAGGGTCCTGCAGAGGAAGAAGAGAAGGATGATGACTTTTTGCCCATGACCACAGGAATGGGCAAAAATCAATAATAATGATAACAACAAAACATATAATGTTTACTGAGTGAAAGGTGCTGTTCCACTTATATCACTTATATCACTCCCATTGAGGCAGATACCATCCCTATCCCCATTTTACAGATTGGCTGACTGAGGCTTAGAGATGTTGTGTAACTTGTCTAAAGTCACACAGCTATTAAGTGGTGGGACTGAGCTCTGAACCCACACAGTTTGGCTTCAGAGTCCAAATTCTTAATCATTATGCTATCTATACTAAGGGTAAGAGAGTAAGACCGGGGGTGAGTGATAGGGTAAGTGTCAGAAATATGGGAGAAAAAAGGGTGAGAGTGAGAGTCACCAAGGGGCGAGAGTGGGAGGCAGCAGAGCATAGGGTCAGACAACTTAAATGGAGATTTTGACCTCACCACTGACCATCTTGAATTCTCTGAGACTCAGTTTTCTAGTCTGTACCATGGAGTTAATAGTCACTCTTGACCCTACGGAAGGTAACAGATAACATGGGCAATGCCTTTTGCATGGTGCTAAATGTTGACTAAACATCGGAGGGCTGGCATGGATGGGGTTCTGGGTACCTAGCCAGATCACCCTTTCCAAGTAACCTGAGAACATCGCCCAAGGCTGTTGTGCCTTTCTTAACACATTGGGCACCTTGTGGTCACAGAATGCTTGGGTTCAAATCCCACCTCTGCCACTTTAAAGCTTGGTGAGCTCAGGTAAGTGACTCTATTTCATCTGCAAAAGGAAGATAATATTAGCACTTACTTCCTGGTTATTGAGAGAATTAAATGAGTCACTCTTTATAAAATAGTTAGGACAGGGCCTGGCCCACAGTAGGTACTTTAGAAGTTTGTGCCATGATGAGTGTTTCAGTCCATCTTGATGAAAAGCTCTGGGACCCCCAGGGGTGCAGTAAACCTTTTGGCATTAGCGCCAAGTGCCCACCATTACAGGATTGTCTGAGTTTTATCCATATCAATCAAAACCTAGTCCCCCTGTTCATCAGAAGATTCTTTGGTCTCTGCCAATTTTATTTAAAATATTGGAAACAAAAATAAATTTAAAAGTAAAAATAGATTTAAAGTAAGCCTGTGTTGCACATAGAAGTCTCAAAGTACTCCCCAGACGTGGGGCCCCAGCCTAAGTCTGTGATGACGGCTCTGCCCCATGGTCATGGACTCCTCACTCACCGGAACAGCTTCACAGAAGAGGTTGTAGCCTGAGATTAGGGCCAGGCCCATGTTTGCAGCATTGGGAGAATGGATGTGGCTCAGGAGATAGTCGAAGGTCTGCTGGTTCCAATGCCTGGAAGGGTCCCCCAGAGTATCATCACCTAAGACCCTGAGCTGGGCAAGACAGCTTTGAGGGTCAGCTTGCATGGGACTGTGATCAGGCTGGTGGGGATGTGTCCAAATCCAGACATCCACCATGTTCCACTCCTGCAGCACCCCAAATGCCTGTGGGTCTCCTACTTCCCGAAACTTTCCAGTATTTCCCCATTAATAGGATGGAGAAGAGGTGGAACAAATGAGCTCCATCACAACCACTTGGAGCCCACTTTTATCTTGGGATCATATCGTTGACAGGTTTAAATGAAGGCTTTGACCTGATTTGGAGACTGTGAGCCACAGGGTTCAGGCTCTCTCTGGGCAACCCCCACTGTAAACACAGGTGGCAGACATAAGCTTGCTCCTCCCAAACGCTTTCCTCTTTCCCCTGGGCACACAGCTCAACTACATTTCCCAGACTCTCTTACAGCTAGATATGGCCATGTGACTGCATTCTGGCCAATGGATCCTAAAGACTCAGCACACTTGTTTCTCGCTGTGCTCCTTCCACAGGTGCCCACCCTTAAGAAAGGCAATGTCGGAAGCCACAGAGGAGGATGGCAGAGCCATGACAGGGAAGGAACCTGATCCCTGAATTGCCACCCACTCATCAGGAACATTGGTGTTCGGAATTTATGAGAAATAAGAATGAAACTTCTGTTTCAGCCATTATTCATCTGTGGCTTCCTTTGTTGAAGCAGCTGGGGGTTTCTAAACTAACATAATGACCTTTGTGATGTCTCTGCTAAACCTGAGCATTGATTCACCCACTTAGAAGTATTCCAGATGCATCGACGGCCACCTGGTTTAGGGAAAGCATAGCGACAAAGCCTCCATTTGTCTGGCACACGTTCCATCACTGCTAAGATCAAGTAAGTGTAGCATCGGTCTGGCACATAAAAGGGGCTTAATATGTATTATTTTCTTCACCTCATGCCAGGCCATAACCCCCACAAAGGGTTTGTTCTTGGTGGCAGGGACCTTGAGAGAGGTCACCCCTCTGCAGACTCAGCTCCTCTGGCCCCCCTAGCCACCCCCTGGGGCCCTCACTCACTTTTCCTGTGCGTTGCTGGGATCGGAGACGTAGGGCTGACAAAGGCCAGCAGCCACGTCGGTGTTGGTGAGCGGGGTGAAGCGGTCTGCATAGACCTTTATGTCCAGCGACTGCAGGATGGAGTGGTAGCGCTCATGAATGCAGAGGGCGGTGGACAACCCAATAACCCCAGCTCCAATCACGACCACGCGCATTGTGCCAGCCTGCAGAAAAGAAGGGTTGAGGTGTGCCATCATCACCATCCTCTCCATCACCATCTCTACCATCGCCACCATCCACTGAAGGCTTAGAAAGTGCCGGATATCACCAAATCCGTTTTATACTTGATCTTCTCAATGATCCTCACAAATGGAAAAACTGAGGCATGGAGAGGCAAAGCCACTTGCCCAAGGTCACACAGCTGGTAAGTAATACCCCTTTCTCTGGGTAGCCTGCCCAAATACGATGTACCCAGCTGGGAATATAAAAAATGGGCCTAGCAGAGTGCCTGGCCAGCTCTAGGCTGGGGAGAATGGTTAGGACAATGGGCTCTTGTCTTCAAATCTCAGATCTCAGCTCTGCTGCCTACTGGACATTGATGTTGGGCAAGATGCTCCATGAGTCTCATTTTCTTCTTCTGGAAAATAGGAAAATTATTAACTCATGCCTCAGAGAGTAGATGAGAGATGTATGTAGATGGCAAATGAAAAAAGCATAACACGCTGTCTAGTACAAAAGAAGTGACTTACTGACATTTGCAGAGTACCTACCGTGTGCCAGCCCCAGAGCTAAGTGCTTCCCATGTATTATTTCATCTAAGTCTCCCAACATTCTTATGACATAGGGACTGATGTTATTGGCTCCACTTCACAGATGAGAACACTGAGGCTCAGAGAGACGAAGTCACTTCCTCAAGGTCACACAGCCAGCAAGTGGTGCTGCTGGGATTAAATTTTAATTTAAGTCAACTCCTACACACCTACTGTGTGACAGACTGGCAGCTGTGGATACAGCTGTGAGCACATCAGATGCAATGTCTGACCTCAGAATTCAGGTCTTCCAGTGTACCCCCTCACGGCCTGTCTTGGGATGCTAGGCTGCCTGGGTCCTTGGAAATTTCTAAGGCCAAGCAGCTTTTGACCTTGAAGCTGTTTGGGTCTGCACAGCAGGGAAATATTCTGCCGGCTCCTGCTGAGGCAAAACAAGGGGATGTTTTGTGCCCAGAAGGGCTAAATTCAACTTTCCCTCCTCTTTACTCACAACTCTCTTCCCACAGAACTTGGCTCCTGGCAAGTTGGGCCTGTGGCCCCAAACAGCAGGACGTTTTCAGTATGGCCTAGTTTTGTAAAGGGGGAAACGGCTCCAGCCCACAAGAACTGGACTCTGTCGGGGTTTCAGCAGCCAAGTTGGAGATAAAACCAAAAAACAAAAAGGCATCGTTGCTCTGGGCGATTCTCCTTCTAGCTGCCAGCCGGGGCTTGGTTGGGGGTGGGGAAGGCATACCCTCTCAGGCATCCCCACCCTCCTCCTTCAGTCTCCTATTTTATAAAATAAGTTACCTCGTCTCGCGGGGTCGCCCTGAAGGTGAAATGACCGGCTTGGCAACAGTTCCTGGTAACTGCCTGGCACAGAGTAGGCCTTCAGTACATGGCAGCCTCCTTCTGTCCCCCAACACCTTGGAAATAACAAAAGAAAGAACACTGGATGTTGAGGAGGAGAGAGAAAGAAGAGAGAGTCAGACCTGGCTTTACTTCTGGCTTGCTGTGTGACGTTGGCCAACTTACTTCCCCTCTCTGGGCCTTCTGACTGTCTCTGCATAACCTCTGGAGAGTTGACCGCTTTTGTACATTGACAACAAGAAGGCAAGGATAGAGAGCTTTCCTGTATTTTCCCAATTCCTCGTACTGAATCCAGATGGTGGCATGGCATGGGGAGGTGGCTGTGGGGCAGGTTCACAGCCTGGCTCTGGCATACACCAGCTGTCATTTAACTTGATTGAGCCAGGGTGACCAACCTCCCTGATTTGGACTGATGGTGTCCCCAGCATGTGGACTCTGAGTGAAAAAATTAGAAGAGTCCAGCAGCAAACCGGAATGACGTGGCCACTAACTGAGCCTGTTTCCTCTTCTCTACACTTTTAAGGGCTAACAAAGCTCCCTGCCTATTGTCTCTCCACCAGAATATAAGCTTCAGGAGAGCAGGGACTTTTGTCTTCTGCTCTATCCCCAGAGCCTAGAACAGTGCCTGGTGCACAGCAAAGATTCATAAGTGAATGAATGAATGAATGAGTGAATGAATGGAGTTCTTATGAGGATCAAAGGGGAAAATAATCATAAAGTGCTAGGGAATTCATAAATGACAGCAGTGATTACCATCCTTCCCAATTTGCAGATGAGGCAGCTGAGGCTGGAGAGAGCAGTAATTATTTGAGGTCACAACAAGAGTTGGAGGAATAGCAGGGGTGTGAACCCAGCTCTCCTTTTTCCAGGACCCGACTTTTTTCCATTCTCACGCTACCTAGAAAACCAGTAAAGGATGGAGAAAAAAAAGGAGCTGCTTATGTAATAGAAGTTTGTGAGGTGAGAGAAGGAGAGTGTTAGAAAACTCTTCCAAGGTTTCTGGGCAGGGAGAAAAAGTCTTTGGTCCAAAGCAGAGCCGGCACATGGCACATATCCCATAATGAGGCTGATGAGGTGTGTCAAAGCCTCTGGGTAGGAGCAGAGTCACATGCCCAAGAGAAGAGCAGAAGACAGGACCCAGTGCTACTTCTGGAACCAGCTAGCAAGACAAGAAGGACAAGTAACAGTGTGGGGCTCAGTTTGTCCAGTATGTAAAATTCTGAAGATAAGCAAGACACCATCATGCAGATGGGGAAACTGAGGCCCAGAAAAGAGAAGCGACTCGGCCAAAGTGACACAGCTAGGCCAAAGTCACAGAATTGTAATAAAAGGATTTGTGGGGTCTTGGAGTTACAAAGTCTCTGGGAAAGGCAGGAATAGGTCACATCAAGAAAAGGACTGCAAAGTGGAGATAAACAACGATAGTAGCTGCTAGGTTTTCAACTCTGAGGATTGTGCTAAGAACTTTACACGCATTATCTACTTTAATCTTCTAACAACCCTTGGGGTTATCATTATGCCCATTTTACAGACGAGGCAACTGAGATTCAACCAGCCAGCTGGTGAGAAACAGAGCCCAGGCCGGCCTGACTCCCAAGTGAAAAACCTCAGGGTCAAGCAGGTAAAGAGAAACGCCCATGTTTCAGGGTCCTGCATTGAAAAAACACACATAAAATACACCAAATGTAGGAATGTTTAGTGTGTTAGTAATAGGCACAGAATTTAAGAGGAAAAACCATGTATCCTAAATCAATTATCTTAATAAACTATGTGAATTAAATTTGATACTGATATAGAGACTTTTAATAAACTCTGTGTGTGTGTGTGTGTGTGTGTGTGTGTGTGTGTAATTATAATGTCTACATAAGCGTGGAGCAGGAAGGGAATAATTTTGGCAGTCACATGTAGATGGAGCACAGATGTCCTCTTGCTTAATCCTCTCAACTGCTCTGGAAGTTGAGTCCCACAGAGGTGGGACTGAGTGAGGTTTAAGGACAGGAAGTCACTCTCCCAAAGTCACACAGCCAGTGTGGGCCAGTGTTCGGATCTGGACCCAGTTCTAACTGAGCTTTCTGTACTATGCCATAAAACTATTTAGGCAGCCAGCAATAAGTTGGCACCAACAATTTCTGCTTGCTTTTTAGTCTTGGATTTGTATGCTTATAAGCTCTGTTGTCTCTAGAAAGGAATTGGATGGCTATGTGAGCATGGCAAAGAATAGGAAAGACTTATTCTGAAAGAATCAACAAGTCATGGATAAAGTATTTGAATGTACATAGTTAGTTAGCTTTTCCAGGTTGCACCATATGGCTACTTCTTATAAAACTGATATTTTCAGGGTTTATCTTTAAAATGGAACAAATTCTATAAACACTTGACAACCAGGCTACCAGCTCCCCACCCCCAAAATAATAATAATTACCATTTATTGAGTGCTTGTTATGTGACCAGTTCTGTGCTAAGCACTTAACATTCGTCACCTCTTCTAATACTCAAATGAACCCCGTAACAGGTGAGTTATAATCCCCATCTCCCAGATGGGAAAACTGAGACTTCGAGAGGCGAAGATGCTTACCTGAAGTCCCTGCCCAACTCCATGGTTGTCACCTGCCTCAAGCTCCTTTGAGGAGCTTGAGCTCCTCAAATGTGGAGCTCCTTTGTTGACGCTAAGAGGGCATTGAAGTTCTGCTGTGCACTCCCCCCGTCCTCCCCACCACACACATATTCCCACTCACCTGGTGTGTCAAACTTCAGGAGAAAAGAGGCAGCTGCTGGGAGCACAGGGTCCTGTCTCCGGAGGGGAGGCTCCTGATTCTGGGGCATCCCGTCCTTAGCCCTCCGCCTGCCAGCCGGACTGGAGCTCAGGGTCAAAGTCTGCAGTTATGGACAGGGCACAGCTTGGCGCTGCACGGCTCCCAGGGGCTGGCCCCGGGCCAGGCTGGAAGACCTCAGCTCCCCTCGCTCCCAGTGCCTGAAAAGCTGCCTGCCTCTTTTGGCTGATCCTAACCAGCCCCTGTGTACAGGCCTGGGGGGAGGGCGTAAAGGCAGGCGGGCTTCTTGGAGGGCTGATGGACATAAGGAGGTCTGTCTCCTGGGCCAGCTGGAGACGATCCTCTTTGTTCCCTCTTCCTGCTGCCCCCCTCTGGGAGGTTTGGGTCGGGCCCTGGCCTGAAGCGTGGGGGTGGTCAGCCTGGCAGCTCCTGAGGGGAGCCCAGAGGTACAGGACAGAGGCTTCCAGGGCCAGCTGGCCAGCCCAGTGCCTTCTGGGACGCTAGGTGGATGAGTCCAAGAAAAGAGTTGAGGTGATGGCTGTTTGGACCATGAGGACGCATGGTCCTTTGCTCCTGTATCCCAGAGACATGAGGGGCAAGGCTCTAGATCCTTCCTCTGCCAGAGCTCGACCTGGACCTGTGATTCTTAGAGCCTAAGATCATCAGGTGCCTCATGGTCTGTGTGGGAGGGTGGGAGGGCGGAGGCCCGGAAAGAGGGACCAACCAGCCTTGGGGGAGGCATCCTTTGGTCAGCTTTGAAGGTCCAGCCTCTACCCCCTACCTTCAGCATTATCACCTAAAAAGGTGAAAAAGAAATAAGCGAATGCATGCAAAATACTTAATGCATAGCATTTTCCTTTAATCATCAAAAAGGATGGGGTGAACTCCACCTTTTACTCTATATACTCCCATTTTGTTTGAATTTTTTAGAACAATAGTCATGTATTACTTTCATATTACATGACCTTAGGAAAATTCCTTGTGCCTCCAGTTCATCGTGGAAACACGTAAAAGTTAGCTTCATGCTCTCACCGCCTCCTATCCTACATAGCAGTGATTTACTTTTTGTGAAGTTTAGTGTCCAGTTTAAAATAATTCACCTGAATTGTTTCATTTAATCTCACAACAGCCCTATAAACTAAATGCTATTATTATTATCCCTCCCTTTAATTAATAAACTTGGTCCTAGCATCCACTAAAGCTAAACATATGCCTATCCTAAAACCCAGCAACCCTCGTCTTATGTACACACCCAATGAAATCATACTTCAACCAAGAGGCTTACATAAGAGCACTCATAGCCCCAACCAGGAAACAATGAAATATTTATCAGTGAGAGCATGGATAAACAAATTGTGGTGTTTTTAGACAATTCATGACATGGAATATTATACAGCAATGAAAAAGACAAATACTGCTACACAGAACACCCTGGATGAATGTCACAGTCATTATGTTTTGAGCAGAAGCTAGACAGAAAAAAGCCCGTACTGCATGGTTCCATATATACGAAATTCAAGAAAAGGCAAAACTATTCCATGGTGATGGAGGATGTGGGAAGAGTGATTACCTCTGGGGGAGGTGCTGACGGGGCAAGAGCACAATGAGGCTTGTTGGGATTCTGGAAACGTGCCAGTTTATCTGAGTGGTGTTTACAAGAGCGTATGCATATGTGAAAATTCACCAAGCACACATTCCAGATTAAGATTAATGTATTTGATACAATTAGAAAGAAAGAGGGAAAGAGCAGAAGAAAGAATGAGGAAGGAAAGAAGGAAGAAAAGAAAGGAGGGAGAAAGGAGACAGAGAAAAAGAAAGAAGACTTTGGCCACAGTATTATAACACCGCCTACAAGCAGAGGCCCTTATTTGAAGCCAGGTCAGAGTTGCCAGATCTAGCAAATAAAGATGTAAGACACCCTGTATTTTTTAAAAATTTATTTCGATCAGCTCCTTTATTCCAAATCCCCTTCACTATGCTTATGTTATCCATTTGTAATAGTTAGATTCGTTGTCATGGTCTATATTCCATCCACCATAATCCTGGTTGGTTTTTTAAAAAATCTACACGTAATAAAATTTACTTGTTTTGTTGTACAATTCTGTGGGGTTTCCAAACACATAGTCTTGTAGCCAGCACTGTAGAACCATCACCCCCTAAAATTTCCTGCGCTACTTCTTTGTACTCAGACCCTTTCTTCATTTCCTATTTCTGGCAACCACTAACCTGTTTTTCTTTCCTATAGTTTGCCTTTTTCAGAATATCATATAAATAGAGTCATACAATATGGGTCTGGCTTCTTAACGTTAGCAAAATGCACTTAAGATTCATTTATGTTTTTATATGAATCAACAGTTTTTTCTTTTATATCTCTGAGTAGTTGTTATTATTAGTGAATATTGAATTTTGTCCAATGCTTTTTCTGCATCTGTTGAGATGACATGATTTTATTGCTTTAGTTGGTTAATATGGTGAATTACACTGATATTTGAATGTTGAACCAGTCCTGCATTTGTGGTATGAATTTCATGTAGTTGTGATGTTTTTCTTTTTAGGTATTGTTGGATTTAATTTGCTAATATTTTGAGTTTTGTTGCTGTGTTCATGAAGAATGCTGGTCTCTAGTTTTCTTCTCTTATAATGTGTTTTTTGGGTTTTGGTACTAGTGTAATTGCATTTTCTTTTGTTTTTAATTTTCATTTTTCAATTACAGTTGATGTTCAATATTATCTTATATTATTTTCGGGCATACAGCATAGTGGTTAGACATTTATATAATTTGTGAAGCATTCCCCCGATAAATCTATTAGTATTACCTGGCACTATACATAGTTACTACAATATTACTGACTATATTCCCTATGCTGTACTTTACATCCCTGTGACTATTTTGTAACTATCAATTAGTACTTCTTAATCCCTTCACCCTTTTCCCCCAACCACTCCCAATCCCCCAGTCCCCCAACCACTCCCAATCTGGCAACCACCAGTTTTTTCTCTGTATCTACGAGTCTGTTTCTGTTTTGTTTGTTCGTTTATTTTGTTCTTTAGAGTTCACATATAAGCATATAAGTGAAATCATATGGTATTTGTCTTTCTCTGTCTGACTCATTTCGCTTTGCATAATATTCTCTAGGTCCACCCATGTTGTCACAAATGATAAGATTTCATTATTTTTTATGGCTCACTAATATTCCATTGTATATATGTACCACTTCTTTATCCAATAGTCTATTGATGGGCACTTAGTTTGCTTTAGGTTCATTGTAAATAATGCTGCAATGAACATAGAGCTGCATATATATTTTTGAATTAGTGTTTTGGATTTCTTTGTATAAATACCTAGGAGTGGAATTACTGAGTCAAAAGATAGATCTATTTTTAATGTTTTGAGGAACCTCCATACTGTTTTCCATAGTGGCTGCACCAGTTTGCATGCTCACCAACAGTGCATGAAGGTTCCCTTTTCTCCACATCCTCACCAACACTTGTTTGTTGGTTTATTGATGATAGCCATTCTGACTGGAGTGAGGTGGTAACTCATTGTGGTTTAAATTTGCATTTCTCTGATGATCAGTGACATTGAGCATCTTTTCATATGTCTATCAGCCATCTGTATATCCTGTTTGGAGAAATGTCTATTCAGGTCCTCTGCCCATTTTTAACTGGATTGTTTGCTTTTTTTGGTGCTAAGTTGTATGCATTCTTTATAAGGAAATATTAACCCCTTGATAAGGGGATATTAACCTCTTATCAGTTGTATCATTGGCGAATATCTTCTCCCATTCAGTAGGTTGTCTTTTCATTTTGTTGATGGTTTCCTTTGCTGCGAAAACTTTTTAGTTTGATGTAGTCTCATTTGTTTATTTTTCCTTTTGTTTCCCTCACCCGAGGAGATGTATCCAAAAAAATATGACTAAGAGCAATGTCAGAGAGTTTGCTGCTTATGTTTCTTCTAAGAGTTTTATGGTTTTGGGCAAGACACACTGTGTTTTATCTGGCAACTCTCATCCAGGCAATTTGTGTCCAGAGCTGGAGTACTCAGCTACTATACCAGAGAGTTTAAGAGCTTAACTGAGCGAGTGTAGTGGAGGGCGTGAGGCACCACCCGGAATTCCCCACACAGCAAGGGTAGACGTGGGCTGTTGCTTCAGAGTCCTGCACTGTGCAAAAAGTATATTCAGGATTATTATTTAATTTTGGAAAATGAGGTGGGGAGACATCTATTGTTTTCATGATACAAGCTATAGAAAGTAAAGTTCCACAGAATATTCTCGGCTATTGGAATAAGTAGAAAATATGTCCCAGGAGGGATGTGAGATTTTTTTTATCCTTGTCAGAAGAGGGCATGAGTAAAAGAAAGAGAGACAGGAAGGAAGGAAGGAAGGAAGAAAGGAAGGAAGGAAGGAAGGAAGGAAGGAAGGAAGGAAGGAAGGAAGGAAGGAAGGAAGGAAAGAAAGAAAAGAAAGAAAGAAAAAAAAAGAAAGAAAGAAAAGAAGTTGAGAAACTGAGCTGGTTGAATCTGCCCATTTGACACTTGGGTAAACTGAGGCCCAGTGAGAGGAGCAGATGGGCCCTAAATTTCACAGGGGCATTGGGCTCACTCAGTCCGTGATTACAAGGCCCTTGAATAACTACTCTGAAGTCCAAAGTTCACTAATCATGACAGAAGGCACCAAAGGACCTTTGGAAGCAATTTCTGTGTATTTAGCCGGAGTTTCAGGAATCAAAGAACTTTCTGATCCACTGGCTGGTTGATAAACAACATGGCCTCCTAGCAGCTCTCAAATACACTCAGGCCAGGGCAAAAAATGTCATTTACTAGAATTCTCTACAGGAGGTAGAACTCTTGTGAGGGCTACATGAAGTTATAGAATAACAAGTTAAGCCCCACACACTCTCTCTCAGAAGAAATTAGCTTTATTATAACTTTTCTGAGTATTAAGATAACCATAACCTCTATAATTTATACAATACAGAAGGTATAAAGAAGAAAGTACTAATCACCTGTAACCAATCCCACCATCAGGGCCATTCACATTTTTGGTGACTCTTCCCAATTATTAACATAAACACACCCCAGGGGACAAAAATGGGATCACATCATCTGTGCTGTTTTGACTCCCATTCACTCATCTATATGATAGGTCCTGAAAACCTTTCCATCCAGATAACAGCACAGAAATGTCCATTTCATACAGGATACCATTGACGATGGATGTTAACAATTTTTAAAGTCAGTTCCAATGGGAAGTGTCTCTGTAATTTTTTGATATTACAAACAAATATCCTGGAAGTGTCTCTTGGCACACATGTCTAATTATTTCCTTGGGTGGGTCGATCCCTAAAAATGGAATCATTGTGTCAGAGAGTTTGCACCTTTAAAATAGTGATCCATTTTGCCAGAGGACCCTATCAGTTGACAAATTTAAGGAAGTACCCACTCTCAGATGTCCACCCTGTACTTGTCCCACCTTAGTTTCGTCCCAGCTAATGAGACTGCAAATCTTTATAGGTTGATGGATTTCTTTATAAAGTGACTTTTTTGCCTTTCTCATTTTGTTCTTGAAGTGTATTGGCCATTTTTCTTATTGATTTGTAAGTATTCCCTTTACATTTATGGGTATTAACCTTTTGTTTGCAAATATTTTCCCCAATTTGTTTGTCATGCGAAGGTTTTACACTTTTTTTGTACTCAAATCAATTTGTCTTTTTTTTTTTATGCTTTATGGTATCTACCATTAATGTCATATTTAGAAACCTTGCTTTCCCCCCACACTTACCTGCTCCATACAGACTTTCTAGAACAGTTGAAGGGTATTTTTTTATTGGAGAACAGTGTGTTTTTCCAGGACCAATCAGCTCCAGGGCAAGTTGTTGTTTTCAGTCTAGTTGTGGCGGGTTCAGCTCCCTGGCCCACGCGGGAATCGAACTGGAAACCTTGGTGTTATAAGTACTGCGCTCTAAGTACCGGCCGCTCCCTTAAGGGGTATTTTTACATTTAAATATTTGATTCATTTGGAATTAATTGTTGGAGACTACAGAGTTGGGGGTAGGTCTCCAACTTCAATTGCTAGCCAATGGCACCAAAACCATTGATTGAGTCACTCCCATCTTCTCCACCAATACTTACCTGCTTTTATAATTCACTCAGTTTTCCTGGTGTTTGGGTCTATTCCATTGCACTCCATTCATCTCTCTGTGTCTCTCTAAGCCAATGCCCATTCTGTTTTCATTTCTGCAACTCTGTCACATGTTTTAATATCTGGTAGAACAGATCCCTTCTTTTGACTCTTCTTTTTCGGAGTCTGCCTGCCCCTTCTCCCACAGTTACCTTTCTGGTGGGGGCAGGGTGTGTGTGTCGTGACCAAGGTCAGGACCCTGGAGTCAGGCTGACCCTGTGGGTACCCCAGCGTTGCCCTCCCTACCTGTGTGGTCTTGAGCTGATACTGAAGAAAACCAGAATGCAATCAGGCGGTCACATGGCAGGAGATCCGAGAGCACACATTTTAGTGTCAACCCCTACCTCCACCCTTCATGGTCCCCAGGATCTCAGACAAGACCCCTCGAAGCCACATGTGTAGAATTGGGGGCGGGGAGGGGGGTTAATAACAGATCCTTATAATGGGAAATATTGAATAACTAGAGACTTTCTCTTATTGCAGAATTAAGATGAAATAGTGATTATCAAGGACACAATGCACACAGTACATGCCTAAACAAAATTCAACTGAATAAAAATTTAAAGATCTTATTGGCTTTATTCAACAATTCATAAATCAGGCAGTGTCCAATACAGCAGATAGAAAGGAGCTCCGAGGAGTTGTACAAAATGAAAGACTTTTATAGGCAAAAGGGAGCTGGAACAAGGAAGTTATACATAGTAAACAAAAAAGCAGATTGGTTATTACAAGGTTATTTTCCTTTAAAGAATGGCAGGGGTCTATCAAACAGGTTTCCTAACTGGTACGAATCAGGTAATTCCTGGTTGACTGGTTTAAGATTCCATTTCTGAGAGAGCAGAAACTGTAATTAAGTTAAGTCTAGGTTTGGTAATATGGGGCTTAGCATCAGCAACTCCATTTTGGGCCTATTGTCTTGTTTTTAATAATTGTTAGCTTATTCAGTTATCTCTTACCAAGATCCCTTATACTAGTCCCCAAAATTAGGTTGGTATTTTCAGTGGAATCGCATTTAATGTAGTGATTGATAATTCTACTGTAATAAGTCTTTCCATGCAAAAACAAATCTTCTCCATCTCGCCATTTATGCCTTCTTTTTTGTTCTTGGGTAGAGGTTTACAATTCTTCATACTTTTCTTCCAAAACTGGGATCCTAGTCTCATGTACTGTTTGGTGACCTGCTTCATTCCCCCTCCCCCTGACACACACACTTAATATTTTATGACACTCTTTCTGCAGTAAAGTGTTGTTTTATAACATGTTTGTACGTGGCTGTTGTATTCATTTTCTATTGCTGCATAACAAATTACCTCAAAATCTAGCAACTTAAAACAGTAATCATTTATCATCTCACACATTTTCTGTGGGTCGAGAGTCAGGGAGCAGCTTAGCTGGGTGGTTCTGGCTCAGTGCCTCTCATAGGCTGCAGCCAGGATGCCGGCAGGGCTGCAGTCTCATCTGAAGGCCTGATGGGGTCTGCACCATCCACTTTCAAGGCGGGTCACTCACGTGGCTGGTAGGTTGCTTCTGGCTGTTGGCAGAAGGCCTCTGTTCCTCGCCATGAAGACTTCTCTCCATGGGGCTTCTCGAGTGTCCTCATGACATGGCAGCTGGCTTCCCCCAGAGTGAGTGATCCAAGAGAGAATAAGATGGAAGCCACGGTATCTTACACGACTTAGCCTCAGAAATCATTCGCTGTCATACGTGCGATATCCTTGTGGTTATACAGCCTAGAGGGTTCTACAAGGGCATGAATACCAGGAGATGGTGATCATTGAGGGCCATGCTATGCATGTACCCAAATTTATCTAACCGATCACCTCTCGGGGGATATTTAATCACTCTGTTTTACAAGTTGAGATTCTAAGGCCCAGCAAGGTCTGTGTGTTGCTGTGGTCACACAATGACTTAGAGGCAGAGTCAGGATAGCCCAAATCCTGTGAGTACACCCACTGAGAAGCAAAGGGAGGCCTGGAGGAAAAATCCAAGCAACCAAGTCTATAAATTTCCCCCTTTCATCAGGACACAGTCATATTAGACTAGGGCCCACCCTAAGAACCTCATCTTAACTTGATTTCTGCACAGACTGTATTTCCAAATACAGTCACCTTCATAGGTCCTTGGGGTTAGGACTTTAACAGTCAATCTTAACAACCAACCCATGAGATAGTGCTATTATTTTTCTTCCCTTTACACAGGAAGAAAGTGAACCTCAGACAAAGGAAGAGCCTGACCTGGATCCCCATAACCTCTAAATTGGGAGGCCAGTTTGAACCAGGTGGATCTCAGGGGCTCTACACCTTCCTGGTGGGCTTGTCGTGTGATTCCTCTGCTCAAATGTCACCTTTGTCCAGAAGATTCCCTGACCGCTTGCCTAAACAGCCCCCCTCCTCACCCTTTGCCATGTAGCCTGCTTTGTTTTTCTCTCAAGCCCTTTTTACTACTTGACATCACACATAATTTCTTTGACATTTATCTGTGCCTGTCTTGTCCTAAGAACTTTACCAGTATTAATTGATTTAAATACTATATATTTTGCACATATTATAGTAAATACATTTGCTTATGTGTTGTTTGACTCTATTCCCCACTTGATTGGATACCCTCTAAGGATGGTGACTATTTCGTTCACTGATGGACGCCAAATTCTCAGACTAGTACCCAGCAGCACATAGGTGCTCCATAAATGTTTGTTGAATAAATTAAGTGAAGGCAAAAATGATATAATGTCCAAGAAATGCCTGAAACTTATTGGATTATGATATATTATTTTACAGGATAGATGTAGGTTGGTTTTATGTTCTTTTTTTTATGGCTGCTGTAACCAATGACCAGAAACTTAATGGCTTAAGACAACAGGAATTTGTTGTCTTGTAGTTCTAAAGGTCAGAAGTCTAAAATCAAGGTGTCAGTAAGGCCTGTTCTTTCCAGAGACTGAGGGGAAAATGCATTCCGGAAACATGCCTTTTTCTGCTTCTAGAGTCCACCTGCATTCCTTGGCTCCTGGCCTTCCTCACATTGCTCCAACCTCCTGCTTTCATTGTCACAAGGCCTACTCCGCACTCCGATCCTTATGACTCATTCTTATAAGGACCCTTGGGATTATATCAGGCCCACCAGGATAATCCAGGAAAAATCCAGGTTAATCTCTTCTTCTCAACATCTGGAATTGAATCCCATCTGCAAAATCCTTCTTACCGTGCCAGGATCCATATTCACAGATTCCAGCCATTGGAATATGGACATCTTGGGGAGGGAGGGGCGTTATTCAGTCTACAAGAGATGTATTACCTCTGATTTTCATTTCCAAATAGTTAAGGAGGAATTGCAAATTAGTTGCTACAAAAAGGGAACTATCAGTAGAGTTTTCTTCCCCAAGCCCCACTCCTATGATGTTCTGGAAGGACCTCTGTCTTTCGCCTGAGTTCTAAGGTAGAAAAACCTGAGTTCGAATACAACCCTCATCACTCCCTAGCTAGGTGACTTAACCACTTAGGCACGTGACTTAACCACTCTGTGCGGCCATTTCCTCATCCATGAAATGAGAATTACAACAGTGTAACAAAAAATAAATAAAGATGCTCAACCCAGTAACAGGCAGGGGCCTGCAGGAGCACAGATGAGGGGTACCTCATCTTCCTGGAAGAAGTGACCCTAGAGCCTGAATGGGAGACATTTACATGTTAATAAACCCTGTCCCTCAGCACACGTGCAAATCGCTTTGCCTAATGCCTAGTAGACAGCAAATAACCCAATGACTTGCTATTTTTAATAGTTGCAAACTGAGTTGAGACTACAAGGATGAGGTCAAAGATAAATAAATTATGATGGAAAGATTATGATGATACCAAATGGAAAGGGCTCTACTGGATGCAAGGAAAGTTTGGGGCTGTCTCTTCCAATTGGCTCCTCTCCTCCACCCCTGGGGTTCTTTGAGGTCTACAGACCGAGGAGGCCCCGGGGGCTTTCACTTCTCCTTTCTCCTCCCCACCCCCTTACAGGCCACAGTGTCAAGCCCACAGGTCTTTGCACTGAAAGGTTTAGAATGACGAAAATTTTAAATAAAGACAGGGTCAAATCAAGACAGGATCAGTCAAAGTGACTTGCGGCGCCATATTGGATCCTGAAGCAAAAGGAAAAGTCAGTAATTCAGTACTGATCCTGGCCTTATTTAAAATGTTGATATTTCATGCATCGTCGATTTTTTACGTAAATTTTGTTTCTCTAAAATATTTTTCTTGGTTACTGAGTTTGGGGCTTTTGTTTTCGGTGTTCCCATAAATTTTGTTCCCTCACTGGTGTCCCACTCCCTGGTCCTGAGGTTTTTCTTAGGAACCACATGACAAGACAGAGATTTATGACAATGCCAGGGACAGTTGCTGTGTGTTTGGGGGTAGAAGGTGAGGAAGGCTATGGAACGCTGGAAAGGATACTGCATCCAGCCTAGGGAGCAGGAGAGCTTTTCGGAGGTGGCATTTGGCAAAAGTTAGTTGTGGGAGGGAAGTGGCCTCTCTTCTGTAGGAGGAAGCGAGAGGGGTGGGGATGGTCTCTGGGAAGGTAGGGGTGGGTTGAGAGAGAGGCAGGCCAGGGCAGGGGTGTTACGGTTTAGTGCTGCCGGGCTGGCAGCGTCATATCTTGGTACGGAGTTCTTGACAGATTGAAGAGGAAGAGAATGGAGCAGTAAGGTCCTGAAATTTGTGTAGGCCGACGTTCTCCAACTGGAGTGTACCCAGGCCAGGACCATCAGTAGCACCGGAGAATTGTTCAAAAGGCAAAATTTCCAGCGTCCCCGAAAACCTAGTGAATCAGAAACTGGAGGATGAGGCCTACAAGTCTCAAGGGAATTCTCAAACACTTAAATTTGAGAATTATGGGCCTAAACTAAGGTTCTCAACCCTAAACACCCACACCCCTTTTACAAATAGTTTGTGATGGTGACTTTCCTCACGGGAATCAAATTCATGGATGATAAAGCCTACCTGAAAAACCAAAGTCTGTAATGCCCTGACAAACAAATGTCCTAACAAATCAACACGTATGGATATTTTATGATAGTACGTAAATGCTTGAGCACAACTTCCCTGGAGGATGCAGGGAAGTCTCCGCAACTTGTATCTGTTTTCAATGAATGTGTTTGGATTTGAGAAGTGAGGTATCACTAGTCAAACGAATCTTGTCCATAATTTTGTCTTATCCTGGACATTTAAAAATAAGTGCTAAATAAGTATGCAGTCTGTCCATCAACAGCTCAGCTGCAAACGTGTTGGGTGGTCGACTGCTCTAATATTAGGACTGGTGTTGCCATCTCTAAACCCTTTTCCCCAAATGGTAAACAACTCCTGACTAAGTTCTCCAATAGAACAAAATATAGTCTTCCCTCTATTTTAACATAGTTGCATTTCTGAAAATTCAGTAAAAAACACTTGGTGGTAATATATAAAATGGAGTTAGGTTCTGGTTTCGGGTAATTTTGAACGGGGTTTTCACCCACACACATGTCTAGTGGGAATGGAACAATTTTTCTTTGGGGGACAGTCCAGTGTATTGCAGGGCATGTAGCATTCCTGGCTCCTACCCTCTAAATGTTAGTAGCGTCCATAGCTCTATCATCCCCACTGGAGAGACGATCAAAAACATTCCCCAAAATTCCAAAAACAAAGTGCTCCATAGGGGCTATCGTGCCCCCATCCAGAATCACCTTTGAGATAAATGCTGAGGGCCAGGCCCCAGGAATATGCAGGAGGTCTCAGGCCCTGGATCTCGGGGAGGCAGAGGGAAGGATCCAGGGGGCTGCCTGCATTTCTGGCTGGTCAGTGAGATGGATGGTAGAGTCAGTTTGCTAAAATGGGGAGCAGGATTGGACCACTACATTTAGGGGTGGTTGTATAATGTGGACATGGAGACAGAGATGAGGGAAGGGATTTTGGATGAAAGAGAAGCTTCCTTTTACTGAGTCAAGCCAGTACCACCTTCTTGGTATCTTATTCCATGTTCTTCTCTCCATCCCCACATTGGTCACCTCTCCCCAGGATGACAGCAGCAGCCCCCTTACTGGTCTTCCTCCACTCCTCTGCCCCATGGTCCAGTCTCCATGCGGCAGCCAGAGCTTTCTACACCACCCCCTGACTCTTGCCATTCTTTCTCAGAAAAGTCTTCCCTGATTCACCCCTCTCCCCAAAGAGTTGGCTGTGAGAAATAGGGTGAAGAAATAAAATAAAGTCACTATGGTCAAGCTGCTAAATTACTAAAATCAAATAGGTAGAGGTATGAGGAAATGATTCTTTTCTTGTTCTTACTAGCCTGGGAATTTAAACTTTTGAACTTTCCAGTCCTGTGTCGATGCCTGGATATACATCTGTACATATACGAGACATCCAGATAACCCTCTGATTATCCATGAAGGACTCCCGTATCCAGATCACCTGGCATCCATCATCCAGACTGCCTCTCATTTGACTGATAATGGTCCTGGACTACTCTGGGCTAAGAATGCAGGACTGAGTATTCTCAAGAATGCACTTTTTAATATAAGAAGTCGTAATTTTCTTCTTCAGAATACTTCTGGGGTTTTGCCTAGCTGTGTTTCCAGTTTGCAATCTCTAAGACCCCTGAATAAATCTTTATTGTTTATTTCTAGCCAAAGCCTCCGGATTCACTTATGCTCAGTCGACGCTGGGTTTCTGGACACGCAGCAGGAATTTCTATAAGAAGATTAGTGGGCGGCCAGTTGGCTCAGTGGTTGGAGCGCAGTGCTCATAACACCAAGGTGACCGGTTCGATTCTCACATGGGCCAGTGAGCTGTGCCCTCCACAAGTAGATTGAAAAAAAACAAAACAACGACTTACTTGGAGCTGAGCTGCACCCCCCAACTAAATTGAAAACAACAACTTGACACGGAGCTGATGGGTCCTGGAAAGACACACTGTTCCCCAACATTCCCCAATAACAAATTTAAAAAAGATTAGCAAACTAGTTTTTAAAACGTGCCTAGTACAGTAGTCCCTCCTTATCCATGGGGAACACGTTCCAAGACCCCCAGTGGATGCCTGAAATCTTGGATAGTACTGAACCCTATATACACTATGTTTTTCCTATACATACATACCTATAATAAAGTTTAATTTATAAATTAAGCACACAGTAAGAGATTAACAACAATACCTAATAAAACAGAACTATTAAAACAATATACTGTAATAAAAGTTCTGTGAATGTAGTCACTCGTTTCAGGGGTCCCTTCCTGCAGTCTCCCTATAGGCTTAAAGCTTACTGAGGCAACACGCTGCTGTCAATCAGAGCATGTTTTCTGTTCTTGTCTTGCCTTTTCCATCTCAGCTAAGCACTTAGCATGCACTGTGGCTATAACTTTTGCTGTTTGAGGTATGATAGCAAAACTAGCATGAATTTCTTTTTCTTTCTTCATGATTTCACCAATAGATTTGTTTTTACCATAGATTTTAGCAAGCTCAGCATATGACTTTTTGCTTTCCTTATGAAATCCAGAACTTGCACCTTGTCACTTGAACGAAGCACGTTACAGCCTCTCTTTGGCACGTCTGAATTGTGATCACCCCTACTCTAGCACTTTGGGGCTATTAAGTAAAATAAGAGTTAAACACCAGCACTGTGATACTGAAACAGTTGATCTGATAAGCAGCTACTACGTGACTAACAGGCAGGGAGACACACTGGACAAAGGGATGATTCATGTCCCCGAGGAATGGAGCTGGATGACTTGAGCTTTCATCACAAACCAATGCACAATTTAAAACTTACGAATTGTTCAGTTTTGAAAATTTCCACTTAATATTTTCAGACGGTGGGTCACTGAACCCGGGGGGAAGCGAAACTTCAGAGAAAGGGGAACCACTGTCACGTGATTCACCTCTCTAAAATTTGAGGGCTAGCCTAATCTATTTTGCTCACTGTTCAATGCTCCGAGCCTGACAGTCGGCGCTCAACGAATATTTCCTAAAAGAATGAATGAATGAACGAATGAATTTCTACAAAGATCTTCTGTCCAGGTTCACCGGCAGGGACCAGGAGGGTTTTATCTCCTGGTCCTCGAGCCTCTCCACCCTCCTCCCAGGCAGTCTTGGCTGCGGGGCCCTCGGGCCTCAGTTTCCCCGCCAGCGCAGCGGGTAGGCCTCTGGGGGGCGGACGTGCGGGCAGTCGCGCGCAGCCGGGTCCCCGTGACCCAGGGCCGGGCACCCCGGCGGGGGGTGCATGTGTCGGGCGCGCGGGGGACGTGACCGGCCGGCCACAGCCTCCAGCGCGGCCCGGGCTTGCGAGCCGCGCACGCGCGCCGCCCCGCGCCCCGCCCCGGCCCCTCTCCTCCTCCGCGCTCCGGGCCGCGCGCGCCGGCGCGGGAGGCGGGGGCGGCGGGTGGCGGACGCCGCAGCGGAGGGGCGGGCCTGGCCCGGCTCCGCCAGGCCGCCCGCGCGCGGCTCCTGGAGCGCCCCGGGCCCGGCCCGGGCGGCGGCGGCTGTAGCCCCAGGTCTCGGCGGTGCCGGGGCGCCGCGTTGCAGCCATGGCCCTGGTGACCTTGCAGCGCTCGCCCACGCCCAGTGCCGCCTCCTCGGCCAGCAACAGCGAGGTGAGCCCCGGGCCCGCGGCCCCGGCCGGGCGGAGCACCCGACGCGCCAGGCCTGGGCCCGAGTGTAGGACTGAGGGCGCCGGCGAGCGGTCCCGGGCCCGTGGGGACGCCGCTTACGACCCCACCTGGGCAGCGGGACTGCGGGGAACTGAGGATGCGACGCCCCTCCCCCACCGCCATCTAGGGGTGACCTCGTTTGGGGGTGACTGTGTGCGTGTGCACCCCGCGTCTGGGGGTGACGGTACACTGAAACTGGCTGACCGCCGTCTGGGGGTGACTGCAGACACTGTGTGTGTGTGTGTGTGTGACAGTGACCTCCGTCGGAGGGTGCCTTTGCAGGAGATTGGATGTGCGACGGAAACTCCTAATTAGGTGACTGTAGGAGATGCCGGTTCTGAGATTTGTGACCCTGTGGCTGCTCTGGGCCCTTTCCCTAAGCGCCTGGCAGTGTGTATGTAAGACTGTGTGACTCTGTGGCCTGTGTGACACTGTGAGAAGCCACCGGCATGCTCCTGTGAATGTGAGATTGTTTCCCTGACCGCCCAACCCCTGGAGTTCTGACTCTTGGTGTCACTGCGTGACAGTGACCAAGGGAGCTCAGGGTGCTGTGTGTCTTATGTCTTTGTGTGCCGCTGAGTCTGGGTTTTAACGTTTTGTAGTATCATTTGGGGCTGCATGTTTGCGGCTGTGTGGTGAAGGCTGGTTCTGGCGTTTCTGGGGCTGCATGGCTGCCCTGTGCTGGTTTCTGTGGGTCTATGTGTGGCTGGCTACTTCTTACCCTGGGGTCAGTTGGGGAATTGGTCCTCGGAGTCTACCGTTGGGCTGCACCACTTAGGCTGGAGCCTCAGACCTGTAGTCAGGTCACTCCTGCGGCTTTGGGGCCCCGACCCTCTTGTCCCCACCTTCTCTTGGTGAACGGGTTAAAGCCTCTGGTCTAAACTCATATTCAAGGCAAGGCTGAGTGTTGGCCTGAAGACAGAGCAACTAGAGGCCGAGGCTGTGGAGTGTTTAGAGAACGCTGGAGGAGGAGCCCTTCGGGCCCAGGAAGTGGCCCTGCCAGCATCTGGGCCATTCAGGCCCCTTTGTGGGGGAAGTGGACTGAGAGTACTGACACGTTTGTGTGCGTGAGAGACAGAGAGGACCTGTGTTTGGTTTGACAGCCCTGTGTGTCCCACTGGCTCCGGGCAGGGTAGCTCTTGGGCCTATTTTGCAGAGACTGGTAGGAGCATTTTCAGAGAGGCTGTCCCCTCCTCTTGAGGAGTGGCCACTGTTATCTTATCTACAGACAGAAGATTCTAAGGGCCCCCTCCTTTGCATGCTGAGCAAGAACATTGGTTTGTCAGTTGCCTGCAACTGAGAAGTCAGGCTGCAGTCGCTTCTCTCCTCCCCACAGTGACGTCTGTTCTCCTGCATCATTCCTATTACTGCTGTCTTGCAGTTGCCAAAGTACTTCCATGCATTAACCTCATGTTCCCAGCTCAAAAAACTATTGTGAGATAAGTGAAGAGTTCAGCTTCAGGAAGGGGTTATACGGAGGGCTTCTCCACCTGGGTCTCTGATTCTAAACCCCTGTATTAGCCACGGTCTTCCTGCCTGAGACACATGAACATTATTTTATTTGGTTATTTTTTAGCTGAGATATAATTCACATACTATCTATTCACTATTGTAAAGTGTACAATTAAGTGGTTTTTAGTATAGTCACACGGGGCACTGTCTAATTGCAGAATGTTTTCCTCACCCCAAAAAGAAACTCCGTCCTCCTTAGCGGTCACCCACAGTCTCCCTCCCACCACCCCACGACCCCTGCCCTGCTCTCACCAACTCTAGGCAACCACGAGTGTACTTTCTGTCTCTGTGGATTTGCCTATTCTGCGCATTTCACGTAAGTCTTTTGTGTCTGGCTTCTTTCACTTAGCGTCATGTGTTCAAGGCTGCTCCATGTTGCAGCATGTGTCAGGACCTCATTCCTTTTTATTGCCAACTAATATTCCATTGTATGGATAGACACCATTTTGCTGGGTGTGTAGATGGTTTTCACGACACACGTTTTAAATCATAGTATAAAGTATTATTTTCACAAGGTGCCAATGAGCTGACAGACACAGCTTTTATTTGACTTGAGTAAATCAGCAGCATGAGGCGCCCAGTGAGCAAGCAGTGCTTGGGATGGCCCCTGGAAGGTAAGGCTTTCTTCCAGATGGGATGAGGCATGCAGAAGCAAGGCAGGAGCAAGCATGTGCGCCCAGATGTTGGTCTGGGCGGCTCTGCCTCTGGCTTGACCTTCCTCAGGTTACTTCCTTCTCTGGGCCTTGGCTTATGCGAAAGGGTTGGCTTCCTTCTTGTGTGTGTTCTTTGACATACGTAGCTTGCTTCTCCGAAATAACTGACCTTACATTGTCTTTCATCCTGAGAATCACAGAGAGTGACCGAGAATTAAATGGTCTTGAAGTCTGTATCCCCAGATCACTTCCTCACTCATCACGATCCTTTGTCTAGTCAGAGACATTGGGGGCAGTGGTTTCCTGACCCAGCCTGTCCTGATGCACAGCGTGGGAACTGAGGGAAATCACAGCCCGGCCAGCAACCCAATGCTCCTCTCTCTTTTAATTTTTCCCCCAATCTTTTAATTCTCATTTGTGTCATTTTACTGTCAGCCTTACTTCATTCCTTTGTGAGAACCGACAGAGAGCTCGATTTATCGATAGATAAATCAACAACTTTCAGGAATGGACCGTCACATTGTTATTTTTGACAAATGTTCCTGGTGACTAATTTTCATGGGCAGATCTCCCGTCTCATTTTTGGGGTTGGATCAGGCTGTTTCAACCTCTGTACTCCTGACATTGGGGGCCTAAAAATCCTCAGTTGTAGGGGGCCGTCTTGTGGCTTGTAGGATGTTTAGCCGCACTCCGTCCTCTACCCACTAGATGCCAGTAGCACCCTCCAAAAAACTGGCTCCAGACATTGCCCAGTGTTCCCTGCTGAGAATAATTGACCCCTGGGTGAGAACCATTGGGTTAGACCCAAATATTCACTTCTAAATTTGTGGTGGTTGTTTTGTGGTTGAACTTCAGGACCGAAGTTCGTGGCCCTCTGGTCAGCAAAGCCCTCCCCGATTTCCCACTTCTCTTTCAATGTGGGATAGGGTGTGTGAGAACAAACTGGCCGGTCACCAGTGAATACCTCCGCATAATACTATACATATGTTATCTTAATAAAATGTAGGGACTCCGGGACCTGCTGGTGTGTGTCCCTTGCTGCCCAGACCCCTCCCTGCATTAGCCCTGTCCCCTTTTTCCATTATTATTGGCTTCTGTCTGGTTTCTGTCCTCGAACAGCCTTGCATCTCTCCCAGCCATCACTGCTTTCCAGGTTTCTCTTTCCCATTCAATGGGCTCCTCTGTGTAACATACAAAACATGCCAAGTCCCAGTGGTACAGTTGTTTGGGGGGGTGTGTTTTCTTCCCACTTCAGTTTTCCCTTTGAAAGGAAAAGAAAAAGAAAAATTGCAATTGGGGCTTGAGTCATGGTGACTTTTGGAGCCTCCCCTCTTGGCCTTAACTTTCAGAAATTATTAAGTGTCCCTTTCTTTTATTTATGTAAATAAACCAATCACCTAGAAAGTTTTATATTCAATACTTAAGCCATTTTTGAGAACCCCCAAGAGGTTTTGAGACCCATAGACAGACAGCCTGATGTTGGCCACCTTCCATTGTAAAAGATTTGCCTGGAATGGCTTTTTCTTTTTTTTTTTAACCCGTCTGTTGAGACTTAAAATGGTGTTAATCACTTAGCTATGGCCTCGGCTTGAAGGAGGAAATGGATTCTCTTAAAACACAGCCCTCTCCCCTTAAAAAAGAAAAGCAGGATAAGGTCCAAAACAACCCTGGAAAGTGGAGAACGGAGGTCTTAACGAGTGTGTTAAGCAACAATGGGAGATAGTAATGTTACAAGATACCGATCCTGGATTCTGTGGGAGGAATGTGGGTAAACACTGGGAAACTTAAATTCCTCCATGGAAGTGACTCCAAGGAACAGAGAAGCAGGCTTGGTAAGGAAAGGGTGTGGCTGTATAGAAATAGCCAGGTTTCCTGGACATCTGTATCTTTTTCAGACACCAGAACAGAAAATGTGAGACTTTTCTGAGGCTTGTTGCTCATGTTGTCTGTAGGGTGACATTCTCTTTCTTTCTCTGCAGTTGGAGGCTGGCAGCGATGAAGACAGAAAGTTAAACCTCAGGTAAGCAGACTTTTAATTTTCGTTCCTAAGTCTTCCAAGCAGGTAAGAAATACGCTTGTTTCTTTCTTTCTTTCTTTTTTTTTTTTTTTAAGGAGGGCGCAGCTCACAGTGGCCCATGTGGGGATCGAACTGGCAACCTTCATGCTACCAGCACCACGCTTTAACCAACTGAGCTAACTGACCACCCCAGAAATACTCTTTGTTTCTTACCAAAAGGAGAACCGTCAAAAAAAGAATACACCAGTTTTTTTAGTAGTGCTTTAAAAATTACACAGATGTATAATTACAAACAGCTTTACTAACATTATATAATGTTTAGAAAAGAAGGAAAATAATTGTCATTGTTCTGCCACCCTTGCTTTATCATTGTGAGCATCTTTATGTAGTTTCTTCCAGATGTTACCCTTTGCTTTAAAAAAAAAAAAATCATGTAATATGCTCTCGCATTTCTATCCTGCTTTTGGTAAGGTCTTCCTTTTGAGGTAAGCACATTGCTGATTTGAAACAGACATCCAAGCCCCCTAAGTTTATTAATTTAAGGTGGTTTGTTTCTGTGTGTACTTGTGAGAAATCTTTAGCTATGCTCATTTAAAAAATTCCCGAAGCTGTAATCCTCAGTTGCTACGTTCACTAGTAGATGCCAAAAACATTTTTGTTTTTCTTTGCCAAAAATTAAGGCTTTTTCCCTATGGGTGTTTTGTTGGTTTACAGAAGATTTAGCACTTCATTATATAATGTATTCTTCTGCACCAAAGAGCCATTCTTACACTCTGACTCGTAGAGTTTTAAAAAGTAAACAGAGTTTTAGGGATATGGCGCTTTTAAAAACTGTTTCATCTTGTGAGGAGGAGACAAATTAATTGGAAAAGGAAATACATGATTAGGAACTGGGGTCAACCATTCCTTACTGAGCGCAGGATGCTGGTTACACTCAGATGTAGAATGCAGAAGTGGTAGAGGTATGGTTAGCCTGTTTTTGAAGTGTCTGTGTGTTTGAGTGAAGGGAGGGAAAATACTTTTATTGTGGCACAGATTATTTCTAACGATCACATACGTAAGGAAATAATAGCCTGCAAAAATCAGAGATCTCTTATTTTAATTGCTAGGTCCTTATTTTAATATTACACTCGAGGAAGGACCAGTAATGATGACACATTTACTCTTTCACCTGGGGTTTATTGGTTGCTCAGGGTCTCTGTCAGGGCTGGAAGGCTCGAATTAGCCAGATTCCCAAGTGGGGGCAGTAACGGACCGTGTTGCAGATGGCACTGGCATTTGGCTCTCTGCTTGGAGGCAGGGAAAGGGAGAAGTGAAAATATGCTCCTTGGAGTCTATTTGGGGGCAGAAGAACTGGGAGAAGGGTTCGCTCACCTCTATGTGGGGCGCCAACCTCCCTATAGCCCTTACCTGCCCCATTCTCTCTAGCCCTTACCTGGAGTTGGAATCTCTTCCACGCTTTGATCTCCATCCCTTTCCTTCAGGGCTGTTGCCCAGGAGGCAGATTTCTCACTTAGATTGTCTTTGGGGCTGACAGTGGTTTTTTTTGAATTGTTTAAAATTAAGAAGAATTTATAAGTAGCAGCCATCTGAAAATGTGTATGTGCCCTTCTGGCCAATAAAAGGTGCACTTCTCTGCATAGTTTGGAGCAAGGAAGTAACGCCTCAGCAGCTCTGTGTATTTGCATATTTAATCCCACAACAACCCTATGGGGGTATTTTCCCAGTTCAGAGGTGAGTAACCTGCGGCCAGTTTGCACATGGAACGTATGGGCAGTGTGGAGTCCTCTTTTGTGAGTGTCTTTATTTGCGCTATCATGGCTGCCTCGATGTCCTGAATCGATGTAAAACGTTTACCTTTGGTAAACGTCATTTTGACTTTGGGGAAGAGCCAGAAGTCACACGGTGCCAGGTCCAGTGAAGGTCCAGATGAGGACACACCGTAATGTTTTTATTTGACAGAAATTGCCATATACCAGAAGCGATGTGTGACACGGAGCGTTGTCGTGAGGGAGGGTGACTTAGGGCACACTTTAAAACACATCTTCTCTCAACCATAGCTTGACTGACTGCACCAAACAAGTTGAAACTTGTCACCCACTGTTACTAAGGTTTGATGTGCCGCTTCCCGTGTTGGAGAGCCCTGCCTTTCCATTGGATGGCCCTCGGCAGCAGCACTCACTGTATCTTTTGATCACAGCTCGTACTATATTCTGGTGACGCTAACACCTGAGTATCGTACTGCTCTGCCTTTCGCGACCAGTTCAGTTGTTCATTGTTCAGCTGAATCAACTGTCTTGGACGCACAGGTGAGGGAACTTGCCTAACGTCACCCAGATGGGTAGAGGCAGTGCCACGCCGGACCCTAGGACCACCACTAACTCATGGCAGCGCTTCCCAGGAGGTCAGATCACCGATGACCACTGTGAGTCCCTGTTCACTGCTTTCAGCCCGTCCCCAGGGCCAGTGTGAACGCTGGGAGACCCTGGGCTCGAGTCAGGGACCTGGTTCTGAGCCTGTCCTCTCAGGTTCCCTTTTCAGTCCCTCTTCACTCACCTTGGCATTTCGCTCTCCTCTTTTAGGCAGAGGACACCATCCTGCTTTCTAACCCTCCTAGCCAAACAAGACAAGTTCTGTTGTCCTGGGTTAAGCTTTGACTGAAACTCATTCACCTCTGTGTGTCAATTTGCATTTTCAGGCCTTTGCTCTCTCAGTCTTTCCTAGAGTAAAACAATTGTATGGAATGTTTTTGCTTGTCTGGTGGGAGGAGAGTTAAGGGAGAGCAGATTTTCCTTTGCTTCGAATTGATCCTGAAGGTAAACTGACATGATTTCGTTTCTAAGGAATGTGGGTAAGGGAGAAAAACTGGGGACAACAGAATATTCCCCTCTCCTCTTCTCTCCCGTCTGCCTAACCCCAGTTGATAGTTTTGTCTTTGGGGTCATCCAAGAAGTTATCTTTGACTTGCCCTTCGCCAGTAAGTTGCCGAATCAGAGGGTTTGGATCTTGTGTCTCACCGGCCCTCTTGTTCCCCAGACTCGCTGGTGGCACCTCAGTCCAGGTCCTCATACGTCCCCCGTCCCATCGTGGGGCCCCCCATCCTCCCATCCTTCCACCTCGGTTATCATCGTCACTCTCAGATGGGCAGTGATCTCGAGATGGACACCCCTCTGCTCCTTGCAGTCCCCAGAATCTTGTCTTCCTTCCGCCTTCACCCTCGGTCGCTGGCCTTTCCTCCCAGCCATCTCACACGGGCTGTCTTTCAGTCCAACAGGACGTGTGACCATGCCGTCTCTGTAAGCCAGTTCCTTCTTCAGTTGGCCACAGTCCTCACAACCAGGTCAGAGGGCTCCCACCCCAAACGATTGCGACCCCCCTCTCTGCAGAGGAAACAGGTAGCTCTTAGCTTCTCTCGGTCGCAGGTCCCACGTTCTCTGAGGCGGCAGGTCCCACGTTCTCCGAGGTGGCAGGTCCCACGTTCTCTGAGGCGGCAGGTCCCAGGTTCTCTGAGGCGGCAGGTCCCAGGTTCTCTGAGGCGGCACGTCCCAGGTTCTCTGAGGTGGCAGGTCCCACGTTCTCTGAGGTGGCAGGTACATGTGCTTTTGTTTCATCTCTAACTTGGTGCTTCCTTTAGTGATAGCTCCTTAGTTCCCTGCCTGCACACAGCATGTTAACAGTTTAAATATATTACCTTAGTTCCAAGCCTGCAGTAAATTGCGTCCATGTATGAGAAAGCGCACGCTGTGGGGGAAAACGTGGGGTTCAGGACCTGGCTCCTGCACTAGTGGCCGAGTTCCTTTACCTCTGCGTTACTGCGACTCTGTGAGTCTCAGATGGTCATCTGTCAGATAGCTAGAACTATGACCTTGCAGGGTTATTGAGTAGTTTGTGTGGGGGCTCCTCACACAGAGTCAGGTCCATGACAGACTTGGACAGTGGTTGCTCTGTTTGGTCTTCATAGGATGCTGTTCATTGCCGTGTTAGTTCACAGCACAGAATTGGGGAGGCCGACTCCCTGCAGGTGTTGCGTTCACTGTGTCACCATGGGCTGGTCACCATGGATGCTGTGTGACTTGGAACAGCTCATGTCCTTTACCTTGAGATATCCCTATAAGTTGCAAATAGGAATGCATGCTTTGCAGAATCAGTGTGGTAATTCAGTTTCCCTGAAGGCCTTCTGGAAAATGTCTCAGGAGCTGATCATCTCCTGCCCAGAAGGAAGCTGACTGACGCAGAGCGTATAGGTCGCTTCTCTCTCTCCTCTCCCCTGCTCTCTGCGTGTGCGGACTGCTGCCGGCCTCCAGCAATACCCTTTTGGAAGCTGTGCCGTTCAGACTGTGGGAATCGGTGAGCAGATGGCCCTGCTGGCAGCTGCTCCTGGCTCCCTCGCTATCCTGGGAGCTGCCTCAGCCTGGCATGAGATGTAAGTGGTTGTGTGCCAGACAGGGCCCCAGGAGGGAATATGGTTGTGTCGTCTCCGGAGTGTGGATCAGGAGTGAATTTTTTTCTTTTTTCCATCCAGTGTCTCTAAGTCAAGCACATGAAAATGTTCATTAGTGTTTAAAAATTTTTTTCTTGCCTGCCCAAGCAAATATTTGGGTCAGAGCGTCAGGATTTTATCTTCTCTGCTTTTAGTGGTAAACTGTAAAGTCCCTTATGCCTCCACCTTTCCCTCCACACTCCCTTCCCGTTTTGGTCTTGACCTGGAATTCCCCGAGGACTCCATTCTCTTTATAACCTGAAGTGTGTGGCTATGCCTTGTCTCTCTTTCCCACAGCGTCAGAGTGGGATGGCAGCTGGTATGTCCTTGGTCTGCAGACCATGCTTCCTCTTCTCCATTAGACATCTCTTGTCTTATGCCTGTCTACCCTTTAGGGTTCCTCCCTGCCTTTCTTGGCAATTTCTTAGCCTGGACTTTCTTGTCCCGGTTGACAATCTGTCCAGGTAAGGCTTGCCAAGAGGCATTAGGCATCTGTTGCAGCCAAGCTCTGTGCAGCAACTCGCTGTATCAGTTAGCTATTGCTGTGTAACAAGTTACCACAAACTCTGGGGTCCAAAACAGTATCTGGTTATTACTGCAGTTTCCATGAGTCAGGAATCTGGACAGGGTTTAGCTGGATCCTCTGTTGGGTCCTCTCACATGGCTGCAGTCAGGGTGTTGGCCAGGCCTGGAGTCTCATCTGAGGCCTCTTCCAAGCTCACGCTGGTTCTTGGCAGAATTCATCTTCCGGCAGCTATGGAAGCCATGGCAGCGTGCGTCTTCAAGACCACCAGGAGAAACTGCTACTCCGGGGTCCTATAATGGAATGCCATCAGAGGAGTGACCATCTCCTTTTTCATCCAGTGTAACCTAATTGAGGGAGCGACTGTCCCATCTGGTCCCCTGGTCCCACCACACTCAGGGTAGGGGCTCACCTGGGGCCCCTGCCGTGATCTTGGACCATCTCAAGAATCTGCCCACCAGTCTCAGTCTGTGGGAGTTGTTGAGATGCCCCCATCTAATGTGGAGAAAACATTCGTGTGAATGAGTAGGTTTCCACTCAGTGTACAGGAGTAGCAGCTGTGTATCAGGTATGGGTGATGCCAACTGAGGAGTCCGTCCTTGTGGGAAGAGACCAGGAGCACCGGGGCCCACAGGAATGAGCACCATTCCAATGACCGCTGTGTTCTCTCCACTCCGCGCCCACACACTTGTCCATACTCGGAGCCCTGACATCTCTTGGATTCGTGCCCACGTTGAATATTTTGGCCTCTGAAATACTGTCTCTGTTGACCCTTAAACATTTTTTTCCATGCGCTTTGGCCTTAGGGAGAAATAAGACCAGGTTTGACTCCAACCTCTAGCACCTGTCACCTTACCTGGCTGTTATCTGACCTTGAGCAGGCCTCAGTTTCCAGTGAGCAAAATCATATGCAGCTTGTAGGGTTATCGTCAGAGTTAAATGTGGCGATTGAATTGCATGAATCTCTTCTCCCGCAGCAGACATTCAACAAACGCCCCCTGTCTGTACCTCCTTCAGGGCCCTGCGTCTGTAGGAGGTGATTCGTGACTCTTCCATTTTCTTCCCACAGGCATTTTTTTTCTCTCCTTAGTATTTCTTTGGGACTTAGACCTAGCTGTGTAGTGTTAAGTACATACGTGTTTCCCCACGAGCAGGACTGGCTATGTAATTTGTGGAGCCCAGTGCAACATGAAAATTGTGGAGCCCCTTGTTAAAAATGAAGACTTTCAAGATGGTGACAGCAGCGTGTTAACCAGGCTCGGAGCCCCTCTGAGCCTGGGGCCTTGAGCAACTGCACAGGGCGTCTGTCCATCTAGGCCACGTGACTCCCCCCGCCCCCGACGGCCTTCCTGGCCTCTGCCCTCATGGTGCCTGGTGTGCACTGGGTGGGCCATCGAGGAGTCATAAATTGAGTCTTCTGTGTTCGGTTTCACGTCGAGGAACTCACAGTGACCTTGGACGACACGCAGGAGACACGGGACAGAGAGATTTTTTCCCCTGCCATTTCCCCCTGCCGTTTGGCACTATGAGATTAGTCTCAATACCCCTCTGTCCTAATTTGTCTGCTTATGTGCCATTCGTTCAACAAATATTTCTTGAGCACCTACTATGTGCCAAGTGCTATTCTAGGAGCTGGGAATGTAGCAGTGAACAAAACAAAACAAAACAAAAAACACCCTCTCCTTGTGGCTGACATTCTGTTGGGGCGGACAAGCCAGTAAGTATAAACAAGTACATTCGTAGTGTGTTAGTAGAGGCTGAGGAGAAAAGTAAAGTACGGACGGAGGACATGGACGTGAATACTTCACACATGCCCTATTCTGTGAATCGCCTTATGTGCATTATTTTATTTAGTCTATGCAAAAATCCTATAAGGGAGGTGCCGTTTTTATTCCTGTTCTCTGGCTGAGGAGACAAGCCTCAGAGAGAGAACTGGCCTAATTTCATTTGGTAGGAAGTGGTAGAGCCAAGACCTTCGTGCTCCACTTCCCTTTGACTCCAAAACCTGTGCTCTTCACCCCATAATTCAAGAGCCAGCTCTACTAACCCTCCTCCCAATTTCATATCTGTCACCGGGGGGTAGATGGAGTTCATCCGGAAGAACTGTGGCTTTGCAGTCCATTCTTCCTGCTCAAACCCTAGAGGTCCCACTCTGCGCTGAACTGTACTGAGAGCAAGAATTGTAATATATCCCCCTTCCCGGATGGTCACCTGGGCAGAGCATCCAGGGAACAATAATACTAGCGAGGTTTATGGGGTGCCTGTAGGTGCACACACTGGGTTTGGAACTTTAGTGCATTGATCTCTCAGAGTGTCGTCATCACAGGCCTGCAAAGTGGGTGCCAGCGTCCTTTGAAGAAACTACAGCTAAGGGAGGCTGGTGAGAGGCCAGAGCCAGGGTTTGAACACAGATTGCAGTGAATCAAAAACCCACCTGCTTTCCTTTCTGCTCCTGTCCCTCACCGGAGAAGGGCACATTTGTGTTCAGCTCATCCTTTCCTGTCCCCAGCTTCATGGCTCCATAGGCAGCGGCCTCCCGGGGACTCCCAATTTTAAATACTGGCCTATACAAACTTTTAAAATTCTGGGGCCATTCTACTGTTTTGCTGTCCCTTTCGGTTTAACTCGGGTATAATTCCTGGCAGTTTGTTGGAACATTTGATTGGAAAATCAGAATTTGCCTTTAGTATGTGTTAAATACTTTTTGTTATTAGAAGACATCCTTGAGTGGGGACAAATGAGGACAGAGGCAAGGAGTTAATTTGATTCTGTTGGAACTTAATTAAAATTATTATTAAGGTTAATCATTAAAATGAATTTTGCTCCGCGTCTAGGGGGTTTCATTAAGCTTTCCAAATACCAGTACTTAGACTTGAAAAGAATGCCACGGAGCCCGTCGCGTTCTTCCCCAGCACTTAGCCCCCCCGGGAAGCATGTGTGCACGGCAGAGGAGTGTGTGCACCCACCATGTGTGCTCGTAGGTGACAGTGGTACCAGTGACCCCCTTCCTGATAAATGGAACAAAGCTGTGGGAGGGAGTCAGAGAGCCGAGCTTATGTCCCGAGATGTGTCATTGCCCCACTCGCAGGCAAGTCACATCATCTCAGGGCCCCTCTTTCCTCCTTTGAAAAGTGAAGAGCGAGATGAGATGATGTCTTCCATATCCAAGAATCAGAGTCCTTCGGGTCCACCGTCTCCTTCTGACTTACATTGTGCTTCTAATGATTCCTGGTAGATTTGTAACAGACTCTCAAGAGTTTCTCCTTGATTCCCACACTGAGAGCAAGGTCAGACATTTGTGAGGCGTCTGGCCGGGTCAGGGTTATCGTCTCACCCTGACACAGAGAAAATGAATGTGACCCCGGAATTGAAGTGGACCCTTTGCTGGGAGCCACCACCTCCTCAGGCAGGTCTCACCCCCAGGAGCGGGGCCACAGGCACAGCAGCGATTATTTAGAAAGAGGGGACTCCCTCCCACCTGTCGAGCTGGTCTTTGGCGTACGTTGTGCTGTGGTCAGATATCTGGATTTGAACAGCTTTATAGAAAATTCCTCAGGCTAGGAGAACATCCAAATGTGTCGTTCTGCTTCAAGGAAGGCTGCAGTGAGAAAACAGGATTAATCAAAGTAGGATTAATCAAAGTAAGGAGGAGACATCTTCAAGGCGTGCTGAGTGATTGGGCAGGGGTGGGGGCAAGACGCTGGCTGGTTCCCATGGCGGAGATGACGTGCTGATGAGAAAACCAAGCTGGCTTGCCTTGCGGTGTGGCGGCACTCATCCCAGTGAGAGGGGCGAGACTTCCGTGTGAACTACAGAGGGCACACAAGTGGGCCTGAGCCCGGCAGAGCAGGGCCTCTGGGTGGGTGCAGGCCCCACCACTTCACCACCAGGCGGGACCGTGACCGTAGGCCAGCCACCTGCCCTTCCCGAAACCGAGGGCACTTGGGAAGCTCAGAGAGTCTTGTACAATGTGGAGAGCCTCGTTCTTGCCTGATATCTGCTGACACATGGTACCATGAGTTCCTTTCATGGAGGATAATAAGAGAGGACCCCTCCTGCCACCCTTCCTGACCGTCTTCCCCTCCATGGATGGGAGCAGGGCTAGTTTCATCCCAGAGACCACAAGGTCAACCAAGTGGAAGCTAAGAGGAAAAACAACCCATGCCTGACCTATTTTCCTCAGGTTCTACTGAAATGGGTACCAGGCTTGCCTCTGCGAAGCATAGTGTCTTGTGTGCTTTTATTTTTACAGACGG
Source organism: Rhinolophus hipposideros (assembly GCF_964194185.1). Taxonomy (NCBI): domain Eukaryota; kingdom Metazoa; phylum Chordata; class Mammalia; order Chiroptera; family Rhinolophidae; genus Rhinolophus; species Rhinolophus hipposideros. The sequence continues at coordinate 14,207,160 of NC_138070.1, forward strand.
TTTTTCTTCCTTTCTTTTTTCTTGAATGGCTACTTTTGAAGCTATTTTTAAAAAGACTTTATTTCAAAGAAGGCCGTCAGAGGTTAGGAAATGTCTGGTGCTCCCTGCTGGGGGCCACCCTGCGCTGGCAGAAGGAATTACTAGTCAGGGCTTGGCCCATGCTTGCCAAGAGCTCTCAAGGCGTTTCCCCAAATCTGAGCCCAGTCAGAATTCCCACAAGGGAGGGGATCATCAGTGTGGTTTGAAGAGAGCCAGGCCAGCTGCCATCTCTGGAAATCACTTGTCACTTCTCAAAGGTCCAGCCCCACCTGTCCTGTGCTGGGTCCGTTGCAGGTGTAGTTTGGGAGTGGTTCTTTAGGGTTGGAGTTGAACCAAATGGCAAGAGGGCTCCCTAAGAAGCCTGCTCTCCAAGCCCTGGGCACTCTGTGCGGTTTCCACCATGTGGAATAGGAGGGAGAGGGGTCTCTTGTGAAGCAACCTAGTAACGGAGGCAAGTTTTATTTAGTTATCTGCTTCATTTATCAATTCAGCCAATGTATACTTTGGGTGCCTATATATGTAATGGGTTCTGTGCTGAACGCTGAGGATTCCATGTTAAGTTAAACAAAGAGTCCTTCCCCTGTGGAGGTAACGTGTGTGTTCTAGCTACCATAGTTCTGTCCAAAAGGCATTTGAAAGAGTTTGTATGGTTCATAGAAAACAATATGATTTAAAATTAGAAAAGTGGGACATGGAGAGAATAGGGGCAAATAAGATGAAGTCATAGGAAGGTTTGTAGGTAGCATGCACGGCACAATATTGGTCTAGTTAACAGAGTCTGGCTACATATCTGACTCAGAGCTTCCTAGGAGTCAAAGCAAAGCGAGAAACAAGATCAGTTGCTTGATTCACGATGTCCTTAAAATACAGCCAGGTCCGTGCTTCTGAAGAACTCTTCGGGATAGATGGTTCCAATAACTAGTGCGTGTTTAAAAGGAAACCCAGTGTGACAGGCAGATTAGCAGGTGGTGGACCCTGAGGCTCACAGAGAGAGCTGATGCTGTGTGCCCATCCCACCCATTAACCTGGGTACTTGTGGTTTTGCGAGGTGAGGTCAGCGGCAGTGATTGGTGCCAAAGCTGCTGGCCGCCCCAAACGTTGAAAACAGGAAGCTGAGTCACCTCCGAAGGCCTACAGCATCCTGGCTTTGCGTGCCCTTCACAATGGGAGCCTTGCACAGGCCGGTTGGCCCCCCGCTGTTCCAAAGGGTGGTCTCAGAGCAGGAAAATGTTAAAATTAGGTCTTACATGGGCCAGGGCCATGTGTGTATGAGGCCCTCAAAATCTGGACACAGATAGGCCAAGAGGAACTTGGGGCAAGCACAGCTTCCCATCATTTCTCACCGCCTTTCCATGAAGCCGGGCGGCTTCCATTCTGGAAAACACGGAGGGAAAACCGTCTTAAGGCAGGGAGAGATCTGGGCTGGTGAGGGTGAAAGTATCCAAGAGATGGGAGAGGAAAGCCAAGAAGTCTGCCAGAATCGATGGCCCATAAAATGGTCTTAAACGCATGTCACCTGCTAATAAAGAATAAATAGTGTTTTACCAAAATCTAGTTAAGTGGAATTTTAATAAACAATTTAAAAAAATTTTTGAAACCAATGAAAATCTTACAGAGAAGTTGCAAATACAGTACAAAGAACTTTTTTCTGAACTGTTTTGTAAGTTGTCAGCCTGATGCCCTTTGAGTACAGGTAAGGACATTCTCCAGAGCAGACCCTCGACCAATAACCAGTGACCGCTGACCCTGATCTATTGCTTCCGTATAATCCCCAGACCTCACTTGTGATCTGCCGTTTGACTCAGTAATGTCCTTTGTAGTAGAAAGATCCAGTTCAGCATCGCTCGTGGTGTGTAGTTGTCCTGTCTCTTGAGTCTTCTTTAGTCTGGGACATGCCTTAGTCTTTATTTGACTCTCATTACTTTGCAGGGGACACGCCCATCATTTTGTAGAATGTCCCTTAGTTTAGGTTTGTCTGATGTTCCCTTCTAGTTGGATTCGGGTCGTGTGTCTGGCAGGACTAGCACAGAAGCGATACTGCATCCTTGCTTTCTGACACCAGATGCTCCAGGCTTCGTCTTGTGCTTCCTGGACCCCATCTCGGGAACCAGTCATTTCTCCAAGGAGCCCTGATTCCTTTTAGTGGAATTGAGAAGCCCAGGGAGGTGTACTTGTTACTATTGGAGTGATGCCAGCCTCAGGCCCTCCGTGGGCAGAATGAAGGGCTGTGTGTATGTGCACACGAATCTATGTTTATTTCTGTGTCTATTTAAATATCTTGAAAACCATGCCTTCAATTCTGATCCAGCACCTGTAGGTTCACTCTAATTTTCTCTCCATGTTTGTGATTCCCTTCTGTAAGGGACACATGGCTCCCAAGTGTCTCTAAAATATTTACCTGTTTTATCAACCCCCCCGTCTGCAGCCAGCCCCCCATCTCTGCTGCCGCCTCTCCCCTGCCCCCCTTGCCCCGCTCACCCTCAGACACCTTGGTTCGGAGTACCACAGCCCCTCCCCAACTCAGAAGCCTGGCCTTGCCCTGCCCACTACCTGGGTTTAGATCGGAATTGTTGGGGAGAGAAATGGGCTGTTTTGACGTTGTGTTTTTCTGAGGTGTCAGTTCAGCAGAGGTCCAGTGCTTCAGAGTCAGACTCCTGGTTCCTCTCTGGTTTCTTCACTGCTTGACTGTGTGAACTTGGCAAGTCACATAACCTCTCTGAGCCTCAGTTTCCCTACGTATAAAACACGGATGGGTGCTGAGATTAGGTTCGGTGACAAGCATAACGTGCTCAGCATGGCACTTTCCCAAGATGTTCATTAGTGTCACGTTTGCTGCATGTACACTGACGGGGTGGGTGGGGAAATGGAGAGGTCATAGCCCCAGCTCTCAGGACACTCAGGGTGATGTGGAGGAGTTAGTTGTTGTGTGGTTTGCAGCCCCTGGTTGCCAAGAGGACCCGACCACCAGGTGACTGTAATTCCACTTACGGCATTTACGTGGTGGGTCTCATTTCTCCAGTTCCCCTGTGTGCAGTGAGCGCCCAGTGCGTTCCAGCAGCTCAGAGATGACCAAGGCGCATTCGTCACGAAATGCTCTTAAGGCTGGAGAGGAGGACAGCTCGGTCAGGTCTCTTATGAGTATTGACTTAGAATCTACTGTATATCAGGCAGGGAAGAGAATTTTGAAACTTCTGTGTGTCCTGGCCATCGAGTCCCATTGTGAAGTTAAAATATAGCGACGTGAAGATAACTTCACCACCAATTAGGTAAATAGGTCGAAGAACACAGTCTGGTCATTGGGCTCAGGCTCCTCTGACTTAACCTCTTAGCCTCAGTTTCCTTACCTGCAAAATGAGAGAAGGTGCTATAAAGTGCTGGAAGGGAGGAGCCAATGGCTGGTAGGTAGGGTGGTGAGGGAGAAAACATGAAGTTGGAAGACTGGCGTGACGGAGGGAGGCAGACACGAGAGGGAGAAGGCTGTGAACAGAGACCCAGATAGAAGAGTTTTAGGGGCAATGACGCAGGTAGGGGTAGAGCAGAGAGTACGAAGAGTATGGGAGAAATAGTGTGGGAGGTGATACAAGGGAGGCTTTTATTAGGAAGCACGTTTTGTAATTGTGTTTTAAGCTCCTGGAGGTCAGAGGGTGTCCGGTGAATGCCATTCAGGTTAGCAACCTATAAGGACTAATTGTGGCTGCCATAGGAAGCTAGCACCAGAAGTTTGGGCGCTAATCTGTAGAGCAGATCTCATCCTTGCAAGCCCTGGAGCTGGGTAACCATGTAACGAGAGCTGTGGTTAGGGACGGTGCAGGTGGGGTACAGGCCAGAGGTCCGTGCCCCAATTGTCATTAGGCATAAAGCTCCCAGAATTGTGCTGTCTCACACCAGAGCCGCCAGCCACATGGGGCTAATCAACATTCAGTTAAAATTAAATCAAGTGACAAATTGGTCACACCACATTTTAAGTGTTCAAAGGCCACCTACGGCTAGTAGCTCCCTATGGGTCAGCACAGGTGGAGAACAAGTCCGTTCTCTGGGACCGCACTGCCCTGCAGGTGCATGGAGTCCCGAGCAGAGAACCAGGCACACCGTGGGGCCTGGGGGTGCACGGCTCTCGGGGGTGAGCAGGGCCAGAAGGGAGTGGGGACTGAGGGGCTGGGAAGGAAGGGGCCCCTGGAAGGGTTAGGACTTGGCCACCAGTGGATGGGAGATGGAGCTGCCTACCAAAGAAAGGGCTAAGAACCTGGGACAGTTGGGACAATGCGTTTGTGGAATTTTCGAGTTGTTTCGAAAACATTTCCTTCATGTGCGTGTTTTTTCTGGCTGGCTAGGTTGTCTTTGCTGCCATCGCATTTCCTGCACAGTGCAGCCTTTCTGCCTTCTGCCCTCAAGAAGGGGGCGCAGAACCTGGTATACCAGATGTACAAAGGAAGGTGGAACTAGCTCTAGCTTCCACAGACGGGGCCTGAGGGCTCTTGGGGGGCCAGCAGGGAACTATCCTAAGATTTGTCAGGCCAACTCAGGGTACATCATTTGCTGTCCGATGTGTGCAGGAGAAAAAAACCCTGCTTTTGCGAGCTTGCCTAGAATATTCAGCTGCTTGCTCCTACCCATTGGAGGAGAGCTGTATAGCTGGCTTCAGAGAATGTCTCTTAGTGTCTGACATACTTCTGGACATTCCTTCTCTCTGAGAGAAGCCTACGCCTTCTAGCCAAACAATACATGCCCCAGCAGCAAAGATATTTGTAATGAGCCCTGCCAGCGTTTCTTGCCTGTGACCCCGTTCCCTAAGTATAGTGCCCTGCAGAACTGGCATGGCCCTATTCTCAGCATCATGTGTTTAGGGGAACAGTTTGGGAGTGCCAGCTGATAGGTGTGTCAGGTGCGTTACTTGTTATGCTCTGAAAAATGGTGTTTGGAACGAGGCTCTGCCAAATTGCCTTGCTCGGTACAGCTTGGGGTCTTTGTGACTTTTGAGCATGAGTTTGAAATGAGGGAAGAACCTGTGGGAGAGCAATGGGAGGAATTTTCTGTCTCCACCTGCAGTCTAGCCTACTCCACTTCGTAAGTCTTCCATCTCTACATCTTTAAAAACTTCACTTGGGCTTCCAAATCCATCTAAACCATCGCCAGTAATGGTTTTGAGGTAGATTCGTATCCAGCCAGCTTTACGTGCTGCTCCTGTTGCTGTAGGTCAGACCATCCTGCCCTCTGACCTAGAGATTCTGCAGGAAGAGCGCTGAACATGGAGCCTCTCGATCCAGTTCTGTCCCTTATTAGCCATATGACCACAGATAAGTCATTTATCTTTCCTGTCTTGGTTCTTTCATCAGAAGAATGGAATTACAAGAATTAAGAGCACAAGCGTCAGGGCAGGCCCTCTGCAAACTGTAAAGCACCATTCTGATTGAAGGTATCATTTACTTAAAACAACACTCATTGAGTGCCTATGGTATACCAGGCTTTCAGGTGCTGGGAACTTGTTAGGTTGACAGCTTGGTGGCTCAACGATAAGCCCAAGCTTTGGTTCTTAGCTTTGCACGTTCTGAAACTTGAATTTATTACTACACTCAGGGATGACCAAGTTCCGAGAAACCAACGTATGCTAACCAAATTATAAGAAACTGACTTATAAACCAGAATAGACATTTATGAATTCAGGGTGGAGCCTTTTACAACAGAGACCAAATCCTCTTCTGTCCACTCTAGGGGACGTGTAACATGCTCTTCCAACTCTCCACCCCGTGCCTTTCTTTGTTGTTCGTTGATCCTTCAAGGCCCAGATTTTGGTGATGTTTCTTCCAAGGAGCTGTCCCTGGACCCCCAGGTAGGGCTGGGCATCCCTTCTGTGTGTGTGTGTGTGTGTGTGTGTGCCTGTGCGTAGGTGCACAATCGACAGCCCCTTATACACCCCTCTTCTGTGCGTTATGTTGAGGTTACCATTCTGTGTCTGTCTGACTGACCCATGAGACCGTGTCCATTTCATTTCTGAATTCCCAGGGCTTAGCACTGACCAGGCACAATAAACGTCTGTACCTCTAAATGGAATGGACGGAACCTCGCTTGGGAGTGTTCAGTGGCACCCACCTTTTCTATGGTGACAACTTTCCATTCGTTCCCTCTTTTCCTAGAATTATCAAGTCTGCAGGACGAACCACAGTCTGCTGAGCAATCACCAAGTAGAGCCGAGTGCAATCGAAGGTTCATTTTATCCACTTGAAAGTAGTTCGGTTCATTTCAAGCAGTCCAGTCAATGTGGAACCCTGTAGTGTGGGGATGTCTAAACTGTTTTCAACAGTTTTCACCGAGGGCCATATGCGGTAAAATACACAAACAGCCGGGCCACTCGCTCGAGGTGAAGTACGTATTGCCTCACCTGGTTTATTTAAGTAAACTAAATATATTTTTGGAATTTGCTGCGGGCCAATTAACAATGGATTGCGGGCTGCAGTTTGGACACTCCTGCTTTAGAGCCCGTACTTGAGGCACATACTCTCTGATTTTGTGTGAAATGTAGTGTCAGAAATCCTCTAATCATACCACTTCAATAACTTCCTGTTTCCTCATCTATAAAATGAGTACAGTAATTCTGGCTCAGTCAGTCTACCTGGATGAGTTTCTAGAAGATCACCTGAGTTGACATTAGCTAGAGTGCTTTGTAAACAGCAGAGCTTATCAGAGGTCTGATCTGTCGTCATCATCGTTATTATTGTCATTTCATAGCGTTGTAAGCAGGGCTGCTTTTCAAGGGCAGGGACACTTGTGACTCTGAAAGTATTTGGCAGAAGATGGGCACGTGTACTTATCTGCTCACCTGTTCTGCTGCTGCTTCCAACAGGGTATTATTTTGTTTTCTGACCTGGCATGACCTCCCTCCATTGTACCTAATTATGTGTTACCCTCCTTCTGAGTTTTTATTGAGTGTGTGTTTTTATTGGTGTTATCTTTCACCAGCAAAAAGCATTTATCACGCACCTACTTTGTGTAAGATATTTTTATGAAGCCTGTGGGAGAAGCCAGTTTTCTCTGTACTGCCTGTCACTGTGAAGTGCAAGGGGGTCTAAACCCTGGCTATGTGTCAGAAGCACTTCTGGAACTTTTTAAAAAGCAGATGCCCGGACTTACTGCAGGCCTTTCGAATTAGAATTAGTTAAGGTTAGGCCTGGGCGTGAGTGTGTTTTAGAAGTTTCATGGGCTCTTCAAATGCATAGCCAGAGGTAGAAATCAGGGCCATGGGCGTGATATTCTGTAGTATCATGTTTCTACACCTAATGTTTTCATTTCCCAAGGAATTAAGTTTCTAAGTGGCATGGCACACTCCCAAACCACCTGACCATATAGCCATTCCTTAAAAAGGATCATGACTTTTGCCCATGTGGATACTGGGGCAGGCTTGGCTTAGTACTGCACTCCTAAGTCTGCAAATATTTGGCTATTTGAATGAATGAACAGAGAATTCTGTAAGTGAATAGCAGAACGTACACATAGTAAAACGTCAGTTAGAACCCAGAAATGGGGATTCCCAGACCAGTGTGTTTTATTTTCTGAAACTTCAACGTGCACCAGAATCCCTAAGGGAGTTGGTCAAAAACGAGGCTCCCCTGGAGATGCTGTTTCAGAAGCTCGACTGGCTTCCCGCGTTTGTCGTATGGAGAAAATCATGCCTGCCTTGCAGAATAGACGCCGTGCCATAGCTAAGCGCCTGGGACAGTCTCTGCCACATGACAGGTGCTCAGGAGGGGACAGGACGGTTGGTGACAAGTGGCTTCTTGACCAGCATGGCGGCACTCCCCACAGAATTCTTCAGGATTCCCATTCAGTCCAGAAGGACCGAAGGATGTGGGAAGGATGTGGAGAGGGTGATCGGGGTGGTTCCCCTAGGCCTTGTGCTTTCCCCGGGGCTAGTGGGAGAAATCTGACGTGGAGGCTTCTCTTCCTGACGTCCTGTTTCCCTGAATGAGTCCTTCCCTCTGTTTCTTGCACACAATGCCCTCCCTTGCTGGGAACAAGCACCGAAGACAAGTTTGTATTCTGACTTCTCAGAGACGTGCGCCTTAGCAGAGCAAAAAGAGGTGACGGCAGGGTAATAGTTCTGATTTCACTCCGGACAGGTAGGGACGACGGGCATTCTAGGGGTAAGGTGGGCGCGGGACACACAGATTTGGGTCTACTCCCGTCTTGTAAAGACCTGTGCTGCTGGGCAAGCTGTAGAGTCCTCAGCTGCAAAATAAGCAAAATTGGAGTATGTGTCTCACTTAATCCCTTTGTGAGGATTAATTCATCATTTGGGAGCTGAGGAAACTACCTGATAAGACCTTCCTAGAAGTCTCTGCTCAGTGCTGCTTCCTTCACGAGGAGTTCCAAATTCCTCCAGTTAGATGGTGGGACCCCCCTAAACACTAGAAGGGTTCCTTTCTTATGGAACATATCCCATTCTGCCCTACATTGTGGACATTCATAGCCTTCATTTTTTTCACCAGCTGAAAGAATATCAGAACATACATATAATAGAACATAAATTAGCACTCAAAACAGAACTCCTGGCCGGCTCCTGCCAGGTGGGTTTTGGGGTCTCTTGCCTGGCCCTCTAGGACCCGGGCCAGCTTTACCTTTGCGTCTAGTCCTCTCCCGAGCACCTTGTGTGCAGTTCTCAAAGCTCCTATATGTGTGCACGTGCGGTGCTCTCTACCTGGAATGTCCCCCCACACCGCCCATTTGCTGCCTCAAGTAGCGATTAGCATAACTGAAGAATTTCTAGAATGTAAAATGTGCTTTTGAAAGTGCCAAATAACTGTGGCAGCTCACCATTGGGTGAATGGATGGGGACTGAAAGAAATAGAAATCCTTCAATATGTCTGTCGATTGCAACAAGAATGGAGTCCTCGATGCTTGGATTCTGGGACTCTGCGGCCAGCTGTTTTCCCTCCCAGTTTCTAATACACACCCTATTGCTTGTTCCCGAGGCCTACAAAACAGCCGTGGGAGGAAAGTGATTAGAGGAACTTCAGCTGTTTTGCTCCTTCTGAATGGCCCCCTTTCATCAGGACGTGCAGGGACAAGGGCCTTTTCTAACCCAAATATCAGGGGAAGACGAGAGTTCCACAAGAGCGGTTTGCTCTCGGGGTGGGAACACCATCGGAGCAGGAGGACCTCCTCGCTGACCGACTCAAGCTCTTCTGCACCTTTCTACTATCTCCCGAGTGGGTGGAAGGCAGGAGCTTCGGGCAGGTCAGGATGTGACGCCGGCAGTCATGCACCTTTTTTATTTTACCGACTTCTGCATCTTCCTTCAGCCACCTGCTTGCTTCTGCTCTTCAGAGGTTTCCAGCCCCAATTAGTACGTATCACCAGCTCTGGTTCCTCTTTTCCTACCGTGTATCTGCATCTGGATGCTTCTGGCTGGCTGTGCTCTGAGGGCTGCGGTGTTTGGGAGGAGCAGCGATGAGGTGTTCATCTCTCTTCAGTGCCTTGTAGAAACGTTAGTCTCATGTCACCTTCTAAAACGGCAGTAAGCAGTGTCTTTGAGACCATGCGTGTATGGTGGCGATAACCGTGATGAGGATGGGGGTTAGGAGAGCAGGGGCTGCATTTGTTTCAAATTGCCTGTCAGGATTTTTCTTAAAGGGATGGAGGAAAACAGTTAAGTTTTGTTCGTCTGGGTCTGGACTTCTCGAACTTCAGTCACTCTTTTTAGGACACCAGCACCTTTTGGGAAAAGGCTGGTTTTTTGGTAGCAAGGACAGGTGGTTTGTGCTTCCTGGCCCCTGGGTACCTAGAACAGTGTGTGTGTCATTGCCAACATGAATTTGTTAAAGGACTTCCTTCCCTGAGGGACGCCTTGAGACTAATGAGTCGGGGTACAGTGCCTCTCAGAAGCCTGGCACAGACGGCCCCACGGAGTCCTGGCAGCGGGAAATAGTGTCATGTCAGCCCCCCAGAGGATGCGTGAGGCTATGGGCCTACAGTGAGCTCAGGACACAAGACGGGAAACAGGGCCATGAGGAATATCTGCACCTTGTTTTCATAAATCCTGTGCCTGCCCCTGCTCTGCAGCCTCGTGGCCCCGAGAGTCATCTTGTGCGGTCAGCCTCATGCTGTCTGCTCTCACGGCCTCCCCAGAATCAGGGCGATGGCACAGGCTTGATAGGATGTGTTCTCTGGGCTTCCCCGCAGCTTCCAGTCTCACTCTTTCCAGTAAACGCCTGTGACCAATTCCAGGAGGAGGACAGACGCTAAGTGTTCTGGGGCCCCATCCATCCAACTCCCTGACTTCATGTGCAGATGGGAGGCTCTGAGTCTTTCTCAGTCTCAGGAAAACTGAGAAACAACTGGCCTTGTCAGTGATCACGGGATAAAACCAGCCTATTCTTTTGCATTGTTCCCTTTCTTTCCAAAGGAAGTGTAAGGGAAACCAAGGGGAATTTTGGCCCATGATTTCCAAGGCAAAGGTCACTGTTAATGGCTGGCTGTTTCCAGCGTGCTCAGGTTTCTGGTCAGTATGGATTTTTTTCTTCTTTTTTTTTTAAACTCATGAACAAAAGAGGTTGATGTTGCTTTGCAAAGAGTTTCCCCAGCTGCTTCGATGAACTGATTGTTGTTTTAAGTTTCGTGGGTTTTGAAGTCCCTTGCTCAGCTCTTTCAAATTTTGATGAGAATCAGTAGTAAGTGAGCTGTGTCTAAAACAGAATCGTTCTGAAAACAAACTTGGTTGTACAATTTTAAGGAAGGAGAGGGTGACAAGTTTTAAGGGTGGAAAAGTGTTGGGTGATTCTGCGGCCTGCTGAAATATAACAACCTGGATTTAAAATTGGCCAGATGGGCGCTAAAAAGCTTCTTGCCTTCCATGGGTGAGAGTGAGCCCGCAAAGAAAGGATGCTTCTCATTTCTTCCATTGTTTATAGTCCTGGGCTCCTCAACACTTGAAACTTGCAACACGAATACGTGACTCAAGGTGGGAAGGATGGCTTGGCAGTACATTTGTGATGATAAATGAAGAAGTGCCGTACAGATGTAAAGTATTGGTATTATGAAATCTATAAAACTAGTTATCAGTAATTCAGTGGCCCAAATAAGAGAGGCAGAACTAAACCTTATTATTTGATATTTGAGCAGTCACTATTTTTAGCACGGGAATTCAACCAGGAAAAGAACAGATTTTATTGTGGACTTAATATTCTAGAAGATAACCATTTTTCTGATTCAAGGAGCTGCTGGCTTAAATGCCAGTTTGTGTGGTGAGTTTTCTTACCACCTTTCTTATATATTAGACTTAGCAGAGTTATTTTTATTACAGAATTAGAACTTCTAAATATTATTGTTAGATGTCTGAGGCAAAGAAGACCTTGCTTTCTTATATTATAGAAAATGTTCTTGTTTTTCTATCAGGAATTGATTGGCTTTCTAGTAAAACAAAAAAAAGTGCTGCTTTTTCTTAGAGATTTTCCCTTCAAATCATTTCTACGTTAAGTGGTTGCCCAAGAGAGAATTAATGATTTTTACAGTTCCCTAAAATTTAAACTGTAATCTTCTTTCACAAAGTTAATAAAAATAAAATGTATTTTTTCCATTATAGCGTGTAGTATATGTTTTGTATTCCTTTGAACATAAAACAAAAATTACTATTTAAAAAACTTACTACTTGCTGAATGTTGAAGATTTGGAAGATACTAAGAGGTGGAAGAAGATAATCATAAGTAGCCCAACCTTCACAAAAACACTTAATAATTTTGGTATATTTTATGGGTAATTTTCAGAGTTCATGGTGTTTGAATAATTGGTAATAATTAATAGCTAATACTGTTTATCAATTTATGGTCTTAATTTCTGCATAAGCTAAAGATTCTTTTTTTGATGGCCAATTTATGAAAGTGAATTTTTTTAATTGTAATTTTTTATTACAAGATGAATATAAATCATCAGCCTGTCGTAATCAGAGACTTAGTCTCTATTTTTAGAAGATGTTTTATTACAGTGAGATCTCTTTACCGTATCCTGCAGAAAGGAGCTCTTGGAACTGGAAAGCGCCCATGTAAACCTTGGGTGTTTTAGCAGAAGTAGGATTTCATCGTACACCCTCTCTAGCAACAAGCTCGTAGCAAAGGTTTGGGGTGAGAACTAATATGTGAAATTATTCTAAAAGCTGTTTTTGCCCATTTGAATTTTACATGCCATTTGTCCTCACTCAAGCTTTTCCTCTGCAGCACGTCTTTGCCCATTTTCCTCTGAATTCCACCCTAACTGTGCTCTGGTTTTATTCTTCTCAGCTTAAGTGAGAGCTTTTTCATGGTGAAAGGAGCAGCCCTCTTCTTACAACAGGGAAACAGCCCTCAAGGCCAGCGAAGTCTTCAGCACCCCCATAAGCACGCAGGTAAATTGCTGCTCTTGCCTTGGAACTTAACTCTCCGTGCAACTGGAGGGATGTCCCGTTACTGGTGGCGAGCTATTTGTTGGTTTTCAAGGCCAGAGAAATAGAGAAACCCGGTTTTGTATTGACTGGTACAGGTAGACGCTCTTAAGCAAGCAGTCCATGCATACTTCCCAGGTGGCACAGGGAGAAGCGACCCTTTTGATTATACGTGTCTACCTAAGAAGTAAGGCGGTCACAGTTTGTGTTTGGATGTAAACATTTCCTACTCACAGTGTATCAGTTACCGGCAGATTTTGGGTTATAGTATGACTTTTTAACAAGTGCGCCAGAACACATTATAACCAGATGTTGTCCCCTTGAAAACAGCCCCCTTGAGTTGCTGTATACCGAGTCTAGGGACGCTGTCATTTCTCCAAGCGTTTGGAAAACTTATTTAGAGAATTTCCTTAGGAGCCTTTGACATGCCCTAGGATGAGAGGTCTTTATTTTCTTTAAATGGTGGGTTTGGTTTTGGGAAGTAGAAGCGATCAAGTGGAGATCAAACCTCATATTAATTGAGGTCCAAACACAAATAACTAAGAAATACCTGTAAAGTCATAAGACTGGTTTTTCTAGGTGACTTGCCTCCGAAACCAAAGGCAGTTTGAAAAGGGATTCAGAAAACACTTGCCTACAAGTTAATCTTTGTAATAGGTGGGTAGCCTATGCAGGTGCTTCTTGGACGGGCCGCACATCTCTGAATGTGAGCTGGACAGGCCTCTGACGCTCAGAACAGCAGGTAAAAGAAACTAGCAATTAGGGCCAGTTTCTCGTCACTTTGATCGTTTTGTCTGTCTGGCCACCTCAGAGTTATCCAGCCTCATGTTGGATCTGAGCACCTAGGTTAGAATTTCGTGTCTTACAATTTATGGCAAACCCCAAGACTCAGTCGATATTTTCACATAGTGATATTTATAATCAAGATTTAAGTCTGTTTTAAGCTAGGAAAATAATTGTCCTGCACACAGAGGCAGTGTGGTTTAGGGAAAGAAGGTGTGCTTTGGAGCCAGACAGACCTGCCTTCTGATCTCAGTTCCGCAACATACTGTGCTGCTGTCATAGTCAACCTCTGAGCCTCAGTTTTCTAATCTTTACAATGGGCACCAAATACCAGTACCTCAGATAATACGGAATTTAAAATGTATGTAGGTAATGCATTTACCTCCTGATAGGTGCTCAGTGTGTGCTAGCTATCATTATTACTACAATGACTTCTGGTACAATAAAACTGTAAACAAAACTTTGAGTCTTAAATTTGCTAATGGTTTTGCCCTGTAAGGAATTTAACCATTGTTCATGTCTTAACCATAACACATACAACAAAGTGAATGCTCAAGCTTTGATCACTATGTTTAAAATGTCTCCGTCCTCTAATTCAAACAAATTTTCATACTATGTGCGAGCTTGGGGAAGTACGTGCAAAACCATTTTATAAAAACCCTAAGTCAGGCTGATTTGTGCAGCTGTTGAGTGTACGTGAGAGTAGGAAGAAAGCCACTGGCTTTGTGAATTCTGCTACTGCTGAGATCTGGAACGGCCAGTGAGCTCAGAAAGGCAGACTGCTGACTGTCCCAGGATTCCCAGTCAATGACCCTGGGGCGGGCACAGACTAGACTTCATGTCAATTCCCTTTTTTCTAGAATTACCATCAAGTCCTACAATACCTTTAGTAATCACCTTGCAGAGCTGAGTACAATCGAGGGTTAATTCTGTCCATGTAAAAGTAATTCAGTTCATTTCAGCTAGTCCCGTCGATCTGAGACGCATTCTAGAACCCATACTTCAGGTTCGTATTCTCTGATGTTTTTGCAAGTGCTTAGTGAACATTTCAGCATTTAGAGACTATGTGTAGTCTCTACACATAGTCAGCATTTAGAGACTATGTGTAGACCAGGGTTGTGATTTCTGTCTTTCAGTAATTCCATGTCTTCATGAGCCCCACTGAAAGGAGTCTGTCTGTGGGGAAAATGTCCCTTTCATTTAGGCACTCATCAGACAAGAAGCTGGGATGTGCTTTGTCTGTATGCTTCTGTGCCTCGGAGTGGATGGTGGTGGGGCCCAGGCAAGCCAAGAACCAGCCATGTTGGTTATGTGCCATCGTGGCATTGGTGACATGACAGGTGAGGGTGCTGTTAGGTGGAGGTAGGGGTGGGGAGCTCCGTGTCTTCCTTTAGTGTGAGTCCTGAGCTCCACATCATTCCTTCTGGAAAGTGGTGCCAATGCAGGGTGTTGGCCCCTGTGGGATCCTGTAAGGGATAGGACAGACCACTTTCTAACGGTTTCGTTCCTCTCTGAGGCAGGAAGTACAATCTGGACATCACATGTCAGTCTGCCCTAAAATTTAAAAGATGCTTTTGCAAAAGGAATGAATCCAATGTATTGATCCTTCTGGGGTTCTAACTGTGATCTATGAGGCAATTTTTTAAAAGAGAGAATTCTATTTCTATTAGGGTATTGCACAAGTCACAATTTACACAGATTTTCTGAGTTATTCCTTGCACTTTTCTAGATCAGCATCTTTACAGATGAACCTTTTCTTCAGAAAGAAACCCATGCAAACATTTTTTAAAAAATTTTTCAATTACCATTGATAGACAATATTACATTAGTTACAGGTGTGCGACATAGTGGTTAGACATTTATATAACGTATGAAGTGATCCGCCCAAGAAGCCTAGTACCCCTCTGATACCATACGTAGTGATTACAATGTTATTGACCATATTCCCTATGCTGTACTTTACATCCCCGTGACTTTTGATAACTGGCAATTTGTACATCTTAATCCCTTCCCCCTGTTCACCCAGTCCTCCAACCTCACTTCTATCTGGCAGCCGTCAATTTGTTCTCTGTATCAATGAGTTTGTTTCTGGAGAAATAAAAAAAAAATGTATAAGTTAGGAAAAAAGGGGCATTAGAGTCACACTTGCTACTTACTAATTACAAAGCTCAGGTACGGGGGTCCCCTCTGCGTGGAACGCACAGCTCTTCTTTGTTCCGGTGGATCCTGCATGGCCTCGAGACTCACCCGCCCTGAGAAACTGTCCTCCCCTCATTGCAGCCCAGAGGCACCCCCGGGGATGGGGCCCACTCGGAGAAGTTCGAAACCTGGCTCTGGGTCACTGTCTCTTTTAAATAACCAAGGGAGGGGGGAAAGTGTGTGCAATGTTTAGAAAGAAAAGAGAACATGATAGATGGCTGTCTGCTCAAATTATTTCTCCGGGCCCTCACCATGTACTTGGCTTCTATAGTGTCCCGTAAACATTTCCCCTCCCGGTTGTGGAAGTAATGTCTGTTTCTTACAGAATATGCAGAAGAGTTGGAAGAAGAAGAAGTACACCCGGTCCTTTTTCTCAGACCAACTCTTAGCAAATTCCCTACTCACTTCAGCCACCTCTGGTTTCTGAAAAGTAACGTTTGCTTGAATTTAACACTTCTCCTCTGGGCTTGTCTGTATTTGCCCAATTTTATATTTAAAAACCCATGCTGCAAGGATGCCAGAAAATAAAAGCAGCTTTTAAAACGATGGCAGTGAGCTCTCTCCCACTCGTCCACATACACTTCAGGAGTGGGGTTAGAGAAGGTGGGACTTGAAGTCTTTGTGATGTTCCTTCCGGGGTAGGGAGAGGAGCTGTCACACCTGGATCTTCCTCCAGGCCCTTAGCCTCCACCTCTCACAGGTCTCTGCCCAGCAAGTAGGTCGGTGGCCTTTCAAAACTGTCTTCATTGGCCCAACAGGTGATTTGCCTCAACATCTTCAAGTAATGATCAACCTTCTGCGTTGTGAAGATAGAATCAAGCTGGTAAGAAGAGACGAGAGTGGCAAGTTTTAATTTTTAATTGTGAAATTTGGTAGGGAATTATTCATGAGCATTGGGCATCGGGGGGGGGGGGGAGTGTATGTGAGTTTTGACGTTCTAGCAAATTCTCCCAAATTGTTCACAAAAGCCAAAGTCAGGTTGGCTCCTCAGCACCCAGAAGGTCCAGGGAAGGGATGTATCAGGTCTCTTTGTCAGTTGGCACTAAGTTGCAATCTTCATTCTCTGTATTTTATCGACTCACCCATTTAACAAACTTAGGGGTCCGTGGGTGGGCTGGGTCTCCTCGGAGCCAGGCACTGCCCCTCGTGTTGGAGATGTAAGTGAGACTTGGCCCCTGAGCCTAAGAATCTCATCTTAATTCCTCAACTCACAGCGGAGAAAGGTAGAAAACAGAAGTCCTTGGTCTGGGTGCGGTGAAGGAAGGGGGCCCCACCTGAAAAGGCTGGCCAGTGAAAGCATCTCTGCCTGTGTAGGCCGTGCGCTTGGAGAGCGCCTGGGCAGAGCGTGTCCGCTACATGGTGGTGGTGGACAGCAGCGGGCGGCAGGACACAGAGGAGAGCATCTTGCTGGGCGTTGACTTTTCCAGTAAGGACAGGTGAGTCTGATGGGACGGTGGTTCCCTTCTGTGACGGAGACAGCAATTGCTGCTGGAAAAAGGTTTCCATGGGAAATGACGGCGGGATGCGTGATGGCACATGGCAGGGGTGATCGGACGCTGGGAACAGGAGAATACGCTGTTTCCGCTCTCGTGTGCTGGGTGCTGTGCTAGGTCCAGTCTCTGCTCTCAGAGAACTCAGGGTGTACCGAGAGGAAAAGAAAAGTTCCACTGTGCTTTGAGCTTGAACACGGGGTACTAGTGGGGGTACCCTACAGGAGGGCATCTCAGCCAGGAGGATTGTGGTGGGCACCCAAGTAAAGGCAGGAGCCAGCCCAGTGAAGCGAGGAGAATGCCTTCAGGCCCACATAGGAAGTACATGATTGAGGGAGAACGTATCTAGTGCCTCATCCAGTATCTCTAGCCCATGGACTCCCAAGTGTCAGAGGCTTGGAGAGAGGTTTGGAATTTCCCAATAACTGGTGGCCAAGTTGGTTTTATTATAGACTCTATTATGTGTGTGAAATGAGGGTGAAGGGTTCTCCTTACATCGAGGAGAAGTCAATGCATATGAGATCATTGCAAAGCCTGGGTTTGCTAAAACTGGATTAAATTGACTCCCTTTAGTCATCATTCATTAATGTACTCATTCATTAAGCAAACAGTTTATTTGCCTTCTGTGTATGAGGCAATAGGCCAGGCCCAGGAAAACAAAGAAGCAATAATACACACAGTTCTCGACCTCAGCCAGCCTATAAGCCCAGTGAGGAAAAACCATAACCAGTTGCTGGGGTGATGGGCTCGAAGATGGAGAGATGCGGGTTGTGGGAACACAGGAGGTGGGTGGGCCCAGAAGGACCATGGCAAAAGCCGCTGGAGCACGCAGGGCTAAGCCAAGGATGAGTGGGCAGCTGGGCAAGTTCAAAGGTGGGGGGCCTGTCGGTTTGGCCCCTGAGGGGCCTGCTCCTTGCCTCGCCCTAGCACCGACACAGCCAGGCGCTCCGAGTCGCAACCAAAATTGTGTTTTGCAGCTCTGCAAAGGAAATACAATTAGCCCATCAAGAATGGGGAGGACGGCAGGGTGGGACCTGAGAATTGGCCTAACATGAAAGGCTTAGTCTCATTTTGCGTGAAGGGTTGAAACTACCTTCCCCAAAGATGCCAAAGCGGAGGGTGGGAGAGGGTGGTCGTGGTCGCAGATGCTGGGAGCTCATCTGTGAGCCCAGAGCGCCCTGTCTGCAGCGTCCCACGCTCGCTCACAGCATTACCCCCCGGGGGAGCTGTTAAGTGGTAGCAGAGATGTTAGCTCAAGATCCTGGAGGTGGTCGGAGCTGGCCTTGGCACAGTTACAGCGGTTTCTCACAAGCCAGCTCTTTTTTAAATGCCTGAAGAATTTTCTTAATAATCTGAGGAGCCCCTCTGACAAAGCCCTTTCTTCCCTTCTGTGCGTTTCAAGTGGTGCCAGTCTCCACAGTATCATTGCACTGTTTCCACGGGCAAAACAAAAGTAGACTAAGCTAGGTTTTAAAACGGCAGCTGCAAAAAAGGTACAGAAACAGAGGTCCAGAAATGAACGCCAGTAATGGTGTTGGCTTGCTCCCCTCCCCCGTCACCCCAAGACAGGAGGCTGGGGTTGGCTGCCAGTACTCGCCTGTGTCCCCTGGAGTGTGGATGGCCTTGTGCCAGGTGTGCCAGCCATCGGTGGCTTTACCTCAGTTGCAATGAGGGTGTGTGGTCCGCTGGTTGCTCCTTGTCCCCTGAGAGCTGCAGCTGAGACTTGGTGTTTTATGGAGCTGCAGCCGTACTGGATGGTGAGATCAGCGTACCCTGTGACTGTCTCCAAGCTGGGGTCACTGGCAACTCCTGCTCGTGGGTCATCCCATACCCACGTGTTCTAGAATTCAGTGGTGAGCAGTCCCTACCGACAGCCTCAGAGCTTCTCCCAGGTACACACCCAGCATGTGGACCCAGGTCAGCGCGTGGTTCCCTCTGTGGGCTGGACAGGCTGGGAGAAGACACCGAGGGAAGATTGTAAGCCGGTGGACTCTTAACTCTAGACGGCTTCTCTTCTCTCCTGTGTAGTAAAAGCTGTACCATCGGGATGGTACTCCGACTGTGGAGCGACACCAAAATCCACCTTGACGGTGATGGGTAAGTAGTTCTCTTTAAAGGGTGATTCTAAGCACTGTAGACTGAAACACCAGGTTGGGGCACCCTTGGATAATCATTAGCAATGGAATCGTGTGTGACACGTTTATGTCAGAGGAAATAGGATTGCCCTCCAGTGAGCTACACAAGGAGGGGAGATTGTGTAAGGGAGTTTGGGTCATGAAGTATCAACAGAAGCATTTTATAGGAGAACCACTGCTGTACGAAGTTCAAGAACAGCAATAAACTGACATTCGTTCATTTACCTTGATTTGTTAAATGAATCCTCATTACTTGCCCTCCATTGGGGGCTGGTCCCTGAAAGTTCATAGGTAAATGTGACGCAGCAGGAGCTCACTCACCATCTTCAGGGGTGCAGGGAAAGACATATACCTGACAGGTACGACAGTGTTTCAAGTGCCACTTTAGGGGGTGCAGAGGAGGAATCGTTTAGGGTGTCCTGGGCGGGTAGGCTGGAGACGAAGGGCCATCTGAGCTGTGCACATATCTGCTCCTGGGGAGATACATGAGTTCTGTGATGAGTGGCAAGAAGCAGAATAGGAAATTCTCCCTGCACTAGAATTCCAACAGTAAAAGTTATGGTGCCTCATAAAATAGAACTGGGAGAGAAAAATAAAAATTTGACTTTTTTTTTGGAAGAGGTAGGATTACGGTTATATTTTTCTGTTTTAAAAATGTCTTCCATTCATGTATTTTCCATGCCATTCTGGGGGGGAAAAAAGTGGATGGGACATGTGGGGCGAGAAGTAGGACGTGGGTTGGGACCGTTGCAGGAATGCATCGCAAGATAGTATCAGATGCTGTCGTTGCGTCAAACCCTTGGCCGGGCTCTCAGTTCTGGGCAGACCTGGCGTGGCTGGGTTAAGGACACGCTTGTCCTCGGGGTCCCCCATGGGCCTGCCCCTGTCATCCCGCAGCCATGTGGTTGGAGGGCCTGACTTCTCCCCACAGTGTCTTTTGTTTTCTGTTCTCAGTGGGTTCAGCGTCAGCACGGCAGGAAGAATGCACGTCTTCAAGCCTGTGTCTGTCCAGGCCATGTGGTAGGTGTGGCTTAGGGGCTCCTGGACGCCTCGAAAATATTCTCCTAGCTGACAGCATGAATAGAAACCCCGCTCTACTTACAAGCCCATTTAGGTGCATTTATTTTGCGTGGACGGCAAAATATGCATAACAGAATGTACCATTTTAACCATTTTTAAGTGTGAAATTCAGTGAGCTTCAGTACATTCACGTTGTTGTGCAACCATCACCACCCTCCACCTCCTGAACTTTCCCATCATCCCAGGCAGAAGTGCTAACTCCCTGTTCCCCTTCCCACCGCTTAAGCACTAACTCCCTGTTCCCCCTCCCCCAGCCCCTGGCAACCACCATTCTACTTTCTGCCTCTGAATTTGTCTGTTCCAGGTCCCTCGTGTAAGTGGGGTTGTAGTCATCGTCCTGTATCCGGCATCTTTCACTTTAAATAATGCTTGCAGGGTTCGTCCATGCTGTAGCATGTGTCACAGTTTCCTTCCTTTTTAAGGTTGAAGAACATTCCATTGTATGGATAGACCACATTTTGTTTAATCATTCATTTGTCGATGGATTTTTGAGTTGTTACCACCTTTTGGCGGTTGTGAATAGAGCTGCTATGAACATTGGTGAACAGAGTATCTGTTTTTAAGTCCCTGCTTACATTTCTTTGGGGTATATACGTAGAAGTGGAATTTCTGAATCATACGGTAATTCTATGTTTAACTTTGTGAAGAACCACCAAACTACTGTTTTACACTCCTACCAGCAATGCACAGGGATTCCAGTTTCTCCACATCCAGGCAATATGTGTTTCATGTTTTTTGTTTTCATAGTAGCCATCCTGATGGATGTGAAGTGGTATCTCGGTACAGTTTTGATTTGCATTTCCCTAATTCTTTAACGCTGAACATCATTTCATGTAGTTATTGACCATTTGTATATCTTCAGAAAAATGTCTATTTTCTCCTTTGGCCACTTTTTATATCGGTTGATTTTTGTTGTTGTTGAAGTGTGTCGCTTTTACATATGTACAGTTCCTCCTGACAAACTTATTCATTGTACCTGGCATCAATAGGCATTCACTTTGCTCCGTGAAGGGAAGGGCACTCTGCTACCGTGTTTCCCCGAAAATAAGACTTAGTCAAACCATCAGCTCTAATGCATCTTTTGGAACAAAAATTAATGTAAGACTCGGTCTTATATTACATGATGTAAGACCCGGTATTATATTACATTATGTCATATCATATCGTATCATATCATATCATATCGACATTGTCTTGTAAAATAAGACCGGGTCTTATATTAATTTTTGCTCCAAAAGATGCATTAACGCTGATGGTCTGGCTAGGTCTTATTTTCGGGGAAACACGGTAGGTACTGAACATCTAGGAGGCATAAAATGGACATAATTCCTATTGTGGAGCTAACAGTCTGTAGAAGGAGGTGGCCATAAATAAAAAACAGTCACACGTTACACCGAGGGAGGGCGCTCTCGCAGGATGCCAGGTTATGGGATATTTACCACCATGTGCAGGGACTGGGCAGGGGTCTCCCTGGACACTCTGCTTTGGGGATGAGGTTGCTGCACTGGGTGAAATAAACCATGGCCAGAGCTTCTCTGACCCTGGCACACACATCTTAGAGCCTTCCTTGTCCTTGGAGGGTTGCACAGACCGCTCATGCAGCAAACCCAACAGTCTCTCTCATATAATCTGGAAAAGACTCAGGAGGAAGCTGGTGGCGTCTGATGAGAAGAGTTCTGCCCAGTGTTTCAAAATAATTACCCATTTCTCTGGGACAGAGAGCGTTATGCAGAATTCTCCCATGGGCCACAAGTTAATATTGTGCTTCGTGTTTACCTCCTCTGTTATTCCACACTGAAGGCAATTCAGGATTATATCTAGGTGTCTCAGATGTTTCTTTGTGTCCCTGGGTGATTTTTTTTTTTTTTAATCTCTTGCTCTACAGGCAAGTGAAAAATAGGCCCACGTGTTTTTCTAAAACTTCAGAACCAGAACTAAATTTAGTAAATATTCAGTTCAAGTTTGTTCCCTGAACCAGCCTAGAAATAGGACAGATATGTGCCACTTGGAAAAGTGATGTGGATTGCAGTAGTTTTTATACCATTGCTGAGCCATTCTGTGATAACTCCCCTTCCACCCAAGTCTTCCCTCGTCCACCCTTCACTGATACCTAATTCACCCCATTCACAATTTTCAGCCTATAATTATTTTTGTAAACAGAGGTAAAACCAGGTAACTAAATTGGCCATTATGTTACACATTTTTAATATTGTTTCTCCTATCCCACTCTGCCTTCCTAACCTTTTCTTCAGTTAGTTTCTATGTTATAAAATGTGTTTCCAGAACTCATTTCCTTAGGAAATGGAAGCAGCTAAGCTATGATAACATTGATGGGGCTGGTTGGAAATTAAGTTACTTAGATTACAGTAACATGGTCATGACTCTTGCTTTCCAGTTGCTAGATTTAATTGTGGTTCCTATGTTGAAGGTGCCCACAACCTCAGAAGTAACTCTTTAATTCTTGCGAGTTAATGATGGACTGTAAAAATGACACATGAAACAGCCTGATGGGGAGAGTTACGAAGTTGTTTTGTTTCCCAACGAAGTTGTTTTGTTTCCTTGTTGGGAATGGTGAAGGGTGTCCATCCATGTTGGGTCAGTGTCTGTGTTGTGGAGACGGTCTGTTACCCGGCAGGCTGGGGATCCCCAATAGCGAGTCCTTTATGAACTGCCCTCCCCCCACCCCACTGTAAACCTTTGGTCGAGGCACAAACCCAGCTCTGCTGAGCCTCCCCGGTCTGACCGTGTCCCCCTCCTCGCCCAGGTCTGCCCTGCAGGTCCTTCACAAGGCCTGTGAAGTGGCCCGGCGGCACAACTACTTCCCTGGGGGCGTGGCGCTCATCTGGGCTACCTACTATGAGAGCTGCATCGCCTCTGAGCAGAGCTTCATCAACGAGTGGAACGCCATGCAGGACCTGGAGTCCACGCGGCCCGACTCCCCGGCCTTGTTTGTCGACAAGTAAGCGTGGCGCCTCCTCAGCCGCTCCCACACCCACCCCGTGCCCGACCCTGCGTCCGTGCCGTGTCACACCTTGCCTGTCTTCTAGTGATTGAGGGCCACCTCTCCCTGAGCCAGCATTTCAGGGGTTCCTAACCTGCCGCCCATGGGTAATCTTTGGCTGGGGACAGGATCTGTGACTGCCATCCCCCCTTTAAAATCATGGACACACTTGGGTGTGAGTGCATTTCTGGGGAACGGCTCCATCGCTCCCATCAGATTCTCAAAGGCGCGTGTACATACTTCCTTGACTGGCTCTCGGGCAGTGCCTGTGCTCTGGCCTGATTCTCAAAGCTCTTCCTGCGCTCTTAGAAGTAGTATTAATGCGAATCCGGTTCCTTGGATCCTAAAACACAACTGCACCAGCACAGGCCAAGGACAACCTGCCTTAGAGGCAGCAACGGCGAGTCACGTGGCCTAAGTCTGCACGAAATTGAAGTCTAGTCCAGAAAAAAGAAGCCAGCGGCATTCACCCTCTCTCGGGTCGGCCCCTCCTCCTGCACACTGTTCTGTTCCTCTGGGACACTGCATATAAGAGGGCTGGGGACAGAGGGGGGCAACCTGCACAAGGACAGGCCGGCAGCCAGGCTGTATGAGGCCTCCCGGAAACTATGAGAGGGCTGAGGAGAAATGACAGCTGCCTTCGATCAGATGAATGGGTGTCATGTGGAAGCAGGATTAGCCTGGTTTATGTGACCCCTAAAGTGAGAACCGGGGTTGATGTGTAGATGTTACAGGGAAATACAGTGGTACCTCGGTTTTTGAACGTCTCCGTTGATGAACATTTGGTTTATGAATGCCGTAAACCTGGAAGTAAATGCTTTGGTTTTCGAATACGACTCATACGGCTTCTGCTGAGTGCAAGACGCTGAGGCCTCGCTGTTAGCTGTTTTCCATTGTTTCAGAACTTGGGGATTACATTCGAAAACCGAGGTACCACTGTACATAGATGTGGGTCCTGTGTGAGGAGATCATGGGAGCTGGCCATGGCCGGGCCTGTGGGCTGGCTCAGGAGGCAGTGATGTCCTCAGCAGAGACCTGAGGGCCCAGTGGCCTGGGGATGTCACACAGATGGTTCCAGCCTCCTGCCCTGAGAGTCGATACTCGGCAGGACCGGAGTGAGGAACGCGCTCCCCACCCACTGCGTGCCCTCTTGATCTGCCCCACTCTGTTTACTCCTGTGGGGTTCTGGGCACAGAGCTCGACTCCTCTGTCCCTCTCCCGCACCCGCTGAGGGCTCGCACACCAAGAAGTTAGCTGTATGAGCCCAAGCCCCGTTCTCTTTAGCCCAGGAGCAGTGTGTGTTTCTGTAAACTCTGACCTCAGGCTTCCTATAGTTCTGCACTTTCCTAATTTCTTTCTAGGCCAACGGAAGGGGAGAGGACTGAGCGCCTCATCAAAGCCAAACTCCGAAGCATCATGATGAGCCAGGACCTAGAAAACGTGACCTCCAAAGAAGTAAGCGAACTCTCCTCTTCTTAGCAGAGGTCACGCACCATTCCTTCATCCTGTTGTCCAGAGCACGGCAGAAGCAGGCCTGGTACCTGGTCTTCTTTACCCATCAGTGCACCAGCACTAGGAGGCTTTTTTCTGCAGGACTAGTGTAGTGGAAAGAGCACAGACCTTAGAGTCAGACTCGTTTGAATCCGCCTTGCCGCATAACAGCTATGAGATTTGGGGCAAATTCCCCGACCTCTCTGAACCTGTAAGACCTTTGGTGAGAATTTCACGAGACCTGCGATTGCACCAAGAAGCATTTACCTGTTAGCACCCTCCCCTCTGCCCTACATCACCTTGTGTTTCATTGGACATAGAGCAAACTCCATTTCTCCACAAGATCACAACTTAAACCAGCAAGTTGCTAACCCCGGACCACCTTCCATCTGCCTTTTCATGTTTCCCTTGATCACTTTTTTTCTTTTTTCAGTTGCTTTTTGCTCAAGGAATGCAATGAATTATAACAAGTTAAACTAGGTAGATCTAAGAGTTGAAATGGTCATTTTAAAAAGTCGTATACCTTGGGCGGCCAAGTGGCTCAGGTGGTTGGAGCACTGTGCTCCTAACACCAAGGTCGCCGGTTCCGACCTCTACAACTAGATTGAGAACAGCGGCTCTACCCGGAGCTGGGCAGCCATGAGCGGCCGGCATGAGCTGCTGTGAGCTGCCGTGATCGGCAACCAATTGGCTCAGCTGGGTAGAGCGCAATGCTCATAATACCAGCATGGGCTAGTGAGCTGCGTCCTCCACAACTAGACTAAGAACGACGGCTTGACTAGGAGTTGGGGGGATGGTGGGGGGAAGGGGGAGGGGAAAAATTAAAAAGTCATGTACCTTTTTAAAATTAATACATGTAAAAATCGTATTGTAATACCTTCCAAAGCAAGGTGAAATTGATTTTAGGTTTTCACAGTGTTGAGTTTAATATTTAATTGTAAAGGTCTGAGTGCTTTAACTCAGCAGAAAAGATCTTGTGGGAATCAGTCTTTATTTGAAATAATAAACTTGCCCCCGTAAGATTTACTTTGAGGCTGAGTGGCCTGTATTCCCACCACCCAGGCATATGCACCATGTGTTTTAATGCAAAAAACACCTGTTTTGAAAACAGCCACAGTTCACGTTGTGACTTTACTTCTTTGGAGGGAGACAACTGTTTTCTTTAACAAATCACTTTTCCAAATATTTTCCACTCCACAGATTCGTAATGAATTGGAGAAGCAGATGAACTGTAACTTGAAAGAATTCAAGGAATTCATAGACAACGAGATGCTACTTATCTTGGGACAGATGGACAAGCCCTCCCTCATCTTCGATCATCTTTATCTCGTAAGGGGCGCAGCACACGGCAGGGTCTGTCTTGGGGAACATAAATCAGGCCTTGATTGTTTGAGCAAGTCAGAGAGCGGAAAAGTTGAGTTACTAGCGCCTCGATTCTGACTTTACGGGAACTCCCTCCTCTGGCCTGCAGGCTAGTGGTTTGCTCTCCAGCCAGATGCTTGCGATGTGGCTCCCAGCTGGGCCGCGGGGAGTTGTTTGAAAGCTCTTTGGCATAGTCAACTGGCACCTATTTTCAGACTCTTGCCACTCTTTGCCTTCCTCACTCACTCACACTCAGGCCCCGTCCAGTTATCTCCAAATGGTTTGTGGGCTGAAAATCCCCAGTTACTAAACGGAGCGTGCTTGCCAAAACCCCAGAATTATGCCTTGGCATCCCAAGACGTAAGAAACAGTAGGAAAGGCAGCCCAGACACCTGTAACACGGCTTTCTCTCTGCTTGTCCTGGCAGCCACTCCATGTACTGCTCCCAGAGCCCATTGAAGGGACAGGCCTGGGTGAGCAGCTGTGGAGGGCGGTGCACCTCATCTCCATCTCTTGCTCACATTTTCTTAAAGCTGTAAATCTCCATAGAAGGCAACTGGCAAGTTTTCAAAGTCAGACTGTAGAGGAAGGGACGTTACTAAAATTAGGCGGCACAGCGTACTCATGAAAATCAGCCCCACCAGGCCAGATTCTCACTCCCCAGCCGGAACAGCGATGTGACTGAAAGCAAGTCTCTCTGCCTCTTTTTTCCTTCATCTTACATCTTATGAGATGATTATGAGGATTCAATACAATACAGCTTGAAGGTACCAGGTGCAGTTTCTGTAGGCGCTAATTATTGGTGACCATCATTAGAGCAGAAATTGCTTCCTGGGAAAGGTGAGGAAGGGCATTTGCTGTGGAAGGCATGAGCGATTTTGTTCTCTTCCTATAGGAAGTAGTTAATAGTTTTCCAAACGCATGCTAGGTATGATCAGATAATAATGTGAATGTTTAAGTAAAAAAGTGTATCACAATAAAACACATTGCCATCAATCCCCTTCAAAGTACCATGTTTCCCTGAAAATAAGACCTAACGGGAAAAGAAGCCCTAGCATGATTTTTCAGGATGGCATCCCTTGAACATAAGCCCTAATGCGTCTTTTGGAGCAAAAATTAATATAAGACCCATTCTTATTTTTGGGGAAACACCATACTCTCCCTCGCTTTGAACTCATCCCATCATTCTTGCCACTTTCTGAAGCAGTTCTAGAAGTCCTCTTTTTTTGTGAGTGTCTTTAGTTGTGCTGTCGTGGCTGCCCCGATGTCCTGAATCATTTTGACTTTGGGGAAGAGCCAGAAGTCTCACAGTGCCAGGTCTGGTGAATAAGGTGGATAAGGACACACTATAAGGTTTTTATTTGACAAAAATTGCCATATACCAGAAGCGATGTGTGACACGGAGCACTGTCATGATGGAGGATGATTTAGGGCACACTTTAAAACACACCTTCTCTCAACCGTAGCTCACACCCAACTGACTGCAGCGAACAAATTGAAGCTTGTCACACACTGTTACTAAGGTTTGACGTGCCACTTCCTGTATTGAAGATCCCTGCCTTTCCGTTGGATGGCACTCGGCAGCAGCATTCACCATATTTTCACACATTGCTTTTGGTACGGCAGTTTCTATCAGAAACATTATGATGTGTCCTCATCCACGTTATTCACTGGATCTGGCACTGTGTGACTTCTGGCTCTTCCCATAGTCCAAATACCCATGAAAGATAAAGGTTTTGAATCGATTCAGGACATCAAGGCAGCCACGACAGTACAACAAAAGACAAAAAAGAGGACTTCCAGGACTGCTTCAGAAAGTGGCAAGAGCAAAGGGATAAGTGTATTCGAAGTGAGGGGAAGTACTTTGAGGGGGATTGATGGCAATGTGTCTTTTACTATAATACACTTTTTTAATTTAAACATTCACCGTAGTTTTTGATCACACCTCGTATATCGTGACATATATATATTGAATATATTTATAGATAGCAATATATATGTGTATATACGTGTGTGTATATATATATGTATACATATATATATTTCGTGTATATGTTAAAATGTATATACATGTGTGGATTTGAAGCTTGTATCTTGAAAGCTATGGGGCAGCGCTGGGCTCTAATCTCCTGGGAAGTCGATGTTTTTCCCCGGTGGAGACGTCCCAGGACAACTCTAGCCCATCGCTCCACTAGGTGGCGATCACGACAAGAGGACACTCACAGCCTTAGCGAGCGTTTGTTATTTTTCAGTGTGGTTGGTACTTTTTGTCATTTTTTCCATGAGAGATACTAAAGGAATTTTTATGTTGGAGCTTCTCCTTCCAATGTGAAAATCCAGCTAGCACCCGCATGTGGCCATCCCCATCAAGATCCCTGAAGTCCCTACCTCCTGAGGGGTCTGCCCTCTTGGACAAGGAAGTTTATAGGGAGACTAAGCCTGCTCTTTTTCTCTTTGTGACTCTATGTTGTTTGCATTGCCTTAGAGCAAAGGGATGTTTTTCTTCTTTTTTTCGATGCGTGTTCTTTGCATGCTCAGAAATGGAGAGGGTTTTTAAAATACCATTTTAAAAGTATTAAATTAAAACATGTTATAGAAAGTTAGGAAATATAAGAAAATCCAAAGAAGAAAATTAAAAGTATTCCCAACTTCGCAAATCTAAAAGTAGTCACTGTTAGTAGCCTGGTATATTTATTTTTCTATCTTCTGGTTTTTGTTTTGTTTTTGTTTTTAATGCACATATAGCTTTTTTAAAAAAAGGAAGAGAAAGAAAAGAACCATACTGTTTACATGTACATAGTTTTGTATTATGCTTTAAAATTGTTTTATTATTATGTGGTATTTCCCTGTGTCGTTACATATCCTCCAAAAGTATAAGTTATTTCAATGGCTCCATCATCTGGATCCATCATCATTTATTTTCTTCTTGTTGGACCTTTGGGTTGTTTCCACTGTTTTGTTATTATAAATAACCATAAATATCCTTGTACATAAATCTTTGTGCAAATTCTGGGTATTTCCTCAGGGTAACTTTTTCTAAGTGGAATTTCCCGGTTAGAGGGTGGGAGCTTTTTTAATTTTGCCAAAATACTTCCCAGAAAAGGTAAGCCAATTCCTACTTTAATCAGTGGTATGTGAAAGTACTCTTTCCTGAGGGGGAGGTCAGAGGTCACTGCCTTTGGTGAGAGGACCCTGCTGGAGTCTCAGAAAAGGAAGTGGCGATAGGGGAGCAGGTTTTCCTGAACTTGCCCTTCCCCTGTTGTGCTGACGATATTCTGAACGCCTCGGGAACCTGCTTTGATACTGGCCTCTGTCAGTTCTCTCTGTTCTCTGAGGCCAGGGGCCCATGAAATCACCATCACCATCACCATCAGGCCTAGCGCACAACCAGCTCTGAAGCTGACATGTGACACTCACGGGGGTTTGTGTGATCTGTCCCCCAGGGCTCTGAATGGAATGCATCCAATCTGGAGGAACTGCAGGGCTCAGGGTGAGTCTGCTCCCCTTATCTTCCCTTGTCCTTCTGGGCAGCTTAGACACTGGGTTCAAAGTTGAGCCCTTCTGCTGCCCTCCTGTATGTAATTGCCTGCACCCCAGCAGCCAGGCTGATTTGCATAGCTAAACAGATGTACTTGAGAATGTCACCTCCTGAATAATTCATTGGTTTTAGATTTTCCTGGGTTTTGAGTGATGGTGTGTGTCTGGGAGAATGATCCTAAATCACAGTCCGATGGTATAGACAGCCGGGATGCTGATAGGGCCACAAGCCCCCTCCCCCTGCCCCACTGCCTGGCAGACCTGCTGAGAGTCCTTGTAAGGACACTTGTCTGTTGGGACAATCAGCAACTCTGATCCCTGGACCACTCCTGGTTCTGTCTGAGCTTATACCTTTGGGCCTGATGGGAATCTTGCAGCTAAATACTCAGTGTGGGCCAGAAACACATGCCTGTCTTAGTCTGAGAAATGCCCGGCAGCAGGAATGAAAGATGTTTAAATCTAGACCTTCAAGAACAGATGTCTGGACATTTGAAAAAAAACAAACAAAAACACAGCCACAAAATCACCATTTTGTGGGTTTGACATGATGGCATCCTTGAATTACTACATTTAAAAGTCAAGACTAAACAACTCTTAAAATATATCTTTAGAACTACTGGTTAAGATGTGTTATTTCTACAGAAAGTATTCTTAAAATGAATGGTGATATTGTCTTTGCTTTCTGTCTTGCTGGGAATAAATAAGTTACTTTAAAGGTAATTTTTAAAGCATTTACAAATCTTTGTGTATGAAATCTATTTGGGGTATTTTCAAACTCCTGAAATTATTTTGGTCTTCCAGGAAGATAAGTATTAAATTTAGAGACCCATAGCCTGCCTTGTTTCAAAAAAGGATTAAAGGCAGTTACCCGGGACATAATGGTCAGATATATTCTGCTTTTTAACTGTTTAAAAGTGGAGACTTTTATTTTTTAAAAGCTTCTGTTTGCTCATGATAATTATGAATTTTGAAACTTTAAGAGAATTTAAAAATTTATTTAAATAATACATAAATCTATTTTCCAGAATTAAACCCTGCTTAGCAAAGCTTTGAACTGAGTTTTATAAGTTTTTTATACAGAAATTTGTTTTTTAGTATAAATATAATACATTCTCATCGTAAAGTGCGCATTTAGAAAATACCCCCCAAAAAAATGCTATTAAGGAAAAACAGAAGTCCCACCAGAAAAACATACACCGTGTTTCCCCAAAAATAAGACCTAGCTGGTAATCAGCTACTGTAATGTGTCTTTTGGAGCAAAAATTAATATAAGACCCAGTATTATTTTACTATAAGTAAATTTATCTCCATTAATCTCCATTAATAAAAAGACAGATTTATCTCCATTTTACTATAAGTAAAATAAGACTGAGTCTTATATTATGTAAGATTTGGTCTTATAGTAAAATAAGACCGGGTCTTATATTAATTTTTGCTCCAAAAGATGCATTAGGGCTGATTGTCTGGCTAGGTCTTATTTTCAGGGAAACACGGTATTAATATGTACTTGATTTCTTTTCTCTGTCCAGTTTTTTGTTACTTTGTTTTTTGTAACTCCTCATTGCAATTCTCCAAATTTGTTCTTTACTTTTTTTTCTCGTTGCAGTGTTGACTACATTTTAAATGTCACTAGAGAAATAGATAATTTTTTCCCTGGCTTATTTGCATATCATAACATCCGAGTCTATGATGAAGAGACAACAGACCTTCTTGCCCACTGGAACGAAGCGTACCATTTTATAAACAAAGCAAAGTGAGTGGAGAAGCCAAAGAAACTGGTCTGAGGAAGAAACTGGCAGATGCTGGGTGGCAGAAATTAATGACAGTCCCAGACATGGATGTCTTCTGGCTTAGGGAGCCTTAGATGTCAGCTGGACCTCTGATTTTAGACCACAGGACCCCTAGCACCAAAGGGACAAAGTTGCTGATCTTTACATGGGGGCCCAAATGAGCTTGTTGTCTCCCACCTATCACTGATTGTGACATTTGACCCCAGTTTCGTCATCAGTACTTGTTCCAGGCAAGGGTCTAATACCAAGTGGACACTCTTGGAAGCTCTGCCTGTGGAGTCACTGAGCCAGAGGAGAAAGGAGGGCAGGCCAGGTCGTACATGGATTTAAAACACCTTTGGGATGCTTCCCCCGCAAAATCTTCTCAGACAGATGCCCTGAGCTATGGCCTGCCTTCACCTGATTGGTGTGATTTTCCTGTTTGAGCAGCATGGGACAGACCATGAGAGGTTCCCCACTGCCCCGAGCCTGTCACTGGTTTCACCCTGCTTTCGTTCTCACCTTCTTCTCCTACAGAACAAGTCTGTCTTACTGAAGTCAGGAACACAAAGAGCCAACCCTTTGAGATCCCATCTTCTTTCTGCTTTGCACCCCTCCAGGTCAAAGCTACATAACATACCCTCCCCAAGATGTCCTCAAACTTCACCTGCATGCCTGGGGTATAGACTTCAGACTGGCAGTCCCCAAAAGAGGGCACCGAGATTGGGTGATAGATTTGAAGCCTGAGGTACAGGAAACGAGCCTGCTCACAGCTGACAGGCTGGCTGCTTCTAACGTAAACAAGCAGACTGGTGGGCTCACCTCCTATAGAAATAAAGCTTCCCAGGTGTTGCCCTTCCCAGCCTGGTGTTCCCGCACAGTCTTGAGCAAATGATACCTCGAGAAAACCCTGTGCATGGCCTTGTCGTAGCTGTTAAATTCAGCCACACCTGGGCCAGCACTTCCTGCTGATAACCCTCGCCTCCGTCATCCCCTGGCTTCTTTCTGTCTTGGCCAACTTAGGGTGCTGCCATCCTCATTCTGTCTCCCAAGGGCCTTGCAGCTTTGGGTTCTCTAAGCCCATTTTCCTGCAACAACCCTTTCCATGTTTTTATCTGCTCTAGCACCTGAGTAGCTTTTGCGTATCTCCTTTTCGCTGTCCAGTTGCTTCCTGCAAAAGGATTTCTTAGTCTGAGAAATGCTCCGCAGCAGGAAGAATTTCTAGCCTGTCCCAACGATGCGGGAAGATCCCTAATTTGTCTCTGAAGGCAGCCGATTGTTGAGCTCTCCCTGCAAAACTTGGCAAGGCAGGGACAGATCTATCTCCATTTCCCATTGTGTGCTAATTGATTTTGCAGTGAAGTTATTTCCTTTAGAGAGTGTGTGGACTTCGGCTGCATAAACATCAGGACATAGGACGGGGGCCATGAGATAACTTCAGGGTTTAAAACAATCCATTGGGTAAAACTTGAGAGAACAAAGTTGTTGAAGTTTTTAAAAAACTCTCTCCCCCTCCAACCACCCTGGCCCCTGCAGGAGGAACCATTCCAAGTGCCTGGTACATTGCAAAATGGGTGTCAGTCGCTCTGCCTCCACAGTCATAGCGTATGCGATGAAGGAATTCGGCTGGCCCCTGGAAAAAGCGTACAACTACGTGAAGCAAAAGCGCAGCATTGCACGCCCCAACGCAGGCTTCATGAGGCAGCTGTCTGAGTATGAAGGCATCTTGGACGCGAGGTGGGTGACTGTCTGCAGAGGGTTGGCAGGACTGAGCTTGAGAAGCCGCCATCCACATCCGAGCAGTGGCTTCCACAGCCAAAATCCCGCCTCTCAGGGGGAGCCAGTTTGAGAAAAACAACTATTGTTTGGGGTTGGATGAGTAGTTTCCAGGAGGGATCTGTTCTGATTTTTGTTGGCACAGACAGCTGTTTTGCTGCGGGAGAGAGCGGTGCCTGACTCCCAAGCTAAGGCATGGCTTCGTGTGCAGTACGGGCGGGTGGACGCTCGTTTCCTGACCCACTGCTTTGGGCCGAGTGCTGTGCCAGGTTTTGCTGCGGGGTAATTTCCCCTCTCCCCACCACCGACACGCGGGGCAACTTAGGGCAAGCTCGGTGGTCTCGTCCAGCCTCAGTTTACTCTTTCTGAGTTAACAGTGAACACCCACCTGGTAGGGTTGTTGTGAGGTTTACATGAGTCATGTACAGATTTACCTTTACAGAGACTTTGCTAGGCCTGCCTCATGGTAAATAGCCATGTAGCTTCTTTTTAAATGTCTACCTCCACCCCCCCCCACACCACCTCCCCAAAAAGGTCTACAAAGTACAGGTGATCCCGCCTTTATGGGGAAATAAAGAACTGACGCTGGAGGTTACCTTGTCGCACATCACACAGCCAGTGGACAACAGGAGGAAACTCATGGCCAGGTCAATTGGCCTCCAAGGCACGGAGACCTCACAGCGGGGTTCCCCCTGTCACCCCAGGAGGATCCCTGCGGGACTCGGGGGCTCACTTTCTCCCTGTTCCCTTTCTATTCAGTCTGTAGGAGGCCTCCCCAGGACATTTCTGACTGGTGTCCTGA
Source organism: Rhinolophus hipposideros (assembly GCF_964194185.1). NCBI lineage: Eukaryota > Metazoa > Chordata > Mammalia > Chiroptera > Rhinolophidae > Rhinolophus > Rhinolophus hipposideros. The sequence goes on from NC_138070.1 coordinate 14,241,027, forward strand.
GGGAGCCACAGGCTAAGCCTGGGCCTTGTGACCATGTTTGGGGAAGCAGGAGCGCCCTGGCAGGGTTGAACAGTGTCCAGAGGACAGCTCTGGACGTGTCCACTATCAACCAGAGAGCAGCTGGACAGCTCCCCAGGCAGGGCCAGGGCCGGTGGGGATGGGGGAAGAGTGTGCGCCCTCCTCTCCTTTAGCCCTGCAGTCACACGCTCCATCAGTGCCCTAACCAGGGGTCTCCAGGCTGGGGTCGCAGCAGCATGGCGCTGACCTTGTATTGCGGCCCCACCTGAGGCCCCCCTTGGCCTCACCTGGAACGTGCACATGGAGCAGCCACAAATGATCATGACACTCTGGCTCTGAGCAATAGCAGATCCTGAATTTACGTTTTCCTCTCTCTCATCTTAACCTTTGTGACCCATGAGGCTGTTATTGCTCTGAGGTTCTCGGAGGTGACTTTTTTTTACCTTATTTCACTATCAGCCTTTCTCTTTTACTTTTAGGCTTTAAAAATAACTCCACAACATTAAAAGACATATTTTAAAAACTGACCTGTAATCTCTCTGATCTAAAATATTTCCAATTTTCTGGGATCTTCCCAACTTTATTCATGTGTGTTATGTGTTTACATAGCTACATTCGTGTAATATGCCTGTATGTATATGTGTAAACACACATATATACATAAATATAAATTTGTATTAATCTTTACATACTCTCTGCTGTGAGCCTTATTTCCCTACTATGTAGGTAGGTGAGTATTATTCTTATATGACAGATGGAGAAACTGAGAAATGGAACGTTAAGTGGCATCCCTGTGTTCACCAAGTGAGATGGTACACTGGGATCGTGATGGCATTTGATGTCTAGACTCTTTTCACATATCTGCCACATCGTCTTCATGACAGAAAGTCACTGAAGGCTTCTCGTGCAAGCCGTGGTGATTTAGGGTCGTGGTGCTATTTCTTTCTTCCTTACATTTCTTGGGAACAAATGAACAGAGAGACGCTTTCCCTAAGTGAGCCCCTGGCGCCCACCCCAGCCTGGTGCCTTCCTTGCTGGCTCACTTCTCACCCCTCTTCCCAGGACCCTCTGGGCACTGGCCTCTGCTGACCTTCCAATGCCCTTTCTCCCCCAGCAAACAAAGGCACAACAAGCTGTGGCGCCAGCAGACCGAGAGCTGCCTCCAGCAGCCTGTGGATGACCCTGCGGGGCCTGGGGACTTCCTGCCAGAGACCCTGGATGGCACCCGCCCGGAAGCCCCGCTGCTCTGCTCCACCGATGCTGCCCAGCCTGGGTTCCCAGGCAGCAGGGCCTCTGGGCGACCCACTCTCCCTTGCTGTTTCCGGCGGCTCTCAGATCCCCTGCTGCATTCCCCCAGTGACGAAACTGGCAGTTTGGTCCAGTTAGAGGACCTGGAGAAGGGGGCTCTGTCGGAGGAAGCAGCTCAGCCAGCCCGGCCTCCCCAGGAAGGCCCGGGACTCTGTGAGAAGGCGGGGAAGAAGAAACGAGAGTTGGGGAGCCTGAAAACCCGGAGTGGCCCCTTGCCACAGGTGGAGGAGATGGAAAGGGAGGAGGCTCCAGGAGCCGGGAGGTGGGGGCGGCCCCCATCCCAGCTTGATAAAAACCTGCTCAACCGGGAAAACCTAAATAACAACAACAGCAAGAGGAGCTGTCCGGACGACTTTGAGGTAGGTGTGGGACCAGCATGTGGGGACAGGACCACGTCACTTCTGTCCTGCCCTGCAGAGCAGCCACCTCTGCTGCTCTGCCAGCCCGGCAGTTCTCATCCCCGGTGGTGACCTGTGGGCTTCTTTCAGAAAGTGATTCTGCAGGCCGATTGGGAATGTAGACATATAGGGGATCGGGGATCTCTAGGGGGCAACACTAATCCCTGTGTGCCCCCTTTACCCCATGCACCTCATTCGTGTCTTGGGCAGGGCTTCCAAACTTTCTCTTTTTTTTCCCCCTTATGTAAAATGTAAAACATACACCTTATTACGCAGCTTCAACATTTCTCAGTATGCGGCTGTTCTGAATTCATCACACCCTCATCCACTTTCCCACACCCTGGATTATTTTGAAAAGAATCCCAGATACGTTGTTTCATTCACAAATGCTTCAGCATATAATGTAACCACAATACCATTGCCAGCTTTAAGAAATTGATAGTAATTCCCCAGCATCATCAAATATCTGGATCTGAAATCAGATTCAAACGTTTAACTCCATCAGTCCTTTGTAGCTGTCATATTTAATGGGTTATCTGCAACAAAGGGTCAGCCTCAACCTGGCGTGTACTCAGAAAACCACGAATTCCTCCAGCCTTTTCCATCTTCCAAGTGGCCCAGGAATGGAGGCTGGTTTCCTGGAAGGTGTGCTGTGCCGCCCGGTCTGGCTTTCCACCCTCACTCTGTGCTGGTTCACTATGGCCAGGCGCTTCATGTCCCCTGGCTTCACTGCCCATCTCCCGGGGCAGCCATAAGTCGCTAGTGAGAGCACTCGGAAAGCTGGCAGACGCATTCTGATCTACAGAGGGTCCGTCATTATCACAATGGGAAGTTAGATTTACCGACCTCCAAATCATGAAACTAAATCATAAAACATATTGCAAACCAAGTGCTAATTACTCAAGAATTCCCTCCGTGATCCACCCTTCCTTCAAAAAGCAAATATCCGTAAAGACAGATGATACACAACCTCTTGGTCCAAGATAGGCGTAGCCGTGAGTCGTAGAATGGTGACCACGCGAGAAGCTCGGATGAGAGGGGAAATGAAGGACATTTATTCCCTCCTTACCTGGCGAGAATTTGATTGCACGGGTGATGTTACCTGGGGAATAGGACCTAGAGATACACATTCATTCATTTGTTCACCTCATGTTTATTAACTACGGCGCTAGGTTGGCGAAGGCTTGCAGCTGTACGACAGCTAGCACACGTAGAGATGGATGGGGAGATGGATGGCAAACACGTAAGGACGTACAATAACAACACAAATGCAAATGGAACTCCGTGTGGTGACACAAACCGTGGCGTGATGGAGAATAACTTGGGAGGGGAGGGGGTGAGAAGGAGTGGGCCATGTAGAGAACCAGGAGGACAGTCTTCGGGTCCAAGGAGCGGCAGGCGCCAAGGTTGCTCCCTGAGGGTGGAGAGCTTGGTGTGGTTGACGGGCAGTGGTCTGAGGTGCAGTTGGATAGCTGGCCGGGACATGTGGGGCCCCCGAGCATGATGGTAGGTCTCTGTACATTGTTCCAGGAGACTAGACAGCATGGGAGAGCTTTGAGCAGGGAGGTGACACGGCACCTTGGGTGTGGTCTGCAGTTAGGCTGATGAGTGTGAGTGGAAGCAGGAACCTGAGATGATGGTGGCTCAGAGGATGGGCTGAGGACAGAAAGGCACAGCTTGAGAGGCATTTTGAAGGTAGAACTCTGCTGCTGAAGTGTCAGTTCCTCTGGGAAGCCTTCCCTCTGTAGAAGACTTGGAGCTCCTCCCTCTGTGCTGGCACTTTTCACATGGTTTTCTGGTCCGTTTCCACCAGTGCACAGAAAGGAGGCCTTCTGAGGGCAGGGACTGTGTCTTCTCAGTTGCTGCACGTGATGCAAGTCCTGGCATGGTGCTCTCTAAATACGAGCTGGATGAAAGAATTCTCTAGCCCCCGCTCCCCATGGCCCCACGGGCTCTGAACGGTGCTCAAATCTCCCACTGTGGTAGATTTTACCACATTTTAGAATGTTAGGTTCTAAAGGTTTCAGAAGAGATGAACAGGTAGAGTAACTTTGGTTAGAGCTTCAAAAAAAATTCCTGGGTCAAGAGTTCAGGCCTTAACCGTGAGGGTGACCAGGTCTTACTGGTGCACCTAGAAGCCAGCTAAGACAGGGTTCTGCAGGAGACCCAGCCTCCTCCCTCCCCCACTGCATGCTCCCCGACAGCCTCCAGGAGCCACCCTCCAGGAGCCACGGCTGAGTTTCCGTTTGACTCCTCCAGTATTGGACCTGCCCATGACTTCTTACCTTAGGGAACCTCAGTCTGCCACCCTGGACGGTATTAATCTCTGACAGTCAGGGCCTGGGGACGGGGGGTGGCTAAGCTTCACTTGGCAGGAGAAAACTACCATATCTGCTCTTTGCCGGGCGGCTTCGTTTTAGACCAGCTTAGGAATCCCACAGCTAAACACCTCTTGAGGGGAGAGGGTCGGCTTCCCCTACCTCCACGTTTGCTCCTCTCTGCTCTGTCTCAGCCCAGACAAGCAGCCCTGGTGCCTGTCGATGGGCACAGGAGGAAGGCAAATGGGGATGGAGAGGTCCATGTCGAACTCACTTAGCCCCTCTAATACCAGAGGTGGGTGATTTTCCTTGGCAAACAAGGCCAGCATGTTTTCCATTGGTATATGAAACCCACTTAAGCCTGGCTCCCTCATTGGGGCTGTGGGCACCTGTGTTTGGGTCTGTAGTAGAATCTTTCCAAAACTGTTTTTGTCCCTTGCCACCTCTCTGGGAAGAGCATAGCTCGATGATGGTTCCATTGCTGGGTTCATGCTGGAAGGGGCAAGTTTCATTGTCCAGCCACAGACTCCCCAAATGCAGATTCTTTCTGGAAAGGAAAGAAAGGGAGACGGCACCTACTGTGCCAGAAACATAATTCCATTTAGTTCTCGATGCCGTGAGGGTAGAGTCTCCAGATGTGACTAAGGCTCAGAAAAGGATTGTTAGGTGCAGGTGGCAGAGGCGGGGGTGACCAGGGAGGCCCTAAAGCCCTGCTGATTGTGTGGCCGAAGGTTTGCCCGGGCTCGTGCACATGTAGCTTCTGGAAAGTTTGGTTCAGCGTCTCTAACTCAGCTCTAAGCTACTCTAGTCATGGTCGAGTGGGTTCTGAGAGGTCTGTGTTCCTGCATTCTCGGAAGTGAGTGTGCTGCCCCTCCAGGGCCTGCCCCCGCCCACCCCATGCCCTCTTCATACTTGGTGGTCTTTGGCTCATATTACACTCTCACAATGTTCTCTCCCCTTTCAGCACGATGCTATATTTGGGATCCTCAACAAAGTGAAGCCTTCCTACAAATCCTGTGCCGACTGCATGTATCCTACAGCCAGCGGGGCTCCTGAGGCTTTCGGGGAGCGACTCGAGAACCCTGGTGCTCCCGCCATCTGTACCCAGCCAACCTTCCTGCCCCACCTCACGTCGTCCCCTGGGGCCCACACATCTGGCAAGTCCCGAGCTTTAGAGAAGCTGGCCTCTGGCCCAACCAAAACACCCCCCTTCCTACCACCAGCAGGCCCGAGGAGGCCAGACACCAGTGGCTCTGAGGCCGGGGCTGCCCTGGAACTACCAGCTAGCCTTTTAGAACCTTCCAGAGAGCCCCAAAAAGTCCTGCCAAAGGCCCTCCTTTTGAAGAATTCTCACTGTGATAAGAACCCTCCTTGCATGGAAGTAGTAAAGGAAGACTTGCCACCCAAGAAAGATGTGAAGCCAGCCAAGGACCTGCGGCTCCTGTTCAGTAAAGAAACCGAGAAGCCAAGCACACACAGCTACCTGATGCAGCATCAGGAGTCCATCATTCAGCTGCAGAAGGCAGGCTTGGTCCGCAAGCACACCAAAGAACTCGAGTGGTTAAAGGGCACGCCCACAGACCCAGTGGCTCCCTTCAGGGATGGCACCAGCAGCAGGCTGGAGGCCAGCATACCCGAGGAGAACCAGGACCTGGCTCCTGTCCCACCGCCAGGGGCCCCGGCTCTGTCCGACCACGCTGCCAGTGACGAGAAGTCAGAGGCTGGCCCCCCTCCACCGGAAGGAGCCTCGCTGAAGAGCGTCACTCCCTTCCTCTGCCGCCTGGATCACACCAGTCATTTCTCCAAAGACTTCCTGAAGACCATCTGCTACACCCCCACCTCATCTTCCATGAGTTCCAACCTGACCCGGAGTTCTAGCAGTGACAGCATCCACAGCATCCGCGGGAAGCCAGGGCTGGTGAAACAGCGGACACAGGAGATCGAGACCCGGCTCCGCCTGGCAGGCCTCACCGTCTCGTCCCCACTCAAGCGCTCACACTCTCTTGCCAAGCTCGGAAGTCTCCATTTCTCAACAGAAGATCTGACCAGTGAGGCCGACATGTCCACCGTCGCCGACTCCCAGGATGCCAAGTTGAGCGAGGCTTCCTTCTTGCATGAGCCCCAGGCAAGCCCACGGAACCCAGCCGCCACCTCTAAGCCGTCAGGGAAATCCACCCCAGAAAACTTGAAAAGCCCGTCGTGGATGAGCAAAAGCTGATCCCGCCTTTAGCTGATCACACGATCCCTCCCTTAGTTTCACTGTGGATTTTGGTCAGCCCCTTAAGTCTTGATTTCTCTTAAATAATTGGCGTTCTCCTAACTCCACCCCCCCCACCTCTTGCCACAGAGAGGAGGAGAAGAAACAAACCTGCAGCCCGAGAAGAAAGGGAAGTGTCAGTTGTGTGGTTGGGAGAACCAGAAGCTGTGGGCCAGGAGACGGGGAGCCCCAGCCATGTGTTTTCAAGAAGAATCGTGTCTTAAGAAGAGCATATACAGATATGCACACATCAGAAGTGCTCCGTTTGCAACATGCAGAAGAACAGTTGTGGTGCTGGCAGATGGCATTGTCACCACGGCACACGTTCCTAGCTCATTCCGGCCCGCATGGGTAACTCTTGGATGGCAATATAAGTCCTACCTCTGTTCTTGCTGTGCTTTTTATTTTTAAAACACAATAATGACCAAGGCTTGTTCCAGGGAATAATGCTGTGTCAGGAAAAGGTTTTCCAAAAAAGAATTCTTCCTTTTCTTTGTTTTTTTTGGTTGGGATCCTAAAAAGTGTTAAGATTTCTAACTTGACTGCATCGAGCACTGTTAACGTCAAGCTACACGAAGGCGTCGAATGCTGTTGAACCAGCTCTGTGGTGCATGGAGATGGTCTGTGCATTTGATTTCTCTGTGCCGGTGTGGCGGTACGGCCGAGTGCTGTGTGTCTGGCCAGCACGGGGGGGCCGGTGGGGGAAAATGTGATGTCCTCAGTTGTTGCTAATGGTGGAGTTTAAATGGCACCTCACCCCCGACCTGGGGAGAAGGACCCACGAAGTGTGTTGAGTCTCTGCTGCTGAGCCTAGTAGTTGTGCTAAGGTTATGAAAGTGCTCGAGTGTCAGGCGGGGGCAGTGGTGCTGAGGTACAGATCGTCCTGCCAGGAGCCCCGGCACTCAGGTTCATTCGGTCACCATCTCCTCATGTTTGGGAGGAAAGGCGATTCCAGCTGAGAGAAATGTGACTGTTGAAAAGCTTCACAGATGTTTACAGTTGCCCCTTTCCTGTGGGGAGAATTCCTCCTGTTTCTCTCTGGCTCTTCCTAGCGGCGAGGATGCGGTACAGGAGGGGTCTGTGGTCCCAGCCTGGGCTCTGAGTACGTTTAGAATCAGGTGAGCTGTGGGCTCTGGGCTGGAGTGGAGGGTCGTCGGTGTCAGTCATCAAGACCGGCTGTTAAAATGTTTCGAAGGGAGGATGGGCTTGATGAGAAAGGTCCAACTCAGCAGACCGTGGCGCGCAGCCCCATGAGCTAAGAACAGTTTTTACATTTTTCAGGGCTTATAAAAACATTAACTAGTAGGGGACAAAGACCACGTAGCCGGCAAAGCCTAAGATATTTACTATCAGGCCCTATATGGAAAAAGTGTGGCGACCCCTTTTTTCACTTGACCACACAGCGCTGCCCAGGGCCCTGTAGGAAGAAACTGGGCAAATGTAAAGGCCTCCGTTTCCCTTCAACACGTCAGGCCAAATCCTTCTCCTGACCCACACCTTGCCAGCCCACCCCCAGCGTGTCTCCTGCAGTGGGGGGTGGCTGCGTTCATGGAAGAGTGCTGCTGGATGAAGCTTTCCCGCAGTTACAGCTTACCCTCAGGTGGGCCAGCCAGATGAATTCGGTGAAACTAGAAAGCCTTCAAGGACCAGCCAAATTCTGAAAGTGGGTGAATGAGTCACCATCTTACATTGGTCAGAACGAGGCTCCCCCCACTCCCTCAGAGCAACCATTCTGAGAGCACCCAGGCAGGGTCTTCGGGAACAAGGATAGCCCACATGTCAACGAGTGGGTAGAGGTTTTGCAAAAACCCTCTCTCTGGGAACTTTTTATCCCTGGCCTTATTCTTTTTTTTTTTTTTTTTTTTTTAGGTATACATTATTTTACTTGATAGGAATTTGTTTACTCACCACTGTCCATTGCAGTCACCTTAATAAGTGATTATCCACTTATTCCTGAAAACCCTGTTAGGTTTTTCTCCCTTTCTTTCAGCCAACAAAAGCATATTCTCAAAAAAAAAAAAAAATAGAATTAAGTTCAATATGTCTTGCCAAATTAAATTTCATGTGGTAGATCAATTTTTGTGTCAAAATAATCCTTTCGATTCGATGATGACAGGCTTGTGTTGGTTTCTGTAACCATGCCTGTGTGTGAGTGATATACTTTTGAAAACTTTTAATTTTGAAAGCCATAATTTTCCTTACCCAGTTAAAGGGTGGGACACGGATTACAAATATGAGTGGGGTTTTGGCCTTGTTGGAATTATTCATTCATTTTCGGAAACACAGATCGTATAGTATCATTGAAACAGACCGGGGCTTAGGGACCCATCATCAGAGCAAAGTGAATCATTCTTGATTTTGTGGGTAACCCTCTGGCCTGGAGAAAAGGATCAAGCTGTTTCTCCCAGACCCAGATCAGTTGCGTGTTAACATATGGCAAATTGCTCCTTGAAATATACTAACAGGACAAGAGCATGCTGCCAGACGTGGGGGCACCTTGGCAAAGACAGACGCATACCTGTGTCCGAAAAGCAATTTTGCTTCATAAGGATATGCCATATCCTGAATGATGCTTTGTCTGTAATCTAAGCTACGAGGATGATTCCAAATATGAGTGGCACAGGTGAGAGGCAGCGGTGAGTGCCATGAAAGTCATTAATTTCGGTGACTGCCATTTTCATGGAATGCTTTTGTCGAATTAGGAGAGGACGAACATTTTGTAAATCAGCTAATGATTGTGTATTCAGTTGTATTTCATCGTTCGCCTCACCTTTCCCTCACTTTCACTTTCATATAACATGCCAAAAGTTAGACTGCAGGTGATACAGGGAGGTCGCCTTGTCACGTTTCGTTAAGTCTGAGGGGGAAACCGGTCCCAGAGAGAGGAGAAAGCATCCTGCCCTCTCATCATGCCTTGACAATGCCAATTTCCATTTCTTTGTCGTAGAGCAATGTCTGTCACTGCATGAGCCTCTTAAGAACAAGATGCTCACTCCCTGCCTCCGTGGTCTCAGTGCAGGGGCCATGCTGCCCTCTGGGCTCTCTGTGGGGCAGTGGCACCCTGTCCGTCCTGCATGCAGCTCACTCACCAGGTGCTCACAGATGGCTGTCCCACCCCCTCCTGTTCCACCCCGCCCTTTCCAGCTAGAAAGCAGTCCAGCCCATTCTAAAAGCTCTTCCCTCGTAGGTAGGCCCAGAGGGTACCACAGGATGGATCCAAGTTTGCAATAGAATTGACACCTTCCGGACACCCTGTACTTCTGCACTCTTGTGTCTCCATGCAGGCTGATCCCAGAAGGTTTAGGAGTCCCCCTGCTCCCCTGGGCCTGTTTCTCTCCATGGGCAATAAATGCGGCATCGTTTAGTCAAGATCCTATAACCTCGCCCAAGGTGTCCAAAGAGGCACTTGCTCTCTGTTGGCCAGAAATGCTTGGTGCCAGAATACATTGCACCCAACCCTACTCTGGCTTGCCACGCACAGTTCAGTGAAGGCAAGCACTTCACCATGGGCAGGAGAGCTAGGCGGGCCGGGACGTTTGTGACCTCTGGACAGCACGGTGCAGGGTCAACTGCCCTGGGCCCACCCCGCAGGTTCTTGCCAATGCTTCATGCCAATCAAAGGTAGGTGATTGATCCTCATGCTCAGCTGCTTGTTTCTTTTTATTGTCTGCTCTGCAACCAAATACCTGTACGTACAAGTTCACGCTGCATATATATATATTTGAATATATATATATATATATGTAACTTGAATCAAATCATCATGCGCATTCCTTCTGTCTCATCCACACGCTGTCACCCGAGCTGTGAAGCGGCTCACCTGGAATGATCTGGAGTGACGAGTAGCGCTGCCCTGGTAGATCCGGACATGACTGCCTTGTTTTGGTCTTGGATTAGGTGCTGTGGCCCTGGCTTCAGTCAGTCTCTTAAACAGGAGTCTTTATAACCGGACCGCTGGTCCCCTGCTGTCCTTTCTGTCGGCCGTGCTGTACGAGAAGATGGCTGCTTCCTCCCTCTTTTCCGACACTGTAATTATTTTACAATTGAGTGCCTTAATAATAGTTTACAAATACTGTGTATTTATGGGAAACTGTTAAGCTCTCACCTTCTGTGATTGGATACTTTGCCTTGTCGGTGGTGGTCGGCGTTTGGCCTGGAGCTTGCCTGGCCCCCATGCCTGTGCTCATCTGCTGTGCTGTCTGATGCGTGTGCCTGCAACTGGCCAAGGAGCATTGCTAGAAACGGCACTGGTAGTTCCTCCAGGCGAGGCAGGCCCTGGCTCATGCTGCGTCGCACGGTAGTAAGGAAAGAATAAAACTTGGTGTGCTAGCCAGCTGGGGGTGGTGTGGTCCAGGCGCCCTCTGGACCACAGCCAGCCCCTCACCCATTCCCCCATCACACAGTTGTACTCTTCTTTCAGAGAGTTTTTTTTTGCTACCTAGGCCACCCTATTTTCGTCTCTGTTGGTATCCTGAGCTCTTTGCAGCAAAATGCAGGTACAGACCACCCCACTCCCCAAATCAGGAGCTCTGCAAGATGCGTTGTCCTTGGGTTTTCAGAAGCTGCCAGTGATTTCCATTGTGTTGCATAATGATACCAATTATTTTTTTATTGGGTTTTTTCCTTGTTTTTATATATATATATATATATATATATTTAAAAGGCAGTATCTTTTGTACTGTGAATTTGCAGTAGAAGATGCATAATGCACTTTTTTTTTACTTCTGTTGGTGTGTACTGTATATAGTCTGTGTGCTTCTTGTGATTGAAAATAAACTTTTTCTTTACAAATGCCTGATGACGTATGAACTTGTGCAAGAGAAAACTGCCTCTTCAACCCCTGCCAAGATAGTCGTAGCACGTTTAGCACCACGATGGGCAGTCTTTATACTGACACCTACTGTGTGCTGGGCCCCATGCTGAAAACCGGGACAAGTTAGACCAAAGACCCAAGGGCAGACATGTGAGCCCCTCCAGGAATTGTCTTTTTCCCCTGATTTTACCAGTGAGGAAAAGCAGACCCACTTGTGGGTGGTCATTTGTATACCAACACAACTGACCCCACCAGGTGGCCCTTGGAGTTTGGGTGGTGTCTCTTCCTGCACGAGCAGAAAACGTAAAGCTAGAGGTCTGCTCGAGAGAACGCCCTAAACTACTGCCACTGCACCTCGTGAGAGGGGACTATTGAGGTGATGACTGCTAACGGCCATGGCAGGACTCCCAGGGAGTCCCGGTCGGTCGCTGAACACAGCAAAGGCTTAGCTCATGCTTGTGTCACAGTCTACCGCAGGTCAGGACCTTTGGGTGGCTCTCCTCCCTGGGTGATTAGCAAAGCCGGGCTGCCTCCATGTTAAACCCTGCCATCTTGGAAGTCTTTGCTTCTAGCCGTCACTCGGGAGAAAGAGCATGGGAATCCATGTTCACTCTCAGCTGCCTTGGGCTGCAATACATCAATCACATCTCCTCACGTTCCAATGGGCAAGACCTGTGACAAGGCCCCACCACTCCTGCTGGGGGCTGAGAGATGGAAGGAGTACTCATGCCTGGTGAGCAGTGACTCCACCACAAGTACGTCAGCGTGACCAATAAATTCTAGCGCCTGTGGATCCAGAAAATACGGTTCCGTTCACCTAGACTCGCCCTGTCTCACCTGGACTCACAGGAGACTGATGGATAAACCCGAGCGCAAGTTTGTTACTTTGTAACAAGATTTATAGCTGTGGAGCAGGCCAGACGACTCCCTTGCCAATTAGCACATGGAGTCCTAGGTAAATCTACATGTGAAGTCAAATGATGGTTAGGGATTGCTTCCTGAGTATGAAATCAAAGCGGACAATCAGTGGAAGGCTTCTAATGGTTAGCGTTGACAAGCTGTAACACAGCCTTTTCTCGAAGATGTTCCTGAGACGGACTCTCTGAGGGTCATGGTTCAGGACACTCATCCTCAGCACGGCTGGAGACACCTCACAAATTCTCTTCAGGCTCCAAACATGAGTCAGAGCCTGGGGATGGGGCCCAGCACTCTATGTTTCTGATGGATTCCCTGGGAATTCTGACAGCCAAGTGTAGAAGCCATCAAAATAAGAATGTGATGCAATCAAGCAGGCTTCCACTTCATTCGTTAATCACATTCCACAGATGCTTTCTGGGGGCAACACCCACATCATTCTAACAGAATATGGGTGTTCCCCAAACCGGTCAGATACTCGTTTACCCAGGGCCCTAGAATGGCTGCTTTTACCCTGCTTTCTTCCTCAGAGTAGCAATCCCAAAGTTGAGTATGATCCCAGATTACACCTCCCGGGGGGATAGTTTTGCAGGGAGGACCGAGGTGCTTGCTTGTCTTTCGCCAGGGGAAGCCCCTCTTGACAAGACGCTTGAAGAAAGCTCCAGCAGAAAGAGTTTGGAGGATGGCAGGCATTTCAAGAGGATTCACTCCATGGTAGGAAAACCCGTTCCAAAGGAGATGTCCACCAACAACACACAAAGTGAGGCCGTCCCAGAAGACACCACCCACCCGTCCCACACCCTAACACAAGGGAGCAGAGTGTACCTCTGTGTCTTCTGTGCACCCAGCCCTTTAGGTAAAAAATACCTTTACATTCTGAGCCCCCTAAGTGGCCCTACTGACATTATCCTCAGTTTACAGATGAAGAAACAGACCTGCAGTGTGTCAGTCATTTGCCCAAGGTTACAGCTAAAAATAGTAAAGGTAGGTAGGTACTGCTCCACCTGCAACCCTGTCCCCCACCCCGGAAGCAGAAAGAAGCAAGCTAAACCTGGGTCTAGATCTCCACTGAAGTGTCAACAAGGAAACGTAAAGAGTCCGAAATGAAGTCTCCAGCCCGTGGGAAATCTGACCGGTGTCCCCACTCGAGAGGCCATCTCCAGAAGCACACACAAGGTGTGTTTCCCTCCCCCAAACCATAGTACCACGTTTCGCCTTTAAAAGGAAACTGCTCCTGCATCCTGAATATACTTGCAAAGGGTCCTGTTTCAGCCTGAAACTCCTTTTTTTTTTGGTAAACTGTTTCAGCAAATAAAATGGCATTTGCATGAGCAGCACCCCAACATAGAAGAGGATGTGCGGGTGTGGGGTGGGGGTGTCTGATATTAAGATTCTCCCACAAGTGGTTTGTTGGAGGTGGCGAGCCCCCACTGGTTTTGAAATTGGATATCAAACTGGTGAGTGATGAGGCCCCTTGCCTCATGGGCCAATAATTTGAGATTTAGCTGATAATGTATGCAAACCCCCTTCTGGTACACCTGGTACACCGTCCGTGCTGATTCGGTGGTGGCTATTATTGGTATTGGCGGGAAGGATGGAGGGAAGAGTGGTGGCAAAGAAGTAACCTATCTGAGCATCTGCCAGGTGCAAGTGTTTTGCATATTTTACCAAGTTGATCCTCACAGCAGATACGACCCTGTTTTACAAACAAAAAGGTGGAAGCTCAGAGAGGTTAGGTACCAGGGGTCAGGGTCACACAGCCAGAAAGGGACAGAGACCCAGGGTGCCTGACTCCAAATTCATGCACTTTCTACCCCACCGTCTCCCCAAAGAAAATAGTCCTTAATGTATTAATACTTAGTGTAATGATTAACATGTAGTAAGTGCTCAATAAATAGTTGATCAGAGTGAGTGAATGAATGAAATATGCTGTGAAAATGAGTCCCACTTTCATTCACTAAGGCTTGGAAAGTTTGGGGACACCCATGATGACTGCGTAAACCAAGTTCCTCTGAGGCAGGTTACCTCCGGGACCCCAGCAGGGGGTTGGCATGTTGGACTGAACCCCAGGTCAACACCAGGCATTAACTATGAATCAAAGAATCCTGAGTTTCTCAGAGTCCAAAAGAATCTGAAAGGTCATCCAAGCCAAGTCCCTTTATAACATCCATCCATTGCTGCATTCTTCCCCCATTCATGGCCAGGCGCTGGGGACAAAGAAGAGGCCGTCTATTTCATTCCTGGGGTCCTGATGGAAAGGCCTTCTGGAAAAGGAAGAAAATATACACCACCTGCGAACAGCAATGGGATGAAGAGGGTAGGAGGCAAGGTTTCTGTGTTTTCCTCCTTTCGTTTATTTTCCTAAATCTCTGCAACAGGATTATTCCTTTTATAATAAAAAAGGAAAATGTAAAGATTTAGTCAGACGAGGCTTTTGTATTGCGCTAAAATTTGCACTGTGGTTCCCGGGCAAATGGTTCCTGGACTCGTGGTTCCAGGAAATTCAGCACAGCATTGTAAGGAGATGGTCTTTTCTCTCCTCTGTTGGGGTAGCGTGGGTTCCCTCCAACAAAGATTACTGTCAGATCTCTGTGGCTCAGGGGTACCAGGCAGGCTCTCTATTCTGGGCTGTAAGCTTCTCCAGGCTGCTTGTGCCCACCTCTGAGCATCTGGGGGATGGCACTGAAACCATGTGTCGTGATGATGAAAGTACAGAGTCCAGGGCTGGCTCCATGGAAGTCAGGACTCCACACTTCCAAGGCCCTGCGACTGGTCTCATGCTCTGCTGCCGCCATCTTGAAATTCCTAATAATTCTTTAACAAGGACCAGGACGTTTCATTTTGTTCCCGGCCCTGGAAATTACATAGCTGGCCCTGGCAATGTCACCAGGCTGATCGAGGGCTTTGGGGCAAGGCAGCCCTGGGTGTTGCACCCTAACTCACTCACTCTGTGACCTGGAGCAGGTAATTTAACCTCTCTGTGCCTCAGTTTCCTCATTTGAGAAACAAGAATAACCTCACAGTGGCGCTGTCAAGATTAGCACTGTGTACTTAGCACAAAGGAAATACGCCTGAACTTATGTATTATTTGCTATATAAAGTACTTAGCACAGGTCCTGACACAGAGAAGTCACTATAATAGTGGGGCAGAGGTTTGCCGCTGCCGGGCAGCCCCTCTTTCCACCCTGCTTCCTTAGCATGGCTCTGAAGGGCAGCGGAGAGCAAACACAAGCTCCCTGGACTAGGAGGGACTCAGCTAGGGGTGTGCATGTGCGTCTTCCCCCACCCCTGCCACTGTCCCCAAGGAGGACACTGGCTCTGCCTCTCTCCCATACAAACACCATTTGTCTCTGACCTGGACCCCAGCGGGTTCTTCCCAGCAAGTCTTTGGGGAGGGAAAAAGCAAGGGAGGCCTGGAAGTGTGGGCTTGTCCCTACTGGGATCCAGAGGTACATCCTGTTCTGGCGTTGCCATGGCACGGCCAAACATCTGCCACAACAGACAGCTGGGGCTGGCGGCTGGCAGTGGGGCCGTGGATGGGTGAGGGCCTGGACGGGCTCAGGAGGCAGGGGTGGTGGGGGCGCAAGACCGAGCAAGACTCGAGCCTAGGAAGGACCCCCCCACCTGAACACGCACATGCACGCACACAAACACTCGTACATGGTACACACACGTGCATGCATGTGAGTTGGCCTTCCAGGACAGGCAGACTTCCCACAGGGAAGAGTTCTTAATTCTTGACTTTCTTCCCGGAGGTCCTGGGAGAAGATCCCTGGCAGGACTGGGTCCTCCTGAATTCTCGTCCTGGTCCAGCTGACAGCCAGGCTCCCAGAATTGCCTGAGGCCCCATCCCGCTCCCAAGATGGAATTTGTTTTCCTGGTTATTATTGTTGTTTTTCCTGATAAGAAAGTGAAACACAGTCATTGTAATAAAAATCACATGATATAGAGGAGTGACATAGCGGCACTCGGGGTTATGAGCCAACTGCTATACGTCATACCTCTCATTAAAACTACACGCACAAAGTACTTAGAAGGGCGCCCTCCACCCCGGGCCTGTCCGACTTCAAAGCCTGTGATCTTTCCACTAAAAATGCTGCCTCCTCAGATCAGCACCTTGAACCATACAAGTGCTGGATTCTCAGCGAATGGCCAGGGGTCCTCACTCTTGTTGCTGGTCACCATCCCTCAGCTCCCTGAGACCAGAACATTCCAGAACGTTCCTTGGGAATCCTTCAGGAACATTCTGCGGGGTGGGGCAGCTGATGTGGACATTGCATTGCTGGCCCAGTCAAGCATCATGAACCAAAGCTTCCACACAAAACGGAGGAGGTTGCCCTCACAGAAATCTAACAGGGACCCTGATGTGGGCGGCAGAGTGAGGTGAAAAGTGGGGGTTGAATAGGGAACTGGACGTGGAGAGAGTGTTCTCGGCAGACGGAATCATTGGTGCCAAGGCGCAGGGGGTAAGCCCAGTGCTCTGGCTTCCACACTCTGAACAGTCAGTATAATGCAGAACAAGGCCCGTTAGTGGGCGAGGTGTAGACCTTGCAGGGCCTTGTGGGTGGTTGTCTGGAGTCTGGGAGAAGGCTGCAGACTGTGGAGGGACGTGGTCAGCCTTCCCTCTAGAGCCACACTGCCTGATATGGTAGCCATTAGCCACATCACTAGGCACTGAATGTTTGTCCTCGTCTCCCCAAAGTCACGTGTGGAAGCCCCAACCACAGACTGTATTTGGAGATAGGGCCTGTGAGGAAGTAATGAGTAAATGAGGTCATAGGGAGAGGGTCTAATTCTACAGGGCAGTGCCCTTTCAGGAACAGGGAGAAACGGCAGAATGCGCGTTCTCCTGCTCTCTCTCTCTCTCTTTCTCTCTCTGTCTCCCTCCCCCCTCTTTCTCCTCTCTCTGTCTCTCCCCCCCTCCCTCTCTCTCTCCTCTCTTTCTAAACCAGGAAGAGGACTCTCACCAGGAAGTGAATTGGCCAGCACTTTGATCTTGGACTTCCCAGCCTCCAGAATTGTAAGAAAATAAATTTCTTTTATTTAAGCCACCCACTGTGATACAATTACTGTGATACAATAATTTTTTTATGGCTGCTCAAGCTGACTCGTATCCACATGGTTAATTAAAGGTAAATTAAAAATTCAGTTTCCCAGTTGTACTACCCACATGTCAAGTGTTCTGTACCTACGTGTGGCTACTGTATTGGACACTGCAGATATAGAACGTTTTCATCATTGTGGAAAGTTCCATGGGCAGCACTGTGCTAGAAAGATCACTCAGGGTTCTGGGTGCAAAATGTTTGCAGAGGAGACCAGCGGCGCTAGGGGTGCCCAGAATCCAATGAGATGCTAGTGGCCAGCACCTAGCACAGTGCCTGAAACACAGTAGGTGCTGCATAAATGAAGAGCCTGGATGAGGGAGGTGGGGGGGATGCAGATTGGGAGGATGATCTTAAGAGCGCGTCCGGAGGCTGAACTGATAGGCTATGGTCGGGTTTCCGGGCGAGAATTCCCGCCCGTTCTCAGGAATTTTTTTCGCTTTTTCGTTCCCGAATTGCGAGAAAAGTTGGTCGGGAAATCGGGCAAATCGGCTCCTTGAACCCAAGTGGTTGGTTGTATGGGCCGTCACTTTGTGGAAACGATTCATCGTGGAGAACAGAAAACAGTTTACATCTCGGGATTCGGGAACGGGAAAGCGAAAGAAATTCTTAAGAATGGATGGGAATTCACATCCAGAAACCCTATGCCATGGTGACTGGTTAAAGAGTTAAGTTCTGGCATAGGTTCTGGCATGGGCAGCTGAGTGGATGGTGGGGCCATTGCCTAAGATGGGAACCTGGGAGGGGGGCAGTAGGTGTGAAGGGTGAGGATGAGCTTGTGTCTGGGGTGCCGGTGGAGTGGCCACATGGAAAAGTCCAGGAGGTCATTGGATCCTCCGGCCTGGAGGCCAGCAGTGAGGTGTGGGCCGGGCAGAGATGTGGGAATGGATGGGTGTGCCCAAGAGAGGATGCAGATACAAGAAGAAGGGTTATGGGGGAGGGCCCTGGGGTGGCGAGAGGACAGGTGACCAGAGTTGAGGAGCAAAGCCAGGAGTAAGCTGTGCCGGAAGTGCCAGGATCAACAGGCAGATACTGTCTTCCCTGAGATGGGCAAGACCTGAGTCTGCTCCCAGGTTAATGGGAAATGGGAGGGGGATTGGGCAGCTGAAGAGCAGGGGAAGAACAGGTGCAGTTAATTCAGTGAGGTCTCAGAAGTGGGTTTTGAAACCTGTTTGACCGTCTACACCCGATCCAACAGCTGATCTGAACATGGTGGTTCTGTCTTATTTATCCCCACTTCAGGGACGAGAAGACTGAGGTCAGAGTGGTTCTACAACTTGCCCATGGTCAGCCTGGGCACCTTCTCCTAATTTCACAAAGGCTGTGTCTAGGCCAGCAGGGCGTGGGCTGGAATCCAACTCCGGCTCTGACTCCCCCACACTTTTCCTCCTTGAGGATAAGCAAACCACAGAGAGATGATTTAAAAAAAAATTTTTTTAAGTGCCACAATTCCCAAATGGTCATAACTTAGCCAGCAAGAAAGAGTAAGGGATACCACTCGCATTACTGCCAGTATTTCCAAATTTACAACCACATATCCTATCATCTCCTTCCTGAATGTGGTGTCTTGTGAATCTGCAGTAGTATAATTCTGACAACAATTTGCTATGCTTTTATCGTGTGCCATCCACTTGGCTAAGTGTTTAAAGGTGATCTCCTTAAGCTTCACAGCAAGCATAAGAGGTCGGACCTATGACTCTCCTCTTTTTAAGAGGACGAAATGGAGGCACAGAGAGGTGAAGTGACTTGCCTGAGGCCACACAGCCTGTCTCTAGGAGAGACGGAAATCAAAACGGAGTCTCTTCATTGCCAAAGCCTGTGCTTGTCTGCCAAACTGCGTCATCGATGTTAAAATGATAGCAGAAAGACTTGTTCTTTTCCTCTGTCATGTCTGGCTTGCTGACTGAGGCGGGGGGAGGAGTTAGCGTCCAATTCTCTCACCAGGTCAGCCTCTTCTCCCTTAGGGATGTAATTGTCCCGGGCTCTGGGAAAGGACTTGGTTTGATCAGCAGGGAGACTGCAGCGGTCTGTCTGGAAGAAACCTGTATTTGTATCCACTAAAAGCTTTGTGACACCTGGGAGCCTTCGGAAAATAGGGACAGATGGGGCCATAGATTTCTTCCAGAAACGGTCTCATTTTCTTTGCAATCCCTGGATAATTAATGTGTTGGGGGCAAGAAAATGGCTGGTCATTTCCCACTGAATGGGAGAGCCAACTTCCTTCCTTCCTTGGTCCCACATTGGGGCTCCCTGAGCCTCAGTTTTCTACCCATACTACTCAATGACATGCCCGCCCACAGAAATAACCATTGCTCGAAGTGTAATTATGTCTTCTCAGTTCTTTATAGAATCGTCATTCCATGTGTGGCTGTATTGGACATGACTCAGCCAATCTCATGTAGAAGGACATATAGGTTGTTTCCAGTTTCTTACTATTGTAAATCATGCTGGGATGAACTTCTTTGTGCCTGAAGTATTGGTAGCTCCTACCGTCTTTTCTTGGGCCAGATTCTCAGAAATGGCAGCCTATCTCCAAGGGACCCCCCAGTGATCCACACCTCCTATTATTCATACCTTTATGTAGTCGCCTTCCAGGCTGAATCAGGACAAGAAAATATGACAGAAGTGACAGTGTGTGCCTTTCAAGACTAAGTCATAAAAGCCATTGGAGCTTCTGCCTTGGTGTCTTGACTCTCTCAATCTGGAGAAGTTAGCTGCCATGACGTGAGGACACTCAAACAGCCTGCAGAGATGCCCACCTGATGAGAAATTGAGCCCTCCCTCCAGCAGCCACACCAGCTTTACAGCCATGTGGATAAACCAACGTGGAAGGGGCAGTGGGGCCTCCATCAAACCTGCTGACTGCAGCCTCATGAGAAGCCCTGAGCCAGAACCGCGTGGCTAGCTGATACTCCCGAATTCTTGACTCACCAGAGATGATAAATGATTTCACTCTTTGAATCCGGTACGTTTTGGGTGATTTGTTCTGCAGTTGTCAATGACAGGTACACCAGAAGACCAGAGCACTCTGAAGACTCCTGATGGAGAATGCCGTTTTTTCTTTCCTTTTCATATCACCAGATTGTTCGCTCCTCCTTTGACATGTCGCTGGCCTGCATGATCTAAGGTGACCTCCTGATACGGGAGTCTATCAGCTCTAGGATACGGAATATATTCGGAAAACCCTATGGGTGACCAACCACCCTCTCCACGCTGTTCCGGCACAAAGATTGGCTTTTCATTTGTGGTCATGGGCACTTCCAGAGAGAGGAGGTCATAGCTTGTTTCTGATGTCCAGCTAAACCATCTACAAGCCCACGCTGGGTAGCAGAGTAAGCCCAGCCTGCTGTACGTTAATTGCTCCTTTCTTTCTATGGATTCTCAAGCTTTTTACGGAGTAGAAGCAAAAACATCTGGCTTGCGATGGAATGTATTATCAGAGACCACACAACCAGCATAAGGGTTGTGGTGAGCAAGTTGGCTTCCGTTTCTCTGGCTCACGTGCTCCAAAGATTCCCCCACGTGAGGCACAGACCCGAAGAACCTATATGGGCACTTGGAGAAATGTCTAGGGCCCCATCCACTTAATCATTAATTATGTTCAGTAAATATATATATATATATTTGATCATCCCAGACACTTGAGAACGTTCAAAGGAGTGTAAATCATGGTCTTTGTGCTTGAGGTTGTTCACAGAGGCAGCAAATGGAGTAAAAAGTCCGCAGGTGGGCCAGCCGGGTGGCGCAGGCGGTTGGAGCTCCGTGCTCCTAACTCCGAAGGCTGCCAGTTCAATTCCCACGTGGGCCAGTGGGCTCTCAACCACAACAACAACAAAAAAACCAAAAAAAAAAAAAAGTCCGCAGGTGTTATAGTTTGTATTAGATTCAAATCCCAGCTATGCCATCAGCAAGCTGTGTGGCCCTGGACAGGTTTCTGGGCTTCTCTGAGCCTCAGTTTCATCTTCTAAAATGAGAGGATGGTAAGATCTATTTGCAGTGTTTTGAGGATTAGAGATGTGCATATGAAACAGTCCTGGGACCAGAGAATGGCATGTTTTTAGTAACTGCTAAATGTATTATTGTGGGTAGTAAAAGGTCCCATCGTGCCTCAGATGAGCCCACATCACAAAATAAGACAGACCCAAATTTGAATACCAAATGTATGCCACGGATCAAAAGCCTTTACCCCTTGGAGCCTCAGTTTCTTGAGCTGTAGACTAGGTCTAGTCAATGTACCTTGTGGAGCTGTTGTGCAGATTAAACAGGGTAATACGAGCATATGGATATTTAGCACGCAGGAGACGCACAGTATATGGTACCTATTTCTATTAGTAAGGAAGATGATCAAAATAACAAAGAATTGCAAGACAGCGTGATAAATTCTATAGCAAAAGTCTTGGTCTTACACGGATTTTGAGGGCTGGGTGTGGATTTTTGAGGAACCACCCCTGGAATCCATTTGTGTCGCTAGGACCTTAAAAAGCAAGTCCTTGTTTGACTTTGGGGCAGGAACCCTGGTTGCCATGGCAGGACCCTGTGCGGTGGGCAAATAGTTGTGGAACTTCCAGGAGGGATAGGGTTGTTATTAATTATCTGTCAGATCAGAGTCCAAAATTGAGCTCCACCATTGACGTAGCCAAGTGAAATCAATGCATTCACCTCTTGGAGCCTCAGTGTTGTCATCTGTAAAGTAGTGGCCATGATGACAGCTAGTATGCACTGAGTGCCAGCTGGGTGCCGGTCCTCGTTTTAATTACTTCACATTCACGAACTCAGTCTTCGTAATAGTGCCAGGAAGTAGGTGCTATTATCATATCCCCATTTTATGGGTGGGGAAGGCGTGACACACGGAAGTAGAGCTCACTAGTAAATGGCTAAGCCAGGCTTTATACCCAGGCATTCTGAGTCCTTAACCAGCACTCTGCATTTTTAAGTCTGCAGCTTTATATCCATGGGATGAGGCTCAGGGAAAGATAAAAATCAGACAACGTAAGTAAAGTGCTGAACTCAGAGTCTGCAATATAGGGTGTGCCTGGTAAAGGGGTATTTTTTGCTATTCTTATTCCACCTTGTCCAAGGAAAGTATTTATTTATTTATACAAATTTTAGAAACTTCCTACCTCCATGGTCCTCCATGCTGGCCATCAAATACACAGAGACGATGTCCAAGACACAGAGGGGACAGATGAACATTTCAGGGTTCCCCAGTGAATGGTGAGTTGTCAAAGAGCCTGTGTCTTTTCACTCACAGTGTGGGTCTCCACCCCATACTCCAGGCTGGACATATCTCTACAGAGCTTCTGAGCGGCCAACTACAGGTCTACCAGGCTGATGAGACCAAGGGCATGGCCTGGGTCTCCCAGAGGGACACTGAGCTGAGGCAGTGAGCACAGCCCTCACCTCATCAGTCTTATCAATAACTGTATGACGTCTTTAGGATGTCAGAGGAGCCCTCACTGCATGGTGTAGGGGAAAAAAACTGAGCCTTGGCTCCATAACCTGAGTCTCAGTTTCCTCATCTGTAAAGTGGGAGGATAAGGAGCTGTGTATCAGTTACCTACTGCTGTGTAACAAGCCACCCCAAAGTGGTAGTGGCTTAAAACAACATACTACATTATTTAGCTCACTTCTTTGGGGGCTAGCTTGGCTATGGGTTTGCTGTGCCTCTGTGGTCAGCTGGTCATGGCTGGATGGGCGAGGATGTCCTCCCTCATTTCTGGTGGTTGACGGTGGCTGGCTGGGACCATGAGGTGCTGATGGGCCATGGGACTTTCATCATCCAGCGGGCTAGCTTCTTCCTAGGCTTCTTCACATCATGGCTGGGATCCAAGTACAGCAAGAGAGAGCAAGTTCCACACACATTTTAAAAATCTTTGCAAGTGTCCCATTTGCTCCTGTCCCATTTGCCCAGCTCAGTGGAGAGCAACTCCGCAGGGCACGGCTAGATGGAGGAGAATAATTTGTGGCACTTTTTATAATCTACCTCAGTGTTCCTGATAGAGACATTGGGAAGCATAAAGGAAAAATGACAGGGTTCTAACCAGTAATCAAGATAATAAAAATCATGTATTGGCACATCGTAGCACCACCATATTGGCACAATATTGAGTTATTGGCTCAAAACATGGTGAATGAACAAACACTCCCCATGTTCCAGGTGAGGGAACTGTGGTTCAGAGAGGTCGATAATTTATCTAGAGTCACACAGCTAATTACTGAAACAGCTGGACTCCAAACCCAGGGCTGTCTGATTCCAAAGCTCACGTTCATAGCTGTTCCTTCTGCTGCCTTCCCTGCACATGTGACTTCGTTCAAACATTAATAGGGGCTATTAGGAGCCTCGACCTGGTTACAAGCCCATCCCATTATGAAGCTCTGGCTCATTTGAAAGAAGCCACTGACTATTCTTGTTTTCTGTAATCCTGGGTTGAGTGCAGTCAAGCCTGGCACAAAGTAGAAATTGGAAAGCATTTGTTTGAATAAAAGATATTGCCACCTTGTCCCACAAGAATTTACACATGCATGCAGATACGAGGGAGAGCTGCTTAGCTCCCACATTGCAAATAGTTCCTTCCTGCTACTAACAATTCTGGAGGCAAGAATGTCTGTGTTTCAGAGCATATGTTCTTCCAGCTCAGTTTTCCTTCTGGGAAAAGCCATTTTCTCGCCTCTCAGAAAAGGAGGTGATGCTTCCTTGGGGAGAGAACAGATGATCATACACCTACCGTTAACGCTTCTGCAAGCATCCAGGGGGGGGCTACAATCAAAACCTGTAAAGACAAAGGGAACAAATTCTAAGCCGCATGTCCCTGAGGGCCCAGGCCTTGGTGTATTCATGGATTCTTGGTTCTGCAGGACAGGAAGATGTCCTTGAGGTCCCACGCTGGACCATGGGGGCTTGTCCGATTGATGTCTTTACTCTTGTTTATATCTGAGTGTTTCCATAAATAAAAATAAAACACCAAGAACTCAGCAATTTGGGCACAGGGAGGTGGGGAGGGGAGAGTGCCGGCTCTGAAGTCAGAAACACCATGTTGAGTCTCGATTCTGCAAGACGCAGCTATGTCATCTCCAGTGCCTTCTCCTCCCGAAGAAAACTGTTTCCTGTTCTGTGAAAAGGGCTTGATAATAGGTCCTATCTCCTAGGATTGCTGTGAAGATGAAATGAGATCTTTCCTGTAAAGCGCCTCGCTGAGTAAGACATCATAAGGCTCCATGTGTCTGAGCCAGGGTGCCTCAATCTCGCTACTATTGACATTTGGGGTATAATACTTCCTTATGGTGGGGTAGAATGGCAGCTGTCTTGTGCATCGTAGGGTATTTAACAGTATTCCCTGCCTTCTACCCACTAGATGCCAGTAGCTCCTTCCTAGTTGTGACAACCTAAAATGTCTCTAGGTGAAGGGAGCAAATGGCCCCCAGTTGAGAACTACTGAGCTAAGGCTGTATTGTTGTTATTAACAATAATTCCCTTTTCGTGTGAGGCCGAGGCATCTTATTTGTGAGGGAAGCACTGGCCAGCTTGGAGTGTAGGCGGCACAAGCAGTTTTACAAGGTTTATTACCTCAATAACGCGATGTATGTGGATGAGCGAGCACATTGTGCGTCAAGATTCATGTTTAAATGTTGAAAAATCTTCATAGGACCATTGTCTGGAAATGCTTCCAGCTGGGGTTCTGCTGAGCACCTCAAATATGACCTTGGGCTTGGGGTCTTGATATAACACCCTGAATTTATAAAATTCCTTCTCCCCCTTCAAAAAAGATAATTTTTTAATTTCAAACCATTGAATACATTTTGCAGAAAAATTACAAAATACAGAACAGGAAATGTAAAAAGGAAACTCACCCATAAGTCGAATTCTGTCACTCAGAGATAATTTCTGTTACTGTGTGTGTGTGTGTGTGTGTGTGTGTGTGTGTGTGTGTGTTTTATAAAAATGGGACATACTGTTTTTCTGACCTGCTTTTTTCAGCTAACAGCACATCTGGAACATCTTTACATATCATTAAGCAACAAATATTTTTCCACAAAATTGTTTTATTTTGTCCTGCTAAAGAACCTTCTGTGGCTCCCAGTGGCCTGGGAATAGTCTAGGAGAAAAGGTTGAAGCCACACTTCATGGCTCACTGTCCTTTACATGTGTTACCTGGACACGTGGAGGCCCGAGACCACAGACCTCATAAAGGGAGAGGGAGGAGGTTGGGTTCTGGGAAGTTAGTTTTACCTCTAGGATGAGGTACAGACATTTTTGTCTGCTGTCCATTCTCTCCAGTGCCTGGCTTCAGGGTATCTTCTGGTGGTATCCCTCACTGATAGCATTCTTTCCAGTTACTGCCCTGGAATGTATTTACCCTTCTCCTCTTGTTGTTTCCATCAGGGCCGTTTCCATAGCAAACAGTGGTGATCAATGGCCTGTATTTGCGAATTTGTGGACTCTGTATTTGCGAATTCACCTGCTCGTCAAAATTTATTTGTAACCCTGAAGGCAATCCTCGCGTGCTTTTGTAGTCATTCCTGGGCACATGTAGGTGCAAAGTGGTGAACCACTTGACTGGCCCAATGCACACATTGCCGGCTGAGCAGAAACAGGGGGGGCTCTGCCTTCTTGTCTCAGCTCTCATCCTTTATGCAGGTGTCCTTTCACAGTATATGTAGTGCCACGTTTTTAGTCTTTGTGTGCTTTTCTGGCATGATTTTACTATTTAAAATGGTCCCCAAGTGTAGTGCTGAAGTGCTGTCTAATGTTTCTGAGCACAAAAAGGCTACGATATATCCCATGGAGAAAATACTTTGGGTAGGCTTCATTCAGGCATGAGTTATAGTGCTAGTGACCATGAGTTCAATGTTAATGAATCAAATATATATATATATATATATATATATATATTTACATAGAAGTGTGTGTGTATATATATAAATATGTACATACATAAATTTATATGTACATCAATATGTATACAGAAATATATTATATATACATAAAATATATATATATATATACACACACTTATATGTAAATATATACACATATATAAACATATATAAATCAACAATGGACAGAAGGTGCCCAAAAATGTATACGCATTTTAAGATAACATCTCTTAAAATGCGTATACATTTTTTGGCACCCCCCCCACTATATATTAAATAAGGTGTCTTTAAACAGAAACATACATAAAACAAGGTTGTATACTGATTAGTTGATGAACTGTGGCTCGCAGGAACCTAACCCTGTGTTTCCCCTGGGAGCCATGATTCAAGATTCGCTAATTCAGTTTTTGTGGTGACTTTATAGAATATAATAACTCCAACAAATAATGAGAATTGACTATATCTTTGCATGTGACCATGATTATTGCCTTGGGGTAAATCTCTGAGAATGGAATTCTGAAGCCCAAGTAGAATACCTTTTCTAAGGTGTTTTGAGTTTGTATCAGTTAGCTTTTGCAGTGTAAGGAATCTCAGTTTCCCCGCCTGTGACATGGGGATTAAAGAAGCCATATTATGTTTCATCAGCTGAGCATGAAATTTCCTTGAGTCAGTACCTGGCAAGTCGGTAATGCCGGGCCTGGTGGTCAATAAGCGCTTAATAAGCGCCTGCCCCACTCTCGTATTTATTTATATTAAGCCTCTGTGGCAGGTGCTCTCACAAACATAACCTCAGATTAGTATCATTTCTTCCTACGGAAGAGATGAGGAAACTGAGGCCCAGAGAGTTCAACCTCTCTGGGGATTCAACATCTCCCAGAGCCAGGAAGTAGCAGGGCCAGTGGTTACCCCAGGGCTCCTAGCATCAGCTCAATCCATTGTGGCAATCGTGCATTGACTCAGACCCCACTATGTTCCAGGCCTTGAGCCAAGTGTGCAGACTGCACTTTCTCATGAAGGCTCCCACACCACCATGAGGGGCTGTCAGGCAAGGCTAAGTAGGGAGCAGGGACTTTCCTTCCTACCAGGGGGTCTTGAGGCTCTCTCCCCATCGGTGTCAGTGGAGGCCATAGGAGGAGTCTGGATTTCCACCCCCACTGGACAGAAATGACGTGATCCTGTCTGTCTCCTCCGGTGTGGTGTCAGAGGAGGCATAATGGAGGGTCAGGACTTTCCCTACTGTCTGAAAATACCTTCCTCCGGGTCAGAGGAGGACACATGGGGACACTAATGATTGACGGCTGTAGCAATAATTATAACAGTATCTGATATGGTTCTAAACATATGTAGAGGAAATTTTAAGACGATTATATTACAAAGGAGGGAAAATGCACATAAAAGGAGATAAGGGCTCTACACTGCACTTGAACTGGTAAAATAATGACACCAGTAGGCTATGAATATATCTATCGCTATGTAGATATAGATATAGATGTAGATAGACTTATGTATACCTATAATGTAATACTTAGAGCAATCACTAAAAAGCCATATAAAGAGATACACTCAAAAACACTATAGATAAATCAAAATGGAATTTTAAAAAATGTTCAAGTAATCCACAGGAAGGCAGGAAAAAGAAAACAGAGAAATGAAAAACAGAACAAGCACAAAGACAAAACAAAATGACAGAGTTAAGCTCTCACATATCAACAATTATCATAACTGTAAGAGGTCTAAATATATCAATTAAAAGAGATTGGCAGAGCGGATTAAAAATCATGAACCAACTATATGTAATCTATAGGAAACTCACTTCAAATATGCTGACATAGTTAGGATGAAAATAAAAGGATGGAAAAAAGATATATCATGCAAACATTAAAAGAATGCAGGAGTGCCTATGTTAATATTAGATAACATATACTTCAGAGCAAAGAAACTTACCAGAGAGAGACATTCTATAATGATAAAAGGGCAATCCACGAAGAAGACCTAACAATCCTAAATGTGTATACACCAAACAGCAGAGCTGCAGAATATATGAAGCAAAAACTGAAAGAACTGAAAGGAGAAATAGACAAATCCATTATTATCGTTTAAAATTTTAATACTCCTCTCTCAACAACTGTAAGAACAACTTTACAGAAAATCAGCAACACCATCATCCAAAAGAATCTGATCAACATTTATAGAACATTCTGTTGAACAACAGAACACACATTCTTTTCAAATGTCCACAGAACATATAGCAAGATAGACTATATCCTGGACCATAAAACAAGTTTCAACAAATTTGAAACAATTAAAATCATACAGAGTGTTTTCTGGCTCAATAGAGTCAAATTAGAAATCAATAACAGAAAGATAACAAGATAATCTCCAAATACTTGGAAAGTAAATAACATAAATAATTCATGAGTCAAAGAGGAAGACTCAAGGGAAATTTAAAAATATATTAAACTGAATGAAAGTGATAATACAACATAACAAAATTGGTGGCACACAGCTAAAGCAGTGCTGAGAGGGAAATTTATAGCACTAAATGCGTATGTCGTTAGAAAAGAAGAAAAGTCTCATATCAATAATCTAAGCTCCCATTTCAAGGACCTAGAACAAGAAGAGCAAAATAAACCCAAAACAAACAGAAGGAAGGAAATAATAAAGGTAAAAGCACAAATCAGTGAAACTGAAAATAAGGAACCAATAAAGAAAAATCAATGAAACAAAGAGCAGTTCTTTGAAAAGATCAGTAAAACTGACAAATCTCTAAGATAGACCAAGAAAATAAAGACACAAATCACAAATATCAGGAATGAAACAGGAGTTATTACTACAGACCCTGCAGACATCAAAAGATAAGAAAATTCTACAAACAAATCTACATACATAAATTTGACCAAAAAAATGAAATGGACCAATTCCTGAGAAAACACAAACTACCATAATTCACCCAATATAGACTAGATCATTTGAATAGCAATGTAACTATTAAGGAAATTGAACTGTCAATTTAACAGCTCACAAATAGGAAATCTCTAGGTCCAAATGGTTTCACTGGAGAAGCCTACCAAACATTTAAAGAATTAAATGTAATCTACACAATCTCTTCCAAAAAATATAAGAGGAGGAAACATGTTCCAACTCATTTTATTAAGCCAGGGTTACTTCGATATCAAAACCAGACAAAGACAGTAAAAAAGAGAAACTACAGAGCAGCACCCCTCATTAGTTTAGAAACAAAAACGCTTAACAATACATTAAAATAGAATTCAGCAATATATAAAAAGAATTGTATACCATGACCAAGTGGGGTTTATTCCAAGGAATCAAAGGTGGCTCAATATTCAAAAACATTTTCTCTGTGAAAGACTCTGTTATAAGGATGAAAAAACAAACTACAGACTGGGAGAAAATATTTGCAAACCACATATCTTACTTACAAAGAACTAATATAAAGAATATATTTTTAAAAAACTCTCAAAACTGAACATGACAAAACAAATAGTCCAATTAAAAAATGGGCAAAAGACATAAAGAGACATATGGATGGCAAATAAGCATACAAAAAGATTTTCAACATCATTAGTCAGCAGGGAAATACAAATTAAAACTACAGTGAGATGTCACTATATACCTATCAGAATGGCTAAAATAAAAAATAATGATGCAGAGAAACTGGATCACGACTAGCTTGCTGATGGGTGGCAATGTAAAAATGATACAGTCACTGGACAATAGTTCGGCAGTTCCTTAAAACACTAATCATACAGCTACCATATGACCCGGCGATCGTACTTCTGGGCATTTTTTACAGAGAAGTGAAGACTTACACATATCTTCACACAAAAACCTGTACGTGAATGTTTATAATGTTTCTAGCAGCTTTATTCATAATAAACTGCTCCAAACTGGAATCAACCCAGGTGTCCTTCAACGGGTAACCGGTTAAACAAATTGTGGTACAGGTATGGCTTAGAGTACTACTCAGCAATAATAAGGAACAGACTAGACTATTCAGATATGCAACAACCTGGAAACATCTCTAGATTTATACTGAATTAGAAAAGCCAGTCCCAACAGGTTGCATACAATATGATTTCATTTGTAATTCTTGAAATGACAAAATTATAGAAATTGACAACAGATGAGTGGTTGCCAAGGATTAAGAAAGGGGTTGGGACAGAAGGGAAGTGGCTCTAAAGGGTGTGGCTCTAAAAGGGCAATGTGGGAAGTCCTAGTGGTGATGGAAATGTTCTGTGTCTTGACTGTATCAATGTCAGTATCCAGGTTGTTATATTGTACTATAGTTTTCCAAGATGTTACCACTGGGTAAAAGGCACATGTGATCACTTTGTACTATTTCTTACACCTGCATGTGAATCTACAACTATCTCAAAATAAAAAATTTAATTGAAAATAAAAAAGAGACCTCCCTCTGTAGCCAGCCAATCATTTCTAGCTTTTATTTTGTAGGAAGCAGCACTCAAAGCAATGAGAATCAAGATTTATCAATGTAGGGTGAATTTTAATATTCTCTGTGTCTTGTCCTCTTCTGTTACTCAGTTAGGGGTCTTGCCTACTGAGATTACTCTAGGGGCTTTCAGTTTCTCATGTATTTAGTAATATTATTAGTATTTGTTAATGCTTCCATAGGTAATTCACTCAGCTTCCAGGTTGCCCTGGCAACCTAAGATTAATGTCCCCATTTGCTACTAAGAGAAACTAGAAAAATGATTTGCTCAGGAGCCTACGAATGCAGGTCCCACAATTCTTTCTTCTTCATACATGAGTGATTTGGAATCACGCTTATTTTTTCTGATAGTTAAATTCCTCTTCGTTTCGCATCTATCTTAGGCGACTTCAGAAGTCACCACATTTGAGAGCAGGAAAAGACTCTCAAATAGGGTCAGCTTGGACAGAGAGCCAAGGTTTCTCTAGGGACCATACAGGGATTGCCATGGGTTCAAGAACAACGAGTTGTTGGAGGTTTTCTCCCAGCAAGGGGTTATGCAATTTTCCTGCTGCTTCTGGGAGTAGCAGCTCTCTGCTGACCACATTTGGGGCAGGTGTAGCGCAGTAGCATTGCTGCTGGCTTTAGATAGTTCCTTTGTAAGAATCACCTCCCTCAACCCAGGGATATAACTAGGAAGTGAAACAGGCAGCTGGGAGGCAAAGAAAGGCGTTGGAAATCTTTCTTTCTCAACATATTCCGTGGCTGCTCTATGGTAGCGTCATTGCTGGGGAATTGGTGCCATGGAAAAGTTTACTTCTAATCTCATCATTCAAAGAACCGGGGGAAGGGAATCAACATGTTTTAAACTTTAAACACCTACTTTGTGCTGGGCACTGTGCTGGATGCTTTGCCATGTGTGAATTCACTGAATCTAAACTCTCGAATCTTTAAAGCCACTCCCTGAAGTAAGCATTTGCATAAACTTGAGGGGAGGAGGGCTCAGAGAGGGGAAGGGACTTGCCTAAGATCGCACAACTAGTAAGTAGTAGAACCTGAATTTAGAGCCACGTCTCTTAGAATCCAAAGTCTACATTTTTTTCTATTCTGTCATCCTGCCGTAAAGGCAATTTAATGTAATGACTAACTGGCTAAGAGTGCAGACTCTGCAAGTAGAGGAATTTGGGTTCTATCATTAGCTCCTCCTGGTTCAAACTGTGTGACCTTTGGCAAGTAACGTAACTTCTCATTTTGTTCACCTTTATAGGTAGGGATTAAGAATTATTTAGGGGACCATAATATTGTGGAGGGGATTTCAGGAGATTTTGCATGTATAGAACTCAGACAGCACCTGGCATATATAAGCAATGGAAACTGTTAGCCATAATTCCATCTCAGAGCACTTTCTCAACCTTCCTTTTCCCACCACTTACCTGCTATCAGTGCCCTGGTTTCACTAAAGATAGGAATCAATAACAGCCCATCATACTTGTGCGTCATCAAATGCCTGGCATCCGACTAGGTGCTTTACTATCTTCATCTCATTTTAAATGAAGTGAGTGGCAAAGTCTGGCTCTGGAAAGGGTGTGCCGTCCCTCCTGTGAGCAGTGGCTGCTTGAAGGCAAAATGAAATGCATCTCTCCATATTGCGGCCCAGCAGTACCAGCAACAGGTATGTTTGTTGAAGGCACCCTGCTAAGTGCATTACTGACTGTGAGCTCCTGGACTCCTTCAGGGAGGAGATGCTACTACGGTATCCCTATTCTACTAATAAAGACTCTGAGACTTAGAGCAGATCTATTGCTGTGACAGCTGTTTTGGTTCAGGGGGACATTGATTTACATAACACACATTTCTGAGGCTGATGCTTAAAGTGAAAAATTTCCCCCTGTGAATAGCAAAGATGCCTTGCTTTTACCCCTCAGTAGGTCTGCTTTGTTAATTCAGTTTCTCAAGCCCAGTTTTCCCAAATCTTGGTATTTCAGAGCTTGGTATTTCAGAAAGGGACTCTGGCTGTTATTAACAGGCCAACTTCACGCTCAAGACCAGGAAATTCAGGCATACAGAGGTGAAGGGAACTGCCCCCGCGACACAGTCTGACAACAGCAGAGATGGGACTCAATTCCGGTCCTCTGACCTTCAGGCCTGGGCCATCCAGTTATTAAGCAAAAGGGTGAGGGACTTTGGCCAGGAAAAGGGAGGGACAGTGTATCCTTCATTTCCTCACCTGCGAAATGGGGTCAAGACGGGCCCTTCTGCGTGTGGTGGAGATTACGTGGGTGTAGCCCAGCCCAGTACGAGGAATCTGACAATGGAAAGCGGGGGAAGGGCCAGAGCATCAGGAGTCCCCAGAAGTGGTCGTGGGAGGGTTTGATGGGAGCGGAGGCGGAGCTTCGGGAGCCAGAGGCGGGGATTCGAGAAGTCGGGGCGGGGCTTGGAATGTCAGGCATTTATATGGAAGTGGGCGGGGCTTGCGATGCGGCGAATGCGGTTGTAGGTCCGTGGGCGTGGCTTCTGGAAGTTGTGGCGGGGTTTTGTGGTGTTGATTGGCCAGTTCTGATGCAATGGGAAGGGAACCGGGCTTAGGCAGCCGGGAGGCTGACTGAGGGCTTGGATAGATAATGGGCGGGGCGCAGAGGAGCTGACGTCCCGGGGGTACGGGGCTCTGGGTAACCTTTGAGGAGCCGGGCATGAGGCTCTGCAGAGTCAAGCAGGCCGGTGGGCGGAGCTCAAAGAATGCCGCTCAGCTTCGGAGGGGCAGTGGGCGTGGATGGAAGGCACTTGTGGGCGTGGCTCTCGGGCCACCTCGAGGACTAGTGGGCGGTACGTGCGTCTGAGCACTGCCGTCCTCCGCGGCCCACCTGCATTCCTCGGCGCCACCAGGCGGGGGAAGCGTGGAACCTAGGGTGGGAAGCGGGCTTCCCCTGCCGGAAGTGGGCGTGGCGCGCCGCAGCCCGCAGCGACGGGTTGGGCGCGGCGCGGCGCGGGGGCGGGGCCTGCGTGCGGCAGCGGGGGCGGGGCCTGCGTGCGGCAGCGGGGGCGGGGGCGGCTGCCCGCGCCCCTCCCCCGCGCAGCCCTCAGTGCCAGGCGGGAGGCGACAGCGGTTGGAGGCTTCGCCGGGCTTTGCAGCGGGGACTTCGGCGGCGGCGGCGGCGCCTCAGGCACCTCGGCCCTGGTGAGCAGCGCGCGGCCGGCGGGGTGTCTCCGGAGCGCGCCGGGCGGGCGGCCCTGTCCGCTCAGCATGTGCGGGCGCTGGCTGACAGGAGCCGGCGGGGCGTGGGGCAGGGCCGGGTGGAGGGGAGTGGGCTGCGCTGGGCGCGCGGGGCGCGGGTCTTTGGGCCGGGGACCCACCTGGCCCGTGCGCAGGGGCTCGGGGCCTGGTGCGGAGTTGGAGTTGGGGACAGACGGCTTGGCCCGGAGAGAGTGAACCCGGGTCCCCGTGGGGAGGAGGCTGTCCAGGGGAGGGGAGGCTTTTAGGTGTCCTGGCGGGGGAGGCGGCGCGGGCCGGGTGGGCACAGGGCTACCCGGGGTCAGGGACCCGGTTGGTGGGGTGGGGTCTTGGGTGCGCAGGGCTGCCCGAGGCTAGGGCGCAGAGCTTCGGGGCGCTGGGGCTGGGGGCGGGGTTTGAGCGGTCCTCGGGCGCGAGTGGGTGGGGGTAGGTAGGAGCCGGGTTCACGTGGGGCCGGGGCGAGCTGGGTCCTGTTGGGGGGCTGGGGGGCTGGGGGGCGGTGAGGGTGGCTCCGTCGCCCAGGGGTTGCCTGGCTCCGGGTGCGACGCCAGCTCTGGGCCCTGCAAACCTGGGCTGGGGTCGGTGGGGAAGGGCGGGGCACGGCCAGAGCTTGAGTCCGGTGGATGGGGGAGGTTTGGGCAGTGGCTGAGCCGGGCGGTGGGAGCCGAGGGCTGGGACCGGCGGGGGGTTGGGAGAGGAAGAATGAAGCAGGAATGCTGCAGGGTCGGGGGCCGGGGGCGTCGGAGTGCACGGGGTGATGCCGAGGCGTGCTCCCCTCCTGGCGGAGCAGCTGGCGAGGGGCGCAGTGAAAAGGAGCGAGGTGCTGCAGGTGGGGCGCCGCTGCGCCTAGAGGACCGAGGATGAGGTCAGACGGGGAGGGTGGAGATGCAGGGGCCGAGCTCACACACCAGCCGGCGCACACACACCAGCTCTCCGTCTCTCCGACCGTTTGAATGTGTTGGGGGAAGTGGCAGGCTGCGGGAGAGCGGAGAAGAAAGGGGCTTCCTCTTGCAGAGAGGCGCTGGCCCTGCCGTCCTTTTTTGGGAGTGTTCAAAGGGTTTTGATCGCTGGAAAAGGAAACGCAGGCTTTACTGCAGAGTGGTTTAGAATCACATCCTATATTTGGCCTGAATGCAGGCTGCCCTTGTTTTGCGGTGTCTGAAGCCCTTGCTCTCCGTGTTGCAAACGTGGGATTCAGTGTGAGAAGCAAATTGCGAGTTGTTCGTCTCCCCCAGGATAGTAAGATACAAAGGGTTTTCTTACCTATAAGACGTTTTAAAAGAATTGAATAAGAGTGCGTGTTTGTAAACTAGTCCTGTGTGGGAACTCTGTTTACTTTTGGAAATAGTTATCACAAAATATTAGGCCCCGTTGCCGTAGCCTTCCTGCCTGGGGATTGCATTCTAAAACTATACTTGTCGGGCTCTTAGTCACACTATATAATAATGCATTTCATTGTCCTTATCTGGCAGAACTCTCTCCTGACACCAGGGCCTGCTAGAATAGACAGAAACATGATTAAGTGTAAGTAGTTGCTTTGTACCGTCTGTTCAGTTGTGAAGGCAGATAGATAATCTGTTTATATTACTTTCTGCATTCCCTGTAACACTGAAGAAATGGGAAAAATCTACTTTGGACTTGATTCTGTATGTTTCAGAAAACCAATTTAAGGAAACTAAATTTTTTGACTCGGAGGTACATCTCAGAGTCGCAGTGTTTGGCTGTGAAGCCTAATAGTAATTTGGGTCTGAGAGGTTACATAAATAAATCAGAGGAAAAAAAGTCAAAACTGGAAATTGTGTTGCATGTTAGGTCTTGAAGTACAATGTGGGTTTTTTTTGTTTGTTTGTTTTTTATGGTAGGCAATAGTCGTGTGTCCTGAGGTTTGAACAGAGATTGGTGTAAAGGTCGGTACGTACTTTCTGACAAATCCGGAACGTGCCTTGTATTTGTTTTTGATTACTTGTGGGAGGTACATCAAAGCCTGATGAATTTTAATAACACACATACCAATCAGATGCCACTGCACACAGTGTTGAATTTTTCATGATCATTTGTTACTTTGCCGGCACATTGTGCTAATCAGCATTTATGTCGATCACTTTATATATAGTTTAGGATTAGATTTAGGGTTGAGAAATAGCCGTTTTTAAACACCGTTGGTAAAACACTGTTTTCCTTAAGTTTTATGCTTAATGCATCTGTCACTTTTGGGATCCACTCCAACCATGGGGGGACGAGTCACTGTAAAGTCTATGAAATGGACTTTTAATTATGAAAGTCTATTAATTATGTAACTGGGAATGTGGCAATTCAATTCTTTATGAAGACAAATTATTTCTTAATACTTTGATTTGTCACAAACTGATATTCTACAAACATTTACTGGGCTGTTTTATCTTTGACTTGGGCTGTTTTACCTTTGACTTCTTTTTCAGAGGTGGAACAGTAATAAATGTGGGTGCCACTTTCATATTCAGGGTCAAATCCATGTCTGTTTTCCATTTGATGAGTTTCCTGTGTTATTCTGAGTTATGAACTATTTTTCTGACACTTGCATGTCTTTTTAAACTTAAGATGCCTTTTCTGTATTAAAACATGGAAATCCTCATGAATATTTCAGTATGACCTAGTACCTAGAATGTTAAGTAATAGAATCTCTCTGGGTTTTCATTGCCCTAGTTCAGATCCTTTAAAGTGAGTGAACAAGATTCTAGGCTCCTTTTTGAGACCTTATTTTGTATTTCAGTACTGCATAATGTGTTTTGTCTTATAATGGCTTTATTGAGATACAATTCGCATACCATACAGTTCATCCATTTAAAGTATACAATTCAGTGGTTTTAGTATATTCTCAGAGTTGTGTAGTCATCACCACAATTTTAGAATATTTCCATCAGCCCAGAAAAAAACCTCAGACCCATTAGCAACCCCCCCAGTTCTCCTCCCTCCCCTGCCCTAGGCAACTACTCATCTACTATTTGTCTCTGGATTTGCTTATTTTGGACATTTCATATAAATGGAATCATACAATATGGAGTCGTTTGTGTCTGTCTTTCAATAAGTATAATGTCTTCAAGGTTTATCTGTGTTATAGCATATATCAGTACTTCCTTTTTTATGATCGAATAACATTCCCTTGTATGGATATACCATGTTTGTTTGTTTGTTTGTTTGTTTTTTATCCGTTCATCAGTTAAGGGACATTGGGTGTTTTCCCTTTTTGGTCATTATAAAGCTGCTGTGAACATTCGTGTACGTTTCTGTGTGGGCATATGTTTTCATTTCTCTTGGGAATTGCTGGGACATGTTGATAACACTGTGTTTAAGTGTTAGAGGAACCGCCAGACTGTTTTCCAAAGCAGCTACACCATTTTATAATCTCACCAGCAGTGTGTAAATGTTTCAATTTTTTCACATCCTCACCCACACTTACTATTCTCTGACTTTTTGATTTTGGTCATACTAACAGGTGTGAAGTGGTATTTCATTGTGATTTAGATTTGCGTTTCCCTAATGGAAAATGATGTCCAGCATCTTACGTGATTAGTGGACAGTTATATTTTCTTTAGAGATATGCCTATTCAGATGCTTTGCCCATTTTAAAATTGTGTTATCTTTTTATTGTTAAGTTATGAGTTTCTTATGTATTCTAGATACAAGTGCCTTATCAGGTATATAATTTGGAAAAATTTTCTCCCATTTTTTGAGTTGTCTTTTCACTTCCTCTTTTTTTAATTGAGGTATAATTGACATACATTTCTTTTCACTTTCTTGATGGTGTCCTTTGAAGCACAAGTTTTTAATTTGGGTGACGTCCAATTTATGCCTAATGGAGTCGTGATTGAGAATAATGGAGTTAGAAATTATTTAGACGTTAAATCATATTCTCATCAATATTTTGGTTGTATAAATTGAAAGCCAAAGGTGGAAGGGTCAGGGAAAGATTTGAATTAGTCCTAGATCAGAAAGAGTTCATCAGGGAACAATGTCATTCTGCTGTTTAAAATCCTTGGTGGTCTCCCACCTCGTTGCCTAGGGTTAAAGTTCAGACTTCTGAATGTGGTCGTAGATGGAGGTGTCTCTGATTTCAGCCCTATCTCATGCTTCACCCCCACTGCCACTCTGTGAAATATCCTCTCCTTCAAATCTTGTGATGCACTGAGGACTCCACCCTTTTCCACTTACCAAATCCCACTTGTCCTTTGGGATCCTCTGTGAAACCTTCCTCGTTATTGTAGGCAGACATTGGCTCTGCCCTCATGCATTGTACGTTCATCACTACTGTCTGCTACAGGAACTGGAGCTGAACTTGAGCTTACAGTCTGAAAGGCACCTTCCCTTAGAAGGGGGAATGTGAGAGAGAAATTCACATGGAAGGGGCAGACCAGATTCTCTATTCTCTTGCTCACAGCTTGGTCTCCAGTGCCTACTGGATATTTGCTGAATGAATGATGATTGAAGTTAAATGGAAAGATCCCGAGGTCATTGGCTTTCTCTGATTATTATTCACAGCTTTGTTGCCTGTGATAGAATAACATGAAGTATAGGAGTGATTCCCTTCTGCCTTTCTCGCATCTAAGTCCAGCTCTTACCAAAAAATTGTTCAGATTATAAAACTGAGTGTTTGAAACATTTTCCTGAGGGTAGAATATTGGTGTCCAGGTTCTTTCCCCCTAATGAACAGTAATGACTGGCTCACAGCTTTCTCAGCAGGGCAGATGGCGAGGGAGCGCATTTACTTGGGTACGATTTAGCCACACCAAATGCAATAGGCCAGTTCTGTTGGTATGGAGTGGTCAGTACTAGGTCTCATACAGGGTGTAAACTGGGGGTAAGGGTGCATTGCACACTTTCTTCCTTTTCATTCTTCTGTTCATACTCTCGCTTCTCTCTTAGAGCATCTGACCCAAGTAGTAGTCTTTAGTTCTATTTTGTATTCTTATGTTCACTTTTACTACTTTCATTTAAAATGCTTAGTGTCTTCCAGAGAATTAGGAAAAACTAATTGGCCGTTTGGGTTACATTTTCTGCACTGAGTTCACTGAAGTGGTTGAATTGTGGCAAGGTAGTCAAGAAGAGAAGAAAAATACCTTATGTAGTTTCTTGCTTTAAGGGAGTTTTGTATTTAGAGAAACTGAGACAATGTAGGGTGCAAGCCTTTAGAGCAGGGGTGTCCAAACTTTTTTCAATGTTTTTCACCAAGGGCCATATGCGGTAAAATACACAAACAGCCGGGCCACTCACTCGACGTGAAGTACGTATTGCCTCACTTGGTTTACTTAAGTAAACTAAATATATTTTTGGAATTTGCTGCGGGCCATTTAATAATGGATCGCGGGCCGCAGTTGGCCCGCGGGCCACAGTTTGGACACCCCTGCTTTAGAGCCAGACTGAGCTGGGTTTCACTTTTGGCTCCGTTTTTTTAGTAACTGATTTTGCCAATTAACCTCACCTCCCTGAACCTCAGTTACCTCTTCTGGGGTATGAGATGTTAATGACTACCTTGTTGGGTTATTGTCAAGATTAAATGAGAAAAAAGATGTAAAATGCCTAATAATGAGTAGCACTGAATAAATTTGTGTTCCTGTGCTCTTCACTCTTAAATGTCTGTTAATGAATGGAATTGCGGAGAATCAAATAGAGTAAATTTAATACAGTTTATTTTTGGTGATGAGCTATTAATGTATGGATTCCCACTCCCACCTCAGCATTTTAGACTTTGAATCAAGTTGAATCACTAAAGAGGAAAGAAAATGTCTAATTTTAGCACAGGAAGGTGGTAAAAATGAATTAGAAATGTCTGTTCAGACAAGTTTCTCTTATTCAGGCTTTATGTTTATGTTTAGTCTGTCTGTCTATCTATTTTAAGGAAAAAGGTTTAGTTCCTGACAAATGATTCATCTTTTTATGGTTTGAAAGGAGATTGCACTGCAGTGCGTGAGACGCTCCTCTGGTACAATGTGAGTGGCAGGCAGCATTGTAATCAAGAGTAGCACTCTGGGTGGGAGAAGAGCCACAGTAGTTTCATGGGATGTTAAATGTGGTCTGTCGTTTGAATCTTACATTAATAACAAAAGCAGTTCCTCCTGTTTGCCACAATAAAGAGAAATTAAATCAAATTAATGTACAGGTCAGAGTGAGAGAGAGAGGAACTGGAATATAAATAGGATGGGAGGCTTATATTTTCTCCTATATGCTCCCAACACACTACTACATTTATTTTTTTTCACAATTCTACATTTATTTTTTTTCTCTTTTGGTCATGCAATTATCATATAATTAAAAAAATTATGAATGATGGATCCTATTTAGCACCAGTATCTAAACCACCTTTTAAAGATATATATCATTTTAGGGGGATTTGGGAGATGATTTCTCAGGTGCAGAGGTCCTCATTCTTGACTGCATGTGAGGATCAGCTGTAGACCTTTATAAATACAGCTTCCTGGGCTTAGGCTCCCTGGTGACTCTGACTCACAGACCAAATGGGAAGTACCTCGCTGGTCTATTCCTCATCTTCCAGATGTGGGGCCAATGCTCACAGGAGCTTCAGAGACTTGCCCAAGATCAGGAACTTCACTTGTTCCTTCCCTCCTCCCCCAGCTCCCCTTCCGTTGAGTAGTGTGAATTTATGTTACCAGTTGGTAGTGTGCATTTGTAGTATAGTGTGGAATTTAGAATTTGATTTACAATGTGACCCTGATGTTGGCTTTCCCTTTTTAGTTCTTGACCCAGTGCAGCCGTTCTCTCTTAACCTTCTGCCACGGTCTTTTGCCAGATCTACAAACTGAGCCTTGCAGCTATCTCTTCAGTTCATCATCACAATTGGTAGGTAGTACCAACGTTTATTTGTGTTTTTCTCACATTTTCAGATCGCTCATGTATTATTAAGCTTGGTCCAGATTTTCAGCAAGTTTTTTTTAGATGCATGTTTGGGAAACTTGGAAATACAGGAAACCTTCGGTAGACTTGATTTCCTAGTTTTAATTAAGCTTGGTCCAGATAGTATTTTATTGATCCCTTTCTATTTCCTCCATCTTATAATCTGACCATTAGTTAAGCAGTGGTTGTTAAGGACTTACCTCTAACTGTTTCAAAGACCAATAATTAATATCTCAAAGGTGCCCTTGCATTCTGTCTTACCAAAATAATTGGCACCATTAGGTCATCTTCATATGCAAATGCTAAATTTGACGAAACAACCCAAGGCCAGTACTGAACTACATAGATTTTAACAGGCATAATGAAAACCGTTTGGGATGAGCAGAAGTTGGTCATTGTTTCACAGTGCAGTTATTCTGTGCCTGGGAATCTGGGCACATGGCAGTTTGGTGTGAGAGCCTTTTGGCCCCATTGTGGAATCCGATGTGTGTCCTCATGTTCGGACAATTGCTGTGGGGTTTTCATCCTGGATGAACAAAGCTGTAGGTTTTCAGTTTCGTGAAAGGCCATAAACACACTTGGGAAAGGAAGTGTGTTGGGAGCATGAAATCTCTTGGGTGGGGGGTTTATTTTCCACTCTTGACATTGTAGGGGCTCTTGACAAAATTCATAAGCACCTCCTCCTTGGAACAAATGTTTAATCGCCATTATTTACTTACTTGACATGAAAGATACTTAAATTCCTTTTCATAATGGTCAAGCATTCTTTTCTAGTTAAAGATTCTAATTCCTTTCATTCTTAGGAACTTAAAGAATTGAGGCTGATTTATTAATATAAAAACTCAAATGCTGCCTGAGTGGTGACTGAGAAACACATATAAACTTGAGGTATCATCTCCCTTAAGTGGAAGAATTTATTAGGAGACTAGTCACTTTACAAGCTAAATGGTGAATTAGTTTTGCGGTTAGTAGTGTCTTTAGCTTAATATTGTCACTGGTTTTTTTTGGCAAGCAGGAGAGAGGCTGGAGCCAACGAGTGCTGGCCCCAGCTCTTTAGGGGTGATATTTAATAAGATGCGTGTTGTCTGTTTTAGAACTGGAGTAATCATCCCTTAGGGTCTCTCTTATGTGGTCCAATGTAGCTTTACAGTGCTACTATAGGAAAAGATAAGTTGAAAGTTTTGTGGGGTTTTTTGTTTTGTTTTTTTAACCCTAAGACTTCCAGTTTGATCTTATGCAGGGTATCTTGCATGCATTGGGCTGAGTTACACTGTCAAGTGGAGCAAATGATGCATCTTACCTGCAAAGGATCGTTGTGGACCCTGTGGGTCTCTAAGAATGAATGGTTGAGAGCCCAGATGCACTTCCTGTTTGGGGGCAGTGTGTGCATTCACCCGAGCCCCGGACTGGGTTGTGTTCCAAAGTCGAACGCAGCTATTTGGAACTCAGATGGCCTTTTTTGGTATAGATTCAATATTACAAGTGGCGGGTAAGTTCCCAGCCTAGACTGAAGAAATCTGCTTAATTCACAGCACAGCTTTGGAAACTGTGAATGGTGATAATGGGAATCTGGATCTTGGGACCTGGGAGTCATGTGAAACAGAAGGAACTACCGTGTTTCCCCGAAAAGAAGACCTAACTGGAAAAGAAGCCCTCGCATGATCTTTCAGGAGGACATCCCCTGAACAGAAGGCTGAATGCGTCTTTTGGAGTAAAACTTAATATAAGACCCGGTCTTATTTTCGGGGAAACACGGTATGTGTCACCCCCGAGTGCCTGCCCACAAGCTGTGTGGTACCAGTGACCTCATGCCACAGCAGCCCTCCAAGTGCTTCATCTTGCTTCTCTCTTAATTTGAAGCTTCTACTTCCCAGATTAATTTGGTCTTTAAATAGTATTAATAGTAGCAACGCAAGTGGTTCAAATGTATTTCCACTAATGTGTTGCTGGGTGACCACAATTATTACTAAACTATCACTGTTATTCACTGTTAGGACAGCTATGGGCCTTCTTTATATTATTTTACTCAGGTTCCTGAGTAAAGGTAGAGGTACAATATTGATAGTTTTAAAAAAGGAGGCTCATTGAAAGACAGATTGTCTCTCTGAAATTTTGGCGTTCAGTCAAGGTGACAGTGTTCCCAGGGGAAAGCTGAGCGGAGGCCTGCGGGGTCTGGCAGAGCCCATGTAAAGCGGCCAGCTCTCATACCTGGAATCAGGAGGAAGCCCTGCCTGTTTTGAAAGAGCCTTCCTGTTACCTCAAAAACCGTAAATCTGCTCCACTTCCCCCCCCTCAATACTCATCATCCCTTTTGTTCTCTTTCTGTTTTGGACCAAGGCTTGAAAGGGTCTTAGGCTTTAGCCTAGAGGCTGGGTTTCTGTGACCTTTGAGAAGTGGCTTGGGGCAGGGTAATGTAATTTGGGGCCGCTTGTGCTGCCAGAGCCAGGTGCTGATTGATCTCCATCTGTGTTTCTCTTCCCTTGTGAACTTGTACCAAAAGGCCCCTTCTTTCCACAAACAATGGGAAATAATCGAGCTCTCCTTTTTGTCATTGCCTCTTTGAAGGGTTTGGACTACCCGGTTTCCAAGAACTCTTCTCATTCCAACAATTTATGAAGCTAAGTGGAATAAGGATTAGGTTGGGACCTGGTTTTTCGGGGGCAGTTTAAAAAAGTCTTTGTGTTCATGGCAGGCTTCATGTTGAGATTTCTTTATAGAATGTGCAGTCGCTTTAAAAGTACATTACAAGCTTCCCCTAGCCCTCAAGTGCTGAATTCTTGGTGCTGAATTCTGTGTAGGGACTGAGCTCTGTGGGAGGTAAGAGGACACGAGGGTTGGAGAGTCAGTATTTATGGGAAACGGAGGGTGAGGCCCTGCCTGTGGGTGTGTGGAATAGCCCTGGGCTGACTGGGAACAGGTGTGATGGGGGAGAGTCGTGTCAGCCAGGTAGGGTGGCCCAGATTGTGGAAAGTCATTATAACACAATACATTAGGCCAACGTGTCAATATAGTTCCGATTCGGAGTTATAAAAGTAGATACAAATGTAACTTGTGGGTGTCACCAGTGTTAATGATTTCATTGCTGATACTAATGAAATTTTGGGTTATATCAGTAGAAATTCAAAGGTAAATATAAGTATAGAATTAGTATTTTCCAGTTTGTGAAAGTGAACACTAGTGCGACTGTATTGCATGTTTCTTGAAAGGAAGAGACTCTTACATTTTTCGTGCCTCCAAGTCTCAGCACACTGCCCGACACATAGTAGGTGCTCAGTTAATATTGGTTGAATAATTGAGTTTCAGTTTTACATGATGCACCTGTCATAGAGATTGTCAGTCTTCCCATTTTCCTAGAAGATAAGAGTATGAATAAAGAAGATAAGAGTATGAAGTTTTCTGTGGTGTAGGACGGCTGATTTTAAGCGTTTCTTGTTAAATTATCTTATTTTATGTAAGCTAACTTCATAATTTTCATTATAAATAAATGTTAGCAAAGTGTGTATATATGTATATTGATGTATTTAATTTGCAAAGCAAATTTTGGAGTTCTGGTTATTTAAAGCATGGATTCTGATTGA
The DNA here is from genome assembly GCF_964194185.1 of Rhinolophus hipposideros. Classification (NCBI taxonomy): domain Eukaryota; kingdom Metazoa; phylum Chordata; class Mammalia; order Chiroptera; family Rhinolophidae; genus Rhinolophus; species Rhinolophus hipposideros. The sequence goes on from NC_138070.1 coordinate 14,285,172, forward strand.
AAAACAGGGTGACATTACATTTTGGTATTTTATTGCAAATGTACTTAACTGACTTCTTGAGTCAATTGAAAATATTGGTAGCATGGAGTTCTTAGGGCCACTTTGACTTTAGAAAGAATCAGTGAAGCCACATCCTAGTGGAAGCGTGCTTTCATCTTGATAGTTTTTGTCAAAGATAATGGGAAGAACCATATTTTTTATCAAGATGCAGATTTAAAGTTAAGGTAGCCATTGAACAGCTGAGTTTTCCTATACTGTCTTTCTCCTCTTCTCGAGTTTCTCATCCTTTAATGTATCGACTGACTGGAAAAAAAAGTGTCGTTGTGCCTCTTGGTGGTTTGTCCTGATGTGGCTTCAGGCCCAGCCCCGAAGAATCATGGGGCAGGTCTCGGGGCATTTGAGTGGCTCCGGGAGCTCCGAGGGTGCAATGTGTTTGGATTCATTTTGAGTTGAGAATTTGACAACTGAATAAGGGCAAATTGTGCACCATTTCAACTGCTGAATGACCTCGTCGTTTAGGAGTTCATGTGTGCAGTATTAAAATGTCAGGAACGATAGGCTTTGTTGTGTGTGTGTGTGTGTGGTGCTTTTATTTCTGGTAGTTTTTAAAGGTTATAAAAAGTATTTGGTTGTAACTACATTTTCCCCAGTGAGTTACATTCTTACGGTTTCTTGCACTCTATGACAGATACTGATAGTCTGTGTTTCCCCCACCTGTAGAAGAGAGAGGTGTCCTGATAAGGAAATAGTTTGTAATTTTACCAAAATGGATCCGACAAAATGATTTGTCCTAAGTTGCAGTAAGATTTTCAGAGGTATACTTTCCTGTTTCTATAGTTTGTCTGAAAATTCTGGAAACATAGGGAGATTTTTATTTTAAACAGTTGCATTTTGAAATGGCATGATTAGCATGTTTACCTTCGAGATCCAGGCACCTTTCTTGGCAAACAACTTTAATTGTAAAGCCACAGATCCAGTTATTAATCTGAAAAGGTACAATCAGTAATTTAAATATTTTCCTATGCTTTACTCTTTTCGGACACGCTACTTGAATAGAGAAGCCTCTTTGGCACTAATATACAAAGAGGTGGTTCTTTGCCTTGGTTATTGATTCCCTCCCCGTGGAGTTCATCATCTCAGCATTTGTCCCAGCCCCACATGAATGTTTGGGTGAATGTCTGATTGTGGTGTGTCTCCTGCAGTAGACTAAGCTCCCATGAGCAAGGGCCAGGTGGGTGTGCTCACCACTGCATACTGCATCTTCCGTGTCTAACGTGGGTCTAACCTGACGTATGGCCAGAGCTCAGTAAATAATTGGATGTTGAATAAATGAATGACAAATAACCGGCATTACAGACTCTTCAGCATTCACAGATGAGTGTATGTGCTGTGTATGTAACCCTGTGGGTGCTAGTAACTAATTTGGTTCCTAGTTAATTGTGGACTAGATCCTAGTGAAAGAAGCATTTCCTACGGAGTTGTAGCCTTTAGATTATCATAGGACCGTAGAAATCATTTATATTTTAGTTCTCCCATTGTATGAAAGAAACCAAAAACCACGGGACAAAAATGGCTCAGTGTGTAGGTGACTGTGTTAGGATCAACTCGTGTCTGACATCCAAGCCAGACTTCTTCCTACTGTACCTTAGCGTTCCTTTGAAATACTGTCAAGAGTATATGTTTAGTTAATCACTGCTTGCCCATCGTATGGGGTGTTAAAAAGGGAAGACTGAAATTCTTCAGTTGAAGGTGTTTACTTTGTTTTTTGACTTTGCTAGTTTTGCCTGCAGCTAGCTCATGAGTGTCTTTATAAAAATGCCTTAAAAACAACAACAGAAAGATCTGGGAGTCCAGTTAATTTCATTTCCTGGTATAAAAATATTGCCAAAGAATTACTAAAATTTTATTCCCACAGAAACTCCATCTGACTCAGTAATGGAAACAGACTTAGCAAGTTTAGATAGTCATACACAGTGTGCGTTTTACCAGTTGTTGATAAGAAAAGTAGGTCATCAGTATAGAAAGAGTATTTTGAAACACGTTCATCATTACTTTTAAAGCGAGATTGCTGGGTCAGTCATGTCTGTAAAAGTTCTGCAGTTGGTATGAAAACTCTTGGGATTAATTTGGCTCTTTGAAGGGAGAGGCAGAGCCGAGTTCAGCTTCTGAATCTAGTCTCCTGTGATGCCCTCGGGAGATGACTGCGGCCGCAGACAGTTTTATCCAGTTGCACAGTGTTCTCTGGGCAGGTAATGCCTGCCTCTCTCCCTGACGGAGATTTCTTCAGTCCTTTTCAAAGCTCCAAGGATGGGTGGAGGTGGTTGTGCTGATAAAGACAGTGGTGATAAGCAGAAAATTGGGAGACATGAGGGATTGCATACACATCATCCTTGCACATTATCTCGGGGAAAATCTGTTCTTATTTTGACAGTGTAATAATAATATGTATTTCTGTCATTGAAGAGCAAGAGCTGACCCCTAAAACCTTATAATCTCATTTTAGTAACTGCAAAATTTCTGTAATGGCATCCTTATTTATTTTATTTTAAGTGCATTACAGGACCCATTTGTGCATCTTTTACTTGATAAAAGGGTCTCTCCTTAATACAAGTGTGGAAGAGTTAATTTGAGGATTTTTCCTTTTTGTATTTAGGATCTTTAAATACTGATCTTTGAACAGCTATTTTGCTGTTCATATGCTTGTTTCATTTTGTTAACAATTTCAGCTTTATTGAAAAGTATAATTGACACATAAAACTGTAAGATATTTAAAGTTTACATCATGGTGATTTGATTTCTGTATGTCTATAGCCCATTTTATTTCTTGTCAGACTTAATTTTTAGCAGTCATTTTCATAGCTTCACATTTTACTCTTAATCATCAGTGCTATGTTGATATCAGGTGGTCCCCAACTTCTCTTTGTAACAGGCTCCTACAATGAGTACAACATTGTAAAAGTAGGAGTTCTCAGAAAGCTTTAAAAAGTATAAACCTCTTCGTTATACCTCACCTTTTAGAAATTGTCTTTGACGATTGAGCACATAGTCCTCTGGCAAAAGCCCAAAGGTTTTCAATCAGAAGTCAAGATTTGCTTCCTTTGGCCTAATAATCTGTTGTTTGTCTCAGTATATTTGAATGCTTACAGTCAGTTTCTGAATTTTGATTTTTCTGTGTTTAGTTATGTTTATAAAGTGTGAGCAAAATGCAATTTCATATTTAAAAGTTGCACAGACAGGCCAAGTGGAACCCACATGAAAGAGCTCTGAGTGGCACTCTTGGCTGATGTGGGAAAGCCAAATTGTATGTTTGATGGGGCATTTAGCATTGAAAAACGGAACGTTCAGAGGGTAGAAAGTTGAACTTCACTGTACTTTGTGGTTCAAGGTCATTGTGTCTCTCTCTGGAGTCCCTTGTCTTTGGGCGAGTCACATAATGTCTCTGGGCTGAAAATGAATGGGCTGAAACTGATGTGCGTTGGAACCCTTTCCAATCCAGGCTTCTGTGAGGGAGGACTGAGCCTGGACGCTTTTTGGTAGATCTTACTTGCATCTCCTTGTCTTTTCGTTCCTAGAAACATTTTAAAACAAAATGATATCGGGTTATTGAATTGCAACAAAGTGCCTTTGTGATTGGCGTGCCTCATGCTTGGCATCTTACCTGTTACCTGGATGAATAATGGGATGGTACTGTTTGGAGGGCTATGATGAATGTGACTTTTCCCCCTTTATTCTTTTTGTTTGTTTTCTAAACTTGTCTTCCACCCACTTCCTTTATTCTTACCATTCTTATGATGGTAAATTGAACCAACATCAAGGCTGTTCCATACTTGCAGTCAGTTGTCTTAAATGGTCAGCAGTTTTACTAGAAAAAGCATTTTCCAACACCTCAGTGTTCAATGGAACGTAAATCTATTTCAGCCACACCTGTGGGGTAAGAGGTCTGTTGTATATCTGACTTTCTGCTGTGCTTTACAGCAAATGTTGGGTGGTTTTTCTCTTCCTTTTAAGAACAACTTCTATTAAAGCAGGTAAATTAGGCATTTTCTTGGAATGTCTCATATATCTATCGGTTAAGGAATTGGATGCGGTGAAAATGATTTGTTAGGTGAACTCTTTGAGTGTCACGGGTAGGTTTTGTTTAAGAAAATTCAAAAAATCTCAGCCATCTCCTATCCAGAAATGATGAAAGTTGAATTTTTATACTTAATCAGAGCACCTCCCATGTTTACTTTGGGTGTCTGCGTTTTTGTAAATGTGTATTCTACGTCGGCTTACAGATTACATTTCCACCTTGTCAAAAGGAATTTTTAAATGTTGGCATTGCCATTTTCATAGCTGATGTTAGGACATTTGTTTCCTCATTTGTGATTCTACTTGCCATTTCCTATTCAATGATGCATCCGATCTCTTCAACATTAAAAAGTGCCTGCCATAAAAGCAGCAACTTAGAGGGACCGTGTTCTTTCCCCACTGGGACGTTCGGGAGTCTTCTGTAGTCCTAGCTAGGGAACCTTCTCAGCCTGGTGAGCACAGGAGTAACAGATGCTATGGAAAAGTCTCAGCAAATGGGCTGAGCGGGATTTTGCTACTAGTAGGGGTTTTCCTGTATGTGTTCCTAGCAGGATGTGTTTCCTTTCATACGAACCATAGAAGTACATCTGCTGGAATCTTTAACCAGATAACTTCTCAATAAACAGGAAAATGTCAATTGTGATCAGTTTTTTATGAGATTGATGGAAGCAGAATAGAGAAAATGTACTAACATTTACTCAGGTGTTTTGAGTGTATTTTATTTGGTGCCATTACAATATAAACACCCTATCTCGTCTACGTTTTTTTCTCCTAACACCCAACATATTTCTCGTGTTGGGCCTATGAAATAAATTTTCTCCGTGTCACTTGACGTGGCAGTAGGCAGTACCATAAAAGCATGCCTTTGTACTCTCCTAGAGGTTGAAGATTATAAATTGAATGTATTTTATTCTGAGAATGATTTTTAGCAAACATTCCTCTGACACGTATGAAGTAAATCCTTAAACCATAGAGGTAGACCTTATTTTCACAGCTTGTTCTTGGTAAAGATGTTTACCCAACATGTAAAGAAAATTTTAGTAGTATTTTGTTTCCTTAGATGAGCTGTTGAGTATTGTGACTATGGGTAGTCAGCTTTAAATTTTCTTCATTTGAAGCGAAAAACAGGAGTATATCATTTACTGATTAGAAATTCATGTGGGACTATAAATTGGAGTAGCCACTATGGAAAATAGTATGGAAGTTCCTCAAAAAATTAAAAATAGAACTACCACATGATCCAGCAATTCCACTTCTGCGTATTTATGCAAAGGAAACAAAATCACTGTCTTGAAAAGATATCAGCACCCTCATGTTCATTGCAGCATTATTTACAATAGCCAAGATATGGAAACAACCTCAGTGCCCATAGATAGATAAATGGGTAAAGAAAATATGTTTTTATACATATACATGTACATGTACATCTACGTATAGACATATATGATGGAACATTATTCAGCCATAAAAAAGAAGGAAATCCTACCATTTGTGACAACAGATGTCCTGGATGGATCTTGAGGACATTATGCTAAGTGAAATTTGTCGGAGAAAGACAAAAACTGTATGATCTCACGCATACGTTGAATCTAAGAGGAAAAGAAAACCCCAAACTCATAATAGATTTGTGGTTGCCAGAGGCAGGGACTGGGGAGTGGGTGAAATGGGTGATGGTGGTCAAAAGGCATAGATAAGATCTGTAAGTCCTGGGGAGGTAAGGTACTGCATAGTGACTATAAAAAAGATGACACTTTTACAAAAGAAAGAAATTTATTATGATAGTTGCTGGACAGTCAAGACCTAGCCCTTAATCTTCTTTCTTTGGCCTTCTGTATCACCTGGAAAATTGGGCTGGGGACATGACTGTCCATGTTTCTAAAATAGAGGTTTCAGCCAAATCCCAGAGAATGCATTTCATAATTGAGCCTATGTTCTCAACCTGTCCTCACATTGTCTTTCAAAGACACCAGTTTTTAGCATAATGAAAACCATTCTACAATAGTCCCTGTCTTATTGGAAATATGGGTAGAATGATAAATTTCATATCAGAAGGCCTTAGGAAAGGTTTATAATTCCCACATTTTGTGGAAATTAAAAACGACGTTGCATTTACTCGCATCTAAAGTCCATTTTTTTGACATTTGTAAACATTTCTTTGATTTGCTTAATTGCTATTTTTGGATTTTGTACTTGAAAGACCTGATGAGCAGGCAATTGCTCCAAGGTCGAACCCTGACAAGACATTTAAAATTGTACCTAGCGTTTCCTCAGGCTTTGTGTCTATTGTATTAGTTCAGGATTTTTTTCATTTGCTATTTTTAACATAGGGAATTAAATTGCTTTATAAAATGCTTTAGTTGTGGGGACACTTCAGTTGTGTTAATTTCAGACAAGATGTTTAATAAAAGAACTCCTAAGTTTGAGTATATGACATCGTGATTTGGAAATTTATATCTAAACATTTAAAAAATTGGTGAAACACTAATACCGTTTGATAATGCAGGCAGTTCTCTTGAGAAGAGGGGGTTTTTTCTGTTTGAGATAGTTCCCATTTTTTTCTTTGTTTGAGGGGAAATTAAAATGTAGTAAATACCATGCTGAGGTGAGAGAACAAAAAATGTTAGAAAGGGTCCTTGATAACAGATGCTAGTTCGCTTATGTGAAACTTATATTCTTGGCCCATAATAATTGGGGAATTGACTTGGGTTTTTTCCCCTTGGGTAGAGAAACCTATTAATGGGCTTTTAAATAATAATTGCTAACATTTATTGGCCAGTGCTTACTGTGTTTCAGACTCTATGCTAGGCACTTGGCAGATTGAGAAAAACCAGCTTTATTGAGATATAATTTACATAATGTACAATTCACCCATTTGAAGTATACAGTTCAGCATTTTTTAGTCTGTTTACAAATATGTACAACTATCACCACAGTCAATTTCAGATTATTTTCATCACGTAAAAAAAGCCCCTTTATTCTTTAGCTATAAACTCCTGTCCCCCTAAACTCCCCCATGCCCCCAACCCCAGCAATCACTAATTTACTTCCTGTGTCTATAGATTTGCCTATTCTGGACTTTCATATGAATGGAATCATAATATGTAGACTTTGTGATTGGCTTCATTCCCTTTGTGTAATATTTTTAAGGTTCATCCAAGTTGTAGCATGTACTTCAGTCCTTTTTACAGCCAAATAATATTCCATTGTATGGATATGTCACATTTTGTTTTTCTGTTCATCCAGTGGATATTCAACATATAAGTTTCCTTTGGCTATTGTGAGTGTGCTGCTATGAATATTCATGTACGAGTATTTGTTTGAATACCTGTTTTCAGTTCTTTTGGGTATATTCCTAGGAGTGGAATTTTTGGGTCATACGGTAACGTTGTTTAATCATTTCAGGAACTTCCAGACTGCTTACCAACGCAGCTGTACCGTTTTACATTCCTACTAGCAGTGTCTGAGGGTCCTGATTTCTCTGTATCCTCATAGACACTTGATATTCTCTGCTGTTTTATTCATCCTAGTGTGTGTGAAGTAGTTATCGCATTGTGGTTTTGATTTACATTTTTCTAGTGACTAATGATGTGCAGTATCTTTTCGTGTGTTTATTGAACATTGAAAAGTTCGATCTTTTTTGCTCATTTTAAAATTGGATTGTCTTTATTATTGAGCTGGAGGAATTCTTTGTAGATACAGGTACCTTATCAGATATATGATTTGCAAAAGTTTTCTCCCGTTCTGTGGGTTGTCTTTTCACCTTCTTGATGATTTCCTTTGAAGCGTACACGTTTTGAATTTTGATGTAGTCCAGTTTATTATTTATTTCGTTGCTTATGCATGTGGTGTCTTGTCTAAGACTCCTTTGTCAGATTCAAGGTCATGAAGATTTACTCCTATGTTTTCTTCTAGGGGTTTTATAGTTTTAGCTCTTAATAGTTATGTCTTTGATGCATTTTGAGTTAATTATTTTATATAGTGTGAGGTCAGGGAAAAATTTTTGCATGTGGCTATCCAGTGGTCCCAGCACCGTTTGTTGACAAGACTATGCTTTCTCCATGAATGGTTTGGGTACCCTTGTCAAAAATCACTTGACTAAAGATGTATGAATTTATTTCTGGATTTTCAGTTCTATCTCATTGATCTATATGCCTATCATTGTTCTAATACCTCACTGTCTTGATTTCCATCGCTTTGTAGTAAGTTTTGTAATCAGGAAGTATGAATCTTCGTAATTTGTTCTTTTTCAAGGTTGTTTAGGCTACTTTTGGGTCCCTTGCAATTCCATATGAATTTTAGAATCAGTTTGTCAATTTTCATGAAGACGTCAGCTGGGATTCTGATAGTTGCGTTGAATCTGTAGGTCAGTTTGGGGAGTATTGCCATCTTAACGTTAAGTCTTCTGATCCATGAACACGAGATGTCTTTACATTTAATTGAGTCGTCTTTAATTGCTTTCAGCAGTGTTTTGTAGTTTTTCATACAGGCATACCTCAGAGATGTTGCGGGTTCAGTTCCAAACCCCCACATTAAAGCTAGTATTGCAATAAAGCGAGTCAATCTTTTTGCTGGTGGAAGGGCCTTGCCTTCAATTTGTAAAAAACACAACTGTGAAGCGTTATAAAGCAAAGCACGATAAAATGAGGTATGCCTGTATACAGCAGGCCTTTCACCTTCTTGGTTAGGCTTATTCCTAAGTACTTTATTATTATTTTTGATACTATTGTGAGTGGAATTGTTTTTTTGATTTCATTTTTAGATTATTTGTGATGAGTGTACAGAAATACAATTAATTCTTGTATCTTGATCTGTTATCCTGCAACCTTACTGAACATGTATATTAATTCTAATAGGTGTTTAGTGGATGCCTTAGGATTTTCTCTATGTGAGATCATGTCATTTGCATGAGAAGATATTATAGTTTTACTTCTTTTTTTCCAATCTGAATGCCTTTATTTATTTATTGTCTAATTTCCCTGGCTAGAACCTGTAGTACATTGCTGAATAGAAATGACAAAAGTGGACATTCTGTCTCGTTCCTAATCTTAGGGAGAAAGCGTCTTTCACCCCTGGATCTTGTGCTAGCATTTTTTTCTTAAATCAGTTTGAGGAAGTTTCCTTCTTTTTTTAAAAATGCTCATTCTTTTTTTAGTATTAGTTTCAGGTGTACAAAACAACATAATGGTTAGACATTTACACCCCTCACAAAGTAATAACCCCAACAAATCTGCTACCCCTCTGACATCGTACATAGCTATTACAGTACCATTGACTTATTCCCTATGCTATACTTTACATCCTGTGACTGTGTGTGTGTGTGTGTATATATATGTATATATATATATATATAATATATAAACATATATAAATATTTTTTAAATCATAGTTGACATTCAATATTATTTTATATTAATTTCAGGTGTACAGCACACTGGTTAGACATTTATACTTTATGAAATGATTTCCCCCTGGTAAGCCTAGTACCCATCTGACAACATACAAAATTTTTACAATATTATTGATTATATTCCTTGCACTGTATTTCACATCCCTGTGACTATTTTGTGACTACCAATTTGTACTTCCTAATCCCTTCACTTTTCTTACCCATCCCCCAAACCGCCTCCCATCTAGCAACCATCAGTTTGTTCTCTGTGTCTATGAGTCTGTTTGTTTTGTTTGTTTATTCTGTTCTTTAGATTCTACATATAAATGAGATTCATATGGTATTTGTCTTTTACAGTCTGACTTATTTCACTTAGCGTAATAACCTCTGGGTCCATCCATGTTGTTGCAGGTGGTAAGATTTCATTCTTTTTTAGGGCACAGTAGCACTCCATTGTATAAATGTACCACTATTTCTTTATTCAATCAACTATTGACGGGCATTTCAGTTGTTTCCATATTTTGGCTTTTGTGAATAGAGCTGCGGTAAGCATAGGGGGGCATATATTTTTTCGAATTAGTGTTTTGGATTTCTTTGGATAAATATCTAGGAGTGGAATTACTGGATCATAAGATAGTTCTATTTTTAATTTTTTGAGGAACCCCCATACTGTTTTCCACAGTGGCTGCACCAGTTTGCTGTCCTACTAACAGTGCATGAGGGTTCCCTTTTCTCCACATCCTTGCCAACATTTGTTATATGTTGATTTATTGATGATGGCTATTCTGACGGGAGTGAGGTGGTATCTCATTGTAGTTTTAATTTGCAGTTCTCTGATGATGAGTGATTTGAACATCTTATGTGTCTATTGGCCATCTGTATATCCTCTTTGGAGAAATGTCTATAGAGATCCTCTGCCCATTTTGTAATTGGATTGTTTGTTTTCTTGGTGTTGAGTTGTAAGAGTTTTTCATAAATTTTGGATATTAACCCCTTATCAGATGTATCATTAGGAAATATCTTCTCCCATTCAGTAGGATGTCTTTTTGTTTTATTGATGGAAGTTTCCTTTGCTGTGAAAAACTTTTTAGTTTGATATAGTCCTGTTTGTTTATTTTTTCTTTTTTTGTTTCCCTTGCTCAAAGAAATAGATCAGTAAAAATATTACTAAGCTTAATATCTGAGAGTTTGCTTCCTATATTTTCTAGTAGGAGTTTTATGGCTTCGGGTCTTACGTTTAAGTCATTAATCCTTTTTTTTTAAGATGAACTCTTTTTTAAATTTTTTATTGGGGAACAGTGTGTTTCTCCAGGGCCCATCAATTCCAAGTTGTCCTTCAATGTAGTTGTGGAGAGCGCAGCTCACTGGCCCATGTGGGAATCGAACCAGCAACCCTGTTGTTGAGAGCTCACGCTCTAACCAACTGAGCCATCTGGCCGCCCCTCATTAATCCATTTTGAGTTTATTCTTGTATATGGCATAAGAAGGTGTTTCTTTTTTTTTTTTTTTGCATGTATCTGTTAAGTTTTCTCAGCACCATTTATTGAATAGACTGTCTTCTTGTAAGTTCTTGCTTTCTTTGTTATAGATTAAATGACTATATAGGCATGGATTTATTTCTGTGCTCTCTATTCTGTTCCATTGATCTATGTGTCTGTTTTTATGCCAGTACTATGCTCTTTTGATTACTATGTCCTTGTAGTATATTTTGATATCAGATAGTGTGATACCTCCAGCTTTGTTCTTCATTCTCAGGATTGCCGTGGCTATTTGGGGTCTTTTCTGGTTCCATATAAGTTTTAGGATTGTTTGTTCTAGTTCTGTGAAACACGCCAGTGGTATTTTGATAGAGATTGCATTGAATGTATATATTGCCTTGGATAGTATGGGCATTTTAACTATATTCTTTTTATACATGAGCATGGTATGGTATATGTTTCCATTTATTTCTCTCTTTAATATTGTATAATTTTCTGAGTACAGGTCTTTTACTTCTTGGTTAAATTTATTCCTAAGGTTTTTTTTTTTTTATGCAATTGTAAATGGGATTTTTTTAAAAAATCTCTTTCTGATAGTTTGTTATTGGTGTATAAAAATGCAACTGATTTCTGAATATTAATTTTGTATCCTGCTACTTTACTAAATTCGTTTATAATTTCTAATCGGTTTTTGGTAGAATCTTTTGGATTCTCTTTATGTATAATATCATGTCATTTGCAAAAAATGGCAGTTTTACTTCTTTCCTAGTTAGATGCCTTTTATTTATTTTTCTTGTCTGATGGCTGTGGCTAGGACTTCCAGTACTATTTGAATAAAAGTGGTAAAAGTAGGAGGAAGTTTCCTTCTGTTCCTAGTTGATTGAGTGTTTTTATCATGAAAGAGTGTTGGATTTCATCAAATGCTTTTTTTTCTGTGAGATTATCATGTGATTTTTGTTTTTGTTCGACTGATATAGGTTACATTGATGTTCAGGTGTCAAACCAACCTTGCATTCCTGGGATAAGTCCCACTTGGTCATGGTGTATAATCTATTTTATATGTTGCTAGATTTGGTCTGCTAGTATTTTGTTGAGGATTTCTGCATCAATATCCAAAAGAGATATTTGTCTAGTTTTATTTGTCATGTCTTCATCTGATTTTGGTAACAGAGTAATGCAGGTCTCATAAAATTAATTTGGAACTGTTTCCTCCTCCTATGTTCTTTGGAAAAATTTGTGAAGAATTGGTATTCTTTAAATGTTTAATAGACTTCAGTGGTGAAGCCATTGGACCTGGGCTTTGTCAGGTATGTTTTTTAATTCTTTTAAAAAAATACTCTTATAGGTATCATTCCCTTCATTTTATAGATCAGGAAACTGAGACTCAGAAAAGTTAAGTAATTTGCTAATAAGTGGAAGCACTGGGATTTGAATCTGGATTACTTTATGTTAAGTTCTAGGATAACAATAGCTGACATTTATTATGTAATTAGATATGTGTCTCTAACCACGTAATGTGCTTTAACATATTAATCTTCTGCTAACACTATCACCAAAAGTGCTCATTTAATGATCAGTTCAACTTTATATGTATTGTACCCATTTTCAGATAGAGACTCTGACACTTAAGGAGATTCATTGACTTGCCCTATTGAACCATAGCCAGGAAGTAGATGGTACAGCTGAGCTTCTCACTCGCAAGGCTGTCTGACTCTGGAACCTGTCCTCTTAATTGCTTTTCTCTGTTGCATACAGCAACAGCAGCTGTGCCACATGTGGCCAGCTGAGCCCAGATCAGGTTTGACCTTGGATATGAATGGGCTCACACTTGGGCTTCGTGCTCCAGGTGGGCATAGCTGGCTCGCTGAGCACAGTGCTGCGGAAGCACCGGCTTTTCTCACTCTGCTCTGTAGCTCACCCTCTTCTCCGTGGTTATAGCAAAGAACCTGTGTAACGTTCTGACTCCATGTACTTAGGATGAAAATAAGCTGTCACTGTAATAACAGCAATGATTTTTAAAGGTATTTTAGTATGTAAGTGAGCCAACAGATTTGTGTAATAGCTTTCAATGAACACATTTGAAGCATTTTATGTATATATATTAATATTGATATTGTTGGTGAGATTAGATGGGATCTAGTCTATCTGAGTAAAGAGAAAAAATTGTCTTTATTTTTCAAGTTAGAGGCCTTCTTCAAATGTCTATTCACATTTAAAAGGGAGGCACAAAAAGCTGACTTGAGGCCTGTGTGGGTGGAAGGGCTGGTTGAGTGGTGGGCCTCACAGAGGGTGGTGAGGGCTGATCTGCCGGGTCGGGCGGGTGGTACGTGGACCTGGCAGCCAGTGTTTTGGAGGCTGGAGGTGCCACTGTACAGAACCAGCTTGTGTGTGGCACCTCTTCGTCGGTGTGCTCACCTGTGCTCACCTGTGCTGGGGGTCATCCTGTCCAGGGCTCTCAGTCTGGCTCCTGCTGAGGTGGGTGCAGCAGTGGAGGAGGTGAGCTGGGTGTTTAGCTGCTTCTGATTTAGGCTTTCAGTCCATTTCCTCTGCGGTGCCTCTCCCACATCCCTGTCTTTAGAGACACAGGATTTCTCTTGAGTGCTCTGGGGTTTCCAGGGGACCTTGGCACCCTTGGGAGAGCCTTTTCTCCTGAAACACTCAGGGAGTGGAGAACGTTCACGCTTCAGCCAGTTACACGTACGGGGTCGCTTTCCATCTTCCAAGATTTTGTTGTCACATTTGCTCTCTTCTTAGGCTCCTTTCCAGTCTCCTTTCTCTTGTCCTTTGGTGTTTCTACCTGCTTTCAGTCCTTGACTGTCATTTTATTGGGATTTCAGGAAGGAGTGGAGATAAATGCCATTTGTATTTCTTCTGTAAGTTACCTCTTCATGCCCTTTTGTAATTTTCTATTGGGATTTTCGTGTTTTGAATTGGTAAAAATTTTATGTATGAAGGATATTCACTCCGACATATGCTACAGTCCTTTCTCGTGCGTTAACTTCCGTTTGAAACACTTGTTGGAAGGTACTGGTGCTTTTGCTAACTTGTACAGATGGTTGTATAGGGAAATGGATCCTGAGACCAGCTGGCTGTGCATTGGCTTTGGTATGGATGTGCTTTTCTTGTGGTTTTTGCCACCTCATGGAAGCCGTCTTATCTACTAACTTGAGAAGTAGTCAGACTGCTTCACAAATGAAGGACCCTGGCCAAGTGGAAGTGAATCACTTGCCATCTCCTCTACCAAGTCCTCTAAATTTATAGTCCCGGTAGCTGGAAAGGTCTGGCAGCAGCTGGGCTGAGGAACATGGCTGCCCAACTGCCTGCCAAGGGTCTGTAGCCTCAGCCCAGCAACATGCCCAGGCTTGGAGAGAGGCCACTTTTGCATATGTCTTGGAAGGGTAGAAAGAGGCTCTGGCAGAAATAAATTCTCTCCCTCTGCATTTAGCGGTGGGCCCGGAGCCACAAAGAAGGGAACTGGAAGGATTCGCAGTAGCCCACCGTGTGCCCATTTGGCACGAGTGGGCAGGTGGTAGCCCTCTTCTGTGCTTAGGGTTCAGGACTGGTTTTCAACGGGGTTGTCAAGGTTTGTCCATGTTCCATTTCTGTTTCGCTTTTCTCCAGGCCCCTTCTATCTGAGCTGGTCTGAACCGAATGTCCTACGTTAATTAGCAGGTAGGAAAGTCACACTGGGTGCAGTCTAGGAACCCTCAGCCAGGTGGGGCCTGGTGAGCCTAAAGCACGAAGCTTTCAGTGCACATGTCTATCACCTGTGGAATCTGGAGTCTGAAGCGACCCCTGGAGAAGCCCAGGAATACCAGTTTAGTGTCATTTCCTCTCCCCCAGGTGAACGATCAGCTCTGACTTGCAAATCCATCCTGCTTTCATTTCCCCTCCTGAGGTTTTCCTTCCCTCTGCTCAACTGCTACTACCACGATCATTCCAGGCCTTTCCAGGCCTGGTTTACTATCACAGCTCTGGGCCCTTGCTTTTAGTGCCTTCCTGTCCAATATGTCTAGTATGCAACTGTCAGACCTCTTATCAGCCTACACATCACCTTTAGCACATTACTTCCCATTTAAGTCCTTTCCACCCTTTCCCAAGATCTGGCTTTTGACTTGTCGGTTGCCTTAGTCCCCCCTATAGCACTCAGCCCCGGGAGTTTGGCTCTGAGTTGCTCTGATTATTGTCCCCATGTTGGACGGCTCTTGAAGACAAGGGTGGTTGCTTATATTTCTTGAATTCTCCACTGCATGTAGCTGGTCTTCTGGAAACACTCGTGAGCAGGCACAGTTCTCAGACTGCAGAGTGCTGATGTCTGGGGAAAATGCTTAAAACTGAAAAATTACCTTGGCAGACTGAGGAAAAAGCCACAATACCATAACTTACTGGGGGCGTTTCTTGAGCTTCAAATCTAGCACATAACTTTGGAGTTTTCTTTTCTGTGAAAGGGAAGGATTGGAGTTAATTATCTTTAAGTTCCCACCCAGTCCTGAAAGCTAATTTTCCATCATTCTTTGCCTTGATCTTTCTCCTGAAATTAAAACTGATGAGCAGTTTCTGGATCTTGAATTAGGAATTTTTCATTTCTTTGGAATTCTTTCCCTGACGCATTTGGATTTGCCATTTGGCTACTTTTTAGAACAGACAAAATGCCATACCATTCTGTTTTTTTTTCTACTTGGAGCTGTTCATTTGTAAAAGCAAAGCTTTCAGTTAGGCGCATTATTTTAACATAATTCTTGCTCTTCTACAGACACGATGAGGCGAGTGGTACGGCAGAGCAAGTTTCGGCACGTATTTGGACAAGCGGTGAAAAATGACCAGTGTTATGATGACATCCGGGTTTCTCGAGTGACCTGGGATAGTTCCTTTTGCGCTGTCAATCCCAGATTTGTTGCCATAATCATAGAAGCGAGTGGGGGAGGAGCGTTTCTTGTGCTCCCTTTGCACAAGGTAAGTAATCTGACTTTCTGTTAAACACCCTCTGGTAATCTCTATTTCTTCCATAATAGATTGACAGGTCACTAAGAATTGTGTGATTACCGATACCATTAGACTCTGATGTAATTGAGTACACTTTCCTGACCACGTCAGTTTTTCTTTAATAGAGAATCATTAAACAGAATGGTGAACTCTGTTCTGGGCGTGCCCTCTATAGATGAAAAAGGTTATTATCATGATGCCGTGAGCATGGGCAGGCACAGGAGTTGTAGGATTTGCTTAATAATCATCCACTTGTCACAAAAGATTTTCCAAGAAACACAGTCTTACAAACATGGTTTTAAGTGGGCAGAAATTTATAAGATAATCTCTTTTTGTGTGAAGTCCTGAGGACTGAGATGTTTTGGTTTTTTTGAATGGTAAATGGGATGAGAGCTGAAGAAAACATCCCCAAACAATGCAGATTTCAAGTCTGGACAATAGTAAGGTTCCGCAAAGGCTCTAAACAGTGTTAGTAAGTGGTAGAAATAAAGGATCTTTACTGAAAGTGGTTTCATAGGACCTTCAATGTCAAGGGGCTTTTCTGTCCTCCCTTCTCCTGTCTATCCATTCAGAGTCCTCTCCAAATGGGGGCAAAGATAGGAGATTTGTGATTTTCTGACTGTTCTTGAATATTGTAGATGAAAATTTGTACTTTTAACAGGAAATACCAGAGCCACAAATAATTGGGGGGAGGGTGTTGCTGTGACGAGAGAGCGCCTGGAAAGAGTCGTATTCTAGTTAGCTTTTAGGAGGAAAATTAGTTTGGTGAGTCCTGAGCTCTAATGATAAGGGCTTAGTGCCCGTGAGGATGCAGGTGTTGGGTCACGTTACAGCTGTTTCCACCCTCCTGAGAATAGTTGATCTGTCTCCCTGCGTCTGTGCCATGCCTATGAGGGGTGCCTCTCATCATAATGGACCATGTGATTCTGAAAGTGGCTACAATAAAGTAGTTTCTGTCAAAGTTTTGTTTCCCATTATATTTTGGTGTTTATTTCCTTAGGAAAACTCTCACTGGGAAAACTTCCAGTTCTCCTGTACTTTTCTTTCTCTCAGATGCTCATGACTAACTTGTTTTATTTTAGCATCTGATTTTTACTTTAGTGCCTGGATTGCTGTGATATTACTCAATAGGATCATCTCGCTACAGAAATTGGAGATGGATGCCTTTCGGGAACAAATTTGATCTGTTTTCAAATGTGCTTTTCTATTGGCAAAGTTGTCGCTCATATTCTAAAGGAGAATCTTTTCATGAAATTGAAATTTAATTTTCTACTTGGATACTTGTATTTCTGTGGAGAAAATTGCTGTTGAATAGCAAATAATGCATTACACTCCTATAACTGTACTTAACTTGATTTTTCAGTGGGAGTTTGAATTTAATGCCAGTTGCATTTGGTCTCCACAAATTTTTATTTGTTTGTTAAGAGCAAGGAACATTTGGAAACTTGACTTTTCAGTGGTAGGTTTTATGGTGGCCAGCTGAGAAGACCTTTCAGCTTGTCAACCAAAATAAGGCACTGGACTGCCCTGATCTGTTGTAGAGTTAAGAGTTTTTATTCTGTCTTTTATAGACTGAGGAATGAATTTAAGACCTTTTCTTTTTACTGCAAAGAAATGGAACAAGCCAATTAAGAAGCCCCAAATAAACTTTTAAATGGCTAATCTTCCTCTGAGTTCAGACAATTTTATTCAAGTTCCACATCCCCCAAAGCTTCTGTGAGTCCATCTTTGCTTTTACAAACTATGGGAAATTTTGAGTATCATTTATGCCATTTAAGGAGACCTGCATGCAGTTCCTAAGCTAACTGGATCTTACGATTTGGTTTTCACTTGTATTAAGTGGCCTACACTTAATAGATTTTAGTATTTTGTTCTTTAACCAGCTGCATAGGAATTAGTACAGAATAACTTGTTTTAAAAATAATCGTGTTTGGATGAAGTATTGGTTTTTGGAGGAACCTCAGGGATCTTTATTTCCTAGGCTCTAATATGGTTTGTGTGGCTCCGTAAATATTTATGTTTAGGAGGAGGTGACATTGGCGTAAATTAAGCCCAGTAACAGCCATTGGACATAAGGTCAACATTTGGGGTTATCAACTTTTATAATTGATGGCTTTACATGTAGTATGTGGGATGTTCGTGGATTAAAGTATTTGTATTTAGCCCTTAGGGTCAGTGTGGCATAGTGGAAAGAACACGGGTTTGGGAACTAGGGAGCCGGGGGTTCAGTCCTGGCTCAGTCAGGGACTTGTAGTGGAACTCAGGTATGTCGCTCTGTCCTGCTCTTCCAATTCTCTCTATGTAACGTGAAGGGCTGTATAGAAAAGTGATTTTTCTGCCTTGGAAATTCTAGGTGATTTCAGAAGTGCTTCTCATCTCCTATGATTCTCAATTATAAAGTGATTGCTGCTGCAGATGGTTTTGGTACCCAAATTTCAATGAAGGAAACACTTGTTCCCTTTTTTTCCCTCCTTCGTGCCAATTCATAACTTTGGAAAGTAGATGCCTTTTTATTTCTGGATGCTTTCCCGCCAAGGCCAAGGCTGAGCCCAGCAAAGAAGAGTGGTCTTCTGGCCTTGTAGACAGTTCTGTGCCTGCGGAACTCTCGGAACGATTTGCTATGGTGCCAGGGCCTCACCCATGAGTCCTGAAGTGACAGGTGACACTCCTGTTGCTTTTCTTCCTAAGACCCTGTCCCTTGCCTCGTTATTACCTAAGCTGGGCATCAGTAGCTGCTAGAAAACAGAACTGTGTTCACATTGTCCGAAAACCTACATTTTTATCTGCTTTATGAGGCTGACTGCCGTCTTGATATGTATCGCCTTATAATTTTGATATAATAATGAATATTTGAATAGGGATAAAAAATTTTACATTTTTACAGATGTTTATACAATACAAAGTCTTTCATCAGTCTTTGACTATTTAAGTGTAGTCATGTGGCTCACTCACCTGTAAACTGAGTAGCTCTGCGGTGCCAGCTTCTCTGCCCTCCAGGAGCACTTGCATCTAGTTTTCGCTGTGGTCAGTTTTCTGCTCTCCCCCAGATAACTGGTCCTGAGGTGTTTCTCTTCTCTTTAGAAGTGCAGCCTTGGGGGGTGGCCGGTTGGGGGCGGCCAGTTGGCTCAGTTGATTAGATCGCAGTGCTCTTGACGGCAAGGTTGCTGGTTCGATCCCCATGTGGGCCAGTGTGAGCTGCGCCTTCCGGGCCTAGATTGAAGCGACTCCTTGACTTGGAGCTGATGGGTCCTGGAAAAACACACTTAAAATAAATAAAAGTTTAATTTTAATTTTTTTTAAAACGGGGTGTCCGGTTAGCTCAGTTGGTTACAGTGTGGTGCTAATAACACCAACGTTGCCAGTTTGATCCCCGCATGGGCCACTGTGAGCTGCGCCCTCCTTGAAGAAAAAAAAAAAGTGGAGCCTTGAAGGAGAAATATGATGGGAGGAACCCAAAGGACATGGTGAACCCATTAATCCTTATACAGGACTCCGCCCTGGAAAGAAGATTCGTACAACTTCAGTATTTTATCAACTTTAAAATCATTTTATAATGAGGTGCCTTTTTTGTTTAAAAGCGAAGAAAACCCAAATTCCCACATACAATATGAAGTGATGCTGCTTGAAATCAGGATCGCAGGGGCTGATGTGCTGGGTGTGCATTGGGCTCCAGTGCGTTGCTAGCAGTCTGGGATTACTCTGAACATGAACTTCGGGAGTGGGTGTGGTTTTTACTAACTAGCTCAGGACTGCTGGTAATGTTTCCCCCCACCTTGTTTTATTTTCCAGATTATAGGTAGGTTGGTTTGGGTGATGCTTTGGGGGCTTTCTGTACGTATTAATAGTGAATCTGCATGATCTTAAGATGTATTGTAGCACTTTCAGAAAGGCTCCCATTTAAAAACATGGCCTTTCATGAATTTCTCGTCAAAGCCAGTTAGTGTAAGCAGTAACTACGGCTTATTATGGCTACCTCCTGAGGCTTGGGAATAGATTCTGGGAGAATCATGGTCTCTGTCTTCCGGGACTTAAAATGAAAATTGGAGGGAGTAGTAGAGACAAATACATTAGAACACGTACACAGCAAGAGGTAAGCTTAGGAATGAATGTATGTTTATTTTAATTGTATGGCTTATGAGGTTTTTGTTAGGAAGGTTTTATTGAGAACATGGGATTTTAAGAAGTCACTGCTAGAGGACTATTGAAAGTATTCAGCCCTGAGGTGGGGTGATTTAGATTAGCACACATGATTCACGATGACTTTGGTAATGCTTCGGTCAAGCTGTGGCATGCCATTCTGTCATGACTTCTCCAGGTGTGGTTTAGTACATTTTCTTATTCTTTGGTCTTTCAGAGGATGAATAATATAGCAGTCTTGCTGAACAGAAGTTGGCTTTGTGGTTTTGGCTACAGGGGTTGCTTCCCCCACAACTGCATAAGCTGTCTTGGCTCAGTCCCCTGTGCACTCTACCACGTGGGCAGGAACAAGTCTCTCCTGTGTGGAGTAGCCACACTCGTGATGTGGGACTGAGGCATTCCCGTCCCTGTAATGAGCCATGTGGCGTATTCAAACGCACCATTGTTTGTAGTCGGGTGCACCGCGTGCATATTCCGATACTTCCTATCACAGTGAACATGTGAACCCTAACTTAAACAAGTGTGGGGGGGAGTTGGTCAGAAGCATATGCTCTTGATCTCTTCATATTCTCTTGGATGGAGGATGCAAATCGGAGGGCTGCTATCTTCCCTAATTGCTTTCTCCCTTCTTCCCTTGACTGTTCCTACTTGGAGGTGAGGTACTGGAGTGATGGCTGATTTTATCCTCCCACTAATTGCCTGTGGAGCAGCTCTGCTCTAATGGGATGGGTGTGGCCATTCTGTTAACCTTCTGGGTCACCATCTCCTCTTTCTCCTCCTAGCTCCTCTGTCTAGTACCTTCTGGTGCAGTTAGGTTTTTGCCACTTATTTTAGGAGCTGTATGTGGGAATATTTGTGATCTTGCTGTATTTATGTCTGTGAACTATCTTTCCAATTCATTTTGTAGTCTTTCTTAGCTAGGGCTAGTGAAAGCATTCAGCCCTACAGAAAATTGCAGTGAATGTTTTCTTAGTTCTCAAGGATGAAACGGAGCTGTGCCTTCTAGATGCACAGGAGAGAAATGTATTGCTTACAATAGCGGCCTTGGGGCATTAGGACCTAATTCTCTCCCAGAAGTTGGGTGGACAAGGACTGCTTTAGAATGTTTTTCTGTCGTATTTATTAAGAAAGAAATCTTGATTCATTTCAGTCAGTATTCTTTCTGAGTGTCTCTTCTAACTGTTCAGTGTCCAGCTCACATGTTACCTCTAATTCGCTGAGACAGTGGAAGTCATTTTTGGGTTCTCTCAGCTGCTCGTCCTTGCCGCTAATGGTACCACAGGCTGCATTTTCACTTTGTATTATAATTACTTTTTTCATCAATTAACATAAGGGGAGGGTGATTAGAGTTACACGCGCTTGGTCTCCTGACATTACTTGGATGGAGAACGCAAGCCAGATGGCTCTTTGAATGGTAACTCTTGATAACAGGTTCCCCAAAATCTGGCCTTCCTCTATTGTGGTGGCAGCCTCCAAGGTGGCCTCCAGTGATTCTGACCTCCGTGTGTTCCTGCTGCTGTGTGGTTCCCTCCTGTGTGAAACAGGGCTGACTGTAAGCACTAGGCTATGGTACAGCGGATGGAGTGTGACTGAGGCCCGGGCACAAAAGCATATTAGCTTCCACTTTGTCTCATGGAGCTGCCATGTTGTGAGGACACACAAGTAGCTCAGTGGCGAGGTCCACAGGACCTCTTGCCGAAAGCCAGCTCCAACGTACCAAACATGTGAGTGATCGACCGTCTTGAAAGTGGATCCTGCAGCCCCAGCTAACGTCTTGACTCATGAGAACCTGGAGCCAGAACCACCCAGATAAGCTGCTTTTGAACTCCTGACCTTCAGAAACTATGTGAGATAATAAATGTGTATTGTTTTTAAGTAGCTAAGTAGTAGGGTTAAGCAGCAGTTGAGAACTAATGCATGTATTGTCAGAATATGATGTAGAATATAATGTTAGGTCACACGCTGCATAAATAAATGAGTACTTCACAATGGCCTACCAGGCCATCTGGGCGTTTTAAGCATTCTTTCTACCTCTCCTTAAAAAATCTACACACATGCACGCGCGCGCGCGCGCACACACACACACACACACAGATATATAACATTCTTAACACATACACACACACACACACACAGATATATAACATTCTTAAATCTTAGATGAATAATTGAGGGATTCTGTACAGTAGCAAGAGCAAGTTACATGGCAAGATTTAGTGATCCTTATGTTCCATGATACTGTCATGTAACCTGAAATATATGTTGTAAGGTTATAACCACTATCTCTTCCCCCCCCCCCCAAAGATTTTATTGGGGAAGGGGAACAGTGTACATGCTGTTCCAGGATTTTTTCCAAGTCAAGTTGTTGTCATTCAGTCTTAGTTGTGGAGGGCGCAGCTCAGCTCCAGGTCCAGTTGCCGTTGCTAGTTGCAGGGGGCGCAGCCCACCATCCCTTGTGGGAGTCAAACCGACAACCTTGTGGTTGAGAAAACGTGCTCCAACCAACTGAGCCATCTGGGGGGCAGCTCAGCTCAAGGTGCCGTGTTCAATCTTAGTTGCAGGGGGCGCTGCCCACCATCCCTTGCGGGACTCAAGGAATCAAACTGGCACCTTGTGGTTGAGAGCCCACTGGCACATGTGGGAATCGAACCGGCAGCCTTCGGAGTTAGGAGTACGGAGCTCCAACCACCTGAGCCACCGGGCCGGCCCCTATAGCCACTATCTTATATGTAACTTCAAATTACATTACTGGTTTTTGAGAGAAAGTCTGGAATGTTAACATTGATAGTGGGACTAAAGGTGATTTTTTATTTTCTTCTTTATAATTACCTATACTTTTTTCAAAATTTTTGCAATTAACTTATTACACGTAAAGATTATTTTTAAAGTATATTATCAATAGCATCACCAGAGCATATATAAAGAGCTAAATGTTGTTTAAGTGTTCATGAAATCTAAAACCGCACTTTAAAAAATCACATGCATTCATTCACGTACTCACTCCTTAGACATTTGTGCCATGACCTGTGTTGGGTTCTTGTTCTTTACAAGCTTTGGTAACAGTTGACTTTGGTCTCCCCTACGGGGAGCTTTGTGTGTGCATCACGTGTTTGAAACGGCGATGAGAGATGAGTTCCAGCAGAGGCTCAGAAGTCAAGGAAGACGTCACAGGGAGGGTCTGTTGGAATTTGGGGTTTTCCTGTGTGGAGGAGCTAGGGATGAAACAGAAGAGGTGCCCAGCCATTTTACTAAACTGATGAGTGAGAAGAGGTGCTCTGTTCCAGGAGGGCAAAGCATGAGGGGGGGGGGCACATTCCTCCTTCAGATTCCTGGATCTCTGGGAAATTCGGTGGACTTTTTTAGTATTGGAGAAATGGGATGTTTGCTTAGAGGGGGGTTAACAGGAACTGAAGGATAGCTTTTGATAGAAAATTACTTTTCTTGGCTCTTTTTTCCTCCCTTCTCTTCCATTGTAAATAGTGCAAAATTGGTGTTTTCCATGATCATTAGAAGAACCAGAATAAGCACTGTTCTCCATTTTTGGATTATTGTTATGACTAAAACAACATAGCATGTTTCCTCTGTATCATCTTCAGGAATAGGCAGGACTTCATGTCATATTCTTAAAAATAAGCCTCTAGAATGACATCAGAATGTGCTTGGAGGGTCCGCTACATAAACAGTGTCTCAGTTTTTGCACATGGTAGGGTTCTGTCATGTTTTTGTTCTATGGTTGTGGAAACTGGAACTCGGATTGAGTGATTGCCAAGAGCTGTGGACCTTTCATGGATTAGACTCTAGGTGTGTGAGTCTTTATTGATTTGTACATGTATATTTTTGATGAACATTTTTTTCCCCCACTGAGAGTGAAAGGGGTTTTTTTTGTTTTTGTTTTTGTTTTTTTGGTATAGAAACTGGGGTCCAATTGACATGTAATCCTTTGCATTCTTCCTCTGGGATTAGAAGGCTTAATAACGAAAACAGTAGCTTGTCAGGGCTTTGATTCTGTCAGCTCAGAGAATTGTCTTAAGGTTTGGAAAGTCCTTGGTCCATACCGTGCCTTGTGTGGAGACAGCGCCAAGGATGAAATCACAGCAGTTCACATTTTTGAGGGCTTCTTTAAGTGCCAGGCACCGTGCTGATATGTGCCTTCTTTCATGGAGTAGTTCAAAGGGAATGGCAGGCAGTCTCCCGATGGTGCTTTTAACCAGCACCTGCTGGATTTACATTGGCTTCCCCCCCTTACTGTACACTGCTGACAGGCCATTTCCATTTCCACAGAGGGCGGCACTATTTGGACAATGCCAGTAGCCCTTTGTACAGATGTGGATGTTTGGCACATGGTGGCTTTGGTGTTAGGGGCAAGTGATTTATTCAGCGCCAGTGTCCTCATGTGTCCTGGGATGCCCATTCACTGCCTCCTGAAATAGATGCTGTCTGATGTCCTGAGCACCTTAAACTGTCACTTAGATGGGCTGGGAAATGCTGGGAGGCGGGGGGTGTTTGTGGGGGTAAGGAGGCATGGAGAATACAGGGGGAGGGCACCAGGTGCAGAACAATGACTTCCAAATTATGTCACGAGCTGCCAGCCACACGAGCCCTACACGGCCTCATTACCACATGAAGTGCCACAGAAGGGCCTTTTCATTTTCTCCCACTGACTCTTTTCCACAGTCTTCTGTGGAGGGGGGAGGGGAGATATCCTACTCAACCCCAGTTAACAATGGAGCACAAAGTCCTGGCAGAAGGAACCTCACAATGTGCCCTGGGGCTATTTTTGATTACAGTGAGTGGCTGTGACTCAGAGTGTGCCCTGGCAGATGACGGGCTTCCACCCTTCCCTTCCCTTCCCGCCCGCCCTCCTCCCCTGGAGATGAGCAGGCAGCCTGTCCTTTGTGCGTTTCCTTGGCCGGCTTCTCCAACTGCTGCGGTTCCCTGATATGTCCACAGCAGCCGGCCTGCAGGCTTGACAGGGCTCTGACAGTGGTTTTTACCATATATGGCCATCAGAGCTCTGGGGCTGTCAGCTGGCCAGGATAATTTCCTTCCTTTGCTTTGATTGGCTGCACGGGTGGCTCAGAGAATGGTGGGATCTGGGAGAATGTGGTGAAGGGGAGCCACTGAGTCAAGTGCAAAGAACGTTTAACTCTTTCCTGGTTTCTGGCGCGCGAGTCGTGCTGAGCACACAGGCTGAGCACACAGGCAAGTGCTGCCGGCAGAAGCCCTCAGCGTGTAAACGTGTAAACGTGATAGCCCAAGTCTGGGAAAGCGGCGGAGAAAAGGTTCCCGAATGCGCATTCCTCTGAAATAGACTCAAGGTTTAATGGACACATTTCCGCCGTCTCTCTTCATCCAGAAGCCACCTTATAATCATAGGCAGCAAATTTTCTGCTCCTACCAAGTCGAATAATCTGTTAGGGGTGGGACCTGAGTTGAGTCCAGGGAAGGCTGAGCCGGGAGGGCGAGTGATGGAGCACGTGTTGGCGCTCTCGGAGGACTGGTGACTTGGGTTTCTTTTCTGGCTGAGCTTTAAGTTGTGAGTAAGTGATACAGGCTACTGAATTGGGTCTCTCCTCTGGCCTTCCTGCTTGTTTACAACCGCTGCAAGATGTGAGCTGCCTCGGCCAGGGAGCCCAAACCATTTACCTAACATAGTTGTGCACTTTTCTCCGTTTTTCATCCCCACTTCAAGGAGCGTGGGTTTTTATTCTGAGGCGTGTGGGTAAAGCGAGGCAGAGCTGGGATTGGAAGAGGTAGCCCTGGGGCTCATCATCCTATACCGAAGGTCCCAGGGGAGACGTGTCATGTGCTCAGTCCAAGGGGCGAGGCAAGCAACTACCGTCCTTTCCGATTTGACATTGAACGCTTTATTTTAATTTCCTATATTTGCACGGACGTCTGTCGGTCTTTTGCTTTTCAGCTTCTGCTTTCAAGCGGAATTTTATTTTGAGTTGGTTCTACCTCATCATAAGTTCCTAGTTTTTGTTTGTTCTCAGACCAGAAGTATCATATAGAATTGTGTGTCTGCAGTGATGGGGTTTTTCACTTCATAAATATTTTTGTTAAGTCGGGAAGTCAGGAAATACAGCTTCTCTGGCTGCTATTGCATATTTAGGTGTGGCTGAGTAAGGAGATGTTACTCTTCCACCTCTTTTGCTTGCTGGTAAGACAATATCCATCGTTTCAGAGCAACTTGCTTCAGGTTTTTAATGGGCTTTAAAAGTGGTCTGTTTGATACTGAAGCCAGTTGTGAAGAGGACCCATGATGGCAGAATGATTTGCTTGGCATTTTCACTGCTCATAAAGACTTCTTTTTGACTCCCGGGGAGGTGAGGTGTCTGTAGAACCACACTGCCGCTCCCTGGCAGCTCCAGGCTTAGCTTACCTTCCAGGACTGGGTAACCCAATCCGTAGGCTTTATTCTGGAGCACATCCTCTTACCCTCAGGCTTGGTGTTTCTGGTTCCCTTAAAGTAAAACTTCCTCCACATGTTTTATTCCTGGGTCATGAGCTGTCACTTTCCGTGACCAGCCTGTCAACAAGTCCTACATGGCATGCATCACTCTTTCTGGTCCTGCAGAACGTTATCTGGCCACTCTTCCCCTCCGCCGTCCCCCGTCCCATGGCCACGGTCACTACAGCTCCTCCTTGGGTGGCAACAGGGCCTTAAGAGACTCCAACAGAGCACGTATACATACAAGTATACGGGAAGTTGGAAAGAAGGAAAACCCACTTCAATAGAAATCCTTTTTTGACTCCTTTGAACTCCACACAGTGTGAATGGAGCCCTTATGCCTGAGCTGGAAACTTTTCCTTTGCTTCCAAGCACGTGTTAGACTCACCATTCTCCTCACGGCGAGTTCCAGGATCTCACTGTCTTCCTCCAAGGCTAGTGAGGAGTGATTATCAGTGCCTTTGGAAAGCTTTTTAAATTTAGAGACAGTATGATAACGTTTTTGAAATTTGGGCACATAAAGTGGTTTTGATAGCATTTCTTTCCTAAAATGAAAACTTTTAGAAATATAAAGTAGGGATGAACAGGTTGGAAAATCTTTATACCTTGCTCCTTGCGTCAGGATGGGGTGAGGGCTGTTTAGGCCGTTAACATGGGGGGGG
This sequence comes from Rhinolophus hipposideros, assembly GCF_964194185.1. Lineage (NCBI taxonomy): Eukaryota > Metazoa > Chordata > Mammalia > Chiroptera > Rhinolophidae > Rhinolophus > Rhinolophus hipposideros. The sequence goes on from NC_138070.1 coordinate 14,312,343, forward strand.
GCAGGGTGTAACCAGTCTGGGTAATAAGCCCGGGTTATAATAATGGTTATGAAATGGCTGGATAGTAAGATGACTGTAGATTAGAAATTGGAAAAGGACTGGGAGGCTGCCTGTGCTGGATTAGATAAGGGAAAACAGTATAGAAGGGGTGAGAACCCAGCCCCGAGAAGGGCTTGGGTTTGTATGATTGAACTCCAGACTGTGAACCAGAAAGACACGGGATGTGGAGTTCCTTGGGCACTTAAAGGGGAATGTTTGATTTGACTGATAAAGGTAATGTGTGTCACTTTTTATCACCATGTGACTATTAGCTTTGTGAAACCATATGTTAGTCATGAGAAAGAGCAAGCCTGCTGGGTGGTGGTGTGTGGCTTTCACAGCACGTTCCATTTTGAAGGAGCCAATAATGATTAGATTGGTCCTCGCTAGCACCCGTTTGCTTAGCACCTGCGACCTAAACTGAGCTAATGTGCAGGTCAAAGAGTTACGTGAGAGTCACTCTTACATTAGGGAACAATTATTCTGAATGAACTTTTGTATAATGCGCAGGTCATATCGGAAGCATTCCAGTGTTGAATTTTGAGAGTTTGGGTGGGTGAAAAATGCCTATTGGTACATCTGTAATAAACCATTTGCTCCTTTCAAACCACAGCCCAGAGTGGAACTCCTTTATTGAAACGTGTGAGATTTCTGTACACGGTTGTTAGTGTGTATTAAAAGGTTTGGGTTGCACAGTTCTGGCCTCTGCGTGTAGGAGAAGTGCACTTCTTAAGTATGGATTCTTTTTTGAAATGAAGTGTGAGAAATAAGACACTCTGTTTGTTACACGTGAGTGGAAGCAGTGGTGGTTTTCCATTGAAATTGATGGCAAATATCCTTACAACTAGAAATGTCATTTCACGAGAATTAATGTTGAATTGTGTATGCCTAAGAGGAATGTTTTTGCAAAGTTGTTTAAAATTATGAACATTCCTTCTTAGAGCAGTTAAGCGAAGTATGTATTTACTGATGCTTAAATTTTGATTTTAATCCCCCAACACCATCCCTATCCCCCAAGAAAAAAATGCCCATTGGAAAAGCGTTGCCTAACTCTGGGTGTAGTTGAAACATCAGTCTTCTGGAGCTCTGCTGAGTCGCTCCACTGCTTTGAAATGTTTGAGGACTTGTCCCCAAACCCAGAGCAAATGACAGTGCTGCTGTCAGGAGGTTTTGTGCCCACGTGAGGCTTGCTGGCTGGGACATGTCAAAGCCCTCAGCCTCAGCCCGGGCCAGCCCCATGGAAAGTGTGCTGTCACACTTCTCGCTTGTGCCAGCTGTACACACACTTTGGAGGTTGAATTTTCCCTGGGGCTCATGTTGCTTGGCCCCGGCAGGCCACTGGATCTTTTAGATAATGTCTGTAAGCTAGTGCCTGACCTATTTCACTAATGTTCCACAAGGTTTGAACTGGGCTCTGGGCCAGAGCCTTTGGGAACCTTGGCGTTGGTCATTTTCACCAGTTGAGTTGACTTGCTGGCAATTGCCACCACTTGGAGGTTCAGCTAGAGAGGTACAGAGCTCTCCTGTGACATGTGATTGGGACCCGTAAGTAATGAGTAAATTAAAAAATTTAAGCAGTGGGGTGTCTAAATAGCTGACTGACTGTTGTCAGCGAAGCTTTCGATTCCATGCTAGAAAGGTAGTCCTATTCTAGATAATGCAAGTGAGGTAGCGCGTCCCTCATGAAACAGGGGGCTGATTTGTTAGTAAATGAGATTATTCTGTGTGTAAGCCTTGGAAAATTGATGGGTAGTTCTTAAAATAAATCGCCATAGTCAAAAAAGATACTTAAAAGCTGGCATTAAATTCTCATAAGTATTCCTTCCAGCCTTCGCTTGCCTTTACATTTGCTGCTGAGAAGTGCAGGTAAGCTGTGCTGTCACCATGACTTCAGTGGGTGGCCTTCTGAACGGTCCTTCACCATTTAGCGAATCAGACATGGATTCCTTGGTTATTCACTGGATGTGTCATTCGCATTAGATCCTAGTGCAAAATGTCTTTCAAAAATGATGTGTCCTCATCTTTACTGTCTAAGGCCATTATTGTATGGTTTCCTTCGGTTTCCATGTACTTGAAGTCCCGGCGGTTTATAATTGCCCAACTCTGCACTTTTAATATACATTCATCAGGTGAACTATGAGGTGCTTTTCTTTGGATTTGATCATGTTCTGGATAAAAGAGATGGGGAAGCATAAGCCCTTGAAAGCAAGAGAGCTGACACTTGACTGTGTGTTGTAAGTATCCCGCATGTAATGGTCACACTTTCTTCTCCTTTTTGTTCTTTTATCACTATCAGACATTTAGTCAATTCCCTCTCTGTTGTGCTGCGATATGCTCCTTTCCCTGTTTTATTTGTTGTAAGCATTTATGATGACGTCACAGCCAGAGGAAGCAGATGTTTGCAGGATATGATGTTTTATTATGGTAACTCCATGTTTCTGATAACCAGCTGCCAATAATTTCAGCATTACTTTTGTGCCTTTTTCACAAACCCATGGCATAGTGGACATTTTCTTTCCCTATAGAAATCTTGTAAGGCGGGTCAGTGATATATCTGCTTCTTGATTTCTCTTGTACCTCAGTTTCTTTATTTAGAAAATAGGGGTAATAAAGTTCCTATATTGTAAAGGCACTTGTGAGAGTGAAGATAGAAAGGCTTTCAAACAATTCCTAACATAAGCACTCAACAGTTGCTGTTGTTAATGTTTTTGATAGAAAGGAGGGAAGTACGTGGAAGTTGCCCTTTAAATGACATTCAAATTCCTATGAAAACATTGGACTCTTTAGTGCTTTTATGCTATAGTCATGTCAGGGCTGAGTTGGAAGTGGCAGAAATGTTTATTACTATTCTTAAATATCTTACTTGACTGAAGAATATTGGTGAATAGCTATAACTTTTAGCCAGAGTTGCTTAATTTTAACCCCCCCCAAAAAAAAGTCATTGAGTAAGCTTCTCAGTATGTAATTAAGAACTAGTATTAGTACTTCCAAATTTCCTCAAAATTGCTTCATGTCTGAGCAAAAGCTCTTCTTAGCCCAGATTGAAACAAAATTATTTGGTGCCCTTGGAAGTTCAGAGTTCAATGATGGTACTTTGCCATCAAGGATGGAAGATGTGGTTTGCTGCGGAGAGCCTAAGAAGGCAAAGACCCTGAGATAAAATAAAACAATTCAAATATAAAAACATTTTCCCTTCAGAATAAAGATTTTTTTAAAATGTAAGGTTAGTAACATATATTGGTGTGTTTCTCAATGTATTATTATTTTAAAATAGGAAACAAATCAAACAAAAAATAAAATAATAGGACACTTGTGTACTTACCCACAAGATTAAACAGATGTTAATATTGTGCCATGTTTGTTTCATGTCTCCCTTTTTTGAAAATCAATAAAGCATAATAGATATAGCTAAAATACCGTTACCCTTTAGTTCTTTTCTCCTTCCCCAGAGGTAATCATTTCCTCAAGGCAGGTATGTATCATATTTTTGTATGTTTATTACATGTGTATATATCTATCGCATAGATTATTAGTAGTATGTGCTATTTGTTCCCATATCAAAGGACAATTAAATTGCTTCAGCTTTTTTCACTATTCCCAATAGTGCTGCGATTAATGTCCTTCTTGTGTGAAATACGGGGCTTTTGTCTCACAGATCACCTAGAAGTCGGGCAGCTCGGGGCTGGGCATCTTCCCTCCAGCTTGTTTCCAGATTGCTCTCAGTTTGTAGCAGGACAGCTTCTCCTGTGATCAGTTTCTCTGAGTTCCTCTTTCCTGAGGTCCTTGTCTGCACTTGTATTTAAACTTCTAAATTGTTGCCAGTTTTAATAGGTGGTGTAAAATACTGCCTCATTGTTTTAATCTGATTGCAGTGAGATTGAGTATGTTTTCATACATCTCTTGGCTTCTCCGGTTTCCTTCCCTGTGAATTCCCTGCTCACATCATGTGACCAGTCTTCTGTTACACTGTTTGTTGACTTCGTCAGGTCGATATGTTGCATATATATCTTCTCGCAGCCTGCCACTTGTCTTTTCACTTTGCTTACGGTTTTTGAGCATAATCACTGATGAATTTGGTTTATTTATTTTTTTTAAGGGGAGGTTGCCTCAATATTTACAAGTCATGTAGGCTTAAGTGTCTCTTCTTTATACTATCATCCTTTGTATCAAGGTGGTACATTCCTTGTGTAATGAGTTCAGCGGTGTGCTTCTGTTTTCTGTTCCCTGGGAACATTTGAGATACTCTGTTCCTTCCATGTTTGGTAAAGTTCACCTGTAAAACCATGTGGGCCTAGTGATTTTTGGTAGTTAGTGATTTACGGGGGAGGGATGTGTAGAGTTACACTGCTGGTTCTTTTATGGTTTTAGGTATATTCAGTTTTTCTACTTTAAAAGTTTTGATTTTTTTTCTAGGAGATTGCTTATTTCATCTAGAGTTTTCAAATTTATTATCAAATGCTATTCCTATTACTTTCATATTATGTAAATTTCTACCATATTTGTATGATGTCCCTTTTTTATTCCTGGTATTTATGCATTCTCTCTTCCTAATTTGTCCAGTTGTGTTGATTTGGTTTATTATTTATATCTTTCTCATTAATTTCTTAAAATTTTATGTTCGTTGTACTCTGTTTAGTTTTGAACTTCTCAGGTTAGATGCTTAATTCATTTTCAGTCATCGCTCATATTCTGCATGTAAGGCTGTAAATTTTCCCCTAAGATCTGATTTAGCTATATCTCACAAGTTTTGATGTCATTGAAAAATGTTCCCAGATCCAATTCTGATATGTGTGTGTGTGTGTGTGTGTGTGTGTGTAGGCTTCTCCACACCAACAAGCAATTGTCAGACACCAACAGGGTGTCTGAAAATTCAACTCAATTCTGATACTATCTACCCAGAGATAGCATCAGATTCCACAGGTTAAGGGTTCAGTCATACTAAACTGCCTTCCCTCCCCCAACACATACTTCAGATGCTAGTCACAAACTCAGGTTGTTACCTGTGCTTCTGACTCACAAACTGCATGTTCTTAGGACCCCCTCCTGGGATTGGATTGATTTGCTAGAATGGCTCACAGAACTCGGGAAAACCCCTTTACTCACTAGATTACTAATTTACCGTCTTATTTTCTGGGAAACACAGTATTAGAAAGGATGCGAATCAACAGCCACATGAAGAGATGTATAGGGTGAGGTCCCAAATAAAGGAGTTTCTGTCCTTGTGGAACCTGGGGCCTGAATTGGTGACACGTGGAAGTGTTCCCCAACAAGAGACCAATAAGCTGTCTTGGTTTTTTATGGAGGCTTCATTACACAGTCATAATTGACTAAGTCATTGGCCACTGGCTATTGAATTTGACCTCCAGCCCCTCTGTCCTCCCTGGAGGTCACGTCAGGGGGCGGAACTGAAAGTTCCAACCTCTGATCACATGGTTGGTTCTCCTAACAGCCAGCCCCCACCCTTGGGTGTGGTCCAGAAATCACTGCGTTAACATAACAAAAGACACCTGTATCTTTCCCAACACTTGGGACTTTCAAGGGTTTGGGGAACCAGGAACTAGGATCAAATATATTACAAAGCATAGTATCATAGTAATATATTTATTGATCAGTGTAAACATTTTTCTATTGGCCATTATGACTTTCTGTGTGACTTATTTAGTGAGTTTAAAATTATTTAGATGTCTTAAAGATTTGGGGTTTCTATTTTTCTATTTTTAATTGTATTGCATTATACTCAGAACATGCTCTATGTGGCATTTATTCCTTAGTATTTTTTGAGATTTACTTTGACATGTCCTAATTGGTTATTAAAGAACTGTTTAATGTTTGCTTGAAAAAAATGTATATTTTAAATTTCGGCTACAAGGTTGTGTATATCCATTAGATGACACTTGTTACTTTTCTTAAAGTCTTCTATAGCAATACTAATTTTTGTCTGTTTGACAGACAAATATTTATTAAAATCTTTTACGAATTGTAGCTTTGTCATTTTCTCCTTACAGTTCTTGAGGATGAAAAGGGGGCTCTGTAATCTAACTGAAAGGAACCTCACAGGGTGATCTGATCATTAATTCCTAACTGGGCAGGTCATGGTGGGGAGTCATGTGAGGCCTGTAACTTCCATAGTAAAAGAATATCTGCCTAAGGGAAGCCCTGTCCATTGTTTTTGTGTTCTGTGTTAACATACCTTTGAAATGCCTCTTTTTCAGACCCCTCAGAAGCATAAACCACCCTCAAGAGAGCATACAATCTTGTTAACTATCCCGTAATCCAGATGACTTCAAGTTTATTGTAGCTTCCCCATGAAGTGTTTCTTTAAATGTTAAAATGTAATGACATTAATCTTTTATCGTGCATTTCACCTTCAAGTCTATTTGTTCTAGTATAGCTACCTGGTATATATTTTTATATCCCCTCCTTGCCTTTTGCTATCGTTATTTTAAAAATGGTGTCGTGGAGCTGGGTTAATCTAATCTGGACACCCTGTCTGGTAAATTGAAACCATTTGTATTTACCACAATTTGTGATTTAGAGTTGGTTTTATTTCTGCCATCTTATTTTGTGCTTTACAGTTTTGATGCCCTTTTTTGGCCTTTTTTTTTATTTCCTCTTTTAATTGGATTGAATGAGGTTTTTTTTAAAAATTCCACCAACCTCCCTCCTGCTCTGCACACTTTGGGGAAATTATATACAGTTGACCCTTGACCAACTTGGGTTAGAGGCCCAGACCTTCCTTGCACTCAAAAATCTGCCTGTAACTAGTAGTTGGCACTCTGCATACTCAGATTCCCAACCACAGATTGAAAATAAAGTTGACCCTTGAAGAACATGGGGTTGAACTGCATGGGTCTACTTAAACATGTGGATTTAAAAATCTCTTCCCCTTTAGTGATGACCCTTCATTTTAACATGGTCACATGACTTAACATCTAAAACTAGTCAATTTTTCTGCCTTTCTTTAGCGAAAGGCCCTGAAACCTTTGAACTCTGATCATACCTCTTTATATCTTACCTGTTAATGTGGTCTAGTATTTTAGTCTGTCTTATTTTGTCTGTACTTCAATTAGTCATTATTACTTTTATAGTCAATGCCTATTTACAATTACCACATTTACTGTTTTTCACTTTTGCTCACTGTTGTTTTGGTATCCCATTTCTTCTAGTTTACTTTCTTTTCCTGCAATAAGTCCTTGAACTCAATTCTTTGAAATTAATTTTGAAATTCTTCGAGAAACGTTTAAGAACTTAATTCTTTAAACAAGAGTCTGTAAATGGTAAATTCTCTTGTCTCTTTTTGTTTAAAATATCTTTTGTTTGTTTTTATTTTGGGTTGCTTTTCAATAATATTTGATCTAGGTGTAGGATGCGGGAGTGGTTGTGTTTCACAGCATTGCATTTCGGAGCTGTGTCTTTGCCTGTAATTGCTTTTGAGAAGCCTGCCCACGGTTAGTCTCATTACTCTCCTGAGGTAATATTTCTTTTCTCTATGGCTACTTTTGAGACTATCTTTGTTTTAGGTATTCTAAATTGTGTTAGGATGTGAACAGATGTGGATTTATTTTAACTTATTCCACTTGGGACTTGTGCCTCTTGAATCTGAAGACTTACACCTGTAATTGAACCTGGAAAATTCTCAGCCATTCTCTCTTCAGTTTTTGCCTCTCTTCCATTCTCTTTATTCTTTCCTTTTGGAATGTCTGTTTATTAGGTTGGTGCAAAAGTAATTGTGGTTTTTGCAATTATCCTTAACCTTTGAAGCCAGTTACTTTTGCCCCAACCTCATAAGTGTGTGTCAGACCTCATCCTGGCCTTGGTGTCTCCGAATGTTTTCAAAAGAGTGATTATATCTATAGTTTAAATAATAACAATACATAAGTTATATAATATTTTACATCAGTATGTAATATAATGCTATTACTATAAAACGGGCACCTGTGATTTCACCACCAGCAGCTTGAGCAGAACAGTTCCTGGAGTGGATGCTCCCGGAGTGACGTACTCAGGTGGTTTTTGTGAGGATGCAGTCAAGGAATTAGGAAGACTGGCTTAGGTGCTCGGTGCCAGTTCCGTCTTTAAGGAAAGACCCAGTTAGGGATGGGGTAGAGTGGGGTCTGGCAGTTGGTAAATTTGGGGTACCATTTATCGAGCACTTCAAGTGCTGGGATGGTACCAAGTACTTTGCCTTGATTGTCTCAGGAATCCTCACATCATGTTCTCATTTTATAGTTGAGGAACAGAGGCTGAGACAGGAAGTAAGTTGGCCAGGACCTCGGGTAGAAAATGGCAGAGCTGCACCTCCAGCCCAGGCAGTCTGGTTCTCAAGCACTGGTGCTTCGCTGCCTGTAAATGACCCCTGTGACTTCTCTTCCAACACCTGGGTTCTGCACAGTATTGTTTCCTTGGCATTTTCGTCTATGAATTCCTTTTTTGGTGATGCGACTCAGGAGATCCAAACTGGATTTCACTAGTTTCTCAAGAGAAAAGGGGGAGCATGTACAAAAACTCAGGCCTTCAGGGTCTGTAGACAGGTATCGTCACACCTCAACGCGGAACTCACCTTTCTCAAAGAAAACCTTCCCAGAGGCCGTGGCTCCGACAAGCCTGCTTGGATGCCCGTCCGTGTTCCTGCGCCCTGCGTCTGTCCTGGGGGAGCAGGTCTCATGCTGCACTGGAATTGGTGGTTTAAATGTCTTCTCTCCTCTCACTGGCCTCCATGCTCAGCCAGGACAGGGCTGCCCCGTTCACTTCTATGTGGCCTACACTCAGCACTAATAATTCGCACAATTCAGCCCATAGTAGTTCACACTAACACATATTTGTCATTCCTAATGGTGGGGTAAATATATTATGCTAGGAGAACTAATAAGAAATAACAGTAGATTTTATTGAGTATTTACTATATCCTAGGTAAATTAGAATATCGACATCCCTTGTACAGACAGTGGTAACGCTAAGTTATGATTTACCTAAAAACGTTCTCTCCCTGAATCCTCCCAGTAATCCTGGGAGATAATTATTATCGTTACTCATTTTACAGATGATGAGCTGAAGCTCAGATGACGTGGCTTGCCTGAGGTCACGTGCTGGTTAGGGAGTATGGCCTCCATTTGAACCCTGTCTGTCTGACTCTGGAGCCTGTGGTCTTTGCTCTTTCGCAAATTGCTTCTCTGGAGATTTCCATGGCCAAGTCACAATGGAGAAACAGAATTTATTGATCCTGAAAAATTGCCAAGAAGCATGCCCCAGTGTTGTAATGACTGGCCATCACAGGAGAGTAACAACAACAACAAAACGGGTTTCGTTTTGCATGGTGGTGATGCCTTTTTCTTCACCTGCTGTTGGAACATGTGGACCCCTCAACATGGAATGACATGCTGCTTAAAAAAAGGAAGTAGCTTTTGTGCATCTGTTGTTGAAACGGCATTTGTCTCTATTGACACAAAATTGGTCTAAGCCAGATTGGCTTGTTACATTCAAGTGTGTAACATAAGCAAATTGTGATGGCTACTTATGACCAACATTAAAAATTGTCTTCTTAAGGAGGTGTGGAACTGGATAATGGATGAGATCCAGTTGGTATTAGACTGTCTGGCTACCATTTCTATTGATTGAAGACAGTGGAGAGACTGAGACATTAAAATGCAGTCCTTTAGCCCCTAAACAATAGCTAAAGTGTTTCTTATTATTACTTTAACTTTGCTTGCTCAACATGCTATTCATTTCCAGAACTGTTATTAGTATATTCAAGGATATTAGCTTATATTAAAATTTATATTTTGAATAATAGCAAGGTTTTTTGTTTTGTTTTTTACAGTAGAAATACACCTATAATTTAAATTTGGCTATCATAGAATTGTATTTTGGTAGAAGACTCTTGTGTTCTCTTTTGCTATATCTATTAATACTGTTGATTAACTAAAATGTTTTAGAAATTTGGATTCTTAATTTGGTGGAGTGTCGTCAGTAGCAACTGTTTCGAGAAATGAAAGTTGACAGTTCTTACTAGTTGACATTGGCTTATATGAATGTTATCAGTTGTAAACTGTGGCGAGTTTTGGGTGGAGGTGATCAAGGAGAAATGGGTCTGAGAGAACACACAAACTCTGTGGCATTGGTGTGACATACTAAGTTTGTTTCTCTCTTCTTTCAGACTGGTCGAATTGACAAATCCTACCCTACAGTATGTGGCCACACAGGACCGGTGCTCGACATAGACTGGTGCCCACATAACGATCAGGTCATTGCCAGCGGTTCAGAGGACTGCACGGTTATGGTAAGCTGCCAGGCTGTGGGCCGCACACAGGCCGGTGCGACTCACCTGCTGCCTTCAGAAAGCGTGTGTGTGTGCACGCGCACACGCGTGCATGCGTGTAGAGGCTCAAAAATCGTAGCACTTTTGATTGTCCATTGGATTATACAGGATTTAGTGACATTCAAGTTTAACTGCAGATAAGCGTTTTACAAGCCTTTATATCAAAAGATTGTACTATGTTGTCTTTTTTCTTCTCTGGTATAAGTGTGTTCATATGTGTTTATTGCTTGTTGACACATCAGCTCTATGGGAAGATTTAGAGAAACTGAACTGACTTTCCAGTAATTCTGTGGATACCATTGGACCATGTGATTCTTCCCACCCCCCAGAAAAGGAGAGAAAACACTACCAGCATGAATTGTATACTACAGTTAAATAAGATACCAAAGGTTATACAGATAAAATGGGGTGTGTAACAGATATTGAAAGATAGTAAAAAGTTTTTGCAAGTGACTTCTTTACAAGATAATGTGAGAAGGTGTGTTCTGTCTAGTTGACCCCGGTTAAGAAAGTCCTTTTTATGCAGCTCTACAAACATTTTGGAAGAATTTTAAAGTAAGTTCTTTATATTTTTCTCATTTGGATTCCAAAAGTAGGTTATGTACGAAACCAGGCTTTGGGGTACTTTTTAATGTAAAGCTTGCTATTCTTGATTATGTTCTTCTTCGCCTTACAATACGATTGGTTTGAATCATTTTTAAATCCTAGCCCAAAATATATTGAAAAGGTTAGGCGTAAGCACACGTGGGGAGTACTGAAATAAATACATCAGTGAGAGTAGGACTAATTAAGTTACCAGCAGCCTTACACATGTCAGGTGGAGAGCCTGGAGAACCACACTACTTGTAGTTCCCTCTTCATTTTCTGTGGACTGAACCAGACTTACAAACATTGTTTGGAAGCCTTTATTAATTAAAATTATTTTACATAAACAAATTAATTCCTGAACTGTGTCATTTAAACATTTACTCATCTTTCCTCATGGACTTTTGGCTGAGGCTAACTCCTCCTGTGATCTTGTCATTTTGGCAGCCAAAGCATATTAAAGAAATATGCTGCTGTTAAAAGGAATTGTTCCGTTTAATGTGCCTTGCAAATTGATCATTTTGATGGCTGCAGACACATTTTGCAAAGTGAAAGGAACAGTGTTTCGACCTGATGCCAAAACTGAGTCTTAACCTGTCTTGAAGAAGTAGGTTTGATCCATCTTTCTCTCCAGTGTTTATCGGTCATATTGCCCCTGTAAAAAGGCTTTTGTGTTATAAAACACACTAAACAAAGTTAAGTGAATTAACTGATGATTTATTACAAAGTGAACCCCCTGTAACCATCACCCAGGTCATCAAGAGATTGCACTTTCTCAGCCTTTCAGTCTCTTCCATGCTCCCTTCCCAGTCACGATCCCCTACTTCCCTCAAAATAACCACTGTCCTGATTTTCCTAATACTCACTTCCTTGCCTTTCTTTATGGTTTTAATCACTCAAGTGTGCATCTCTAGACACTGTAGCTTAGTCGAGCAAGTTTTAAAAACTTGAGTATGTCTTTTAAGTCTTTCTTAACCCTTCTCCATCCTTTGCTTGTCCTTAACTGTGTTATCTGTTAAAGAAGACTGTCCTTTGACCTCTATCTTTCAACAGTCTAGATTTTGCTGATGGTACCCTCCTGGTGCAGCTCAACATGTCTTCTGTCCTCTGAATTTCCTGCAAATTGGCAGCTGGATCCCGAGGTGTGGTCAGATTCAGGTTCGATCCCCTTGGCAAGACTCTGTAGCTAGTGCTGTGTTCCTCCATCAGGAGGCACAAGATGTCAAGTGCCCGGTTTTTGATTTGTGCAGCTATTTTGACTCTCAACACCTAGATCCATCACTTTCTTTGGGGGTAGAGGAGGTTGTCACAGAGCCGTGATATTCAATTCACTTATTTTGTTTTCCACTTTTAGTTGGTGAAATTTTTAAGGGGAAACTCCCTCTTACCTACTATTCAGTTACCCAGTAATGTAATTCATATAGGAAAGCAGGATCAATGCTTGATTCTTTCCTTTTATTTACCCTGTTTTCAGGATAATAAATTGGTTCTCTGTCTTCCTCAGAAGGTGACCGATGAGTTCCTCCCCCTCTTCATTTAATTTTGAATTCACGGATTTAAACATATTTCACAGGTTTCGATCTATTACAGTTCTTATCTCAGAGCTCAAGTCATCCAGTCTTTGTTAGTGGGAACCTCTCAAGGTTTCCGAGTCCTTTTGACGTGATCCTACTTTTTAGTAGCTTATTTGCTACCTGTTTTAGTAAGGTGTTCCAGGCTCATCTTGGACATCTCTTGCCCCACACCTTAAATCGGCCATTTTTCTTAGAAGCTCTGATTTCTTTGAATGGAAAATGGAATTTCTAGATCACAGTCTGGGTGCCAGGGATACCTGTTGTTACCATGGCGATCATTGTTTTTAAGACTTTGATATCATTGTTTTAAGACTTTGATATTGTAATAACTACGTATGGTGTCAGGTGGGTACTAGACTTATTGGGTGGATCACCTCCTAAGTTATATAAATGTCTAACCATCATGCTGTACTTCTGAAACTAATACAATATTGCATGTCAACTATAATTGAAAACTCTTTTAAAAATTTAAAAATAGTTTTCAATAAATGGGGCTAGAATATACATATGTATTTAAAGATGACTTCATCTTAATATTTCCCATTCAAATTCAGGACTATAGAGTTTACCAAACCTCTTTAATATTACATCTCTATCTCCTTTCTTCCACACTGAGAATCCTACTTCTCAAGGAGTCAGAGGATGAATTAGAATACCTTGATCTCATTTGCTTTTTCACAGTATACATAGAGTAATCGCAGAGTAAAACTACTGGTAGTATCACCACAAATTATGATTACTGAAAACAGTTTTTAAAAAATTAACTTTCAGTCCATGCTATCTCTATTTTTCCTCCATTTAAAAATGATGTACTCTGTGTTTTCAAGATCAGATAGCCTCATTTAACAGCCTTACCTTTGGTTCTGCAAGTAACTACATTTAGTGTTGACCGTCAGTCCTTAGGCCGATCTCTCGCAAGTCATTTGGATTATCTGAAGCTCCTTCTCTGGTAGATTCTAGACCCAGTATACTAGAATCCAACCAGAGAGGGCTCCCTCTGGGATAGGCCCTTCACTGAGAGAAATTCCAAGGAATGAAATCAAAATAGGAAAGGCTTGAGGGAACAATATTCTCTAAGTTCTCCTATATTGATAATGACCTTTATACTTAAAGGTTGGTTTTTCTGGATGTAAAATCCTTGGCTCACAGTTTTCCCTCGAGAATCTAAATTTTTTTTTTAATTTATTTATTGGGGTGACAATTGTTAATGAAATTACATAATTTCAGGTGTACAATTCTGTATGACATCATCTATAAATCCCATTGTGTGTTCACCACCCAGAGTCAGTTTTCCTTCCATCACCATATATTTGATCCCCCTTACCCTCATCTCCCTCCCCCCACCCAGAATCTAAATATTTATATTATTCCATTTTCTTTTGGCATAACGTGTTGGTGTCAAAAAACAAAAATCAGGTGATAATCTAATTTTCTTTCCCTTGTTAACCATGTTCTTTTTGCCTAAAAAAAGAACCCATCAGGGTTTTTTTTCTTTTTCTTAAAATGTAGTAATTTTACTAGAATATTGTTGGTTATTCTGAATTGGTATTCCTAGGTTCATGGCATACTGCTTCAGTATATAGCGTCTAGTTTTTTTCCCCCTAGGAAAGTTTTCTTCAATTATAGCCTTTAGGATTTGTTTTGTTCTCTCACTTTCATTTTTCTTTGTCAGGTACTCCCTTATCCATATGCTTTATCTTCTTTACCTATCATCAATATTTGTCAGTTTCTCCCAGACCCTTTTTCTTGTTCATTTCTTTTAGACTAAAAATTTTCTGCTTTTTACCTTTTATTTGGAGGTGGGTGCGGGATTATCTGTTATGTTTCTTTGATCTTAGGTTGTTTCTTGGTTAGTCTTCATTTCGAAAGTGCTTTTTATTTCTAATATTTTCTTGATTTATGCCACTCTACTTTTGAGTATTTCTAGTTCTCATTTATAATGTTTCCTGTCTTGTATGTTTTCTTTAATGTCTATTATCTTGTTTTGAAATAGCATGTAATAGTTTTTAACTCTTTTTTTCGAGCATGTCTTTTCAGCATTTTTGTATTATCTGTAGGGATATTCTACACCTTATTTTCTTTTCTTCTTATAGTAATTTTGTGACCTTGATTTTTTTCCCCGCCTTATTTTTTGTGAACTTACTTTTCCCTTAACTTTTAGAGGGTGGCGTGGTTCACATAGCTGTTCTAACTTCACAGAGCTCCACTTTCTGTCATTTTTAAGTATTGTTCAGAAACATGGTGGCTGGCTTTCTGACACTTCTGGTCTGCTTTTACTTGGCCTTTCTCGTTCATGGGTCCCTCTTATTTTTGTCCTGATTTCAGATTTATTTTCATTTCTTGAAATTTCACCTCAGTGTGAGGCCTGTCTTGGAAGGAAGCCCTCTCTGGCTGGTTTCTCTACTACTGGGGTCTAGACTGCTCCGGCCCCTCAGACCTTTTTATTTGAGGCCGCTACTCTCCTCTGCTATTGGAGAGGGCAAAACTGCTCCCAGTTTCCACTGCTGGTCTCATACTGGCCAGCTGTTCCTTGGTCTGCCAGGCACCCCAATTGCTGCCCCAAGATTTTGCCCCACAGGCTGATAGCATGCAGGTTACCTGGCTGTTGGTGGTGGTTCTTCACTCACTTCCATTTGGCGGTTATCACCTAGTTTTCTGTAAATACTGTTCCTCAGTATTTGGTTTTGTTCTCTGCTTGCTCTGTGTTTTTATGGAGGGACCTGGGAAGATCCCAAAACTATGCTGCCACTGATACCACCACTTTCCCAGAATCCTCTAGCATTGCCCCTTTATTGGTATCGCCAGAGTGAGCATTTTGTAAATTAAATAATGCGTTGGGGTACATCCTCCCCCTAGGTATTTTTTAGCCCTTAAGTATGGCACTGATATTTTAATCATTTAAAATATCAGTCCCCCAAATCATTTATTATTATTATTAGGGTAATTACAAGAAGCTTTTATAACTTAGCAGGTGAAATGAAATTTTAAAGAAATACTTGATTTTCTCCTACCCCACCTGCTTCTTAATATCTAATTTTCCACTTTGCTCTTCTGAAGGTACAAGAACACTGCACAATAGATTGAATGGTTTCAGACAACACCGGTTTAAACAGAAAAGTTCTCTGTAGTTTCCCAAGCCTGGGCTGTTGGTAGTCACCCATGAGCTGCACATAGTAGGTAGTATGTCAAGGCCTAGTTCTGGTAGAAAAAGGATACCAAGAAAAACACGAGTCTGGGAGTTCTGAGCACGTGCAGGTCACATACGTGCTTTCGGCCTTGGTTGCCTCACATGTAAGATAGTAATACTAATGTCAGTTGCGAGAATCGAGGAAAGTATAAATGGATAACGAGTTGGTATTTTTTGCAGTGAGTTTTGTTGTGTACCTGCAGTGGATTCATAGCAGTAAGAATATCTTTAGCAAATATTCAGTAGAAAAAATACAGTAGAGCCAGTTTATCAAATGAACTGTAAGGGAACTAATTTTAAAAACCGTCTTTCGTATTTGTGGTATAATTCCATTGAGTCCTAAGCAGTTACGTATTGATTTGTTAATTTTGCAAGCATTGGTTTCATGACAGTGATGTCACTTTGTAGAATTAGGAGAAAGAATGCCAGCCTTAGGGGGCATTCCTCCATGTTTTAGAGATGGCTTCTTTAAGCAGCCTAAAAGTAAATTATATGGATATGGTTTAATGTGCTTTTAAGGTATTGCTTTTAATATACCACTATGTGAAGTGATGTTTTATACCAGCAAATAGCAATTATATAAAGCCTCCTCCTAGAAACTAGACTCTGCTCCTAAGGGTTCCGTATTTTTGGTACTATGAGTTATATTTTTTCCTCCAATAACACCTTCTCATAGAGAACCTTAGAGGTTGTGGCTACTAGTATTTCACTTGGGAAAATTTTAGCTCCAAGAAAATAACAGTGCTTTAACTAATACAAAGAGCAGCCAAGTTAAGTTCTGTGAACAATGTTAATTCAACACTGTCCCTTATACGTAATTCAGGTCGTAGTAACCAAGCACTAATTCAAGAGAGTGGGCGTGCATACCTGTTTCTTGCAGAGTCTGGGCGCGGGTAAGATCTTTCAGGCAGAACAGGAGTCTTACATGTCTCCATCTAGATGTTCTGAACCGTCCCAAGGAATTAAGTGGAAATGGACACTTTTCCCTTCTCCCAAATCAGTCTTACACTCCTGTGGAAATCAGCAAAAAGAAGCTCCCTATTTGACACATTTTTGCCTCCGTTGCAAATTTTCCTAATACAGTTTTCACCTAATACAGAAATACGTCAGAATGGAAGTGGCGGTGTAGTTGGTGACGCCAGCGCGTTCCTCAGGGTTCCTGTGTCTCTCAGCCCTTCAGCAGGGCTTCACGTAATTTCCATTTTGTACAGATTGCATCTGGGCCATTTGCCAGTGGGTATTACAGCCTTGGCAAATCAGAACCCAGCTCTCAGTTCTTGATTTTTCCCCAAATTAATACTGGTCTCCGCGTCATGGTTCATTTAGGAACATCCTGGCTTTCTGCATCCTTGCCCTTGGGAGTCGGATCCGTGGCTTCGGCAGGGAATTGTGCTGCTCAGCAGCTGCTGCAGAAGCTGGAAGCCTCTTCCTGTCCCTCAAGATCATCTCTTTCCTTCATTTCCACTTTGGAACTGGTTTCCTTAGCATCTGAAAAAATGTGGCTTTTGCGGGGAAGAGTCCTTTTTGTGGCTGTAACGCTAGTGCCTAGCCCAGTAGCAAGTTCATGGCGGGTGATTAAAATAGGGAAGCAGTGTCTGGAAACACTTTGTGTACACTTTAAATTGGCACTGTGTTTGAGAAGTAAAATCATCAACCAAAGCGCACTTTAAAATTACTGCTTGAGAGAAACCCACGTTTCTTAATTTTCCTTTTTGCTTGTTGGAAATGTTCTCTTGAGCTGTCCTTTTTCCATATTCAGAATTTCACATGTGAAAAGGATGCTAGTGATACAGCAGTTCCTGCACATGGGCTTAAAGTTGTTTTTTTCCAGCACCACAGTGGGTTTTCACGGATTGATTCACTTTTTCATCTGGAAGCCCTTGGGACTGATTACATTTTTTCCCCTTTTCTTTCAAAACAAAACACAAACATTGCCATAGTAATATATTGTCCAAAGAGAAAATTTCAGGAACACACAGTATTATTTAAAAAACAAAAACGAAATCAACTGGAGGGGGGATAGCTCGTCGTCCCTACCAAGCTGAGACGCCCACTCTGGGCACAGCGGAGGATGTTTGATGCCTGTTTGCCTCTCTGCGCACTGCATATGGTTTTGAAAAAGCTGATTGGTATTAGGATACTAGCCGGTAGCCACGGAGCAGAGAAAGTCTACCGGACCTGCCTAGAGATCAGTTAATTCTCACTTGTGCTAATCAGCCTGGGTGTGAACCAGAGCTGTGTGAACTCACGTGACATCTTGGCCTTAAAGGAGATATTTCAGTACTGGGCTGAATTAGTTTGAAGACAAGACTCATCCTAAGAAATTGCAATGTTCAGACTTCAAAATACAGGATCAAGTGTATGGTGATGGAAGGAGAACTGACTGCGGTTGGTGAACACATTATAGATGATGTAATACAGAATTGTAGACCTGAAATCTATGTAATTTCACTAACAATTGTCACCCCAATAAATTTAAAAAAAATACAGGGGCTCATAGTGGTCACATAGTAACAGCAAGAAAAATAATCATGAATGTACAGTAGGCACTGTTTTTTGGCCAAGTGCTGATTTTAAGCCTTTACGTGCATGATTATATCGAATCATTGTGGCAGCACAGAAAGGCAGGAGTCTGTCCCATTTTGCACCTTAGGAAACACAGGCCCTGAGAGTGACATTTTGTCAAAGGTCACCCTATTTTCAGTATTTCACATTAGGGTGGTGCTTGGGTGGGCAAAATGTTTTAGCTCATTTGTCCTTTCCAGTAACCCCTGAGCAAGCAGAGCTGATGCTTTCCCCAGTATCAAATGAGGAAATTGAGACTCCCAGAAATGAACGCCCTAATGAATGCTAACTTGGCCGGTTAGCGTCCCAGCTCACACGGGGAGTCCCTGTCTTCTGACAACCAGGCCAGCGTCGTTGCTTAAAGTTGTTTTAAGCAGGCTGCGCCCAGCTGCGCCCAGGTTACACACAAGAATACTAAGCATGTATGGAGTGGCGCTTCTGCTCTTTGCTGTCCTGGTGCTGCAGGAGGCAAGACCTTTTCCGTTTATACTGGAAGGCCATTGCCCGGAAGCAGCAGATAGCCCTAAAATGGGCAGAGAAGCACATAATGACAGGGCTATGGTTGGGGCCAGTGAGCACCCACCGAGGGGTGTGTGTGCTTCGTGGGGAAGGACTGACAGCTCTGCTGGCTCTTTTACACAGTCCGCAGTGGAGAACAGCACCACCTCTATTTGCCAGCAGAGGCAAGAGTTCCATTGTCTTTTCATTTAATTTCACAGGCTTTCCCAGTCCCTTTCTCCTCCAACTGTAACGCCTCGTGTCTGTGTTCCCTTTTACTGTCCTTTCCCCTGTCAACCTCTCAGCCAACCGCTAGGGGGCATCAACTTTTTAGAAAATTGCTATCTGCGTCTGTGTTTTTTATTCTGAAACTTGACACTTGATCTCCTTCCTTCTTTCCTTCTTCCCCCTGTCACCTTACTCCTGTTCATCCTTAGAGGTTGTCACCCTAGGCATCCTTCCTGGACATACAAAACTTGGACAGCAAGAAGGTAACCTTGTGACATTCGTATTTTTATTTAGCACTCAGCTTGTACCAGCATAACCTTGGTTACATACACAGTGTGGATTCCTTGTATTTAATGCAAGTAAGAACAATAGCTAACGTTTATCCAGAGCCTGCCTTATGCCAGGTGTTATTCTAAACGCTTTAGAGTCATATTACCCATTGGTCCTCAAAACCACCCAGTGAGGGCAGGTTCATTATTCTTCCCATTTTCTAGTTGAGGAAACTTAAGGCCCAGACAGGGTAGGTGAACGTCCCCAAGGTCATACAGCTGATACATGGCTGAGTCAGGAATTGAACAGTCTGTCCTAGTTCGGGAGCCGATGTTCTTAACCACTGCACTGTACTGTCTCTACATTTGGGGGGCACCGATTGTACGCCAGCACGATTCTAAGGGCCTTACTGACTCATCTCATCCTGACAGCAGTCCTAGGAAGTCTAGTACTGGTGTTGGCCTCTGTGCACAGAGATTTGAGTTATTCGCCCGGGACCATCACAGTAAGTGGCCTGGGCAGGAATTGAACCAGGGTCTGTTTGGCTCCAGAGACCATGCTCCAAACCTCTATATCACACCCCTTGTCTTTGCTTACGTGGGTTTTCAGGTTCATAGAAGTCTCTGCTTTCTGTCAGGCAGTAAACTCCTCAAGCGTATGGCCTGTGTTTCATCGCCCTTTCCCCTCTTGCCTGGTAACGGACCTGCTTTATAGTAGCTACTCAAGAAACGTGTTGCATGAATGGGTCACCAAGGTAGTAAAATGGGTTAGGTGCCTGTATTAAATGAGTAAACCTAGTTGAAGGAACCATTGAATCTGCCGAAAATGACATAAAGAAGGAACATAGTTTCCTTATTTTAATAATTATGAATGTTTTGCGCCATCATTAAAATTTCCTGGCAATCCAACGAGATGGATGAGGAAGCTCGAGAAAGGGACAGGCGAAGTCCCGCTGTGAGGTCTGCAACTGCCCTAATAGTGAAGCCTGGAAATGCTATTATGCCCAAAGCCTGTTCTCCCTCCACACCTCATTAGGGACTTAGAAAACACACCATTTATTCAATCGTGGTCAAATCACAGAGGTTTTTCGACTCTTGCAAGAAAATCCAGCAGCTCATGGTTATAGTGCCATCTGGAGGTGGCAGGCAGTATTACCACTCTAAGCGGGGATCAGAATTCATCTGGTAAAATGCATTTCCTGTTGAGTCACCAAAGTCTCATTTCATGATTGTTTCTCTGCCGACTTCATGCTTTGATCAAATCAGGCGTCATTTTCTGTTCTTTTGTTCAAAATTTCAGCCTTCCTTTATAGTCAGGTAGTTAAGTTCAATTTGGAGCTGTTTTACTAATCATAATCCCTGAGTAAAAACAGTGCACATCAGGATAAAAGCATACGAGTATATAGTGCTGGGCAGCTGGGGGCAGGGAGCAGAAGCCCTCATTCTCCCAGGGGAGAGGCTGAGGTCTGGGTGAGTGAGGGTTAGAGAGAGGCGAGGCAGGTTTTCCGTTTGCCTTCTATGCTTGTTTACATCTGCCTTGTTTAAAATTTGCTGAGTGGTGAGGATTCAGGGGAAATTAGGTGACACCCTAAACCTGGGCCTTTAAAAACCACATTTATTTTGCCATGATTTGCGTAAGGGGTTATATTTAGGTGGGGCAGCATTTAGCTATAAAAATGAATGGTCACTTAACTCATCACTTTTTCCACGCTTCAGGATGGCAGACTTCTTGTTCTGATTATTTGCAGGACAACAGAACTGAGCGGAACCTCAAACACTCATCTAATTCAGATCTCTGCCTCCACTAAGCAATTGAAAACAGACAGTTGTTTGTCTCTCCTTAAAAATCCCCAACAAAGGAAAATTCTGTTTCTCACTTGTTGCACTGTTGAGCATGGTTTTTCACTGGCAAGTTCTAATTTTTCATGAACTAGCTCCTTAAAAGTTTTTTGGTGGTAAATTATATATCTTCATATATAAGAAGATAATTAAACTTTTTCGCAAACTTAAATAGTACTTAATATCTGGTTTTCTACAGGCTTCTTGGTGCTATTCAGCTTGGCCATGACTCTGTCTCCTTTTTTTTAGAGGGTGTTTCTTAGTCTTTTAAAACCAGGTCTTCCATTGTTAAAGTTTCTTGTTCTTTATATTATTTTCCTGTGTTATTCAGCTCTCACCAGTTCCCTAGACCCTCACCACTAAGCAACCGCTCGTCTACTTTCTGTCACTATATATTTTCCTATTCTAGACATTTCATATACACGTAGTCCTACCGTATCCGGTCTTTTGTGACTGGCTTCTTTTATGTAGCGTAATACTTTCAGGCTTTGTCCATGTTGTAGCATGTCTCAGGACTTCATTCCTTTTTATGGACATAGTATTCTATTGTACGGATATATCACATTTTGTTTATCCATTTATCAGTTGCTGGACATTTGGTGTTTCCATCTTTGGCTGTTACGGATAATGCTGCTGTGAACATTTGTGTCCCAAGTTTTCGTGTGGACATATATTTTCATTTCTCTTGGGTAGATATCTAGGAGTGGTATTGCTGGGTCACGTGATAACTATGCTTAATCGTGTGAGGACCTTCCAGACTGTTTTCCAAAGTGGCTGTACCATTTTACATTCCCCTCAGCAGTGTAAGAGGGCTCTGATTTTTCCACATCGCCAGTACTTACTTGTTAATCTTTTTGATTCCATCCTCTTATTGGGTGTGATGTTTTGTCGTGGTTTTGTTCAGCATTTCCCTAATGACTAATAATGTTGAGTATCTTTTCATGTACCCTTTTGACATTTGGATATCTTCCTTGAAGAAATATCTCTTTAGGTTCCTTGCCAGTTTTAAAAATCGGGTTGTTTTCCTGTTATTGAGTTGTAAGAGTTCTTTATATATTCTAGATAAATGTCCCTTATCAGATATGACTTGCAGACTCTTGTCCCGTTCTGTGGATTGTCTTTCCCTTTCTTGTTAGTGTCCTTTGAAACACAAAAGTTTTAAATTTTGACGGGGTCCATTTTATCTACTTCTTTTGTTGTAAAATGTGTCTACTATGGTACATGTTGCAAAACTATCAGGTATATTTTTATTTTCCAAATGTAAAATTATAGAAAATATGGCATCTTAAAAAGTGCAAAATCCCCCAAGAGCCCTTGGTGGGTGGACTTTGCTCTCCCCTCAGGAACCATGGACTTAGGTAGGGAATCTCACCCCACGACTGGTTTTCATGGTTGCTTCCATCATTTTGTATTTTTCTTTCAACTTTTTTTGCATGCTTCTAACTGGAGAGTTTTGAACTTACGGGAATTTGAATAAAATCTTAACTAATAAATACAAGTGGAGAGGTAGCATTTTGTAGGCCTAATGGATATTCCAATCTTGACTATCCTGTTATGTTTAAGAACGACTATATGCAGTCATTCCACAATGTTCTGTGTTCCATGCAGAGCCCACCATGTGTTCTGCTTATGCAGAGCAAGTCTTCAAACTGGGTGGGCACAGTAAACGTGATAATGAAAGGTGCTCGCTTTCATCTGGATCATCTTTCTTCCTTTTCTAACAGGTATGGCAGATCCCAGAAAACGGACTCACCCTTTCCCTGACCGAACCTGTGGTGATTTTAGAAGGTCACTCAAAGAGAGTTGGCATCGTGGCCTGGCACCCAACAGCCCGCAACGTGCTTCTTAGCGCAGGTAGGAGCTAAGCAGTCCTCTCCTTTCCCCTTGCCGTCACCTCATGCATCATTTTTGTGTGGAGGAGAGCAGCAAACGCCTTTGGTTGTGTGCTGTGCAGTTTGAAAGCAGATCGTTAGGAATCTGTGGTGCTGAGAGGCAATGGGTCCCCAACCCATATGCTCACGTGCGTGTGTGCGAGTGTGTGTAGGCTTTGGCAGGCTGATGGAAGCCATCGACTCCTCTTAGAAGAATGAGCAGATACATACTTATTTGCCTCTAATTTCAGCAGATTCATGGTTCCTACTAGGACCCTCCATGGACCGCAGTTTTAGTTATTCTTGATATAGTAGAAGGGAAACAGGTGGGTGGGAGCCAGGGCCCCTGGGTTCCAGCTCTGGAGTTGCTGCCAACTTTGGGGTAATCCTGATAAGCAAATATCCTTCTTCCTTTTAAAAACTGCTTGTGTTTTTCTCTTCAATACAAGTAGTACATGTATGTTATGTAGAACACATATAAACAAAAGGAAGAAAATACAAATCACTTGTAATCCTACCACCCGGAGGGAACATCATTACCATTTTGGTGTTTTCTTTTCAGAAAATATTTCTGTGCACATACATAAATGGTTTTACACATGAAGACGGGTTCAGACACTTTGCATATGACCTGCTTTCTGTACTTAGCAGTAGTTTTACATGTGCCATTAAATGTTCTTCCTATGATATTTCTAATGGCTCCATTAATAGGCCATTATTTGGATACCTCAGTTTTTAAAAAAATCAGTCCCTTATTTGTGGACATTGAGGTTGTTTCTGATTTTTCACTGTTAAACAGCACTGCAATGAACCTTTGTGACTAAGTCGTAGTGTTCTTATTGGTTTCCCACTTGAGTAGTTTCCGAATTTTAGCTTGCAGAAATCCGTTTCTTGTCTAAAATTTGAAATTTTTATTTTGTTTTATAGAAGCAATACAAAAGGCACGAGGGAGCTTTGTGGGGATGATGGAAATGTTCTATATCATGATTATGGCGGTGGCTATATAAATATACACACTTGTCAAAACTTAATAAATGTATACTTCAAATGGGTGCATTGTGTTGTGTGTAAATTACACCCTAATAAAATTGGTTTATAAGAAAAGGAATACTGATGTTAGTGGTAGAATTTTAAAGATCTTTTCCTTCACTGGTAAAAAGAAGGGCAGCAGTTTAGTTTTTAACTGAGAATAAAGGATATTTATGATACAGTGAGTTAAATAAAAAATTTAATGCCAGGTACCTACTGAAACCAAGGGCTGCTTTTCAAAAAAGGCATTACGTAGGATTCTCTCTCTCTCTCTCTCTCTCTCTCTCTCTCTCTCTCTCTCTCTCTCTCTCTTTTCCTGATGGTCAACAATAGTAAAAAAAAAAAAAAAAAAAAAGAACAACAAACCAAAAAGAAAAGGTCTCAGAATTTAAGTTAGGAAACAGGCACTCCTGAATTATCCTTTCTAAGGATTCTCTTTTTTCTAAATCACAATTGACTATACTTGGGAACCCTTCCAATGTTCTACAAAGGACCTCAGACTGATAAGGAGAGAAAACAATTCCAAAGCTGGAATTCCATCATGGAAAATTTCCTTCTCCCCTTCTCATCGAGGTCAAACATAGGATATCATCAACGGACTGATGCCATGCTCCCCATTACAAGCAAAGGAGAATGGTTGACGCCGCGTTCTGCATATTTTAAGACGACATGATCCATCCGCAGTAGCTGAAGTTACCTGTGTGCCTGTGATGGAAAAGGCAGAGGAAGGGTCATGTCGCTCTCCCAGAGTTCCACTCCAACCTTTCATACTGTTATGCAGTTTTTTTCACCCATTTCCTACTTCTCACTCTTAGGTAACTTAGGTGTCCGGGATATTAGTGTATAATTTTTCTAAAGTGCTTGCAAAATTGGTTCATTGACAAGAATTCACCTTCAGGAGGTCCCTCCCTTATTGTGCTTTATCCTTGAACTAATGTCCTGGAAGCAACAAATGATGCCTCTTTTTAAAAGGGCCTCAGGGACTTGGGGCAGACCCCTGAAGGGAAGGATAGAGTTGATGGATTGAGGGGTTGTCTCTGAGTCAACATGGGGCCTCTGTGGAGATGAGGTTCTGAATCCACATGCTTACTTGATTACAATTTGGGCTTCTCAAATCAGGTCAGTCTTGACCTATTTTTTTCTCCCCTTTTAAAGATAAAGGTCTGCATGGTTAGACCAGTTCTTGCATTTCCCTTCCACTTCCTGTAATTTGCCTGCTTTAATACAAGACCATGTTGTACAGCATCATTGATTTGAATAACCTGCCGTCCACTGTTTTTGTTGAGTGTCCTAAACAGTTCTTTAAGCTCTTTATCTTTAGTTCCTCTGGAAAAGAAGCAAGCTGTACTCATTCTGATGTTTGTGTTACGAGAAAAAGAAACTGACAATTCCTTGGGGGTGGGGGGCGAGCCCAGTTATCTCTTAAAAAAACACGATTCTTTTTCTTGTAGTTCTTTGTTTTGGTTTGTTGTTGTTTCATATGAACCCAAACTTAACAAACTATATATTTCCTTTAACACTGATTTCTTTTTTTATACGATTTTTTTCTTTGTTGCTTCAGTTTTTAACTCCCAGTAAGTAGTAGCACCTTCCTTTCAATGCATGTATATATATCCTGTGTTTGTAGTCTTCCCAAATGTATGGTAAAGGCATTGCTAATGAGTGGGGGGGCGTGGTTGTGCTTGCTCTCAGGCTGTGATAACGCCATCATCATCTGGAATGTGGGGACCGGGGAAGCCCTGATAAACTTGGACGACATGCATTCCGACATGATTTACAATGTCAGCTGGAACCGGAATGGCAGTCTGATCTGCACGGCTTCCAAAGACAAGAAAGTGAGAGTAATTGATCCTAGGAAACAAGAGATTGTTGCTGTAAGTATTCTCCAGACAAAACGCCAGTATTTGTAGCACTTCAGTGAGTGAACTTTCTGCTTTTCAAGGCAGGCTGCAGAGGCTGTGCTGCTGGCCAGGGGACCTCGGCTGTGTGCAAACACCTGGGCATCAGAAAAGGCTTGTGCAGGGTTCTGTCTCCCAGTCACGTTTCTCTTCAGGGTTGTATATTTCCAGCTTCTACCCAAGTCTCGTCTCTCACTTGGTGACCATTTTTCACGAAGGAACAACGTTTTTATCAGTTCACTAGAGTCCTTAAAAGCTGACAAGTCCAGATCGGCTAACCCACACAGTCCGTGGCATTCCTGGCTTGGTACGGAATGTTGACTCATTGATTCATTGATTCCCACCCTGTTGCCAAAATGCCTGTTAAAGTACCTCCCAGAAATACAGCAGGTTCTCGCATCAGCTCAGTGTCAGTCTCTGCCACCCAAACTCGGCCTCAACAAAATCACATATCACGACAAAAGATGGACGTTTGCGACTTGAGTCAGGGTTGAAACCGCAGGTGTTGAATCCAGGAGCATCTTACGTCAGCTCCACTCTGAGGTCCTAAATCGCCCTTCTGAGACGTGCTCCTTCTTTGGCAGTATTGCTTCTCAAGAGTGAGTCGGACGGCAGTCGTAGCTGGTGCTCATTGCGCCCTGGGGACTCGCTTGGTCTTGTGCAAAGTCCCTTTTCCACCAACCTTTCAAGGGTCGGTGCTGGCGCACTCACTGAACAAATGAGGCTGAGGAAGGGGCTAAGAGACTAGGTTCTCAGCCCTGGAAGTTGGTGGGAACTGCAGGGTATGTCCAGCCTCAACGGCATTGTCCTCCTGAGAAACAGAAACATTTCCAGAGTCCTCTCGTGGGTCTGGTTTTTGCAGTGCGTGGATTTGAGTTCACAGCCGGGCATGGTGGGAAGAGTGAGGCTTTGAAGTCCAGTCCTGACACTTGCTAATTCGCTGAAGGACCTTGACCAAATCACTTTGTGTCTTTTTGTTTCCTCATCTGGGGTGGGGAGATGGTTATTACTACACACACACACACACACACACACACACACACACACACACACACACACACACAGAGTTAACATGAAGGCATGCAGGGTGTGGTTGAGTTCAGTGTATGGGCCCCCACCCTCCCACCCCACCTTCCTTCTTGAAGTTTGAATGTATCCTCTTTGCTCACTCTCCCCAGGAGAAGGAGAAAGCACACGAAGGTGCACGACCCATGAGAGCCATCTTTCTGGCTGACGGCAATGTCTTCACCACTGGTTTCAGCCGCATGAGCGAGCGGCAGCTGGCTCTCTGGAATCCGGTAGGCCCTTGCCCAGCCTTTCCACTGGCTTCCACTTGAGCTTTCTGTCTTTTCTGAGCGGGTCTTTGGGTTGGTACGTAAATGATGGGGTTCTTAACTGTAGTTTTCCGAGCTCCCACGTCTTCAAGTTCTCATCCTCACATAGACTTATCGCTAAATGCATTTCAAAAATGCATTCTTTGTACTTCCAAGGAGTCTGAGTTGACTGTATTTTTTTAAAAGAATGCAGAAGGAATCCAGCATCTTAGATTTGAGAAATAAGTTCTAAATTTAGTTATATTTTATAAAGAATATGATCAAATGTCTAAATCAAAATAGTCATGCTGGGAAAATATTCATGATAGCTTAAGTGGGAAAAAAATTCTAAACTGCCCATATGATATGATCCCAATCTGTGTGAACCTGTGTTGTTTGGAAATAGACCAAAATGGTCAGTGTTTCTGCCACCCACTGGACTCTGGGATTATGGTATATGGGACGATTTTTATGTTCTTCCTTGTGTCTTTTAACTTTTTAAAGAACAAGTATAATGAACGTTATAATAAGAAAAGTACTTTTTTAAAAGAGAAAAAAGTCACAAAGGAGAAGGGCATTCTTGTCTTTGTCATAGGAGCGCAGTGATGTGTGCGTTAATGATGTCGTCAAATCGACACGATCTTAGTGGACTGGACCCATTTATCATCCCTGTTGGTATTCACATGTGTGACTATTATATGTACATTGTTCGAACTTTAATTCTAGGGACATGGCTGGCATAATGAGGGATACAAGAATGCATACATAATAAGGTTACAAAAATTTCTTTAAAAATGTGTGTCTGTGTATATTAAAACATATGTATTTATTTTTTTCCTCAGAAAAATATGCAGGAACCAATTGCTCTTCATGAAATGGACACCAGCAATGGGGTGTTGCTGCCTTTCTATGATCCCGACACCAGTATCATTTACTTATGTGGAAAGGTAAATAGTCATTTTCATGTTTGGTATTAAATCTAATCCTGTCAGAAGAAAAGTTTATCCTTCAGAGATTCAGTAGATGGAGATGGACAGTGTGCTGTGTTGTTTTAATTAATTTGCCTGGTGTGTGTGTGTGAGAGTGTATGTGTGTGTCTTGAGCGAAAGTCAGGACAGGTGATTTGGGTATGATTTTAGGTGAGGCTGGACTCTTTGTAACTTGCCAGTTGTGTGGTAATAACATACTGTGTGTAGCACTTTTGACTGAGAAAGGGATTGGATTAGGGTACTGCGGGAAAGCTGACGGAAATCTTCGCTTGGGCATTCTAGTGAGAAAGAGTACATAGCACCTCGTGGTGCTGTGTGGTTGGTGATTTTAGATTTCTCTGAATTGGTGTCAGGGATGAGTTGCCCAATTTGCCACATCTAATGCTGAATCTACTGGATAGCTCTGGATTGGCATTTAGGTACTTATTACCACATGCCATGGACTCAAAGAGAATGGTGCTTTGTGGATAGGAGCTTTTGAGCACCCCAGAGACTCTCTAGAGGTTTCTTGTTTCTGGAATTCAGTGGTAGAGCCCTGGGCTTGAACACCTGTGGCTCCCAACTAAAGTTCCGGGAGGTAACAGTTGTTACAGGAATACCCACACTGAAATCAGAAAACCTTGGTCTGCCTAATGATCTCTGCCTAAGTAAACTGTTGTGGCTTTATTATTATTATTTCATGTTACTGAGGTGGTCACCTCAGTATTATTATTTTGTTGGTTCCCTTTTCCGTAGAAATTCTTGTAGTTGAAATAAACGAATGAATGAAAAGGGAGTGCTGTAGTCCCTCCAGCCTATTAGGGTGCTCCTTTACAGCCAGGGATGTTTTGCTTCTTTTCATAGTTGATTGATCATGCTGCAAAGCTGCTTTACATTTTTATAGGTCAGTTACTTAGAAACTGAGATCTTGTCTATTTCCTTGAAAGTCAGTTTACTTTAGATATTAACAGCTGCCATAGATTGCATCAAAACAAACAAAAAGAGCTGTTAACCCAGACGTTACCAACACTAGATGGAAAATTATTTTTCGTGGACAGAGAACAAATAGTATGTGTTTAGTTTCTTTTCCGTTGCTTTAAGTATTTATTTACATCATTGAAATAAATGGAAATCACAAGAACTGAGAGGATTGTTAGAGTGTGATACTGCCTAGCTATTTATATCTTTAGATAGACAGACAGACAGACAGACAGACAGACAGACATATAGATGTAGACCAATCTATCTATCTCCATCCAGCCATCCAGCCATTCATCCAGCCATTCATCCAGCCAGCCATCCATCCTTTCCACCTGGTAGGATTGCCTTCATTGTTCAGGTTGATATAACTGTGTGACAATTATTTATACTTAGGTTAGTATATGTTTCAGATCTCCAAGAAAATCTGACCATTCTAAGCAAAATTATTATAGAATTTTATGCTTGCAATGAGACGCAAACCTTGTGAAGTTAAAGGATACTAACATTAATGTTTCTTGGTTGGAAAAATATTGCTTTTTATTATTATCTGATTGTCTGGTGTTAGTGCCCTCAGATTTCTGAACGTACTGCTCTGTGTCAGTGAACAAATAACTCAGCAGTGGTTCTCTTAGTCCTTTGTTTTGTTTTGTTTTGTTTGTCGAAGTTGAATTGCAATGCAGTTTTTTGGCACAGATGTTGACATTTTTGCCTTGACTCTGACTTGGTATCCGGGCTCTGTGGAATAACATTTGCGCCTTCAGTGGGAGGCAGAGATGACTGTTTAAAGGGCATGTTAGTGTTTGGTAAGTGAAGGCTTGCTCTGCCAGGAAGAGAAACTGTCATATGCTTTAGGCAAGCCTCTCAAGAAGACAAGAAAGGTCAGCCACCATAGCGAAGTCCTAATTAATGCTGGGATAGGGGAGAGAGACACCCACTTAAATCAGATGTTTCAGGGGGCCATCCCGGTGGCTCAGGCGGTTGGAGCTCCGTGCTCCTAACTCCGAAGGCTGCCGGTTTGATTCTCACATGGGCCAGCGGGCTCACAACCACAAGGTTGCTGGTTCTATTCCTCGACTCCCGCAAGGGATGGTGGGCTGCGCCCCCTGCAACTAGCAATGGCAACTGGACCTGGGGCTGAGCTGCGCCCTCCACAACTAAGACTGAAAGGACAACTTGACTTGGAAAAAAGTCCTGGAAGTACACACTGTTCCCCAGTGAAGTCCTGTTCCCCTTCCCCAATAAAATCTTTAAAAAAAACAAACACAACGAGGTGTGTCAGTTAACGTTAAACACAAACTTGTCTCCAATTTCTCGTAGGGTGACAGCAGCATCCGCTATTTTGAGATCACAGACGAATCCCCGTATGTCCACTACCTCAACACATTCAGCAGCAAGGAGCCTCAGAGAGGGATGGGTTACATGCCCAAAAGGGGACTTGACGTTAACAAATGTGAGATTGCCAGGTAAAGAATCAGCAGCGTGAAGTATTCAGGTTGTCTATACCGTCCATGTTGTGCAGGAGCAACACAATTCCGTGACGCCCAGGCCTTCTGCCTTGTCAACACAAGATACTCAGTGAGACTCACTGACCACTGGCCGTTTTAAACAACGGAATGAGTGGCATCATGTGGTCAGTCAGATGTGATGGCGCACACTGTAATACTCACTGCGTTTCCATGGACACTGGTCTGAGTCTCCATGGTCACATCCTTAACGGACGTATCTTTAAAAAGCAAAATAAGACAAATTTTAAGACCTTTTTTATATGAATCACTGTGGGTTTTTTAAAAAATACATTCAACTCTCTGGAGCTGAAGTCATGAAGGGAAGCTGTCCCAGATCATTCAAAATTGTGGTTTAAACCAAACCAATCAAAATAGAGTTAAAATACATTGAATCTGAATTTAAGATTACAGCCAATACTGGAGAACACATGTTTATTTTACTGTCGCCCAAAAGTCTAAAAGACCATAAGCACAGTTGTTCAGGACCCCTCCCACTTATTCTTTCGTGGGCTTTCATCAGATGGCAGGCACACTGAATGACATGTCGTGTGGGTTTCCTCTTTTACCTCAACTGCCATCCCTGTGAGTCGGTGCCGTTTGTACCCCCACTTTGTGCATGAGGAACTTGAGGCTCGGTGAGGTGGTCACACGCTCAGGTGGCAGTTGAGCTGGAAGTCAAACCCAGGTTGTCTTTTCCTCCACTGCGCTGACTGGAGAGGTTTCGTGCTTTATGTTCCTGTTCTTTGGGATAATGTCAACTTTTTGCGTGTTGTGTATGATGTGGTGTGCTTGGCTGCCAAAGTTTTAATTCCTAAGAATGTTTTCTTTAACTTTTTAAACACTGTGCCTTACACATGTTTGACCACCTCAGGTTTTCGGAACACCTGTCATCCAAATCATAGATTTGATATGTCGGTGTTTGTTTTCTCCTGTTTGTTGTTGACCTGGTAACTTTTCACAAATGAATCATTTTCAGGGGTGGTATCATTTCCACCACAGTCGATCTGTCCCCAGATAATTGGAATTTGACCGTCACCATAATGCATAGACCCGTACTCCTGGTTCTTATCTCCAGTCCTTCATTTCCTAGTGTAGCTACTCTTGGCTTCCGTTTCCTCATTTGTAAACTGGGAATGCTAGTCCTCCCTACTCCCCAGGGCGGGCAGCTGGGGTGATGGGCAGAGCATTTCATATCCCATACAGCGTTGTAGAAAAATGGTTATCAGTATGCCTGTTTGTTACGTGGCCTCCTGTTTCACATAATGCAACTTTGCCTTTATTTCCCCTTTGAAGATTCTTCAAACTTCATGAGAGAAAGTGTGAGCCTATTATCATGACTGTTCCCAGGAAGGTAAGTACCCAGTTCTCTAGGCAATCCACTTTTTAAAAAAAATTTTTAAATCCCAGAACTTTCTTCTTTCTCACCTAAGGGTTTCCCCAAAATGCCTCTTGTAGTCAGACCTTTTCCAAGATGACCTGTATCCCGACACAGCGGGGCCCGAAGCAGCACTGGAGGCAGAAGAGTGGTTTGAGGGGAAGAATGCAGACCCAATTCTCATCTCCCTGAAGCATGGCTACATTCCAGGCAAAAACAGGGATCTCAAGGTAGTCAAGAAGAACATTCTGGATAGCAAGCCCACTGCAAACAAGAAGTGCGACCTGATCAACATCCCCAAGAAAACCGCAGACACGAGCAGTGTGGTAAGGACTGCAGAAGGCTGAGGGCTGTGCCTGGCTGGCGTCCTGGGCACCGCAAGTGCTGTCCCAACTGTGGACAGACGGGGCTTTCCGTAAATAATAATAGGTACTGTTTGTAAGAAGCTCCTCAGTCACTTGCCTTTGTGGCCACGTTTGGCTCCGTTAGCTCTCTTTTATAATGACTGGGCTAGAATGTGGTCAACTGCTGTCTCCAAGTAAACAGGAGCCCTTTGGGTTTTTCTTAACTGTGTATACCCATCTCTGACTTGGGCAGAAATGAAACATGAGGGCGTGGGGTCACAGGTACCAGAAAGAGAAGGGCCTGGGAACGACGCAGTGGTCAGTGGGTTCCAATGTCGCCGTGAGTGGGACTTCCCAACGCAGGTGATCTTGCACATTGTGGCAAGAATCATTTAAGCGGAGCAGCGACGCTGAAGGCTGACGCTGACGCCCTGTTAGGCCACTGGAGAGTGCTGCCACTGGGAGAGCAGGTTCAAGCCAGGGAGGAGAGGAGATGGGCAGCTGGCACTGTGGAACAGAGTTCCAGAGAGCCAGAGGGGAGGACAGCGAATTGTCAGTGGGAAAGTAAGCAGACCAAAGGGGCAGAGTGCCTGGAGGAGCTGGCATTTTGGCCGTGACTGTGGCACTATGGACCTGGGTGACTGACTGAGGTTTCCAAAGGAGTCAGCTCCACGGGGGAGAGCTCCGCCTGTTTGGAAGAGGTGGCGAGCAGGGCAAGGGATTTGGCTCCCAGGAGGGCCCTGGGAGGCCTCCCCTCGCCCTGGTATGTAGAAGTTACTCCTGTGGACTTGTGTGATTGGGTGGTCGGGATATAGGGTGGCCTAGAAGGAGTCAGTCTTGTCGTGCGGTTTCATTGTGTCCTGAGGGTCTGTCCAGGCCAGTGCACAGTACCAAGCAGTACTGTGATACAGTTGTTTTGCTGGGGGCGTCAGATGGACGGACCAGCACGAACTACTGTCTCCTAAGGCCCAACCTGGAGCCTCTGGCTTGCCACTTCCCAAAGGGAAAATTCCCCTTTACGCCCTATAAATTCTTAACTGCATTGATCTTTGCTTGCTGCTTTGTAGTCACCCTCTTCCCCTCCCTCCTTTTTTGTTTCTTTAGCAAAATGAAGCCAAGTTGGATGAGATTTTAAAAGAGATCAAATCTATAAAAGACACAATCTGCAATCAAGATGAGCGTATTTCCAAGTTAGAACAGCAGATGGCGAAGATCGCCGCCTGAAGGCCCACCCCCACCCCCAAAATGGGAGCAAGGACTGGCCGGTAGCTGGTGGTTGGTGTGGTCCCAGGGAGGGCAAGAGGGAGGCACTGCCATTTGGAGACATTTCATTTCAGATTTGTCAACCAGCGATAGGCGACATTCCAGTGAGAACTCAATTCGTCTCCCAAATTTGCAGAAACAAAATGTGATTCAAAAGCTGAGCTTTTTATCAGAAAGCTTTTTTTGATGTTTTAAGTGTTATACGTGACTTGTTGAACTTTTAAAAGATGAAAGTGCTACTTTTAAAATCCCAGATATTCTGAATTTTAGAAAACCAACCAATTCTGATTCAGTGTCGTGCCCAAGTACTTTTTTTTTAAAACAAATAGGGACCAATGCCACATTGCTTTTTATATTTCTTTTTTTTTTTTAATGTTGCCAAAACCAAAAGTAGCTTTTTTTTCTTTGTATTTTGCTACTTTGCAGTATTCGTGTGTGGTTGTTTTTTTTTTTTCCTTAATTTGAAAGGGACAGCACTGTGTATGTTTATAAACTAAATGAAGATAAGATATTATTTTGTATAAACATTCATCTGAGAACAGTCCGAGCAGTAGCCACATTGTGCTGGCTCATTTGCAGCACAAACCTGGTCATCTTCATGTCCGTCTGCAAGAAAGACTTGAAAAATCACGTGGATTCGTATTATCACCCGTCTCGTTTCATTGAGTCTTCTGATTAGAAAAGCTCATATCGTATCATTTCCTGTATTTCCTTTCTTTTTTCTAGAAATTGGGTGGTTGTACCAGAATGGAGTTTTGCTTCTTGGTTATCCTGCGCTTCAGATGATTATAATCTACCCTAAACTAGCATGTGTTTCTGCAGTTTTGTTACACAAGCAGACTCGATTGCATTCATCACTTTACACATCATGTTTCAGGTTTCAGTCAATACTTGACAAGGGTGCCAGGACAAGAAGACACACAAACCGTGGCACGTTCCTTCTTGCCCGTTTCAGCAGCTTGCCTAGCTCTTGAGTGTAGTGGGGGACTGAAAACTAGGGAACTTCCAGGGGATTGCTGGCCCCATGTGATCCTCTGCTTTCCTGCATGTCCCGTGCTGTCCCTGTGCTGTGCTGGAGGAAGAAGTGGCTCTCTCTGCACCACCAGCTCTCCTGTCCCTTCCTCTTCCTCACATACGCAGCCACCTGTCTCAGGGCGCCCCCAGCCATTCCTCTCCTTCCAGCCTTTCAGCCCTAACCGCACTTAGCTGAGATGAGGCTGGAGGAAAAGGGTCTAGAATGAAGCGAGACCAGGAGCGCAGACCTCTGCTGTAGCTTTAATATGTGCAAACATGTCCTTTTGCACCCTCCACCCCAACTAACCTGCTCTACCCTCCAGCTCTCACTGAGGCTGTGTCAAAGCACAGAGACGCCCCAGACTCAGGGGCCAGAGCCTGAGCTCTGCTCGCCTGTTCCATTCCACCGTTAGCTAGAACACTCTCCGCTTCCATTCGCTCATAGTGCATGTTTGAGAAACAAGATGGAGGAGCCTCTGTTTGGGAAGGGCTTAGTTTGTGATTGAACATGAAACGTACAGTGCCATGGGGATCACGCCGGGAACTCGTTTGCACATTCTCGTGCTAGTGCGGGGACAGGACTGGCTGGAAGGGTCAAGTACAGGGAACCAGGACAGAGGCTAAGTGTGGACAGTGGGTTCGAATGCACAGCCGAGCTGGGGGTGATGTCCACATGAAAAAAGGTACCCTGTTCTTAACTGATGTTGGGATCACTGTCTTCATGATTTCAGGGCATCTGAATGTTCGGTGTGGTTTTGTGTGTGTGTGTATGTGTGTATTTTTAATATTGGAGTGGATAATGAGATGTAAAGAAAACAGTAATTACAGTGACTGATATTCAAACCTGTACAGGTTTCTTTGTCAACGTAATCTGCTGAGGACTTTCATTTTTAAGATTCAGAAATGTTGTAAGGTTCTGATGTCAAGTAACAAAATTGTTGATGGTGGTGAAACACCATCGGGAATGTGGTTCAAAGAGAAGAGAGAGGGCAAGGAGAAGTCATCCTGATCTTAGTGTGTAGCTTATGACTTATTTAATGAACAGGTGCCTCGCCGGGCTCAGAGTCGGCACCTAAAGCATTGTGGAATATTTTTCCTGTTTTGTCTTTTTTTTTTTTTTTTTTTTTTAAAGCCGTGCTATCCCAGAGGAGAACCAGTGAATTATTCCTAGATCGGCTCTTATAGAGCGGCCATAGTATTCTGTCAAAATACTTGCTTCCATTTTCAAAGATAAAAAATCATTGATTACAAAATGGTGTCCGTGTTTATTTCACGCCTCAGCAGCCTTCGAGGCAGCCCACACCTCTGTCTGTTACAGCTTCTCTGACTCAGTGGAACGAACCAGGTGGCTTTTTCTTCTCTGAGGGTAAGTGTGAGGGAAGTGTGGGTGAGCGACCAGCATCAGCAAAGGGGGAGATGGGACATCTAGTGAGGTTTCTAGAGTCGAGTGCTTACAGGCCAGATCCCGGCAGGCTTGGATGTTTGAATCCTGCCAGTAGCCTTGGCCAGGGGTGGGACCTGGGCAGGTTTCCCAACCTCGGTGAATCCTTTTTCTTATCATGAAAGAGATGAGAATTTCATGATAGTGCAGATGAGGGAAACACCTGTGTCCGGCCACTCAAGGAGTCCTCACCGATGAGCAGATTCCCTGACAGGGCCTTTGACAGCAGTTTTTTCTTCCACAGAAATAAAATTCTCTAGGTTTGACTGTGACTTTTATTCCAACAGAAGGTTTGCAGTGTCCAACAGAAGCCATTTTGGGGTTTCTCTTTTTCCACTAAAATACTGTCTCATGACATTTCAGTCATTGTAGCAAAGACTTTCCCATTGTTTCTTCTAAATGTTTCTAAATGTAAATATGACTACTTGGCACAAAGCTACCCTTCCTCCAGTATCTTCTCCTAAAGTTGCCGGAGTCTGTGTGAATGGTGGCCGGGTCCATGGTCAGCTCGTGGTTGCAGGAAGGAGAAGCTGGCAGATGGTGTCTGCAGCCCCGCCGTGCCCAGGGTCAGGGGGGAGACGCGTGGTGTGGGGTGTTTACAACTTGGCGCCTTGCATCTTGGCCAGGAGACCTAAAGGTCACCATGTTGGCCCCAGACGGCCAGCCAGGCCCTGTCAAGGGGCAACTTCCGTTTTTTTTAAAGGTGACTTCCCTTACTGTACTTGGTGTTGTGTCCAGAAAAACTTCGTTGGCTCTTAAGAATCTTTTAACTCTAAGTGGCCCTTTCTCTCTCTGCTAGCAGTTAGAATATCCTAAAGCCGTCATTGGGTCACTCCATGATCATCGTTAAGGATACACCTTTCCTTATTCAGGCGGGCAGTGCTTGTTACCCAGGCTGGACAATGCCCTTTGTTCCTTTGTGTTTAATTAAAAAAGAAAGTCCTTTCTCCTTTCCTCTACTATTAGAGGGAGTGCATGCAAATTGGCACAACCTTTCCAGAGGGCAGTCTGAGAGGCTGTATCAGAAGTCTTAAATATTTTTACCTTTTCACCCAGGATTTTCACCTCTGGGGGTTTTGTCCTAAGGAAACCAGTGGGAGATACACTGAGGAATTAGAAGAGTAAAAGTTAGTCCAGCGGAGTTGGCTAATTAACTTGTCACGTCCATGTGCTGTAGCACTGTGTAGTTACTTAGTCATTTCATATTGTTTCAGGGTGTTGGGTGTCCAACCACCAAGTTTATATTCCAAGTGGCCCATAGTGAGCTGCGTTACTAATGCCATTGGAAAAGGGGTTTGTGTTTTAAAAAGAATTCTCACCAACTCTCTCAGCCCTGAAGTCACTTTGAGGTAAATGATGTTAAATTGGCTTTTAAAAGTACTTTTTCAAGAGTAAGACGGCAGAAGGGTGTGACGTCCATTAGACTTCATACAAACACAGAAGACTAGAATTTCCAGTTGGAAGGCTAGCCTTAGCTCCATGATTTGAATCAAGATAGATAAAATAGAGTAACCACTCCAGAACAGACTGTTTTTGACAAACCCTTTTAAGGGGGTATGCATATACAGTGTTTGTTTATGTGTCGAGTAAATACCGCAAATATTACTATATGGACTTAGCAGTTGTAATCTTTATTTAATCTGATTTTTCTGAATTTCTAAATTTCCGATAAATGTCTTTATGCCCAGAAAGGAATTATTTAAATGAATGTATGAATGATAAATTAGTAATACATTAATCACGCATCATAAATAGTGGGGGGAAGGAAATGGTGTAATGACATTAAGCAGCTCTGGGGTCCGGGACTCCTCAGAGCCTCCCAGGGACATCTGCGTACATGCTTCATGAAGCGAATAGTTAAATCAAATGAAACTTTTTCCCCCCCTCCAATTTAGAAGAAAAAAAATAAGTTCCTTTTTATCTAGACTTCAGACTGGGGAAAAACATTTTAAATCCCAAAGCAATGGCATAAATCACAAAGGAAAAGATAGATTGGCTGCATAAAAATCACATTATGTAAGACTCCAGTATGCCAAAACAAATTACATAAGATTTTAACATGTCAAAAAATGAAGGCCGTACAAACTGGAAAATACATTTTCAACCAATAGGATAGGGGACAATCTACTTTAATAGGCTTAAACTCTCAGTGCCAGCTGCCACCTCTAATTGAAATGGGGAGGACATCACTGCGCTGGCTGGTTGGGTCCGATTATAAGTCCGAAAGCCACTGCAGATCGCAGCGTTCCTCCCTCAGCCCCAACGCCACACTTTAGTCCCCCAGCAAAGGCTTCGTCACAAACTTTGAGGTGGAAGGATTTTGCAAGGAGACACTAATGACAGTATGCTTTGTGAACGTCCCCCAATTCCAAGGTTTCGAAAAAGGTGGGGTGGAGAAGTGGGGAGTACGAAATGGCTCCAGATCCAGAGATACTCAAGGATACGGTAGCTGCTATGTTTGTTAGGTTGCTTGACACGTGGAGGAAGGTGATTTAGAGAGGCTGGTGAGACCTTTGAAATTTGTTGTCGTTTCACTTTATTGGAAATGAAATGGTAAGAGCTGATTTAAAAAAATATATATATTTTTATTGGGGAACAGTGTTTTTTTCCAGGACCCATCAGTTCCTAGTAAAGTCGTTTTCAATCTAGTTACGGAGGGTGCAGCTCGCTGGCCCATGTGGGAATCGAACCGGTGACCTTGGTGTTACGAGCACTGTGCTCTAACCACTGAGCAAACTGCCACCCAGAACTGATTTTTAAGAGCTTGGGTTACTATATGGTGAGTGGAGGGAGTGTTTGGGTGAGGAATGCAGCTCACACGACAGACTTCATGGTGAAGGTCCTTGGAAAGCACTGTGAATCCATTGCCCAGGGAGCCTGGGATCAGAAGAAAAGAAGTGAACTCAGGTCAGTAGACAGTTGGAAAGCAAGTAGACAGGTCTTTCTGTTACTGAAAGGAATCCACGCACTGTGGAGTTTGGGGACTGACCTCTAGGTGCTTCGGGTTTTCTTTTTTCTTTTTTGTTAATGGAGGCTTATTCACATCTCAAAGACGAAGTGAATTTGGGGGAAAAGCTATGGTGGATTTGGAACAGCACTGGGCAGAAAGAGTCAAGCAGTCATTGGTGTTTTCAAAAGGGAAGAGCAAGGGTCTCGCCTGGTACCAGGTGCTGTGAGTGTGCACGTGCCAGGGCTCCAAATCCAAATAAGGCGCCTTTCCCACCTTCACTGCCAGCCTGGATGCAGATAGATTGCAGTAAAAGGGATCCTGCCCCCCCCTTCCCGCCCCCGGTGCCGTGGAAGCTGAGGGGGCAAGTTGCCCCCTCCATCGGGTGCCTCTCGGGTCCCCAGCTGCAGAGCTCACTTCCTTATAGCCCTGCTGTCTCGTTACTCCTAACATCTCCCCACTAGACACAGTTCTGTTTATCTTAACGTTCGCTGGGTAAACATTTTTACAGTGAGAGGGGAAAACTCCTGGAGGAAATTGTAGTGGAGCAAACGGCCAAGGGTTCCGGCAAGGAGGCGTGTTGGGGCTCAGTGCCCTGATGGCCGAGACGTCCACCCTCAGGGTTTCAGCAACAAAATCCAAGCTTTGGGGCTGTAGGGACCGCCTGAGAACTGGGAAGTTGCCCCGTAAATAACAGGAAGTTGTTGGCAGGTTCGTTTCCGTGCTGAGATGTTCTTTGGGTTGTAGAAGGTGACAAAGCCCCTCCTAGTTAAACGCCTGGGCTACTTACTTCCTCCCTCAACTACAGATGCAAAATGACACAGGAGTTCTCATCCCTCTGGCCAGTTTCTACCAGAGGCAGTGGAGCAGAGTGTCACCGAAGATGGCTAGGTGGTGATTCCTATATGGGCATTGGTCACCTGCCAGAAACCTTGTAGAGACTGGACCGTTGTTAGAACTGGTTACTCTACCTCCACCCTTCTGGTCCCTTCTTTGCTTCCAGAGGGATGTCTTCTCAAACAGAATCTGTCAAGCTCTGAGGGAGACACAAATCCATACTCTCCAGCCTCTTGTATGAGAGCTCCCTTGCCCCCTGCCTCCCACGCTGCTTGATTCCAGTCTCCTCTTGTATCCCACACACAGGCTGTCAGCTCTTCCTGTTGGCTCCAGCTTCAAAATACGTCCATATTCTAGCTACTTCTCACACCTCCACTGTTACCCCACTAGCTCGTGCCCCCCTCATCTCTGAGGTGGACTGAGCTCCTGCGTTAGCGTTCTCTAGAGAAACAGAACCAATAGGATGGGTACGGACAGAGAGAGACAAAGATGCGTTATAAAGAATTGGCTCTCACGGTGATGGAGGCCAACAAGTCCTGAGATCTCCAGGCAGCAAGCTGGAGACCCAAGAGAGCAGATGTTTCAGTTCAAGTCCAAAGGCAGCAAAAAAGAAAAGAAAACACAAAGGAGTTCCCTCTCACTTCGCTTTTTGGTTCTGTTCTGGTTTTCAACTGATTGGATGAGGCCCACCCACACTGGGGAGGGCAATTTGCTTTCCTCAGGCTACTGAATCAAATGTTAATCTCTTCCAGAGATACCATACAGACAACCCAAAGTAATGTTTGACCAAATATCTAAGCACTGTGGGGACCAGTGAAAGTGACATGAAATTAACCATCACAACTTCCAAACCGAGCTTCTTCTTGTCCCCTGCTTTAGTCCTAACACAGCAGCTAGAGTAACCTTTTAAGGTATTGAGGCAGGGGGGTGCAAACTAAGTCCATAGGCCAAATCTGGAAGTTTCTGTGTAGCCCACAAGCTCATAATAGTTTTTTACAATTTAAATGGTAGGAAAAAAACCAAAAGAACAGTGACAAGTAAAAAATTATGTGAAATTCAAATTTCAGTGTCCATAAATACAACCACACCCATTTGTTTAAGGATTATCTATGGCTGCTTTTTCTTTTTTTAATTGGGGAGTATTGGGGAACTATGTTTTTCCAGGACCCATCAGTTCCATGGCAAGTCATTTCAATCTAGTGGGGGGGCGCAGCTCACTGGCCCATGTGGAAATCGAACCAGTGACCTTGATGTTATGAGCACTGCGCTCTAACCACTGGGCAATCTGGTCTCCCCTCTGGCTGCGTTTCTACATTAGCCGAGGGGAGTCGTCTCAACAGAGACCTATGGCCACAAAGCCTAAAATACTTACTGTCTGGCTTTTTAAGAAAATCTTGCTGACCCCTATAATTAGATTCAAAACCCTCCATGGCTTCTCATCCCACTCAGAGTTAAAGCTAAAATCCTCACACTGGCAGAGGCGACCTGTTTCTGGAGCCTCCCCAATCTCCTGAGGCCCCTGTGTTCAGGGGGCCTGCCTCTGAGCCTTCGCATGTGCTGTTCTTTCTGAGCCGCGCAGCCTTCCTCCACCTCCAGTATCTGCAGGGATCCCCCCCCCCCGCCACCTTCCCCGTAACACCTTATTGCCACCAGATCTATTCACTCATTGCTTTTGTCCCCTGAATTGAACGTAAACTCCATGAGGACAGGCACTTGTTTTCATTCATTGTGGGAGCCCCAGGATCTGGCCCAATAAATATTTTGTTAAACAAATGAATTAAAAAGAGAGACATCTGGGATGAGAGTACCTATTGGGTTGTCTGTGTGGCAGGACTTTGCTTCCAGAATACATCCCTCCCCTGACCACAGCTGACCCCAGGCTGGGCCCATGAGCCCCTTGGAGTCCACTCCAGTGTGTCAAATCTGAGTTTGTGTACAGGGGCCTGGGAGCTGGGGAAGCCAGGGAGCTAGCAGGCAGAGCAGGTGCGCAGTGATGGAGAAAGGGCTTCGGGGTCCCTTTCACTCCCTAAGGCTATGCCTAAGGTCCAGCTACATTTCTGACTTTAAATTCCATGAGGTACCCCAGGGATCCTACTGCCACATAAGCCAGGTTGAGGTGAGTTGACTTCCCCCATTCAGGTCTGTCTCTTTCATCAGAGCCCCTTGAGATCTGAGATCCTGAGCCTTCATCCCTGCACTGCCAGGGCCAAGCCCAGACCTGGTGCTCAGGGAGGCTGGGGGAGGCGGGTTCCTTCAGCTGCTACCGTTCTTGGAAAATCACTGAGTCTGGAGCACGTTTCCAGGTTTGATTGCCCTCTGGCCTTCCAGGTCTGGGACTAGCCCCTGCGCTGGCCACCCTCAATCGCCCAAGCTGACCCCGTGAGCTCTGGGGAGCCCTGTTCTCTTTCCCTCGGGAGAAACAGCTTCACCCTTCAGGCTCCCACCCCAGAAGCCTCCTCCTACGACTGCCCAGATTGATAGCCAGAATCGGGGCTGCATGGAAACCCACGGAAGTTCTGTTCCCATTTGAGAAGGGGAATTGCGTCCCAGTTGCGGTGGCCCCAGGGTGGCCATTTCCCCTTAAAATGATTTAAATAGGCAAATCGCAACCTGTGAGCCCTCCCTTGACTCAGGATGCAGGGAGGGAAGGAAGGGGTCAGGCAGTTGAGCCCTTCAGAGCTGGGCCTATCGTTCGAGCAGCTCTGTTCTCTATTTTGTGAGACCTTCGCTTTCATTTAAACAAAAGGTTCCATGGCTGGTGGGTAGCTTCAAAAACCACTGTCCCGAAGAAACAGGCTGCCGAACGGGGCTGCACAGCCAGCTGGTCTCTGGTTTGGGAGGAAGTGTGGGCTTTGTGGTCTGGCCGGTGTGGGTCCTTCCCTGAGCCTGAGCTTTGTGGTGGGATAACGGCCACTTGGGAAGACAGGTGTGATTCTGTGACAGACATCACCCCCAGTTTTCCTGCAGTTTTCCCCATTTTCAGGGAAATGGCCCTACAGGGAGTGGACATCGTGTTGGGGCAGGGCCACAGCGAATTACAAAAAGGTGATCGGATCTCAGCTCTACCTTGCTAGCCTGTCATACGGTCCTTGCCCAGCCATGTATTTCCAGGATTCCACAAGTGTTCCCCCCCCCCCTTTTTCCTTAACTGAATGCATAGTTGACCAGCTTATGCCTGGTGAATACCGGATGGAGGCTAAGCTTTGCTGGCTTTGGTTGCCTACTGCTTCCTCTCTTTTGTCTCCATGGTACTGAGGTTTTTTAGAGCCATTCTCATCACTGGTGTGAACAGCTCCCCTCTCCACGCCTCACCCAGCTACTCCCACAAAGGAGCGAAAAATCAACCAAGCAGGCCGCCGCACAAGCACAGCTGGACAGGCAGGGGTGATGCAGCTGGACCCGGTGTGCAGGGTGGGGGGGTTGGAGAGGTGGGAGCGGGGGCCGGTGTGAACACCACCAACGGGGCAGCAGCAAGCACTGCCCTCCAGCAGCTGACGTCAGCAAGACCGCAGTTCGTACATGGATGGTCATGTAGGAGCTTTCCAAGTACAGGCACGCCTCGGAGATGCTTGGGGTTCCATTACTTCGGGTTCCGTTACTTCAGGTTCCGTTCCAGACCCCTGCAGCAAGCAAGTCTCCCGAACGTGTTGGTTTCCCGGTGCATATGAAAGTTATGTTTACACTACAGTGTAATTTAGGGGGTGTGCCATAGCATTAGGTCTCAAAAACAATGTGCATACCTTAATTTTAAAATATTGCTCTACAAAAAAGGTGCTACCCATCACCTGAGCCTTCAGCGAGCCGTGATCTTTCCACTGGTGGAAAGGGTCTTACCTCGATGTCGGTGGCTGCTGACTGATCAGGGAGTGGCTGAAGGGTAGGGTGGCTGTGGCAATTCCTTAAGATGACGGGGACATTTGCCACACGGATGGCTTTCACCAGCGATTTCTCAAAGATGAATGGTCACAGATCATCATGTCAAATATAATAATAATGAAAAAGTTTGAAATATTGCCACAAGGACCAAAATGTGACACACAGACACGACGTGAGCAAACGCTGTTGGGGAAAAAAAATGGCCCTGATAAATTTGCTCTACATGGTTGCACGAAACTTCATTAAACCAAAACCCCTGCAATATCTGTGAAGAACAATTAAAAAAAAACCACAAAAAACGAAGCGCCATGAAACGAGGTACGTCTGTGTAAGAACCACCACGTCTCCAGTTTTCATGTGGAAACAATCTCTGTGCAAAGCAGGGTACGAGCCTCTCTGCACGTGTCTTGAGCCACCGTTTTTGCAGCACAGGCCAGACCCTGGGAAATGCCCCTTCCTCCACTTCCTTGAAAGCTCTGTGCGTTCCTCGGCCTCCCAGCCTTTGTCCATGCTTGGCTCTCTGCCTGGGCTGCCCACCCAGCCCACTCTGCTTGTCGTCTCAAGTGCCACTTCTCCCTGAAAGAGTCTCCTGACGCCCCCCCCCAGGGTGGGTTAGGGACCCCTCCCTGGCTCACCACAGGGTGCTGTTACCGCACTATGTTGTCATGGTCTGTTCCCTTGCCAGCTTCCCCACCAGATGAGCTACAGCAGGGCCGGAGTCTGAAATTGCT
Organism: Rhinolophus hipposideros; assembly: GCF_964194185.1. Classification (NCBI taxonomy): domain Eukaryota; kingdom Metazoa; phylum Chordata; class Mammalia; order Chiroptera; family Rhinolophidae; genus Rhinolophus; species Rhinolophus hipposideros. Next base: position 14,356,835 of record NC_138070.1, read on the forward strand.
TGCCTTTGGATGTTGGCACATGCAGCCTGGGGTGCCCAAGTTGGCTAAATGAACATTTAGACAGGGAGAGAAAATAGGCAGCTGTTGCCCGCTTGGAATTTGCAACCTAGCTCCTCAGAGCGGGTCTTGGTTGCAGCAGAAAGGACCACCTGTTTACCCAGAGAGAACATTTGGATTTCAAAGAATGACTACATCGTATTTGCAACGCTCAGGAAGGTCTGTTGTGTTGTGTTCTCGCCCACCAGTTTGTTCCTGGGCAAGAAGCAAAAAGCCATCCTTCTCTGCATCTGGTTACTCCCTTCCTTCCAGGGCGGGGTCCCCTCTCACCCCCATTCTCCATTACCTGTAGAGTAATGCTGTGGCCTTTTTCACTTTGGGCCCTCTCAACCACTGTTCCCCAGAAAGTTTCCATATAGTTCTTGGTGTTTTCATGGTTACCGGAACCCAAGAGTGATACCCCCCGTCCCAATCAACAGTGTCACCAAAGCTGTCACAAACAAGGAGGTGTGGGCCATCACGTGGCCCTGTCTGAGTAACCACATGCACACTTCCTTCTTTCATACACGACCGTTGGGGGTTGTCAAGGCCTGGACCACGGCTGCGGGTGACACAGCAGTGTCCGGTTAGTGTGGGCTGGGACCTCGTCGCTAAAACAGAGAAGCCACTTCTCCTGGGCCCATGAGGCAGCTGTCCCATGCTCTGCTGAGCACGGTAAGTGCTGGCTTGCAAAACCACAGGGAGTGGTGGGGGGTGCCCAAGGGACCAGCCGTCCTGCCTGACAGCTAAGGGCAGGCCCTGAGCTGCAGCCCCTGGGGAGGGCAGACCAAAGTTCCGGGGCTCGGGACCAATGTCTGCCTGGAATCTGTGGCCCTGTTCTGCTGTCTCTTCCAGATCCTGCTCTCGTCTACTTTCCTCCTGTCCTTCCCAGCAGGTTTGCCAGCATCTGCTGGCTTGGGAGCATTCTGAATTCAAAAAGTTAGAGAAATCAGGAGCGTTTCTCTAAAAATCACTCTACCCTACTTTCATGGGTGGGACCCTGAGACCCAGAGCGGTGAAGGGATTGGCTCAGGAACAGAGCTGGGGTTAGGTCAGGGCAATTCCTAGGAGTCGGTGCAGGATTTGTCTTGAAGCCGCATGAGTTATGGGTCCATGAAAATAACATTTCCAAAGCTGTGTTCTTCACACTTTTTTTAAAGATTGAGGAAATGGCACTAGTCGATAGCAAATTATTAAAATGTTAGAATTAGGATACTATTGCTAGTATCCTAAAAAGAGAAAATAATAATAATTAGAATACTCTTATTAATTTTTATTTGGGGTACTTTAGAGGCAAAAAGGAGAATGGGGGGGCTTATGGCTAAAGCAGTTCCCCTTGCACACACACACACACACACACACACACACACACACACACACACAGATAAGGACTAGGGCTCTAGTTGTCTGGAATTCTCTTCCTCCCTCTCGGACACTCTTGTTTTCTTCCCTCTCCCATCTCTGACTTTTAGTTCCCTGGGTCAGACCTCTCAAGGTCCCTGGGATGGGGGCTTAAGAGGTGGTTCTCTGGCCCCAGGCCCCAGAGTGGCTTCCTCTGAGGGTTGCCCGGGCTAGCCACACCCTAAGTGGCAGATGCCTCCCTCCCCAGGCTTGGCTAGCAGCCAGGGTATAGCGAAACCCAGATAGGGAAGGGGCTGGGCTGCCAGGCTCAATGCCTCCTGGGAGACTCAGCCAGAAGGATCAGGGCCTTCAAAGGGGCTGGGAATCATCTCAGAACGCTGTGCTCCCTTTTTACAGATGAGAAAAACAAGGCTCAGAGGGGAGAATCAGCTGCTTCAGGTTGTGGGGCTCGAATGAGCTAATAATTCATGTATAGCTCTTAGACCAGCACCTGGCACATTGTTTACACTGGAAACACATGGTTTATGAACCAGAGCAGGCTGAGGCTGTGCGCAGTGCCTAGGGTTTGCCATGGAGACACGTTTCCAGCCCTTTTTGGCCGACAATGTCAGAGGTATGTCAAAGCTGTCTCAGAGTTGGGGCTTTTGCAGGGACATGGCCCTACATGCAGAATAATAATGATAACAGCTGGCCTTTATTGAGCGCTTACTGTGTGCTTAAACATGCAGCCTGAACCAGCTCCCTTCCACCTACAACAACCCTATCAGCTGTAGGTGCTACCATTGTCCTTGTGTTCCAGCCAGGAACCTGTGGCTCAGAGAGGTGAGTTCAGTTACCCAAGGTCACACAACTCGTAAGCCACAGAGCGGGGACAGGATCTGGTTTGATACTGAATTTGCTCCGGAGTTGGGCCAGGGCCTGTCCTATTCACCAGGACTTATATCTGCACAGGGATTTGGGGCGTTGGGGGAATAGGCAGGGCACCTGGGCCTCAGTTTGACTTACTTGTGGATTTGGAGATCTTTTGATTTCTTAGTGCCCCATGGGCATCTTTTCTGAGCAGCCCAGGGTGACCACATTGGAGCTGGAATGTGGGTCTTCCTACAGCACAGTCCCCCACCCCTCAAGCCGAGGTGGGGCTGGGATCAGAAGCAACCTGGTTTTAGGGGGAAAGACAGGAAATGGGCAGTGCCTGACCTTGTCCATTAAGCAAGCAGTAAAGCAGTAGACAGATAGGATGAGGCAGTGTCAAAGCCCTGCTCAGCTGTTTTCCTCCTATCTGAGGTGAAAGGTGGGGACTGGAGGAAGCGATATCACTGCTCTAAGCCTTGCTTTCCTAATCTGTATAATGGGACTCATAACAGCCAGTATGCATGAAGATAAATGAGGTTCCCCCATATGATGAGATCGTTAGTCCATCCTCAGTGAGGGCTTTATAACCCATCACGTTTGTTGTATTACAGTAAACATATTTTAGGAAATATTAGAGTTATCGTCCGACCTGCCACACACAGTGCTAACACTCCGCTCCTCTCCTAACTACCTGTGTGGCCCCCTTGGAGCCATAGAACCTGTGGGAGCTGAGTTTTCTTTCTGGGAACCGAGTCAAATGGGCTGATGGCTGGTTGGTGCAAGGCTGCTATGTCTGTGGCCCCTTCCCCTCGAAGCCCATAGGATGTCAGGTGCCAGGCGTGGGTGACCAGCTGCCAGCTTGCCTGGGCCTAAGGGGTAAGTGCATGAGGGACTTTTAGCACTGACACTGGAAAAATCCAGGACAAGCTGGTCACCCTAGACAGGCCCAGGTAGGGAGACGGGAGCTTTCCCAGTTTGCTTGTCTTTTATTTCAACAAATGGGAGGTCTCTGCTCTCACATGGGACCCCGCAGCTTCCAGAACTGCCCAAGGGGAGGTAGGGAGGTCACCGTGTCTGTATTCTCCCTGAGTCTGAGGTCTCCCTTTTCTCTGCACCTCTGTCCACAGCCCCCAAAAAAGCCCCGTCCCCATCCAGCCCTCCTCTGCTGGATGCCAGCATTGGGGACTGTCCCTGCAGTATCCCATTTGATTCTCACAACCATAATCTTTGAAGCATATAATTCATTTTACAGATGAGGAAATGAGGCTCAGAGAGGGCAAAGCAACCTGCTCAAGGTCAGACAGCTGCTAAGTGGTCTCTCGTCCACCCGAGACTATCTCTGCATGCAGGGGACTGGGGATGGGTGGACGGGTGAGAGCAGGCAAGGACGAGAGCCCATGTTGGGGCCAGGAAACCTTGGTCCCATTCGTGGTATCTTCTCAGCCTCCAGGCTGCAGCAAGTCAAGCCCTGACTTGCCAAGATACCTTCCAGACCCAGGAACTGGTGGGTTGGGCCTTATGTTTCTGCCCCTCCCTCTCGGCTTCCAGGAAGTGGCTGAGGGCTCGGCCTTCCAGGAACTGAGAACTACCCAAGTTGGCGGGGAGGGGGATACCGGGGTTGTGAGTCTTTTCGTAATTACCAGATATGTCTCTGAGCTGGTGGCTTCTTCCTAAATTTCTCTGCTCCCCCTGCCCCCCCAAGGAAAGCCAAGATTAGGCCATATGCTCTTCCCCAAGTAGGAACTCCACGCCGTGTACAAAGAAACTCTGCCTCTTGAAGGCAGGTTAGAGGACAAAGAATGTGTACATGTGTATGTGACACATTTATTAAGCACCTACTGTAATCCTGGAACTTTTGAATCCATCATCTCATTGCATTCTCTCAACAGCCCTATGAGATTGGTACTGTTTGTTATCCCTATTTTACAGATGAGAAAACTGAGGCTCAGAAAGACAAAGATCTGTGTCAAGATCATGCATCTGGCAAGGGACAGAGCTGAGACTCAAACATCCTTTTGCCTGACCCCATATGCCCTGCATGGCACCTGGTATATATGGGGCTGACCTTTCTAGGTAATGTGGCCTCAAGGATTTCCTTATTCATACTCTGCCCTTCCTCTCCCAACTGGGTCCCCAACCCCAGCCACAGACACCGCAAGCTAAGCTCATCTTCCAAGAAGCCTTTGCTCCTTCTGCCCTCACAGCTAGATCAGGTCTCTTCACAAAGCCTTCCTGAATCCTCACTGGGTTCAAATCAGATTTCTGCCCCTTGCCAGCTGTGTGTCTTTGAGCCAGTTCCTTCACCTCTCTGAGCCTCATCTCTCCTCAGCAAAAGGAGGATAATCACGAGGGACAAAAGTGTCTGGTGCAAATATCATGAAGTTTGGTTTAAGAAATTATTTTCAGATATGATTATAGGCATTTTAGAAACCACCATAATTCTCACTAACGTGAAGGAGGTCAGATAGAGGCTGGAAGCTGAGGGGCCAGTAAGTTACAGTCAGTCAAAGAGAGATGAGCAAATACTCTCTGCTCCGAATCCCATGAAGTGCAAGGGAAGACACTGGAAATTATCCAGGCTCACTCTGCCCCAGCACTGTGTCAGGGTTTGCACACCGCTGGAGGGTATTGTGTTCAGGAACCCAGGAATATCTGAATCCTGCCCTAAAACACAGCTGTCATTCATCGCAGGATTCTCTAGTGCAAGATTTTGAATCTTACCAACACTAGCCAATGGCGGGAGGAGCGTAAGGAGAGAGAGAGGGAAGAAAAAAACAACACAAGACAGCATGAGTGTTCACAGTGCCAAGAAGAAAGACCAGTGAGATGGCCCAAAGGAGAGGTACTGCCCTTTCTGGCTACCTGGTCTGGAGGCTGAAGGTGATACCGGAATGGACAGTGACCCTGTCCACAGGCAAATGAAATGACTGTCAGCTTTCTGAGGGCAGGGATGTTCTGAAAAGATTTGAATTTTCTCCTGGTCTCGGATAGAATAGTTGATGGCTCTGGGCCCTGGAGAACGTATGCGATAGGTTTACTGAAAGAACCAAAGTAGCCACCCCTTGCTGGAGCTTGTGACGGGAACAAAATGCTAAGGGCTTGGTGGGCATCACCTCATTTCATCTTCACCACAGTCTGTGAGGTAGGTGCTGTCATCCGCTTTGTGTACAAGAACATAGACAAAGGCAGCCAGACCACGCTGAGACACTGAGAAAGGGTGTGACAAACTGAGAATCTGAGGGATAGGCCAGGGCTGTGCAGGATGGGAGCCAAGAGTGGGGCAAGTGGAACAGAGGGACGTGGTGGGAAGGAGGGGTCCTGATCAGACTCCAAGAGGCCTCACGAGTCCAGACAAGGAGCTTTATCCTGTAGACCTGTGGTCTCCAAACTTTTTTGCTCATGGACCTCATCAGTGGACAATACGTGTACATGGGTCTATTGATGAATTGTATACAAGTACTACTACTGTACACTCGATATACTACAAATGTACACAAAAATAGAAATGAAGAAGGGGGGACATGAAGTTAATATCAGTAGAAGCTCTAACATTTTCTATCTACACCCCCAGTGGATTGTCTTGCCCACAAGGAAAAAACTTTCACCAAAAAGGATGAGGAGACAAATAGTTTCCATGCACCGTATAGAGGGAGTTGAAGGTCCTCCTGGATGGATTTATTCATCTCAATAAATAGTAATGGCCCCTATTTGTTTGGGGCCTACTGTGCACCAGGCATGTACTGGGTCGTGAAGATGCCTAAAGCCAAGTATCTGCCCCCGACCAGCCCTACAGCCAGCTGTGGCCGTCCCAGATCACAGCTGAGGGTGCTTGGCAGGCCCAGGGGAGAGGCTGTCCTGATGTCCCTCTGTCCGTGTCTTCCTCAGGTGCCATGCCTCTGCAAGTCCTCCTGCTGCTGACCCTGCTGGGCCCTGGCAGCAGCCTCCAGCTGTGGGAGACCCAGGAGAATGGAGCCAAGGAGTCCCCAAGCCTCCCGCTTGCCCGGGGCCGGAGACAGTTGCCCATGGATGAGGACTTCACCGAAATGTACGATGAGTATCATACGGACCCTCCAGAAATGCTTGAAACTACCGCAAGGGCTGTGTCCCTGAGCCCCGAGCTTCAGGCTATGATAGGAAGGTTGGGGCAAAGAGGTTCTGCAGGGACTGGTACTCCGGGGCCAGCCACAGAGGACTCTGCTGGCTTGGATGCAGGAGGGACAGCCTTTGGGAATCTGAGCACAGAACTGGCCACACAGGGGATTCCTGTCACACTGGGCCCTCTGACCAAAGAACTGGTCACTACAATCTCTCCCACCGTGGTGGCTCCATCCACAAAGGAGGCTCCATCCACAGAGCTGTCCACCACAAAGGCCCTAGCCACGGCGCCAGCAGCCACGGAGGCCCTGTCCATGAAATCCACTGTCATGGAGGCCAGGTCCACGGGACCAGCAGCCACAGAGGCACTGACCACGGAACCCGCAGCCACGGAGGCGCTGACTGTGAAATCCACTGTCACAGAGGCCCTGTCCACGGGACCAGCAGTTACGGAGGCGCTGACCACAGAACCCACAGCCACGGAGGTGCTGACTATGAAATCTACTGTCACGGAGGCCCTGTCCACGGGACCAGCAACCACGGAGGCCCTGTCCACGGGACCAGCAGCCACGGAGGCCCTGTCCACAGATCCAGCCACCACAAAGGCTCCATCTACAGGACCTGCTAGCACAAGCAGCCTAACCACAGCCTTTCTTGTGCTCTCCCATCCTCACAGGGGCACCACTATGCCAGCCAGCAATTCGACTGACAACTTAATCAACCAATGGAGAAAGAGTCAGGGTCTCTCCCCGCAGAGCTCTGTGGCCCCCAGCCCCACAGGGGGCCTGGGTAACATCCCCGTGAAGCAGTGCTTGTTGGCCATCCTCATCCTGGCACTCGTGGCCACCACCTTCCTTGTGTGCACTGTGGTGCTGGCTGTCCGCCTCTCCCGCAAGAACCACATGTACCCCGTGCGCAATTACTCACCCACTGAGATGGTCTGCATCTCAGCCCTACTGTCCGACAGGGGCGAGGGGCCCACCGCCACAGCCAACGGGAACCTGCACAGCACGAGCCCCGGCCTAAAGGAGGAGCCTGGGGAGGACCATGAGGGGGACGACCTCACCCTGCACAGTTTCCTCCCTTAGCTCCCCCTGCCTAACCCCTGGAGCAGGGTCCCCTGCCTCCTTGCTCTGTCCACAGCCCACTGGGCCACCACTGCCTCCAGGCTCTATTCCGTAAGTCTGGCCCTTGTCAGAGCCCCCTAGGGATGGGATCTTTAAGGCAGGGTCCCCAAGTGCTTCAACAGGACCTGAGCAGCCAAGGTCCCTCCTTCCCCCTGGCTGCTGGAGTTTCATACCCAGACACCAGGGAAGAGTCAGGGTTCCTTGCCCTCACCCCACCGCCATTGTCTTCTGGTTGTCATGGTCACATGCATGCATTTGGGGGATGAGGGCATTCCTGAGGCCATTTCCAGCTGCTGCCCCCTGGGGGCAGCTGCAGTTTTCTTGGATGTCTTTGCAGGGAGCCCAGGGTGAGGTGTCACCCTGTGAGGGCTGGCGCAGGCTTGGAGAGCGCAAAGCGACACCCTTCTTTGAGACTGTGTGTGCTGCCAACGAGCTTCCTTCTGGTGACAGAGTAACCCTCATCCTGCCCTCTCTGGCCTTCCCCTGTGTCCCCATGGCAGGGTGGGCTCTGCCTTGTTCACCGAAGTACCCCACTGCCTAGCCCGGGGTCCGGTACAGTGCAAGCACTCAATAAATATTTGATGAACAAACATTGGTTGGATGCTTCAAGGTATCAAGGTACCTCCTGGAGGTGTGTGGCGTTGGCCTTTGCTGTTCACACCCAGCGACTGAGGCCCCACAGCCTGTTAGGCTGACTTCAGTGTTGTCTCGGGAACACTGGGGGGCATCTTGGTACATCCTTGAGTAGCTGGGAAAGCTTTCCGGCTGTTTGGGGGGGTAAAGTGGGGCTGGCTTCCAGGGACTACTTTATTTCATGCCCCCCACAACCCAGTTTCGGCCTACAGAATTGGGTTCCCCCCACATCTCAGACAAAAATCGCCTCTAAACATCAACGCCAGCCTCCCCAGAAGCCCACCCTCCCCTCTCCATTCCCCATGGAGTCTGTCTCCCTTTAACACCCAGTACCCACCCATTCGCACACAGGCGAACACAGCTGCAGTCTGTCTACCAGGCTTTTGTGCAACTCACAGGAGTAGCTGTCATTTAAAGTTTGGGGCCAGCAGACTTTCTCCTAAAGGGCCAGACAGTAAATATTTTAGGTTTTGCAGGCCACCTGGTCTGCAACTTCTCAACTCCACCCTTATATAGCAGGACACATGCAGTAATTGACAATGTATCATAAGTAAATGGGTTTGGCTGAGTTCTAATAAAATTTATTTATAAATAGGCGGCAGGCTGGATTAGGCTCTGTAAGTTTACTGACGCCTGATTTAAGTATAGGGTGACCAGAAGTCCCGGTGTGCCTGAGACTTTCCTGATTTTAGCATTGAAAGTTTCGTATTGTGGGAAACTCTGCCGCCCCAGCTAATCAGGACAATTGGTGGACCTATTTAAACACCACTTATCACGTGCATACATTACCATGTTCAAAACCCACTTTGACCCTAAGCGGTAAGATCAGAAAGTGAAGGCTCACAGAGGAGAAAGAGACTGGCCCGCCGGCAGTGGCTGAGCAGGTATTTAAACTCTTGAACTTCTGCGTCCCAGTGTCTTTTAGTCATTTTCCTTCGGGGAGAAGGAAACTGCTGCTTCAGAGTTCTATCTTCTAAGAGAGAACTAAACATCATCTCAGGGGAGACTGCTTTTCTCTTCTAGCAAAATACCTCCAGAAGCCTCTTTGGAAGTGAAGGTCCCCTCCACTCCAGGACACAACCTGCCAAGAGGGAGCTCAAAGAGAGGACCGAGTCTGGAGGTCCTGGGTGCAGCTCAGGAGAGAGGGGCTGGGGTGAGGAAAGAGGAGCAACTGGGGAAAGGCAGCAGGGAACGCGGCAGGCAACAGGCCATCAGGAACAGTCCGTGAGAAGGGGAGGAATGCCTGCCCCTCCCCTGAACCCGTAGAGCAAGTATGACACACAAGGAAGGTGTGTCCAAGATGCTTTGGTGGGGGCCCTGGTGGAAGAGCGGTGTCCACTGTGGTCCAGGGCAGCGGATGCTGGAGGAGGAGGGATGACGCGTTAGGAGCAACGTGAGTCACTTGCCCTTTGGGAGAAAAGCCAGCGGGAGGATTCCACATCATGGCAGTGAGGACCCAGAAGCTGAGAGACTTGGGGGACACCTGAACAGTCTCCCAGGTTCTTGTCAACCCGTCCTTCTGGGCAGGGAGCAGCTCTCCCTTTCTCCTGAGGGCTCCGGGAGTGCCTGGTTTTCCACCTGGCTATTTCTCCCAGGTGCAGGATTTAGATTAGCATCGGTGATGATGGGTGCTTAAAGCAGCCACCAGGGGGCGCGCGCCGCCAGCTCTTTGTCACCGGCGGCTTGGAGCTTCCTTCTGTGCAGTTAGAGGATGAAAGAGGAAGGACTGTGGAGCCAGGATACAAACACAGTGGAGTGCTAGTAAATGTTGAACAGCTGGCTCCTTGGGTGGATTGGTACCCAGGCCATGATTTGCAGTGCTTGTCTATTTCCTTGGTGTAAATATTCCCACGGCAGGTTTTGAGCAACCAACCATCCATATGGTAGATGGTATAATACATGTAAGTCATCTCAGGAGTAGAGAGAATAGCAGAAAATAGTAAAATAATTAGGAAGTGATGAGTTTTAAGTATTGAGGACCTTGGTTTTTAATGTAATATACCGTGTTTCCTCGAAAATAAGACCTAGCCGGACAATCAGCTCTAATGTGTCTTTTGGAGCAAAAATTAATATAAGACCCGGTCTTATTTTATTATAAGACCGGGTCTTTAATATAATATAACAATGTAATGTAATGTAATAATATAATATAGACCGGGTTGTATATTAATTTTTGCTCCAAAAGACACATTAGAGCTGATTGTCCGGCTAGGTCTTATTCTGGGGAAAACAGGGTAATTTAACTTACAAAACAACTGGCTCACATAATTCTGAAAATGTGACAATTGGCTTTCAGAGACGGGTATAGGCTGGCCGCTGCATACCACTGCGACCTTCACCCTGCCTGGATCTCCTCTTGTCCTTGAAAATCAGTGCCTGAATTGCCCCACTTACCCATTCAGCAAATATATCTGGAGTATCTCCATGAGTCCCCTTAAACTGCCTGGGAAGGAGGACTAGGACCCTCCCATTTCACAGAAGACAAAACTGAGGCTCAGAGAGGTGAAGTCATCTACCCCAGTTAATGTGTGAGGACCCAGGATTGCAACCCAGGCCTCAATCAGAAAGCCATGTTCATACCTCTATGTCACGCCATCCTGGAGATCACAGCGGGGTTCTAGGGGAATCCCACGCCCCAAACTCTCACCTCTGTTGAGCAGCCCTGCAACTTGGAAGTCCCCACCAGTCTCCCTTGTGGTTCCTGGTTGCTAAGGGAAGACATTGTTCCTAGAGAAGGTGACAGAGTTGAACCCAGCCTCCTCTTTGCAGAGAGAAGGACACAGCAGAGCTTGGCCCTAGGACAAAGAGAGATGGCTGGGGGACAAGAAGCTGGCATTTACTGGGCACTGACTGCATGCCTGGCCCCATGCCAAACACTTTATCTGCATAAAGTGATTTAGGCCTCACAACAACCTCATGATGTGGGTGTAATAATTACCCCCATTATACTGCAGGGAAAACTGAGTTTCAGAAAGCTGGACCGCTTAGTCCAGCAAGATGCACTGCTAAGAAACTAGACTGCTGACTTCAGTTCTGATGATAAGGAAGGAAGCCGGGTAGACAGGAAATAGGGGGGCATGCTAAGTTTACTCCAGGTCCCTTCTTTCTTATGAGCTGGCACTGCCAGCCTTGAGGGTGGCTCATCCAGCAGCCGATCTGGGCAGAGGTTTCCCAAACTCATCCTTCGTATCCCACCCCCAACGCCACTCAGCCAAGCTTCATAACTTGATTGTTATGGCATGTCCACTCTGTGCCAGGCACCGTGCTAAATCCTGGGGTGCCAGGTGAGCAGGACAGAATGGGTGATGCCCTTTGGGACTCATGGGTCTAGAGGGAGAGAGAGAGATTAATCGAATGATCGTCTAGAAAACGATCAGATTATGGCTGGGCCCAGAGCCCAGAAGAGTGGTGCTGGGGTCTCTGAGTGTGTGCATTGTGGCCAGACCCGAGGGGTCGGGGTGGGAAGGACTCAGGAGAATGTTTGAGACTTGAAAGATGTAGAGTTGTTGATGTGGGAAGGAAGATAGAGAGAGGAGAATGTTCCAGGCATGGAGAACAGGGCTGTGTGTTGGGGGAATGGACAAGGGCAGGGTGATGGGAAGGAGCTAGAGTGGTTGCAGGGAGGAAGGTAAGGCTGTGTGGGGGTGAGGGGAGGCCTGGGCTAGAGTAGGGGTGCAAAGAAAGTGTGGAATGAAGAGATCATCAAGAAGGACCAAAACTCTGTGTGTGAGGCATCACGTGAATGCAGAATCTCAAAATGGTTGGCCGTAGGGACATGGGTGCTACATAGCACTCTGACACCCCTCTCTGCACCCCTGGCAGGTAGAGGTGGGCAGAGCCCTGAGGGATGGGCTTCTAGGGGCCCAGTCCACTCAGCCACTCACTCAAGCACTCACTGCACATGCAGCCTCCAGGCATGAGGTGGTGTGCCCCTGCGGGTAGGAATTGTGACTCAGCCTCTAGTGTGATTCTGGCACAGAGCACATCACTGGGACATGTGTGTGAACTATTCCAACAACTGGGAACAGGTCAGGAAAAGCCAGGCAGCTCCAGCCTAGGATCAATAGAATGTTACTCAGCAATTGAAAATGAGGTGTTTGAAGCGAACACGGAAAAATGCCCAGGATGGAATCGTTACGAGAACTCTGAGCCTCTGTGGCCTCCTCTGTGAAATGGGATCATAATAGTGTCACGTTGGAGGGATGTTGGGAGGATTCATGAGACAAATCACGGTAAACACTTGGTCCAATGCCTGGCACAGGGTAAATGCTCCACAAATCATAGCTACGGTATTAGGAGGATCAAATGTAGAACAAAAGGCTGGAAGGAAGTACAGCAAATTGTTAAGAACGGTCAGCCATCCCGCTTAGGATGGCTTCTTTCGACTTTTCTGTGTTTTCCTAATATTTCTCAATGGACAGAACACAATCGTAAGTGTTAGGAAATCTGGGGGTCCCAGACCTCCCCAGCTGGTGAGTAGAACCATCTTCCTACAGCGATTAATGCCCACACAGGAAGGCTCTGAGCCGGTGGTCCTTACCTGCAGGGGACATTGGGCAATGTCTGGAGATACTTTGGGTTGTCACTATCGGAGAGAGTGCTATTGGCACCTAGTAGGTGGTCAGGCTGCTAAACATCCTACTGTGCACAGGACAGTCACCCAGCAAAGAGGTGTCTGGTCTCAAATATCACGAACGGCCGAGGTGGAGAAACCCTGCTCTTCCCATCCGGCAGTGAGAGCCCCGCAGAGCTCCCCTCTCAAAGGGTTCTGGAAACCCAGAGGGGCTTCTCTGTGGCCAGGAGCTTGACTGGTGAGGGTGATAATGGTGGGTGGAAGGCTGGAGCCATCACTGCTCCAGATCTCGCCACCCAGGGCCCTGCAGAGCCAGCACTCCCATGCCGGAGATGGGCAGAATGAAAATGCTGCTGCTGAGCCTTGAGGAAGGATGGCTTCCGTGCTGCTCTTCCCAAGAAAGGAGGAGAGAAGAAGGCCCCACGGCAGGAGACTGGAGCATCAAGGTGGCGCAGACACACGCCCTTTCCCAGGCACATGAACCCTGCCAGGACAGCCATGTGTGTGTGAACCAGCGCCCTTCCACCTCAGCACTGGTTCTGGGCTTCCTCCTGCTCTCCTGGGGGAGTTCTTTCAGGAGACCCTATTGTCCTGACTCCCATTTGGCGTCTGGGCCCCCAGGAGAGACAAGTTTCAAGTGATTTCCCCCAGAGTTTCAGCAGCCCCTCAGCAAATCTTTGGACACAGATGAACATGTAGGAGAGGAGAGTGGGGTCCCCTAGTCCAACCAGCCAAAGAAGCTCCTGGACCCCAATTCTTGCCCTGTTCAGACCCCCGTCTCTCCTATTGACAAACATGTTGGTTGGAGGAGTGAAGAAAAGCTCCTGTCACTTCTCACTCTCGCTCTGCTCTGGCCCCACCAGCCTTCATGCTCTTTTTCCTTCACGGGCTCCTGCCTCAGGATCTTTGCACTTGCTGTTCCTTCAACCTGGTACTCTCTTCCCAGATGTCTGCATGACTGGCATCTTCTCTTCTTTTAGGCCTCAGCTTGAATGTCACCTCCCCAGAGAGGCCCTCTCTGCAGCCCTGCCCCAGCTATCTTTTACAACAACCCCCTTTTTCCTTTCAAGGCACTGATAACGGCCAGCAGTGATGATATACTGATTTGTGCTGTGCAAGGATGGGGGCCTCTGTCCCCATGTCCCCTCTTTCCTTGTCACTGCACAGTGCCTGGCATGCAGTAGGAGTTCAGGAAACGTTTACTGAATGAACATACGTGTTAGGGAGGTCTTGCAAGGGCGTGAGGACAGAGGTAAGGCAAGGGGACTGACAAATGTAAATGCCAGGGGCGGAGATGGAGGGGGCCTTAGGTTTAAGGCTTGGAGTCAGGCCGACCCGGTTGGAATCCCCGCTCCATTGCTTACCAGTGGCAGGGTGTTGGGCAACTCTCTAACCTCTGGGAGTCTCAGCTTCCACACCTGTGACACGGGGAGAAGTCTTTGCTACTTCTGGGGGCGATGGGAGGGTGAAATGAGCACGGACATGGCTGGCACACTGGAGGTGCCCAATTAGCGCCCATTCTGGGAGATACTGTCCCTGGCTACCGGGCAGGCGTGGACTATTTCAGGGGCACCATGAGGGGCCTCCATGTTCCCCCAAGCCTCGAAGTCCCGCCCCTGTGGTTTGGGGAGCCAGCCCCCACCGCCCTGCTACACTCTCTGTCTTTTGGCCTAAAATTAGCTCACAAATTCCTTGGCTGCTTGGCTGGTGCTTCCAACCGACAATTCAAACCAGATGTTACCAGCTGTCGGGGCCCATCCCCCCTGGACAGCGCCGGCGAGTATCCTGCCTGGCTGGCTCAGGGGGGCGGGACTCAGCCAGGGAAGGTCAGCCCGCTGTAACGCAAGCGCGCTGCCTGCACACACGCAGGAGCCCAGGCAGGGCTGGAGGCTGGCGGCTGGGTGCACACCCCTCCTGGGATGGGGGGCACCCCTCACTGACTCACCTGCTGGCAGGTGGGGGCTGGGGTGGCTCTACCCCTTTCCATCCAGTGACCTTGTGGAGCGCCTGCTGTATGCCAAGCCTCTAAGTTTGCTGCTGTCCAGTTGGAGTGATAGACTCTCAGTCCCAGGTGTCACTTGTGTTGCTGTTATTATTATTGATTATTATCATTTAGTGCCACGTGCGGAGGCACATTGCCTTCTCACAGTAATCCAGGGATGGTGGTGTTATTATTACCACCATTTTACAGATGAGGAAACTGAGGCCCAGAGTGGTTGAGTAACTTAGCCCAAGGTCACTCAGCTCTGAAGCAGCAGAACTCAGGGTCCCAGAGGGCATGTGATCTTGGCTCATCCTGGGTGTGTTTTACCTCCTTGCTGTCAACCCTCCCCCCCCAACCTGTGGCCCTTTCCTTCATGGTGGATGGATCCAAATGTCCTGGAAGACCCTCTCTGTGAGGTCAGCCCTGGGCCCACGTACAGAAGGCTGACTCATGGCAGCTGCCAGGAGCAGGGGGTTCATAGGGAGCCCCCGGGAGCCAAGTTTCTGGTCCCTGCTGGGTCAGAAGCTGGTGGTCTGGGCTGGGGACCTCTATGGGCTTCATGGGGGCCTTATGTGGAGTCCCTTCCTCTCTCCAGAGATGGGGCTCCGAGCCATCTCTTCATCAGGGTCCAGAGAGAAAGGGTATATGTGTGACTGTTGGGAGGAGGGGGCATGAAGAGGACAGGCTTGCTGCACGGAGAGGAGAAGTGGTGAAGGGTTTCGCACACACATGGAACCACGGCTGGCCTCCTTCCTCATAATAAAAGCCAAAAACCTGCAAATGCCCACAGAGGCCCTGCATGATCAGGCTTTCGTTCCTTCTGGCTTCACTTCCTCCCACTCTCCCCTCACCCACTCTATTCCAGCCATACCAGACACTTCTTTTCCACTCCTTGAAAATGCCAGGTACCCCCTACCTCAGGACCTTTGCACCGGCTCTTCTCTCTGCCTGAAACGCTCTTCCTCTGATCATCTACCTGACTCAGTCTCTCATATCCTTCAGATCTTGCTTGAATGCCATCCTTTCTCTGCTGTATTTTTCTCCATACCCCTTTCCACCTGTCATACCATATGTACCTTATAGTGATACTTCGGTTTTCTAATGTAATCCATTCCGGAAGACCATTCGAGTTCTGAAAAGTTGGAAAACAGCAACAGCTAGGCCTCGGGATCTTGCACTCAGCGGAAGCCACATGACATGTTCGACTTCCGAGGTGTGTTCGAAAACCGAAGCATTTACTTGGGGGTTTACAGTGTTCATAAACCGAAATGTTCGTCAAGGGAGATGTTCCAAAACCGAGGTACCACTGTACTAAGTTACCTTTTTAA
Organism: Rhinolophus hipposideros; assembly: GCF_964194185.1. Taxonomy (NCBI): domain Eukaryota; kingdom Metazoa; phylum Chordata; class Mammalia; order Chiroptera; family Rhinolophidae; genus Rhinolophus; species Rhinolophus hipposideros. The sequence continues at coordinate 14,372,825 of NC_138070.1, forward strand.
TTGTCTCCCTTGTCCCACTGGAAGGTAAGCTTCATACATACGGGATTTTTATCTGTTGTTCTCTGTTGTAACCCCAGGGCTTGGAAGCTATTTGACACGTATTATGTGTTCAATAAGTACCTGCTCAGGGAGGGAATGGGGGGAGGGAGGGAAAAGTGAAGGGAGAGGGAGAAACGGAGGAAGAGGGAGAGGGGAAGGGAGGGAGGGAAGATGGAACAGAAGACCTTAGTGCAGAGTGAGGGGGTGGAGAGTAGGAGAAGTGTGAGATGACATACTGAGTGTTTGCGTGACTTAGGGCCCTGGAGTTCAGCTCCAGCCTCTCCCCAGTTTTTCTTGGCCATCTCCCCCTTTCTCAAAGACAGGGAGAGCTCCCCTGTTTCCGACAGTCCTGCATAGGAAGTTCAATTCCTTCTCGTGATGGGGGACGGAGGGTGGGGCAGGGGGAGCTCCTGGGGGGGAGTCCCCTGCCCAAGGGGACCAAAGGGGCAGGGGGCAGCTGGCAGAGCAGGAGAAGGGTCCCGGTCAGCAGTGTGGTGGTGTGTATTTACATTCCTGCTCTCTGGGATGGTTTCCACATCAGGCTAATGAAGCCACTCCTCGCTTGGGGGCCCTGGGGAATGTAAATGTTTACAAGGCAGTGTACAGCTGGCCAGGCCACCACGGCCACAAGAAGCCAGAGATCCTACGGCTCTGGTCCTCCCCTCCCCCAAAAAAGAGAGGGATGGAGGGTTCTTCCTTTTTCTAAAGAAAACTTAATGGTGTCATAACCTACGGACAGCACACACATCTGAAGTTTGTGCGGCTAGATTTTTCCATATGCACCCGTGTACCCACCACCCAGATCTAGATATTGTGCATGTCCCACCCCAGAAGTTTCCCTTCTGCCCCTTTCCAGTCAGCACCCCCCAAGGATGACTGCTTGTTGGACTTCGGTCCCCATAGCTTAGTGTTGCCTTTGTTCTAGAACCATGTAAATGGACTCATCCAGTGTGTGTTCTTTGGGGCTGGTTCTTTCTCTTGGGATTCATCCAAATGGTTGTATGTTTCATCTCTCTTCCTTTCATTGATGAGAAGCGTTCCACTGACTGGATGTACCACAGTCTGTTCATCCAGTCTTCTAGGGGTGGACATTTGGGTTGTTTCCAGTTTTTTTTGCTGTTATGGATAAAGCAACTACAGACAATTTTGCATTTCTGTGCAAAATGTTATTTGTCTCGGATAAATACCTGGAAGTGAGATTGCTTGATCATCTGGGAAGTGTCTGGTTAACTTTATAAAAACGGCCAGACTGGGTTCCAAAGTAGCTGTGCTGTGTTTTTCTCTCATCAGTAGTGGGTGAGTGTCCGGTTGTTTGCTGGGGGTGGGCAAACAAGTGGAAAATGTACTTAGAGTCACAGAATGACAGAAGTTGGAGGAGCCTCTGCTGACCCTTCCTGGTTCAGGAAGCGAAACTGAGTCTTGGGTCACACAGTACGTGAGGGACTGAGCCAGGACATAATACTGATCTCTCAATTTCCAAGCTCTAACTATTCCCTGGTGAGAACAGATCAGCACCCAGTCTTATTTCCCCGGAGGAGGCTTATGGCAAGCTCTTCCCAACCTCAGGGCCTTTGCACTTGCTGTTCTCTAGGCCCAGGAAGCTCTTCCTCCTGCTCCTTGAGCACCTGGTTTCTCTTATTCTGCAGGTGTCAGTTCAAGCACCTCTTTAGAAAGTCCATCCCTGACCACAATTGCTAAGATAGTTGCCCAAGCATCTGCCGTCAGCCCCTTCCAAACTACTTGCTATCTGCTCATGCCGATAGCGTTTAGCAGTGTTGGGTTATCTTCCCGATTTGCCAGTTGACTTGTTTCTCATGTGTGTCCCCTACTGCAAGGTCCCTGAGGCAGGGGCCTGGTCTGTCTTGTTCTCATGCAGGAGCTGGTGCACATCGACATAATGGCATTGTTATCCCTCCCTGTGCCTCAGTTTCCCCATTTGTAACATGAGCAGGTTGGATCAGAGTCATTCAGCCAGTGAATGGGCATTTACCGAGCACTTCCTGTGTTCCAGGCACCAGTGCTTGGGATACAGGGACAGAAGAGGCCCCGATTTTATACTGCAGAGGCAGACAGTGTAGAGACACATGTAAACAGGCCTTATAGCCCAGTATGCTCAGTGCTCTGAGTGGGGAGCCTGGCGGTGCAGGAGCATAGAGTAGGCTACTGATCTCCCTCCCCAGAGGCCAGGGTTCCGGGAGGGCTTCCTGGAGGTGGTGATGTACAGGGGGTGGTTGGGCAAGGCGGGTAGCATGGAGGACGGTGCTTCACGTAGAGGGAACAGCCTGAGCGAAGGCGTGGCAGCATCAGTCTCATTCACTGCTCTCTGCCAGGCCTGGTTCCTGGCACATATTGGTGCTCAGCTGGGGAATAGCTGGGAACTAGTGAGCATCTTGAGTATACAGATGGGGAAACTGAGGCCCAGGGAGGTTTCACAGTACACCTAGAGCTCTGGCCTGCCTGGATGAGGCCTAGTCTGCCTCCTTGCAGCACCCAAAGGGAGGCCGCTCCATGGGTGTCCCTCTGAAGGCAAGGTCTGTGAGGCCGCAGCCCTGGCCTCTCCAGCCACATGAAAGGTTTGGACTATTTTTTCCCAGAGCGCAGGCCCCAGTGGTCCCAGGAGCTGTGTAATTAGAAGGGGTTCTGAGCCCATGAGCAGCCTGGAGCTGGGGCTGTGGTGGGCCAGGCGGCCCGCCCCAGGCTCAACTGGGGAGGGCTCTGGCAGAGACTGGAGGCGGGTGGGTTTTGCCCTCACCCTCCCTGCTGCCTCGGCCATGGTTGTTCAGCAGGGCGGGGGTCACGGCTGCTAATTGCATGGTGGGCGCAGGGTGGGGCCTCTGAATGGCTTCAAGGCTGGGCAGAGGGCCCGTAGCTCTCGGCCTCTGAAATTACAGGCTGCAAACAAATGGCTCAGCCTGCTCCATATCACAGGCCTGCCCCTCACCCCCTTGGAGCCATGGCGGTACAAGCCATGGGGATCATCTGCATCTGGGCCAAGTGCCACAACAGGTCCTGGAACTACAGAATGTGGAACGTGAGACCCTCGGGACGGACGAATTGTGACTGGAGCAAACTCTCAGAGCATGAGGTTGTCAAAACCTGGGAATGGAGGAGTGCGGGTCAGAGTGGTCATGCATACATAACAAGTATTTATTGAGCACCTGCTGTATTCCAGGCACTGTCCTAGATGTTGGAGTTAAGGCAGTGCAGGAAACAGGCAAAGTTCCTGGTCCCCGCAAACCTGGCTTATCTCCTGTGACTCGATAATAATCTTCAGAAACTGCTCTGAAGGTGCTGGTTCCCGCCTACCTCAGGGCTTTTGCACATGCTGTTCTCACTGCTGGAAATCCTCTCACATCCTTTTCTTTCTACACACCTCCTCCTCATCTTCACCAGCAGCTCTACTATCCCTTCTGCATGGAGACCCCCATGAGCGTTGGGACCAGACTAGCCTCCCACAGGCCCTAAACGGTCCCATCCCAACTCTTAGCCCAGTTTATAGTTAGACAGTCACTTGTTTGTTTACTTACTTATTGCGAGTCTCCCCTCTACTCTGTAATCTATGCCTGTGTTTGCTCATCACTGTCTCCCAGGGCCTGACACTGGGCTGGGTATAAAGTCCATGCTCAAAAAATAATTGGAGAATGAATGACATTTAGAATGTTAGAGTGTTGAAAACTTCGCGTTGGCATGCTTGTGGCAGACATCTAGTCCAACCCTACATTTAGCTGCAGCCCAGAGAGGGGCAGTGATTGGCCCAGCCACCCACAATTGATGTGTTAGCTGCGGGTGGACCTCAGGGATGCTTTTTTCTCCTGTCATTTTTGCTCTTCTGTCCTCAGATTGTGGGTTGAGATGTTTGGCTGGAGGAGAGCATATGTGTGTGTGTGTGTGTGTGTGTGTGTGTTGACATGGTCTGCTAGCCCTTTAACAGGGCAGGTGGAGGAAGTACAGGGATCCTACTGTGGGAGATGGGCCCCTGGGATCAGGGAAGGTCACTGGCCTGGCAGTTTCACGTTCAGCTAAGACACAGCAGCTGATGAAGAAGGGCTCTGATGCCCCACATGTTGTTGGCTCCTGGGTAGGTTACGCTGCTGTGAACCTCAGTTTCTGTATCTGTCAAATGGGCTTCGCTTATTCACTTACCTTTCCCCAAGCACTTATGGAGTCTGTACAGTGGCAGGTTCTATAGGAGGAGGAACCCCAGTACTTTGGAGGGTAGATGATTCCAGCTCCCCAGGAAACAAAGTAATAATATTCAACTGCAATGTGGGAGATAGAATAATGCCCCACCCCTGGAGATGTCCACATCGTAGTCCCTGGAACCTGTGAATATGAATGTCACCTGACGTGGCACAATTTATGGAGTGAGTAAATTTACAGATGTGAGTAAATTAAGGCTCCTTGATGGGGAGATGATCCTGGATTCTCTGGGTGGGCCCACTGTCATCACAAGAGTCCTTAAAGGTGGAAGAGGGATTGGGAGAGAGACTCCCAATCCCAGAGAGATGGCCGTGTGACAAGGACCCAGCCCACTGCAGCTGGCTGTGAAGACGGAGGAAGAAGCCTGTGAGCCAAGGAATGCAGGTGGCTTCTAGAAGCTTGAAAAGGCAAAGAAACAGATTCTCCCCACGAAGATGCCAGGATGAACGCAACCCTCCTGACACCTTGATTTTAGCCCAGTGAGACCCCTGGCTAACTTCTGGCTGCCAGAGCTGCAGGAGAATAAATGTGTGCTGTTGGAAGCCACTACGTGTGTGGTAATGTGGTACAGCGCCGTAGGAGACTCATACACTTGTCCTCTGGCCAGTGCTTGTATATTGCCCAGCACGTTCATGCCTTCCATCGCCTCTGATTTTTCCCATGTGAGAGTCTCTATCCTCATGTTACAGATGATGAAACAGAGGGTCTGTGTGGGGCAGGATACAGTGGAGGCAGGATTTGAACCTGGATCTGTCTGCCTCTGGGTCTGGGGCTCCTTGTAGGGGCCACTCTGTCCCCAAAGGAGGAGCCCAGAACGGGCCCCTGCCTTAGGCTGGATGAATGGCATTGCAAGACGTTAGCCTGGTTCTAGCTGACTTCCCAGCCCTCATCACCTTCTCCTCCCTTTGTCCGCTTCTTGCTCCAGCCAAATTTACTAACGGCACCTTGCCTGTGTGTGGCATTCCCAGCCACTCTGCTTTATCCATGCTGGTCCTTCCATCTGGAATGCCTCTCCAGCATCTCCTGTAGTTCAGACTCCGCTAGTTCATACCTATGTATTCTAGGACCACTTCCCTGCCCGTTTCTCTCAGTGGACCTCTCTTTGCCCTGTCCCCTGCCCCCCACCCTTGGCCTGGCCTCTCCTGCCACAGACACATTTCTGTTTTGTAAAACAGTAATTCATATATGTGTCCTTCTCCCTGGAAGTCAGTGAGCTCCTTCAGGTCTGGGCTGTGTCTGATTCACCTCTGAAATCTGCTTGGCACAGCGCCTGGTGCACGATGGGAGTTCATTAATAACATCTATAACATTCATTTGATGAATGAATGAATGCAAGGGTCCACTGACCCGTCGCATTCCTGAGGTCAGCCAGAGGTGCTGGTTCCAGGGCTACTACTGACTTACTTCAGTTCCCTGGTTGAGCCACTTAAACTCGCCCTGCCTCACTTTCCCCATCTGTGAAATGGGGCCACGACTCCTGCTCTAGTCACTCTATTTAGAGTGTTGTGAAGCCACCGACCTTAGAATGTCAAAGCCAGAGGGAGCCCAGAAAGCTTTCCCTCCACCTCTGCAAATGAAGAAACTGAGGCCTGGAAAAGGGAAGGGCCCAAGTGGGTGCCAGAACTCACTCCCTGCACCATCCCTGGACCTTCCATGAGGCCTTCGTCCATGCTCTCCCTTACACACACCCTGGCTCCCACTCTGCACCCTGAGCCTCGGAAAACCTGAGTCACAGCTGGAACCAAGGATGGGGATTTTCCTCCTCTCTTCCAGGGGCCTCTGACCCTCCCTGACCTGTCTTCTTTGGAAGGCGAGAACGACCCCAGCTCGCTGTTCTGGCGGGAGGCACTGCAGGATAGCCTTGTCTGTCTGTCTGTCTGTCCGCCCCAGCCTGCCCTGGGGACTCGCGGTCGGGGAGGAAATGCCCCATCTGGGCTTCTCCGGAGCGTGGAGGGGGCGCCTGCGGGAGTATGAGTGAGGGGCATGTGTGTGGCCCAGTGCAGCCCCGCCCCTCCCCTACCCCCACCCCAAACCCCTTAATGAAATCAAGCTGGCCCCGCAGCCAGGGAGGGAGGGAGGGGGCGGGAGGAGGGCGGGGCGGCCAGCCCTGAGCAGCGCCCGGGCACCGGCACCGACTCTCTCTCGCTCCACCTGGCGGGAGCACCAGGCCTGTGTGCTGAGGGATTGGTGAGTCCTGGGGTCCCCTCCTCTGTCTGCGGAGCCTGGGGTGTCTTGGAGTTTAGAGACTTTGGAGGCGCCTCCGAGTGTGTGAATTTTGAGGGTGTGCTGGATGCTGGGTATGTGGGTGATCTGTGCTAAGGGTGAAGGGGTCGGAATGTGTGTGCTCCTTCTCTGCGCCCTGGGTGCCTGCTGGCTCGGCCAGAGTGTTGTGTGTGTGCAGTTGTGGCCTGGCTATGGGGGGTTGTGCTGTTCTTCAAAGAGGACGCCAGGATGGTTGCCCCCAGGGTCAACAGCAGGGTGGTGTGGGCTGGGACTGTCCCATCTGGGGGGGTCCACGGTGTTAGAGGGGGTCGTGTATGTGCACATGTTGTCAGAGAATGAGCCCATTTTGGGTCCATGTGTGTTCTCTGTGTATCTGCACTGGTGGGCCGTGTGAGCCGTCCGGGGGGCCCGAGTGTTGTGTGTCCTTAGATGTTTTTGTGTGGATCCACGCTGCTGCTGCTTTCTGTATGTTGTGTGTATGGATTTTGACCCCTCGAGTCCCCTGTCCCTCCCCAGGCCTCCCCTCCAAGAGGCCCAGGCCCCTGTCCTTGGCTGCCCGAGAGCAGGGGGTGCAGTGCTGCAACCCGATCCCCCACCCCCAAAAGCCATTAATTGAAGCCAGGTTTTTTGTGGGCCGCCCTTCCATCTCTGTCTGCCAGTCTCTGGGTGGGGGTGCAGCAGCTGCTCTGGCCCCTCAGCCTTGGGTCTTGGGGTACCTAGACCTTAGGGGTACCTAGACCTTAGGATTTGCATCACCTGCATAGTCCTGACCTCCACTGAGGCCATCACATTTAAAACAATAAAACCTGGGTGCGATGAGCTCTAAAGAGAGGCCCTGCTCCAAGCTGGGAGTCCTGGCCAATTACGTGGCACCCACTAATTGACACCTACTATGCACTAAGAACTGCTATTTCTTGTACTGACAGTAGTTTGGGGAGGTGGCCCTTATCCCCATTGTACAGATGTGGAAACTGAGGCCTAGAGGGGTGACATGCCCAGCTCCAGGACACACAGCTGGGACACACACCTATGGGGTATTCTGAGTGGCCTCTCCCTTCCGGGTTCCGTTCAGGGCTCCACGCTGACTGGCCATGCAACCTTAGGCAGGCTATTGCCAGTCTTGGCTGAGTAGAACGAGAGAGACTGACTGACCCCTCTAAAGCTCCTAAAGGCCTGTGAGTTCCTGTGTCCTGGAAAAAATTAGGACCCAGGAAGGAGATGGGGCAGCTGATGGACAGAACGACCATTTCAGAGCTGTCCAGTGTGCCCATTCTACAGATGGGAAACTGAGGCCCAGAGAAGGCAGGAGGCTCTTCGTGCTGGGTCACACAGTCATCCCCTTTGAGGCCTGGCCGGCTCCCCACATTTTGCCTGCACCTTTCTTGGGGAGCCAGGAAGGGTTGTGAGGATATGGGGGACTCTGAGAGTTGGGATCTTGGCCGTTAAGAGCCAGAGATAGTTTGTGTGGCCTCTTTCTTTATCCTCTGTCCCTTGACCCTAAGGCTTCAGGGGGTGGAAGCCTTTTCCTCTGTCCAGCTCCTTGCTGTGAGTGTGTATATGTTTGCATGTGTGCGTGCATACATGAGTGTGCGTTTGTCTGGTCCTGGATTCCTCACTGGCCAGAGCTGAGGAGACTTCCCCCAACAAGGTAAAAAAGTGGGTCTGCTTCTGGAGGTTGGGGGAGACAATGAGCAAAGGTACACGTCAGGTGAAGATAAGCATTTGTTGACTTTGGGTGTGAAAATGTCCGCTGTTGCTGGAGCTCTGCTGGGGTAGAAATTCGGCCCCTCCTGAATGCCCCCTTTCCTAGGGAAGCGGCGATTCTGTGCCAGGCAGGACCTGTGGTCATCTCCCCACCCTGCAGGCCCCTAGTTTACAGATGAGGCCCAGAAGGGCCAGACAACAGAGCGAGACGGAGATGGAGCCAGGATTCAAATCCCCACCTAACAGGCCTGACACCATTCTGCCACCTTCAGAACTTCAGTGAGGGGACCCCACAGTCAGCCCCCGGGAAAGGCCTCCTGGTCTTCAGCCACCGCTGGTCCTAGTTACCGTCTGTGGTGAGAAGCTTCAGCTGCCACCATGAGAAGTCTCTCCTGGAACTTGACTGGAGGCAGAAAGCAGGGTGGGGATTGGTGAGACAAAGACCCCAAGATCAAAGCTGTCTGTAGGAACCTTTGCCAACTAGTGCCAGAGAGGCAAGGGCCCAGGAAGGCTCTCAAATTTCACGTAGCATCTCCAAGTCTTGTTCCACCTGATGTCAACCAGAGGGTATTAGGCCATCACCGGGTGAGAGAGGGAGAGAGAGAGAGAACACTATTCTTAGAGTCACACAGAACAAGGTTCAAATCCTAGCTCTGACACGTACCGTCTGTGTCCTTGAGCAAGTCATTGTCCATCTCTGAACCTTAGTTTCCTTATCTGAAATATGGAGACAATGACAGTGCCAGCCCACAGGGCTTCTGCAGGATATACCCACAGAAGGGCTCAGTGACCCATGATGAAAGTAAGAATGAGCAGCTGATTTAAAATGAACCCCTGAGTCGTGTTGCCTCTTTTTATGTCCTGGAATTATTATTATTATTATTATTATTATTATTATTATTATTATTATTATTTTGCCATCTGAGCCAGTGTGTCCAAATTCACACGAGTGCAATTAATTTTAGTTAATGACAGTTGGGAAGCCCTCGCTCACCTAGAACAAGCCACTCAGTGGCTCAGCAACATTCTTACCTCATCTCCTGAATCCCCAAGTTACTGTGAGGTAGGTATGGTCATTTGTATTATGGAGCAGGGCTTGAGGCCTGGGCACTCAAGGGGACCTGCAGTCAAGGTGTTGGGAACCTGACTTCCCCCTTCAGCCCAGGAACTTACTGTGTGGCTTTGCCTTCCCATTGCCTTCTCTGGGCGTCTCTCTCCCCATCTCAGTTCCTTGAGACAGGGCCTCGGATCCTAAGGCTTTTCCATCTTGGAACATCTAACCCCACCTAGTGTAAGAATCCTGGGCCCTCCACCGGGTCCGGGTGGGATTCTCAGCGGGTGATCGGGGGGTCACAGAAAGGGGTCCCCGGGTTTATCTGAGCACCCAGCCCTACTCAGGCTGGCTGGGAGAGTTAGTGTTTTAGAAGCTGGGCTCCTCTGTAAACCTGGGCCATGAGGAATGTATTAGTTACCTGGGCTGTCTGGGCCAGATAGGGCCTGGGGATTCATGTGGGGAGCGGCCTTCCAAGGGGGGAGGGAGATGCAGGGTTCATCTGGTTCCCATTTAGTGGTGGCCATAGGACTCACGCTCTAGCAGGCTCCAGCTTTGCCTCAGACAGAAGGGGTTTCCCCCTGCGGTCTCCACATCCTTCTTTGAGCCTGTAGGTGAAGGTTAGCCATGAGGCAGATGCTCCCAGCATGCTCCTGGCATCAGGCCCTCTGCGGAGCTCAGTCTGCAGACTTCAAAACCTGTGACTCTTCTGGAGAAGGGAATGGGACCATTAGAGGGGCTGGAGGCTGCTGGGGAGGGCTCCCTACAGGAGGGGGGATGTCAGCTTACAGTTACTCAGTTTCTCACATACTCAGCCCTACCATCGTCTCTCCCTTGGTGCCTGGATCCAAACCCCAGCCCTTGGCAAGTCACTGAAGCCCTCTAAGTCTCAGTTTCCACATCTGGAAAATGGGGCCAATAATAGTGCCTCCTTCATCAGGTGGGTCCCAAGCTTCAATGAGAAATTCCATGCAAGCAACTTAAAATAGCACCTGGCACATGGCAAGCAGTAAAAGGGTAAGTTATTACGAATTCAGTCAAGTCAGTCGGGATACATTTATGGAGTACTTACTGTATATCAGATATGGTACGAAACCCCAAGGATGCCAAGATAAGTAAGATTCAGCCCCTGCCTCCCAGGACCTCAGGGTGACATGCGGTGACTCTCTGCCGGTCCCTCTAGGACTACAGAGTGAAGTGGGGGGCAGGTGTGAACTCTGCATTTAAAGAAATGGGGCTCCATTCCCGGGGACCTGGGGGACGGAAGCAACTTGCTAGACTATCAGCCATGTTTCCTGGACCACCTCAGGGTCCCCTGAGACCCTGGAGCCCACCTGAGCTCTCTCCTGTCTTGCTTCCCCACAGGTCCTGGACAACATGGTTTCTGCGGTGGCCCCCAGCCTCATCGTCTCTCTGCTACTGCTCCTAAGGGCGCTGCCCATGGCCACCCACTCCGTGCCCCTGAAGGTTGCCTTCCTGGAGGACATGGGGGGCAGCGGGGAGGCCGAGGGCTCATCGGCCTCCTCCCCAAGCCTCCCACCACCCCAGACCCCAGCCCTCAGCCCCACATCGGTGGGGCCCCAACCCACGCTCCTGGCGGGCCCCAAGCCCCCCACCAACTTCCTGGACGGCATCGTGGACTTTTTCCGCCAGTATGTGCTGCTCATCTCTGTGGTGGGCTCCCTGACCTTCCTGCTCATGTTCATCGTGTGTGCCGCTGTCATCACCCGCCAGAAGCATAAGGCCTCGGCCTACTACCCATCGTCTTTCCCCAAGAAGAAGTATGTGGACCAGAGTGACCAGGCCGGGGGTCCCCAGGCCTTCAGCGAGGTCCCAGACAGGGCTCCTGATGGCCGGCCGGAAGACACCCTGGATTCCTCTCAGCAGCTGCAGGCTGACATCCTTGCCGCCACCCAGAACCTCAAGTCTCCCGCCAGGGTGGCCCAGGCCAGTGGAAATGGAGCCAGGATGATGGAGGGCAAGTCAGAGGAAGAGGAGAAGGGCAGCCAGGAGGTGGACCAGGAAGCCCAGGGGTGTGGCGACCCAGTGGAGAAACCAGAAGTGCCGAAGGAACCCTGCTCAGCAGTGGCAGAGGGGGCTGTGGTGGCCGGCGAAGGCCCAGGGAAGCCAGAAGCGGCTCCCTCATTAGCCCAGGAAGCTGACGGTCCAGCTGGCCCCCCCGAAAGCCCCTGTGCTTGCGGCAATATCACCCCCAGCGTCTAACAAGCCTCCAGGGCTGTGGCCCTGACTGTCGGAACCCTAGTGGTCCCTTCCTCGGCCTTAGAAAGGCTCTTGGTCCTTAATGCGCCCCGATGTCCCCTCTTCGACCACTCCCAGCTGCAAATCCCAGAGAGTCCTGATCCTACAGTGGGCAGAGATACTGGTCTCCAGTCGACCCCAGTTATCTCACGAAGTTCTAGAACATTTGCCGCTGCTGCCTTCCCAAAGGGCTACATTCCAAAGCACAGTTTCCCTGGGAGGCGGGGCTGGGGCTGTGTCCTCTTAAAGCCACGTCAGTTGGGAAACATACTTTGCAGGTCTCTTGTGATAGTGCCAACGTTGTTGCTTTTCCATTGAGGTAGAAAAGGAAAACAAAACAACTGGGAGTTTTGGAAGAGGTTGAAAGGGAGGTGCAGAAGTGCCTGGGGTTGGTGCGGTTAGAGCTACCGCTGAAAGGGCCCTGATTAATCAGGAAACTTCCCGGAGGGGCCCTTGCTCAGGGTTCTGACAGGGCCTGAAATGAGCATTTCCCATCTGGGTTCCCTGAGGTACCCTGTGGAAAAAAAGATTTGAGAGTCCAGTGAGTTGCAGAAACACTGTGTCTCTATTCCCCCACTCCCCTTAGAGCACCCCAGGGCTCAGACCAGTCGCGCAGTTAAAAGCCCCTGTTTCACTTAGCCTTTCCCAAACTGCTTTTGACCGTGAAGTGCCTTTTTGTTTTGCAGCTACAGAGTAAAATGTTGCAGAGCACACTTTGGAAATTACTGCTCTAAATGTTTTCTAAGGCACGCCCCTCCCCACCATACACGCAGTCTATGGTTGTTCTGGGGTGTGGGGGTTTGGACCCTCTCAAGTGCTGTCTCTTATCCAGGTACGCGGGTGGCGATGGAGCAAATGAATTGAACCTTTTTTGAAGCTTGGGGAGGGGGGGATGGTTTCTGACGCCCGGCCTGGGCATGGGGGCCCTGGCCCCCAGCCCTTAGATGATGCACGTTGTCTGGCAGCCTGTGTCCATAGCATTCTTTAGTCCTTGACCAGGGAGTCTGAGCTCCGTCTTAAATCTGGGGAGGTTGTGGGGGGTCCTCTTCCCCATGCTTCCGTCTGGGCCCCTCAACCTCTGCACAACTCTCCAGGTGCTGAGACATAACAAACCAGCACAATAAACCTTTATTCTGGCCTGAGTCTTGCTGTTTTTCTGAGGGTGGGAATGAGTCTGATGGGAGATGGGGCTGTTTCCCATTTCCCCTGGGCTGTTCTGTGGGGGTGGGGCAACTTCCTGGGGGAGACATATCAGCTAGGCCCTGGGGGATGAACGATGTGAGAAAGAGGAAAGAAAGGGTGTCCCAAGGGTTGGGGGGTAACAACTCATGCTCCCAAGGCTGAGCCCCAGCCCTGGACTTGTGGCCACACAGCCAGTTTCCATGCACGTCTCCGTGACTTACTGTGACCACAGGGGAGCCACTCGTCTCTCTGTTGCCCTGAGGAGACAGGGAATGGAGGTGCTCCCAGCCGAGCCTTCAGTGTTCCATACCCCTGCAGAGTGGCTGTGGATGGGATGGTCTCGGATGATGCCATCCTCACCGCACCCTTGCTGGCGCCTGGGGTTGCAAGCAGCCCTGGCCTTTGTCTCCTCACCACAAGGCTCCTCCTCGTTTTTTGATGGCAAGTTCCTGTGGCCACTGCCCCCCCCCTCCGCCCTGGAGCTGCCAGCTGGAATCCAGATGTGGCTGGGCTAGGAGCACGTGCTGGATCCCCGGGGTGGTGGGGGCAGGGAGGCCGTCCCTCTGCTGCCCCTCTCCTCTACCAACCCCACATCCCCCCACATCTATCCGGAGGGGGCCCGGGTTTGGGTTTCATAACACACAATGGCCTCTGTCTCGCTCAGTGGGGAAGGGCCCTCCCTTTCTCAGCAGACCAGCTCCTGCCCAAGAACATGGGGAGAATTGAATACAAATACTGAATACCCGGATGCTGTGTGGCTCTGACCAAGTCACTCAACCTCTCTGGGTGTGACAGGCTCCCTCCTTGTTCCTGAGCTCCTGTGGGGTCCTAGGCACTGGGGTGTGGCTGGGAAATGCATTAAGCTTCCCCATGACAGGCAAAAACAAGGTAAGAGAAGTAGACCGTTGGAGATCCCTGGGAGCAGTCAGGGGTGAGTTTCCCAATCAACAGCTCCCTGGTCAGTGGTTCCTCATTAATACTCAACTTGGCCTTCCAGAGGGCATGGAGTGTGGCCTTAGCCTTAGCCTGTGTCCACTGGGACTGGTGTGTTGGGGGGGGGGGGATTAAGGAGGTGGTCTGAGCCCCAGTGCAGGAGTCAACCAATGTCTTCCTCACCTCTGAGCTTTTACAACTACTATTCCCTCTGCCTATGACATCCTTCCACACCTTTCCTTGCCTTGCTAAAGCCCTCTCATCCTTTAGCTTCTGGCCTAGATGTCCCTCCTTCCTGGGAGCCTTCCCTGACAGCTCCAACCCAGCCTCTTCCACAGTCCCCTGGGCTCTGTGACAGTGATTCCTCACAATTAATGAGCATCTGTTATGTGCCAGGCACTGCTCTAAGCACTGGATGTAATTAACTCATTGAAACTTGCAACCCTACTAGGTCGGTACTGTTATTAGTCTTATGTCTCAGAAGAGAAAACTGAGGCCCAGAGAGGTGAAGTCAGTTGCCCATGTCACACAGCCAGGATTCTGGCCCCTTAGTCTGATTCCAGAGGCTGATTTCTCCACTGGGCTCTATTGCTTTTTTGATGAATGAATGAGTGAATAAATGAAAGAAGTCTTTGGGGGAGAGGACAGCAGGGCCCTATTCTTGCTTAGAGCCCCTTCAATCTTTCCCCCCATCTGCGATGGAGTTACCAGGAGGGGGGTCTTTTATGGGCACACATCTGGGTGGGCACCAGTGGGGAGTGAGTCTCAGAGGGAGACAGTGGTTCGGAGCATGTGTGGCTGAGCTAGGGTTGGGGGGAGAGTGGGGCTTGGGGAAGGGGGTGGGGGTCTCACTGTTCCCAAGGATCCGGGAATCTGCAAGTGCCTGAACAGAGGCCCCCACTGTCCCAGGGCTTGTAAAACTGCACAGGGGCCCTCAGCCCAGCATCTGTCCTGGGGCCCCAGGCCTGCTGTCGCCCTAAAGGGAGAGGGAGAGCAAAACCAGCTCCAAGACATGAACCCCAGTTCAGTGTGGGAATGGGGGTGGGGGTGCTGAAGAGCCCCCTTCCCCATGCCCTGCCCTTCTCTGATCAGCGCGACAGGCTGGACGTTTGCTGGCTGGGAGTCATGTCCAGGGCGAGAGCAGGAGTCACGAACTCACGTCTCCTGGGCCGCTCTGCCCTGGGCACATACATCGTCTTTAACCCTCTGGGATGGTTTGGGCCTTGGGGTGAGACTGCCTGGGTCAATGTCAGCTCCACTGTTTCCTGGCTGTGTGGCCTTGGGCAAGTTACCTCACCTCTCTGGGCCGCCATTTCCATGTGTGTATAGAGGGGATGATCCTACCCCACCTGGCAGGGGTTTCCACCTGCACAATGAGCTTTTAAAAATCCTGACTCAGGAACCCCTACCCAGACCAATTAAATCACAGTGTTCAAGGGTGTCACCACCAAGTGCAAAACCCATGAGGAGAGGGGCCTATGTCACCAATGTCTCCCCAGCCCTCGACCCAGTGCCTGGCACATGGTGGATGCTTTAGATGTGTGAGCACGTGCCTGTGAGGCTGGAGGAAGGCACATGTGCCAGCACATACATAACCACATTTAACTCTCTCCACATTCTCCACAGCGAGATGAGCAAGATCATTTACAGATGAGGAAACTGAGGCTCAGAGGGGTGCAGTGATTTGCCTGGCATAGCTGGGATTCAAACCCAGGTCCGTCTGGCTCCTCAGCCTGGGCTCTTCAGGGCTGAGCCTCCCGCCTTAGTTTTGAACTTCTCTGTGGTCCCAAGGCCGAGTCTCTCTGCTGAGAGTGAGGTGGGGGCACGTGCATTTTGTGTCCACTGCGTTTCATCATGGGTCCTGTTTCAACCTCACCTGGCCCCCTGGGATGTTGACAGCGATTGCAGGGCACTGGGGGTCTGGCCTGTTTTGGTTCTCATGCACAGAGGCTTGGAATCCTTGAGTCTGCCCTGGCTGGAATTCATTAAACCCTTGGGCTCTAAGGGGGCCCAGAAGCAAGTTGCAGGGTCATAAACCCTTTGTTTTCCAATCACAACTATTTAATGAGCACCTACTATGCGCCAGGCGTTGGAGACACACCGTTAGCAAAACAGATCTGAGGCTGTATTCTAGTGGAGGAGATGAAAAGTCAACAAAGAATCATCCGGATCCAATCACAATGATGACTAACATCAGATAAATGGAGTCTTATGCATGTCTGGCGCTTTACGTTTTGTAGCTTTACGGAGGCATAATGGACACACAATAAATGCACACATTGAAAGTGTACAATTTGATAATTTTGACATATGTGTATACTCAAAAGCCATCGTCACAATCAAGATAATGGATACATCCATCACCTCTGAAACAGTCTTTGTACCGCTTGGAACCTCTTCTTTTTTTTTTTTTTTTTTTTTTGGAACCTCTTCTTACTGCTCCTCTCCACCCCCTGCCCCCAGTCCCGAGGCAACCGAGGTTGATCTGCCTCCTGTCATTGTGATTCATTTTTTTTTAAATTTAATTTATTTATTGGGGTGACAATTGTTAATGAAATTACATAGATTTCAGGTGTACAATTCTGTATTACATCATCTATAAATCCCATTGTGTGTTCACCATCCAGAGTCAGTTCTCCTTCCATCACCATATATTGGATCCCCCTTACCCTCATCTCCCTCCCCCCACCCCCCTTACCCTCTGGTAACCACTAAACTATTGTCTGTGTCTATGAGTTCTTGTTTCTCATTTGTTTGTCTTGTTTTTGGTTTATATACCACATATCAGTGAAATCATAGGGTTCTCTGCTTTTTCTGTCTGACTTATTTCACTTAGCATTATATTCTCAATCCATCCATGTTGTCACAAATGTTCTTATGTCATCTTTCCTTAACGCCGAATAGTATTCCATTGTGTATATATACCACAGCTTCTTTATCCATTCATCTATTGAAGGACATTTTGGTTGTTTCCATGTCTTGGCCACCGTAAACAAAGCTGCAATGAACATTGGAGCACACGTGTCTTTATGTATAAATGATTTCAGATTCTTTGGGTAGATACCCAGGAGAGCGATTGCTGGCTCATGTGGTAATTCTATTCGTAATTTCTTGAGGAACCTCCACACTGCCTTCCATAGCGGCTGCACCAGTCTGCATTCCCACCAACAGTGTATGAGGGCTCCTTTTTCTCCACAGCCTCTCCAACACTTGTTGCTATTTGTCTTGTTGATGAAAGCCATTCTGACTGGGGTGAGGGGGTATCTCACAGTGGTTTTTATTTGCATTTCTCTGATGATTAGTGATGTTGAGCATTTTTTCATATGTCTATTTGCCATTTGTAAGTCCTCTTTAGAGAAATGTCTCTTCAGGTCCTCTGTCCATTTTTCAATTGGGTTGTTTGTTTTTTTGTTGTTGAGTTTCATGAGTTCCTTGTATATTTTGGATATTAGACCCTGTGATTCATTTTTATTCTCTGGAATTTTATACAAATGGAACCATGCAGTGTGTACTCTTATTTTGGTCTGGCTTCTTTCACTCGGCATACATATTTTGAGATTTATTCATGCTATTGTGTGTGTATCACTATTTCACTCCTTTTAATTGCTGTGTAGTATTCCCTTGTGTGGATGTATTACAATTCGTTTATCTATTCACCTGCTGATGGACATTTGGGTGGTTTCCAGTTTGGGGCTATTACAAATAAATCTGCTGTGAACTACCGATGTTATTTTATTTCTTCCTCACAGCCTTCTTCATGAGATGGTCATTATTTCTCCCCATGTTACAGATAAGAAAAAAAGGAGACCCAGAGAGGTCAAGTAACTTGTCTAAGGTCATACAGCCAGTAGTTAGAGCACAGAAACTTCAACAGTGGGACTGAGTGAGCTAAGTGACCTTAGGGGACCTCTGAAGTCCAGAGGGTCCCAGAACCCCTGACTGAGACCAGCCGCTCATTTTATACGTGGGCATCGGAGGACAGACAGGAGCTGGGGCCTGTCCAGAGCTGCTGAGAATCCGGGTCTCTGGCGGACAGTCTGGGGCTGTGTCTAGCTCAGCTCTGCTGCGTGCTGGCTTTTCATCTAGTGTGGCGGAAGGATGAGGCTGTCCGGAGTAGGACAGAGATTTGCCATTTTTTCAGGAGGTTTTCATTTCAGGATTCCTCCGGCTGCTCAGAAATAGCAGGAAGGATTTGGCACTGGCTCCGGGACCTGGGAGGTTCCCCCGCAGCTGCTCCCCCTCCCCAGGCGGCTCCAGGGTTTATGGCAGCAGCTGCAAAGTATAAAATAACCCTGCTTGGAAATCCACTCTCGCCAGCGTCTTGATGCCCAGCAGCGCATCCCACCACCCACTGGGCCTCTGCAGGGAGGGACTCCTGGGGTTACCCTGGAAGCCTGCAGGGTCCAGGTCTAGGAGTGGCTACTTGGGGCCTCTCCCTTAGGGTTTGGGGAGCTGGACTCAGCTCGAGGGTCTGGAGGGGGAAAAGGAGAGACTGGGGTTACAAAGGGGTCCATGACTAGGAACAGCAAGGGGAGGGGGAGGTAGTGGGACCCGGAAATAAGGAACCAGGAGACCCAATTAGGCCCCTCCTAGCTGTGTGACTTGGGGCAAGTCAGCGTACCTCTTTGAGCGCTGGGTTCCTCCCTTGTAAAGCTGGGAGCACAGCCTTTTCCTTGTGCCCTTTCCCCCTCCCCCCAATACTAAGAGGTTAATAGATGTAAAAGCACTTTACAATATGCAGGGCAGTGTGGCATGATGGTTAGGAGTGCAGGCTTCAGGGGACCTGGGTTGGAATCCCAACTCTGCCATTTCCCAGCTGTGTGACCTTTGGTAATTCACTTAATCTCTCTGGGCCTCAGATTCCTCATCTGTGAAATGGGAATCATGGTGGTACCTACCCTGGAGGGTTGGTGGAAGCAGAATTCATTCACTTAAAGTGCTGAGGACAGCCACCCTCCCCCAGTTGCTCAATGAATGTGAGGTTCTGTTAGCTGTAAACTGTGAAGTGCTGTGTGCAGAGAAGAGTAAAAGAGGAAACCTCTGTCTCTAAATGTCTGGCTGCTCTGTGAGTTGCCTCTTCTCTCCAGATCTAGGTTTAGAACTTCAGAATCAGGAGATCAGTGATTCTTAGGTGCTTAAAATTTTAGAGTTTTAACATCTTGGGGGTAGAGGGCCCTAGAAGTGTGGGTGCGACCAGAGCAGTTCCAGCAGCCAGGGAAGTCCTGCGAACTTCAGGGAGGTTAAAGGACGTGGTGAAAGAGGAAAGTCTCACACTACACTTTGGGTGTTGAAAAGCCCCCTCCCCACCCCGTGCCCCTCGGTTGGGCTTGGTGCCCAGTGGGGGCCAGGGGTCATGCCGCAGCTGTTCCCTGTCTCCCTCTGGTGTGTGGTGACCCCAGCCAGGGCTTAAACATTGTCTGGGGGAGCATGCCGGAGACATGGCTGGCGATATGGGTTGGGGAGCCCAGGGACTTGGGCCCAAGGGGGCAGGTGCTAGGGCTATTTCTGGGGTTGGGGGGCTGGAAAGGTGAGGGGGACCAGGTGCGATTAGTTGCTAAGTGACCTAGAATGTGTCCTCTCCTTTCTCTGTTGTGTTCCCATCTATAAAACAAACCAAATTCTCATCAGCCCTGACACTGGCAGGAAACTCCTCCAGGCACAGTGGGGGAGGGACATAAGGTGTCTGCATCACAAAAGTTGGGTTCAAATCTCAGAGCTTGAACTCCACCTTCAGGCTGCGTGACCTTGGGCAGCTTCTGCCCCCTCTCAGGAACCTCAGTGTGCCTGCCGTGTTGCAAGGTGCGGATGAGAAGGTGTACCTTGAGCACATGACCCGGGGCCCAGGCTGGAGAACGAGCTCCATTTCTCTTGGCTTTTCTGATTGTCGTTGTCGTTTCTACCATCAGGAAGCTCCAAAGAGGGTGCCGGAATCTGATCTCAGATCCTGTGATTTCTCCAAGCCCTGTGGGTCCAGCATAGTATGGAGCTGGGTACCCAATAGGTGCTCAATAAATGCTGAGCGGAGAGTGCTGAGCTCCCTTCAAGGAGCTCCTTGAATGAAGAGCAGAGGGGAAGGGTGACACTGGGACAGTTGGACATCTGCTCTGCTCCTGCCCTGGGAGAGGGTGTGATGTGAGGGGCTCCAGGCACCTCCTTTGGTCCCTAATTCTTGAATACGCGCTGTGTAGCTGGCATAGCACTAAACATGTTCTATACATTGGGTACTCACAAAGCTGAGGGAGGCATACGGAACCCGAGAGGTGAAGTGACTTGCCCAAGGTCACACAGCCAGAAAGTGCCTGAACTGGGCTTTGAACTTGCGGGGGGCTGTTGGTCCCCACAGTCACGGCTCCACATTGCCTGCAAACCTATTCATGAATGTATGGATGAATGCAGGCTAAAGGGTTGGAGAAAGGGGCCCAAGGCCAATGTGTCCAAACTTCCTTCTAGCTGCACAAGTCAGCTGGCTCAGGTGTCTTCACAGCTGCTGGGTGCTTCGTGCCTCACAATCTGCAAGGAGGAAAGGCAGCGAAGAGGGCTTTGACTACAATGGGCTGTGGAGTCAGGCCTTTCCTAATTCACAAAGGCAGGCGCATGCGCACGCCCCGCCCCTGGAGGCCACTCGGGCTGCTCACCCAGCACAGCACCGTCAGCACCACTACCCAACAGGGGGGGCCTTTATCCCCATTTTACAGAGTGAGCTGAAGGGGCCAGCCAGAGGTCACATTGCTGGTAAATAACCAAGCCAGTCTGTTAGACTCCAACGCCCTTCGCCCTGTCCAAGATGCTGCCTGCAAGAGAGGCCGAGTCCACAGGGTCTGGAGTCCAAGCCACAGCCCTGGGGCTTTATGGAGGCGTGAACTTGGAAGTGCGGGAATCTGGGCAGGTACTGGCCTTGGATCTGGAGCCCCAGGGTAGAGGTGGGGCTCTGCCCTTTCCTGGCTGTGCTGCCTGGGGCGAGTTCCGTGCCCTCTCTGGGCCTAAGGGTCCCATCTCTGACGAAAGAAAGGAGAAGGCTTGCTCTGATTTTCACCCAGCTGGTGGGCCTCAAACTCTGTGTTCCTGTGTGAGGCGTTATTATCAGCACCTGGGGAAAATAACTGCAGACGCCGCTTTGGCCTAAAAAAAAAAAAAAAAAAAAAAAAAATCACTTGATTCTTGGATAAGAAGGCCTTGGGAGAAGCTGGCTTCTTTTCTCCCCTTTAATCCATCCCAGAGAGATCAAATGCTTCCCATTATAAGAGACCCCTGGAAGAGATCTCTCAGCTCCTCTGGTCGTCTCTCCAGCATCTGAACACCCTCCCTCACTATCCGGAAGTCCTTTCTTCTAGCTAACCTAAGGTGGACAGGCTGGGCTCACAGGCCCATTTCCCCACAGCTTGGCCTGTAGCAGAGCTCTGGCTGGAAGGACTGGGCCAGCCATTGCAGAACCAATTAGAACACTTTTGAATTTTTCTCATGACCTCTTATAAGATAAGAATATTTTGTCTTTGTCCAGATCTGATCTTCGCACTGTCTGGTTTTGAGCAGACTGGAGTGAGAGAGAAACAGCCTTTTTGGAGGGTCAGATGGTAGCATTACCAGTGTTGTAAATGTTCTTGCCTTTTGCCCCAGAAATTCTTTTCTGGAACCTGGCTACAGAAATAGGTATGTGGACCCTGAGATGGATGTGCCAGGACGTTCAGGCCAGCGTTGTTTCGAATAAGTGAAAAAGAGAAAACCGCCCACGTTCTTATAAGTGCAGAAGAACTGAAGCATTGGTCTTGTCAAGTGAGAGGATATTCAGAGAGAATTCGCTTTGGAACTAAGGGTCTGGTACGTAGATATAAGTCAATATTTTCCAATTCACTTTTTCAGATAAATGATTTCATGTGAAAAATCACTACAAAGATGGTTTGGTCAGCTTCATTTAGCCGATGAGGAAACCAACCCAACTCAGTGAACTGCCGACGAATGAGGTACCACAGAAGTGAGGTGACTTGTCCCAGGTCACACAGCTGGTGAGTGGGGTAGAGGCCTCAGGTCTTTTGTCTGGCGTGGGAGTTCAACCTCCTTGTGGCTTGTGGTCTACCTATGGGCTGGGGGGAAAGAGCTCTGAGCTCCAGGGGGCAGCCCTGACCGTGACTATCCCACACATGGAAGGCACCTGCTTCAGGGGTGAGCCCAGGCTTCAGCTCACCTGGGCTTTGGGTGTCTCTGGAATGGAGCCAATTCAGGATTCTTCCTGATCTGGTGTAGGGGCCAGAATATACCCTGGGAGAGCTCACAAAGGGAGGTCACAGATGGCAGAACTGGACAGTCTTGGTGTCATCACACATTTCCAAGGATACTCTGCATATGTGCGTCTTTGTAGACAGTGGCACGCTCCTGGATGCTGGTGGGATTGCCGGGTCCAAGGGGACATGCGTAATATTTTCAGAGATGCTGACAAATGACTTTTCCAAAATGCATCATCCATTTCCATTCCCCTGGTCTAAGAGTGTTCCCATTTCCCCATA
The DNA here is from genome assembly GCF_964194185.1 of Rhinolophus hipposideros. NCBI lineage: Eukaryota > Metazoa > Chordata > Mammalia > Chiroptera > Rhinolophidae > Rhinolophus > Rhinolophus hipposideros. The sequence continues at coordinate 14,394,914 of NC_138070.1, forward strand.
TCCTTGACAATACTGTTAGTTTTCAGTCTTTTTTCCAATTGGATAGGTGAGAAGTGGTATCCATTGTTCTGGTTCTCTGATTACTGGTGAGATAGGGGCTTTGCCTTCCGGAGTTCCTCTCCTAAGAATTGCCTGTTTCTATCCTTAGTCCCCTTTTGTGTTGGTTGTGTACCTGCTGATTTTCTACTTCTGTGGGGGCCACAGAATCCTTTGTTCTAATAAATTCTTACTAGGAATGCTGACATAAATTGAATGAACATCAAGGTGCATCTTAGAGGGGGCCATGGGAAACCCAGAGGGCACATATGTGCCTCCTTTTGCCCCCTGCAGGGGCCTGTAGAGCTCAGTGGAGCATAATTTGCCAACAATCGGTATAGTCCTACCACAGTGCTACAAATGAAAAAACTGACACCCAAAGTCACCCAGAAAAGTAACAGCAAAGGCAAATCTCCATTGCAGGTCACTTTGTCAGTGCTCATTCAAGAAGGACTCTAGGTAGAGGTGATCAAAGCATCCATGGGTGACTGTTTCATAGCTTCCTGTCTATCCGCTTCTCTTTGCTTTGTGTGTGTGTGTGTCTTATTGCAATGGCTGGAACTTCTAATTCAACATGATTGGTGGTTGTGTTGGAAGTGGTGGTGGTAGAGATGGTCCATGATGGCGGAGGTGGTTGAGGTGGTCATGATGGTGGAGGTAGAGGTGGTGGAGGTGACGGAGGTGGTGGAGGTGACGGAGGTGGTCGAGGTGGTGATGATGGTGGAGTTGATGGTGGAGCTGATGGTGGGAGTGGACACGCTTACCTTGCTCCTGATCTTCATGGGAATGCTTCCAAAGTTTTCCAGATGTTTGCTGTTGTTTTCTGGTAAATATCCTTTTTCAAGTTAAGGAAATTACTTTCTATTCTTGGATTGCCGAGATTTTGTTGCAAATACCGTGTTTCCTCGAAAATAAGACGTAGCCAGACAATCAGCTCTAATGCGTCTTTTGGAGCAAACATTAATTATAAGACCTCATATCATATCATATCATATCATAGACCCGGTCTTATAGTAAAATAAGACCAGGTCTTATATTAATTTTTGCTCCAAAAGGCACATGAGAAGCTGATGGTCCGGCTAGGTCTTATTTTGGGGGAAACACGATAGGTATTGACATTTATCAAATGATTTCCCATATCTACTAAGATGAGATAGTTATTTTCATCTCACTTTGGGGAACTGGATGAAAACTTCTCTACAAAATCTGAACGAGCTGGTTTTGACTCAAGCATAGAACTTCCCTCTCGCTCACTTCCCCTGTCTCTTCTTTCTCCCTAAAACACAGACACTTTTCAAGGCCTGAGGAGCTGGACACTAGAGGAGGGTGAGGCATCAGAATAGAAATGATCTCCTTGTGCTGGGTCAGCGCTTTCCGCCTGCCTGCCTTCTGCTGCTGCTTCCTGTACTAATCCCGGGGGTGGGGGTGGTGGGAGCAGCTCCCTCCTCTTGTTCCAGACATAGCCTGAGACATTCTGAGGTTGCTTTAAAATGCCGGTGGCAGACAGGCAGGGGGGTATCTTGAAGCCTTGCATTCCTCTCCAGGATGCCAACGGAGGTGGGGTGCGGGGAAGCTGGGCCCGTGTGTGGTGGGGGAGGAATTTTTCTTGGGGAGGGAGTTGGCTCGGGGTGTGGGGAGAAGGTCTGGTTGCTAGGCAGAATCGGCAGAGATGAATCATTTTCTGGCGTGAGCTGGTTATTGGCTAAAATGCGAAGTTGTCCAAGTTTGTGGAATATTTTTGTTTGAGCTGGAAGGGAATATGGATTCATTGGGTCCAATTCTTCATTTTGCAGATAAACTGAAAATACAGAAAGGGAGAAAGGTTTGCCTAGGGAGTGAGGATGGATCTCTTCCCTCCTGGCTTTTTCCAGGCCCTCACTACAGGTGTGGGCTCGACCCAACAAGCTTTCAGGAATGCTTCCTGTATTGTATGCGGTGACTGTTCTAGGCATCAGAGATTTCATGGTGAATCCTCAGACGCACTCTTTCTGGACAAGATAAATTCAGAGTGTTATATGCTTCAAAGAAAACCAACAGTGTGATGACCCAGTGCGTAGTTATGGGTTTCTACTTAAGCCAGGCTGGACCAGGGGGTCTATCTGGGAAGATGACATGTGAATCATGAATGGAGAAGGCAGCCTTGGGAAGCTCCGGGAAGAGGGCTCCAGGTAGAGGAGCCAGCAAGTGCAAAGGCCCTGAGGTAGGAATGAGCTTGGTGAGTTTGAGGGACAGCAGGGAATCCCGTGGCTGAGGGAGGTGAAAGGTGGGCAGAGGCTGGGTAAGGCAGAGCTTTGGAGGCCAGAGAGAGAGTCCATGGAAAGCTCTTGCTCTGCATATAGCAGAGGCATGATCTCCCTCTTGACTCCTCCTGCCTTGTGGCGACTGCTGAGGGCCTGTCCTGTGGCTGAATGAGCATTTAGTAAGCACCTATGGTGTACCCAGCTGTCCTGTGCACTTTGTCCACATCATCTCATCTCATCCTACAATAGCCCCTCCCTGGTTGTCCATCTTTGGAGGACAAATGAGAGAGGCCCACACTTGCCCGGGACCACCCTGTGCAAGCCTCCCTCATCTAGGCTCTCTCCCTGGAGGCCCTCAGCTCCGTGAACTTGGCCAGAAAAGAATGTGCCTGCATGAGCAGATTGTCTTTTGGTTCAACTCTATAGAAAAAAGAGTGGGAAAGGTCAAGAGAAGACTCGAATCCTGGCAGCCCCCCAAGAAGTCTTGCCAGGGAGCAGGGCCACGCTGTCCAGGGCCTTTGGGGTTGGAATGGATGAGCACCCCCTTGAAGGGAGATGGTCCTCAGGGGCCCTGCTGTTGTGGGAAAAACTGAATAAGATTCTGGGGCTGCACGGCAAGTGGGACAGTGTGAGAAGCTCCCACAAAGCTCCTTTGCCCCGCTAGCCCGACAGATGCCTGGGATTCCACCATCAGTGATTTATTCATTGGTGATGAGCGTTGCTGTTGGCTCCTCTTTTTGTAAGATGCAAATCTCCTTTGGCAAAAAGAGTGAGAAGAGGAAGTCTCGAACCTAACAGTGCGATACATTTTAGAGATTGTAAATGATAGGGGCCCCAATGCTAGACAACTCTGAGGGGCCATCAGATTTAGAGCTCCCCCTGGGATTGACAGCGACTTTTGTTGGTGAGGCGACACTGCTGCCCATCGCCTCTCTTTGCCTTATCCTGGTTTCTTTTCTTTTTTTGTTTGCTTTTTTTGTTTCATTTATTTATTTAATTCTTTAAAACATTTTTAATTCGTTTTAGGTGCACAAAACATTGTAATAGTTAGACATTTATCATTTATATCCCTCACACAGTGACAACCCTCCTCCCCCTATCTACTACCCCTCTGACATCGGACACAGCCATTACATTTCCACTGTCTCTATTCCTAATGCTGTACTCCGCTTCTTGTAACTACATATATATATATATAATTGTAGTTGACATTCATTATTGTTCAGCTTCAGCTTCAGGTGTACAGCGAAGTGATCAGGCATCGACATCATCCCTGAGGTGGTCTCCCTAACGAGACAAGTGTCCATCGTTATCCTGCTTTCTTAACTGCCCCTCCACACATGTTGACCCGAGGAACACTCCCGAATGAATATTCTGTGTGCTAATTTCCATCTGTGAGTTGGCTTCCTGAGGGATCTGCCCTGTCACGATGATGATGATGATGTTGATGGTAATGATGGTGGTGGGTGTATTATCAAGGGCTGCCATAACACAATACCGCAGACTGTGTGGCTTAAACGATAGAAATTCCTTTTCTCACAGTTTTGGTGGCGGAAAAGCTAAGATCAAGGTTCTGATAGGGTTCAGTTTCTGGTGAGGGCTCTCTTCCTGGCTTGTAGATGTTTGCTTTGCCCTTACATGGCCTTTCCTCCGAGTGAGTGTGTGAGACCTTTCCTTAGAAGGTCCCACAATTATGACTTCAATTACCTCCTTAACTTTAATTCCCCCATAATCACCCTGTCTTCAAATACGATTACATTGAGGGGTGGGGCTGCAACATAGGGGTTTTAGGGGGATACAATTTCGTCCGTAGCAGGGATGATGGTGATGACCATGATGGCGGCAGTGATGGTGGTGGTGATGGTGGTGGTGATGGTGGTGATGGTGGTGGTCATGGTGGTGGTGGTGGTGATGGTGGTGGAGATGGTGGTGATGGTGGTGATGGTGGTGGTGATGGTGGTGGTGGTGGTGATGGTGGTGGTGGTGGTGATGGTGGTGGAGATGGTGGTGATGGTGGTGATGGTGGTGGTGATGGTGGTGGTGATGGTGGTGGTGGTGGTGATGGTAGTTGTGGTGGTGATGGTGGTGGTGATGGTGGTAATGGTGGTGGTGGTGATGGTGGTGGAGATGGTGGTGATGGTGGTGATGGTGGTGGTGATGGTGGTGGTGATGGTGGTGGTGGTGATGGTAGTTGTGGTGGTGATGGTGGTGGTGATGGTGGTAATGGTGGTGGTGGTGGTGGTGGTGGTGATGGTGCTGCTGATGGTGGTGGAGATGGTGGTGATGGTGGTGATGGTGGTGGTGATGGTGGTGGTGGTGGTGGTGATGGTGGTGGTGATGGTGGTGGTGATGGTGATGACGATGGTGATGACGATGATAACCGTGGCCCTATTGAGGATGATTAGGGTGATGATGGTAATGATGATGGTGGGGAGAGTCGGGATGGGGATGGTGGTGATAGCTAACATTTATTGAGTACTTACCACACGCCTGGCACTGTCCTATCTTTTTTTAACTTCACATTTGATCATCCATTTAATCCTCACAACAATTCTATGACTCAGGAGCTAGTACGCTGCCAATTTTTCAGAAAGGGAAATCGAGGCTCAGAGAAGTTTCAGGTCACATGCAGAGACCATGGCAGAACTGGGATCAGAGCCCAAGCCCCCACATCCCCATCCAAGATTGTTCCCTAATGTCCTGAGGTCCTGCTCAAAAGGGGCCAGTGACACAGGGCTGTGTGTGATATTTGGGTGGAGTGGGGTCCAGTGCAATCTTTTGACCCATTTCCTGAGGCCTCAGGGGCAGGAAGGGAGGCCCCTTGGACCTCTTTTGTACCAGCAGCACCAGGGCAGTAAGAGTTGTCCTCACCCCGGGTGCCTTTTGGAGTTATTCTGAGAGCTGGGCTTCTCTGAAGTGAAGCCAAGAGTGGGAGTATTTAACATGACATTTCCAAAGATAGCTGGGTGGGGATGGTACTGGTGGTATTTGAGGCTGGGCCTGGGGAATAGCTGTGCCCTGTGGTTGGCCACGCACTGTGGAGTGACTTTGCCTGTCAAGTTATGTGTGACAGAAATCATGTCTGTGTGTCTCCTGCATGGGTGCAGTGAGACCACAGCTTTGTATGGTTTTGGAGGCCTTGCTGTGAGGACTGGTCCCATGGCAGACACCATAGGTTGGAAGCCTGGAGGTTACGGTATCTAAAACATAGTAATAATAGTACTACTACTAGCGGTAGTAACAATAGTGATAATAGTAACAATTGGTACTATAAGTAATAGTAATAATAATTATAATACCAATGCTAATAGTAATAATGATAACGGCAGTAATCATTATAGGGAGAAAAGAGTAGTAGCCTTGGCCTAGAATCCAGCCTCCACCGTTCCCTGGCTGTGTGATCTTGGACACATTACTTTACCTTGTCATTTCTTCATCTGTAAAAAGGGATAATCATAGTATTTTCGGACTTCTGTGAGGAGTAAATGAGCGCATGTATACAACACCCAGCAACTATGCCTGGCAGAGTCAAGGCTGAAGTGTATACGTAATCATGACAACTGTCATAACAACAAATTCTTTTTATGTACCACATGCTTTATGTGCATTATCTCATTTAATCTTCACATCAACCCTACCAGGTAGGCACTATTATTATTCCCATTTTGCAGATGAATAAACCGAGCCTTGAGGTGGTTAAAGGCTCTTGTTCAAGGTCACACCAAGTGACCAGAGTTTGAACCCACCCTGTCTGATTTCAGCTCTCCAAGCTCACTCTGCTCTGTCCTGATGCTTCTTCCCTGTGTGGGGACAGTTTTCTCTGGGGAGGTGGCTTTTTGAGGGGTTGGCTGGTGTCATCTTGGAGGGTGGAGAAAGCAAGCAGACAGGCCAGAAAGAGCCATTGATGAGGGAGGTGCTCCACATCCATCTTCTGGTTGGGGCTGGAGCTCATCTCTGGGGACCTCCTAACTCTATCAAGACTCAGTGGGACGTAGCAATCTCCTGTCCTGTCACAAGGACGGATACAGAGTCTGCACTATTGCCTCAAGTTCAAGGGGCTTAAATCATAAAGAAGTGCTCCCTCATTTGCTTGGCTTTTTAAGAAGACTCCATGATAGAGACAGCTAGTTTTGACAGAACAATGCTTAATGTGAGGTTCTAAAACCGTGCATTTGGGCATGGCCCCAAGTGGCCAAAATCCAGGAATCACATCTAGGAAAGGTTAGAGACGTGGTCTGAGCTGTGGTGTGGGGCTTTGAAGGGAGTGGGAGGTGGGTAGAGCATCTCAGCCAGAGCTCACCTACCACTTCCTAGTGGTGTCATCAGGGGCAAGTCATTTCATCTCTCTGTAACTCTATTTTACATCCATCCATCCATCTATCCATCCATCCATCCACCTACCCACCCACCCACCCACACATCTCTCTACCCACTTCCCATCTATGTATCCATCCATCCATAAACCCACCCATCTACCCACATATCAGTCCATCTACCTACCCACCCATCCATCCACTCACACACCCCTCCATCCATCCACCCTTCTATTCATTCACCCACCCATCCATTGACCCACCCAACCATCTATCTATCCCCTGACCCACAAATCCATCCATCATCTAATAAGCATTCATGGAGCCCCTAGTAAGTCAAGAACTACACCAGGTGCTGGGTTCCACAATTATGATATTGCTGTGAAAACAACGTACACAGTCATCAATAGAAGACTACAATTATAGACCATCATACATGGAACACTGTGTAGCTGTTAATAAGGAAGAGACAGGTCAATAGGAACGGATGTGGAGAAATATGTTCAAGAGGAAAATAAATAGATGCAGAAGTCTGGGAAGTACGAGATTGGAGAATTCAGCTTGTGAACTTGCCGCCATGCGCTTACATGGGCAGCACTGTACACACAGCTCGGTAAGGTTTCATAACCTTGGTATATCAGTGTCTCACAGCTGCGTTTGTGTTGACGTGTGGCGGGATCTTGCTGAGTGGCGTTCATTATTGTTGCATGTTTTGATGTGTCGTTGTGAGAATGTCTGAGCTTGAATAAGAGCAACGAACAAACATTAAATTTCATGTTAAACTTGGCAAGAGTGGAAGTGAAATCAGGGACATGTTAGTCCAAGTTTAGGGAGTTAATGTTATAAAGAAAATGATAGTGTACAAGTGGATTAAACATTTTTCTTAGGGGAGAGAATGCATCACTGATGAAGAGAGGTCAGGGTGGCCAGTAGCGAGCAGAACCGATGAAAACGTTGCAAAAATTCGTAGAATTGTGCATCAAAATCGTAGGCTGGCTATGAGAACCATAGCAGACCAAGTAAACATCGATAGAGAAACAGTTAGGAAAACCTTAACTGGAAATCTTGGCATGAGAAAGATGTGTGCCGAAATGGTCCCAAAGAAGCTCTTGCATCACGACAATGCCCCAGCTCACACGGCACTGTCTGCGAGAGAGGTTTTAGCCAGTAAACAAATAACTGTATTGGAACACTCTCCCTACTCACCTGATCTGGCCCCCAATGACTTCTTTCTTTACCTGAAGAGAAAGGAAATATTGAAAGGAGATATTTTAATGATATTCAGGACATCAAGGGTAATAGACAACAGCTCTGATGGCCATTCCAGAAACAGAGTTCCAAAACTGCTTTGAAGAGTAGACGAGGTGCTGGCGTCGGTGCATAGCTTCCCAAGGGGAGTACTTCAAAGGTGACCACAGTGATATTCAGCAATGAGGTATGTAGCGCTTTTTCTGGGATGAGTTCGCTAACTTAATTGTCATACATGCTACCATTTGGAAAAAGGAGAAAGGACAGTCTATGTAAACATACGTATACTTGGAGATGCCTAGAAAATCTCTGAAAGGACATGTAAAAAACACGTATCAGAGATTGCCTGTGAGGAAGGAGACTGGGGAATGAGTAGGGGTCGCAAGGAAACTTATATATCACACTGTTCCCTTTTAGGCTGTTCGAGTTTTTTCTTAATAGTGTGTTACCTGTTTAAAATTGAAAAAAAATAATTTACATTAAACAAAGAAGACTCAGTCTCTGGGTAATGACATACAAAGATAAGAAAACAGCATAGTACAATGCTGTCCATGATATGTATGTGATTAGGGAAGAACAGGGGATTGTGGAATTTGAGAGGGGTACCTGGCTTAGCCTGGAGGAATCAGGGAAGGCTTCCTGGAGGAAGTGATGCCTGACAGGAGGCTCCCAGGCTGAGTGGAGGTTAAGGGAAGGTGCCTGGCGAGGGCATTCCTGGCAGGAGAAACAGCATGAGCAAAGGCCTGCAGTTCAGTGTGGCTGGAACAAAGCGACCCATGTGGTAGGAGGTTTAGAATTTGTCGGAAGGGCAACGGCAAGTCATGGATGAGTTTTAAGAAGAGTAGGGACAGGGTAATACTTTGGTTTAGAACAATCCCTCTGGCAGCCATGTGGGACATGGATCCCTGCAGTGAGGCTGGAGGTGGGGAGACTGATGGGAGGGCCAGGAGAGAGATAAAGGGGGCCTAGACTAAGGCAGACTGGGTGGAGGGAGGGGTGCAGAGAGGAAAGGATTCGAGAGCTCTTTGGAGATGGGGAATGACACTTCTCACAAGACAGTGAGCATCCACTGAGATAATTTTAGCAAACTGCTTTGCAAAGCACTTCATGGTGGTTTCCACCCATGGGTGCACATTGGAGGCTCCTGGGGAGCTTTTCAAAAACACCAGTGCCCTGGCCCCACACCCAGGGCATCGGGTTGAACTGGACGTCAGGGTGAAATGGGGCTCCCTGATGTCTGACGCTTGGCCAGCGCGAGGACCGTGGTGCGTGGTGGTGAGCTGGCCAGATGAATGAATCAGGGCTCCTTCTGTCTTGGCTGCTATTCATGCGAATGCTCGGTGCACAGATGAGTGGCTGATGAGGTTAGCATCGGCGGGATGTTCTGCCTGGAGGAAACGAGGTGGGAGAAGCCTGGGCCTCATGCAGCCCAAGTGAGCGGGCCGGAGCGTCAGTTGACCGCTCCAGCCACGTTCCTCATTTGAAAAAACCCTCAGTGGGCTGTCATGAGAACTAACAGGATTACAGATGGAAGGGCCTGGCCCCAGGCATGGCGCTTGTTGCACTGCCGTACTCCTATGTCGAGCTCGCCATGGCAGAGTTTACTTGGTGAGGCTGAGACCTCCTTGGAGACCCTATAAAACCCTGGACTTGAGCTCATTGAAGGGTACACAATGCCCTCGTGTGGTTACAACTAGACTTGTCAGGGAAAAGGAGCGTCTTTAATGTAAATTCAAAACAACAAAAAACCCCAATTCATTTCTTTTAGCTGCACAACCACCTATTTTGAGGTTTGGGCTGTCCTGGTAATATTGTTCTGGCTGTATATGAGAAGCTTTAGATGTGTAGATAGAACTCAGCTTCAACTTTCAGAGGATGTTGACCAGGAAAAAAAACCATCTCATTTTTAAAAAAAAATCACAAAGGAGAGTGATGGGGAATTGGAGTGTTACCACAGATGATAAAGGGAAAGAGACCAGCACATCCCAGAGGGACTGTGAATTAGATAGAACGTGCCACGCGGGACAATTTGACATGGTTCTGTCCAGGGACTCTCATTTGAGATGATAAAGGTCCTGTGGTTTCTAGGCTGCAGAGGGAATGGTCTTTGAAGTTCTGGGCCCTTCCCCAGAACACAGAGGATTTTTAAATACACACACACACATACATATATAGATTTTTTCTTTTTCTTTTTAAACAAAGGAGGTATGGTTAAGAGGCAGCCAGCCTATGCCCAAACAAAAACCACCATCAAAAAAGACAAACACTTTGTTTTTACTTTGGGAGAGTAGAAAGAGATCTGAAACGTAACTGTTATTTCAGTATTATGTTTTCACTAGAAACTTGGGCCTCCTTTGGTGGGATTTCAGCTGGTGCATGACTGTGGGTACCTCAGAAAGGTACACCCTGCCCTCTACCCTGGTGGGGGAGAGAAGATGATGACACATGTACCTTTCGGAGGACACTGGGCAGTGGTCTACGTACAGCGCAGGACAGTGATTAGAAGGGCTGATATTCGTGTCTGAGCCAGGGATGGGTATTTCCGACGTTAGTTCACCATCCACGGACAGCTCAGAATGAACTGTGTAAAGGTCACACCTGTGCATGATAGAGAAGGGGCCCAAAGAAGTTTCTGCCTATGGCATGGCTCATCTGCCACCACACAAGTTGGAATCACCTGCCCAGACCTAAAGCTGACCCCTGGGCCTAGAAATCTATATTTGAAACTCATCCCCCAGGTGCTCTTTACCTATGGCCCACAGCTTTAGGGTACTAAGTCAGCATTTGTCAGGTTTTAGGATTTCACAGACCAGGGAAATTACAAAAGAATTTTCATTCTCACAAAGAGTTGTCTGTCTGTTATTCTGCAAAGAGCAATGAAAAGTGATGGCCATCAACTTTCACCTTCACTCATTTCACGAAACATGACATGCACTTGGCTTTGTGAAAGTCTCCGTAGTCTTTACTGCCCAGCTTGCTCAGACAGGTGCATGTGTCATCCTGGTCCGGCAGGGGGGACACCAAGGGGCTTTGGGCAGCAGTTTGGGGTGAGGGAGGGATCCAAGAGACAAGGCTTAGCAGAGAAAAACATTGTCTTGCGTTCTTTTATTTACTGTATATATGCAGATATATTTTATATACAATGCTTGGTTCTAGCAAAGAATCTTACAAAGGCATTCTATTGGTAATCTTCCCCCAAACAGATTCAGGTAACATAGATCTTTGTGCCCTTCACAGACTACCAAAACTTGGGACTTCATTACTGATTTCAGTTTGAGGCCATACCCACAATTCAGAATATACATAACTGGGTTAAGGGGATAAAAGCGGGCTGAAAGAAACCACAGGATTCACAACAACGACATTGTGTATGTTGCTTGCATTAGGGCCACAATGTGAACAGCCAACGTGAGAGTCGCATAGCTCTTTCATTGTAGTGTGAGGGGCTTCGGAAATCTACGGTGACTGCATGGCGGGTGGGCAAGCAGCCGATGTGCCCAGCTGGAAGCTTCGCCCAGGGCTCACTTCTCCGCCTCTCCTTTCTTAGGTTCTTGTTTCAGTTTGTAATCAGCCAGCGCAGCCTTGATCGCATCTTCAGCCAGCACTGGAAGGCAGGGGAGGAAAGACAGCCTAAGTTTCTAGACACAGAAATAATCTTAGGAATGGAGTCTTTAAGAGCTGGAGGGCAGCGGTGCTGGGTCAGGCTTCACAGTCACCCGGCCAGGGCGCTGGGCTGAGCAGCAAACCTGGACACCAGCCAGCCATTTCCTGAGCCAGATTCTTCCTGTGCGGGCTTTGGACACAGAGTGGGGGTAAAGACCTGGGACTCTACTTCCTTAGCCTCTTGGAATCTACTTTCTTTCCTGTAAAACTGGACAAGCATGCTTTTCTTGCTGGGATTGTATGAGGACTTACATAATGTGTCTGACATAGTAGGGGCACATTTGTTAACTCTCATCTGCTCACATGAAAGTCTGGAGTAAATGAGATGTGATCAAACAATACGGTGGATATTTAAATAAAAAAACGTATTAAAGACACATTGCCATTAATGCCTCTCAAAATACTCCCCCTCGCTTCAAACACACTTATCCCATCGTTCCTGCCACTTTCTGAAGCAGCTCCGGAAGGCCTCTTTCGTGAGTGTCTTTAGTTGTGCTGTCGCGGCTGCCTTCATGCCCTGAATCAATTCAAAACGTTTACCTTTCATGGTCATTTTGACTTTGGGGAAGAGCCAGAAGTTGCACAGTGCCAGGTCTGGTGAATAAGGTGGGTAAGGACACACTATAATGTTTTATTTGACAGAAATGGCCATACCAGAAGCGATGTGTGACACCGAGCGCTGTCACGATGGAGGATGATTTAGGGCACACTTTAAAACACACCTTCTCTCCACCATAGCTCACAGCCAACTGACTGCAGCGAACAAATTGAAGCTTGTCACCCACTGTCACTAAGGTTCGATGTGCCGCTTCCCGTACTGAAGACCCCTGCCTTTCTGCTGGACGGCGCTCGGCAGCAGCACTCCCTGTATTTGTTGATCAGAATGGAAAGGCTCCATGTCACACCACTTCTGGCACGGCAATTTCTGTCCAATAAGAACACTACGGTGTGTCCTATCTACCTCAGTCACCGGGTTTGGCACCGTGTGACTTCTGGCTCTTCCCCAAAGTCAAAATCACCATGAAAGGTAACCGTGTTGAATAGATTCAGGTCATCGCATTGAGGCAGCCACGACGGCGCAACTCACTCATGAAAGAGGCCTTCCAGACCTGCTTCAGAAAGTGGCAAGGACGATGGGATAAGTGCGTTCGAAGTGAGGGGGATTAATGGCAATGTGTCTTTTACTGTAATACAGTGTTTTAAATGTAAACATTCACCGTGTTGTCTGATCACACCTCGTGGCGGATGTTGATTAAGCCGCTGACCTAACATGGACCATGTCATGTGTTGATGGGATGACGGTGTCTGCCACTTCACCCTCTAAGAATCCCAAGTGTGAAAACTTCCTTTGGAGTCGATATTAAAAGTGAGGCTATGGGGGAAAATAAAAATGGAGAGAGCTGGAATGACTGCAGAAAGCAAGCAAACAGCAGAGAGCCTCAGCTCAAGGTTTCAGTACCCAGAGGGCCGAATGAAAAGGCTGGGGTTTTTCTGAAGTTTTGTGAAAATGTTTACAAGCGATGGCCTTTATTCATGGGTACTTGAAATTCCAGTGCTAGTACAAAGAACTCGGGTCTTAGCAGACTTCTTAAGGATTGCGTTAGCGCGTCCCTGTCCCAGCATGCCCTTCTCCTGAGTCTTACCTTGGCAAGAGACCCGGCTCTCAGCTGATTTTTAACTACTTTGGTCGGTAAATCTCCACCGATATGTTAAGGCTGCTGTTTGTCACTCTCTCCTTTCCCAAGAAGGTTGAGAGAAGATGGAAATAGCTTTAGATTTAAGACAGACTGATCTGGAAAGCCAAGTATCAGTCTTAAGGCACCTGGGCCTTCTCCTCTGACAGTGCACAGGGGAAGACTGCAGATCTGGGCTCAGTCATTCCACAAACACAGATGCGACCCCAATAGCAACAGCTTGTGGACAGGAAGTGACGAAATAACAGAAACACACCACGAGTAAGGTGATGGCGAAATCTGAATTTTCTCCTCCGCTGCTTTTTAGTTTACTACCATGGGGTGGGAAGAGCAGATTCTGGAATCAAAGATTGGGGCTTAGATCCTGGCTCTCCCACTTAGGAGCCATCTGACTGGGGTGCTTTAACACGAACCCCAGTTTCCTCATCTGTAAAGGAGAGGTAATGACACCTTCTGTAGCCTGGAGGGCGTTTCTGAGGTTTGGAAATGATGCCATGAGTGCTCAGCACGACACCGGGCACACTCCGCCTCCTGGAGGACTCGCCTGGAGCTGGCTGCGAGACCACAGGGCTGGAGCCCTCGGACGGTTATAAGGCGGGCTCTGTGACCGCAAGGGACACATCATTACTCTGTCACAAATGCAAGCTGACGCCATTACAAACTTCTTCCCAACGGTCCACGCTCTCTGGCATTCTGGAGAGCAGAGACTTACTGGAGCAGTGCAGTTTCACAGGAGGAAGGCAGAGCTCCTTGGCGATATCTGTGTTTTTGATGGTCAAGGCTTCCTCTACCTGAGAGGCACATGGGAAAGAGAAGCAGTGTTAGTGGTGCTCTTTCTGAAGGGACAGCAATACCAAGGGAAGGTCACAGAGGCTCTCAGGACAGGCCTTCTGTTCCTAACCCCACACAAAGGACCGAGGACCTTCTGAGGAACCCCACTTGCACGCCAAAGCTGCAGCCTGGATTCTCCGGCACGAAGTATACACACCTGCATTGCTTGGCTGGGGTAAACAAGGCTGGTGAAGACACGTCTATAAGCTGGGAGAACCCGTGAGCAGTCTCTTAGGGGTCTGCTTTTATTTTTGTTGAAAGCAGTGATTTCCTATGCTGCTTTTATGACTATCAGCTTCTCCGATGTCCTTATAGCAAATGTTCAGAATAAATCCCGTCAACTAGAAGTGCTGAATGGCACCAGGACAGGTGTCAGACAGGCCAGTGGCACTCGGGCACTCCGGCAATGGCACAGATAGGTCTTGGGATGAGAGCTCTCTTTAGGCTCATCCTCTACTGAAAGGAGACTCGTTCCTCCAGACTGAAAATGATGGCGGAAGTTTGGTCAAGAGCCGAGCTCCTAACAGGAGGCAGGCAGTTCCCTGTCCATGCGGAACCGGGTCCCACTGCCTGAAGGAAAGCCAGATTGCCCTGTCTGTCCCCCAATTTCCCAATTCCTCTAACTCCACTGAATTATGATTTGAGTTCTGTTCCTCGAAACTCAGATGGGAAGATCTCAAGGTCAAAGAAAAGACTTTCATCCCCCATTTTCTGATCACAACCCACAGTCCCCTAAGGATTGAGACCTGGGAGCACAGGTGCTTTGTCTCTTCATTTCCTCTCCCGGAGGCCAGTTCTTGACAAATCAGTCAGAGCCACCTCCTGCCAAAACTGTGGTGGTCTCTGCTTCCTTGGCCTGGAGAAGCTTGCCAGCCAGAAGGCCGCGGGCCACAGGAAACAGCTGGCATGTGGAGTATGGCTTTGCTGTCCAGCCGTCCAGCTCCCTAAGCCTGTATCTGCATGACTCTGTTCCCCTGGGGCCACAAAGATGAGTACCGTGCAGTTTGGCTTTTTAAAGAGGTTTTAATGACAACTAGATTTTAGAAAGTCCAGCTCGTCTTTCTAAAGGCTTGGGACCTTCTACTTCTGCAGCTGCTGGGGAAAAAAGCTTCGACAGATAAAAAAGATGGAAAAGATGTTTCACCCTATCTTATCACCACTCTCAGAGGGCCTGTGACCAGCAGTCTGGATCATTGTTTTGATGTGTTTATTCGCTTTTCCTCTACCCTCACTGTGTTTTCAATTCTTCAATCTCTCTTTTTGCACAGGCCAGTTTGTTATTTCATGAATCCTTATAAGCTACCTGCAATCCTTCCTGAAACATGATGGAAATAAACAAGAAGAACTACTCTCAAGGCCTCCTGACCTGACTTAGACTCCGAAGAAATTATAACAACGTGAGCAACCTTGGAGAAAACCAAGGTTTTCTTTTCAGCTTTATTTTGTTAGATGGAGAGGTGAGGACCTGTTTTCTTTTTAATTAAAAACAAAACCACCAACCCCCCTAAACAAATAAAAATGCTCAACAACAACATAAACAAAACAAAACAAAACCCCCAAACTAAAAACCATTTAACAAAATTATCCACAATTCCCAAGGTGGAGAAAAATTTAATCAAGATCTGGGTAGGAGAAAGTTAAAATTTTTTAGAATATTTAGCAAAAATATTATAGTTCCTTTTTTCCCCCCACTCACTAGACACTTCCCTTAACTGAGAGCCACGTTTGTGGGGAATGTGATTTAATTCTGTCAGATCTGCATGCAAGCTTACCGTCTTCCCTTTCACCCATTCAGTGGCTAAGGAGCTGGAGGCAATTGCAGAACCACAACCAAATGTTTTAAACCTGGCATCCACGATCTTCCCCTTTTCATCCACTTGAATCTAGAAAAGAGACAGGTGTTAGGCCACCCTGTAGAACTCGGCACTCACGGAGGGTCACTGGGACTGTCCCCAGGAGCTCTGGTCTTGCTTTCCACACTTAAGTTTTGGCATTAATTACTGAATTTGCTTTGTTTCGAAGAATTCAGTGATGAAAAGTTAAACGTAGGAACAATTATACAGAATTATATAGGCCTAGCTGGTAAAGATCAGCTGAAGAATAGCCCCTCACCCCGTTTTTGTTTGTTTTGTTTTTCCAACGTTAGCCTGATTTTTGGCTATGAGGTTCTACTCGTGGCTGCTGGGTTAATTTGCCTCTTATAACACTGGGAGGGTCTGCATTAAAGTTCTCTGGTTAATGCTTTTTTTCTTGAGAGCCCAGTTGCATTTAGTGGTTCCCTCCTGCCTTGTTTCTGTTTTCTACAATACGCATAAAGACTTTGGCAAACGGCCCACCCACCATGATGAAGCAGATTGTGGATATAGCTACTGTTTACCCAGAGTGCCTGTCACTACCTTCCTGTTGTCTCCAATTTGGGGGAGGTTTGATTTATTGCATTTCTTATCTCATTGGGGATTGCTAACTGAACGGTCGTGGTTTTCCTTTGGTCAGTAAAATTCACAAAACTTTTTACTTAGCTGAATTTGGAATTTAAGCTGATTCAGCGAGTAGAACAGTGAGATTATTAGTTCACTGTGTCAGAAAGGATCAGCATAGCATACTAACAGGAGAACTATGATTCGGGCTCCCGCTCTAATTATTTATAACACTGACTCATCCCATCTCACAGGAATCAAAATGCTGACCAGATGAAACGATAAGTGTGCAAATGCTTGCCAACTATGAAGCACTGTATAAACACGGGGATTATCAATTATTAACATTAAAAATGAAAACCAGCTCTACCTGCAATTTCATTACATCACCACATGCTGGAGCCCCCACTAATCCAGTTCCAACATTTTTAGATGTCTTGTCAAGAGACCCCACGTTTCTAGGATTTTCATAATGATCCACAACCTGAAATGAGAGGGTTAAGAGAAATCATGATCACTTTTTTGGCGCCGATTTGACTCGAGGGGAAGCTGGGTGAAGTCAGCCAACCTGAACTTAGCAGGTGAGCACTGAATACCAAATTTCACCTGCGTAGGAAGGCTTCCACTCCTGTCAGTGAGAACCATTTGTGATCCAGAGATTTGAGAACAATCAGCAACATCACGCCCTAGTTCCATAGGGTTTTTAACCACCTACACTTACTTGACCTTTACCCACCAACGTCGCCAGATTTGGGCTCACACATTTTTATTGTTTCCAAATGAAATCCATTCCCAGGGGACAAGTGATTACTATGAAAACAGTCTAAACATCACCATGGTCCATAGACTGAAGGTTTACCCAGAAGCCTCACTAAGGCCGTCAGAGGGGAACAATGCTACGGAACGTG
This sequence comes from Rhinolophus hipposideros, assembly GCF_964194185.1. Taxonomy (NCBI): domain Eukaryota; kingdom Metazoa; phylum Chordata; class Mammalia; order Chiroptera; family Rhinolophidae; genus Rhinolophus; species Rhinolophus hipposideros. Next base: position 14,412,264 of record NC_138070.1, read on the forward strand.
ACCATTTCTGTGTGACGACGAAAACAATCAGTCCCATCGCCGTTCCAGGTCCTGGAATCGCCCCGGTGCGGCAGCGCTCCCCGGCGGCTGCAAGCGCTGCCAGCGCGAATTCAGTCGGAAAGTGCCGTCAACAAGGCACCCCCGTGGGTGGGGGAGGAGCCAGGTCCCGGGCAGAAGCAGGATCTCCGCCGCCTGGCATCCCGACGTCTTTAATAACCTTGAGATGCGTCCACCAGTCAGCCGTACGTGCACCGACCTTCCAGTCCCCGCCCTCCACCGAGCCGACCGCAGATGCTGGCTCGGAGCCCGAGGACCGACAGGACCCCATCCCACCGGGGCTTTTCGCCCCGTGTCGATTTACTGCATTCTTTAGTAATGAGAGAGTCTCCCGTCTAAAGGACCTGACGCCCCGGAAGGCCAGGGCTGCGCAGTACGCCCCGCACTCAACCCCCCTCCCCCGCAAAACAAAACGAAAATAAAAACACTACGATGGTTCGGTCACGTGTGTGACTCCACTTGGAGGCTACGAACTCCTACAATGACAACAGCGGCCCCATCAGTGGTCTCCGGGTGCGAGGCGGCCGCCTCCCAAGCATTATTTCGCACACGGCGATTAGCTAGTTTACAAATGGGGAAACGAGGTCGGCGGAGAGCAGTGACTTGCCCGAGGTCGCGTGGCCAGGGCGGTGGCCCGGCTGGAGCCCGAGCGCGCGCGGGGGGGGACAGGGTGCGGGCGCGCGCCCGGCGGGCAGGTGCTGGCGGGACCCCTTCCCGGGCCGGCGGCGTGTTTAAGGGCTGGCACGCGGCACATCGCGCCAGCACAGCCGCGGGCCCACGGCCACGGATTTGTTTTCGTGCGCAGTTGGTGTCACTGCGCAGCGAGGGAAAGGGATGGAGGCCGAGCCGTGCGAGGGGGCGGGTCCCCATCCCGGGCCAGGCGCCGTCCCTACCCCGGCCCACCACGGGGGCTCCCGGGCGGCGCAGCACCCCACGGCCACTCCTCCCTAGGCGGGACCTCCGTCGGGCGCCGCACACACGGGTTCTTCCCGTGGTCCTCGCACGCCCACCCCCCGATCGCTGCGGACTCCGCGCACCCCCTCGCCCGCGCCTACCTTCTTGTGATAGAGCCGGGCCGGAGCTGACAGCTCCCGGGTCGGCAGTCGGGGGCTCCGGAGCAACAGAGCGGACGCCGCCCGCCTCAGACGGCCAGCTCCTGCCGCCGCCATCTTGCGAGCTGGCGCCTGCGCAGGCCAAACGCGAAACTAAGGGAGAGGCGCTCGGGTGAGTCGGCTCCCGGCTAGGTGCGCGCGCGCCCTTACGTCACCGCAACCTCGCGCCTGCGCCCTCCCTCTCCGTGCACGTGTCAGCGCTCTGGCCCCGCCCTGACCACGCCCTTCGGGGGCGGGCGGGGCTCGGAGCGGGAAGGTCTGAAGTCGCAGGAGGGAGGGATTGTTCTCCGTGCGGCGTTGGGATTAAGAGCGCTCGGGCGGGGCTGCGGCGCCCGCGTTCGCCTTCCTGAAGCCCGAGGCCGGAATGCGGCGCGTAGGATCAACCCGTGCGCCTTTCTGAACCCTGATTTGCGGCTAAGGACGCTGAGGTTCAGAGCGGTTCAGCAACTTGTCCAAGGTTGCTCAGAGCCACGCATTTGGGATTCCAATTCGGACAATGGCGAGTTAGCATCCCGGTGCCGCTTCTTCCTGGTTGTGGGACCCTGGGCAGATGACCTCAGCTCTTTTAGCCCGTATCTTCTCTTTTTACTTTTAGAATTGTAATTCAAGGACCGTTCTTTCATGAATAAATGTGTGTTGAGTAGCTACCATGTGTCAAGGCGCTTTGGGGATCCAACGGCAAGAAAAAGGCATACTTCCTGCCGCACTAAGCTTGCTAACGGAGGAGAAAGACAACAAATAGACACGCCGGGACTTCCCTGCCTCCAACACGGGACTCTTAGTGGAGAAGGAAACGAACACCATGTCCTGATTTATAAAAAACGTGTTTATGCCTGTATCTACTTCTATATAAACAGTGAACTCCCAACTTATTTGACAATACCTGGCAATTGAGAGTTTCTAATTAAATGCTTCGTAATGCAATGTATCAATATCGGTTTGCAGAATATGCTCTTATAAACAGAGAAAACGCAGACGTGTGTTTAACGCCCACCGGGCACCAGGCAGTAAGTAACACGAGGGGGAGGAACCTCTTTGGGACCCGGGTTTTTCTCAAGAATGGGGCAATCGACCCCCGAGGGCTTGGAGTTTTCTCTGCGTTTCAGTGTCAGTTGATGGGAGACTTGAAGCACGCTCCAGGTCAGAGAGTCGGCGGTAAGGAAAGCGTTGATTCCCAGGATCCAGTTTGACCTTCTCAAGATGGCGCCGACCCCTTCCCCACAGTCATGACGCTCACTCCTTGACTTCCTGTAATGGCCTCCACTTCCTGTGCCAAGACCCAACTCGTGTCCGAAGTTGCGGCGGGACCCATGCCGTGTGAGGGAGTTCTGTTTCTCACGAGAACTCTGACAGGTACATAAAATAGCGTGCATTGAGTGCACGTGGAGATTTCCCCAGCACCCGAGGCTCCCGTTGTCCCTCGACGTGGGACGGGAGCCAGGTTTTGATCAGGCGCGCGCCGCGGGCAGCTCCTCCTCCAGCGGGTCTTGGGCGGCCGAGTGAAAACCCGGGAGGGCCTGCGAGCGCAAGATGGCGACGGCTGCCGCAACCTCGGCTGCAGAGCCGGAGCCGGAGCCCAAGGCGGGGCCCAAGGCTGAGGGGGAAGGGGACGAGACGACGGCGGCTAAGGCGAGACGGAAGGTGTTACCGCGGGCGGTGGCCGCCGCGCCCTACAAGCCCCCGGGGCCAGGGAGGGACCAGCAGGAGGAAGGCGTGAGCGAGAGCGACGGAGATGAGTACGCCATGGCGTCCTCGGCGGAGAGCTCCCCCGGCGAGTACGAGTGGGAGTACGACGAAGAGGAGGAGAAGAACCAGCTGGAGATCGAGAGGCTGGAGGAGCAGGTGCGCGCGGGGCTGGGCGGCGGGCCCCTCCGCGCGGGTCCCCGGCCCCGGCCCCGGCCGCCGGCGTCAGCCCGCGGACCCCTCGCCACGACCCGGCGGGGAAGCCGCGCGTTCCCCGCGGTCCGGGAGGAAACGGCGGCTCCTCGGGGAGGGGGGGACGCTCTCGCTCGAGATGAGCCTTTCCTGCCGGGGGCGAGTCGGGCTTTGAACGCGGCACCGGCGCCGCGGCTCCGGCCCGAGCGCTCGGCGCGAGGGGGTCCGGGCGGCCGGGGGCAGCTCCCGTTTGTAAGGGAGACTCGCGTCCCTGGGGCAGCGCCGACGGCGAGGAGGCTCGGGGCTGGGAAGTACAGTGACCTTGAGCGTGACAGTCCTTGACCGCGACAGGCGGAGGGAAGGGAAAGGCTCGGTGTGGGCCCCTCGGGCGGAGGCCCCGGGCGGGTGCCCCACCCCCGTGCGTGCTGGTCGGATCCCCAGTTTCTGAGTCTCGGCCGCCGTGTCCGTACGTGGGGAGCAGCCATTCCTGCATCCCGCGATTGTCCTACCAGCCGCCTTTTGGTGACATTGCCTCCTGGTTTGTAAGTCCTGCATGATCCGGAGTCCCAGCAGGGCGTGGGACGTTAGCCGCAGTCCTGTTAGGATAGTTTGGGACAAGGTTAGTGCAGAGACCGCCGTGTTCCTGGAGACGTGGGCGGGGAAATCGGGAGGGAAGCTTTCGCCCGCCAGGGCTCCGTGCACCTTTCGGGGAGGGGAGGGCAATGGCTGGCTTCCCGCATTACTGTGCGGACAGGACCCCGGAGAGGAGCCGAGGACACCCGTGGGCAAGGAGCGCAGCGCCCGTCTTCCTCGGCGACCGGGGTGCAGGAAGCAGCCCCCTGAGCCACCTGTCTGCCGCCCTCCAAACACCTGCTGGTGGCTTCTGCCGGGCACTCGCGGCCGGGAGGAGGAGAGCCAGCCGCCCGTGTCTGTGGGCCACGGCGCGGGGCACAGGGCAGGGAGCGAGGGTGGAGTGGGTTCGGAGGGGCAAGCAGATGGGGCACATTTTCACGTTACAGGCGAGGAACCAGGCGCACAACAAACGATGAGATGACTTACTTGCTCAGAGTCACTCGTGAAAGGGGGGTTTTGAACTTTTCAAGGTTGTGGACCGAGTGCTCCACTGGCTACGCAATCGCGGAGTGGTGTGAGGTTGGTAACCCAGCTGCGTGCAGCCTGCTGAGTGTGAGACTCCGTGTCACGGCCTCTCTGGCAGTAACATTTTTGTTAACGTGTGGAAGCGTAATATCCTCCGTTAGTACAGCTCATCCCACTCGTCATCACGTGTAAATGTCAAAGGAACCACTTGGGATGGGCAGGTGGTGACCATGCTTTTTATAAATGAGTGTGCCGGCGTTCATTCAGTCTTTCATTCATTCAGCAAACGCAGTGTACTGTGGGGTGCCAGGCTGTGTCCCTGTCCTGATGGAAATCTCTTCTTCAGGCTTCGGGCCTTGGGCCTTTCAGTGAACCATTAGCTCACTTGGAGCTTACCATTCCATGAGGTAGGGGAAATGGGATTATCTTTTAGTGAAAGGGGAGCTTTGGAAGCAGAGAGATTAAGGCCAGTTTTCTAGAGAGGAGGGTGGCTCAGAGCAGAGGTCTCCTGGGTCCTGGTGATTTGCAGTTGCCCCCCGCGTCGGGCCACTGAGGTCGGGATGGAGCTCAGAAGGTAACCACACAGGAAGGGATCTGGCAAGGGATGGGGAACTGAAGAGCCTCTGGCTTTATCCTCTGTGTCCTGGGGGCTACCAATTGACCCAATTTTTCCAAACCTCTCTCCCACCGCATCCTAATCCCACAGCTTCTAGTTCCTGCTGTAACTACTCTTACGGTGGAGCATAATGAATAACTTCCAGATAGGCCCGTGAAAAACTCAGCTGCCATATTTGCCAATTCCAGTTCTCATTCCTGGGTGTATTTTATGAAAGCTCACAAGTAAGTTCCAGTGGTACCTGTCCTTGTAACAAAAGCCGAGATTTCCCATTTATTGGTGTTGGTCTTCTGAAACAGGTTATTTCAGCTCTCTGAGCCTATGGTGTCCCAGTGGGCAAAACCGTGTTGCCGTATTTCCTCCCTCACGTGTCTGTAAAGTTCCTCGCAGCGTTTGACACACGGTAGGTGCTGTGCCAAGGCCTGCTGTGTTCTCCTTTCCTGTGATTGCAGCAGTGCGTTCTTTCACCAGGCCTCTGTTTTGTCTCCACCCCGATTCCAGGGCCAGGGGGTGTGCTGTTCGGGAGTTAGGAAATCAGTTAGCACTCAGTCACCTTGTGCACTGGCTCGGCTGCCTCTGTTTAAAGCATCCTCTGAGGTTAATGATCTGAGACCAGAAAAGACCAGCGTGTGTACCCCTTTGTCAGTGCTGATTGAACTTTTTGGAAATGTCTCTTCTAAATGCATCTCCTGATGCATTTAATACACACACTTGCAGACCACCTCCCCAGATAGAGAATCTTCATTATTTGCGCCTACAAGTCAGAAATTTAGACCAAAAATCATCTTAGAGCCCGTTCCTCTACTTCAGTGACTTTTACAACTTTTTCTTTTGACCTGCACATGGTACTCACGTGAGGCACTTGCGTACACATTCTTCCCACTAACTAGTAAGGACTCGAGATCTCTCCCCTTTTCATTCTCAGAAAATGCAGTCTGACCCAGGTGAATTATGAGTGGTGGGGTGACAGGGAGAACCTAGAATGTGCGTTATTGAGGAAAGTACTTCTTCCACAAACTTTCTAAACTGTTGTTACTTGTGTGACACTCTTGACAGTTTTGAAACATCAGTGTGTTGTGACAACCCCCTTGAGAGCCAAAGATTTACTCCAGCGCCTGCCTGGTACAAGGGGGGAAACCAAGAACCAGTGGAGGAGGTTAGAACACTTGTGCCTTGACTGAGTCCACTCCTTTTTTAACCCATCACGTAATCATGGGATGGGTTCAGCTTGTCAGGTTTTATAAATCACAAGCAGGAGAACATTGCTGGAAGTTTTAAGATTTTTAAAAGAATCAATAGGTCATGCTCTTACCTGTTCCCGATTCTTCTTTATCTTTTTGTATGTGAATTGAGACATACAAACACTGTTCATATCTGTGCATTATCAAGTGTGGTAGTCAAAGGGATACCACTTACGCCACCACTTGTCTTAGGAGTTAGAACTTCTTCGGTGCCATTTCATGCACCTGTGGGCTTCTCCCCTATTCCATTGTCCTGTCTTTACCCTCCTCCTTTGTCCTTCCTAAAACCTGGGTAACTACTTTCTTGAATTTCGTGTGCTTCCTTCTGTTTAAAAATATCTATAGTTTTATCACCAAAGTATGTGTCCTTAAGCAATGAATTGTCCAGTTTTGTTTGTTTTTGAGCTTTTTAAACAGTGTATCAGGCTATACATAATCTTCTGGGGCTGCTTTCCACCCAGCAGTGGGTTTCTGAGATTCATCCGTCTTACTTGTGGCTGCAGTTCATTCATTTTGACTGCTGTATATTTAGTGTACCACTGTGTGAGCTAGCCCACAGTTTATCAGTTCTTATGGCATTTGGATTGCTACCGTTTTTTTGTTTTTCCCCCCTATTACAAACAAAATACAGGTGCATTGTTACTGTTGAACTGTGCTACTATTGAACATACGGTGGGGGGGGGGTGCCAAAACAATGTATACAAGTGGACACTTCGGTCAACATTGCTCAAGCAATAGTTTGCCATAATCAGAAGTATCTGGATGCTGATGGGAACCACTGTGAGCACCTCTTGTCATTTCAGAAATCAAACGTGACTGGTAGTCATCTTTTGTCATCGGTATATATTGAGTATTACAATTTTAACAGTTTTCCCCTCTTAAAAATGTATATACAATTTTTTTGGCACCCTCTGTATAGAAGAGGGTCTCTAAGTCAGTGTTTTTCAGATAGGGGTCATGATCAGGGGTCATGAATTCGTTTTAGTGGATACAACCAGTGCCCCCTCTGTCATCTATTTTTTGTCTGCTTAGGTTTGTTTCTGAGCACTTCAGTTGGTCAGTTTGTCTATTCTGTGTCAATTTCCTGGTCTAACTATTGCTGAGACTTGCTACCTGGTAAGACAAATCTTCCTTTGTGTGTTTTAATGCAGTAGCCACTGTCTATTAAGAGTACCTTGTTAGATGGCAGATGTTAATTGGATGAAGTATAGGTAATCTGCTCTCTTTGGAGAGGGAAATATTTATTGCTGAAATGTTGTGGCAGATGGAAGAGTAGATACTAGTCTAGTCTCCACGTCGACTTACAGTAACCCCATGCCCCAACTTGTGTGAAAGCTTTTTTAAGAAGTTAAACTTTTCCTTTTGAGATAAGTGTACGTTTCCCTGCAGTTCCTGTGTACCCTTTACTCAGTTTCCCCCAATAATCTTTTGTAAAACTATAGTATCATGACCTAGAGTGACATGGATACGGTCACCACACAGATGGGTCCCCTCACAAGAATCCCCTCCTGTCGTCCTTTTATGGCTACAGTTCCTGACCTTGGGCAGCCAGTCATCCGTTCTCCACTTCTGGGATTTTGTCATTTCCAGAAGGTTGTCTACATGGATTCGTGCAGTTTGTAACCTTTTGGGATTCGCTTTTTTCACTCAGTATAATTTCTCTCATGATCCATCTGCATTGTGTGTGTATTAGTTCATGCCTTTTTAATGGCTGAGTAGTATTCCATGGTGTGGGTGTGTCATGGTTAATCATTCACCCAGTGAAGGACATCTGGTTGTTTCCAGTTGGGGCTATTGGCAATAAGGCTGTTACGAACATTCACCTGAGGTGTTTGTGTGAACGTAGGTTTTATTTCTCTGGGAAAATGCCCAAGGGTGCCCTTGTTGGGTGATAAGGCAGTTGTATGTTGAATTTTATAAGAAATTGCCAACCGTTTTCCAGAGTTGCTGTACCCATTTTGCATTCCCATCAATGTATGAGCGAGCCAGTGTTGTTTTGTTTCTCCAGCATTTAGTATTTTTTATTTTAGCCATTTAGTCACTACTTTTTATTTTAGCCATTCGATTAGGTGTATAATGATATCCCATTCTGGTTTTAATTTGTATTTCCCTGATAGCTAATGATGTTGAACACCATTCATATAGACCTATCAGCCATCTGTGTGTTCTCTTTGAATATATATGTTGGTTCATGTCTTCTGCCCATTTTATAATTGGATTCTTTGTTTTTTACTGTTGAGTTGGAATTATATCTTTTAGATATTAGTCCTTTGTCAGCTATGTGGTTTGTAAATATTTTTTTCCAGTTAATACCTTGTCTTTGCGTCCTCTAAATAGTTTTTTACAGAGAAAAACGTTTTAATTTTGGTAAGGTCCTAATTTGCTGAGAGTTTTTATAGTGAATGGTTGTTGGATTTTGTCAAGTGCATTTTCTGTGTCAATGGATGTCATGATTTTTGTTTTTTAGCCTGTTGATATAGTGGATTAGAGTGACTGATTTTCAAAGATTTCACCAGCTTTGCATACCTGGAACAAATCCCACTTAGTCATGGTATATAATTCTTTTTGTGCAGTGAATTTAGTTCCGTAACGTTTCCTCTCCACACTGTGCTACCTGTACCCCACTTACTTTCATTTGTTGTATTTTCGTTTTCTTTCAGTTCTATGTATTATAAAATTTTTTTGAGACTTCTTTGATCCATAGATTATTGAGAATTGTATTGCTTAATTTCCAAGTGTTTAGAGATTTTCCTCCTGTTACTTATTTCTACATTGATTCTATTGTGATCAGAAAATGTACTCTGTATGATTTCATTTCTTTTAAATTTGTTGAGGTTTGTTTTATGGTCCAGGATATGGTCTCAGTGAATGTTCTGTGGGCACGTGATGGGGGAAAAAAGCGTATTCTGTTAGTACTGAGTAGAGTATTCTATGTATGTCAATTAGAATCTGTTGGTTGGTGGTGGTATTGAGTTCTGTATCTTTGCTGGTTGTCTATCTGGTAGTTCTTTTAGTTGCTGAAATGGGGGATGTTGAAGTCCCCAGAATAATTGTAGATGTGTTTCTTGTTTTAGTTCTATCAGTTTTTGCTTCATCTATTTTGAGGCTCTGTTGTTTGGTGCATACACATCTAGCATTGTTTGGTGTTTCTAGTGGGTTGATTCTTTTATCATTACATGATGTCCCTTTTTATCTGGCAGTTTTCTTTGCTCTTTATGTGTTATTAATGTAACCATTTTTGTTGCTTTTTGATTAATGTTTGCATAGTGTCTTTTCCCATCCTTTTACTTTCAACCTACCTACAGACTTGAGTATGAAGTGATTTTATGTAATCAGCATGTAGTTGGGTTGTATTTTTATCCTCTCTGCATTCTCTTCCTATTAATTAGCAAGTATACTTGGACCATATACATTTAATGTAATGATTGATACGTTAGGTCTAAAGCCTGACATTTTATTTTATTTTTTTCTTTTCATATTTTGTTCTTCTGTTTCTCTTTTCTTGGCTGCCTATGGGTTACTTCAACATTTTTTAGGATTCCATTTTGGTTTATTTATAGTGATTTTTAGTGTATTGCTTTGTATAGTTTCTTAATGGTTGCTTGTATTTCAGTATATTTGACTGACGTGGTATTTGTGTTTTACCACTGAGTGCGGTGTGAAAATCTCCCTTCCATTTATGCCCCTTTGCCAATCCTATTTTAAATATCATTATTTTGGGTATCAGCTAGTCAAAATTTTTGTTACAGTTATCACATACGATTTAGAAAACTCATAAGGAGAATTTACCCACTTTTCTGCTCTTTTTGTTGTTCTTTCTTCCTGATGCTCCAAGGTTTATCACTTCCTTTCTGTTTGAAGAACTTCCTTGAGCTATTCTTGAAGAAGAGTAAGTCTGCCAGTAAGAAATTCTTCTGGTTTTCTTTTGTCTCAGATGTATGATAGCTTTTTAAGCAATTAGTTTACTATTTTTACTTTTAGTTTGAAAAGTTTCAACTATAAAAATAAACCTTTATGTACTGATCACTCAGCTTCAACAGACACCAATCTGTTATTCTTGTTTCTGCCAATATGGGTCACCCCCTCCTCCTCCACCTCCTCCCTCCCTTTTTGTTTGGTGAAAGAAAAGAGCTATTACCTATGTACCTGGCATGCGCTAAAGCACGTTACTAAATTGTCTTTAAAATCCTCACAAGAGTCTTCTGAGCTAGAACCTGCGGTATCCCTATTTTATAGATGAGAAATGAAGGCTTAGTTAATAACTTGCCTGAGGTCAAACTTTGTGTTTATTTGTTTCATTAGAATGTGTCCTGTATTTTAAAGAGAATTCAAGTATGTTCTGACAGGAATTGTAAGAGATTTGAGGTAGCTTTATGATTCTTATAAAAAGCTTCTTTTGGGAGCGGCTGGTTAGCTCAGTTGGTTAGAGCGCGGTGTTCTTAACAGCCCGGTCGCTGGTTTGATCCCCACACTGGCCACTGTGAGCTGCGCCCCCCACAACGAGATTGAAACAATTACTTGACTTGGAGCTGACGTCCTGGAAAAACACTTAACTGAATAAAAGTTTAAAAGAAAAAAAAAAAAGCTGCTTTCATTGATTTTTTTTTTTTTTTTGCCCCCTTCCTTTTCCGGGGGGGGGGGGGGGTAAATGTTGCCTTTCTGTTTCAGAGGCTCTCCCAGATAGCACATTTCTTTTGTTTGTGGCAGACATGTGCGTTGTCACCAGTGGTGAAAAAAACTAAGTCATTTTGATGGTGGCATTTTAATTTTCAATTTCTTTGCCCTTTCCTTTTAGCTGTCCATCAATGTCTACGACTACAACTGCCACGTGGACCTCATCCGGCTGCTCCGGCTGGAAGGGGAGCTTACCAAAGTGAGGATGGCCCGCCAGAAGATGAGTGAGATCTTCCCCTTGACCGAAGGTAGGTAACACTTCACCAGCCTCACTGCTTTTACAAACCCAGAATTTGCAAAACATAAAATGCCCAACTGGTGTAGGATGTTATGATCTTTGTGATTGGATCTTATTTAGAAGTATAAACCTTCGATGTGCTCGGTGCAGGTGTTAAGAATTGTTTCTGTGAACTGTGCCAGCTTGTGTAAGATGGATGAAACGTTTGCGTGCTGAGGACGCGCAGGAAGATTCCTGCTTTCCGCCCTCCCCTTGGTGAGGGAGGCGGTAACGCAGGACGTGTTGTCTTGCAGAGCTCTGGCTGGAGTGGCTACATGACGAGATCACCATGGCCCTGGACGGTCTGGACAGAGAGCACGTGTACGACCTCTTTGAGAAAGCCGTGAAGGATTACATTTGTAAGTTCCCCGGGGGCCTTTTCCAGTGTGTCTGGCCGTGTCATTTATGTAGCCCCAGCCTCTGCTGTCGCGGGTCGTACTGTGAGATGCTGCTGCCCAGAAAAGTGAGCATTATTCTAGCAATCGGAAAGATGGGAGTTCAGTTATTATCATTGTCTGTGGTTTTTCACTGAGGATATTTGGTTTTAAAATACAGGCACACCTCGTGGTAGTGTGCTTTGCTTTATTGCGCTTCACAGATAATTGCATTAAAAAAAAAAAAAAACAAATTGAAGGTTTGTGGCAATCCTGTGTCGAACAACTCTATGGGCGCCATTTTTCCAACAGTCTCAGGAAAGTGTTTTTTAATTACGGTATGTACATTGTTTTCGTAGACACAATGCTGTTGCACACTTTATAGACTATAGAGTGCAAACATAATGTATATGCACTGGGAAACCAAAAAGTTTGTGTCACATGTGTTTATTGCAACATTCGCTCTATTGCGGTGGTCTGGAAGCGAACCTGAAGTATCTCCGAGGTGCGCCTGTATAAATAGAAGAAATGTTTGTAGTAAGTGAACGAATACACTCATAGGAAGAACTTACATGGTATTTCTATATGACTGAAGATCACCTTTTACACATTGCAGGGTTTTTGAAAAGTTTTGGACAGAATGAGTTTTTTTTTTTAAATCTGAAAAAACCCTTTATTTTGAAATAATTATAAATTTACAGGAAATTGCACACATAGCACAGAGAAGTCCTGTGTGCTCACTTCATCCAGTTTCTCCCACTATCTTGTAGCTAGAGTACAAAACAAAGCCAGGAAATTGACCTTGGTATAATGTGTGTGTGTGTGTGTAGTTCTGTGAAGTTTTACACTGTGTGTAGATTTGGGGAGCCACCCCTGTCATTGAGGTACAGAACCCTCCGTCACCCCAGAGGTCTCTCCCTGGTCTGCTGGTGCGGACGTTTTACCTGTGCAAGTGACGTGTAGATGCCTAACTTTCATTGAAGTCCCTTTACCCTTTACCCTGTGGATTGTGTAATTCTCTAAATATTTTCTCTACATACATTGGACACCACATCAGGCAACGCTATGGACAAATTGTTTTTAAAAAGCCTTAAAAAAATCCCCCCTTTTACATCCAACTACCTTCTTCCCTGACTTTCCTCACTCAACACTGTGGGCATTTTCCCCCTTACGAGAAGCATCGGTACGTAGAAGATCGACCGCTCCGAGGGAGGGGATTTTTCATGTTCCTTTACCAGCCAAGAATTGATCAAGTTTTTATTTTTCATAATTTGAATAATGAAAATAATAGGTGTTTTGTGAATATAGTTATAGTGAATGTGCTTTTAAAAGCTCTCCTTGGGCCTCGGCTGCCCACGTGGCCTCTTAGAGTCTGACAGAATTCCAAATGCATGACATTCCCATGTTTTCTGCTGATCCTGTTCCTCCTTTATTCATGTCTCCGGGTCATCATTAGCAGCAGCAGTTCTCTTCCTCTAAGGATGTCTTGTCCCTCCCCCGGCTGTCATGGTTTCCAGTCCTTTATGGTTGTGTAGGAGGCCTAGTCATCTCTGCTGTCACGTGGTGCTGATGGCAGTATGCCCTCCCTTCCCACCAGCTGCGTCAGGGCTGCTGTGGGTCAGGAAGCCAGATAACCACGCTTCAGAGATTATGTCTCATAAGGAGTTTTGAATAGGAGCCCACGGGGTCCTCGTGTTATTTTCAGGAGCTTTAGTGGGTGGAAATTGCGTCACTTGTTTTGAATGTTCAAAAGCCACGTTTCCCTGCTTCTTAGTTTTGAACTATGTTTTTGTGCATTTGAAGATACCAGGTGTAGCCCTCTGTCATTCCTCAGCATGGACTCAGTACTGACGTCAAGCTGTGCAGGAGGTGGTCATGGCGCCTCTAACAGCATATGGCTACACTCCTCTGGCTCTTCAGAGATTGTGAAAATCAGGCTCCTCGGTCTTTGGAGGAACCTTGTGCAGAGGCTTTGTGCCTGTGTTGGAACCTGGGATCTAGTGACACATCCTTTTGTTTGCCTGTCATAGTCATTGTGGCCTCTGCACCCTTAGGTTTTGTACGGTAAAACACTGCTCAGAATATTTGCCCGTCTCTAGATGATTTAAATGTTGGGAGAAGCCACGATCTAATTTATTGAAAATGACCCTCTCTTAGAGGAGCAGCTGTGTCATAGCCCATCTGTAAACTTGACTTACGTTCACTAAGGGCTTCAGCTCCAAGAGCTAGCTTATTTGCATTTTTATTTTGCAGCCCATCTAGCAGCTTTATGTTGGTGAGTGAAAACAGAGTGGCTTTGTCTAAGTTCTTGAAATAAACCTACTTCAGTGATAAAGCAAACGTCAGGGAAACAAAAGTTCAAATGGACTTCTTTATCTTTTTAGTATTTTTATTTGACAAGGTTAGGGTATAGGCCTCTGAAATAATTTTCAGATCTTTGAAAAATATAGACAAAATGTGCACAGTAAGAATTGATGCATGCATGAAGAATTTAATTCCTTAGTCTGGTCTTAGCTGTGGGAGTGAGTATATAAAACGTTTAAAAAACAGTGAAAGAAATAAGGCAACCAGATCCTTTTTTGTCGTTTAAACATCATTAAAAATAGACATTTAAAATAATAGATTTGTAGTAGCAGGATTGGTACTTTTAATTTTTTTCTTTCATTTTGACCAGAAGGCTTAAAAATGAATCAAGATTCAAAAGTTGAAAAATTGGAGGCTTTGAAATCTTTGTGAAGATTGACTCAGATTTGTAACTATTTTCATTGAAATCTATTACTGGAGTCCTTCAGTTTTAATAAATAAACTTTATAATCATATTTTTACATATTACTACCTGGGATATACTGTTCTTGCAGTAAAATCTCAACAATTGTACTCAGTAGGAACGTTGTTTAGCTATCCTTCCGTTTCAGGCTGCAGTATTGGCATAGGTAAATTGGGACGCTTGTTGATGGTGCTCTGGTCCTTTTTGCATGAATGAGTACTTTTTTGGTGGGCACGTTTCTTTTGTCCTGCATCAGTTTTGATATTTGGGTGTTTTACATCCCAAACTAATAGAACACTTCTCATTTTTAGGTCCAAACATTTGGCTGGAGTATGGCCAGTACTCAGTCGGCGGGATTGGTCAGAAAGGTGGCCTTGAGAAAGTCCGCTCTGTGTTTGAAAGGGCTCTCTCGTCCGTCGGTTTACACATGACCAAAGGCCTGGCCATCTGGGAGGCTTATCGGGAGTTTGAAAGTGCGATTGTGGAAGCTGCCCGGGTGAGTGACCCTGTCTTGTGACCAGTGCTTCCCTTGGAATAGTCGGGGCTGTCCTTCTCCGTGTTCCTTGAGGGACACAGTTAACAGAATGATCTTCACCAATTTCTTAGCGTGTGGCCAGTAAAGTAAGTGAAGTTAATAGTCTCTGTGGAGTAGCAAGAATGACGTCTTTGACTATAAAGCAGATGACCCTACAATTTGTTCCGTATGGTGAAAAATACTGTTTTAGTTACTGGTTCCAGGATAATATAGAAGCGTAACCCCGTCACCTCCCACCCCCAAATCGTGTCTAATAGTAACTGCGAGAGATTTGTCCCCAAAATAATTGCATTGTTTACACTGCAAAGTATGGAATTTTATAGTCTCCTTTGTGCCACTTCTCCACTATGTGTGCACACAAAGGTATTATTGGTACATACGAAGCCCTCTACTAGTTACATTATTATTATTATTAAAGTGGCCTCGTCCCTTCTTGGATCATGTCCCTGTTGAAAGTCGGCCGCGTGCCTCCAGTGTGCCCTAAGGCATCAGGGCTGACTCCGCTGGCTGACATTTGTGGCTCCCTCTCGGAGCACACGTAACCTGCATGGCCTCTGTCCCACACTCCCCGCAATATTCTTGTACTTTTTGGCCACCGTACTTTTAAGTCATGATGTTCCTTCAACTGGGAGTCAGTTTCCTTCTCTCACCACCTCTGGAGAGCCTGCAGACACACCCCAAATACCAGCTACGCCAGGAATCTTTCCTGGTTTCCTCCCTTCATAACAATAAAACTTGGCTCTGAAAAGCAGCCGAAAGCAAGCCACCCTTTGATACTTTGCTTTGATGACACTTAGCTTCTGCCTCATTATAATGCTTTCCATACGTTTCTTATATTCCTTCTTGATTTCTCCGCTCCATCATTGGTAGCAAAGATAACATTTATTTTTGTACCTCTTGAAGCATTTGGCACAATGTATAAGAGGTCACAAACATTTTTTTAGTTTGGACTAAACATTTTTTAGTTTGGACTAAAAATGTGTTGAAATAATTTTTGAAGTAGGAAGAACCAAAGTTTGTCATTTACTACGAATTTGCTTCTTTAGCCCATAGCTGGCTTCCTTTCCCCTTTTGACCGGGACCAAACCTTTGATTCACAGCTGGAGAAAGTGCACAGTCTCTTCCGGCGACAGCTGGCGATCCCACTCTATGGTAAGAGAAACTGATACATCAACAGCCAGCCCTTTGTGGTTTTTAAAACGCTTTGGGGTATGTCGTGTAATTAGGCCTTTCCCAGCGTCCCGTGAGGCAGGTGGAGCCGGCATTCTTACTCTCGGGTAGAAATGTGTCTTGAATTGTTAATACTCAGGTGGGTTATGAGGGTCACGCAGGACTGGAAGCCAGACTTCCTGACTCCTAGTTTCCTGTATTACAACATTGTCGGAGAGGCAGAGATAGGGTCTTTGAAAGGAATTGGGGAACCGACACCCCTCCCACTCCCCCCCGCCGCCCCGTATTTTTTGGGAAAACTATATTGAATCGGAGTTCCAGTCTGAGCATTTTCTCTTCAGGAGTAACCTCTTCCGTGACAGGGTGGGGATTTTACGTGGGTCCGTATCATTCTCCGGGGTGGAGGGGTGATCTGATTCAGAAGCATTGTCGATGCGAAGTATTCATATTTGAATTTCTTGGGGGTTTGGTGAGGAGTCTCCTTTTGGGGTGAATATATTTTGGCAGGCCAAGCCTTTGCGGTTCTGGAGCTTGTGTGTGAGCAGTGCTGGGAGGGTTTTCCCCAGCCTCGCAAGAGTGTGGCATCTTGTTCCCTAGGCACAATTAGTTTTTACTTGATGCCAGGCTTATTTCTGTTTTTACTTCATGGTTTATTTGGATTTGATTTAACAAACTATAAAGTGGCTCTCCAGTCAAATCCTTGGGTGACATGCAGAAAAGGCTAGAACGGAGCTGGCTTGGAGATTTCATCTCCTATCCCAGCCTGAGGCAGCGTGGCATAGTGAACTTGAGCTAGACTACCTGGGTTCAAAACCTTGTGCTACCATTCACTGGAGACAGTTGATATAACCCTTTGCTTGTGCTTCCCCAACGGCAAAATGGGGATCACAGTAGAACCCGCCTCATGGAGTTGTGAGAATCAAATGTTGATAGATGTGAAGTGGTAGAACCTCAGAAGCACTAAGTGAGTTGTGAAAGCACTGCAACTAGTTTCATTAACTCGGATCGATTAATTAATTGACAGGGCTGCCTGGGAGGGTACTTTGAGATTGAGTCTAAAGCCAAGTCTGAGCTTCAGCGGAAGAGCTCAGGATTTGATCAGTGAGAGTTACTTTGGCCACAGATGTGGGAGGGGTTAGTGGCACCTGAGTCCATGGTTTAGTCTATGTCTGGATTGGAAAAAACCCAATGGCAAGACCCACGGGGCTGAATCCATCTTTCAATAGAAATGGAGGCAACATTTGCAGAGTATGAAGAATGGTCGGAAGACCCGATACCAGAGTCGGTCATTCAGAACTATAACAAAGCCCTACAGCAGTTGGAGAAATACAAACCCTATGAAGACGCGCTGGTAAGTGTTGGCTTCTTTTACAGTAAACTTCTCTCTGCAAACTTGTCCCGAATCAATAGTTGCAAGTAAAACAATAGCTTTGAAACTTGTTTTATTGTGAAATATATAGAGTGTATAAATGTGTACCCACACTTTACGTACTAATGATACAGTGAACATCCATGTACCCACCACCCAGGTTGAGAAATAGAACATTGCCAGTACCTTAGACGTCTCCTATGTGCCCCTCTCCCGAGAGGTAATCACTTTCCTCACTTTTGTGATAATCATTCCCTTGCTTTTCCTTGTAGTTTGACAGCCTGTGAATGTATCCTTAATTAATATATTGTTTAATTTTGCTTGGTTTTGAACTTGGAATCAAGCTGTAATTTTCTTTCATTCAACATGTTTTGGGATTTTACTTGTACCAATGAGTATACAGTTACAGTCCATTTGTTTTGCTATAAAGGTGTCTGTATGTAAACAATTTATCCAAATTCTTCGTTAGTTGGGTTGTTTCCAGCGCGTTGCTCGGAGCAGCAGTGCGCCTCCAACCGTATCTCTTGGTACGCATGGACAAGAGTTTCTCCGTGTGTACACCTAGGAGTGGAACTGTTTTCCCGGTTATCAGTTTACACTCCTCCTGGTAGTGTCTGAGATTTCTCATTGCTTTTGCTGCCCTTGGATGTCAATCTCCTTAAATTTAGCCAATCTGACGAGTCTGAGATTATTGGTTTAATTTGCATTTCCCTGATTACTAATGAAGTTGAGCATCTTTCCCCATGATATTGGCCATTCAGATTCCTTGTTTTGGTGAAGTGCCTGTTAAAGTCTTTGACTCATTTTCCTTTTGGTTTATCCAAAGTTTTTCACCCAAGTTTGTGGTTTGTCTTCTCATTTTTTAAAATGGCATCTTTTGATGGCCAGTTCTCAATGTTAATTGAATTGGATTCATCATTTATTCCCGTAGGGTTTGTGCTTTTGTTATGCTAAGAAATCTCTCTATACTCCAAAGTCATTAATATACTTTGCTCTGTTTTCTTCTGAAAGTTTATAGTTTTGAAGCTCCTGTGTAGGTCTTCATCTGGAATTGGTTTTTGTGTATGGTAGGAGGCAGGGTCCCGTTTCATTTCTCCATACGGAGAACCACTTGTTTCAGCACTGATTGATGATTCTGCCCTCCTCTCACTGATGGCAGTCCCACATCTGTCATAGATTAGCGGTCCTGTTATGTGTGGGACTCTTCCTGGCCTCTCTGTGCCGTCCGCTGGTTTATATTACATTGTCGAAATGATGATAATTTTGTAAGTCTTGATGTTAGGTAGAGTTCCAACACACCTGTCGCTCTTCAAGAGTCTCTTGGCTTCCTTTAGCTCTTAATGCTGTCCCTGAATTCAGAATCAGCTTTTCAAGTTCTATTAAAAAAGCTATTGAATTTTTTACTGGAATTGCATTGAATCTGTACCGTGTTTCCCCAAAAAGAAGACCAAGTCTTATATTAAATGTTGCTCCAAAAGATGCATTAGGGCTTAAGTTCAGGGGATGTCATCCTGAAAAATCATGCTAGGACTTATTTTCTGGTTAAGTATTATTTTCGGGGAAACACGGTAGATCGATTTGGGGAAGAATTTACACCTTTTTAATATCGAATCTTCCAAACTATGAACATGGTAGAGGCCTCTGCTGTTTAAGATAGGCCTTGTCTTTTTGTAAAGTTTTATACATTTATAAATTCATCTGGTAATCTTGAACATATGTTTTAGATGTATTTCTACGTGGTTTTTGATGCTATTGGAAAGGGTGTCTTTTTCAAGATTTTCTAGTTATTCCTGGTATATAAAATGTAAGTTGGTTTTATATTAATTTTTATCAAACTTGCTGAACTCTTGTTACTATTAATTATGGATTCTTTTGGATTTTCTGTATTGACAATAATACATACATTTTTTTAAAACAATAACATTATTTGTAAGGGGCATTTTGTTCTCTTTCTTGGTCGTAGAATGCTTTTAACTTCATTTGCTATGCCTCAGGTTTACGCCCTTGCTATCTTGGATTTCTTGTCTCTTTGTTTGGCACCCAGGGCGTCATCGTTAATTTTATATCATCCAGTCCTAGTTTGTTTACCTTCAGTACATATATGTCCCACTTTCTTTGCTCGTCCTTTGTGCATCCAGTTTTTTAATCTGGAATCACTTTTCTTTTGCTTGACGTCCACCCGTTAGAGTTTCCCACACTGGACACTTGCTGGTAACAGATTTTCTCAGTTTTTGTTTGTTTGAAAAAGTTTTACTTGAAACTTAATTTCTCAGGATATAGAATTCTAGCTTGATAGTTGTGTTCTCTCAGCAATTAAATACATCTTTCTGTCTTGCTTCTATTGTTGCTGTTGAGAAGTCAGCTGTCTAACTCTTGCTATCTTTGAAGGCAATCCTTATTTTGTCTCGGCTGACTTGAAGATGTCATTGGTTTGCTTTGATGTCCTGCAATTCCATGATCGTAGGTCCACGTGTGGATGTCTTTGTGTTTATCCTGCTTGTGGTTTGTTAGGCTTCTTGGCTATGTTGTTGGTCTCTTTCGTGGTTTAGTGAGTAAGAACACAGATGTTGAGAGCCAGGCTGCCTCCTGTTGGAACTTGAGCTCTGCTACTTACTAGCCTTCTGCCTTGGGGTGAGGACGCGTCCTCCTTGTGTTTCAGGGGCCTTCGCTGTAAGATGGGGACAGTAACGGTACGTGCCTCAGAGGATTGTTGTGAAGATCAAAGTCTTAATACATCTTAAGCCAGCAAGAGCTTACCCTTCACTTAACCACTTTCTCTAGGTGTTTGTCCTTCGTATTTCTTGTTTCCTTACCAGTTTGTTGGTGATGTTCAGGGTGTTTTTTTCATATGTAATCTAGCAGTTTTGGTTGTTTGCAATGGCACAGTGTGTCTGGGTAACTAATTTGTTGTTATTACTACTATAAACAGAGACTCTAAAACATCATTTTCTATGTTCGGGCCTGGATGCTCTCTTGTTGGTCTGCATGTGCTGCCTCACCCCTTTTCACATGTAAATGATTTCTGTATAGTTGTATTTCACAAAGCCCCATTAATGACACCCTCAGCCAGTTCAGTTTTGTTTTGACCATCCTCAGAGTGTGTCTGAAAAGAAAACAAGGTGATAAGAGGATTTTGTCTAAAAAAGACATTTGGTTGTATGACTTTGGATCAGCACACATTCAGCATGGCCTCGTCTGTCTTCTGCATGTACCTGAATCTGGTGGGAGCGATATTTGGAATGACAAGCCTGAAATATGAAATAGCACAAGGCACTGAATTACTCCTGTGTGGCAGCATTCACTGCGCTCTATAGGCTGTGAAAGTGACTTCTGTTTTGGAAGGGTGGCTAACAGTGGTCATTGGCAAAGCTGTTTCTTTTTCATTCAGTTCCGGGTTGATGGGAGATTTAAATCGCATGCAGTCTAGGGATGGATTTAGAAAAGGGTTTATGGAGCCGTGGTAGCTACTGCCATGAAGAGGCTCTTTGGACGCTCATTCTGCCCATCGAACTGTAGTCCCCATGTGCAGAGGTGCTGAGAGTGGGGCTTGGGGAGCTTGTCCTGGTGCAGCCAGCCTCACCAAAGTTTAATGTGAAGATGTGCTGTGCTTCCTGACAGTTCCGAGTAGCTCATTTCAACTTCACTGTGGTTCTCCTTTGCCTCAGTTGGAAGCAGAAGCACCCCGGCTGGCCGAATATCAAGCATACATCGATTTTGAGATGAAAGTTGGTGATCCCGCTCGCATTCAGTTGATCTTTGAGCGCGCCCTGGTTGAGAACTGCCTGGTCCCAGACTTATGGATCCGTTACAGTCAGTACCTAGTAAGATAACTGTTCTGATTTCATTGTGTGTGTGTGTGTGTTTACTAATTTGGGATCTATTTAAAGAAAATCAGTAAGAGTGCTTGGAGTTTGTTGCATGCTGCTCTTTGTTCTTTTCCTTCATCTTCCTTTTCTCTTTGTCAACTCACTTCGGAAGTTTTCCTAGTGTTTTAAGTTATTTTAAACTGATCCCTAACTGTAAAAACAATTGCATAGTCTTACTATTAAGGATTTTATAACAGGTTACGTTTTTCTTTTATCCTTTTATTATGGAAAAATGTAATCACATAAATGTAGACAGGTTAGTAAAATGAAACTTCATGTACCCATCATCCAGCTTCAACAATTACCTAACGACACTAGTCCAGTTTCAGCTATGTCCTTACCCATTTTCCCCATTCCATGTTATTTTGAAGCAAATCCAGAAATCACTGTTTCTTGGTAAAGACTTAAATGTGTATAAAAGATTTGAATCAGGTTCCAAACAAGGTCCATACGTTAGGATTGGCTGATGTCTCTCAAGGTTCTTTTAATGTATAGGTTCTCTTCTCTACCTCTTGTCTCCCCCACTCCTCCATGATATCTCTTTGTGGAAGAAGCCAGTTACGAGACATTTTTCAGGAAGTTTCCTTTTGTCAGTTGGTTGTGCTGGAAATGTCTCGTCCGTGGTGAAGTCTTAACCATAAAATTTTATCTCCTAACTCTACAATTCTTTATCGTAGGATCGGCAGCTGAAAGTAAAGGATTTGGTCTTATCTGTACATAATCGTGCCGTTAGAAACTGCCCCTGGACGGTTGCCCTGTGGAGTCGGTACCTCTTAGCTATGGAAAGACATGGAGTTGATCATCAAGTGATTGCTGGTGCGAATGTTTTTGTGGGAAGACTGAACAAGCTTTTTGTCTCAAGTTAGCAGCGTAGGGTTCTGACAACGGCATTACATCCGCATTCCCCAGAGTGGTACTTTGGGGTATTGGGTATTAGTGAAAAGAAGGGCTCTAAGTGGGAAATAAACTGGTTGTGTATTTTTGGCTTCTTAGAGCTTTTCAACATGCCGGTATTCATTGTGATTTTTCAAGAGTCGTGGTCTGTTCTCCAAACCTACTTGACCTGGAACTCTTTTATTGCAGGGTGTCTTGCGGAACGTGCTCTCTCTAGAACAGTTTGTGCAATGCTCTAGTTGCTTTTCTCTTGAACATTTCTCTCTAGCTCATTTCACTTCGTTGCATCTTATTATTGTTACTTTAAGTCATGTAGTATTTTATAGTCAGTAGAGGTGTTTCCTGATAATCTTGATAACTTTATGTTAGTTTCTTTTTGAATTGGCAACAAACTCTGGCTTTTTCTCCCAACTCCAGTGACCTTCGAGAAAGCTTTGAGTGCTGGCTTCATTCAGGCCACCGATTATGTGGAGATTTGGCAAGCGTACCTTGATTACCTGAGGAGAAGGGTTGATTTCAAACAAGGTATTTAAGTTCATGCGCTTCATATCAGAACTGAACTTTTTCTTAACATGTCTTTTGGTGAGATGTTCTGGTGGCCCAAACACATCGTGATTAGGCAAATGATGTAGACCACTCGTTGGTAACTATTTTCCCCTAAAAATTCTTGCTGTGTAAGTCTTTTGACACATCATGCTATGGATTGTAAAGGAAGAGTAATGGTCCTGATGTTTTAGGCAGCCTTCTGCCAGTGCTTCAGTCTCATTTTGTGTTTCTCTTCTCTCTCTTGTATATATCCTAAGTAGTTCTCTAAATAAGACTGATGTGTTTCTTTTAAATCTTTGAGCGTATGCAGGATCCCCTGCCTTTCTCTTTGTCCTTCTCAAACAACAAAAAAAAATAGCAACCAGAACTCGTTCTTGCTCATGCCGGGGGCCTTCAGCTATTTCACTGGCTGCGGGAGACCCCCGCCACTGGGTTCCCTGTGCTCACTTTTGTCATCGTACTTCCCGTAATGTGCTCTGCTTCACTGTCTCTTTCCCCCACTATGTGGTGAGGGCAGGGACTGGCACTTTTATTTCTGTGTCCCCAGCGTGATGCCAGGTACATAATAGGCTCCCGGGAGTTTCAGTGTAGGATTAAAAAAAAACATGGTCTGTGGTTTCATAAAGCCAAACCTCTTTTGCACTTCCTACCAGACTCCAGTAAAGAGCTGGAAGAGTTGAGGTCCGCATTCACTCGTGCTTTGGAGTATCTGAAACAGGAGGTGGAAGAACGTAAGTGTGGCCCCAACCTACTGCTTTTGTTCAGTTGAATTTCCTGTTCTCAGCTGATGTGCCTTTTCAGGCAGAGGTTTTTTTTGTCTCTGTAATAGAATTTACTTTCTGTTCTTAAAGGTTTCAACGAGAGTGGGGATCCAAGCTGCACGATCATGCAGAACTGGGCTAGAATTGAGGTAAATGGCTTTGACACACCCACTGGTTTCATCCACCTTGGTCTCGTGGTGTGGCTAAAATTGAGGCAGAATCCCAGCTGATGATCTAGGCTTTGTTAGGACTTGTGGCATTTACCTAGCTCGGTGCACATTTGTTTCTATCTTAGTGAAAATATTAGCTCCCGGGTAGAAGATGTGTAGCAAATGTCTGCATGCCAGGCATTCCCTCATTTACTTCTCCTTCCCTCAGTGCCTCCTTCGTGAGAGCATGTCAGGTGGGTACTGTGCCA